>NW_024609868.1:79607381-81002012 GCF_016920785.2 Ixodes scapularis | reverse complement strand
TAGATGTTTTAAAGGAAATCACATCTCCGGGTATGTTTTAGAGCGTAAGGCTAAACGACAAATAAAATGCTTAGTGAAACCTATATAATTATAATTGATCTAAAAGCGTCGCGAATGAGGAACTCGCAGCATAATTATACAGAGGAAAATGCATGTGTTTATATTCTTGCTTTCTTGTTGTAGGAAGTCCGGACACTGATGCCACTGATCCATCTCCAGGAAAACAAATTTGACATCTTTTTGAACGGTGTCCTGACAGTGAGCGGCATGAGAACGACAGTAGAAGCTGTGTGCATGTTGCTGGCAGTGATAACCGTCTCGTCTTAAAACTGTTTCAAATTTTGTTAGTTTTCTTACTGCGAACAGAAGAATAAATTTTTGCGACCCCAATAAAGTATATGAATGGACATGATCTTTACTTTTCTGCCTGTCACTTAGTTAATTACGAACATAAATGAAGTGTCTTGACGCTGGCCAGACTGATGTTTGTCAACCTGTCGAAAAGGCCCAGTGCTAGTGATTAATGAACAATCTAAAGACATTTTGGTTGGTAGGAAAAAATTCACCTTGTGGAGCAAGAAATACAAAATACGATTTACTAAAAACTAACTAGGAATGTAAAAAAAAAAAGATTTGTCATAAAAGAGGGTTAGAAATACAAAATATGGTTTCCTAAATTAATGGTAACGTAATGTAAGAAGTCGGGATTTATTGAAAAAACCAACAAGGGTTCCGGATAAAACATGAAATAGGGTTCATCAAGAAAAAACAAAGAAAGATCCGTAAAGAACCTCAAAATAAGGTTTATTAAGAGCACGAAGAAGGGTTCTGGAAAGAACCCAAATATGGTTCATTAAGATGAACCAACAAATGATGCGAAAAGAACCCTGAAATAGGGTTCATTAAGAGCACCAAAAAGGGGTTTGGAAAGAACCCGAAATAGGGTTCATTAAGAGCACCCGAGAGGGTTCTGGAAAGAACCCGAAATGGGGTTCATCAAGAGCACCAAAAAGGGTTCGGGAAAGAACCCGAAATAGGGTTGATTAGGAAGAACCAAAAAAGGATCCTAGAAGAACCCCGAAATAGGGTTCGTTAAATAGAACCCAGAAGCGTTCTGAAAAGAACCAAAAATAGGGTTCATTAAGAAGAACCAATAAACGATCCGAAAGGAACCCCGAAATAGGGTTCATTAGAAAGAACCCTTTTTGTGGGTTCTTTTCTGCACCTTTAAGGGTGCCGCCCATTGGACAAGCGAAAGAACCCTAAAAGGTGCTAGTTGGCACGTTTTTTTTTTAGAGTGACCGCTGTATCAGTTCTTAAAGCCAAAATAGAAGTCACGTGCAGTTCCTCGAGTGGCCGCTGCGGGAGAAATGGTGGTGTTGTGTTCGTCATTAGCTCGGTGCTCGGAGACAGATTGGGGCCACTTTTTCAAAACTGTCTCTATGGGAGTTTCCCAACTGAGTGTTTTAGTAACGTTGCCACTAGCCTTCCAAGCGGAGTTAATAAGAGCTCGGCGTTCGGGCATCACGGCAACCGTTATGCCCGAACGGCTACTCCTATAAAAACTTAGCAAACTCAACATTGATCCGAACGTGCTACGCTGGATAGAATCTCTTTTAACCAACCGTTCTCAATTTGTGCATGTCCCCCCCCCCCCCCCCCCCCCCCCCCCCAATGGTACTAACTCTTCACTTTCTCCCGTAGCATCTGGAGTTCCCCGGGGTTCTGTTTTAGGTCCGCTACTTTTCCTCATCTATATTAATGATCTGTCTGAATGTATCTCCTCTAATATTAGTTTATTTGCTGATGATTGTGTGCTATATAGAGAAATAACAGATAACTCCGACATCTCTGTTCTCCAATCTGATCTTAACTTTATCTAACGGGTGCGACAAGTGGTTGATGCAACTCAATCTTAATAAATGTAAATCCATGAGAGTTTCCCGTCATACTAACATATGCTCGCATTACTACATTGACAACACTCCGCTCCAGTCTGTGTCGTCTTACAAATACTTAGGTGTTTACATAACTTCTGATCTTTCCTGGGAAACTCACACTGACTACGTAACTAACAACGCCAATCGCATGCTTGGATATCTCAAACGAAATTTTTCACAGTCATCAGTGTCACTAAAACTCCTTTTATACACCAACTCATGTTTACAAACAAACCGGAGCGCCCCTAGCGGACGCCACCGGCGCCGCGCATGCGCGGTGGACGGTGGGCAAGAAGCCCGCCGTCGCCCATAAACAAACCATTGCATTGCGTTGTTTTTGGCGTTGGTGGGAGTCCCCGCGCTCTTTTTTGCGTTGGAATTGTTGATTTTACGCCCTCCTAACAATCTCTGACTACTTGAGCGGCTTCAGCAAAATTAACGAGGCAAAACTTTGCGTGGATAATGTGACTTGCGGCGATTCATTTCACGTGGACGCCGCAGAATGGGCGCTAAAGCCTGACTCCCACGATGAGATTCTGCTCGTTATTTTCAGTCGCGACGTCGCTCGGGCTGCAAAAACGTGGACCCTAGCTGAGATGGTGGTCGTCGATACTGAAAACCGCAAGTAGGATCGGGCATTGCAAATCGGTGACGGCCACTGATAACAATGATCAACACCTTCTTGTATCTACTGTTTACACTTAGCCTACTTACCCCAACCGACCTTCAAAAGTGTTTTGAGGCCTGCACTTAGTTCTTATCGCAATTACCGGGCCAACGTTTGGCTTACGGGCCGCTGTCATTTGAATGCGCTGACGACAAAACGCAGACAAGTTGGAAAGAGCAGACGACAGTTCGAACGCATACGAAATGGAGTGCGGGCAAGAAGCACCGCGTCCTGCGTTCAAAACCCATTGGAATGTCACGTTGTCGGCGTCTGTGTGAGTCTGCATACTCTTCTTCGCGTTGAAATTGTCGATTCTACGTCCTCATAGCAATGTCTTACCACTTTAATCGCCTGAGCGAAACTACCAAGGCTCGTTACACCGCTAAACTTCGCGTAAATAATTTGAAGTGCGGCGGTTCATTCGCGTGAACGCCACAAAATGGACGCCAAAACCACGATGAGATTCTTCTAGACATTTTCGGTCACGACGTCGCTCGTGCTGCAAAAGTGTAGAAGGTGGCAGCGACGATCGACGTCGATACTGAAATTCGGAAGCGGAAACAGACCAATCGTAACAAGTCGGTGATGGCCACTGGTACCAATGATCGACATCTTGTATGTATACTGTTCACACCGAGCCTACTTAAGTCGTTTGAGGCCTGCAATTACTTCTTATTGCAATCACCGGGTCAAAGTTTGGTCTACGGGCCGCTTTTGTTTGAACGAGCAGACGACAAAGAGCAGACAAGTTCGAAAGAGCAGACGAAAGTTCGAACGATCAGGCGGCCGTGTGAATTTGAAGACGCACTGAACCCGCGGGTGGCCCGGATAACTTGGCGGTTTTCTCTCGTTAATGTTGGAACAAAACAAATACATCTGGCGACCACAAACTGTTGCCCGCACAAGCAATCGTAGTTCGACAGCGTCTGGTTTACCCTTTTCACGGCTACTATCCACGTACTCGGACGAACGGAGCGGGCAGAAACCCATGAAAACTGATCTTCAAACCTTTCCAGACTCTATTGGTGCAGCCCCCGTCACAGCATTTTGACGAGAACGCAGGTTTTTGTCCGGTTTCTCCGAAAAGAACACAAGAATGCATGTCTCGCACGGCGACTTCTGCCCACCGCCCCAGACCGGAAGTGCGTCCGACGCGCCACCACCGCGGCGTGACGTAGGAGAGTTGAGTTCGTGTATATACTACTTTAGTACGTACTAAACTTGAATATGCCTGTTCTATCTGGGACCCTGGTCATAACACTATCATTACAACATTGGAATCAGTTCAAAATCGTGCAGCACGTTTCATACTCTGTAATTACCATCGTACATCCAGTGTTACTTCAATGAAAAATAGCCTTGGTTTACCCACACTAATGAACCGTAGACGCATTTGTCGCCTTACTTTATTTCATAAGATTTACCATAATAACCCTTTCATGCGCCGTGAACTTCTAACGCCACCTATTTATCTTTCATCCCGCGTAGATCACCAGTACAAAGTCGGTGTCCACAATTACAAAACTAACATTTATTATTACTCCTTTGTTCCTCGCACTAGCTCTGATTGGATTCGCCTTTCCGCTGACATAGCCTCCATAACCAATATTATTGATTTTAAAAATGCCTTGTTTGTTAATTTTGATTAACCATTTTCTAGTTGGTATTACTGTTATTACATTGTGTAAATATTTTTGAAGTGTCTGAGCAAGCGAGCATTAATTACTGTAGTATATTTTATGTATCAACAACTGTACCCTTGTCACCTAATCCCCCCCCCCCCCCCCCCCATTCCCCTCTGTAATACCCTTCGGGGCCTTGAGCGTAAATAAATAAATAAATAAATAAATAAACCCCTGCGCAAGAAGCAGACGAATTGCACTCCTCCGCATACAATCGGGCAGTCATATTGCTCGGAGGTCCGTTTTAAATACGATAGCCTTCCTTTCGGCACAGCGTCGTCAGCAGAGTCTCGGGTGCCATTATCGGAACGCCGGGACAACGTACTATTCGCGACTCCAGCGAAACGGACGCCGCCAAGCGGGAAAACAGGGAACCAGCCGGTCCAGGTCGCTCCGCGCCCCGCCGCGTCTCTGGTGGCTTTCGCGGACGCGTGCTGTCGGCGCGGCGGCGAGCAATGTTTTTGATGAAGGTCCGAAAATTTCTTAAGTTTGCCTGAGTGTTCATTAGTGTGTTGAAGCCTCAGTAGATTGTTTCTTTCCATCACGTGTTTGAAAGCCCGTTTATTCCACAACACACGATCGCGTGCTTTCAATTTTTTGGATGGGGAGGAATCACCAAAAAACGTTTTGATTTCTCGTCTGTCTCTAATCACAATCAAAGTGATGACTGCTTGGTAACTGATAAGCGGTTTCTTTATAAGGATGTAGAACAGTAGACTGAGGTCGACAGACGAAGTGTTTCACTGGAGGGGACACCAATGTTGCAGTCAAGTGAATGGGAAGGTTCGATAGCTGCTTTCCTTGAGTTTGGTTGTGCTGGATTAGCTTCAGGTTAATTTGAGCCACTAACGCCGGCCGGTGCGTTGGCTATTCATCTTGGTGGCTTTTCGCCGAAAAAGACCACATTGAAGGAGTTGGGCTAATTTCGCAATTACTTGATTCAGAAAACCTGCTTGCTGCACATGATTAATGAGGGAAATTATCTGCTTTCAAAAGGTGGGGGACGCGTCTCGCAAAGATAGAAGCTGTCACGTCATTAGGATCTATCGCGCCTCCAATACTTATAACGCCTGTCGAATCCAGCAGCAATATACGTCTACATTGCTCCAAATGACCGGCCACAAAAAAAAAAAAAAAAGAAAAAAAAAAATTCCGTTAAGGATTTGAAGTCAAGTTCAATGCAGATCGGTCTGAGTGAATCTCCGATGAAGACTCTCCTCAGCTTGTCCGCATTCGTCCCGTTCTACCGGCTAGAACCATTTGGCTAAGTTTAAGTAGTATCTCTCTGTCTGTCAAATATACTTTTATTCAGCAGTTCACCCCAAATAGTTAGTCAACTATGTTCATATTTCAACCCGAAGAACATACTAATATCGCTTTAGTGGGACCATAGTACGTAATATAATACATAACCGCATATTCATCAAAATGACTTTTCGATTGCTACTAAAACCTGAATTGAAATACGAGTATCAGCTGCTTAGTTAAGTGCCAGCGAGTTGACATGCTCCTTGGCTCAAGAAGCGCTTGCTTAATTTTCGTAATTTTCCTGCAGCCTGTGTTCTTGACCGAGCACACGACTGCAGCTGTTTCTTGAAACGCGGACAGGCACGAAAGCTCAATTTCGCGGACAGGTAAGTCGCATGATCGAGGCATGCGAGTTAGCTAAACATTACTCTTGGTGGAACAATTTTGTAGCCCTCGCCGCTTTCCTTAGATGATGAAAACTAATTAGAGTCTATTACCGTTTCTCCGGAGCCCATAGTTTCGGTTTTGATCGAAGTCTCCGCAGCGAACGTTTGACATGAAAAGAACAAAAAAACACCGGCAAAACAAAACTATGCTCGGCAAGTTTATGCGCACCGGCTAAACTTAACTGTCTCAGTTCAAATACCCATAAAATTGGGCATTCAACAAAAGAATAATTGTTAAATTGAATGCGCCACCCATTCAGGCGGCCCGGCCGAGCCGACGCGACCTGGACTCAGCCGCCATATTTGTTTGGTGGTGGCGCCCCCTATAGGTCGCTGGAGTCGCGAATACTCCGCGACAACTTTTCTTGGCAATGCAGTGGAAGGTACAGGCCCGCGTCCCCTCTCCCATTTTAAGTGTGCGCAGGCTCTCCTCCTCCCCCACTTCCGGGGAGAGGAGGAGAGCCCGCGCACACTCAAAATGGGAGAGGGGACGCGAGCCTGTACCTTCCACTGCATTGCCAAGAAAAGTTGTCGCGGAGTATAAAAGCCTAAAACCGCGCTCACGAGTTGCTCACACGTCATCCAAAAGAAAGTCCGCAAACAACCTCTGAGGCGTGTTTTTTTTTTTTTTTTTTTTTTTCTTTCTTTTCCTTGTACGACGGGAGGCCCACTCCCCGGCCGGCCGCCCAGCTGCATCTCCGGCACCGCGCTGCTTCTCCGAAGCTCCCGCCATGACTCCGCCCGTCGCTGAACCATGGACTACCGTGCGTTATTCTACAAAACCAACGAAAAGTCACCTCACCATCGTCATAAAGCTGACCGACGGGGTTTCCCTATCGGAACTCCAGTCTACCCACCTCACCGATGCCGTAACCGCCGCCGCCCACCTTACGCCATCGGAAGCGAAAGAGACGTATTTCAAAATCCGTGACGTGCAAAACGTCCTCATCGCCGACACCTACCGACCCTCGGCCCAGGAAAAGCTCCTGCAGACCACGAAACTCACCATTGCAAATCGCGACTACGCCGTTACCAGCTACCCCTCGGCCCCCACCAACTCCTGCAAGGGCGTCATCCACGGCGTCGCGTCTCTCACCGCCCCCGACGAGCTCATCGCCAACATCGAATCCAATGTCCCAGTACTCACCGCTCGCATGATGGGCAAGACCGAAACGGTACTCATCACCTTCGAAGGCACATACGTGCCCTATACTATATACTACCGCCGCTTCCAATTCCGGTGCCACCCACACAAGCCAAAATCTCAACAATGCCAAAACTGCCTCCAACTCGGCCACCGCGCGGAAGTCTGCCCCAAGAAAGGCAAGCTTACAGTATGCGACATCTGTTACCAGGAAAACATGACCTCGGACACCCTTCACAACTGCGTTCCTTACTGCGTCAATTGTAAAGAAGAGCACGCCTCCAAGGACCCGAACTGCCCCGCCAAAAAGCAAGCCGATGCGCAAGCCACTCTCGCTGCCTACAAACGGCGAGTACAGCAGCGTCCCAAGGCAACAACCATCCCCAACACACTGCGCACCCCTCCTCCACCACCAAGACCGAAGGGTGGGAAAGCCTTGACCACTCCCAACCCGCCCCACCAACCAGCACCTCCTTCCGACAAGGTGCCCACTACCAACTCCAGACAGGAGAATTATCGCCTACCGCCCATCCCATGAGGCTCAACTCAGCAACATCGCAGGACCCGGAGTCTCAGCCGCAACAACAAGGTGAGAGAGCCACTCCGTTCCACATTACACCCGACACACGCATCCCGACCCAAATCCATACCCCAAGCCATTACTGCATCCGACACGTACAAACAAGCGCTTCTCGCTGCCAAGCGCACACCAACCACCCCAAACACAGTACAAGCGATAAACGTAGCACCAGAAAATCAACACATGGACACTTTACCTCCCCCCTCTCAACCCGTCACTCCCCAGGTCTCCATCGAACTCAAGCAAATCATGCTCGTTCTGAAAAACATTCAGGAGCGCCTGGCCGCTCTCGAGCAGGATGTAGCAGAACTGAAAGCACAGGGCCCTCAGCACCCAAAACGAAAAGCAGACGACCCCTACAACCCTGAAAGCAAAATCCCCCGTCAAAATATCGACACCTCATCAACTGATGACGAAACCAATATCTAAACAATCTATACACATCCTACAATGGAACTGCCGCAGCCTACAACGTAAACGAGCCAGTCTCATCCAATACCTCAACACGCTAAATCGCAAACCTGACTTCATCCTTCTTCAGGACACGCAGGGCACTCACAACCTTCCACAATACACACCCTACACCCAACCCAGCATCACTCAAACCGACCGCAGGCAAAACACATATACCCCCACAGTCGTCACGACATACATCTCTAAGGAACACCCGCCAATACAACTCAACACAACAGACATCAACACCGCTCACCAAGAGCACGTCATCATCACCCTTCAACCCCGCAACTGCCCCAATCCCATCACAATCGTCAACGCGTACTGGCGACCGGGCCGCAAGGTCGCAAATCCCACTCCCTGGCTCACGAAACTCGTGGCAAACAACTCAGACCACGACATCCTCTTAGTCGGAGACTTCAACAGCCCCAATGTGTCCTGGGGTTACCCAAACACTCAACACAATGGGCGCCTCCTCGCACAAGCAACCGCCCAAGCGTCGATGACACTGGCCAACGACACTACACAACCCACCCGCACCGGTAACAGTGTAGAGCGCGATACCAATCCCGACCTGGCCTTCCATCACGGCCCATCCGTTGCTGAATGGTCCGCATCTGACGAACAGCTAGGCAGCGATCATCGCCTCATCCACCTCACACTGATCACCAACGTCAAACAGAAAGTACGTCGCAATACTGCTCGCATCACAAACTGGGATCACTTTCGCTACCATACCTCCAACAACCCCCCACCGACGGACGCTGATCCCACAGCCTGGGCCAACCATCTCCTCCAGGCACAGAACAAATGCACCAAAGAAGCCCAAACCACAACCGCTACCCCGTACATTGACAACCATCTTCTCAACCTCTGGAAAACTAGGCGCAAATTGGTGAAAAAATGGAAGAAAACCAAGCACTCCAAACACCTAAAACACAAAATTCACAACATCACCAAAGAAGCCGAAACCTACGCAGAGCAACTCACCACCGAAAACTGGCTCCAACTTTGCGACTCCCTCAACGGCCAACTCGGCACCAAAAAAACGTGGGGCATCCTACGCACACTCCTCACACCCTCTCAACCTCGCGACCCCCTCACACGCATTATGCTCGCCAGCAAAATTACCTCGCACGACCTCGAGCAGCAACTCCGCGACACCTTCTTGCCACCACCAACCGACACATCGCACACACCAGAACCTCCAACTCCTCCCCTCGACCCATGCGACATGGACGCCCCCTTCCCACTCAACGAACTAAAGCGGGCACTTGACTCTCTCAAACGAAACACATCACCTGGCGAAGATCAAATCACATATCAACTTCTCCGCAATCTCGACGACACACAACTCCAACAACTCCTAAACTACTTCAATAGTGTTTGGCAAACTGGCGACATACCAGCAGAATGGAAACACGCCATCATCACCATGATCCCCAAACCAAACAAAACCTCCGAAGTCAAGAACCTACGACCCATTTCTCTCACCTCGTGCACCGGCAAACTTCTTGAGAAGCTTGTTCTCACACGCCTCGAATGGCATCTCGAGCACGTGAAAGCCCTACCCTTTACACTCATTGGCTACCGCAAGAATATCTCCACACAAGACTGTCTCCTTCGGCTTTACAATGACCTCCTCCAAGACAAAAGTACCACACAACTCCGCTCACTCCTAAGCCTGGACATCTACAAAGCCTTTGATAACGTCTCACATGACTCCATACTCAGTACCCTCAGAGAAACGCAGTGCGGCCCTCGAATGTATAACTACATCCGCAACTTTCTATCGAACCGCACGGCCGCCTTTAAAATTCCTGGACACATCTCCACACCTTTTCCGTTACACCAAGGAGTACCACAAGGCTCCATCCTCTCTCCCACCCTTTTCAATCTTGCCATGAGCAAACTTCCCGCACAACTCGACACCATCCCCCACCTCAAATTCTCCATTTACGCCGATGACGTTACCTTATGGACCAACACTGGCTCCCCCGGCCAGCAGGAAGAGACACTGCAACACGCTTGCGACACTGTCGCACGCTATGCCATTAGTATAGGTCTGGCCTGTTCTCCATCCAAATAGGAACTCCTCGTCATCTCCAACCGCAAAAACAATCCCGACAGGCAGCTGATCACCGTACACCTCGACGGCACTCCCATACCCCAACGCCCGCACATCAAGCTCTTAGGCCTCACCATCCAAAACAACGGTGCAAGCGATATCACCGTCTCCACCCTCTCCAAACAAATAAATCAAATCACACACATCCTCGGCCGCGTTTCCCGGCGCCACAGAGGCCTCAAAGAGAGCGACACGAGACGAGCCATCGAAGCTCTCATCTACTCTCTCGTACTCTACCATATCCCCTACACCCCACTCACTGCCCGTCAACTCAAACACCTCCAGACACAGCTCCGCAAACCCACCCGCCTTGCTCTCGGCGTGCCACAGTACGCTCCCCTAGAGCACTTACAACAGATGGACCCCTTCAACACACTCAAGGTGCGAGTCGACTTGCACCGACTGGGTCAACAGCAACGCCTAACCACGTCTCTGCAGGGTCGCTACATTCTCAATTCTCTCGGTTACGACACCCTGCACCTCCCTCCCATCGAAACAACCACACCTCCCTGGGATACCATACCCCAAATCACCGCACTCCCCATACCCAAACATATGAATCCCGACAGCAACCCGGAACGCCGCAAGCACAGAGCCAAACTCATATCCCAAAAACTCGCCACACTTCAGGCACAGCAGCACCTCATCTACTAAACAGACGCCAGCTACGACCGTGGCACCAAACTCGGCCGCACCGCAATTCACTGTCCCCAGACCAACACAACGCTTAGGCAAACATACACCGAAGCGCCTTCGGCAGACCTCCTGGAGACTCAGGCGCTATGCTCCGCCATTCTCCATGCCATCGCCAACCCCCACGAGGGACACACCTCCATCACTGTCCTGACAGATTCCCAAAAAGCAGTTCGCACATTTCAGTACAACCAACTCCCCAACTACATGTCGCGTGAGCTTCGAGCCGCCCTCAACACCACCCCCACCCTTCGCTTCTACATCTACTGGATCCCTGGCCACGCTTTAATCCCAGGAAATGAACGAGCACATTCACTTTCCCGAGTCACTTCCACTCCGGGACCTGCGATTGACTGGCCTACGTCCTATGACCCCCAACTCCAGCGCAATGAATACCATCAACAGCGCTCTGACACACTCCGACAACTCCGCGAATCCAGACTCGCCCTCGTACCACCGCCTCCCACACTCTCTCGACAACAGGCCAGCACTATACGCCGAGCACAGACCCACACGCTATCCTCCCCACACTATACTCATCTCTTCCAAGGCGCTCAGGGCACAGCTAAGTGTCCCTTCTGCACTGGCTACCCAAACAACACACACACCTACTGGCAATGCCTCCACGCACAACCATCCATCCGCTCTACACTTTCCAAGCTCCCTCCCGGGCTTCGGCCCACGACATGGAAAGAGTGGCTCTCTCCCACAAATCATCAAAACGTGCCCGCCATCTTCGACGCCCTTCTTCACCACATCACAACCATCGAAGAGAAGCTGAGGGCATCGAAAGACGCCACCAATCCCCCATGATCCACCTATCCTCACCCTTCTGAATGGCGTCCTCCTGGACACCACTTTGACACCCTGAAGTGAGGGTCAATAAAGATGTTTTCTCTCTCTCTCTCTCTCTTGTACGACGCGGTCCTGTCATGTTGGTCATATATAAACCGTCTCTATAGTCGTTTTCGAAGCACGCATATGTGTAAACGCAAATATGTATGGCTCGAACATGTTTGAGGTAGGGAGCCTTCACGTACAAAGGCTCCCTATAGTTTCACGCGTGTTCGCAGATAATTCTGTGGTCATGTCTGTGGCGAACGTCGTGTCCTTCGCGTAATGCATGAGCAGAGTGGCCACGGCTTTAAAACTCGTCGTCGTCTCGGGAAACAAGGTCGTTCTTGATGAAGATACTAAAAAAACTTCAATAGACTTTTTTTTTTTTTTTTTTTTTTGCGCACCATAGTGATATTTGAAAACGATGTGATGCACGCGCAGAGGGCCGGGGAGAGTATCGGGTGTTGTTTATAGGAATTCAAGAAAGGGGGGCGGAGGGGGGGGGGGGGGGATAGCAGTGTGGATAAGAGCGGGGTGGACTCAGCTGCGCGTGCGCACAGATTTATGACGGTCACAGTTGATCCCGTCGTACAATCGCCGAAATGATTTTGTCTGCGTTAAGCAAGTTGAGTATGCAATCTAAGATTGAAAAAAAAAAAGTTTTAAAAATAAACCATAATTGCATTTTTTTTTCGCGAATAAGCACAGAGAATTTTTTGAACTTACATTATACATTAGTAATAACTCCTTAACCGTGCAATTCTTTAGTAGAGGTGTTTGGGTATTATCTTTTGTACTCCACATCGCATAGGAATGCTAAAATTGTACTACGAACCAAATTCGCATATTTTGTAATATATATATATATACAGGGTGTTTCACAAAAGGTGGACAAATTCGATATTGCGAAAACGACGTGTGGCAACAAAAAAGAAGGCTTGTGTCGTTTTGGTCCTGGGCCAAGGGCCCATTTAGGAAAATATTAAAGTCCGGGATAATTAGATTATTATTTTTGCGTAATTAACTTGTTTAATATTGTGTTTAAGGGCATGGTCTCAATTAGAAAATTGCTAAGCATCACCAAAAAGCACTAAATCAACAAATTGCAGAACGATAGAAGGCACGCAAATCATTTTACGGCTTTCTGAAAAACCGCACAAATTCGACGGGTTTTTAAGTTTCGGTTTGCTATCGGAGCGCATCTCGGCCCCGGCGGCACCGCGCCCTGTGGAGAGACAGTGCAACCTAGAGTCACTAAATAAAGGTACGCTTTCAGAGTACCGAAACTCCCAAAATGCGCGTCTGAAGCACGTCAGGCGCCGCCATTTTGAGTCCACGCTCAGATGGAGGAGTGACTCTAGCCGAGCCAAGCCGAGCTGTAGCCGTCGCCTGCACCAGCTGCCGCAGCCGTAGCTGTGGCAGCGAATCAAGCTTGTGTTGTTCGTATCTCGAAGTAACGCGGAAAGTACGCCCGTGCTGAGCGACGAACTTCAGCGTGCGCGCAAAGTAAACAATAAACAACAGCAGGAAGAGCACCGCCGGACCCAAGAAGGTGGCGTTGAGAAAACGGGATGATAATGATAGCAACTCACGTGACTGCCGCTGTCCAGTGATGCCGCAGCGAACCAGAATATAGTTGGATAGAGCGTCTGTATTGTCGGCAAAATGCCAAAGAAAAGGAATGCGCTACTCTGAAAGCGTAGCTTATTTAGTGGCTCTAGTGCAACCCAACCTCTGCTGCGCTGTCATCGCGCGACGCAGCAGAGGCTGCTTGCACTATCTCTCCACGGTGCGCGCTGCCGCCGGGGCCGAGATGCGCTCTGATAGCAAACCGAAACTTAAAAACGCGTCGAATTTGTGCGGTTTTTCAGAAAGCCGTAAAATGCTTCGCGTGCCTTTTATCGTTCTGCAATTTGTTGATTCAGTGTTTTTTGATGATGCTGAGCAATTTTCTAATTGAAACCATGCCCTTAAACACAATATTAAAAAGTTAATTACGCAATAATAATTACCAACCTAATTATCCCGGACTTTAATAATTTTCCTAAATAGGCCCCTGGCGGACCGAAACGACACAAGTCTTTTTTGTTGCGACGCGTAGTTTTCGCAATATCGAATTTGTCCACCTTTCGTGAAACACCCTGTATATAAATTTAGTGGCGCGAACAATTCGGGCAAAAAGTGAACGCTACGGGAGGTTCGCTTGATTCGCGAAAATTAGAACTCGCGAATAATTTAAAATTTTCAGCTTTGGCACGGTTCGCGAAAATTAAGTCGTTTACAGTATATATATATTCGCGGACCCTATCTTTCGCGAATCGGTCACAGAGGGCATAATAGCGGCCACTAAATTTCGCGAATTCCAGACGCCTGCATTAAAACTCTTAAGAACCGAAATTTTCGCGTGCCTTTAAATTTTGCAAATTTTTCAATTCGCGAAAAGTAAGGGCGCGCGAACACTAAGGGTTCTACAGTATATAAGATGTTTCACGTAAGAGTGACAAAAATTCCTAATACTAGTGTGTTCAAGGTAAAAGAATAATTTTCTCGGGACCGCATTACTCGTGGTGGCGGACGTCAGAAAATGCGCGATACTTACTAATTAGTTCGCTAATTAATTAAAAATTTAAAATTATTTTTAATTGGTGAAAATAGACATAGTTACAAATAAAAACTTGCTGAGCGTCATCGAAAACCACTAAATCAGTGATTTCAGAAAGACTTTGAGCGCGTGAGAGGCGCATAGTGCGCTAAAGTTACCACTCGTGGAGCAAATACAAAGCCTGGGGCTCACATAAGAGACGGAGAAATCGCTCGGGCGCCTTACCGCAACCGCTACCCTTGTACCTGCTCCACGAGTGGTAACGTTACTGCACTACTACGCTTCTCACGCGCTCAAAGTCTCTAAAAATTACAGAGTAGCTTTCGATGACGCTCAACAGGTTTCTGATTGAAACCAGAAATCTATTTTCAGTAATTAAAACTTAATAATGAGGCATTCATGATAAGGGCCCGTTGCATGAATGTGTGTATCAGTGCTTCTTCTGTTGCCCTATCCGATAAGGAGCAGGCTTTGATCGGTCAAGCTACGCTCACTCAACAGTGACGGAAGGCTTTCCAAGTGGTTAATGAAAGTTCATCTTCTTTGCGCATGTGCGGTTTTATTCTTCTTTTTATCTGTTTGCTTCAATAAAGTTCAGTTGCAAGTTACGCCTCGTCGTGTGTACTTCTTTCTCTGACCCTGTGTTTTTTTGGCGTATTTACCACCATGCTATATTTAGGTCATGTCCCTTCCAGGTGCCCTAATCTTGACAGTTGACGAGAAAGTCGGCGAGAAACCTGGCGGCCGTGATTGGACAACGCCGCACTTAACCTTGGCGTGGGCCAATCAGAGCCGCCGGACTTCTCGCCGACGTTTTCGCCAAGTGTCCAGTTTAGGGCCCCAGTCTTGTTCTCGTGGCAAGGGGAAACTAAGTAAAGGTGACTACCTCCAAGTCAGCAACGTTTGCTTATATCCCGCAGTAGCTAACTAGCCGCATTTACGCCGAGGCCATCGTTGATGCCAACACCACTACACTATAGAAGTATGTTCTCTTTCGTTGTTTAAAAAATATAGCTAATCAAGTCATGAAATAGGGGTAAGCAATCTTTCGGGGTGGGGCTTCTCTCTGGATATTATGGTATATATACGGAAATCGAAGGCTTTATTACATTAAATCATTTCACACACTTCTATTTAAAAAGAACCCTACCATGACGAGTTTCTTAAAAACGGTGTAACACGCCAAGCAAAACAATGACTACTGAGTGGTTTCATTTGAAATCGAATTCGCCTGTTTAAATGCATGGGTACTGTGATTTGCCTCAAAAATGTATATATTATAGCCCCATTTCCGAAATTAACAAGACCATTTTTTTTTTATTTAGAAAGATATTTTTTCTCCAAAAAACTTTCGAAGTGGAGTTTAGGCTGCTTGACTTTTGTGTCCAATTCTGTCATTGGTAATAAATAGGTAAAAGGACGAAAACGCTCAAAGTAATTTCTCGTGTAAATGGATGACACATGGCCCATTTTTTCCTTCCTTTTAACTGTTTTGGCAAACTTTATGTAGAAAGAAAAACAAGAAAACATCGCATCTTTGACGTTTTGGTGACATATTTGGTGCCTTTTTTTTTAATAAATACTATGTGTCTCTAAGCCTATACATGTGCTATTGACCAGTACGACTTTACACAAATGTAAGTTTACGAAATAAATTATATCCATTTTTTTTAATTTAATAAAAAAGAAATCTAGTCATAATTTCCACCCGTGTTATTAAAAATCCTTTTTTTCTCGTTTTTTTTTTTTTTACGATATGCCCAATTGTGTTAATTTCTTGTGTGGATAATCAAAGTCCCCCCCCCCCCCCCCGCCCCCTTTTTTTTGTGTGTGTGTTTTGTGTAGAAGTGCGTAAACACGCATACATGCGCCCGAATCGGCGAACGGGTATTTTTCGCAAGTTGGCTTTACTGCAAGATTTTTTTAGCCTTAAAATGCTAAGGGAAAAAAGAGGGAAAGGGGGGGGGGAAGTCGGACGTGTTTGGAAGGTAAAGGGGCGACGGAGTGAGGGAGGAAGAACATGAATATATTTTATCAAAGAATCCTCTGCTTTTTCCGCGTTATCCTGAGGCTTAAGATATTACGTGGGTTGGGGTAGGGGATTGCGTCAAGACTAGATGAGGTAATGCCGTAATGGGTACCGGATCTTCCTATGCAATCTACCAGTAAGTCGGGGATGTCTTTCGTGTGTTCTGATGAGCCCTTGAGTCGGACCCACTAGTCTAGCGTTCAAGGTCTGTCATCTCTTTTTGAAAATAATGGCGGAGAAGGGCGCCGTGCCACCCCCCTTAGGACAAAATGTCTGCCTCTACTCCTCAGCAGTTTTGACATTACTGTCAACGCATGCTTTTGTCAGTATTATTATTATTATTATTATTATTACTATTATTATTATTATTATTATTATTAAAGTTAGGACACTTGAGTCGGGGTGCGCACTATTGTTTATCTCAATTTAGTTTGCAGGTTGTTTGCGTTTAATTCGAACATAACTTTTTTTAAGAGAGGCGGGAGTTAGACGATCTTTTTGGTTTTTACCATGTGCTTATCAGGCTCGGTAGACGTTAAATTGTCGTGATAAGTAGGCTAATTAACTAAAATAGGTTAATTTTTTTAATTATCGGTGTTAGGGGTCATGTTGCAATTGCGGTGTTAGTATTAGGGGTCATGTTGCAATTGCGCTATTGCAATTAGCTAGGGGTCATGTTACAATTGCAGTCAACTTATCATGACGATTGCCCCCTCATCTAATGTCCGCTGAGCAAAGTCAATACGTGGTGAAAACGGCACTCGTCTATCACCCTATTTTTTTTTTTATCTGTTCGAATTAAATTTAAACGCTCTGTATAATATTATGTATCCCTCATTCTGTTTGTGCTCTTCGGTCTGTCATGTTCTTTTTCTCCCGAAAAGTGCACCGACTCAATCCTAAGGGTTGTTAAAATCAGATTATGACTACGAACTCTAGACCTCGTGTTGTCGCTGACGTTCCAGTCCCATAGCTGCTCCAGCTTTTTACACTCGAACTTACTTGTGTCAAGTTTAACAATGACTGACGTTCACAAATTTGATCAAGTCCCAATGCGATGACCGACATAAAAAAAGATATATCCGAATGAAATATTTTTTTTTATGAAACACCTCAACACCAATTTGCTGAGGTCAGCTATGTAAAACGCTCATGGAAATCAGTTCTTGCTTTGCAAGCTTATCTTTGAGTGAGTACAAAAAAAAAAGACAAAATTGGTTCAGCACACGTAGGCACATACTGTTAGTTTTGAGTTAATCTTCATTCATTTTAAACGGAGTGATTAAAATGTTGAAATTCCCGTTTTGGATTTCAGAAACATCAGATAGCTCTCCCAAATAAACCTTATCATGCTTATTCTGATTGTTACTTTCTTCTTGCAATCGTTAATCACTTTCACGCCATGTTTCATGTTTGGAATTCGAATAGATCAATGAAGATCGTCCTTGTGCAGTACTCAGTGGCCAAATCCAATACCTAGACGCTATCCTTCACTCAGTGAAAATGTCACAGTTTTCACGCACCAAAGTGAGTCTTCAGTTGTGTCCATTTTCACAGCAGCTATTTTGATGCTTTGGGAATTAACCGGAAATTAGCGTAACGCTGATAGAAGTGAGTATCTGAAGCTGGCATCTCTCTAGACTGGGAAACAACTTGACAAAATCTTGACGCACATTGAACCATGCACATCTGACCACAGGCGAAGCGGAAGCAACAAGCGAGGGAGACTCAGCTGCTTCTTTTCGTCTAATAGGCAGTAGCTAATTTCCTAAGAACATTTCAACTGAATGTGACTTCTAGTTTGTCTTGCTTTCTTTTCAACTCTGACTTTTGAAATGTTTTGTTGTACGCCGACAGGAATCTCCGTGGAGTCATGTTTAGTCCGCCGCCAGGACTCCTTGATGTCCTTGAGCATATCTTGCTTTGAAACTGCACTTGGACACAAAATTGAGCTCAACATACTGGCACAGCACATAGTTTTAACGGCGTGCGAAGCAATTCTGGCCAAAGTACGTTAGTAAATCTCATCGCAGCAGCGCTGCGAGAAGGCGTTCATTTCGAAACATCCTTTGATGTCCAACATCATAGGGAGACTTAATCAAATTTGTGAACGACAGCCATTGATAAAACTGGACTCAAGCAACTTCAGCTGTAAAAAGTTAGAGCAGAAAATTGGAATGGTAGCTGCAACACAAATACTCTCGTCTGAAGTGTTTAACAGCAGAGAAGTGCAGACGAGACGATAGATAAAGGAATGTTATATATGCTGAGACAAAATATATGCAGCCCTACTCAAGTGTTTTAAAAAATCCCCCCCTTTCCCCAAAAAGAAAAAAAAAAAAAAAAAAAAAAACATGCCGTGCCAGTGTCGTGGAACAGCAGAGGGATAGGGGCAGACGTTTTTGCCTAATGGGGGGCGTTCACACAACCAAATACCCGACTGCGACATTTGGATGGAGATTGCTGGGCGAGACGAGTATTCGTGTACATCCACCTACAAAACGTGCACACAACATGAAGGCGACGTGTCGTCCGGCTTGGTACGGAGATGCTTTCGCTATGGTCGCCGAGCTTACGTCTAAGAAAGACTGGGCCACCCAGGTGAGATCGCAAATCAAGACCATAGAGGCCCAACGATGGAAGGAAGAGATGCAAAGACACACGAGCATGCACCTTAACGCATCTTTTAAAAACGAAATCGCCCCCATGACCTTTGGGAATACACTGGGCAGCAGACCCCTCATCGAGGCACGAGGTGGGGCCTTGCGCACCCGCCTTTACCGACGGAAGTACGACGCCAACGTGACGGACACGCGCTGCAGTGCATGTGCTGATGCGGAAGAAACAGTTCCACATTTGCTTCTCGAGTGTCCGGCGCTTGTGCCTGCACCGAGTCGGCACAAGCATCGACCAGGCCCTCGGGTATACAGAAGGGCAGAATTGCCTCACGTGTTCCAAACAGGCTTGAGGCTTAGTAGTCTATTCACGTGTGGTGTGAACTTGTGGGATGAAACCACTCCTTTTCTAAAACTGTTTCTTTTTCTATTGGGGGGGGGGGGGGGGGGGGGGGGGGGGGGGGCGTGGGTCGTGTCTATTGTAGACTCTCGTCTCAAAGAGAATGCGCCACAAAATACATACATACATACTTTACTAGGTGGAAATACAGGACACTCCCCGCGAATACAACGGCCTCAGGGACGAGATTTTGCGCACTTTGAATGGGTGGATGTGTCATGGCGTTGCGGTTTTCCCCTTTATGATTGGGTGGTGACTAGCGCCATCTCTCGGTGCGGGGTATTTTACTAGTGGCCGAACTTTCAATCTGTGCACGCTGTTCGGTCACGGCGACATAGGTCGTCTCTTTAATTTAAAAACCAGCGGACACTTCATTGGCGACTTACTTAGAGAGTGCATATACGTAGGATGAGCTCTATATCTACGTTCTATTTTATAAACCGCAAGCATGTAGCACGATCAGCGGGTATCGAAATTTGTACGAGCAGTTTTGAAAGCTGCTCTAATAAGTTTGGTTAGTCGTAATCGCGTTTCAAAGCAGCACAGGGCAACTAATACTAAGGAACTATGTCAACACGAGAAGCACGTTTAGCAGGCACAGCAATGTATTGCCATATACCTCACCGCAAAGTATTTGCTACTATGATTATCGCTAAAGCGCCCGAGAAGGCACCTTAAGTAGAGGACCCAATATTTTGCGAGCTCGGTATGTCGAGAATTTTTCGAAGTGCTGGTTTCTGGAATGTCTGGCTGGCGCAAAATTCTGAAATCAATAGTGGGGTTCTGTGTATTATATCTGAGACGATTTAATCGAGCGATCCATTTGTCGCTATTTTCAAATTGCGAATAGATGGTGCTTTGCAGCAGCCCAAGGCAACAGAAAAAAATATTCAGAAAGTTGGGAATAATTTTTTATTACTTCGGTGATAGTCAACATGATTCCTAATAGACCATGCTGGCAACAAAGTTGGTTTGGATTATTTTAGTATTTCTACAATGATAATTGAAGGTTCAAACTCAGATTCCACTCATAAATATAATTTTTTTTTGTTGAAACAATATTTATTGCACATTGAACAGATATGTACAGCTTTGCATTCAACAAAAATAGATCTCTGTTTACACACACAATAACGCTTTGAACAAACATGTACAGCTCAGAATTCAACAAACGCGGATCATATACGTATATATGTTTTACACACACATTTTGAATAAGGTCAGCATGAGAAACGCAACGCCAAATTGGTTTACTTACGTGATTTGATCTCGAGGGAACCGAAAGAATGACAGGTTTTTGCACTGCAAGGTCCGGTTCTTGCACTGTAGAATGGAGCACACTGTCCCTCCTGCCATCTTCACTGATTGTTTACAGTGGCGAACGCGTCATACTTGGTTCACTACAAAAGGACACCGTAGCATATCATCTGCAGAGAAGGACGCCGGCATCAACATGCGGTGACAGGTCGCGCGATGGTGGCCTCTGATAGTCGTCACGCCCGGCCTAGCCCGGCGCCCGCGTGATCGCCCGCACGCGCGTTTGGCATCGTCGGCAGGGTTGCCAGATAGCTCCTAGCTGATATAGCCAAATGGCTAGTCAGTGCAAAAGTAGCCAAAAGCCAAATATTTGGATAGCCCAAAAGTAGTCAAAACTTTGATATTGCGTTTTCAACATGAAGGCGAAAACTCTGATTTTCTATGCTATCTGTTATCTAAACATATAAAGAAGCAAAGTATTAAGAGACCCAGAAAACAGTTTTATTTCAAATAATAAAACAAAAAGCTCATATGGGCACATTTGAACAGTCTCATGCAATGTACAATATTATTAGGAAGCATTTGTCCCACTTGTACTAGCTCAGTACAACACCTTAGAGTTGAACCGAGCGAAACGTTCGTCGGAAGGCTTAAAATTTTGCAACACTCTTTCCTCCCAAAGAAAAAAAAAACTTCATATGAAGGATGCTTTCCAGGATTTCTTGAGGCATCCTATACAGTATAGAGAGGGAAAGAGGAATATTTCGCAGATATTCTGCAAATATTGGACATAGCCCAAAAATAGCCGCACGTAGCCACATAGCCAAACACCGAATTTCGACGCCAAACCTATCACTAAGTAGCCCATTTTGGCTATTAATAGCCCAATCTGGTAACCCTGACGTCGGGGGCGCATATCAGTCTCGTGTTCTGGTGGGAGGAGAAAATGAGAGAGGAGGGGAGAAAAATAAGGAGAGGGACACACTGTGGTGAGGTTCGTGGGTATGATGTTAGAAATAAATGACAGAAGACACGAGGATGCGTTATGGGATAGTTCACATTGCACTGTCGAAATATGGAAAGAGAATATTTACAAAGCTATTTATATTACTTCAATAAATAGACGTAATGGTTCGAGTGTCCTCTAAATTGTCCCTTGCTCACGACTTTGAAGTCCTGGTGGCGTAGCCCCCGTGGCAGCCGATGATCAGGGGTCTACCGACGTCGAGGGACGTAGTGACGAGGTAGTTGAGCGTTGGCCGAAGGCTTGAATCAGGCCCAGTACGTCGGTGGCATCAAGCGACAGCGGGTGTTCAACTGCGCCACGCATGCAGTCTTCCCTATTTCCGGAAGGTTGGCGCCCGGACTGCGTAAGAAGCGGGCTGTGGGTCGGGCCTCTTGACGTCTGGTCACGCCGACGGAGGTCCGACCTGTTTCCGTCTCCTCCGTCCTTTTCCAACCGCCCGAATCTTCCCCCGCGCTGCCTCGCGTGCTCCACCCCGTCTTCTTCTTTCTTCTCCTCTTCGGCTTGTCGCTGGATCACTGATCACACACACCCAAATTATCCCGCGCCACCAGGGTAAGAATCGGCGCGGCCATCGCTCCGTCTAATGCAAATACGCGGAGTGTCCCGTATTCCCTCTAGTAAAGTATTCATTTGGCACAACTCTCTCCTCGCCTCTCTCCACAGCCACAAACTTGCAGTAAAGTCAACTTGCGAAACTACCTTTTTGCCGATTCGGGTCCATGTTAAGCACTTCTACAGAAAATACAACAAAGAACAAAGAGGGAACTTTGACTGGGCGCACCTAAACTTAAAGGGCAACTGCAAAGAAAAAAAAAGTGTTTTTTTAAACAGCCTAATTGGGACAAGCATGTCACAAAACAAATCTTCCGCGAAAAAACAAAATATATTTTTTTAGCAATATTTACGCCACAGGACGTAATTTAGTCGGAGACACAACCTACCCACAATTGAAACTCCCGCTCTTTCCACGCGCGCGGAGTGGCTGGAATACGTCACTCCGTGACGTAGAGCAGCCACCCCGTGACGTATAATACCAATTTTGTGGCGCGCAATTTAAAGCGGACGAAATAGCCGCAAACTAAAATCAGTCGCGGGAGATAAATATTGCTGTAAGAAATTTTGTTTTTGTTGGGAAAATTGTTTTGTGACATGCTTTCCCCAATTAGGCTGTTTATAAATACACTTTTTTCTTTGCAAAGATTTAAAAAGAAAAAAAGAAATAATGAATTGTCTTTTTCAATAATGCGAGCTCAAATTATTGCTAAATTTACTTTCAGGTGAAATTTAAAAATTTATACGAATTATATTGTGACAATAAATTAAACTAAATTGCTACAAGTCGATATGATGTATACGCCTATTGTAATATAGTATTTAATAAGCAAAATTTATAATATATCATATAATGAAAGGCTCCAAATTTGTAACCACAAAGTCGAACATGCGATGTTTGATGTTCGGCTTCTTTTATTTTTTCTTGTTT
Organism: Ixodes scapularis; assembly: GCF_016920785.2. NCBI lineage: Eukaryota > Metazoa > Arthropoda > Arachnida > Ixodida > Ixodidae > Ixodes > Ixodes scapularis. Next base: position 80,978,781 of record NW_024609868.1, on the reverse strand, counting down.
TCTTTGCATAAAATTTGTCAAAAAAATAAAGGAAATGGGCCATCAGTCATACAATTACTATAAACATGACTGTGTGTTATCGTTTTTTACCTATTTATAAAAACCTATAAAACTGAGTAAGAAATAAAGCAGCCTAAAAGTAGCATTCCACACTGCTCAACTTCAAAATTTTCGTAAAACAACTCATATTAAAAAAAAAATAATGCTTTTTTTATTTTGGAAATGGGGCTATAATATATTGATAGCTATGATTATGAAGTTATTTAACTGCACTGAAGAGAAAGATATTGAAAATGGCGGTTAAAGCGAAGATCCCCGAAAAGCTCTCTCCTTCTTCTCCGCCTTGGTCCACTCCCCTGCTTTTCACCTCATTCCCTTCTTCCTCGTTATCAGTATAATTTTCGAGGCAAATAAAGATACCCACCCTGACACGCCTGTTTGATTTCAAATGAAACCATCCTACTTTATTTATTTGAATATAGCTTAATTTATTTCCCAGCGCTCCCCTTTAAAATTAGGGGTCGACCTATAACCACACCCAAAGAGGGCTGACCTACAATATGAGCAAAATCTCCGAGCACGACGATTAAGGCACTCAGAGACGTTTTTCCTAGCACAAATAAAATTATAATAATGTGCCCTAGAGATTCAACTGGCGCTAATGCCTATGATACTTCCGATTGACAGATTGAAGCAGACAGCAATCCAATCTCCTTTTGCGGTGTTTCTGTGCATTCCTACAGAAAAACGCGCGAGAATTTGTCTCTTCGCCGGAGAATAACAGGAATCATCTTTGTTACTTCCCGTACGAAAATGTCAGATATGGCCCTGATATATTTTATATACGTTCAGATATGATAATATAAGCAGTCAAATAGGGCTGTATTTCGCCAGATATGGGAGCTAATACGGCCGTATTTCGACATATAGGTGGGCAAATACTGCCAGATCGGGCCGTATAAGTGCGTAAATACGTCCATATATCACCATATACGCGTGCAAATATAGCGCCCTTGATAATGATATATGGGCCCGTTTCAGTCGTGCAAGCAACAAGTTATGTGTACTCGCTAAGACACTAGTTGATTGATCTATATTGCATGAGTCTCATGTAATTGGTTAACTATTGTCAACATCCTGAAAGTGAAGTTATTCCAGGTATTTGGACCAATTAATCAATTGCGCAAATTGAAGATTAAAAGACAAATAAAATTCGGTTGTATGTTTGATGTGTGACAATATGACGAAGTGCGATCGGAGCGCGAGTTAATCAAATAATGGATTTTAGTCGCAGCTCTTAGGCACCCGTTTCCGAGTTAAGCGGTGTTGGCGTCGCCATCTGTGTAACCGCCCCGCTAAATTTAGCCAGAAATTGAATTGGTACGTATGTCACGTGACGTCAATTTTCCCGCAAAGTCTCGCAGTGAAACTAATTTTTTTTTTCATGTTTTCCCGCTAAATTGAGCGGGTAAACACGAACCGTTAGCTTACTCAAGATGCAAGACGCTACTTCGCCGTCCCGAATCCCTTTCCCTTCGAACGGAAGCCGTTGCGCCCGGAGTACAATACGCAGCTCTTTCAAAACCGTTCGCGCAGTATTGCATCCGTTCGTTTGCGAGCGACGGCGGTTCATCGTCTGTTGAAAGTCGGAAGATGTGCTGTCCGTGGTGTCTTTTATGTATAACTCGTTCGTAAAAAAATCTGAAACAGTGTACACGTGATTTTAAATTTATTGGTAGAAATACATACATATATATATATATATATATATATATATATACATATTTATTTATCTATTTATTTGTCGACATCATGCACAAAAAAATAGTCGCGTTAATTTTTTCATTTAAAATTATAATGTGGTTTATACAGCGTAAAACATAGTATCTTGAAACATGTATCGTTTTGAGTTCAAAAGCTAGACTTCATAGAGCTGTATGTTCACTCGGTATTGACAGCAGGGTAGACGCTACGCGTGTTTTAGGCAAATCGTGTCTCCGGTTAGGGTCACGTGACTACAGTCTAGAATCATGTGACAACGCAGGACATCGCACCTGCCTGGCGTCCAAGGCCACACATAGCATTCACAGCACTGTCATCCTTCGTTACAACTGACACATCTCCTGGTTGTGGCCCCAAAATATAAGCATTTTGTTCGTGAAACCCCGCTTTGGCCGCTCCTTCAATCCTTTTCTCTCTCCCTAAGCTGAAAGCGTTGTAAATGGTGAGTGGTCACGTGGTTTGACTGATGACGCGTTAGCCGTTGCCGATCTCGGAATGCGTTTAGCCGGACTTAGTTTGGCGTGTGAATTCTCCCTCTGTGGCAGACGCGTATGTCTGCTTCTGCAAGCGATTTCTTCAAAGAAGCCCAAGAATTTTTTGTGATGTGTTTAGTGTTCGGTTCTACAAACGACAGCTTGTGCTACATCGTGTTGAATCTTCACGGGCACCTTCTCGTTTCTGTGTTCGAGTGGTGGTTTTGCCGTGGCCGTGTCGACATCTCCCTCGTACAACACCTTTCAAGTCGCGTCTCGTCAATGTAAGTGCGCTGCAACCTACTTCGTGACAATTGATCGTTTTTCCTAAATGTATTCTTGCAGACTACCTCTAGATTTAGGCCGTGTCTATCTCCTGGCAGCCTGGAGAATCATTGTGCAGAATGTTTCGGCATTGGTGCGATTGCGCTGCAAGCAGAAAGTTTCGACATGCCGCCAACAAAGTTTTGACGTGTCGCCAAAAAACAGCAGCACAGACTCTTAATTACGCGTTCCAAAATTTGACGAGCGGCTTTACGAGTCGCTTGTAGAAAGATTGTTACGATTTTTCGAAATACTGGTAAACAATGCTAGGTCATCCGCGGGCGTATCCCTTTCCGCCCGCTTGTACTCTCTCTAACTTGACGGACACTCTGTCTTGCGGTTCATGCTGACGAAACGATCGTCGGGATACCGGGTAATTGCTACAGCCGAGCGCGGCACAGTTTACCATTGCTCCCGCTGTGGAGGGTCGAAGAGTCAACTATCAGCACGGTGGATACCGTTTTTTTTTTTTTTTTCATTCTTGCAGATTTGTTTTAAAAGAAGCCGTGAACGCTAGACTTATGCGGTTTGTGCGAGAGTGATACGCCCAGGGGGACGTTATGTAGTTTGCTAATTTTTACGATAAGTCGGCTAATTAAATAAAATTCATTAATTAAGTTTTAATTAGTGAAAATAGACATATGGTTCCAATTAAAAACTTGCTGAGCGTCCTCCAAAACCCCTAAACCAGTAATTTTTAGAAAGACTGAGCGCGTGTGAAGCGCAGTAGTGCGCTGAAGTTACCACTTGTGGACCAGGTACAAGGCTGGGGCTAGATAAGACACAGAAAAATTGCGCGGGCGCCTTACCGAAACCGCTAGCCTTGTACCTGCCCCACGAGTGGTAGCTTTAGCGCGCTTCTCACGCGCTGAAAATGAAAATTCTGAAAATGACTGATTTAGGGATTTTGGACGACGCCCCGCTAGCTGCTTATTGGAACCGTATATCTATTTTCACTAATTGAAAAGTTCATTAGGGAATTTTAATTAATTAGCCGAGTAATCGCAAAGCTTAGCGCCCACGTAATGTCCCCCTGGGCGTATAACTCACTCGCAGAAACCGCATAAGTGTGGATTTCATGACTTTTCTTAAGAACAAATCTGCAAGAATAAAAAAAAAAAGCACCCTGATATGGGAGGCAGATATACCCCTATTTGGCAGACCCAGATATGGATGTATAAAAAATTGGGCAGATCTGGTCATATAGGGCTTATATAAAGTGATGTGCTTGATATGGCCAGATCTGCCCAATTTTTTATATATCCATATTTGTATTTTTTTATATAAGTCCAGATCTGCCATTTTCGTAAGGGTTGGATCGCATTGAATAGCATGTACCTTTATTATCATTGGAAAAGTATGGCTGCTTTAGTTCCCGTATGTTCCTTCACCAGTTAACGTTGTTAAATTTCGCTATATTTAAGGCCCAAACCTCTGTTCCATAGCAGGTGTGAAAGACGAGCGACGATTGTAAGCAAAATAACAACCGAAAGGAATGTGTCCAATGTTCGCCAGCATTCCGGTGACGCTTATATATTACTAAAATGCCAGTCCTGTCCAGTGGCGTACCAACTTGTTTTTGAGCAAGGGAGGAAGCCAGACCCCTCCCCCCCCCCCCCCCCCCCCCCCCCCGGGCCGGTGCCCTTGATATCCCTTTGGCCCCGCCGGCCAGTGTTTGCCGTGCCCAGTGGCGACTGTTTTAGGGGGAGGGGCAGGGGGGCAAGCGCCTTGCCCCCCCCCCCCCCTCTGGGAACTGGGGGGGAGGGGGGGCAAGAGCCCCCCTTTCCCCTCCCCTCCCACCCCCCCCCCCCCCATGATCCTGTCACTATATAAGAATGAACTCGTCATAAATCTTTACGGGCAGTTAAAAAACATCTAGAACATAAAGAATAAAGTTTACGGGCTATTAAAAGTATTTCTTTTTATCACTTCCTATGCCGGGCGGGCGGCTTTTATCGGGCACCTGTTCTCTGACTTCTCCTTTTTTTTTTTTTTTTCTTCTAAGGTTTCAAGCGCGTGGGTGATTTTTTGAACGCAAATCAAGCATCTTCGCCCATATGCTAAAGCAGAAAGAATAAAGACGAACTTATTTATTGCAAATCGGGCAATATTATTTGGCATTCACTTTATTTTGATTGTCTACATCACAGGTCTCAAACCCCTTCGAGTGTGTGGGTCGAATAGCCCACCCCCGATAGTACGAGGGCCAACGGAAGCGGGAGCAATATTTTGCTATTTTAGGAGAAAAAAACAACAGCAGCATTGGTGTTTCACTTTGCTAAGCAGCTGACAGTTCCAGCGACACCCCAGAGATTTTTTAAACAAGGAACCTTATGCTTTCTGCTCTTTGTAAACTCATCGCTTTGCCCTCTTTAGCTTTTATTAGCACGTACGACTACTTGGGCCCACGCCTGATGATATAAAATAAATTTAAAATATTACCATAGCAAATTACTGCCAGTTTTTTTTATTACTGCGTGTCCCAAAAAGCGGTCAGTCTCTTTAAATCGACCGCAAAAATCTGTTTCTTAACCTATCGCGTTCCGATTTTGTACAGCGTTGGCCACAGGTGGGGCATTTTTTCTATAAAATTCGCAAAGAGCGAACTTACCTTAGGAACAAGTAAAAAAAGAAAAAGGCTTAGCTCCTATGAAAACGCAGCGAAGCCACCGGTCTTCAAACCATATGTGCCGCCTTATGGTTTAAAGACCGGTGGCTTCGCTGCGTTTCCATGGAAGTTAAGCCTTCTTCTTTTTTCTTTTTTTTTACTTTTTCCTCAGGTAAGTTCGCTCTTTGCGAAGTTTATAGAAAAGATGCACCACCTATATATAGCCAACGCTGTACAAAGTCGGAACGCGATAGGTTAAGAAACAGATTTTTGTGGTCGATTTAAACAGCCTGGCCGCTATTTGGGACACGGGGTAGAACTAGGGTGCCTCATGTAGGCACTCTAGGTAGAACGAGATCAAGCACTCCATCCTTGCCCGGTTGCACAATTCACTATGCTCAACAGGTAGAGAAAAATTATATCTTTACGCGGCAGTTTTTTTTTTTTTTTTTTTGTTTTTGTTTTTGTTTTTTTTTCCTTCTTATACCAGCATTATAAGAAAATACTTTCATTTTAAAGGTATTGTCTGACAGCTAGAAGGCCGAGCTCATAGCTTTATCTTTGGCCGTTGCTCCTGCTGTGCAACAGTTCGCGCGGCCGAGGTGCCTCCTCGAGCAAAGAGATCGCACTTGTATATATATACCCTAGCAGTAATATTGCCATTCCGGTTGACTTACATGAGAAAGGCCTGAAAAACAAATAATTAGGCGAAGCAATACTTAGTTTAGTGCGAAATGGGTGAACAGAGCAGAGCTCCTCTTCGAGCTGAAATGAATCGACAATATAAAACTAATTTTTATGGCGCATTTGGCACTCGAGGCATGGGAACGAAGGCTCTCAGCCGTGGGGTGCTTGTGAGCCGCATCTCGTAGAGTCGCGGTCCGCATACGGCCTACGGGCCGCCTGTTTGGGCAACACCTAAGCTAAGGCCGTAGCGCTCCGAGTCGTGACGGCACATTGGCTGAGAAGGGGGGCCACGTCGTGAAAAGGCGCACACCACTGATCTCTATGACAACTACTGGATCGCGCTTCCCTCTCCCGCGAGTGAAGCCCTGGACGGTCATCTTGCATGCCGAAAAATTGAGATTTTGTAGCTGGCGGCAGTGTGATGAAGACACGTTTTCTACTCGTTCATCGTCATTCGTCAAAAAAGTTTTCTTTTCTTTTTTTTTAATTTTGTCTAAGCCGTGAGACTTGCCGTTGAGAACACGTGAAAATTTTTACGGAAGCGCAGTGCCGTAGGAAAAAAGAAGAATTTGTCAAAAACAAGTTTCGCCGGACTCACCGGGAGTGATCAAAGCTTCCTTGGCACGCCGAAGCGCTGCGTCTCTGTGACTTCGCACGCCTGGATACCGATCAAAAATCGACTCCTTGACAGGGAGAGAAAGATCTTAAAGTTCATGTTAAATTTTTTTTTTTTTTTTTCGTGACGGATATTGCGGGACGCATGGAAACGATCGACAGGTGAGGAGTAATTAAAATAAAAGCACCAACTTTACACAACATAATTGTTTTTTATTAGACGTTTCACTTTCCATGCGGGAGGCCCCCCCATCTTCTGTAATTACAAAGCAAATGCAAGGTTCAACCTCAAGCCAAGGCTATTTATCAGGAATGCCCGTATAAGCTCTGTGGAGAGGGCCGCGGTTTTTGTTACACGTGGATGTGTCCCTGCGGACGAACCACGATTCTACGAGTTTCCGGTGTCCCCATCTATCCTCCCTCGCGAAGGCCGTCGCGACCGTAAAGTCAGAAGAATGCCCCATTGTCCACGCATGGTCAACAAGTTCAGACTTCAGTCGCGTCGCGTGGGATGCGTGCGTGACGTCGCGCTTGTGTTCTTTGAGTCTGGTCTCCCTCCTCCGTCCGGTTTCACAAATGTAGGACGCTGTAACTGCAGGGGATCTTGTAAATAACGCCTCTCTTGACGTTCGCCGGGGTGGGGTCCTTTGGTTTGGAAACGCAATTTCCAATAGTTCTCTACGGCTTGTAAATAGTTCGAATGCCAAGGGGCCTCGAAGCCCGGCTCGAAGGTTCGGAAACTCCTTTGACATAGGGAATGCACGCAACATTCTTATTTCTTTCCCTTTCGCACGGTTGCACATTTTGTTTCATTTGGTTGCTGACCTTGTCAACAAAACGCTTTGAGTCTATAGTGACGTAGGCTTCGAAGCTTCGTGTAAATGAGTCATCTCATTTGCGCTATGGAGCTCGTTAGATGGCACCGTATTTGATCTGCGTACAAGCGATCGCCTTACTCACTTCTTGTGTAGCACTAAATGATGGGACAAAAAAAATATTATATGTTTCACATGGTTTGCGGTACACACCTGTTTCGATCCTGTGGTTCGGTTCGCCTGTCCTCATTACACATACATCTAAGAAAGGCTACTTTCCCTGCTGTTCTGCCTCGCAAGAAAACTGAATCGCGTGGTGAACACTGTTTAACTCTCGGTAAAAATCGTTAGCTTGACTTTTATCTAGAATGACGAAAGTATCATCCACATATCGGCGGTAAAATTTGACCGGGAACGCAACGTTTTCAGCACTTTCTCCTCAATATGCTCGATAACAAGATTGGCAACACCGGCAGATACGGGGCTTCCCATTGGACACCCGTTCAGCTGATGATACGTCTCTCCACGGAAGGCGAAGAAACATTGGTTCAAGCAAAAACGTAAAAGCAAAATAATATCATCAACGTGAAGTGAGGTGCGTGTTGCCAGGCTTTGATCATCAAGTAAATGCTCGCGTGCGACATCAATGGCAACATCGTTAGGAACATTAGTGAAAAGGGAAACTACATCGAAAGGAAACATACCTTCATTCGGAAGGAGGGTTTGGGCACAGGCCAACTGAACGAATTCTTGCGAGTTATGCACACAAAAGCCATTTTTGCCTGTCACCGGTGCCAGTAATTCCTCGATTTCGACATTGAAGTCACGCTTGGGGACATATCGAGGAGCCGTTGCAAAGTTGAGGCCTTCTCAAAGAAGACTCGCGTGGTGGTCCGTCAATCCCTTGAAAGAGTTGCTGACCACAGTCCGTTTCTCGTTCTGTAAAGTTCGTTCCGGGGGCATTAACCTTACAAGTTTCTTGTTTTGCAGTTGTGGCTGTTTCTTTTTTTTTTTTTTTTTTCGTGTCTTCGGCCTGTTTCCGTGCGACGAAAATACTGCGGAGGTTATCATACTGCATCAAGGAAAAACTCCGCCACATATCTAGCGAGACTGGCGTCAACCTCGCACGGAGTCGTGTGCTGTCCATTTTGAGCAACGCCAAGCCGCCGCAGCCAAACCTTGACCAACATGAACGCAAGGCGTTGCAGGAGTTGAGAGCTGATGAGTTGATCGTCATTTTACGTGCTAATAAGAGGGGGGGGGGGGGGGGGGGCGGTGGTTCTCAACAAGGCTGACTACGACCAGAAAATGTACAATGTTTTTAGTAATCCCACTCACTTTGTCAAACTAGCCCGCGACCCAACTGGGAAAACCAAACGTTCGTTAGTTGAGCACCTCCGAGAACTTCGAAAGAAGTGTAGGATGAATAATTCTCTGTACCGCCGCCTTTTTTGCTCCGACGGATGCACACCTAAAATGTACGGCCTACCTAAAGTGCACAACCCAGAATTTCCTCTGTGTCCGATTGTATCCTTTATCGTCAATCCCACGTACAACCTGTCGAAATATTTGGTAGAGTTACTGGCGCCGGTGACAGGCAAAGTTGGCTTTTGTGTGCAGAACTCGCAAGAATTCGTTGAGTTGGTTTGCGCCCAAACCCTCCTTCTGAATGAAGGTATGTTTTATTTCGATGTAGTTTCCCTTTTCACTAATGTTCGTAACGATGTTGCCATCGATGTCGCACGTAAGCATTTACTTGATGTTCAATTAAGCCTGGCAACACGCACGTCACTTCACGCTGATAATATTATTTCGCTTTTACGTCTTTCCTTGGACCAATGTTTCTGCGCCTTCCGTGGAGAGATGCATCATCAGCTGAACGGGTGTCCGATGGGAAGCCCCGTATCTGTCAGTGTTGCCAATCTTGTTATGGAGCATATTGAGAAGAAAGTGCTGAAAAAAGTTGCGTTTCCGGTCAAATTTTATTGCCGATATGTGGATGAAACTTTCGCCATTATAGATAAAGGTCATGGTAACGATTTTCACCGAGAGTTAAACAGTGTTCACCCGCGATATAGTTTTCTTGCGAGGCAGAGCAGCAGGGCAAGTTGCCCTTCCTAGATGTATGTGTAATGAGGGCAGGCGAACCGAACCACGCGCTTCGCCGTCGGACGGCAGGACAGCTGCCACCAAGAAGCGCTTGGATAAGAATCCGAAACCAGAGTACGCGTCAGAATTGACGGGTTCTTCAAAACATGGTAAAATGTTCCGCATGCTTTATACAAGCCTAAAAAGGGTTGATATAGGGGTTATTGGTGATGCCCAGAAAGTTTCTAATTGAAACTATGGCCTTCAAGTTCAGATAAACAAAAAAGTTACTTTCTAAAAAATTTAAAAAAACTATTTTTTTCTAAACATTATATATGTTGTTTTTTTTTCTAAATGGGCTCTTGGGCAGACACCAACACGGCATCAACCTTTTTTCCGTGCGATGCTTAGTTTTCGCAGGAGCGATGTGGCGTGCGTTTTCTGAAACACCCTAGGGTGACCCAAGTCACCAGGCGCTATCTAATATGGTCCGTAAAAATCGACGTGTGCACGTAGCAGTCTAAACTTTTCGTAAAAAAAAAAAATGTATTTCTCAGGTCGGTTTTTTCTTGCAAAATTACAAAGCACAGCTATCTTTCTGTAAAATATAGGGCCAAGAAACTTGCCAGGGTCTACGGCGGGTAGCGACACAGACGACCAAGTCCAGTAGCGGGGTGTGTTTAGCGTTCGTATTGATAGATGACGCTGCCTCATTATCGCGGCGGCTCGCGACCACCGAGGTTTGTTAAAATGAACATAAACTTTTTTTAAATGTACGTACCATTGGTTAAAAAATAAGCGCGGACAATAAAGGGAAAACTTAAAGTAAAAACAAAGGCGTCTGAATAACGAGAGCGCTTTTGCTGCCAACGGATTTCGTCTTCGTGTCGTCTGCTTTCTTTCGTTGGTTGGCTGCACTTTCGGACGTTTCGGACGCTGCTCCCGACGCCATCTATCAATACGAGCGCCAAACACACCTTTGGTAGGCGGCGTCGCCGCCCGCCGTAGACCCTGTCAAGTTTCTTGGCCATATTTTTTACAGATAGAGAGCTACTCTTTGTAATTTTACAAGAAAAAACCGACCTTTGAAATACACCTTTGACAAAAAGTTTAGATTGCTACGTGCAGGCATCGATTTTTACGGTCCGTTTTAGATCGAGCCTGGTGACTTGGGTCACCCTTTATATATACAGGGTGTTTCACGAGAGGCGGACAAATTCGATAATGCAAAAACTACGTATCGCACAAAAAAAAGAAAATTAAAAAAAAAAAAAAAAAACGCAGATCCTCGACGGGTTTTTAAGTTTCGGTTTGCAATCTGAGCGCTTCTCGGCACCGACGGCACCGCGCCCCGTGGAGAAATAGTGCAACCTGCCTCCGCTGCGTTGCGCGAGGACAGCGAAGTAGATGTTGGTTGCACTATTTCTCCAAGGGGCGCGGTACCGACGTCGATGCCGAGAAGCGCTCCAACCGAAACTTAAAAACCCGTCGAAGTGGTGCGGTCTTTCAGAAAGCTGTAAAGTGCAGCGCGTGCCTCCTATCGCACTCCATTCTTCTTTTTTTTTTATTTAGTGTGTTTCGATGACGCTTAGTAAGTTTCCAAATGAAACCATGCCTTTAAAGGGGTGATGCAACAATTTTTGTACTTTGCGCAAATACCGCTTAGAACGGCCCCTTAACGTTAATGACCTGTGAAACCCGCGTTCGTTTTTCATCCCACGCAATAGAAGTCACAGAAAAAATTAAAGAAAAATGAGCAGCGTTCATCCCCTCCACTCGCAGCCAGAACAAGCGGCCACGTGATATGGAGCTGATTATATGTCGCCAATATTGATCATAGCCACGCGCTAGGGTTGGCAAAGTACAGGACACGCGCTGAGTTCTAGAAATTGTTATGGCTCGGCTATTGTCGTCGTTGCAGCGATTGGACACGGGCCATTACCCGGATGCTTCTCTAGCTATAGTAGCCCAAATCGAGTGCCCACGCAATGTTCGGGAACCGCACTCAGATATCGTCATTGGGGTGTATTGCGATCCCCGCGTTACGTCATCAAAGTTTGCAAAGGAGAGATCGAATGAAAATGATCGCTTTTGTCCTTGAAATTACACCGCAACAAAGAAGTTTCTTGGCCAGTGGCGTTGCGTGTATCCTTGAGTCCCACTAGTGCCAGTAAGCTCGTGTAGAGTGAAAAACACTCCAATTGAATATCGTTGCACCGCTCCTTTAAGCTCAGTATTTAAAAAGAATAATAATTACGCGAAAATAATTCCCAACTTAATTATCCCGAACTTTATTAATTTTCCTATATAGGCCGCTGGCCTAGGACCAAAACGACTCAAGCCTTTTTTAGGTGCGATGCGTAGTTTTCGCAATATCGAATTTGTCCACCTTTTGTGAAACACCCTAGTATATACAATGATAATGTAGTGATTGCGCAGGCGAGCTGGTGGATGTTAACCATTTTGTTCTTAGCCCGAGACTGAGGCAGGAAAAGGGGAAAGTTTCAAAGTAGAAGAAAAATGAACAGTCGAGGACACGTCTCTAACACAGCTAAAGACAAGTTTATTTGGTCATTCTCTTATATACACTCCAGTGTATATAAGAGGGTGACCAAATAAACTTGTCTTTAGCTGTGGTAGAGACGTGTCCTCGACTGTTCATTTTTCTTCTACATTGAAACTTTCCTCTTTTCCTGCCTCAGTCTCGGGCTAAGAACAAAATGGTTAACCCTGTATATATTTGTAATAATTTGGTGATAACTAGACAGCTGCACCTTAGAATGGTCACCATCTTTATTTGTTTTATTTTATCTAGTAATATTGAAGACACTGGTAAAACATCCTATGATACAAAATTTTCATCTGCATAGCTTTCTGAATGCCGACTGTTCCAGAGCATGCTGCTGCTTTTTTCCCCTTTTTCTCCTTTCTCTCAACTACCATTTTCTTTTTTCTCTCCACTAACTTGATTTATTTTCTCTCTCTCTCTCTCTTACTCTCTTCTTTTTTCCCCAACGTTATGTCTACCTTGTTTTGCATTATCGCTCTTTCTGTATCATTTGCAGGAAAAGTAGACAGCTAGGATTCGCTTTTATGCCAAATTATCCCTCATATTCAACCAGGTAACGTAGGTATACCACTCCGCCGCGCCTCAAGAGTTATTTTCATGCGTATGAATGAGCTCTAAAAATACTCACGCTTTGACTTCACCGCACAGCGTGAAAATCTATCCACCGAGAGAGCTCAGCGAGTGAAGATACCTGCTCTGGTGCACCAACGCTTTTGTTTCATGAACTTAATACCTTAATTAGACTCACTTTTTTTTCTTCTTTTTTTACCAAAACGTATTTTGGTTGCGTTATTCTCCCATAAGTCACAGCGATTGACTCTCTACGTTCGTGTCCTCGGAAAAGCTAGACACGTGGGCATTTTGTGAAGCGATGGCACCATAGGAAATGAACAAAAAAGACTACATGCACGTAGCGTCATGTACTATGCATGACGCTAGATAATCATGTATCGTGCATACGTAATATGCCAGCCGTTTAAAAAATATTTGCGCATGTGCTTTTCCCCAGAGCACACGGATAGACAGACTATCACTGCAATCACAAAAAGAAAAGAAAAGAAAAAAAGATCTACAAAAAACACACACACACAGCCAAACAGACATACAGACAGACAGACACAGACAGAACGACAGAGGAAAAACGACATTTTTAACACGGAAATGAAATTTGCGTTGGTACATCACTGAACATGATATTTCCCATGTATACAGTGTCCCAAAAGCAGATCCCGAGTTCAGGCTTACTTTCATAAAACGCCATCAGAGAAGTCGCCGAGTCACCAACTGGGCCCAAGTCTGATGCCAGCGTTCTTCGGCACATTGACTTGACTCGAGGCTCAATCAAACGCTGACAGAGCGCTTGTATCCAGTTTGTGTCTTCGCTGGGTTTGACTGTGATGACGTCAAAATTCGAGTTCACGGGCTTCGGTTATTCGAGGTGGTGTTGGTTTAGGTCAGGTTTATTTTGGTCTCGCCATGCGCTGACTCTTCACGTGCTCTGCGGGAGAGTGGACATTCGGGCATTTCTCAGGGTACTTGCCAAAACCATCGGATCTGAGGATCGCATTGCAGAACCCAGGAATCCTAGGTTCAATCCCTGCCCCTGCCAGTTTTGATCTGGATGAGCATCGTACCGGCGTTTGGCCGTGTATCACTACCGGGCGATGCATGTTAAAGACCTCATGCTATATTAGTGATACTGCACTGACTAAATTTTTCATCTACGGTGGCGACACCAGCTAGACGCATATTGGGACTAACTTACTCCCCGCTGTCAAAACAAACACAACACTTTTTTTCGGTTTTCTAGCTGGTGCTGGCTTAGCTCGGGTTTATATCGGTCTCACGGTTTTCCGATTCTTGGCGTGCTCTGTGGGAAAGTAGACGCTCGGACATTTCTTTAGAGTGCACTTATCAATCCCACTGGAATTGAGAATCCGTATTGGGACCATGGGCCATGGGTAGTACTTCAATTACAGTGATTGAATTACTGTAATTCAATTACTTTTATTTGTAATTTTAATTAATTACTTTCGGTCAAAAGGAATTGTAATTGTAATTTAATTACTTTCTAGCGTCAGTAATTGCAAAATTTCAGGCACAATTACAATTACTTTTGCAAGACTTTGCCGCGCCGACAAATACTCTCTGAAAGCCTCAGCGCTCGCACATGCGGCCTAGCTCTCAGGGAAACACTCGCACAAAGACACGCACTCACACACACACACAACATAATTAGCGTCGCATTGGTCGCTGTTTTGTTGCTTACACTGCGGGATGAGAGACAATCCTCTTTGGAGCCTACCTCAACGGCGCCGTGTTGCGTCGTCTGCTGTGCGATCAGAAAACAATAGTGTAAACATGCCAAAATAATAAAAGAAATAAATTGAGCTTCAGCTTTTACATGAGCTAGGGATTTTAATCTTCTATGAAGTATTTTTTGCCAGTTTTTTACGTCTTTCTTTTAATACTGTCGCATATTTGTATCTTTCTCATTTTTTCAAGTTTATTTCCTGCTGGTTTTACTTGGTATATTTTTTACATACGCATTTTGGAAACTGACCTCGCACCTGTGAATATTGTCATCAATGATTCAGGAGCCTGGACTCGGTTCTTATATATTTCTGAGCCATTATAATTTCAACTCGATGTAAATAATTTACAATACCATGATGTTTGGATGTGAATGTGGTCGTCTTAGTGCGTGTCGATTTTAGTTTTATATGAACACTTGTAGAATATAATATGACTAATTGTCGCATTTTTATTTGCCGGGCTAAGAAAACTGTCAACCCATTTTTTTCTTTAGCGACCATGCGTCTTCTAGGATATGAACTAATTTATTATTTATAAAAAAAAAATATTTAAAAAAGTAGTACTTCATTGCCTCAAACGGTCAAGTTCTGTCATGAATTCAACAAAATTCATAAAATGGAAAGTACAATATGCAACCTTTATAAAGCGATACTTAAAAAAAAAAAAAGAAGAAAGCCTCCTCAAGCAGTGGGACAAGAAATGAACAACTACTGTATGTTGCGTCCTATACAACTCGTTTAAAGTTATATGACCCAAGTCGGGTCGCTCTCAAAAATAAGTAATTGTAAAGTAATTGCATTACTTTTTTAAGTAATTTGAAATTGTAATTAATTACCTTTCGCGCAGTAGTAATTGTAATTGTAGTTAAACTACTTTTGAAGCAAAGTAATTGTAATTGTAATTGAATCACATTTCGAAAGTAATTTACCCATGTATGCGGCCATATAGATCGAGATGCATTGTCTCCCGCACGCAGTTCTGGTCCCACCTCCGACGTCCTTTCGGCATCGTGGTGGGCATGCTGAGCCAGTTCGTGGTGATGCCGCTGATCGCCTTCGGCCTCATCTCGGCCATGCGGCTCAGCGGCCTGTACGCCATCGGCATGCTCGTCATTGGCTGCTGCCCCGGAGGTGCCGTGTCCAACATCTTCGCCTACTTCTGCGACGGCGACGTGCCCCTCAGGTACGCCACCCGTCATGGCACGTTCTTGCTGTTGGCTTGGGCTTCTATTATTGCACCTAGCAACTCTCCGACCGGTGTGTTTACCGCCCCCCCCCCCCCCCCCCCCCAAATCCATCCCCCTGGGAAATTGAGAACTTTCCGCCTATGCTTGATGCGTCTCACAAACTGCCGGTTGCGTTTGCAATCTTAAAAATGGGGACTTTTAGCAAACCGATACCGTGTTCCGCGTAACGCACTACCGGAGCCTTCGAAGCCTGCTTTAAGCGCGCGCCACCTGGGTGAAAACGTGACCGCGGGAAGCGCGCTTAAAAGTTAGCTGCAAAGGCTGCGGTAGTGCGGTACGCGGAGCACGGTAACGGTTTGCTAAAGCAGTAGAGAGTTTTGGGGAACCGTTTTTTGCAGATCTAATTCGGTACAATGGGCCCTCCGCCACGAACTGCCCATATGCTATCGCATAAGACTCGCGCATGCGCAGTTCGTACCGGAAGCTCCATCGTACCATATCGGATGTGCAAAAACGGTTCCCTAAAACTATCTAAAGACCCCAATGTGAAGGGTGCGCACATACCGTAGAAGCTCCTATCAGCCCGCGTTCAGTCGCATTACGCATAAAGTCATGTCCGCGAGTGAGCATAAACGAACATCCTTTTCTCATACCGAATGTCTGCGCGAATGCTGCTCAACTAGAAAAAAAAAAGGTAATAAATTATTGTTTATTGATCCCGATTTGTGCGCAGCATCGCCATGACTCTGTGCTCGACCGTGCTGGCAATGGGCATGATGCCGCTGAACATGCTGATGTACGGCCAGTACGTGGACACCGGGGACATCGTGATCCCCTACTCCAGAATGGCCACGAGCCTGGTCATGGTCTCGGTGCCGGCCGGCTTCGGCATTCTCTTCAACTGGTTCTTCCCAAAAATATCGCCGTACATTACAAAGGCGAGTCGCCTTTATGTCCCATTTTATTATGACATCGAAATATATACGAAAAGCCTGCCTTTCCAGCAAACCACCACGGTAGTGCAGCTGTCGGTGAGATAGTCCGATTTCGACGAAGAGTTGTAAAAGTAACTGGTGTGCAGTGGCGTACCAACTTGTTTTCGAGTGGGCGGGGGGGGGAAGGGGGGCAAACCAGACCCCCCCTCCCCAGGGCCGGGGGACGCTGCCCTTGGTATCCCTTGGGCGCCGCCGGCCTGTTTCGGGGGGGGGGACAAAACACATACCTTGTTCCCTCCCCCCACCTTGCCCCTCCGGTTGGTACGCCCATGGGTATGTGTTTGTTTAGACAGCGGGAAGTTAATGCGCTTTGGACGACAAATGTAGCCGTTGCAGTGCCGCTGCTAGGCTTTTTATTGTGAATCATGCGGTGGGGGGGGGGGGGGGGGGGGGGGTGATACACGACCGCACGCCGCTACGATGCTCACCCGAGCACTTTGTTGGACAGCGAGATCGCCGACCGCCGCAATTGGCCAGCGCCGGCTAATCTTGGCGCTGGCCAATCGCAGCGCGGCGCTAGCCAATCACGATGGTCGGTGATCTCGTCGACTTTCTCGCCAAGTGTCCAACCTAACGCTGGTGCACAGATTTGCAACGGTTGCTTTCGTAACAACCAAAACGGCAGAAACGGTGGGGAAACCGAAACAGCCGTGACTTAGGATTGCTTCACCGCGAACCTCTCGCATCGCCTGCCACGTTAATAGACCGATCTCAGAGTCATTTTCATTACGGCACCGCTGCCGCCATGTGTCGTGGGAACTGTGTAGTCTTTCTGCACGAGCGATAACCCCGCGAGCAGAGCGCGAAACGGCACGAGCTGCCTCGTAAACAGGCGTCAGCCTTCTATGAACTACAGTTATGGCGGCGTCACGCATCCGTGGAATCCTTAGCGAGATCGGTGTATTGTGTACGGCGAGCACTCGTCCCGTTGACCTTGTCGTTGCTGTCATCATCATCATCATCGTAAACTTTATTAATTGATAAAGTGAAAGGGCCTTGCGGTCTCTGGTCGGTGCCCTTAGTCCAGGGCTCCGTTGGCCGCCCAGATTCGGCGGGCTCGCTCAACCAGTAAATCTGCAAATTAGCCTTTAAAGGGAAGCTGAAACACTTCTTGAAGAAAACGAGTTAGAGGCGAATTCTGACGTATTTTTATCCCGTGAATCTGAATATCACGTTCGTTTTGCCCGAAGATGCAACTAAACGCGAGAAAACACGAAAAACTTCCGACCAATCGTGACATTTTTGGGCCGCCAAGCGCGTGTCGCTCGTGGTTCCCAGGTATTAGCGCCGAGATATTTCGGTGGCGCCCCCTAATGGTTTCTATTCGTGACGTCACGACTGGGGTTTGCCTCGCCGTGACGTTACCAGTTTTTACCCTGGCTGCTTACCACCAGGTTACGGGTGCGGCGACGAGCTCGATTGTGTTTAAAAAGCACAGTGGAAGATAGGAACCATCGCAACCGGAACTAACGCCGTCAAAGTTGACAATCTGACAATGCTCATATGCCCATGGTCTGGCCAATCGTGGAAAGCTGACCGCAGCGACGCTTTTGGTCGCGCACATCGCTAATATTGTCCCTCATTGACACCAGTTGTGACGTCTCTTTGTGACCTTTTTTTGAAAATAGCAAGAGTGCGCGTGCATAGCTTTGACAGGCGCTCAAGATGCGCGTTAGCGGAGATTCCGAAAACACCGAATATGACGTGACAAAAATAATCCCTGGAGAAGGGGAAGAGGAACAAAAGACAAACACAAACCTTTGTCCTTCTTGTTCCCCTTCTCGAGGGATTATTTACGTCATTCTAGTCCAGCTCGCTTCCACCTTTGCATTTAATTGCATTATAGTATGACGTCACGCCCCGGAAAGGAGAGGCTTCAGCGGTACCTTGAAAATTAATTTTTGCAGCTTTAGTGCACCAAATTGAAAAATAACCTCGACATTCGTGATCCTGGAGGCCAAATGAAGACGACTTAGATGTTTTTCCTCATATACAGAACCGCTCCAGTTTCCCGATCAAAACGGGTGGGAGTATGGATTGAACCCAGAATCCCTGGGTTCTGCTGCTCCAGCTTTTACTCCGCGTGCCCCAAGCTGTGGTGCGTTAATTAACGCACTACGCACGCCACGCGGCGTTTCTTTTTTTTTTTTTTTTTTTTTTTGGGGGGGGGGGGGAAGGAAAGTGCAGCGCGTTCATTTCACACTTGATTTGATGCGAGATTTTGGACCGCCTTGATCCGCAGTGGGGCAGCAGCGTCGGAGGTCTGATCATCGTGGCGTCACAGATCATGGAGGTGTTCATCTTCCCCGACCTGTTCAGCGGCATTCCGCCCGAGCTGTACGGAGCCACCCTGATCATGCCCCTGACGGGCATGGTCGCGGGCTACGGCGCCAGCTGGGTCTGCCGGAGGCCCGAAGCCGTGCGCAGGACGGTGGCCATCGAGTCTGGCATCCAGAACGTGGGCACGGCGCTCACCATCGTCTCGCTCTCGTTCCAGTTCGAGGCAAGTACCAAATACTTTACCAGGAGAATACGCACTCTACATGTTCGTCTGTGGGGCGATTCGCACACTTGTGTTGAGTTCGACCGAGTGCGACTGCAACCGGTTTTTAAGCCTCTTGCGACAGCTTACAACCGCTTAAAAACCGGTTACAGTTGGTCGGACTCAGCGCAAGTGTGTGAATCGCGCTTTAGACAGCGCGAGCCCAAAATACTCCCCCAGCGATGGAGGCACTTCGTGTCCGAGAGAACGCCCGTGCGTCGCATCATCCTGGTCGTCCGTATACGGTCCACACTGTCGCGCGTTCACCCGGCGCCGAAGGGGAGCATGCCGCCCAGCTTGATCGTTGTAGTGGTTGTAGCGCCAGTGCGGCCGCCGGACGGTCATCTGGCATGGCGTTGCAGACGCGGGGTGCCAGCGTGCCTAAGACACGTTTTCTACTCGTTCGTCGTTATTCGCCGAAGATGATTTTTAAAACGTAAACGGTGGTCATTGCCTTTGGGAACACGTGTAAATCTTTCCGAAAGCGCAGCACCGCAGGAAAAAGGAACAATTTGACGAACACAGGTCTTGCCAGTCTAGCGGCGTGATCAAAGCTTCCTTGGCATGCCGAAGTGCTGCGTCTCTGTGCTTTCGCACGCTTGGATACCGATCAAGAATCGACGCCGTGTGTGGATGTTTCGCGAGTGCAATGTGCCTGAAGACGTATGTAACTCTGGACCAGCGTTTTACTTTACTCTCACGACTGTATTGGTAACTTGCGGCCCTCGCGGTCCAAAAACGAGCTTGATCCACTATCCAGTGGCGACGGAAAAGAGGGGAAGGGGGAAAAGATGACACCTAAAGCGTTCTTTTTTTAAGACGCTTAAGGCATTCAATTTAGTGGAACAAAAATCTATTTCTACCGCCCCCCCCCCCCCCCCACCTCTCTCCCCGTTTTCCCCCCAGCTTTGACAACTCCGCGAGACCGGCGAGACTTGCGTTTGACGAGTTGTGCTTTTTTTCCTGCGGTGCTACTCTTTCGTAAAAATTTCCACATGTTCTCAAAGGCAGTTTGCACAAAATAAAAAAAAAAAATCATTTTGCGGCGATTGACGACGAACGAGCAGAAAACGTGTCTTCAGCACGCTGCCGCCCAGCCTCTGCAACACTCAAAAAAGTCGATTTTGCTACATCCAAAATGGCCGTCCGGTGGCCGCACTCACGGTACACTGTCCTCACGGAGCGGTGAAAGCGCGACCTAACAATTATCAAAGAGATCAGTGGTGCCGCCGGCTGTCTCCTCTGTCTCGACGGGTGTACACGACGATAGATGGCGGCAGTTACCCCTCCCAATTCAAAGGAAAAAGTTGAAAACCTCGAGGCCGCGCGCGTCCAGCCGTTCCAACTGCGCAAATCCTGTCGGCGCCAAGTACGTAAAGTATTTGAAGCAAGTACTCGTATTATGACGACCCTTTCCAGCGCTTATCACCCAGGCGAAAAATGCTAAGTCGCTGGGTTGTGGACGCACGCGCGGCGTCCGGTGCGCAAAACGCCTTCCAGTTGACAAAGGTGGCAGCATGAAGGTGATCATTAGAACGGTGTACCGACAAACTCACTGTTTGTAAACAAGCCCGCGTTTGCCCAGCGCTTGCGCAGAAACCAGATTCCGGAGAGGCGGAGCGTCCGCGCATGCGCAGAGCCAACAGCAGCGCTACCACAGTGGTGTGACGTCAGAGAGTTGAGTTCATCTATAGCATATAATAACGGATAATCGTCACGCTTTTATTTTTGGGTGTGTATTTATCTTGCATCGCTTTTTTATTTATTTTTTCGCAAGTGTTTAATGAACGAGTAACACGCTTCGTTCATTGGGCTTTCGTCGCCGCTTGTGAGGTAAGTCCATCAAAAGACTTTGCAAAAACCGGCTAAAAAAAAAAAGAAAAAAAAAGGTAGTTACCTTTATTTTGAAAATCCTCATGGAATGCATCCTTTAGAATGCAATCGTTTCAATTTGTTTAGATGACATTAAATATTCGTTTCCAGGTTAATCACCATCACCCTCCTCTGAATCACCATGCGGAGTGTACCAATACGTGGTAACTTGTAAATGGGCATACACATTAGCCGGCGCACGTAAAAAGCCGTACAGCTGGCGCAGAGGTAGGGCTGCGGACCAGGAAGTTCGGGATTTGTTGGATTCATTGTATGTACGGACGCACGGGGAGACGGACGGGCAAATTTCTGCAAGCAGGGAGTTCCTTCGCTAAGTCATTATTTGTTTTAAAAAGTTTCACAGGTTTTACAAAATGTTTTCAGCGACAGAGTCAAAAGCCCAGCACCACCAGGAGGCGGGTCTGTGGGCTGCCGGCGAATGCCGATGGGCTCTGCACAAACAGCGCGGGTGTTTCGTAGTGAAGCGCACTCAACAAAACGCGGGAAGAGTCAAATGTGCTATATTTTTCCCTGAAACGCTTTTGGCAATGTGTAAATACGAGATGTTCGAAACATGTGAACATGACAGCTGTTGGCTTTCTCGTATCCATCGGAAGAGTCTTTGCGCTTTTTGTGCGGATGCCGTGTAGCCAAAGCGCATTGATGTGCACCATGGTTCACAGTGAAGTTCAGTCTTCTTTGTTCCTTCATGTAATATATCTCCTAAATAAAATCCCTCAACATTTTTAGCCGAATTTATTTTTGAACTCAGTAACTCACATCGGACTGAAAATAGAGAAACCCGGTCGGGAAATTAAAATTCCCGTTCTTTATATCTCATCAATCACCAGTCCTAAGGCTGCTGTGGCTAGGCTATATCGTCACCAACAACAAAAAAAAAGGTAATCGAGTGTAAAACTGAAAATGAGCGTTTACCCGGGCGACCTTTGTCCAAAACTAGAACAAAAGGGGCATCGTACGACTTACAGTTGCTGGCGATATGCTGGAATGTGCGAGTATCGACCAGGTAGTACAGACCGTACCACCTGGAAGTAGCGGAGCAAGCAAAGCGTCAGGGCCGCAGCGGCGGTTTTTAAATTTGTAGACAATGCCTTCCCACCCTTCGACGCGCGCATAGTAGCCACTAGACTGCGTGTTTTGTACCACAGTTTGTACTGCCTGGTCGCGGCTTGCACATTCCAGCTCATATCATCGACCACAGTACATCATCCGAGTCGGTGCGGCGACCCAGTTGACCCAGCCATGCGGTTACGCCTTCGCCGTCGGCATAACCGCGCGCATTGCATTATGGGACGCCACAGACCCATACACCAAATCAATTCCCCGCTAAATTTAGCAAAGAAACTCAGTTGGTGTGTAGGTCTGTAAAGTCCCATAATGCAACCCTGCGCATTCAGTTTCCCCGCTAAAATTAGCGGTAAAACAGACGTCATATGACCTCAACACCGATTAGTTTCCCTGCTAAATTAAGCGGGGAATCGAATTAGTGTTGAGGTCCTGTCCCGTCAATTTTCACGCTAAATCTAGTGGAGAAACTGAACTTGTTCATAGGTGATGTGACACAAAGTCATGACACGTCGTTTTCCCCGCTACATTTAGCGGGGAAATTGAATTGGTGTTGAGGTCATGTGGCGTTAATTTTCCAGCTAAATTTAGCTGGGAAACTGGGAAAAGGGAGGTTATGGAAGAGGAGGAGGAGGGGGGGGGTCCCTCCCCTCCTCCTTCGTACCCCTTCCTCCTCCTGCGTACCCTGCAGTCACGGTATATAGCAAGATCAAAATACATCAAGAGCTGCACTTTATACATTAGATTTGTAAACGTCTCAATTTTTTTATACGAGTTACGTTGCCAAGAATGTTTTAGGCGAGTATCCGCGGTACAGCCCAAGACACTACTGAAATAAATCCGAAAGAGCACCGGTAGGTAAAACGAAAACTAGACCACCAGGGTTCAGACCCCTTTCTTACAAACTCAGCCACACCATGCCAGCAAGCGGCAATATGTACAACGAGCAGAATTCACGGAAGTGCTGATAATGCTGTTCCTTTCGTTTCCACAGGACCAGAAGAAAGCCTTGGTGTTTCCGTGGCTCTACGCATTCTCCATGAGCTTTTTGAGCTTTTTGATTTGCGTGACGTACCACTTCTACAACAAGCATTGCTCTCGATCCAAATCCCACGACCTTACCGATAGCTGCAACACCGTCCAGTCGGTGGTCGACAAGAAAGGCAAGCTTCTTATCTTTTCTTCCTTTTTTTCAAATAGAAAAAAAAAAAACACCACCAATCTGTACAATTGGCAAAACAAATTATTGTTATTGCAAACTGTTTCGCTTTGACGTGATGTTTTGTGGCTGCTAATTATGAAGTAGAAAAACAAGTGCATCCACACTTGGTTCAAGCCTGAAAGTACCGTATTTATTTAAGTATAGGTCGACGTTTTTGTTGTTAGTAAACGTTGTTTTGAAGTTAGGGGCTCACTTATAATCGTGACCAAATAACCTCGACTTGTAATAGACCGATCCGACCAGTTTGCTTCCTTGCACCGCCGCTGCTGGAATGGATCATGAGAACTGTAGCCTTTCTGCACGCGCGACAACCCTGCTGGAGCTTTGTGCAAACAGAGCACCAGGCGGCACGAACCATGCACCTGTCCCCTGTGAACTATAGATATGGCGGCGTGGGATGCTTCATGAGATTGGTCTATTGTGAGAAAACTTTCCCGAAACCTTGAGCAACCAATGAGGCTTCCCCGCTCGAGCCGCTGGTGCGGAGCAGTGAAGCTTAATGCGCACGCCCCGATGCAGAGCAGCGAAGCCTCACGTGAGAGCTGCGGGTGCGAAGCGGTGAGGCTGGACGCGAGAGGTGTAGCATGAATACTAATGGTTCGGAGGGGTGTGATTCTGGAAGTTCGGACGATGACGTGATCACTGCGATCGACAAGTTCGTTTTAACTAGAATAACTAAGTGTAAGCATAATGTTAAAAAAAAAAAAGTTTGTACAATTTTTTTTTAAATCGGTGTCAATCAATGTTTAAATAAATATATTTTTTATTAATTTTAGCAGGTTTTTTAGTATAGGGTTCGACCTATATTCATGGTCGACCTCTATTCGAGTAAATAAAATAGTATTTACTATCATAAATAAATTATTAATATTGTAGAGTAAAAACCACACAACATATTTGGACAGCAGGGGGTGCTCATATCATTACAAGACAAGTGGAGAGAATGTGTAACCTAAAAAACCGACACATAAACAAAGAAATATTTTTACAGAAATGTTTCTCCAGAAGAAAATTAATTTTGGGGCAGAATTTTGGAATGTCTGCACGCTAGACTAACTTTCTTCCTGAAGTAGAATTAGACTCTTTCCTGAAGTCACAAAATTAGAACCAATGTATTAAAATATATTTTGTCACTTTATATTATTTATTCACTACATTTCTATCATGATGTAGCCATTTTCCTTCTCTTTCTTAGTGTTGGAGAAAGTAATTTGTTGAATTAGTGTATGTGACCATGTCACAAATCTGAGTAAATTTATAAGATCACTGTCAAAATGACTAAATGTTGCAGGCACGTCAGATTTCGGTATATTTAGCTTAGAACTGCATGCAATTTCGGTGACATTGCTATCCACTAAGTGGAACCACTTCAACTTACTACTGTACAAAGTAAAACCACGGAACGGACGTTCCATGAATTATAGATGAAGTATAGAGGAATCCACAAGGTACTCTAGGTACCTGGATTCAAAACACGGCATAGTACATGTGAGTTTGCATGGCAAATTGATATGCTCCCCCAACTAACGATATATTTCTTTCCATCTTCCCGTTTCAGAAAATGAGAAGGCACAGCTTGGTGATCATCGCATCATCGGCCATGGCGTATTCAACCCTACATTTCAAAACTGATGGTACCTAGCCATCGAGACAATTCTTGCCAAGCGGAGCTCGCTTCTTGTAGTGTCAGGGACCTTTTACAATGAACCCAGGTGGCCCTTCTGACAGCCCAGGCTTGGTAGAACTTACATAAATGCCAGCTGTGGAATGTCAGGAAAGGATATGAATGGTTCAATGCCGATCATCTTTACTCAAAGCTGAGTTATATGCGTACACAGGCAATTTGTGCCTGTGCTCCAGTGTCTCATTTCTCACACCTCCCACAATCACTGCCACAGAATTGCACCTGAATACGTACGTAATCATGGAGTTTAAAGCAGAAATTACGCTGAAGCTGACAACAGCGTAAAAGTGATCTGATAGCTATGCATATGGGGGCACATCAAAAGGTAAGTTACACTTTTGACTAAAACACAAAAATAAAAATACACTCTCATCGTGTATCTTCATTTAAAGGCACAACCTTTATTCATTTATACACATAGTTGCCTAAAAAGTGTAAAAAAAAAGGTCCCATCCAGTTTCGTGCAACCAGTTCTGGACCCGTTTTCACAAAGGACTGCCGCAAGAATCCTAGTGGGAGGTGTGGAAACACCCACGGTACAGGCCCGACATATCCGTAAGAAACTAACTTTTTTTTTGTACAATGAAAAACGAGTTTAGTGGACAGACTCCAAACCAATGAGCCCGTGAAAACTGACTGTACTACAGAACTGATTGCCCAAAACAAGAGGGACTTCAGTATGGGCATGAAGAAGTTCATCACATGTTCCAAAGTGGCTATGTTGAACGATTAATGAAATTAAGGTTGAATATTTAGACGAGCATGCAGGATGCGAGTACATCTATTCAGGTATTTCGGTGTTTTATTCAAAAGTGTACCTTACTTTCTGATACACCTACGTATAGCAAGAATACTGAACTCTTGAGCATTATTTGCAAAAGCCTACGTCTACACTGCGTCAAGTTCAACTCTTGATTCATAAATGTAGAGGAATAGAGCATAGTGTGTTGAGTCTCTAACAATATAGAATACCTTTCACTGTGCATGGCAAAGAAACATTGGCAAGGGATTCCATGTCCTTCTGAGGAGAGGGAAATGTGATAATGCAGCCTAAACCAATTGGCCCAATCAGGCCAGGCTTGTTCCCTCTGCCCAAAAGTCATGCAGAACTGAATAAAGCGAGCTCAGCATCCCTGCCTGTCAGACATTATCTCAGCCATACGATTCAAGTGAATTATTTCAAAATGTTAGAGACAGACTGAACTCATGTGCAGGTATGAGAAAATAAACCTTCCATAAAAGGATGGTAGCAGAGAAGCAATACTAAACCAAAGACAAAGACACCACTCTATGATTGTATGCAGCAAATCAAGATGTCAACTATTGTGAATTCTGTAACTGAAATGTGTGCGATACAATAGACACATCCCGCTCTTTCAACCAATAAAGAAATAATATTACCAAGTTTGGACGGCGATAATTTTTAAAAAAATGTTGCTTGATAGGGGGAGCGGTAGAACATAGTGTGCACATTTTCTATCTAAAGCAGCAGTGTAGCAAAAGTAATGGTCTCTAGAATAAAGTATTCAAGTTGCCATGTAACGGTACTGGGTCGGAGTGTTTCTTGCTTGCTTTACAGGAGCTTACTGGCACTATAGTGTTATGAATGTAGACTCTTTTAAAACACAACTGGCCAAGAAGCTTCTTTGCGGCAGTGTGACTTCAAGGATAAAAGCTCACCTTTCTCTTCAGTGTCTCTTTCGCAAAACTTGTTCGACATAATAACAGATGTTGTATTGTTGGCATAAGATTTCCCTATAACCAGCCCCACAAAAGACTGAAATGTCTGAAAGCCCAACACAATGCACCAATTAAGCTTTCATGAGATAATTTTCTATGTGGACCTAGCTCCCTGTTCTTCTCGCCCTCTCGCCGACTGTAGTGGGACTCGTTGCCAATGCAACCTGCAAATACATGTTTGTGATGTTCCACAAAGTGTTGCAGCATGAGGCATGACCTTGCCGTGTTCTCCGTGGGTTAGCGGCTACTTGGTGCACTACCGTAATACCACGTAACTAGGCTTCGGGACTTTTGGTTAATACACTCTTCCCTGTAATCTCGACAATTAAAAGACAGGTGTTTATCATGAACTTTTGTTCAAGATGTTGGATCAATATTGCTGTACCTTTGGGTCGCAACCAGGGGAGAATAAAAATCAAGATGATCACAATTAAATCGGACCAGTTTAACTACAATTTAAATCAAACCTTTTCCGAAAAATAACCACAAATATATATAAATATCTTTTTATTCACTGTTTGTCTATAATTTAATTCTTTCTATGTTCATTTGTTTTGTACTTAAATGAAAAAATAATCAAGCAAGAAAAATTTACATCAGCCTGAACATCAGCACAATGCAACAATTTTCTGAGAAAATCGAAACGGTGAGCTATCTATCTACCTTCAACTTAGTTGTCAGTTCCGTAACGTTCTATTGCAAGTAAATAAGAATGAAAAAAAAAAAAAACGACAATTAGAAAAGCATGTCCTACAAGCAAATCAGTACATAAAAAAAATCTAATGAAGCTTTTTCACTACCTAAAAAAATAAAGTTGTTTTTGTTCTACTACGATTAGAGAGGAGGGGGGGGGGGGGGGGGGGGACCCCGGGAGTGTATTCAATAAAAGGTTGTTAATGAAACTATAGTTAAGTTTACAGACATTTTTCCTTATCTATTGTTTTCAGTGGTTGGATGGGTTGATCAATATGCCATGTTTAAAAAAATGTCTTAATAGTAAAGAATTCCTATTTTATAGATAGTGTTTTAAATCAAATTAATCTAAATTATATTTTTTTCCCACCTTTGTCACAACAGAAACCACTGTCATGGTTAGAGCACTGCACGGATAACAGTTTGATCATCCGCATCTGCAGACTTCGTATGCGCATCCGAACCGCATCCGGAATGTTCTTACAATAATTGTATCCGCATCTGCAGAGTTTGTACCTGCATCCAAACCACATCCGACCCTCAATCCGTGCATCCATTTTACATAATGAAATCAAGCAGAAATAAGAACTAAAAAAAAGCATCTGAATGCTACCTTATAAGCCGTCTGCTCACCTTTGTAGAAAGATATGTCCGTGTCAGAATATGGTGAAAGCTATGTTATCTTATCCTCTTTTATCATATTTATAAAATAAACGATCACCCTTCAAGAGACACTTTGCATCGCCGAAACGATTATCGCAGTTATCAGGTTGTCTTGGGGGTCAGTGACACTTTCTCCTTTTTGTTTATAAAAAATTAAAGGACAGACTAATAACACTACCTATGTGCTTTTATTTAGGCCAAACAATAAAAAAGTGGAAGAGGAAGGGTGCTCACTCACCACAGCAAAGTACTCGTGTGTATACGTAATAAGGCATGAGTACAGGCTACAGCACTGGGAAAATATCGCAATACTCAATAATGTGAAGAGGGAGCTCCTGTAAACCTCAGAACAGCGCGCCGACGTTTCACTAGTAAAACGGCACACCGTTCGGGGGTTTACCAGAAGCTCCCTCTTCACACTCTTCTGCCAGCTTCGCTCTCCTTGGTGATTTGTTTTATTATTGAATAGGCAGTACCTCCTATCGGTTTCAGCTTTAAACACTATCCCTCAACGGCACGCTCGGAGCCATATACTTAAGAGCAACTCAGTGCCAGCTGGCAAAAAAAAAATTACTCTCACACAAGCAATGCTTCACTTGTCGAGGTTGCTGTGTAGACGAAAGGGAATATTGTCAATATGGATGGATTCAAACAAGTTCCACTAATGAGAAGTCTTTCTTCGTTGGTGCACTTGATGCACCACGATCTGCACTACACGAATGAGGTGCGGAAACTCGTGTTGGCTCAAGTTCCACCACTCCAGAGGATTGAATTCAGTCTCCTCAATCTATTTATAGGCAAAAACCCACTTGCAGGCTTCTACCATCTTGTAGTTTGTACGTTTTAGGTTATCTTTGCCCCCCCAAAGTATGTTTTCCGCTCTTTCCCTGACAAACAAGAACACGCTTTCCCGGGACGACTGATGCTCCTGCATTCTTTACTTTTTCTAGGGACAGCATTTTTGGCGAGATAAAACGTTTAAAGCAATCTTTGGGGAGAATCAAACCTTTCTTAACATAAAGAACAATTTTCTCCCTGATTGACACCTTTTATCGGATGCCAGCCGGGGCATCCGATAAATCATATTTGGCGGATCCACAATCCGCCAAATATGATTAGTTTTTATCCACATCCGCCAGTTTACTGCGGATATCTCCGGATGATCTGCGGGAAATTCGCGAATATACAGGACTCTAGTTATGGTTTTGGAGCTCTTGCATGGAGGAGGAGGACACAGTGGAAGCTATATTTCCTAATTTCTTGTAAATGCTGTGCCTAATTAAAAATGCTTTCTGTGTCTTTTGATGCATTTATGGGAACTGGGAATTTATCAAGGTAAGGCTTGGCCAAAGTTGCAATAAAAATATGTAGAGCCCTTCCATTTCACATGAAGATGGAGGACCAGCGAAGCTATTATCTTTACGACGTCTAGGACGATGCCTTGGGGACGACGTCTAGGACGACCTCAAGGACCGTTCTCTAGGCGTCATCTTTGAGGTCGTCCTAGACATCGTCCTCTAGGACAACCTTGAGGATGACGTCTAGGACGACCTCCAAGACGCCGCCTAGAGGACGACGTCTATAGTAAGTTACAGGTCAAGAAGGTAGCAACAAATGCCCCTCAAAGGGACTCATTATATCCCTCCGCCACCTCCGCATCCAATAGCGTCCCATCGTTTCCAAGAAGTTGCAGCCAACACGGGAGGAGGGTCTTGCCTTCCTGTAAATATTTGCATTATCTTTCGACTGACTTGGCGTTGTGGAAGCCACGAGAGGGAGATAAGAGTTTTCCCCCTCCGATGGAAACAAATACGACCTTTCGGGGGTTAGGTTCCCCCTCCGATGGATACAAAGGCTACTTTCAGGGGCTCGGTCCCCTCTCCAATGAATACAAAGGTAGCTTTCTTAAAAAGCGGGTTCGGAGACAAGTTGGCATCACTCTAGCCAATATCTATCCATTGAAGAGGAACAAGGGGTGTTTCCAGTGAACTATTCTTTCGACTTTGGAGGGATTTGAAACGGGCGCATCACGCTTGTGGGAGGAGCTTCTCTTACCTTCTTGACTTGTAACAGACTATAGGACGAGCTCAAGGACGACTTCTAGGGCGACCTCAAGGACGACGCCTCGGACGACCTTGAGGACGGCTTTAAGGACGACGACCTCGAGGACCCCGCCTAGGACGATTTCTCAGACAACCTCAAGGACGACTTCTAGGACGACCTTGAAGACGATGCCTAGATATGATAACAAGGGATCAGGCCCTACCTAATACCGTAATGCCGAGGAAGGCTGACTCGCGCTGGTTGCTCCCTTTTTGTTTTTATTTATTCATACTTGCCACGACCAATGGGGAGTTTTCTGTAAACATGTGAGGATGCATTCTTTCCCAGACCCTAGCGTATAACAGCTTCGCTGTAAAAATAAACTCGGAAAACCCAGAACCACACCGACAGCTAGGGTTGAGTGTTTTGGGGGTTTATTTTAATTTGAATTTGAGGGTGTTCATTTTTCCGCCGCAGATCGGCACATTGAAGAAAACAGGGCACATCCATGGAACTCCCCAAGCTTCCAGGGAACATGTGCATGACCCGAATACTTGGGAAACATCCCAATAGGAAGTATGCACCGGCGGCCATAGCCCAGTGCATAGTTGCTTGGCGCGTGCTGATGGCGAGCTTCCACGGTGCTTTCACAGTGTGCGTTCCATGCCATTAAGACTGCCAGTCTTGGGAACCCATAAGTGTGAGCTCGTTTTGAGCACAGCCAGCAAACAGTGTGCTCAATTATGGTGTCCAGTGAATACCTTCCATACCGATATTGACAAGGAAACGAATCAAGAGACACGGTTCCCAAAGACAGCAGCAGCCGTGCAGACAGTTTGCTATGGGCTGTGTTGCGGGTCAGCACATAATAGAGCTGTAGATAGCTTGGGTTTCTCTTATTCAAGGATAGCTCCTCCAATTCAGGGTTTATGTGTAAACATCACCAACAGTAGGTGGTGCTACCATAATGACCAATCTTGTGGGTAGGGAGGCATAATACATTTTATGATTTATAGTAGCCTATAAACCACTAAGTGAGCCACACCTACGATTAAGGAGCAAAGGACTGCCACAAAGTTCAGGCGCACATACAGGAGTCCCTCTCGGCACAAGGTTGAAGAGAGACAATATCAGTCGTCTGCATTTAAATAGCATTAAAACACCTTGTCTTTGGTAGTCTATCACTAACTTTTCAAACATGCCGATTGCTTTAAACGAGTCATTGGTAGAAACACAGACCTCAACATTTTATTTAAATAATCTTTTCACCCTAGTTCCATCATGGTCAGCTCAATTTTTGGGTTCACTCTTTTTTGATAAATGTTTTGTGCCAACCTAACTCTACAATCAAATGTTGTCATATATAGCCTGATCACATGCAGCCCCACAGAGAAGATATTCCAATGCCACATATTGACGGAACTTAGCATTAATACAAAAGGCTGCCACACATGCAATTTGTGTCGCCAATTACAAATGAAGATTAGTAAAATATTCTCCTCACGGAAACAACAAATGAGCCAACTGCCAAATCTACGGCTTTCTGTACACAAGATGTCGACAAGCGCACTAAAATGGCTACCAAGATTATGAAACCTAAACACAAGCTATGCCATAATCCACAACCAGGAAACCCAACTACGAAATACATGGGTTGCACCTACGTCACATGGTGTTGAGAACCGGCAACCACCGTGTTGGCGGCCGAGTTGTTGGTGGTAGGGAGCTCTGATGTGTCTAGGAGCGCAGCGGGGATTGCTAACAGACTCGGGGGGGGGGGGGGGGGGGGGGGGTTGAATGACCTTCTAGGTAGAAGGGGAAGGGACCCATAACCTCTGGGGTGGTGCGCATTGTAATGTGCACTCTCCCAGAGGTCAGGGGCCGAGGAGTAGGTACGGAGAGGGCAGTCCAGGAGGCTAACAGGACCATCAAGAGACTGCAGCTCTAAGAATGGATATTAGGTCATGGATGTGAACAGGGAGCAATACCAGGAAAGTGTAATCCCCCGTTCAGCAGAGACGGCATTTACTATGAGGAACTGACGGCAATGCGGGTGGAGCGAAGGATGTGCGGTATAACAAAGGCTTTTCTAGGAGCCCGCAGAGCCCTCCGGTAGCTGGCTCAAATGCAAATAAAAAGGTTAAGAGGAAGCCTTGCAGAAGGAAAAAGAAGCAGCACAATTTAGGATTTATAAACATGCAGGGGGGGGGGGGCAGAAATAGAATGAAGTGGGAAGAGATTGCAGAGCAATTAAATGGTGAAGATTGTGTAGTGTACGGATTGGCAGAGACGCATCTCGGAGATGTGGAGGGACTACCCTACTAAGCAAGTTATTTCTGGGTGGGATGCAATCAATGTGAAGTAGAGCGGACAGGAGGTTGACTGGGAGCACTAGTGATAGAACGGCTGGGAAAGAATGAGGGAAAGCTGCAGAGAACAGATGTAGCTAAAAGGTAATCTCAGAGGTTTAGACGCACTCACAGGATTTGTATATCTAAAAACCGGAACTGATTCAAGAGAGGAGAGTGCACAGCACTTGTTGTGTATTTTCAAAAATGTTGGAGAAATTGGAACTAATCGGGAAATAATTATCTTAGGAGACATGAGTGCACACTTAGAACACTTCAACAGATATACACATTCTACAGGGAGGATGCTAAAAGAATTCTGTGATGCTCTTGATCTAGTGCTTGTTAACTCCCAAGTAAAATGCGACGGAAAAATAATGTGGGAAAACAACCATTCACACTCAACAATTGATTCCTGTTTAGTGTCTCGCAAATTGTACAACAGATTAGGACACATGAAAATAGAAGAGGAAGACACGAAAAGCTTATGAAGCGGCTTAAAATAAAGTTTGGTGCAGCAGAACCAGATAAACAAGTTCTTGAACGAGAAAGTAAATCGTCCTTAAACGATGCCCCACTACAAGAAGTATCGGAAAGAATTGACACTATTGTATCCAGACAATTGGAGAGAGAATGGAAATATGACGATTTAGTAAACACTTTTAAAAGAGAGGTAGAGAAGTTAGAAAACAAACAAAGAGGAAGGAGAAGGAAACGCACACCAAAAAGCTGGCGGGACATGAGTTAAGGCAGCCATAACTGGGTGACAAGAGGCCCCAAAGGAACGCAGATGGGTGCAGGAAGGGGGGCGACACACCCGCTGAGGTAGCATCGAAATGGAACACTATTCAAGAAATAAAAAGAGGCATCTGCTTTAAACCAGGCCAAGATGGGTAGAGCTGGAGTGCAGTGGATGATACAGGTAAACCAAAATTATAGGAATGAGCAAAAAGGTTCTGGGAGCACATTAATGCAAAGGGAAGAAAAACAGAAGGGTTCCACTGTTCACTGACCACACCAGAGGAGATAAGTCTAGAGGGCCCCGAGAAGACAAGGTAATTTATTAGATGAACAATCGAGGCAACATTCGCAGAACTTAAACCGAACGCGATTGGACAGAACACAAACAGCAACATGGCACATGACGAGAATGCTAACGAGACAACTGAGACGATCACGGGGGAATTGGACAGAGCAGAAAGTAAAGTACCTGCTGGAACGGCAGAAGCCCAGAATGAGAATAGTCAAGACACTATGAACAAAAAGCAAATTAAAGTTAAGGTAGGCAACTGATCAAATAACAGCAAGGGAAAGGTACCCAATGATTGAAAACGAAGCAGAATGAGGTTACTATATAAATGCAAGGGAAATAAGGAAAGCATAACATCATACTGCCCAATAACAGTAACTTTGGTCCTAAACAGACTAACGATGCAGGTAGTAAAAAGAAGAATGGAAGAATGGGCAGAAAACGTTTTAGGCGAGCTACAGAACGGGTTCCAAAAAAATAGAAGGTTAGATGATAACTTATTCATCATCACTCAATGTATAGAGGTGGCACGGATGAGTAAAAACCGTCATGAATAACATTTCTAGAAATTAAAAGTGTATGACACTGTGAGTCAGGAAAAACTCTGGGTACAGTTGAGAGAGTATGATTTAGATGCATATTTGATTAGGCTGTTACAACAGGTATATACGAATAATAAGGCTGTTATAACATGGGAAGCAGAAATAGCAGAACTGGCAGAAATAAAACAAATGACTGCATCTCCACGTGGTGTTGATTGGGGCGAAGCTCTGGTGGTGCTGATGATACTGATTTTGTTCATAGGTAGTGCTGATGGTGCTGATTTTTTTTTTATTGCTCATAGGTAGTGCTGAGTTCCGGGTTGCATTTCGACTTCATTATTACTGCTTTATGGTCGGTGAAATGCAGAGCCAGTGGTTCTTCGAGCGGATCAGCTTGGATCCGCTAGAAGCCGTGGGAACGCATCTCTACCGCTTAAGTCAACGGTCCATGTCAGAAAGAGAATGTGTGTTATGGATCGTGGTTATATACGCAGTTGAGCATTCGACTGCAGCGCCCTCTCGTCTATAAACGTTGAGCCAATGCATGCAAAGTTTAACTCGATTATATACGCATTTTACCGCAGCGCACTCACCTGTATAGACATTGAGCGGCTACATGCAACGTTTCATGCATGACATCCCCAGCTCTTGAGCTACTACCACATCTCAGAGCCCCCTACTCGTCCCACAGTCGCGGCCAAGTGGTTAAGGCGATGGACTAGAAATCCACTCGGGTCTCCCAACACAGGTTCAAATCCTGTCGACTGCGCAAACATTTTTTCTTTTTTTTTAAGAAGACAGATGGGATGGCAATTGATGTGAGCACTGACTCCGGACGGACAAGGCTAGACCCAAAGGAGCTTCGCCTCTAAAAGAGGACTCTGGCATGGTTGTCCCTCATCACCTCTACTTTTTATGACATACCTGAGTAGGATGGAAAGGAAATTAGAAGAGTGCAATCAAGGTTTTGATGTGTAATATATGGAGAGAGGGGAAAAGTAAACCAGGTTATACCAGGAATGTTCTACGCAGACAACATTTTACTGGTATCAGATTGCCAAAATAGGTTACAGGAGCTGATTAAGATCTGTGGAGAGGAAGGAGACTCTCTGGGTCTGAAATTCAGTAGCAACAAGTCGGGAATAATGGCTTATAACGATGAGAAGGGGGACCAACAGAACATTCGAGATGTTTTAATAGAACATATAGAGGAGTATAAATACCTAGGGGTATGGCTGAATGAAGGAAAACAACATTTAGAAGAACAGCAAGAAAATATGCTAAAGAAAGAAAAAAAGGAATGCAGCAATTATGAAGCATAGGGCACTATGGAATTACAATAGGTATGAATTTGTTAGGGAAATATGGAAAGGAGTAATGGTGCCGGGGTTATCTTTTGGCAATGCGGTATTACGCATGAAATCTAAGGTCCAGTCGAGCTTAGAAACTTAACAGAGGAGCGTCGGTAGACTGGCACTGGGGGCACATGGGAATGCACCAAATGAAGGAGTGCAGAGAGACATGGGCTGAACATCTTTCGAGGCTAGAGAGGCAATCAGTAAGTTGAAATTCAAACAAAGACTGGGCACAATTGAGGATACACGATGGACTAGAAAGGTAAATAAGCATCTACATATACATGAAAAGTTTGAAAACTATAATACAAATGCCGACAGTCAAGTGCAGGGGCAGAACAGGCTACCTCTGTGAAAGATAAAGTAAAAGAAGCCGAGAGAAAGATGCGGTAGGAAAGAATGAAGGGAAAATCAGCCACTATGTAAAAGGACGAAAACAGGAAATAAGGAAGGGACATTGGTATGATAATTCACTGGGGAGCTCGTTGTTATTCAAGGCTAGAGCAGGAATATGGAGACTAGGACATACAGAACAAAGCATGAGGAAATGGATACGGGGTGTGCTGTAGGCCAAGGGGAAGACGAGACAATAGAACATGTGGCGTTGAGGAGCACAGGGTTAGCTCCCGCCCTCTCGGAGGGGGCAACGGATTTAGCCGAAGCACTGGGGTTTGCAGACAAAAATGGAAGAATGGATGATAAGTGCATTTTTATAACAAAGAGATTAGAATACTGGTAAAAATTATCTAGGCGGAACTGCATGACATACAACTGACACAGCTGGGGATAGCCAGGACAAAAGAAAAATGGGACTCCCTCCCGCGCTGGTCCGGCCCAAAGTCTCCACCCTGTCTTCGAGTGGGCACAGTGCCGGGGTAATGCCGACTAGGCTCGACAAAAGGAAAATTGGTGACTCCCTCGCCGGGAAGAAAAGGCGGGGGTTGAAGTTTTTAGCTTTTTTTGCCCGATTCCCCCAAGGTTGTCCTGCTGGTAGTTACGAAATTGGAGAGGGTAAGCAAATTGGAAAAGGAAAGAAATCCTATTTTTGGTTCTTAATTTCAAGGCTAGGTGGTGCAAGCTACTGCCCGATATAAAGGGTACAGCAGTTTGCAACCATCCATCCATCAATGGTCATTTGCAGTGAGAGCAGTGGCGTCACTAGGGTCAGTGCACCGGGGACAGTGGCCCTTTGCGACACCGACAACCCCCCCCCCCCCCCCCCCCCCCGAGAGCTGCCTACAGGGCGATCTGCACCCCCCCCCCCTTCCCCCAGGTGACACTACTGAGCGAGAGCCATGGTAAACTGTGCCGCATTCGGCTGTAGCTATTGCTATGTATGCTGGCGATCATTTCATCAGCATGCCACACGGCAGAGTAGTTGTCAAGGAAGAGAAGTTACGGGCGGCAGAGAAGGGATGTGGTAGCACAGTATGGAGTTTGTGAAACAAATTATGTAGTGGAGAGTGATGGCACTTTCCTAACATTGTTGATTTTCATGCAAGCCCCTGCATCAGCTTTTCCCGTTTGTGATGTGGATGCCCTTTGCCTCTCGCTTCACTGCACCGTTTCAATGCTTAGAGTGTACCTCCCTGGCAGGGTGAGCAAGCGTGTCGCATCTGGAGCGCAGAAGGCGATTCCCGATGCTTGCATGCCGAGAAGCTACCACTGGGGCACTGGCTTGTACCGTCCACGACATGGCAACCCTTGCTTTGCAAAATCGGAACCACTTTACTGGAAAAACCTCTATGCAACTCTTAGAGCCACTTGTCAAATAATTGGGGGTTTCCCACAATTTACATACCTTGAGCGGTGTATTCAGTCTTAATGTGCCGACACTATAACCCTTAACATCGAAATCTTGCATCGGCGGCATACTGTTACTTTCTGCTCGTTGCGCATTTGCATCGACGGTGAAAAATTCTGCACATACTGGCTGAACGTTTTCATCATAAGCTTGGCACATTGTTCCAAGGTTAGATGTCGAAAACTAGGTGCCCTTGTTGAAAATAAACTGCATTTGAGCGCATATCCAAGCCGTCAGAGGCATCCTATGCCATAGTAAGTGCATACACACTGTGCGAAGTCAATCACCAGCATGGCGTGGGGCCCGTTTTTCTAGCATGAGGTCACGTACAAGCTGTGCAGCGAACGTGACGCTGTGTGGAAAAAAAGTACCGTGCATTTTGCAGGTTATGAATACCAAGGACTCATTCTGAACAGTATTTTTTAAAGTAATCAAATCATTTCATGGCCCTTCTATGCTAATTCATGTGTCCTCTTTGCACCAATCAGCACTTTTTCAATAAACCACTCTTTTCAGCAATCTGCCGTACTGGTCATAGTCTGGCCCAAGTATACTCACATAGACCACCACTGATTCAGAAGATTCTTTGCCACAATGAAATTGCGAGGATAAAAAGGGGACAATTTTTTTCAGTCTTGCCTTCGCAAAGCTTGATGACGTAATTGTGAGACTGAAACCTGAAACCACTTGCTTGACGAGAGTCGAGCGCGGCTCATGGATTGGATACGAGAACTGCGAGGGCGCTCGACTTCGGCTCGTAACCGTCAATGCCTCAGCAAACACTTGGGTAGTGGCTCATGTCCAACCACTGCAGTGATGAGAATAGCCAAACTCTAACAATGCCTGGAGCTCAGCACGCGTTTTCTACTCTGCGAACCCCAGCGGCATAGGATAGGCACCAGGCAATAAGGCCACTTGTTCGGGCTCCGAGTTCAGGGGATGAAACATTTGCTCATATTTCTCAAACATTTTTCCCGGCTGCCCATTGCCTAGAAAGAACAACTAAGGCAAGTTTATTCCGTGATTAAGGCCCGTTCACACTCTTGCGACTGCTTGCGACCTCTTAAACCTGGGTTCCTTAAAACTTCTTAAACCAGAGAACACACTGGCGCCATCTATTAGGAAGCAGTGTAAACTCTTCGGTCCGGCATATTTTTTTTTTTATTTCTCGCGCAATATCCTTTCTTTTTTGGCTCGAAAAGCTTTTGTCAATGTTATAAACGAGCCTTTCTATGGGTATTACGCACATTTGACCTCGGAAATCCCGCAAAACCTTCGCTTTTGTGAAATGCAGTTCTAGGGTCACCGCATAGATGGCGCCACAATGTCAGTGTGTTCCCTCATTCTAGAAACATTTAAGAAGTTGTAAGAGATCTCGTCTCTCTCAGTCGTACTCGGTCGCAAGAGTGTGAACGGGCCTTTAGTGTTAGGAAGTGATTCTGAGTAGTATTTAGCGAAAAAAAGAAAATTGTCCTATGGCTTCTTTAAGCTGACATGGACCCACAAAGAAGTCGCTTTCTCGTGTTAAGCATTTCCGTGGTACAGTAAAGCTAAATGAACAGCGTCATGCACCTCGAACGGAAATGGCTATTCGCAACTTCAGCCCGCCGCTCGCCCACTCATGGACGAACGAAGAACCAGAGGAGCAGGGACGGCGGCGGAGACGGTAGCAGGGAGTGTAGGCCCTGGTGCTGCTTCTTCTGGTCGGTGTGTTCGTGCATCATGCAGTTTTCATGGAAAAAGCGAGTTCATTAAGATAGGAATTCTTGTGGTCCACTTTGCAATAGCGTTGCGCGAAGGGACCAGGATGTCTCCTTACATTAGGAACTTTTCGTAGATCGTAGAAGCTGCGGATTTCGGGTCCTGCGGTCGCCGTATCGCAGAAGCTCCCTCTAGTGGTCCAAAGTTCTTGAATACGATCTACGAAAGGTTTATTCTTTGCAGAAAGTAGGAGAGAACTGCTCGCGCAACGGTGTATTAAGCCACGATCGAGCAATTGGTATCGGGAATAGGTTTGCATTTTATGCGCCAAAACGTGAGGAAAATGTATCAGTGTTTTTCAAACACTTCAAAAAAAAGAAAAACAAATTTCGCACACATGTTTTCAGCTAATTATACGGGTAAATGAAAAAATTCTTGTAGTATTTTTAAGAGCGTCTGTGTGCTGATCATAATGTGTGCTTAGATTGGGCAGTTTTGGTGAGGCGGGTCTCGGCAATGCGAATAACATGGTATTCATGTGGCAATATAGTGTATACAAATAAATTAATTTGAATATTCATTTTGACAGAGCAATAAATAAAAAACCCAAACATGCCGATGGCTTTCTTATGCAGTTCTTGCATAACGTTACCGCAGGCTATCGTAGGCACACGTCAATGCTCCTTGTGCGCACTGAAAATCATGCTTCAGTGAGAACTTCTAGTCGCAATGCCTCACCATACAGTAGCCTGCGGCTACGCTACACTATAGAAAAAAGCTTGTGCGTCTGCTTTCTCGCACAACACTCGAAGAGCCAACCACCGCAACTTACGGAGGCAGCTCAGCGAATGACAATGCCGAAACATATGTTTAGACCAAAAAACGCAGTCTGAGTTGTGGCATTAAGCAATGCAAGCGTGACGTTTTGCATTGCCTAATGTCACAACTTAGTCTGCATTTTTTTTTGGTCTAAACGTATGTTTCGGCAGTGTCATTCGCTGAGCTGTCTCCGTAAGTTGTGGTGATTGGCTCTCCGAGGTGTTGTGCGTAAAAGTTGACGCACAAAATTTTTTTAGAGTGTAAGCTCAATCTGCCTATAGTAACCATGGCACAGGTTGGTCATGTGTTGCAATGCAGTAGAACCGTAAAACCGCGACGGTGTGCTGTGAGCCTCTGACACAGAAACATCAATACGGTGAACGCTGCTCTAGTGGAGCTTAACAATCATGCGCAGCTCTCGTTTCAGAGCACTGTGCAGACATCACAATATTTTCACCACCCAGAAAAATTTTTGGGCACACACAATGATATGACCACCGCCCAAAACACGCTCGCCTTCCACAGAGCGTCAGTCCTGTAATGTTTTTTGCCACTACAGAAACAAAACAAAAAACATACTGGTTTCCCTATAACGTCCGTTAACATTTCGGTCAACTGTGATATGCTCCTGTCCTCACCGTTTCGCCATTGTAACAAAATTAATTTAACCACATTGATCAACGTCAGCGAGCAGGCGCACGGATAATTTTGGAACTATCGCCCCGCCATCTATAGGGCATTGGAGTTGCGAATACGCACGACGCAAAACTTTTTGGGTCTGTTATAAAACGCAGTGAAAACAAGCTTCTCGAGATGTAGCATAGTTTAGTGGAAAGGTGCCCGCTTGATATGCAGGAGATTCAAGTTCAATCCAGAGTGTGGGCATACTTTTTTTTTTTTAACATTTTACAATATTTACGTCATTTCTTTCTTACAATTATCACTGAAAAAAAAAAAAATGTTGTTGACGAAACTTTGCCGACATAAATAGTATGGGACTCCTCTTCCGGAGGTGCAATGGGGGTCAACGGGGCTTGGGTTGGACGCCGTAGAGCAGCGTGTACTGGGGGCCAAGTGGGTAATAGTTTTGTAATGAGCAGCCGCAGACTGTCACCGCGATACCACGGAGAGTAAAGCTATACGCACGACGTCCTGCGTATAGCTTTACTCTCCGTGGTAACGCCGGCTAATTAGTAGCCCGTGTGCCGTGAGTAACGCCACCGAAGTGACAAACGGTGACCACCAGAGTGACATACAAGCCATCTATTTAAGCAGCAAACAGAAACCTCATGGCAAAACTAAACTCCCCGTCTTTGTGGCACGATGCACTACGTTTAGATTAAGCTCTATGAGCGTACTAGACCTTTCGGCCCATAACATCTTTGACAGTAAAGTCAAACACTAGCTTTCATTTGGCAGGACTACAGCGCACTTTCTTCACACTTGATGGAGAAAGTGGTATAAAACAGAGACGACGTCGATCACTTTGCCTTTCCGCCCTCTAGCAAGTCCTTGGCCTCGTTGATTTTGGCAGCGAGGTAGGGCGATCCTCCGCGATCAGGGTGGTTCAGCAGCATGATCCTTTTGTGAGCGTCCTTCAACTTGGATTTGCTCGCCGTTGGGCTCACGCCAAGGATGAGCCCGGCTTCACGCTTGCTCATCTTCGTCTCGAACCCGCCTTTGTAGTACTTGGAGCCCACGAGAGCGTCCGCGGTCGGCAGCGACTTCCAGCTCTCCTGCAAGGTCTTGGACCACGCTTTCGACGACCGCAGGATGGCTCTTCCGGTGAAACCGACGGCGGCAAGCGCGATGCCGGCCGCTATTAAACTCGAGGACATCGTTAAGAAAAATATAACGATTCGAGTTCTGTCTACTCAGTGGTTCTAACGCAGGAGGAAATCATCTCTTCAACAAGAAAAGAAAACGTGAACGCTCCTTCAAAGATCCAAAGAAATCAACGTCCTTGGAAAGAAATGCAAACGATTGTTTTCGTGATGGGGCTGACAGAAAAGGCCAGAGCCACAAGTACATTACCACCGAACTCCTTTGAATTCCTCTAAAATCGCAAATAAACGTGAATATAAAAATAATACGTCTTCACATCACTTTTTAAGCTATTATAAGTATTATTTGATTACTTAGACACATACTTGTTCGTATTTGAACGTGCTTGGAGTGCTTTGAGCGGCTTGGAGGATCGACACTCTGGCTACAATGATCTGTCAAATCAGGCCAATCAGAAAGCGGAACAGAGCTGGCGGAATCGCCGGAACGGTTCCGAAGCTTTTAAAACCAGACACCAGTGTGTTCGAAACGGCGTAAGCGAGTGCTTTCCAGTCCAGTTCTATTGTCACCAAAAAAAGAGAAAAGAAAAAAAGCGCTGCAGTGGTGATTGAGAAGCAGGCTGCGGACAAGCGCGGGATTCATGTTGATTTGACCCTACATGTCACCATGTCAGCTTCATCAGAGGGCATGGCCGGCACGTCAGAAAGCAAACCTTCACCCTTCAAACTTCTCAAATCTGAAGGTAAGCGCGCAACAACACGAACTTTACATAACGACGACTTAGCGTG
This sequence comes from Ixodes scapularis, assembly GCF_016920785.2. NCBI lineage: Eukaryota > Metazoa > Arthropoda > Arachnida > Ixodida > Ixodidae > Ixodes > Ixodes scapularis. Next base: position 80,936,606 of record NW_024609868.1, on the reverse strand, counting down.
GGCCAGAGTGTCTGTATAGGTACCGGCCAGCCCACGGGACGGTCTTAGGCTTCGTGCATACAATGAAACAATGCATGCAGCCGTGCTGGTTCATGATTACAAACTGGTAGCAGCGCTCAAAATAATGCACAAAGGGAGGAATGGACAGGTCGACCGCCGAACTTCAACTGAGCGTTTAAGGAAAAGAAAACGCCGAGGTAAAGAACCAAACCGTCATCGCATCAGCACGTGGACTCTTCGAAGGCTTCCAGCAATTCCCTCGCAGTTTTGTCAACCCCTTTGCCCAAAATCGTGATGCTGTCAAATTTCGGCTGACAAGTAGTAGTGTTGAGAGGTGTTGAGAAGGAAAAGAAAGCTCAGAATATGTTGGCCACACCTGTAGGGAGCGAGTTAGTTCAGAGTTAGAAAAGGGTAGGTAAGTGGAGCCGGAAGAAAGAAACAGATAAAGAGGTAGAAAAAGAGAGAATCGGGGTAGTTTGGATTAACTACTCCTTTGGAAACGGTCCAGTAGTTTGGTGTCTTAAGAATCGGATGAGTAGAGCGAATGTTTTAGTGGCGTTCTTGACCGATCCAGGTGGGAAAGGTGTCTTCGACTGTGGTGCGGGCAACCCTGGCGAGTTGTAGTCCATCGTGGAAGGATTTCCTGGCATTCGCTAGAGCTAGGCAAATACAGAGGGTATGCTCTATGTCCTCAGGGACATTGCAGATTGAGCAAGTTGGGCTGATCGTTGAATCAAAACAATGAATTGCTGCAGCAGTGAAAGCACACACAGTATGAAGCCCGTGCAAGATGGAGGCATTGGCTTGTAAAAGCTTCAGAAGCACGTGGGCGGGTGGTCTTCCTCCGAAGATTCTCGGATCAGGATGATGTCGCTTCATTTTTTTGTGTATTAACTGCCTGGCCTCATGGATTTTCGGGACGCTGAGTATTGGCATGTTAAGCTGGTGCACTTCTGCAACTAGACGATCGGCTGTTCCGTTGCACATGATTCTAGCGTGTGAAGTCAGCCATTGAAAAGCTGACTGCCAGCCTTTCGTCTCCAAGGCTCTTGCGATGTGGGCAACGTACTGAGCATATTGGGGGGCACCATCTATAGCCGGTGACAGGTTTAGAACGAAGTGGAAGCTCCTCCCACCCCTTTCCACTTCAGCGGAGCGATTGGTGGAGTGGGGGTCGCCCCCTCTCCAGCGTTTGCTCTACTAAAGTGGGAAGAGGAGGGAGGAGCTTCCACTTCCTTTTTGACCTGTCACCGACTATAGGTTATTTAGTAGCTGCAGCTCCATTCTGGAGTCCATTAGGACTGCCTTTCCATAATGGGGGTTGTTGTCAACTGTGCCATGGCCTAGCCAAAGAGCGGCAAGCTCAGCAGTTGTAGACGTGAGAAAACTGAGTTCTCTATATTTGGTCACCTTGAGTTCTGGGATAGAGATTGCTGCAGTAGATGACTCTTTTATGTGAAGCATTGAGCCATTGGTGTAGACATTAATTCACTCCGGGAAAGATTCCTCTTGTAAGTCTTGTACGAGACCTCAGGCGACAACTTGTGCAGTGAGTTATTTGCATCGGAGGTCGGGGATGGACTCGTTGATATTCAGCGATCGGGCGTAAGGTGGTGGAGGGGGATGGCAGATGTCAGGGGCTTCCACAAGCTTGTTGAACTCTGTTGCTAGTTCTCCTAGCCGAGAGAGTAAGCGGCTCTGTAAGCGCTTTAGGTGAGAGCCAGTTGACTGGCAATCCATTAGCCTTGCAATGTGGTGAAGCAACAATTCTTTACCTTGGTTCTCGACTAGATTTATCCTTCCTTCTACAAGCGTGGGAATGTTGGGCAAGTATCTCGGTAAGCCTGAACATGATCGAACAGCGATTCTTTGGACTGTCACAATGGCTGATGACTGCACATTATTGAAGTAGACAAGTGGCAGTGAATACATTAGTCTGGAGAGAACAAGTCCTCTGTACAGTTGCATCATTATAGGCTTAGGTGTTCGTCCCCTGCTGACCATGATTATTTCGCCTGACACAAGCATGTAATACAGTGTAAAGGAAAGTGCCCCCCCCCCGTATACTAATATTATGATGAAGTACCTAACGAAAGGCAGGCTAGCAGGTGCACATGCCGCCATGAACGCACCTGTATGGCAACTTATGTTGTGTGCTTTCTTTTCTGATCAGCTTTCTTTTGGACGTGAAAATAACCTTTTTTCACATATGGGGTTGCCGGTAGGCAACGTTAGGTTACTCTAACTTGTACGGCATCTTCATGGTCCAAACGGTAATAGGTTCAACTGCAGTTCCTGTCTTGATTGTGTTTTAGCAACAATCTACCCTCTTTCATACTTAATGTATGGTGCTGTCAAAGCTGCTGCGTTGAAGCGTTGAAAAATATTTATTCCACCGATTGTTATTATGAAAGCCAATCTGGTCGGTGTCGCAGTTTTGAAGCCCTGCCACTTCAGCTTAAAACTGTGCTACAAAAGACGCTTTTGGGTACTTCCGGTGCTCACTCAATTTTACAGCAGAAATAGAAACTGTATGAAAGAAAGAAATGGACCGAAACACTTCATACAGGGGCGTAAATCCCGAACATATATCACTGCTATATGTTCGGTTAGGGCTATCTGCTTTGTCAGCGAATGAAGAACATTTTGATAAAATAAAGATGGAAAATACCCCCCCGTGTCAAGTTTTGTAATCAGTCACTTGTTGATGTCGTCCCGTGGTTATTTCGGGCCCTTCGAACACTAGCACTTTGCAGAGTCACATTTTCATTGATGCCGCACACGAACGATGGTAAACAGTCAAGATGGCGGAGTGTTTCCCGTGTTGTCCCCGCTATCAGCGCGGTGTGACAGGGTGGTCAGACAACAAATCGGACAACACGGTTGCCGGGTGGCAGCGGCTTGTTGCCAGACTGTTGTTATTGCCACGATGTGACAAGGCCACCAGCAACACGATTTCCTTGTTTTGTCTGATAGAGTTGTTCAACTGTTGTCCCAGTGTGACAGGGCCTTAACGGTCACAGGTGTGTGCAGCTGGCCAAGTGGGCAGCGCGCCCGCGATTTAACGGTTATCGTGCTTGCTTCCTATGCGAAAAGTTAGGGTTTGATTCCTTGGAGTGACACGTCTTTTATTTATTCTTTCAATTTAGTGTTTTGGTAAATTTGAGAACCCTGTTGGGTTGTTCGAGGTCCGAATGTTCTACGCGCCGAACCTTTTACGCCGATTGTTCTAGAAGCCCACGCATGTGTACAAAAGGGGCTACGCCTGTCAAGCCACAGTCAGTCTTTCTCCAGTGCTCGATCCTGCTGCTGCGCCGACATTGACGCCCGCAATGCGCAGTCATTTAATTTTTGGTTTGGCACAAGCTCGTCACATTAAACCCTTAGTCTCTTTTTTTCACCCCTGTCTTGTGTGTCATCCGTGACAATATTAAGTATGAAAATAAGTATAGCTAGCTGCAACACAAGTCGGGTAGTAGCATGCATCCTTTCATCTCGCTCATAGCTCAACTGGAGCTACTCCGCATTCGAGTGGTAGTCTTGTAGGTTAGTAAACGTAACCAAAAGTCTTGGCTGGAATGTTTGCACTTTCTCAGCGGTCTTTTCACAATTTTCAAGCCTTTTTCCGGAAGTTCATTAGATCTTGGGATGTGCGTACTAGGCATCAGATATTTCAAGTCATAGTGCGATGCAAACTCGGTGGATTCTCTTGCTGAGAACTGTGGGCCGCCGTCTGTACAAATTTCGAGCGGGATGCCATGGCAAGAAAACTTGTTTGCCATGATGTGCAGGCATCTTCTAGCTCCCATTCCCACAGACCCTGTCTCCGGATGAATATGACACTGCAATACTTTGCTCTCGGCAAAAGGTTTATTCACTCACTCATTGCCTTTGGGGGGTTTTGGGATCGGGGGACGGCCAACAGCGAGGCCAGGGGAAGTCCGCTGCCCAAGCAGCTTTTCCAAGTCCCAGCGGTGGTCGTCCACACCGCGTCATGGGGACGTCGTCGTCCAGGATCGCTGTCCGGTCCGTTTGTCGAGTTCGCCACTCGACGTAGTGCCCGCACTTTCCCCGCGCCTGCGTCCGCCGCCGTCCCAGCTCGCCTCCGTAACTCGTTGATCCCCAAGTCGGCAGCCAGAGAGACCTTCCTTTGTCTCTGTTCCCCTTTTTATATCCTCGCCCCCACCGATCACGTGCCCACCATGACCCGTCCACGTGTACACGCACGCCCCCGCCACGGTCCCCACACGACCCCCGAGCGGGGATTGCGGTGACGCACCTCCGTCCACGGATCCGGGTCAGCAAGAATGTTCGGCCCTGGCAGGGCGCGGGCAGAACGGGCGAAGGGGCAGGGGAAATTCGGGAAAGACGGGGCTCCAAGGTGGGGCGGCCGGACGGATCCCCACAAATGTCAATAAGATTTTTATGTGGTATCTGGTAGTTGGGCGACCTCGGGAAAGCTTGAGTAAGCATCATAGAGGACCAGGTACGATTTTGCAGCTTACATAAACAGTTCTGATTCAATTCATGCCCATGGTTGGAGGTTGTATTTTGTGGTTGAAGAGGCTCCTCCCCACTAGCTTTAGGCATACTTCTTGCAGGTTCCGCATCGGCTGATCATCTCTTTGATATCTGTATTGATCCCCTCCAGAGCATGCTGTCTGGCTGGTGCTTTACACTTGTTAACGCCTAGGTGATTGCTGTGAAAGTGTTTCAGCACCTCAGCTCTGAGACTCGGCGGCACTATAACTTTAGCTCCTTTCATGAGGGCACCTTTCACAACACAACATTAAAAAAAAAAAAAAAGAGAAGGTTTGAATGCTTCTTGAAGTGGTGTGGTATAAGTCAGCTTGCTGACAACCTCTTGAAGTTGCTTGTCATGCTCTGTTACTGAAATTAGCCATACCATTAGATGGATGGATGGGTAATAGTGGCATTAGTCTTTATATTGGTCGGTAGCTTGTGCCACCTAGCCTAAAAACAACAAAACACTTTTTCCCCTTTCCCCCTCCAAGCCAATGCATTTCTGTAACTATCACCAGGCCATGGAGGTGATTGCCAGGCAGACCTTGGGTGACCAGGCAAGAAAACTAAAAACATTACCCCCCGCCTCCTCCCCCAGCAAGGAAGTCGCCAAGTTTCCTTTGCTTGAACCTTGTCGGTGTAACCTAACACAAGACAGGGCCAGAGCCACGCGGTAGGGAGTCCCAATTTTCCTTTCTCCCGCTTGACCCCCAGTTGTGCTAGTTAGCTGTACTTTCTTGACCAATGTTGACAAGAGAGTTGTTACATGGATTTCAATGTCTGTGCTGGAGTCTTTGTGAAATTAGGGAAAGGACTCGTTGCTTCGTAGTATAACAGAACATGGTTTATTTCTAGTGAAAACTCATTTAAGTAAAGTTAGCGAAGGCACGTCCGCCTTCGACCGTCGTTCGAACAAGAAGCGAGAAGTCGCCCGCACCGAGCTTCGGTCCAAGAGGGGGGCTCCTCGTTTATGACCCCACGGTGGGGCGCGCTCTCCCCGCGGCTCTTCGTCCCTCTCCGCGGTTTCCTGGAAAGTGGCTGGTGCCTCGGTTTCGGCTCGTCTTCGAAGTCGTTTTCCCTTCCTTCTTTTCGGCTCGGGCATCTCCAAGTTGTCTTCTTTTTATTTTACAACAGTCTTCACTTCTTGTCGATGTTTGCATTCGAGACAAGATATCAGTAAGAACTTGCGCTTTTCCTTGCAGGAACCGTTGGTGCAAATCATATCACATTTACCTCAAAAACAGGCATTGCAAGTGTGGAACATCACTGATACTTTTTGTTTATTGAAATCAACGTATTGTGATCTGTTTTGGCAATTATCTGCTGTTCCCAGATAAAGTCGTGAAACTTCACATCCATATATATTTCCCAAGGCCTCTTTCAATTTGAGAGAAGCGGCCTTCAGCGTTTGTCAATACTCTCGATGCATAGGCTAGAGGGTGCCAGTCTTGACCAAGCATTTGAAGCAAGGCCGCACCTAAGGCCACTTTCAATGCATCTGTAGAGACCTTTGTTTTCTTCACAGCTTCAAAAATGGGCAATATCAGGCTCTTCAATAACATTTCTTGGAGCATGTTTCATTCCTGCATCTGTTGCCTACTCCACTCAGAGTAAATCTTGTCTGTTTAAGCTACACAACAATCTGGTTTTCCTTGACAAGTTCAGAATAAATTTCCCGAAGTAGTTGACCCCTCCGAGATGGTGCTGTACTTCTTTCCTGTTGGCAGTGGCACACTTACAATGCATTTGACCATGTTAGTCTGGTTTGCTACCTTTGGAGCTAATGTTGTCGCCTAAATGACATTTCTTCTGAGGCAAACTGACACTTGTGCTTGGGATTCTCGTATTGTGCTCTTGCTACATGCTGCTCTACATGGGGTTGAGGAGAACTACATGCTGTTGTTCTCCTCCTCCCTAGCTGTGCAGTATTTGTTTTCAGCTCTGTAGTGGTTGTGTTGAATTATGGAGTTTCTTGAAGACGCTGAGAGGCAGAGGTTTGCTTGTGCCCCAGTGTCGACCTTCAGCCCAACGTGTGGCCTGCCGCCTTTGCCATCACAGTGCAGTCATGCTCGTGGTGTACTTTGCGACCATCGACAGACAAAATCTCGAAGGTGTTGCCTTCACCATCTTTGTTAAAGTATCTTTCAAAAACATTATTGACATTCATCTTTTTGTTTTTAGAAGCTGCTTCAAAATGGTTTTTTCTTCCACAGTTGCATGATTTGTCAAATGCTGGACATTTTTTCGACTCATGCATCAAGCCGCAGTATAGACACTTGCGTCTTCTGGGATAATGTTTGTCTTTGCGAGTCACTGTTTCTACATACGTATCTGGGGTTTCCCAAGACTTATCCTGGCGGGCGAAAATTTGTGCAGATTTACAAAAGTTGACGGCCTCATCAAGAGTTGGATCTTTCTCTCAGCAGCTTCTTTCAGAGTTTTTTCTTTGCTCAGTATACCATAGAAAATCTGATCTCGAAGCATTGAGTCGGCTAAGACTCCCTAGCTGCAGGACTGGCACTTGAGTTGAAGATCTTGAAAAAACCCGTTAAAGCTCTCTCCTTCTGTCTGTTGTTGTGTTCAAAACACATAGCACTCAAACGTTTAATTTTACTTTGGAAGGCAGTAGTCGTCATACGTTTACACAATCGGAGCATTGGCATCCTTTTCTGATTCGGTCAAGTTAAACATGTTATAGATGCCAATAGCTTCTTGGCCAGTCACATGTAGAAATATAGTTGCCTGCTGCTGCTTCGATCTCACCTCCTTGGTCTCTGTTGCTCGGCAATGCACTGCATAAAGCGCTCCAAATACTCCACTGTGTCCTCCAAGTGTCTGTAGTCCTTTAGGTGGCAGTAGTTCACCCACAACGATGGTTCTCTTCACTTAAAAGGAACTACTTGGCGACTTCTTACACCATGAATTGTGCCAGCTAGGCACAAAAGAAAAGAATACATTGCTTCCTCTGATCTGGCAGCAGGTCTGCCATAACGTTTATTTTGTTGTCTCCTTACGGCTTGTGCATGATTGGTTAGCTTCATGACCGATACAGTGGGATTTCACCGGCTGAGATGACTCCATGCTTTTACCGTGCTTCTTAAGCGCACCATCAAACTTGTCATTCGCAAGTGTTATGTGCCGTTGCAGCACTCATAAAGCTCAAACTCAAATCCAAATATTCATCGACGGATTGATTGTTGACGAGTGAATACGTCTGAGTAACACAGTGCTCGTGTCCACTGTACAAGCTGGGTTCGGCTGTTGTGCTTGGGCAGTGCGAATGCATTTCGGTGAAAAGGAAAGAAGCTAAAAAATAGTCCACTATATTTTCAAATTTTCGTACCAAAAAACAGGCGTTTGACTTTCTACCCTCGAGTACCAGTTTTCTTTTGGCCCACTAAACAATGATCGGTTAGTAAAATCCCAATATAAAATTGTTTATTCCATCCCAAAATTCATTTTATGGTCCCTTTAATCACGATAAAAACATCATAATGTGCATTTGGCCAGTTATGGTATGCTGACTCTGTGGCTTGCAGAAGTGTGGACATGTGCATATTGGAGTGGGTCAAGCGGCCTCTGTTTTTGCATCTGGTTAAATTTGCCACTGGTGCCTCCAGCTGACCTGTGGATAATGTGCTAAGGCATGTGGCACAGCTGGTAAGGTTTTTTTTTTTTTAAGGGATACTGAACCGAAATTCGGATTTCGCGAAATAAAGCCTCAGAATGAGCAGGACGCTACGAACTCCAAAACATCACTCATACATTGACATCTCAAACGAATGGCCGAACTTTTGGAAAAGGAGGGCGTGATCAAGCAAGGGCTGTGACGTAATCGTCTTCCTGGAAAATTTTGAGGGAGGAAGAGGGGAGGAGGGGTATACCCTTCCCTCCTCCTCCTCAAGAGCTGCGCTTTAGTTCGGCGTTACAGGGTGTTGTAAACGTCTTTCATTTTTTCTCACTTGAATTTTGTCAGAAATGAGAACCTCATGTCTTTTGAAATCACTGTTGTGTTGTAGTGGTGGAAAAGCGGACAAATGGTGGAAAAGTCAATGACCTGCACTGCAGCTTAGTCCATGATGTGCATGACCCAAGTCTTGCCTGGAAATTCGACAGGGTGCGACTTCTTAAACAGTTAAGAAAAGGACAGCTGTTTGCCTGCCACTTGTGCAGTGTCTTTGTGGATCATCTCCATCCAATTTTCTTGGGAGTCTGGGAAAGCTCTTCATGCAAGAGCCGAGTTCATGAAACGTTGTGCCGCCTGAGAATTGGACACTCATTTATAACTCATAGGTATCTGTTTTCGGGAGAAGATCCACCTGTGTGTAATCAGTGTGGTGACAGGCTCACTGTTTTGCATATCTTGTGGCTGTGTCCCGGCCTTCAGCCCAAGCGCCGCATTCATTTCCCTGAATTTTTCCAATATCATATCCCATTTCATCCTGCTCTCCTTGTGGGAGAGAATCCTCTAGTCTCTTTTGAACGGGTAATGGAATTCCTTAGCAGTATTGGCCTTTTACACCGACTCTAGCCTTTTGGTCAATCTTTTGCAAAACTTTTCCTTCAGTACAATGATCCTTACAATTAGTTTGGCGCAGATGGCCTCGTAGCTTTTGCGCCATTAACCCCCAAAATCTCTCTCTCTCCATCCAATTTTCAGCGAGGCATGCCTCTCGAGGGCTTGGGAACGCTACGGGATAGTTAGCAGTGCCGTGCAGTGATGAACTTAATCTTGCTGCTTGCGTTTCATGGTGTTCGATGTTCACAGTCTTATTTAATAATTGCACACTTGTGGACAGCAGTACGTCAGTTGCAGGCCACTCAGCGTTGTCGCTGAGTGGCCTGCAACTCAGCGACACAGTTGCAAACTGTGGCCAGCAACTCAGCGACACAGCAATGGCAGCAACACAGTTGCAAACTGTGTTGCTGCCATTGCTTTTGATTGATGCAGTTGCAGGAACTCGATCGCCTCGTCAATCACTTTTTGACGGTGCATCAGAATCAGGTAGCGGCTGCCATACCGGTGGTTTTAGAGGAGGCTTCGCCCTGTGCGCTGACAAGCGGTCGGGATAGCCAGGGATAATGCACGGCACTGCATTCTGTGAGAGTCGCAATATTTTCGGTGCGTGCAGAAGAATATTATGACCTTTACACTCAATATGAACCGTTCTAGCGGACGTCATGTGATTTGGGAAATGTTTCTCACAAATCCCATTAGGGCTTCAAAGTTCTGGTTTTGTTTGCGGCACTGCTTGATTCCATGCCGCTAGTTGCTCCAGATCAGCTGACGCATTAAATATGACTGCTTTTTCTTCTTTTGGGCCGTAACCTAATTGACAGTAACGTCCCATACCTCAGGAATCTTGGCCTTTCCCAGGCACCAAAACATAGCTCCAAAACACTGCAAGAAATGCCAGCTTCGTATGCTACAGCCAAATTCGTCTGCTATAAACACATTTGGAAGCAAAACAAACAAACCGAGAAGTAAAGAGCTCATCAGACTGTTAGCAGACTACTTTACCTTACCGGCTTCTCACGCGGCTTGGAAGGCTTGGAGAGCGCATTAAAGTTGAGGAAATATTGATAAATAATCATATTGTAATATTATTTTGCCAGGATGAAGTAAAGGCTACTTTAAACTAATAATATCACGGATAAGGTGCGTTCTGTCACAGAATTCCATACAAACCTGAAGGCATCGCCTTCCGTAAGCTGCCGGGCCATGTGTCGTAAGCTGACATACCTGCCAAGCGGAAGCTGCCAGAACACAATCGGATCGCACTGCTGGGGCAGGCTTTAGTCGCAGTTTCTTCACCTGCCTATCTTACACCCTGATTTAGACACACAGTTAACTCTTTCAAGACCGTGGCAGTAGCATAGCCAGGGGTGAAGCTTACAAGACTTCAGACCCTCCAGTGGAATATACTCATTACTCTATCCTTGATTTTGTGCCGAAAATCACTACTGCAGTTCATACTGGCATTCATCAATTAACATATCGTCGCCGTGTTTTTTTGCTTTTACGCACAACTAAGCAGCTTGTTCTGTGTTTGAGGGAATCAAGCATACCGTGCAACTGACGCAAACAAAAGGTTTCACAAAATTGGGGAGGCACAGTAGGCATTGTCATTCATTTCGACAGGCCAGCACACGAATCCTAACATAATATTTGCAGTGGTAATAAAGGGGTAGGGAAACGAAATTCCAACACTCATTTTCTAGCTTGGATGTGTTGCATGTTGCACCCTAACCTCAAAAACACCAGTCTTCCGTTGAAAGGCACAAGAAAACTAATTTTAAAGCTAAATAAGCAATCTTTCAATGTGCTCCTGGTGGACGCATGCAGACCTATTTGGGAGGTAATCTAGCAACATTGGGGAACTTACTACGTAGTCGTGACCAGAGCCGTATATTGGGAGAGTTTGGCTAGTGGGTGTGGTGACGAAGGCGCTGGAGAGGAGAAAAGTAAATAAAAGGGGGGAGGGTGCCAAAGGAGCGAGAGAGAAAGAAGGGAGCAGAGAAGAGGCGACTGCCATTTTTTCGGAACGCTGTCGGAGACTGGTCAGGCAAGAGCACTGCTGAGGCTACGCGTCGTCTGCTACGGGCCGACTTCTTTTTCGCCTGAATAAAAGTTTGTGGCCATACGCCGAAAAATCTTCATTTATTAGCTTTTTAACCCACCGAAGAATAATAGTATGTATTTTTCTTGCCGGAGCCAGCGATATAAAAGGAAATAATCAAGATTTAGATGCCGATCCCATGCATTCCGCTGGGAGAATGAACGAAAATGGCGGCCCTCCCCACTCAGCTGGGAGCAGCCGGGAGTTCACGTGCATGCGCTCATGCCTCTCGCTCTGCGCTGCATGCTGATTGGCTCACTTGGGAGGAGAGCGTTACGGCGGCGAGATCATAGACTGACCAAACTCTTTCCATATACAGCTCTGGTCGCGACGTAGCAGATTCCTTCGGAGCAGCGCCGCTCATTTTGGAATTTCAACATTTTCCTTCTTAGCTTCCCTCCTAGTACAACTCACAAATTGCGCTTTGCACCAAACGGTCCAAGAAGACGGAAAGGAAGGACTCTTCTCTTTCTCGGACCCTCGTTCGTACACCCGGACACAGCCATTTTCCCCCTGGAAGATTAGCCCGTCACTCAAAACTCAAACAAAGTTGCTTTCCCCACCCGTTCAGCCCTAAGCCGATAGTGTTGCGGAAGCTACATGCTCCTTGGGCCAGTCACACACTCGTCACCCCACAGGTACTTCGAACGGCTCGGTTGTAACACGCTGACGCTATTGACACCACCACAACGCTGACAACGCCACCAAGGGCAAAGCTTATAACCACGCCAGCCTTGCTACGTCACAAATGCAAATCTTTTCTTTCTGTTTTTGTTTGCGCCGGATATCCCATGACGCATCGCGCTTACCGTTCGCTTCTCTTCGAGTGCTTGCTCGAGTGCACCGTTTGTAACGAAAAATATAGCTATTCGTTCAAAATACAAACGTGCGATTATCATTTACGGTTATTATCCGTCATGCTTGACTCATTTCCAAACAAAATTTGAATATTTAAATTTTTGTTTCCGTACCCCTTTAAGGAAAATGTTTTGTGCTTAAAGGGTAACTGAAAGAAAAAAAGGTGTTTTTTTAAACAGCCTAATTGAAACAGTCATGTCACAAAACAAATGTCCCGCTAAAAAGAAAATATTTTTTTTTTAGCAATATTTACGCCACAGGACGTAATTTAGTCTAGAGATGCCGCAAACTTTTTTCGAACCAAAAGTTCAATGATTGAATCAAGCGGTTCGAAAGGTTAGAAAGATTTCGAATTTTCAAACTTCCCATATCGAGAAATTGGACGGAAGTTGAATTTTCGAACTTGTTAAACTAAGAAGTTCGATGCTTTTCAAAATTTCGAACTTATTACGCTGCAAAATTCGATGCTTGTCGAACTTTCTAACTTGATAGACTAAAAAAGTTGATGATTTTCAAACTTTCGAATTTTTTGCACTAAAAAGTTTGAAGCTTTCGAACTTCCTACGCTAAGAAATTTAATAATTTTCGAACTTTTGAACTTTTTAATCTAAAGAATTCTAAAATTGTCGAACTTTCAATTCCTGAAAGTCAAAAGTTCGACGAACTTCAATGTTTTAGGGTAAAAGTTCGAAGTTCATCGAACTTCGAAAGACTGGTGGGCAGTTTCATTTGGATTCAAGCTGTGAGGTATGTCTATAAGAATTGAAACTTCCGAATTTTTCGAATTTCAGACCTAAAGAAATTCGAAACATTTGAATTTCTTGAACCTCAGGTAAAAAAATATTCTAAATAATTGAATCCGAACTTTTAGAAACCGTGAAAGCTTCGAACTTTGCGAATTCGAAACTCTACGATTTTTGAAAGTTGTGAATTTTTCGAATTGGAATCTCCATACGGTCGAAAATATCAAAACCTTTCAAAATCGAACATCAGTTCGGTTTGAAAATATCGAAACCTTTCGAAATTGAACCTAGGGTGGTTCGCGGCATCCCTAATTTAGTCGGAGTCAGAACCCCTCCACATTCGAAACTCCCGCTCTTTCGACCCCCGCGGAGGAGAAGTACGCCCCGCCCCTCACTTTTGGATTTGCTCTTGGGTTGACTTGGCTGCTGAGTTGAACGACGCAGTGTCTCGACTTCCTGTAAGATCTGCAACAACATACGTTAAACATGGTGCCGGTATTGTTTTGGTTTGACGATGACGGGACGCGAGAAGCTGCGCGGTTTCTGAGCACATAGCGAAGACGTGACCGAAGAAGTGCCCCTGTGATGTTCCCGGAAGACAGAAAGTATCATTCGTAATCGTCGTGTGTGCTTTGAAAGGGAAGGGAGTCACGGGGTCCACGAGTGTGCAATTCTGTTTATTGAACAAGTTCAATACATTTGCTTTTTGAGGAAGCTTAACCTTAAGTATACACGGCTCTGCATCATGCCCTCACTGTGTATTTCCCCACAACACAAAGACCATAAAACACACTTCAATTCATCATTATACAATGACTAACAAATACATACATCTTTATATAAAATCTAAAGTCCATATTTCTTGCAATCTTCAAGTCCATCACAAATACATCACTGTGATTATTCCCACGCATAAAATGATAAAAACAACTGAGTGTTCCACATAGGACCTACAGTGTCAGGAATGAAACATTCCGCTTTGAAAACTTAAGGAATAACAGAAAATCAGCAGACGTGGACAAACTAGTTCTCTTTCAGTTGCTGTTACGGCATGGACCTTCACCGAGGACACCGAGAAAGACAACTTAATAGCCTTAATAAAGGCTTCACCAGGATATTTACGAATCTTATCCTCATTTAAAGAGTTTAATGATTTATATTCACCTACCACTTAAATATCTACAACCGAAGCTTTACCACCTTTTACTAAAACTAAATCTTGATATCTCACTTCATCTCCAGCAACCACCCTCAGCTCCTCCGTGACAATCCATCCCTTAAACACTAGCCTTTTCCGCCACCCAATTCGCAGCACAATTACGTCGCTCCAGTCTCGGCACATAGGTTCTTGGGCATACGTGGACAACATGTGTATGTGTCTCGGAAAAGAGACAACCAGCCCTGCAGCGTGTATCTTTTGCCCGGCCCCTCGCACATCTCGTCTTGGTCGGGAGCGCATGGGCTCTAAGTTTGATTAGATCCACATGCTCTCTTCCAGTCAGAAACAGCGGAGGGTTACAAACAAAGGACGCTACCACGCACGAACATACTTCCGCCAACCCCTTAGTATCCACCATTTTCAACAACTGGCCTCGCCAAAAGTAGCGTTCTTGATTCCTTGTCTCTATAGATATATTTTTAAACTTTACATATTTCTCTGCCCTTTCCACCTCCTCACTCCAAGTGTGCGTGGACACAAGGCTCTTCAACATTGCATCATCCTTCGCAGCCACAGCCAGCACCCTGGCACGCCGAATACTAGGGATCATTGTCACAAGACAATGAAGCAAGTCAACGTTCACGACAGCGCTGCGTTGACTTCGGCGATCTCGTTCTGTTTGGTGCAACACGGCGATGCGACGAAGAACTGAAACGTGCGTGGTGTGTGTGGTGTGGTGCTTGGAAGTAAACACCCACACTAACATGGAGCGCAAATTGGTTGTTGTGGGGTTGGGGTTCAACGGGTTCAGTCCCGTCGTCGTCAGGTGGTTTACTCAAACTGGTCTGGGAGGACACAGCGAGCGTTTTTAAAAGTAAATCTTCCTTCGTTTCGTTTCAAAATGTGGAAGATTCCCGACGCATACCGTGAGTAGAAAGCTGCGGGCGTTTTCTACAAAATTGTGTCATCTTAATTGAACAATGGACTCCGAATCGTTGTCCTCTAAATCTGCCGTTTTTATGCTTAGTGTTGTTGGACTGTGTTTGCACAGCGACGTGTTGCGCTCATTGTGCGGTGTGAATAAATTTGGGCAAGATTTCCTACCTGCCCACAGATGCATGAACTGAGACCATTTTTTACGTAGTGAACATAGTGCTTTTTTTTTTATTATTTTGGAAAAAGGCGTTGTGCATTTATTACGGTACAATCACTTGAGAGTTCAGAAATTGGGGAAGGGCGAGCATGCTTTCCGAACTTCGTCTCTTTGCTCTCTGGCACTGCCCCTAGTTTCAAGTTGCAGTTTCAGTAGTCATACCTACCAGTGGCCAGCAGGTACAAACTGCTCTAAAGCAGGTGTTTTGCGCTTTTTGCAAGGTGACTGGGGAAGTGCTTTGCAAGGTATGCTGAATATGCGACTGATTTCGTTAAGCCTATTGTTTGCGTCTCTCCAACAAGACAAATAAGATAATCTACAAAGCCGCAATCACAAGCCAAGTTTTACGATAACAGCACACATTCATTCAAACAACTTTACGTAAAATGGTTTGGAAGCCGAGAAAAAAAAAAATCTGTCGGCTAACGCAGAATTTGGACGTCTGAAGGCTTCTGCCGGACAGCTATTACGTTATAACCTCGCTGTGCCAGGTGTTTTACGTAACAGCTGTGTCTAGTCGCGGACGTTCGGTGCACCCGGTGCGAATCTCGACGGCCTCCGGAGCGATATGACGAGAACGTAACTGGACACGTTTGTCGCTATGCGAACGCCCGATTGCTTCCAGCCAAATAGCATTCCTTTTGGGGCGATATGGCTGCTGGAAGGCTCGCTGTCGGGATCACTCATCTGACATCTCCGAAAAGTCAGCATTTGCATGCGCAAGCCAAGCAACAAAAAAAAATGCTAAGCAAGCAAAGAGGAAAACAAAAGGACTGCGCTATGAAAGCCAAAACCCCGCATCGCCTCCTATCACTAACACCTGCGACAGCTGCTAAACACGCACTACTTCATTTCAAGAAGTCTCACTTAAGCACCTGGGTCAGCACAAAACACTGATCACTTCGGCGAAACGACTAGTCGAGGTAGGCGAGACAGGCAGTAGCAGAGACTTCGGCGGCCATGAAAGAATGGCGAAGCTTTTGACTATTATAGTATGAATCCAAACGGAAGTGCCCGTCTTGTAAACCTTTTGTAAAGAATAATAACTCATCACATGGGTTATTCTTTAAACATAAAAATATGCCGCTCAAAAGGCAATTACAACATATAACAAAGGTTTAACAATCAAGGTCTAAGCTGTCAATCAATCTCTTAGCCAATGAGAAGTATAGCAGCCAATCGGTGCTAAACGTCACGGAACATCAACTTTGTGGCGCACAATTTAAAATGGACGAAATAGCCGCAAACTACAATCAGTCTTGCGCAATAAATATTGCTGTAAATATTTTTTTTTTTTTCTTGTGGAAAAATTGTTTTTTGACATGCTTGTCCAAATTACGCGGTTAAAAAACTTTTTTCTTTGCAGTTACCCTTTAGGATGTCCAAACAGGATACTTCAGAATGCACGAGGCGACACTTTTCCGCCATATAAAGTGCAAGTTGAAGTCCGGCAGTCCGTCTTCTGTTTGCACATTCACCAGGCAAACATCATGGCTTTCCTCCTTGCCCTATCTGCTTCTCTGTGACTTTGGTGGTCGTCAGACTTGATGTCACGCGCCACATGCCAATAATGTGCTTGTTGCCTGTCAATTTCTCCTGCCGCGCCCTCGCATCCTTCCCTTTTCCATTTTCGGGACTTGAACAGCAATGGTGGTCTTGAGCGATTGACTGACAGCCAACAGAATGTGTAATTGGCTGTCCGGACCCACGTGATGAGCATGCCCTAGTGAAGGACACAAGCAGATGTGACAGAGGGAAGCACTCCCTCTAGCGAAAGAGCCTGAGTGAAGCGGATCGCCGCACTTGAAATGGTGGAGAACCGTCACTTCATGCTTGCTTGAAGTGTCCTATTTTCCTATTCAGACAGCCCTTTATGCTACCAAAGTTATTTTTGCTGCTCCAAAATGAACTTTCAGCTGTTCCAAAAGGTGCACAAAAATGACTCCGACCAATCACATCACTGTTTATGAGCTCTTTATCACTTTAGACATGAGAAATGTCATTTTGGCTGGGATCAAACCCAATCACATGGGAATCCGCAGGCAGGTATTTTACCCGAGATTGTAAAAGCGCATATTTTGTTGCCTCGTTCAAAGAAATGTTATAAATGCATATTTTAACTAGAAGAAAAGTTGGTGCCTGAAAAGTTCTGTCATAAGTTGGACATGTCAGATAACAGGAAGTGTCTGCATTCCTTGCTTGCCCGTATTCTTCAAGTGCATGACCTTGTCTTCTTTATTGTTTTCCCCCAGGTAAAAGGCTTCTCAAGGATGGAGATTTCCAAGGAGCTCTCGTGGCCTTTGAGAAGGCCTGCAAAGTCTGTCCAGACGACAGGCTTGCTGCGAAAATACTTAAAATAAAGGAGTACCTGGAGACAAACGACGACCAAGAGGAAGAGGCCAATGGCATGGTTGAAATTGGCAATGAATTCTATGTCTACGAGGGCATCGAGAAGAAACTCTATGCATACCAGAGGGAGGGCCTGCTATGGATGTGGGGGCTGTATCTCAAGAAGCGAGGAGGTGTCTTGGGTGACGACATGGGCCTCGGTAAGACGGTCCAAGTTATTGCGTTTCTCTCCGGCATGTTTGACGCTGACCTGATCAAGTCAGTGCTGCTTATCATGCCCGTGTCTCTCATTCCGAATTGGAAGAAGGAGTTTCAAGCGTGGGCTCCGGGCATCCGTGTGTTTGACTACCACAGCAGCACCAAGAAGGAGAAAGAGCGAAGTCTCGCACGAGTCCAAAACAGAGGTGGCGTGTTGTTAACAAGCTATGGCATGGTTCAGACGAGCGCGGAGATCTTGTCTGCTCAGGGAGGCCGCAAGTTTGTATGGTGCTACCTTATCCTTGATGAGGGCCACAAGATCAAGAACCCTACCAAGACCACCAAGGCTGTCTACGAGCTGCCAGCCAAGCACAGGCTAGTGCTTACGGGAACAGCCATCCAGAACAACCTACGAGAGCTCTGGGCTTTGTACAACTTCGCTCACCAGGGCACTCTTCTGGGGTCTCTCGCCACGTTCAAGTCGCAGTACGAGACGCACATTAATCGCTCCCGGGAAAAGGACGCCACGGCGGGAGAGCGGCTGCTGGGCATAGAGATTTCGAAGAACCTCATGGAGAAGATCAGCCCATTCTTTCTGAGAAGGACAAAAGCAGAAGTTTTAGAAAACAAAGAGAACACAGAGCAAGAGACTGATTCCCTAAGGCCAAAGTTGTGTTTCACTGCAAAGAAGAATGATCTGGTGGTCTGGGTCTACTTGTCAGAAGTGCAAAAAAAAATCTACCGGGAGTTTCTGGAGTCTGAGGAAGTGGCTAACATCCTGATGACGAAGAAGTCTCCCCTTGTGCAGCTGACAATTCTTAAAAAAATTTGCGACCACCCGAGACTTCTGTCAAAGCGGGCCTGTGTTCAAATGGGGATGTATGATGATATGACACAAGATCAGATAGAAGAGTTTCTTGACAAAGAGGAGGGCAATTCAATGACAATCAGTGATGTCCCTGATGACACACTGCTCGCTGAATCCGGGAAGATGACCTTTGTCTTGGAGCTTCTTCTGAATCTCAAATCCGAAGGCCATCGCACTCTTTTCTTCTCCCAGTCCAGAAAGATTCTGGACATCATCCAAAGGATACTCCTCAACCGCGGCTTCAGGGTCACCCGCCTCGATGGCACGATCACAAAACTCTGTGAGCGTGATCGCCTGGTGACGCAGTTTCAGACTAGGTCATTGGCCGACATTTTCCTGCTGACAACGCAAGTTGGTGGAGTGGGGCTGACACTTACCTCAGCTGACAGGGTGGTCATATACGACCCCAGCTGGAATCCAGCCACAGATGCGCAGGCCGTGGACAGGGCCTACCGGATTGGACAGAGCAAGAATGTCGTCGTGTACCGCCTGGTCACTTGCAGCACAGTCGAGGAGAAGATATACCGACGGCAGATCTTCAAGGACTCCATCATCAAGCAGACGACCGGCAAGCAACGGGACCCAGTGCGCTACTTCACCAAGCAAGAGTTGAGGGAACTTTTCACACTGGAAGATCCCTCCCACTCTGCCACACAGGTCCAGCTTGCCGAGATGCACTCTCACCACAAAAGGACGGATCATGGACTGGATGTCCACATCGAATTCATAGAGCGTCGGAACGTCTTTGGAGTCAGCCATCACGATCTCATGTTTTCGGAAGAAACAGCAGTGGATGGCCCAGAAGAATATGTTGATGGTGAGAAGGAGCATGTCAGAATGCGTGTGGAAATTGCACATCGTATGGTTACGTCGGAGGCAGACTTCGTAATGGGTGAGATCCAGAACAAGGAGAGCTACACTGTTCCCCTGAACATCACTGTCAAGACCCGTCAGCCAGTCCCCTACCAGCCAACGCCCAACTTGTTCCCCATTGTTGTGCCGGATGAAGACAGCGCAGACACAAAGGGAGTCGGCAATGTTACCATCGACCTGGATGAGCTCGATGAGCCCATCGACATTGATAGCCTCCACTCAATCAACAAGTCCTTGGCAAACCTGACTGTGCACAGCTCCAACCAGAGCGCCAGCATTCTTGTTGAGGAGTCTGATGAGGAACTGTTCCCTGAAGAAAACGTCCAAAGTGATTCCATTGTCATAGATTCTGATGATGAGGAACTTGATGCTAAACCGTGCACAGTTGACTATTCAGAGATTAAGGACATCAAGGCTGACATCAAAGTTGAGCAGAAACTAGCCTGCGGGACAGCCACTGCTTGGAAGTCTGAGCCAGAAGATGAGAAAAATGTTAGGTCGCCACTTAGAATGTCGGTCTTGAAAATGAAGGAAGAGCAAGAAAGCTCTGGTCGCACTGCAGCTGACTGCAAGATTGCATCAAAAGGAGGTTCGTTCTTCAGCCCTTTACGAAATGCAATGGAAAGCAGGAAAGGGGATAGTGAGGTGAAGACTCCCCGGCTGTTGCTTAAAACGGATCTCTCTTTCATAGACCATTCTTCCAACAGTGCTGGGCTGGTGCCAAAGAAAGAATTTTTTAGTAGTGCTAACAGCTCTCTAGACAACACAAGTTTCGTTTCCCTTACACCTTCATCCGCCAAGGGTGTGAAGCAAGAGAGTCCTACAGAATCCAATACTTCTGGCCAAGCAATGGCAGACAATGTCCGGAGGCACCTGTTCTTCGGAGAGGATCAGAAGAAAGATTCTGCGGTAAAGTGCACCTTCAATGCTTTACCATCCGTTGAAGAGAAGCGGCAGCTGAAAAAGAGGCTGCGAGACTCCCCAGTGTTTTCTCCAGTGCCATCCGGACCAAAACATCTTTTGCTTTCACCGTCTGCTGAGCAGGCCAGTCCTAGCAGCAAGCAGAGTTCCTGGTCGCCTAAGTTCAAATCGTCTCCTCTGGTCAGCACTCCCTTGTCTTTGAAGCTGCCAGTGGAGTGCCAAAACCAAGTGGTTTTCCCGGGCAGTTCTCCCTCGACAACGCCATCCAAGCGGATCACTCCACTGCTTCTGGGCTCGCCACGACGACAGAGGCGCAGCTCGATGCTGAAACAAACGGCCAGCCCCTTCCAGAAGGCTTTGGCTCAGTCTAGGGAGCTTTCACCCGTAGAAAGTCCAAAGAAAGTCTCCCAAAACCGCCGAAGCTCAGCACTGCATTCTCAATCGGTACATGAAATCTCTTCCTCGGATGAAGAGGAAACTGGCATTGGGGGAGGTCCTCTGGATGCACCATACTCGAAGCTGCTAGAACGCTCTGTGCATGCACTGTCATCTTCCGATGAAGGGGAATCTGGCGGCTCGGTGGACGAAGGCTTAGAGGAAGAGGAATCTTCTCTTGTGTCGGAAGATGGTGTGGCAGCTGTACGCAATCGCTGTCGTGCAAACCGAATACTTTCTGATGACGAGAGCATGTCGCATGGTGCAACCTCACCTAAACCTGCAGCACTTGATGACACGGATGATGAACTGATCACTGATGACGAGGACAAAGGATGGGGCTCTATTTCTTGCTCCTTATCTCCCCGAAAAGATCAGTCGGACACAAGTGATCCTGAATCAAGTGAATCCTGAGCAACTCTCGTATATGTTTTGCACCATTGTGTATATGAGATTATTGTATTTCTTACGTTTATTGATTTTAATGTCCTTTTAGTTTTTGCCCTTTTTAGTGTTTTTTTTTAATGGAAATACAAGTTTATGACAAGCGGGTAATTTCCTAATAAAAGTTCCCGGGTGTGCCCGATTTTGTTTCTGTGCTTGTCTGAAACTTTCGAAGAAAACTTGCGGGTAGTAATGTTCAAGGTGGAGGCTCGTGTGAACGGATTCCCAATTCTGGCAGTTTTCGACACGGACAGGAATTGTATTGGCATCGGCTTGAGAATCGACTACCAGTGTCACCCCTTATTAACAGTTGTACTGTGCTGGCCAAAATGTTACAATGACAAGAGCGCACCTTATTGATAGGCAAACTGATATTGCTGCTTTGAGTTACTTGCCGTAAAATCCCGAGAGATGCCCCACCTCCGAAAAATAACTCACCCCTGTTTTTGGCTTATTTGCTATTTTCTTTTAAACATCGAAAGAGAGTCCACTCCTAGTAATCATAGTGTTCAGACTAATTATGACCTTGGCGTAAACGTCTAGTTAGCTATGGCGGGATATAAGCGAATATTGCTGACTGGGAAGTACAGTCATCTTTGCTTCATTGCCCCTCGCCACGATAAACTTTCTTGGTTAAAACACCGAAAGTTAGCCTACTCCTCATTTTCGCCAAATTTTCTCTTGGGTTATCTTGGGATTTTACGGTAGTTGCCTTGCACACACTGTTTGTGCAGTCGGAGTTTCTGCCACAAAAAGGCCAGGCCAGTCTGGAAAAGAGAAAGGTTACAAAAAACTAAAAAAAAAGGAAAGACGTTCACAAATCTCTGTAATGCGAAATTTAGAGCACAGCTTTTGAGCAGGGGAGGGTATACCCCTCCTCCTCTCCTGCTTCTCCAATTCAGTTGCCCCGCTAAATTTAGCGGAGAAAATGACGTTGCATGGCTTACTAATGGCACGTCACCTATGAGCAAATTCAGTTTCTCCGCTAAATTTAGCGGGAAAATTGACATTGTGTGATCTCAACACAAATTCAATTCCCCACTAAATTTAGCGAGGAATTGAATTGGTGTTGAAGTCACATGACGTCAATTTTCGGTTACGGCGACGCCAACGCCGCTCAACCCGGAAACGGGCGCCTAAGAGCTGCTCTCTAAAAGAAAACAATTGCACACGAGGAAGGAGTGTGTCTTCTGAGAGGGCAGAATTGAGCTGGCAATGAGAATTATTGCAAGTGTTTGCACTAAAAAAAGGATTGTCATCCTTTTAGAGTGCTCTTGGCATTTCAACCAATCTCTTTCTGCATTGATAAATGAATAAAAATAATGGCAATGTTGGCATAGTTGATAACAGTGCCAGCTATTCCATAGCAATTTTTATATGAGCAAAAATATAGCCAGATCTACAACAAAACAAGCACACAAACAAACAAAAATCGCACCAGAGTCGCCATTGTATATATTACAATTCAAACATGTTCGTCGATCCATTTTCGTGGCCTACCTGTGCCAGTGTGCACCGATGAGAGCACTTAAAGGGAAGCTACGGAGGTTCTTGAACAAAAAAAATGAGTTAGAAGTGAATTCTAGTGTATTTTTACCCCGTGAACCCAAATACCCAAACCACTTGCTGCGCAAGTATTGTTAAACGCAAGAAACCTCTAAAGACTGTCGCTGTACATAACGTCATCAACGGATCTTTTGGCTGCCCAAGGCTAGGGAGGCGGGGCTTCAGCCCTATTTTGAAATTGCTCTTGTGGCTCTCCAGCGCGTCACATTGAAACATAATTGGGGTATGTTTTTCTAATCAAATTTGGGGGTTTTACGTGCCAAACCTACGACGGGCATCTGGCACTCCCCAGCGAAGGACTGAGGATTAATTTCGACCACCTGGGGATCTTTTGACGTGCAACCGAAAGCTCGGTTACACGGTGCCTTCTCCGCAATAAGCCTCCGTCATATTGCGGGCACCTCGGTCGGGATTCGAACCCGCCACCTGGGGATCCGTAGGCCGGCGCTCTCGCCTCGGAGCCACCGAGGCGGCTGGTATGTTTTTCTAAAGCTTAAGTGAACGCAATTCAAATGTTTTTTTTCTCAAATGCAGAAGTGCCCCATCTTCCCTTTAATGTCATGTTCCACTCCAAGCTAACTGCAATCGCTTACCGCCCGCACCTGCAGCATCACAGAGCAGCGGCTGCGGTGGGTCTCTCGCCCTACTGTGCACCTTGTCTCTCGCAAAGCGCCGCCGCCACCACTCAAGAGCACCACCAGCAGGGAGCGGCAAACGATCCTGTGCCCACCCCACATGGACCATTTTAACCCTTTTGCATAGCATTCATTGCATTCGAAAATGAAATATGTTCACAGAAATATTTTGTTTTCCATACTGTCACGTTGCAAGCAATTCGCAAAGGATTATGTCATTCAAACTGAATGGCTAACCGCTAGGCTGCTGAGCGGCTCTTCTCGAGATGCAAAATTCAAAACATTTTTGGCTGCAGAATGAGTTGTAGCACCTCAATGCGATCCCATGTTCAGTAAAGCTTTATGAGCGCAGCAACAAAACACTGACCATTCAAAGGCCAGAGAATGCCTTCGCCCACCTTAGAAAGTTACAAAGGCCATTGGCAAGCTGGCCCTCCAGCTCACAAAGTTTCCAGTCTTGGTTCACCCACTTCTGGCCTTGGCCACGCGCTGCTCCGCCATTTGCCAGTTGCTGCAGGGAGATCCTGGTCAATGCCTCATCAAAGGAATAAATGTTGGGGTGTGCCCTTCTGGTCATGGTGCATGGGCGTACCACCCGGGGGGGGGGGGGGGGGGGGGGGTGCGCTTGCCCCCCCCCCTTTTCCCCTTTCTCAGAGTGGGAAGGGCAAGGCATGTGTTTTGCCCCCCCTGAAACGGCCGCCACTGGGCAGGGCAAACACTGGCCGGCGGCGCTCAAGGGACACAAAGAGCACCGCCATCCCGGCCCTGGGAAGGGGGGGGGGGGGGGGGGTCTGGTTTGCCTCCCCACTCAAAAACAAGTTGGTACGCCACTGTCATGGTGTTAATTTTTCTGTGCCATGATTCAATGTTGTTAATCCGTGAACCCCTGTTGCCATTCTGGTTCTATTGCTGGAGAGCAAAGTTACCATTTATTCACATACTGTGAAAGTAATAAAACACGTTCACAATGCCGGCGCCACCGGGAGAAGTCCCTTCTAGACGTAGGTGCGCCCAAGCACGTGGAACATCACTTACTGGTGCGAATGTCAGCGCCACCAACTTCTGTATGAGTGATCTTGCAGCGCTATTCTGAGCATAATCTGTCTGCAGACCGGCTCTTTGTATAGCAGCCCGCACACGTTGAGTGAAATGAAAGCAGCCCACACGTTGAGGGAATTGAAAATGGCACCCTTAGTGGGCTGTCGCAGGAAACGCTACCTGCAGTCCTGCAATCAATGCTTGCTCGAAATCTGTCGGGAACTCTTCAGGGCATGGGTATACAATACCCACACTAGTAAACACATTCCTTAGGTTCTGAAACACTCGCATGTAAGTGTCTCGGGACCTTCCCTGCAGCAAGAGATACACCGTGGGCCAGTGCATACCGTCCTCCTTGACTTGGACAGTCAAAAGCTGATCAAATATTTTCGGTACCACAAAAAACGTCTCATCCGCAAATATGAGCTTTGCTGAAGATAAGCACAGCAAAGCCTCGTGAGAAGCAAACCCCAAGATGCGTGAACCAGGTATGCTGCTATCGTCGATGGCAAGGAACGGACGACCGTCTTCAGTTTGCTGGTACAGTGTGCTCAGTTGTGCGTCATCGGCTGTCATAGGATGCAGTGGCTATACTCCGTTTCAACTTATGTTGTACCGCAGTGAAGGCTAGAAGCGTGAGCTCGCAGCATTGGCAGCTGCCCTTAATGCATGAGAGCTTGTGCCGCCAAGATGTGCCCTAGAGCAAGGAGCTCGCGCTTGTAACCTTTCTTGCAGTACATCATAAGGTGAAACAGAGTATAGTGACGACTTCTTTCCCGGTACAAAGTGTCCTTCAAGGGGCACTGATACCCCAAAGGTCATATTTTTTTTATTGTCTAATACGATGCAAGTGGTAGTCGTAGACACACAAAAAAGAACTTGTTGCAAAAAAAAATTTTGCCGTGCACGCACGCGCCTTTTTTCGCATTTATATCTCCCGCCGCTCACCTCCTTGCTTCTTTTGATCGGTGACATCAAAAATCAGCAAATTTAGAAGCTTTCTAGGCGACATTTCTATAACATTTAATAACAGCAATCGTAAAACGTTTTTTTAACGAAATTGCAAACACACTACGGCCCCTTTTTTTGAAATACCAAAAATCGGAGTTCGGTGAGATGTTGCTTCCTGGATTTGTATCTTCCCTCTGAAAACTCGGCGGCGCTCGAGCAGAGGGTGATCGGCGAGTTGGGGAAGAAACCGTTTTTTTCCCACGCCGGCGCCCTTCTATCCCGCCTGCTCACCTCCTCCTCGCTTCAGGTCGCAATGGCAACGGCGCTTTGCTTCGTAGCGTGGAGCGGAGATCCGAAAGAAAATCGAGTCGCAGGAGACCACAAAATTTGACTCGCTGCACTGGCGCGGATCGTGCGGGAACTTTCAATTCGGCATTTGGAAATTGTTTTTTTAATTCACAAATGCTGAATTCCCAAGTTTCAAATTTTGAGGGTAATGTCCTGGCATCGTTTTCAATCGTTTCGGATAATAAAAAAAAATGATTTTGATGTGTCAGTGCCCCTTTCAGGCTCGAAAATGTTGGTATTTCCGCCACAATTTCAGCCGGGGCCTAAAAAGTGTTAACAAGGACATATTCATTACACCATAAACGATAACTAATTCACATGGGGTATGCACTGATAATCGGTGCTTTCTTCGTGTAGTTCTTCGTTCAATGTATAGACTTAGGGCTGCGATGTGTGGATTGGCCACAACGTCCTTTTCAGTGTCATTCTCATCGTTTCTTTGACGATGGTCGACTTGTTGGGAGCGTGATTGTGGTCATCTCTGTTCAAAGAGTGGAAGGCTGTTCAACACAACGAAACTGGCTTTGTACGGAATGGGTAGCGAAAAGATAAATTATCTTGCGGAGCCTGCTCTTGATGAGATCTTGTTTGGTTAACACCGCAGCCGGGCAGCCAGACAAGACGTACATAGCACGCCTCCACGCTATGGCACCGCAAGTATTTTCTCTCTTGCCTTTGTATTTGTAACCAGGGTATCGGAACAAAACGAAAACCAAAAACGAAAAACGAAAAAAACGATATTTTTTGGCGGAACGGAAACGTAATCGAAACGTTATTTATTATTTTGTTCCGGAGTGAAACCGAAAAATTTTCTTATCGGTTTTCGGTTCAAGGGAAAATATCAGGTATTTCAGTAATTCGTTTCACGCAGCGAAGAGACTGCCGTTGGTTTGTACCATAATTAAAGAGAAAACAAGCATCGCCCCCGCGTCTAAACTCCGGGCGAACAAGCATAGCAAAAACAAAGACAAAAACTTCTACGAGAAACAAAAAACATGACGCAAGGCACCATTGCTTCCCACCAATGAGAGCGCGGTGGCGCGACGCCTTCACAGGCTCGCAATGCTCTCCTTGGCTCTTGCGCCCTCTCCCTCCATGCTTTCTTCGGACGACACAGACAGACAACAGATCACGGCAAGCGCGGGAAGTTTGTGACCCGGCGTTGTAGAAGTCCATCTTTTGTTTTTCTACGGATACGGCAGTCTGAGACTCTGTTGCAAAATGTACTTCTTCATCCCTATGGGCCTTCAGGGCCTTCTCGGCGCTGAAATTTATTTTATCGGACCAGAGGTCTTGCCTTTCACCGAGCACACTTGATGACGTGCTGCTTCTGAGATCATGCTCGGTGCCTTGATCATGATCTCATTCTCAAGGCAATGAACATGATCTCAGAAGCAATGTCGTTTCCGCGGATTCCTCTAGAGCACCTGAATTATCTATTTTTGTGTAAAAATAAACGTTACGTTCCTTTTAATTTTTGCTGCGATTTTTTTTTTTTTTTTTTATAGAAAGAAACCGTTACGAACCGTTACGGAGCATTATTTTTTCGTTCCGGAGAGGAAACGGAACGGAACTTTTTTGTATGGAACGAAAATCAAAACGGAACAAAAAACATTTCGTTCCAACACCCTGTTTGTAACCATCAAGATGGAGACACTTATTCTTTTTTTGTGTTTCTAAAATGACGAAGTCCTACATATCTTCCAACATGCTCCAAACAAAGGGCAGAGAGGTATAGAAAGGTGGAGGAACAGTTGAGGATGAAGCAAAGGTGACACATGGATGCTGCAAAGTGGTGCCATCTCGTGAATAGCACATGAAACAATTTTCCTTATGCCTGCATGCTGCCCCGAATCTGTTGACGTAGCTATGTGGTCACATGGTGACGTGGTTTCAAAAGTGCTGGCACTTTTTCTGTACTTCATTTTCTTCTGGCGCTGTTGATGTTAAGTTTTCATTGTGTGGAGCAAATGGATCATTGTGCTCGTCGTGTGTTATTGCTTGTAAGCAGGGTATCGGAACAAAACGAAAACCAAAAACGATATTTTTTGGCGGAACGGAAACGTAATCGAAACGTTATTTATTATTTCGTTCCGGAGTGAAACCGAAAAATTTTATCGGTTTTCGGTTCAAGGGAAAATATCAGGTATTTCAGTAATTCGTTTCACGCAGCGAAGAGACTGCCGTTGGTTTGTACCATAATTAAAGAGAAGACAAGCAAGCCATCGCCCCCGCGTCTAAACTCCGGGCGAACAAGCATAGCAAAAACAAAGACAAAAAATACAACGAGAAACAAAAAACATGACGCAAGGCGCCATTGCTTCCCACCAATGAGAGCGCGGTGACGCGACGCCTCCACACGCTCGCAATGCTCACCTTGGCTCTTGCGCCCTCTCCCTCCATGCTTTCTTCGGACGACACAGACAGACAACAGATCACGGGAAGCGCGGGAAGTTTGTGACCCGGTGTAGGACGCCGATCTCACTACCCCTCTGCTTCGACTACGGTAGTGGTTATGGCGTACGCCAAAATCAATACCGTAGTCGTTTCGGCGTACGCCATAGTCAATACCGTAGTCTTTTTCGCATACCCCAAACACACTACCCTTACGCCAAATTCAATACCTTGAATAACGTCGGTTCAGCAGGGGTTGAGCTCCGCATTCCGCTAAAACTGGCGGAAGTAACTTTCTGCGGCAAAGTACTCTGATTGTTTGTTGTTTCTCTATGGTTGTTTGTATGAGCAGTGGAACGCGCGCGGCAGGCGTTGTTAATTTTGATTAGCGTTGATACGGCTGACGGCGCACAAAACTGAAGGGCACAAGCAAGGAAGCTTGGAGTGATTCTGTGTCGATGTGATTTGACGTCGCTTCTTTCTGTTTCTTCAATCATGGTGCAAATGCAGGTGCCCGACTCCCGAACGATTCGAAGGCAAGAGTGGTAGCCTGCCTATCCGCTGGTCTTTCAATCGCATCCACTGTCGTCATTTTGGGCACAGCGGAAGAAAATAAGACGTTCACTATTTTAAATAGCGTGCGATCGGCCTGTCTAGGTTCTGGCGATACCGTTTCAGGCTGTAGATGAGAAAATTTAGCCACTACAGTACGACTGCTAGCCTGGGGTCTGTGCCTCACAACAGATCGAAACGGGTAGGGGTGGGGATCCCTGGCAGCGGGACCTTTCGCCGTACGAGCTGCGGTGCGCTAAACACACTCGACCTCCGATACCCCCTTGGGTCACAGCGCTTGCTGAAAGAAGTTTGGATCGTTTTACGCAGATTTTGCAGTGCGTAGGTGAGACGCACGACACCTACGTACTACGTCCTAGATGCCCAAACTGAGGCTCGCTACTTGTGCGCGGCTCTCGTGATCTGGGGAACAGTATGCTTGCCATGAAAATGTTGCAGTGAGAAGTACGGAAAAGTAATATTATAAAAGTAGAGTATTTAAAACTGGCTTGCACTGTCACTGAACATATGAAAATAAAACTGATTAGGAATGCCTATCAGATCGAGTGGGAATGTGATATAATGTGCTCAAGTTATCTGTGAAGTTGCGTCGGCACAGGAATTCAAACTTGTTGGCCCCACCCCCGCTCCTAAATTCTTCCAATGTTACTGGCAGTTTTTTTTTTTTTTATTATTATTATTATTATTATTATTGTTGTAACTTCAAAAGTCCCAGCAGGGGCATTACATAAGGGGCGGGGGAAGGGGGAAGGGAAGGGAAGGGGGGGGGGGGGGTACATGAAAAATACAAAAGATCAACATATGAACAGACAGGTGGCTGACACCTACAGGGCTGGTGAGTAATATAAACAGTGAGAACAAGTGTGTGTGAAATAAAACTGGTACATAAATACACTAGCTAAAAGAGTAATCGAAGCATTGCGGAACAAGACGGGGTCACCTATTGCCGGGCAGAACCAGGGTAATCACAGACTCACACCAAGCATACCGGAGCTTCCAGTCGGGCTCGGTGTCCTGAAAAGCGCTGCAGGTGCTCAAAAACAAAAGACCCCCAAAGGAGCCCATAGAATTTAAATGGGTACCTGCCCACTTCGTGGTAGAGGGCAACAAACTTGCTCACCAGCAGGCCTGCGCGCTGACCTACCGGGCCACAGCCATCGAAGAGGTGCAGGACCAACCCATGGTGACCTAAAAGGAAATGCTAGTCGCACTCTACTGCAAGGAAAGGTGAAGACTGCCAGCCCCGCATCCTAAGTTAACGCTGGAGGAACAGGTAGCATATAGGCAAATTCAGTCAGGGTCCTTCCCTCACCTCCTTTTACTCAGTTGTATATGTTCCCCACTCAATACAGTGGGAACTGCCCAGTGTGCCAAGAGATAGGAACCCTCTGTCACAAAATAGGTGAGTGTAGATTCAATCAAGACCACCCACTACCCCCACCCTTCCCCCTGTAGAGCGATGGGAGGACTTGCTGTCCAGCCCCGCCCTGAAAAATCAGCTTCAATTGGTCAACAGGGGCCAGGCACACAAGGCAGCATATAGGATCTCGTGAAGGGGGAAGCCCTTCCATTTGGCAGAGACCATCGTGCTGAAATGCTCAGAATAAAAGTTTATTCTCTCTCCCTCTCCGATTGGTTGAAATAGTTTGTGATCCGAGATATGGTGACATGGATGGTTTAGTCGTGACGATGCTCTTCTAGGAGGAAGTAGGAGTGGGTTATGAAGCATTGGATTATAATAGAAAATTTTATGAAATGGGGTTAAGCATGATATCTTATGGCGTGACTTATACAGCTGGAATTTCAGTGCAGAGACTCTAGTTCTTCGGTAATGATCATTAAGAATCAACCTGGCCGTGCGATTTTGAACTGACTCAAGATGGTTAATGAGATAAATTTGATGAGCATTCCGAATTGCTGCTGCATACTCCAACTTAGGTCCAACGTAAGTCTCATATGCCATTTTCTGGAGATGAGATGGTGGCACCTTCAGATTTCTTTTGATGTACCCGAGAGTGTGCGAAGCCTCTGCTGAGTCTGTTTCAATGTGGTTATTCCAGGTTAAGTCACTAGGCAGTGTTGCACCAAGATATTTATAGATGGAGGCAGGCAGAGATGATTAGTCCAGAGCCAATGGAATACGAAAAATATGGTGTTACATGTTTTCAAGTAAAGCGAAGTACTTTACATTTTGGTATGTTTCATGACATAAGTCATTTGAAACACCAGGCATGAATCAGGTCAAGGTCACTCGGAAGATTCAAATGGTCATCAGACAAAGTAATATTGCGATATAGGACACAGTCATAAGCAAAGAGACAAAGCCTACAATTGATAAGTCGTTAATAAAAATAAGAAACAGTAGTGAACCTAGTAATGCCCCCTGTGGAACCCCAGATATAACGTTAGTAAAATCTGACTTATGGTTGTTAGCCAGAGTGCGAGAAAAGAGAAAGTCACGAATCCAAGAAAGGACCAAAGGGTCGATGCCCGGGATAGAAAGTTTTGAAATTAGATGACGATGGGGAACTCTGTCGAATGACTTCGAGAAGTCGAGGAATACAGCATTGGTTTGGCCCTACGAGTCAAGGTTAGCGATTAACTTGTGTTTGAGTTCAAAGAGTTGCGTCTCGCATGAAAAACCCCTACGAAATTCATGTTGATAATTGTAAAAAATATGATTGGCTTCTAAATATGATATGGGATGATAGTTTGAGGCCAGCACACGATCACCGCTTTTAAAGACCGGAATGACCTTCCCCAGCTTCCAGTCCAATGGTGTACGCCGTTCCACCTTCAGTCCGAGCACACTGGACGCCACGAGCTATCCCAGCCGATACAGCGTCGGGAGAAAATCGTGTGACCTTTCAGTTGGCCAGAGCGACGCAGGGAGCTCAAGGTCACATGACACTCTCTCAACGCTGGATTGGCTGGGATGGCTCCTAGCGTCCGCTGTGCTCGGACTGAAGGTGAAACGGAGTATAGGCAATACTGCTGCAATGACTAAGAAAATATGAATGTGAGGAATTCACTACATATTACTTTGGTGTTGCTAAGAATTTTGGGGCTAATATTGTCTGGACCACAAGATGATGAGAGTTTTAAACCTATAAGTCAAAGTATTCTGGAAGCAGAAATGTTAGTGTCAATGGGGGTCATGGGCTCAAAACCAGAGCAAGGCAAACTATATAGGTATATGATCAACGCTTTCGTTTGATAGTATGAAAGAGAAATATTTGATTAAAGCTGTAGCGCAATGTGGCTCACACACGGCATCTACATTTTCATTCTTTAGTCGGATAGAGTCAGTATTATCTCTGGGTGAAAATACCTTCCAGAACTTCTGGGGGTTACTTTGCAGAATTCTTGGCAGGCCCAAAGAAAATAACTTTTTTTTCGACAAACCTTATGCTCTGTACAAGATTTGAGACATGAAAAATATTTGTCCCAGACTTTGTTATTATTTACTTTTTTAGCTCTTTCCTACATGTGCTTCTTTTTGTTATTTATAATGATTGTAAAGTTTTATATTGTACCAGGGGTTATGCCCGTCGCTCTGTACAATAACATTCGGAACAAATTGCTCAGTTAAAATATTAAGTTTGTTTTTAAATAGTGCCCAGTTTTCTTCCACCGATCTTGAACGAAGGTTTTCGACATACGACTGATAGAACGATGACACATTCCGATTTATGGTGACGTAGTAATCACCTTTGTTATAGCTCACGAATTGTTTGAACAGTTGGGCTCAGCGTCGGCACAGGGATAGATAACTCGATGTTCAAGATGCCGTGGTCACTTAAGCCAGCAACACAGTTGACAGTTTTTATTATTTCTGGTGTGCTTGTAAGGGTACGGTCAATAATATTGTCGCCACAGGTGGGTTGTTCAACAACTGGGGTGAGGTCAAAATTGAAACATGAAAAAGTCTCGCGCAGCATTCGAGCTGCTCGTGGTAAGATGAACCCAGTCAATGTTTGGAAAATTTAAGTCGTCAAAGATAGCAAAGTCTCCTTTTGGGTAAAGACTTTAAATGTCGAGCAGTATGGTGCGCAAAGTGTCGCAGTGCTCAGAACCATTGTTCGGTGCCCGATAATACGATGGGCAGGAGATCAAACTATAAGGGGTACTTTATTTGAACTTGTCCCCACGGCCCAGTGTTTACTACCACAGCATAACAAAGAAATTGAACCTAGTCATCAGTCGTGGGCACATTAACAGCAGAAAGTAACAGTGTTACAGTTACAGTTACCTAGGGGGGAAAAGTAACACTGTTACAGTGACAGTCACCGGCTTCAAAAAGTAAAATGTTACAGTTACTGCAAAAAGAGTAACGCCGTTACTTTCTCGTCACAGTACAAAAATTGGACTTAAGAAATCACAAACCAAAACAATATTATTTTATTTGTTACACTATACAGTAAGAAGAAAGGTAAACTGAGAAATTAGAAAAATTTAAACCCAAAGGGTGTTTCTTTTTTTTGTGTGATTCGCCATTTCAGCATTTTGATGTGCATAATTTATTTGCAATAATTGATAAGCCAATGCTTTTGATGAGCGACATCGAAGATGACGCCCCAAAGGCCGCTTTTTATACGACCAAAGCGCTGGTAAGAGCGAAGCACTCGTATCCAGACCGTGCATGACAAGCAGTCTTGGGCAGTAACTAGCTACTAGTAATGCGTTACTGGTAACTAGAGTTACTTTTTGGTAACAAGTTGCTCTTTACTGCTGGTAACTTGTAACTGTAAGACTGTTTCTTTTGTATTGGGTAACTGTAACTGTAACTCCACGCATTAAACAAACGAAAAATTGTCTGGTTTAGCACACGACTGAGAATCGAGTCAGCACGAAACCGGGAGATAAAGGAAGCAGCACCCACGGTGGTAGGGGCGGCGAACAATGTCCGTTTCACCGACTTTGTCTCACTCTTCTCATGTGGGGACCATCTGTAGGTGTCGGTGCTTGTGCAATATGTCTCTGAGTGTTCCGTCTGGGCTGTGTCTGCACCCCCCTCTCCTTTCGTCTTTGTAGGATATGCGCTGTCATTTTTACACCCAGCGGGTCATTGTCTCCTCTTCCCTAGCTATTAGTTTTCAAGGAAGCCGTCCCCACATTGTGCAGAAAGCCGGCACTTGTTTCACTTATTTGTTCTCTTCAGAGCCGCTCGAGTAAACACGAAGGCAGGTTCAAATGAAATTGCCTTTTTCGTTGATAACCTCAAGAAACACCTCAATGGTTGGACGCTTTGTTGTGGAACCACAAATGGCTTTTTCGACAGAGACCCCGCAGTGGTCGTCGTACATTCTCGTTGAGCACCAGAAGGCCTCACTTTGTCTCCTTTCCTGTATATTCTTTCGAAACTGTTTGACCCGCTACGTTCAGGCCTGCTTCCGAGTATATCCCGTGAGGTAATTATGCGATCATCCGTGTCCTGAGTCGTTTCGGGGTCAAAAATAAACAAAAATATTAACTGAAGCGGGCCGATGACAATTTTGAAAAACGGTTTATTCTAAGTTATAGTCATATGCAAATACAGTAAAACCTCGTTATAACAAACTTGAAGGAGCGATCGTAATTATTTCTTTATAACCATTAGTTTGTTATAGCCGATGTCCATTTCTTCCCTATTGGCGTGCAAGGGGAATTATGATTGCTTTGTTATATCCAGTAGTTTGTTATATCCCATTTTGTTATAACGAGGTTTTACTGTAGTGGATTTTGAGTTTGAAGCGAAAAGTTTTGGCCAAATATTTTTAATTTGAATATTGAAAAGTTTTCCCATGCCTTTCACTTTATTATATGCTTAGACGAAAACCCAGCTAAAATTGTGAAGGTTGTTCTACTTGTTCATTTATAAGGTAAGTTTAACTATCAAATATTTATGAACTGTGACCTCAGAAGGTCTGATGTCATGGGATGACAAGTAAACGACGGATCTGATATAAAATGAATCCTATAGAGACAGCCAATCATACCTAATTGAGTGAATTTACAAATCTTGCCATATAAAATATTCTTTCTTTAATCTCGAATTAAAAAATGAAAGCCGTTTACAACTCCCTGTAACGCCGAATTAGAGCGCAGCTCTTGAGGAGGAGGAGGGAAGTACTGAGGGGAAGGTATACCCCTTCTCACCTCCTTATCCTCCTCCTCCCCTCATTCTTGAATCTCGTCGGGAGGGGGGGGGGGGGGGGTTATGTGACCTCAGGGGGGGTCATGTGACCTCGGGGAGGTGGGGGGGTCATGTGACCTCGGAAGGGGGGGGGGGGGGGGTCACATGCAGCCCTAGTGGTTAGTCCATGCTAAGGTGTGAGGAAATCTAACATGCTGAGCTTGTATCCATTTAGCCAAAAAATCAATTACTTTTATCTAATTGGAGACGTTTGGCTAACAGCTAGGAGGGAGAGAGAGAAATTTTATTTACAATGATGCTTCGTTTGCATTATCTGCATCTCATTAGCGGTCAAAAAGATGCTGGTAGTGAGGGCGGCAGCATGGTCCCTGCGACGTTGAGAATGTGTGACACTAATTGGGGCCATGGTGTCAGTTGTGCTTCCCGGGGTGGGGTGGTCCAGCTCTTCCAACTGACAGATGCGGAAGGCATGAGGAGGAAGGGGGTGAGGTATTATGGAGATGATTGTGCACGGGTACAGATCGGTTAGGGTAGGCACTAGTTATTAGGCACATATTGCAAAAGCGCCTCAAAGCAATATTTAGCCGGCATTTAAGCCATTGCACGGTGCAGGCACATAGCCAGGATTTTGTTTCGGGGGGCGCCCGCCCATGACTAAATTCTGTATGAGGGGGAGGGGGGGAGAGGTGGTCCCAGCAAAATGGAAGATTTCAGGGGGAGCCTGGGCACCATGGGTCTCTCCTGGCTACGCGCCACGGTGTATACATGAGTAAATCGTAGTGTTGCAGGGGGAGGGGTGGGGGGAGGGGGTATTATTGTGTTACGAGACTTGAAAAGTTTAAATTTGGTAACTAATCACTCCTTTTTATTATTCCGTATACACTGTGAAAACATTTCCTTGCCATTTGCATACTGTTTGGTATACACATCTAATACATTTGGTTAGAATATTTCTTAGTATAGTAGATCCCCAGCTAAAATTCCCATTAGATCCAATTGGAATTTTAACTGGTTTTAACCGGAATCGATTGGTTTTAGTGGGTTCCAATCAGCACATTGGCCAATGGGTCTCATCAATTGGAATTTAATAATGCGGAGGCATCCGGTTTAGAGAAGCTCGTTTTAGCGAACGCCGTTTTATCGACCCTGGTTTATCGAATCGGGAGAACCCAGTTTAGAGAAGATGGCGATGAGCTTCCCTTTAGCGAATTCGGCTGCCATTTGGCAGGGATAAATTGGTTTTCTGAAAACCAATTCTCAACTGGGATGTCATATGCAAATTAACCTTCAGCACCAGCATCTTCTTTGCCAAGCATAATTTGTCCCTTCATCAGGGAAAGCAACTGGTGCGATAGTTTCGTTTAACCGTGTCTTTCATCTATTCTGGGTTCGGGGCAGCCGATGCGAAAACAACCGCATCTCCACGTGGTGAATGATGTTGATTGAGGCGAAGCTCTGGTGGTGTGCTTGTCTGCGTAGATGCTGAGCCGCAGCATGCCGAGCCTTTCGCTAGTTTTCATCCATGTCACGCTGCGGTCAAATGCTCAAATGCTTATAACCACGTCCCATACCACACATTCTCTTTCTGACATGCATGGATGAAAACGAACGAAAGGCTCGGCCTGCTGCGGCTCAGCGCGTCTACGCAGACAAGCACCACCAGAGCTTCGCCCCATCAACATCATTCACCACGTGGAGATGCGGTTGTTTTCGCACCCGACGCCAGACATCGGATGGACATACGGACATCCATGGCTAGCCCCTAAGGAGCTTTGCCCCTAAAAAAAAGAAAAAGCGCGCTGTCACAAGCCGGCCGTTGGCGGGACAGCGACCTTGGTCGGAAAAGCGTTATCTGTCCCCGCCTAAATGGAGACATCTGGTCACTTTATTGAAGGCTAAAGATAAAACAGCGCAAAACAACGAGGACTAGTTCCACAGGACTAGTGCAGCATTCGTCCTGTGGTGTTTGTCCCTTTCCTTGGTCCTCTTTGTTTTGCGCTGTTGTACCTACATGACGTTTAACCAATCATAAACCTGAAATTTTTTGATCTACTGTAGTTGCCCTTGCAATTGCTTGAGCTCCCGTACCATCTGCTCAGCCTGTGAGTTGCCGGCGATGAGGTGCGCTGGTGACTCAGATGATATTCATGCAATAAATCATACCGTTGCCCAAACAAACCTTCATTAGCACTTCAATTGTGTCTGACAAAGACCATAGATACTTGATTACTATACGCTCGACGACATGCTGCTAACCACTCACACCTCCAGCCACTTGGTGTAAAACAACCTGAAATGCTTTTCCTTCCACTCAACCAGCAAAGCCTAAGTGAATTTCATTTCAGGCTGTTGGCCATTCTCAATGTGTCAGTGCTTTTAGCTTGGTTTTCTGGTTGTTTGGCATTGCATGAGTACGGGATCCAGACATTATGGTCCCAGACAATATGGTCCCGGACAAAATGATCCCGGACAATATGGTCCTGGACAAAATGGTCCCAAGTGCTAGGCTGGACAAAATGGTCCCATGTCATTTTCGCGGCAATTTTCTTTTTTTTTTTATGCTTTTTGCTTTATTTTTGTTAAACATTTGTGACATATGAGCCGTTGGTCATTTTGAAGTTACTTTTTTTATTGCTTGGTCTTCACAGGGTTATGTTATTAAGTGTACGTGATTCGCAAAATACTTGTATATCGAGCTGTTTGTCAATCTAGAGTTTATATTTTTCACGCATAATTTTCGCCATTTGTACTACTTTTCATGTGTTCAACTTGAGTTTCAACCAGTCTACTGAGAATTGCAACAGCAACTTCAAACAATCTGCACACAGTACGTACAAGGGAGCCGTATCATGAATGACCCTCTGAAGGGCGTGGGCCAATTAAGTGCCGTTTCAAGATCGTAGACCTTTTGAATTGGAAATTGTGTTTTTATGGCGTAAGGGCTGCTGAGGCCAAACAGCATCAGACAAGGGTAGACCTTTTGTGGGAACGTAATAAAATGTGTCATGTGTTCAAAAGCATGTTTATTATTTTCCATTCTTATTTTCTAACATTGCATCGAAACATGCGGTATCTGCACAATAAATTGCCTTTATTCCCCCTATGACGAATCGACATGTCACGAATGGACCGTACTTCATATCTATCACTCACCTTAAAAGTAATCGCTGCAGATATCAGCGACATTCCAGACAGTGCGTCAGAAGTGTCGGAAATTTTACTTGGGACCATTTTGTCCAGGTTTGCGCTCGGAACCATATTGTTCGGGATCACATTGTCCGGGCCCATGATACTGTTCGGGAATATTTTGCCCGGAACCATTTTGTCTGGGACCATATTGTCCGGGATCATATTGTCCTACACTCTGCCATATATGCTATTTTCTCCAATTCCTGGCCATCACATATATAGCTTCTGGCACAGGCTTTCATGGCAATGATTCTGCAGTATACGGAGCGCACCAGAGTCAGCGACCCAGACCGTGGATCCATTGGTATCACAAAACATGATCCCTGCCTTAAACAACATCATGTCACCAACACACTGATCTCACCAACTATTGTGCACATGCTTGGTGACGCCATAACTCCTCACAGGGGACAGACGGCCGTGCACAAGACAGGTGATGTCGTTTCGTGTGCTGCACGCACAGGCCCTCAGCGGGGTTATCGCGCGTGCACGGGACTGCAGTTCCCAGAATAAATAGCGGCAGCAGCAACGTAACAAAACTCTTGAATAGGTAAAAAATATCCTCTCTGGGGCCTCCGACATTTCTACTCCAAACTGCGTCGGAAACGTGCGAAAGAGTGAAATTTTATGTGGTCTTTTCTGCAGCTTCTGGAACATAATTAGAGTCTGCTGCAGGTCAAGAATAGCTCAGGAGAAGTCTCTGTCCCTCTCTCCCGACATTGGCGGAGCAAACACTGGAGAGGAGCAAACCACCTATCGTGACAAGTAGAGGTGGTTTCCTCTTCTCCACTCTCATGCTATTCTTGACCTCCAACAGACTATAGCGCCCTAGTCAACACTTGCAACATGAGCAGAACTGTGGGAGGGTTGGGCTCTTCATTGCCCGCATGAAAGGCAGTCTGCTCAAAATGTCTGCGTTCAGATTCTTCAACGCACATCTACAGGCAACACTGAATTTGATCAGTAACCTGCTGGCACCAGTCATCATCATGGATCGTCTTGATCAGCTTGAGGCAAGGATGCCGAAAACCTCGTCCTCGGAGTTTTCGTGCAGCGTGGATTCTGACGTACACTGCTGCAAGAGTCCGCAAAGAAAAAAAGGTCCAAGGCGCCTAGGAAGAAGGTTCCTGCTCAAGCTGAGTCAGCCGAAGACACTGCAGTCGCTGACCAACGTGACTGTCAGCTCGGTTTCTCAGCTGGGCACGGACATCATCGCCTGGTTTCACCAGATAGATTTCTGGTTCCAGATGTTTAAAGTTGCACCAGGTGAGGCCGTCCCATTGATTGTATCCAAGCTACCATCTAATTACTCCATGTGGATTAGGTACCACCTCAAGACAGCCAAGCTAACAACGTAGGAGCAAATGAAGAAAGCTTTCCGTCGTCGTTACAACCTGGACAACGAAGCTGGGGTGAAACAGTCCATGCTAAGTCAGCACTCGGGAGAGTCCTGCACCGACTTCGCCTTCCGTAAACTGGAGCTCATCTACGAGTGCAGCTACCCAGAGACGAAGGCGGAGAAATGCAAGGTTATTCTGGCCACACTCTTTCACAAAGCACGAAAGCATGCTTCGACAGGCGCTTTGCTTCGTTAAATGAGCTGCTGGACTCTTTCCTTGGCTTTGACCAGGTTGTCTTCAGCCAACCAAAGACACTGGTTTTGGCTTTCGCTGCAGAGCCAGTGCAAGCTGTGTAGCTAGGGGCAAAGAAAGTGCGCTCCTTGCTGCTCTCGAAGCAGGGCCGGTCACCGCCTCATTGGAACGCTGACGACAGCAATCGTCACCAGCACCCTTTTGCAACAGAGAAGCAAGAGAAGCAGCATGTGTTGCTTCAGCATGCGTCAAAAACTTCGCGGGACTTTCGGTGTTCTTCGTCCCAATACCGTGAAGTTCGTCCGCTCTGTCTCATTTGTAAGACGAGCGGCCACTTTGGGGGGGGGGGGGGGGGGGGGGGTCACACGATGCCGGCAAGAGCTGACCCCAGAATTTCTGGAATGGCAACGGCACCTTGAGTTTGTTGAATTAATTGTTGACGAAGGAAAGTGAAAACCTGATGCCCCTACCGCCTGGAAGGATTCATCAGTAGTTTGTCACATCACCTCTGCTGCTGCAGTGGGCATCAAGACAATTAAGCTTAGCAATGCGGACACTGAGCCAATTTCGGATTGATCAAGCCTTCTTTTGCCAGGGGACTTCTGTCTCAGAACCTTGGAAAGTTGTCAACCCTCAGCACCAACATTGGTGTCACATTCAACAGCGGTATGCAGCTCGGAAGTTGACCTCCAGAGAAATCAAGCTTGCTCAAGAAAAGCAAGAAAGCGACTTTGACAGTGGCACATGTATGTTCTTTTCAAGAAGGACTAGCTCGTGTTGTAGGAGACCCCACTCATCAGAGTCAAGGCAACACTACGATTTACTGGCCCTCGCCAAATTGTGAGCCGGCTCTCTCCCGTGAACTGCGAGTTTGAACTCGTGGACAGCACTGGCCGCGATGTAGTGCACGTGGAGAAACTGAAGCCGGTCGTCAAATTTGTGCAGCCTCTACCTGGGGACTGAACTTTTGTAATGTGTAGCATGCAAACTTGTTTATACAGTTTCTTCTCATTTATCACGTCGTATGTATATCATTATTGAATCATGTGTTTATTGCTCAATGCAGTATTTGTTTAGTGTTTGTCGCGTGGGAGCGTGATATCAGGTTGACACTTAAAAACCTTGGCATGTGACGAGCTGCAAAAGAGACATTGCTCTGAAGCGGCTCGTGCGAGCGCTCATGATCGAAACAAAAGTAGTTTTGGCATGACAGCTGATGACGTTGACATGTCTTTCCTGAGCACGGTGCCCATTTATCTTGATGACCGATCCAGATCATCACAATAACATTACCCAGGTAAATTTCCACGATTGGTTTTCCTGCTAGGACTGTCTCCTTGTAGAGCTGGAAAGTTGCCGCGGCAGCCGAAATTTTCAAGAACATCCTTTTCACTCTGTGTAGTCCTTTGATGGTGTTTATGGTGAGCACATCTGCTGTCTCCACTGTCACACACAGCTAGTGGAATGCCTTGTGGCTGGGGCCTCTGCTGTGGTCTGCATGGGGGTGGGTTGGGGCACAGCGATTTTTCTTACCTTCCCCTCTGGGTTATGATTATTCGTTGTTTCCATACGTGTATATGCGTTATCTTGTACTTACGACTACTGTTTGTTTATGTTTAAACCTACTCAGCAGCGGGCTAGCAGGTGAACATCCGTAAGGGTACTAACCTTTCTGTCTAGCCTTGCAAGCCGCTGAGTAGGCAAACTTTCTGGTGCAAATAAAAATTATTATTATTATTATTATTAGTAAGGTGCCTCCAAGTGCCTCCAAGCACGCTCGCCACAAAATCTGTTACAGCCCGCATCAGATTTACCGCCAGTTGTTCAACCGCGTTCAGTGTTGCATGTGCCTTAGCTTTGGTGCATCCGGAGTTCTGCCTCCACTGCGGTACACATTGCAAACGGAACAGGGCTAGCCTTCAAAAAGCGCAGTGCTGCATCTTCTTTCAGATCCAGGTTCACTGAGGGTTCTTTGTGCCTGCTCATCCCTGGGTCAAGAACTTCCTCATGTGTCAGCAACACGTCATCTAGGGTCTTGCCCTGGTCAAGGTGGAAAGCTACTGTGTCTACCTCAAACTCCATTGGTCTTCCTTCGACTTTGAGTAAGACCAGATAATTCTTGACCAGTACATTATTCAGTGAAGAAAGGGAGAAAACACAGGCAAGCTGGTGAATGACAAACATAGTAAACCCGAGACTTAAGAAAAAAAAAAAAAAAATGAAATGAACATTGAAGTATCGGACACAGGTTGAAGTTTATTCAACAAACAGCGCCTTATATACACGTCCATACCTCCTTCACAATTCACTTTTTGGCGAATACGTGCTGCCACCTAGACACGCGAATGGGTTTGAGAATAAAAAATGGCTAGAAAACAACGCGCGCGCAAGGCCTCTCTAACCTGTTCGACACGTAAAACGTGAGCCACATACTGTTCGCCCATTGAGCTGCTGTGACCTAGACACGGTTCCCCCAAACTTGCCTTTGTCCCCATCGTGAGTTATCTTCTGCCCCAAAGTCGACACGAAGAAACCATGTTCCCTCTCTGCTCGGCCAGCAGGAAAAGAAAGAAGGTACTAGAACCATTTACTCTCAAACCAATGTTTCTACAAAAGGTTCATTGCTCGGCCAGAAGAAAAAGAAAGAAGGTACTAGAACCATTTACTCTCAAACCAATGTTTCTACAAAAGATCCTACTACTAGGGGTAACATAACTTCCAACCATATCCAGCACACAAAACAAGAAACAAAAAAAAAAACATGAAACCCAGACACAAAAGAACAGGCCAAAACAAAGGACCTCGAAACCTCTAACTGCAAAGGCTGCGCAAGCACAAGATGGTATAGCCTCGACTGCCTTCACAGCGCTTGCAGTGAATGAGTACTCGTGCAACCGCCATGGTGTGATCCAAAGCAATTAGCTCAAACTTGTAGAATCTGGCTAACAACAGTCCATGCTAAGGGGAGATGAAGTGTAGAAAACTGCAGCTTTAGGCACAAAAAGAAAAAAGAACCTGCCAGTAACATTAGAAGAATATAGGAACAGGGATGGGGGCAAGGAATTTGAATTATGTGGGGGATGGAGAGTATAGCACCCCTGCCCACTTGTTCCGACGCAACTTCGCATATAACCCGAGCCTATTTAAAGATCTTTATCACATTCCCACCCGATCTGATCAGCATTCCTAATCAGTTTTATTTTCATATGTTCAGCGACAATGCAAGCCAGTTTCAAATACTCTACTTTTATAATATTACTTTTCCGTACTTCTCACTGCAACATTTTCATGGCGAGCATACTGTTCCCCAGATCACGAGAGCCGCAAACACGTAGCGAGCCTCAGTTTGGGCATCTAGGACGTAGTACGTAGTTTTTCGTCTCGTACGCACTGCAAAATCTGCGTAAAACGATCCAAATTTCTTTCAGCAAGCGCTGTGACCCAAGGGGGTATCGGAGGTCGAGTGTGTTTAGCGCACCGCAGCTCGTACGGCGAAAGGTCCCGCTGCCAGGGATCCCCACCCCTACCCGTTTCGATCTGTTGTGAGGCACAGACCCCAGGCTAGCAGTCGTACTGTAGTGGCTAAATTTTCTCATCTACAGCCTGAAACGGTATCGCCAGAACCTAGACAGGCCGATCGCACGCTATTTAAAATAGTGAACGTCTTATTTTCTTCCGCTGTGCCCAAAATGACGACAGTGGATGCGATTGAAAGACCAGCGGATAGGCAGGCTACCACTCTTGCCTTCGAATCGTTCGGGAGTCGGGCACCTGCATTTGCACCATGATTGAAGAAACAGAAAGAAGCGACGTCAAATCACATCGACACAGAATCACTCCAAGCTTCCTTGCTTGTGCCCTTCAGCTTTGTGCGCCGTCAGCCGTATCAACGCTAATCAAAATTAACAACGCCTGCCGCGCGCGAGTTGGTCGTGGCTCATACAAACAACAAACAATCAGAGTACAGGGTGTCACAAAAGAAAATTTACACGGTCTTTTTTACCGCAAAAATAAACTG
Organism: Ixodes scapularis; assembly: GCF_016920785.2. Classification (NCBI taxonomy): domain Eukaryota; kingdom Metazoa; phylum Arthropoda; class Arachnida; order Ixodida; family Ixodidae; genus Ixodes; species Ixodes scapularis. Next base: position 80,893,021 of record NW_024609868.1, on the reverse strand, counting down.
GGCATCGCCGAACGCTCATTCTCCGCCCAAAGGTAGCGCTAGAGGTCACAACCAGATGCCAAAGTTTCAGCCCGATCCGATGACTTAATCAAAAGTTATAAGTGATTTTCTGAAAATTTCAATGGGAAAATGGTGGCCGACCGAGTTTTCAAACACATGGGGCTCTATTGCACCAGAAACCGAAAACGGGCAAAAACGGGCTCCATTTTCCCATTGAAATTTTCAGAAAATCACTTATAACTTTTGATTAAGTTATCGGATCGGGCTGAAACTTTGGCATCTGGTTGTGACCTCTAGCTCTACCTTTGGGCGGAGAATGACCGTTCGGCGACGCCTAGTTTATTTTTGCGGTAAAAAAGACCGTGTAAATTTTCTTTTGTGACACCCTGTACTTTGCCGCAGAAAGTTACTTCCGCCAGTTTTAGCGGAATGCGGAGCTCAACCCCTGCTGAACCGACGTTATTCAAGGTATTGAATTTGGCGTAAGGGTAGTGTGTTTGGGGTATGCGAAAAAGACTACGGTATTGACTATGGCGTACGCCGAAACGACTACGGTATTGATTTTGGCGTACGCCATAACCACTACCGTAGTCGAAGCGGAGGGGTAGTGAGATCGGCGTCCTACACCGGCGTTGTAGAAGTCCATCTTGTTTTTCTACGGATACGGCAGTCTGAGACGCTGTTGCAAAAGTGTACTTCTTCATCCCTATGGGCCTTCAGGGCCTTTTCGGCGCTGAAATTTATTTTATCGGACCAGAGGTCCTGCCTTTCACCGAGCACACTTGATGACGTGCTGCTTCTGAGATCACGCTCGGTGCCTTGATCATGATCTCAGTCTCAAGGCAATGAACATGATCTCAGAAGCAATGTCGTTTCCGCGGATTCCTCTGGAGCGCCTGAATTATCTATTTTTGTGTAAAAATAAACGTTACGTTCCTTTTAATTTTTGTTGCGATTTTTTTTTTTATAGAAAGAAACCGTTACGAACCGTTACGGAGCATTATTTTTTTCGTTCCGGAGCGGAAACGGAACGGAACTTTTTTGTATGGAACGAAAATGAAAACGGAACGAAAAACATTTCGTTCCAACACCCTGCTTGTAAGTACCGCAGAAGTTAGCGAGATATTGCTGGTGGACTAATTTGGGTTCGGTGGTCGCGTCACGAATATGCGAGTATTATATGCATGCTCTGAGATGAGCACGCCTAGGCTGGGGGCTGTTCATTGTTCCAATGCTGGGAAATGTGCGCACCATGACGCATAGGGATGCAGGCAAGCATTGGGAGCTGTGGTGTTGTTTTTTTCCCGAAATGTGCTGGTGCAGATCTGTGGCTTGAGGGCTTTCTTTTCAGGCACAGCTTTTTTTCTTGATTTCAGTTGTGAATCGTCGGATGCAAATTACGCTCATTTGGCGTGCCCTGGGAGGATATTGAATTATTTACAGCTGGTGTCGGAGTGGTCATACAGATCTACAATCAATGAATATTGCCTAATGTGTCGTCCGTCATGCCGTAGATTGGCGTGCACTCTAGATGTCATTCTCCAGGAACCATTTCAAGGCGCAATAAAGCTTCAGGTGCCTGGACTTCATAATGTCATTGGTTGCTTTTTTTTTTTGTTTCCCGTGAGTTTATGCTGAAATTATTGCTTTTCCCTATCCTGATCATGTACATGGTTAAAATGAGAAAGGTAGTTTTGAGAATGGTCAAAACCAAAAAGTATGTTTCGAGAAATTTTTTAAGGAGAAAGGTTAAGATGGAGAAAAGTCATTTAGATAATCGTCAAAACTCAAAAGTTTGTTTTGAGAACGGTTCTTGATCGGTGTCCAAGTGTGTGACGGCACTGAGACACGGCACTTTGGCGTGCCAAGGAAACTTTGATCATGCTGCAAGACCGGCGAAACTTCCTTTCAACGAGTTGTGTCTTTTTCCTGCGGCACTGTGCTTCTGCAGTGCCAGCCTCTGCAGTGCTAACGTAAAGGCAATTTGACCGCATGCAAGATGGACATCCGGTGATCGCACTCAAGCTGCGGTGCCCAAGCAAGCACGAGCGGGGATGCGCAAACCAACAATTGTCATGGAGATCAGTGTGGTTCCAAGAGCAACGTTGCCAAAAGAGCATACCAACTAAAGTGGCGAAACGGGCGAGTTGGTTCATGATCAGCTTTGATCACGCTGTGAGACCGGCGAAACTTGCTTCCGACGAGTTGTGCCTTTTTCTTGTGGCACCGCGCTTCCATTAAGATTTCCAAGTGTACTCAACAGCAAGTCTCAACCCTTACACAATGTCTTCAAAAACTTCTTCGGCGAATGACTACGAATGAGTAGAAAACATGTCTCCAGCACGCTGCCGCCAGCCTCTGCAACGCTAGCGAAACCACAATTTGTCTATGAGCAAGATGGCTCTCCGGTGGCTTCACTAGTGGGGGCGGGAGTGTGCGAACTTTTGTCGAACCTCAAGGTTCGACTGGTTCGCCGAACCTTCTACCTTTCACTAAAATTCGAAGAAGTTAGACTTACGGACAGTGTTGCCCGCCTTCTACACAAATGTATCGAATTTTGGGAAACAAATAATTTAAAAACTAGTTTATTTCATATTTTAAAAACTGGTTACCAATGTTTACACCATTTAAAAGCGAAAAAATGTTCTTTTAACCTTTTGTTAGTTAGTAACGTGACCCAGTGATGGCCAATGAATACACCCAACAGATATTGCAATTTTCCTCCGCCAAATAAAGTAAACTGTTCTTTTTTTTTTATATATATATATTTTGCGCTTGCGCAAAAAGTCGACTTTCAGTCAAACCTGTTTCGAACATGGTTTCGAACACTACGTTGAAAGTCCGCGAAATTCGAACTGGGTCGAACGGTCGAACTCGAAGCTGGGCAGGTTCGTGACATCCCTAATGAAAGATTCTACCGTTGGATTACAGTGTACCAAGTATTCTAGTCATTCTAGTACACTGCAGTTGGATTCTACCTACGCCACACCATAAATATTGCACAGTGCATTAGTATTTTCTAGCCATAATAGGTGGCGCAAGCTGCCGTCTCGATGCATGAAGTGGTGCGCTTGAGTGTCTCCACTAAAAGACAAACAAATAAAAATTATTATTTTATATATTTTATTTCTATAGGGCAATTTTTGAACGAATGCCTAAATAGACTCAATGCAACATTAACGTTGATGTAACCGACGTTAGATCATGAGCTCATCGGGTTTTCCATCACCCGTGGGCGCTCTTTTTCTTTTGACAGCTTCTTTTTTATGTGTGTGCTTAAACGTTTGAAATTGAACGGCGCTGAACGGTCGAATCGCTGAACCTTGTGTGCTTGTGTCTAGGGATGCCGCGAACTTTTTTCGAATCGAAGTTTCGATGATCGAATCAAGCGGTTCGAAAGGTTCGAAAGATTTCGATTTTTCGAATTGTCTATATCGTAAAATTCGACGGAGGTCGAATTTTCGAACTTGTTAAGCTAAGAAGTTCGACGCTTTTCGAACCGTCGAACTTATTACGCTAAAAAATTCGATCTTTTTCGAACTTTCGAATTTATTGCGCTGCAAGGTTCGATGCTTGTCGAACTTTCGAACTTGACTGACCAAAAAATTCGATGAATTTCGAACTTTCGAACTTATTTATCAAGAGAATTCGAAAAGGTTCGAACTTTCGGATTCTGAAAAGTCAGAAGTTCGACGAACTTCGAACTCTTAGGGTAAAAGTTCGACGTTCGTCGAACTTCGAAAGACCGGCGGACGGTTTCATTTGATTTCAAGTAGTGGGGTACATTCGTAATTTTTTTTTTCTCGAACTTTTACACGCGGTGCTGCGTTCCTTACGAAAGACAATGTCATTTATTTCAATGTTCTGGCATGCTTAGGTTTAAAGAAATAAATCCCCGAAGGGGCGAGGAAGGACGACGGGTTTTTGACGATTATCGTTTGTGCCAGATTTGAAGCACGCTGCAGCCGGAGCTATTTATGGTAGATATGTTATACTTTCTTAAGAATGGTCTATGTATAGCCTAGGTAAGTGTTATTCAACGTGAGTTTCGAAGAAATGTCCAAACATGTATCTGCCTGCAATTATAACCTAAACTTGATATTTATTTTCGTCTAAGTTGTTTGAGGTATCGCATTTAAATTAACACCACAGACAGTACATATCATTGCCATCTGCAGAATACGAAATAATATATTTATTGTTTTTTCACGTTAAGGAATAAATTAACTCATGGGAGAAGATTTCTAATAGTGTTCAAGTTCAGCACGTCATTAAAAGAAAACTTTTTTTTTTTCGCTTCACGTTCTTGGGACGTGTTTCTTTTAGCCTGTACACATTTTGGTAAAAGAAACTTGTTTCGAAATTCTGAACCTCTGAATATGCAAGAATAGAACACTTCCGACGAATTCTTGATAGTTTTTTTTTTCCTGCTTTGTATTCCCGCATTTATTCTTTTTTTTTTTTTTTTTTTTTTTACTATCGGCACAGGTGTTTAGGTCGAAAAGACAGCTTTGAACTTCCGAACCACTAAGCATGTGACGAGCAGTGCCTTCTGACAACGAGTTTCTAACAATGACCATCTACGCAACCCTTTATGCAGTGAAGAGCGACAGTAGCTATACATATGCATAGATAGTTTCAGATTCAAATAAGCTCGACCACGCCCTCTTTCCCCGTATTGTTTTCTTTAACAGTTCGAAATACCTGCAAGGGGGAAAAGGAAACTAAAGCCCCCTCCCCCCCCCCCCCCGCTACCCTCGTTCCCCCCGTTTTTCCTCTTCCGACGCCAGTGTATGGTAGAACGCTCCTCGACCTCGAGTTGTGTCGGCTTTTGTGCTTTTTGCGAGGCGAATCCTCCGTCCCAGAAAATAAACCTCCAGGACAATTATAAACTTCACCGGATCGGATTACTACCAGCGTGCAAGGAGTGGCGAGCTAGTTTGCCAGGTCGCTTCACGGTTTTTCTGAGCCTCAACCTCCTGCTCGCCCCTGGCCTTTCGAACTGGATGAGTCTCGTAAAACAGTGTGTTCGTGCAATCACTACTGCGTGATGCAGGTTAAAGACCCCCCCCCCCCTCCCCCCGGGGCTGGCAGGCACAATTCTGCACTGGCAAATATTCTAGCACGTCCGGGACACTCGTCGTCTCATTTAATTGCCTGACCCACTTCGCAGAATCTAGATATCACACCCTAACTTTTCTAAACTTGATTTCGTGAAAACCAGTGAGTCGTGAAAACGTTATTTGAAACTGAAACTGTGGAAAAACTTGAAAATCGGACTTCGAACTTTGAAAACTTGGATTAAAAAGAAATTCAAAATCCTCAAAGTTTTTTTTTTTTTTTTTTTTTTTTTTTTTTAATTTAGCGTTAAAAGAGAATCGAAACCTTCGAACTTTTCGAACTTTATGCAAAAAGAAATTCGAAATCTTCGAATTGTTCGAACTTCATGTCTATAAAAATTCGAAGCGTTCGAAGTTTTCGAATTTTTTTTACAAAGAATTTCGAGATCTTCGAATTTATCGAACCTGAAGTAAAAGAATATTCGAAATATTCGAATTCGAAATTTTGGAAACCATGAAAGCTTCGAAATTTTCGAATTCGAAACTCCGCTGTGGTCAAAAGTTGCGAATTTTTCGAAATCGAACCTCGGTCGGTACGAAAATATCGAAATTTTTCGAAATCGAACCTCAGTTCGCTTCGCAAATATCGAAACCTTTCGAAATCGAACCTAGGGTGGTTCGCGACATCCCTACTTGTGTCGCATTGTACCCTGTCTTCCGCCCAAATGCCCCCGTTTGTGTGCTAACGTGTGGTGCATATTTCTGCTGGTACAGTGATGGACAGGAGAGCCATGGACGAGAGTTTCATCACGGATACCAGTAGCAGCGTGTAAGTTCGCTGAGCTTTCTTCGTTACAGTGTTTTGGTTTCTGACGTACGGGGTAGAGCGTTTTGACGGTTTTGACTCTCTTCGCGTTCTGTCCAAAAATAAGTTACTCTCGGGTGCAAAAGCAACCTAATATATGTATATATACGGTCGTTTTGTCTTTCGTCGGGTCGCATGCAGGCGGTCTTCGTTTTGCTTGGACGGTGCCACGAGCTCAAAGATTGACAGTTGTCGGCTGTTGCGTCGTCGTATTTGCTGCGTGGCAAGATATTTTTGTAAATTCCAAGTTTAAAATAGAGCCCAGTATTGTAGAAGAAAAGTTTTCAGAAGTGCCTGAGGTTTGCGCGGGTTTCACCTAACTGCACGTCGTTTAGTTATCATCGTTGAACGATTTAGGATTCACCTTCCGCAGTGCGCGAGTTAGGAGACCCTCCAAAGCTGCGATAAATTCTGAGCACGCCCGAAACTCTAGTCTAACCCTGGCCTAACCCAAAAACAACCATTTCAAATGTGGGGAAAAAAAAAAAAAAAAAGACGTGGTAAAATACTTTTCTACGTCGATTGTCTCTTGTCAAAATTAAATTATCGCTCCGGTGTAGTATAGTGCCCGATGATGCTACCGAACTTCAACCGGTAATCCTCACACCCCCCGCATTTAAACGCCACCAAGTACGCGTACCGGTTTGGTAACCGGTGGATTCTCTTTGTTTTTGAACGTGCCGGCATACGGCGCGCATGCGCGGTGGAGGACCGGGACTGGCGATAAGTCGCGGACTTCTCCGACTGCTCCGCATCCTCTCCTGAGAACGCCATCCGCAATTTTCCGGTGTCTTGCGATGAAATCCTCCGACATGGTGATGTCTGTCCGGCGTTGGGCACTCGTCTTCGTCCGCAACTGCCTCTGCAAGTTGGCCTCCAGGCGATACTCCAGGCTCTAGACGCAGGTCTCGAAGTTTGCTGATTGAGGCAAGAGTGCGGCGACATCGCGTTTGGACTGTAATCTCGCCAAGGTGTCAATCGTAGGCGCTAGCCCTGATGCGACGTTGTAGCAGTTATCTTCGCGATTTGTAATTTAAAGCTGGCGTCGCTGGTTCGTGTTACACGAGACAGATTTCGACGAGGAATTGGGCTAGGCGGTGCCCACGGAGGAAATTTGCAGGAGCGTTTATGTCGGATGTTCTAATGTTGGGTTTTCCCCGAGTTGCAGCGATGAGTTTCAATTTCGGTGGCTCTCTCCGCCGATCTATTCAAGGCTGGGCCGAAGTGCATTTTTCTTTTTAATTCGCTCGAGCGGTTTCTTTACTGTAAACAGAAATTTCAATCGCGAGTCTTGGAAACTCTAACCCAACACTAGCTGCTCCTGGGATGGGTCACTGTGTCTTGCAGAATGAAGGTATAATTAGCGTGTTTTCTATTCCATATTGAGATCAAAACAGTTGATTGCTAGCTTTATCTTAGTGGCAAGCATGCGAGGAAATTGCAGGTGGCTCTGTTAGAACCTTTCAACTTTCCCACGTGAAATTAGTGAAGTAATCGTTCAACACTTGTCCTCATCTCTCAGAGGAGATCCAGAGGTCTCGGTCGGTGCTCCATTGATGGCAGCACAAGCCAGTGAGTACTACTTTCCTGCAACAAGCGTCTCCAGCATTCAGTTAACAATGTACCGTAACCATGCACTCCTGCCCCAGTTATAAACTGGCTGTAATTCTGGATGCTGATGCATTACAAATAATTTCTTCGAGCGAGGCACACTGTGAAACCACATTTCTGACAGATTGGCCTCTTCTGTTGCAGGACGCATGATGCCCTTGCAGACGAAGAGCTTGAGAGATTACGAGGAGGTGATTAGTGTTCCTGCTACTCCAGTGCTCTTGTACCATGACATTAGCCTGCTACTTTCTTTGCTGCCTGTTTATTTCTTTTTTTTTTTTTGTGTGTGAAAGTTGAGCATTGACTATACCATGTGCCTTCGCAGCATTTAATCAAGCTTGAAAGAGAGAACCTTCATCTTCGCCTGAGGCATTTCTACATGCAGCAGCAGAAGGATCCTGAAGCCAGTGCTGGCACTGCTGAATTTGAGGCTTTTGTAAGTACCCATAGAATTACATAGATTGTGACAGAAAAGACATGTAATTGAGATTATGGAGCTTTCATGTGGCATGTGGGGAGCAAATTGCTGATTTAATAGGCTACTGTAGGCTTGCAGCTGAGGTATGTGTTGCATGTTGTGAGCTGGTGAACATGGTGGTGTGAAGTGACTGCGTCTGTGAAGTGTTTATTCTGAGCACTAATTATGGTCAAAGTGCAAAAAAAAAAAAAAAAAAGTATAGTCCCACAATTTTTGTTTGTTTTGTTTTGTTTTTATAGAAAAGTGAAATGCTCGGTGACGTTGATAGACTTACCAAGGAGATTGGAGAAAGAAATGCCCTTCTTCAGAAGACTTGGTGAGCTCGTTTTCACATATATTTTTCTCTCTTATAGTTATTTGAACTTTTTGGTAGTGTGACTGATGGATGATGTAGGGCTGAGAGATGCTCCACTACAATTTCGTTTTGTTCAGGCTGACTGTTGAACAGCAACATGATGCCATCGAGCAGCTGAAACAGGAGAAGGCTGATCTGGAAAAAGAACTTCACAAATTTCAATCAGTGAGACTGTTTCTTATGTCTTCCTTAGAAGACCCCTTCCATATGTTACCTTAAGTTATTTTTTTCCCTTTGTTTGTTTTTTGTTCTGACCAGAATTGTAAACATGTGTTGCAGAAAACAAGTTTTGCTGAGGCCGTTCATGACGACAATGTGAAAATGGCAAACAATGTCTCCCAAGTTCAAAGGCAGAACAAACACCTTGAAAGTGAAGTCAAAGTGAGTAGTATTTACAAAAGCGATTTCCTTTTAGTTTGTTCCTAGAGAGTTAGTGCATCATCATTGTTTTGTTCAACACATTAACTATATAAAATTATAGAGATAAACAGCACAGCACACAAAATTTGTTTTGAAGATCAAACTCTTTCACAATTGGGAGGAGCTTTGCTTGGGAACATTTTGTGCCTCACGTCTCAGTCAGCTTTGTTTTAGCTAGATGCACTTTCGTTAATGTTCATCACATTCTCAATCTCTTCATTACAGTAAACTTAACACATAAATTTCTTTTGTGCACTAAGGTAGGTCTTTTTCACATCATTTCCACCATCCTCGTGGTGCACCGTTTTCGTGTCGAGGTTTCTGCGGTGTCTTCCTCTTTTTCGTCGACGTGCTCATGCAGAGTTTGACGTCTCTCTTTTACTCTGAGTCAGTATGCGAGTCGTAAAATCCTGCGGTGTTGGAATGCATTACGAAGACCACAATCATCGACAGAATGAAAAAGACAGGGAAGGGTTTCAGTCGCCGCGCCTCCAGCGTGAGCTTTCTACCTTCAATAATGCTTCTGCGTCCCTTGAGCCTCGCACTTGTACATGCTGGAGGCCGGGCGTTGGAAAGAGATGCCCCACCGTTCTCACCTCGTCAGTGACTGCAGCACCCCGTATCAAACTGCTCCTGTTGTGACACCTGCCGCAGGCTTTGAAGATACGCCTGCAGGAGCTGGAGAATGTGGAGGCGCCGTCCATGAGACACCAGCTGGACAAGAAGATCCTGGCGCTGAAGAACCTCTCAACGGTTGTCACCAGGCAGGAAGACGTCATTGAGGCCCTGCGCTCGCAGCAGGCGCTCCTGTCGTCCGTCGAACCCATGACCGAGGCCTTCCTGCAGCGCATTGAGGATGCGCTGGCCTCCAAGGACATCCAGGGCGCACTCCTTGCCAAGGACAAGTTCAGGCGAGACCTCGGCAACGTGAGCAATTTTCGAGTCCTATGCTTTCCCCCTCCACCCTCGTTGCCATTCTTCTCCATTTTTAAAGCCTAAAATTCTTTTTAACGAAATCCTCCCCCCCCTTCCTCCCACAACCCCAAAATTTTGTCCCTCATCCGTTTATCTATTTGTGCATCTTCCTCTAAATTTAGTTGGGAAATATTTGTCACGTGACTTATCAATACCACTCCCCATCCATTCACCCTCCTTGGGTTTCTTCCCAATCTCTCCCTTCCCCTTGCTTCCCATCCACTTACATTCAATTCCCTACATTTTCCCCTTCCTCCCTCTCCCAATATCTCCCCCTTTCTCCTACAGTGCCCTCCCCCTCATGGGAGGAGTCTACGCAGTGGCTTAAAAAGCGCAAGGGACTAAGAAGAGAAGGAGGGGACAAGACAGAGCGCCTCCTTCTCTTCTTAGTCCTTTGCGCTTTTTAAACCACAGTCTAGATGTTCAACCAACTAGCCCCCCAATTAATCTTGATGGGAAGAGTCCTTGGTTTTAGAGCGCAGCTCTTAGGCGCCCGTTTCCGGTTTGAGCGGCGTCGGCGTCGCCGTCAACGTAACTGCGCGGTGCGTTATGGGAAATGTTCCATCATGCACCGCGCAAGCCCCTCCCCCGAAATCACGTGACCCCCCCCCACCCAAGGTCACGTGACCCCCTAAGGTCACGTGACCTCCCTGGAGTCACGTGACCAAAGAAGTCACGTGATTCTCCTGAGGTCACGTGACCCTCTGATGTCACGTGACCTCCCTCCCCCGAGGTCACGTGACCCCCTTGACGTCACCCGACCTCCCATGAGGTCACGTGACCTTCAGGAGTCACCTGTTCCTCAGTACGCTTCCATCCTTCTCCTCAAAAGCTGCGCTCCAACCGGCGTTACAGGGAATTGTAAACGGCTTTCATTTTTTGGTTCTTATATTTTTCAAAAATTGGGGAAAGGGGTGGGGGTTAAAAATAGGGTGCCTTGTTCCAAACTAATCATAAAAAAACTCATTAAAAATATTCTTGAATTTGGGTTCTTTAGATTACATTTAGAAATATATAAACATAATGAACAATATAGAGCAGCGGTGGCCAGGCTGACCCGGCCTGAGAGCCGCAAACAAGACCACGAAACTTTCAATTGAGAATTAACTTCTCAGGGTGTCATCTGTTATTCAGTAACTTGCAATGCTGACCTGGAACTGAATATTTGACAAGTTCTAAACCGTCTGAGGCCTATCCTCATTAATAAAAACAACAACCTGTAAAACATGATCTTCTTATGACCAACAAAAGCAGAAAATGTGTAAAAACATGAAAGCATAGTAATCATGCATTTATGAGAAAAGAGACTACATTTTCTGCTTGGTTTGTGCTAACAACTGAATGCCAGTAGGATGACTTAACGGCATTGTGATATGAAGCCTTGAATACATCTTAGCGTGTTGTTTTTTTCCTTCCTAATTATCTCTGTGCATTTTTGAAGGGCAGTATTTCATTCAAACAGGTTGTCAGCAAGCATCACACTTCCCAGCAGGACATATCGGCTGAATTTTCTCATTCCGAGAGCTCGCTAAAGAAGCAGGTTTGGCACCTTGAAGCAGAGCTTGAGGCAAAGGAAACCACAATTGAGGTAGTACTGACCTTGTTTTTAAAATTTTCAGCATGTGCATACATGTCCATGGTAGAAAGCTACTTTGACAATTGAGTTGTAGTTTGTAAAATTATAACTGAGCCCCAGTTTGGGCCTGCAGATTGTTTGCACTTCCAGATTAAAGTGCCTCGTTGGTAATGGTGACAATGAGAGCTCAGTGTATAATCCAGGTTTATACAATAACATAAACACAACCAAAGGCAGCAAGAATTTCCTTTTTTATCGACAAAATTACTGTATATAGAACAATGTACCTCATTTTATGACTGTCTCACGCCTAAAATGTTAGGTGCACTCAGAGAGAATAAAATATATATCATCTGTTTTGACAGTTGCAGATAAATGTTGCTACAGTATTTTTATATTTTTGTTTAATATGGGGTCTTTATCTCATAAGCATCATTTTTATGAACAATCATACAAAAAAAATTGTTCAGTAGGCCTTTTTTTTTTTTTAAGCATGCAGTTACTGCATGATTTATTTCATAATTTCAGATGTGCAACTAACAATGACAATTAAAATCTGGAATATTATTGTTAGGGATGATGACAGCAACACATCTTAGATTGTTAGGGGGGGGAGACAGCAGCATGTCCTACTAGAATCTCAATCTCATTTTTTTTATGACCTTTGGTTTTTCAAACAACATATTTATTATTGTTATTATTATTATTATTATTATTAATATTACTATTATGCTTCAAGGTACATTTAATATACTACTCTTTGGGGTTTTTCTTCTCTCATTCTTAAAGAAATTGTAGAAACATTCTGCTCATAATTCTTCTCTCTTTTTTTTTTTTTTTTCAGGGTCTCAGAGGTGAAATGCTGCTGCTTAGCTCGAACCTCGAATCCTGCCAAGAGAGGTGTCGTGACCTTGAAAGCGAAATTGAGAGGTCGTCGCAGATGCACATGAGGATCTGCACCGAGAAGGACAAGCTCTTAGAGTCTGTGCAGTTTAGAGTGCAAGAACTCGAGAATAGTGCTCAGGTGCGAAAATCTTGGGAGAAAATGAGAACTTCCCGATTAATATGTTGCATGAATCCTAAGGCTTTTGTCGACTTGATGAATGCAGACTTGTTCTTGACTGTTGCACAAGGGTGGTAGAAGTGTGTTGTAGGGCAGAGCTTCATGTAGAGGGACTAACAACGGAAGCAATAATTATTCATATTTATATGTACGACTGCAGACACCTGTATGAGAGAGGAGCAGAGTTTAAATAATACAACACCATTCAAACTACTAGACCATTCCTAAGTGCTTGCAATCCTTATTACCGATTTCCGGAAATACTTTCAATTTGCTTTTTATAGAATGGAAAATCTGTTGTATGCCCGTACTACTAACTCCTTGGATCTTTTGCTTGCCTTCACGTGTAGAAAAGGGACTCCATGCATTCTGAACTCTACATATTTATTTAGGAGCTAATTCAACTGATTGTGTCTGCAAGGTTTGTTAGTGCCCTTCTTTCCTAATTGTCTTACTTTATAATATATTTTTTGGCATCAACTTACCAAAATGTGTTTAGAGACAGATTGTTAGCCTAGAAATTGCTGTGTTCTGCATGCAGGAAGCACTAACCCTGAAGAGCCACCTGACAGCTCTGGAGAGGGAATGCACATCATTGCAAGCTGCTGTCCAGGCTAAGTCAAACTTCATTCAGGTACTCCTATCACATGACATTGCCCTTGTAGATGGTCTTTGCATTGAGCTTGTACACTATTGACAAAGCACCCAGTTGGGTTCAACTGAGATTCGTTGTTCTCTGTTGGAACAACAGAGAAGGGACCCTTGACAGAATTACCCATTTAAGGGGTGATGAAACGAAATTCTTTTGTCTATTTCATTCTCTACATGTCAACTACCATAAAATCCTGTGAGGACGCCCCCTCCCGAGAGATCGTCTATCCCATTTTTCTGGCTTTCTGGCACGTCAGCCTTCTTGTAGCCTTACTTGTGAAAGGAAACGTGATGCGCAAACGCGCCGGAGGCGCCGGATCTTCCTAGACGGGTCACACTCTCCATAGGCTGCTTTTTGAGCACTCACTGTAATCTGCCTTATGAATTGAAAAATATAACCATTCGTTCAAAATACGTAAATCTGATTGTCATCAGCAGATTTTGGAGAACATGTTTAAGCGTGAGAGATATATTTCAATTTTCATTTCAATACCCTCAAAGTGTTTAAATGCAGACCGTGTGCTCTAATGGAAGAATGTCACACGAACATTGATGGATGCTAGTGCTGCGTCAGTGTTCAGTTGCAACTCATGTCCAATCTGCGTCTCATGCTGGTTTCCGTTTTAAAAATCCCATTACTGTGGCCTTGTTACTGTACTCACTTGCATACTGAACACAGTTTTTTTTCCCCGAAAAAGTGACGCATATTTGGGGGTGCATTTAATTACACGGGGTAAAAATTTTGTGCATGAAATGTTATTTTAGGTACCCATCTGATGGGGGCATTAACTGTGGCACGTCTCCACTGACAAAGGTGCACCCATGACTGGTCGTGGGTGCACCACAGTAACCATGCTCTATAAATTGCATGCCTTTCTTTTTAAAACATATTCAGATTTTTTTTGCCAAACAAAAAGTTCCCTACGAAGCTCGCTCGGTATGGAGAGCTACGCGAGTGTTCCTAGGCCTAACCACTTTCTCAATTTCACTGTCCAAAAGTAGACCGCAGACGACAACGTGCTTGTGAACGTCAATGCATACAGCGGACGAAGCTTCTCCGGGGGCTGGGTAATTCCTGACAGGAGCTGTGCAACGATTTTATAAACTTGAAAGAATTGGCATCTTCTACTTTTGACATTGTTCATCTTGTCACAAAGGACAGAAAACATACCTCCTTTCTTCCAAATGTTGCGATTCCGTTGCGTAATCGCAAGGCGAAAATTGGAACATTCCCCGACCTGCAGCCGCAAGCGGTGACCATGAGAACCACGCGGCGTGACGTCAAGGGGGGTCTTGTAGAAAGACGGGAAGTTGTGCGAATACCTGCGTAATAAGAGGTGACTTGAATTTAAATTTGAATTTGAATTTATTTATCCCTCAACATTACATTGTGAGGTGGGACGCAAGGGAAAAAGCTGCGTGGTGCAGCTTGAGGGCCCCCTGTGCTTCTGCACACGACAGCAGTGGGCAGGAACAGAAGAACATTTCCAATAAAAGTACACTGACACATTCAACGTAATGGGGCACTATGCATATTTCAGTGAAAGGAACAGTTACACAATTCTTACACAAAACGTAGATCTAACAGATGAAGGACATCAATTAATTTTTTCTTGGGGGTTGTTTCTATAGAAATATTATGCAAAAGAATGTTGAGATAAAGCGGTAAGTTATAACATAATGATTGGGCGCGATAAGATGTGTGGCAAAATGGCAATGACCAAGCAATGTTGTGACGTATGTTATATGTGGGTGCGTGGCGATTGAGTTTAAACATACTTAACAGGACATCATTGTTACTCGCGACACCACTCTTATACATACACAACAATTTGAAAGCATAAAGAGAGGTTGACTTAATAATACTGAACTTGAAAAAATATTGTTCGGTATGCATGCACCATGAGACATTCGCAATCAGCCTTACTGCCCTTTTTTGCGCAAGAAGCAATTTGAGTTTGTTTTGTTTTGTGGTTGTTCCCCAGGTGATATGACAGTAATAATAGGTAGTAAAAAGGCATTATAAATGACGATTTTAACACTTGTCGGAAGCGAGTATCTATGGTGACACAGTACACCAATTATTTTGTTAATTTTCATGCGTGTATGTTGAATCTGTGCATCCCAGTTAAGCGTCTCGGAAAACACAACGCCTAAGCATTTCATCGTTGGTACGATATTGATCCTGCTTTGTCCTAGTAGAAGTTGGATATCTTCAGATATTACTTTATTCTTCGTTCGAAATTTTATAGCTTTAGTTTTGTTAGTATTAACCTTCAAGTGATTTTTCTCGGACCATTGGTGCAAGTATAAAAGGAATTGATTGCCACATGCATTTCTATAAATCTTGTCGTTCGAACGTAAATATAAATGCGTCAAAAACCTGCTATCATCAACAAAACTTTTATTATGCACAGTTTTAGTTGCACCATTTATCCTTGGTCCACAAAAGTGTCAGCTCTCTCTGCTACCACTAACAGCCTCTAGAAGCCGGAGGGGGAGGGGGGCTTAGCCGGACGGGTATGGTGGAACTTGAATGAGGCTTTCCTTCTTTCACCATATTGTTCGCGCTGCGCCCGCCAGCACGTGGTCACGCGGTCGCGAGCGGATGAGTTCTCGCTGCTCTCTGATTGCTCTAGAGTGAGAGCTTCACCGGAACCCCGTGCGACCCCCATTGACGTCACAGCGCGCATGACTCTGAAGATGGTGAAGGAGTTGAGAGGTGCCGAAAACCTCAATCTTTGTCCATTTTTAAAATAAAAGCTAGGACATGCAGACAAGAGCGGTTGTTTGTTCTTTACTTCAGAAAGGTCAAGACACCAACTCCAGATTATTTAAGTAAAGCACTAAAAATGTTGCACAGGTCCTTTAACCAGCTTTGTTGGCTGTGTGTGCTGCTCGGTTGTGTTGTTGATCACTTCCACAACTTTCCGATCGCTACCATAACGCGTGCGTGTGCTGCCCATACCTCGGCAAACCTCACTCATGAGGGCCCTCACTCACCCTCACTCACCCTCATCTTCACAGGTGAGGTGAGGGTGAGTGAGTTTCTGAACCAGGAAAATTCATGAGTGTGAGGGTGAGTGAGGGCCGTGAGGGCCGTGAGTGGCGTGAGGGTCATGAGTGCGTGAGTGGTGTGAGGGCGGTGAGTGCGTGAGGGCAGTGAGTGGCATGAGAGGCGTGAGGGCCGTGAGGGCGGTGAGTGCATGAGGTGTGTGAGGGCCGTGAGGGCGGTGAGTGCGTGAGGCCCCCTTCAGATCGAGCATCTTTCTCAGCAATTTTGGTGTTAATAGCGGGTTGTTCTCTAGCTTTCCCTAGATCGACACGAAATGCAGAGATCGGGTCCGGCTCGAAATAAGCAAGCAACTCGGAGCAATTTGAATATGTTTGAAGCGGCTGCATCCAATCGGGGACGCAAAATTTTCACATGAAACCTCGTGCCGGCGATGATGACACCGAAAGACTTGGTTCTGGTTTGAAATCGACCGTTTTTTTGGAAATAAACTGTTTCAGAAAGGTGCATTAGTATTCTTAACGAGATTTAAATGCATCAAAACACGTTTATAACACGTAATTGTGTCTAAATAGTGCAGAAAAAATAAAATTTTATGATGACAATGGCAAATTGCAGCAATTGGTTGCTGCGTGTGATCGCGGGCGGCCCGTGTTGCTGGTGTTGCGACGTAAAGTTTCTGGGCGATATTGCCCCATCTGAAGCTGGCCTGAGTGGCGCGAGGGCCATCAGTGCGTGAGGGGTGTGAGGGCCGCAAGGGCGGTGAGTGGCGTGAGGGCGGTGAGCGGCGTGAGTGGCGTGAGGGTGGTGAGTGGCGTGAGGGCGGTGAGGGCCGTGAGTGGCGTGAGGGCTATGAGTGCGTGAGGGCGGTGAGTGGCGTGAGGGCGGTGAGGGCCGTGAGGGGCTTGAGGGCCGTGAGGCTCAGTGAGGGTGAGTGAAGGGCTGATGGTGAGTGTGACTGTGAGGGTGAGGGTGAGTGAGGGGCTGAAGGTGAGTGTAGCTGTGAGGGTGAGGGTGAGTGAGGGGCTTAGATGAGTGTGGCTGTGAGGGTGAGGGTGAGTGAGGGCGACCTAAAATGCCGACCTCTGGTGCTGCCATGCTTAACTTGGCTTCATTTGACTTGACCTGACCCGGCCTGGCCACCTTGTGGCTTACTTGACCTGGTAGCTCGCTGGGTCGGTTCGTCAAACGCAGTTCAAGACTAGCAGAGGCAAAAAATGGGGTGCGTTCATTACACATGGGGGAAAAGATCCAAATATTGATGACCATTTCGGAGGGGTGCATTAATTATGCGAGCAAATATGGTATCTATGGCATTTCGAGTGAGCACAATTGCACCTATGGTGGGGGAGGTAGAAGAGTACAAACACATGCTTCGGAGGAAACGGAGAGATGCAAAGCAGCAGGGTCAGAGCTGGGGTGTGTGACCACAAGAGGCGCAAACTTTGTTTCTCTCCTGCTAGAGCACTAGCTTTGGCAGCACTTTCTTTTGGAGACTCTATGCACGAAAATATTTGTCCTATCAAGGAACAAAATATGTGCCAAATTAATTTGTGCAACATCAATGTCAAGCAGTGCACAATATATTTTATTACCACTGCCTCTGCCACAATAGTGCGGGAAAGGGGCAAATTTGTTTTAGCTTAGGGCACGCGCAGGCCACAGGAGAATAGACCAATATCCTTGTTAGACAAGCTGTTTAAACTGTCGTTGGGTCCCTAGTGTAAATCATATCTGGTTTTACATTATCTTTCTAAGTGGAAAATTAAATTGCTTAGGTGCACTTCCTTTTGTTTATAAGCATTTAAAATTAGATATCAAAACAAATACTGTCCTTAAAGGGCAACTCCGCTCAATTACGAAGATTACAGTATAATGAGTGATTTCACATTAAAAAGCCCTAATAAAAGACACTATGTCATTTAAATCGCAAAAAATGGGATATATATTTTTAAATCTACCGAAACCGAAACTTCGGTTCCGTCCGACAACATTGACCTTGGGCCGCCAAGAACATGGCTATCACGTGGTACGAGACGTCATGGGGTCCTCTAGGCGACAACAGGTGGGAATAAGGCGGTCATGTACCAGGTGCAAGAGTCGTCTGCACCACGCTCTTCGCCACGTTCCAGTGTCTACAACGTTCGATGATGTCTGCACACCTGTGGCATAAGTCTGCCCACATAGTGTCTGTAGTGTTGACAAACTTCGAGAAAAGATAATTGCAAACGGTGAGACAATGACGGTGGTTGTGACGCGGGAGATGGCGGTAACGGCGGGACGACGGCGGAGCGGCCGGACGGCTCCCAAAAAGCGCACTGTGCACGTGCGTTATACAGATCACGTGGACACCGCGTAGCACCGAGAGAAAGCATTGCTGACGTCACCCGTTATGCTTGCCAAAAAAAGTAAAAACAAGCAAAAGAGGGCAATGGTGATGATGCTTAGCTCAATGTTGGCTACGCCCACGCTGTAGCTTTGACTGCACTCTTGGTTGCGCCTCAATTTGCCCGCTCGAGTCAGATGATTACGGCAACTTGCTGAGTTACAAAATTTGTTAGACTGTTTAAGAAACGTTTAGACGAAACTACGTCGTAATATTTGACATGTGGTCTTCCTTCGTGATACTGAGGAGGACTGCAGATTGCGGGTACTGCAGATTCACGTGTCGCAGCGCGATAAACATAAGAGAACCTACAACCAACACGCATGTCACACATACTGATACTGCAAATCGTGCGGTTCATGCGATTCTCTTCGGACATCGCATGATCAATATTCAGCGGGAATTGCGGGGTATATGTTTTTCGGATTGTTTGTTACGAATATGCAGCCCAAAAATTGGGATAGGCGGTCTCTCGGAGGCGGGCGTTGTCTCTGAACTTCATGGTAGTTACTTAATATTCTATACATATTTCTCTGAAGTTACTAATAGTATAAAAAAAACAGTAAACTCTCTTTTCATAGCTCATCTAGTACAAAGGTGCATCTTCAAAAGCAGTTTGTAACAATTTTAAAGATTCCTCTGGATTCGTGGTCTTCCACTTTTCAAGGTATTAATTTAAGTACTAATCAAAGCTGTCTTCTATCAGTCTTAAAACTTCCCGTCACTGGAAGCAGTGTGATGCAAGACGTTAGGAGTTGTGATTGTGTGCAGCAGCTTTGAGAAATCTTCCCAGGGAAATGGTTTAGCTTCAGGAATGACCAACTCTGAGTGGTCCTTCCAGCACAAAGACGTAGGATGTATGTTAAACGAAGGAGGAACATCTTAGTTTTTTTGTTTTTTTTTATAGTAGTTGTTCTTAATTGCTTGTATAGAATATTGATGCTAACAAATCATGTTGTAAGGCTTTTCTGGCAATGATGTGTCCCAGCCCAAGTTTCTTGCATTGACAGGAACTGCTGTCTGAGAGGAACGCGGCCGCATTGGAGACAGAAAGGTCGTTCCAGGACCTTCTCCGCTCGCTGAAGCAGAAGGATGACCTTGTCGACCAACTGCAGACGAAATTGACCTGTGTCACGGAGAAAGCAGCAGTGCAGGTTTCTGAACGGATTGGCACCCACGAAGCATCTGGGAGCAACTTGATAGACCTTTCACTACAGGGAACTGCAGGTGCCGGAGAGAATGCCACGCAGGAAACGACTGCGGAGAAATTTCTGAGCCCGCTCAAAAGTCCGACGAATGCTGAAGATGGGCTTTCTGACAATCTGGCGACTGAACTCGACGAGCTGTGCTCTATTATCCGTGACCTGGGCCGACAAGCGGGCTTATTTTTGGAGCTGAGCACCGTTAACGGCGAGCAGTCGGGCATTGCGAAGGCCCTAAAGGATGCCCTTAAAGACGCCCGTGACAGGGGCCTTCGTGTTGCATTACTGCCAACACGGCACGAAGTAAACGACAAAGAAAACGGCACCCCAGCTGATTGTGAACCGTCTTCCAAGACCCAATCGGAGCCGAGGGACATGCTCGTACTCTCAACCCTCGGTGAAAAGCTGAAACAAGTTTGCAATCTCTTCGCCATAGAAAAAACCCTTCCAGAGTCTGGTCGCGATTGGAGTGCCAAGGACGTCATGGACCATGTCGAGCTTATTCTGGAGAAGGCGAAGCAATGGACTGCGGACTCTGGCAATGCATCTTTCGATCTCCGCAAGAGCCACGAGGTTTCGCTCCAGGAGAGCATGGAAAAGCTGCGGGGGGTGGTGCGCTGGCTCCAGGACGAGAGCTCACGCAATCACTCCGACATTGCGAGCTTCCAAGAGGCGGTGTTGTCGGACCTCAATCCGGCGCTGGAATGCATCGCGGTGCTCCGTGACGAAGTGGACACTCTGTGCGCCTCATGGAGAGCTCAGGACGGCAGCGGGAAGCGCTGCTCAAGCGTCGACGAACTCGTGTATGCCGTCAACTTGTCGGGGAGACTGGTGCCTGTCGAGTCATCCCTGGAGACAACGCGGCACGGGGAGAAGAGCTCGAAGGTATGTGAGCGGCTCGGCTCCGCTGATGACTTTACGGTTCAGCATACTCTTCTTGAAATTATGCGTCATCTGGTGGCTCAAAAGGCAGTTTCACTTTCGACAAACTGATAACAGTCGTGGAACTGTATTTTATTGGGCACCCCCGCTTTTGCACGTCAATGGCAGATGAGAGTTGGTTCTTTGCTCACCAACAATTCTCTCTAGATTTTGTTTCAGTTTCGACAGTATGAACATAAGAACTGACCACTGCAAAGTGGCGACCTATGAGCCCCTTGATTAAATTTTTGCCATCAAAACAATTAAGGGCCAAACATGTGCCAGGAGAGTAATGGAACCACACTCCAAAATGAACGCTTAAGCAGTCGTCATATCTCATTTGTGCGTCATGTTGTATTGATGTGTCAAATGTACGGACCTCATGTATCCTCCACTTGATATCATCTTAAACTTTTTCCTCTAGCTCGAGAAACCCGCCGTTAATTTGGCACAGATGCTGTGTACTGAGATAATAGTTGTGATCAAAGTTGCCAGGTTGAATTTTGAGAAGGGTGTATTGCAAGGGATGTACACTCCTCTTCAAACTTAACGCCACCGCTCGATTGCCCAGATATTTGTTTGTTTCAGCTAAACGAATCACAACAGATAAAATGTCCTCCCCAGGCTGGCTTGTGATCGGGGATTCAAAACTTCACCGCTTGGTCCGGCCAGAACATCCAGGAATAGCACAAAAGAATTCCAAAAACAGACCATCTCTTGGTGGCGTCAAGTTTGAGGAGGACTGTACTAGCCTTACTGCAGTTCTGCTTTCAAGTGTACCTGCACACCGATGTAGCTAGCCAGCTCTGATGCTCTTAGTTTTGACTCATAAAACTTTTTGCAAACTCGAGGGTAGCACTTGACGAAGCCCTATTATTGATTTCTTGCACTTGTAGGATGTGTCGCAGCAGACCAGCGATGCTGATGTGGACATTGAAACCCTCAAGAGTGACCTTAGCAAGTCCAGGGCACAGGTTAGGATTCATCCCCCTCCTCTCTGTACCTCTATTATATCTAGAGTTGTGCCTCGTTAATATGGACCCCTCTGTGCGTAGGGCGTCTTTTTTTAAGCTTAGCATATTTGCTTAAAACAAGCCGTGAAAGCTACAGTAATGTGGTTTGTGCTGGTGAGTTATACGACCAGGGGGACATAGTATAGGGGCCAATTGTAACAATCAGTCGACTAATTAAGTGAAATTTGTTAATTAGCTTTTTAATTAGTGAAAACAGACAATGGCTCCAATTGGAAACTTGCCGAGCGTCATTGACAACCACTAAATCAGTAATCTTTAGAAAGACTGAGCGTGTGAGAAGCACAGTAGTGTGCTAACGTTATCACTCATGCAGCCGGAGCAAGGCTACACAGGTAGCCTTAACCGGCTGCATGAGTGAACGTTAGCACACTACTGTGCTTCTCACACGCTCAGTCTTTCTAAAGATTACTGATTTAGTGGTTGTCAATGACGCAGGAGCAGGTGCAAGGGGCTACCTGTGTAGCCTTGCTCCTGCTGCACGTGCGGTATTTGCATGTTAACCCTTCCTAGGTTAACATATCACTACCAGCGTGGTATGTTAACCTAGGAAGCGTTAACATGGCGACAGTGTTTATGCTCTAGGTAAGGAAAAGCATGGCATATGGTATGAGCCGGATCCTTACACGAGGTGCAAGGTGAGCCCTGAGAATGTGTCTGTTGCCCTAGAGTACTTCACGAAAGACGAGCTACGATGTTCGCGCCAATGTCCCAACTAGAAGGATGTGATCTCTGTCTCGCTCGACGGGGAGAAGACGTTCGTGCCAAAGCACTTTCTGGTACGCTCAATCCGAGAGGCCTTTCGTGTTTACAAAGACAAGGATCCTGATTCCCTAGATGGGTCAAATGTAGTCCACACCAGGAAGTGTGATTTTGTGTGCGCTGCGCCAATTATTACCTTTGTATTGCCGCTCTAGAGATTGTTACAGACTCAACATTCAACACTGGTAAAATGATCTCGGCATTTCTGTGCGACCCACTAACAAAGTCCATGTCTTTAAAGGGGCCCTGCATTGACTTTTTTACTAATTTTTAATATGCACCGAACCTGAGCGCACTGAACGTAGTAACTTAATGAAACCTTTCTTTTCTCGAATTTCGCTTTATTTTAAAAGTTATAAGCAAATTAAAATTACAAAAACAAGCAAAAAATAACCTCCTTCATGATGCCCTTGGTTGCTTGAGTGGCCGTAAACTAGAGGAGGGGTAGTGAGCTATGCGAGCGCTCACGGCTGCCGCACTCCGTGTCGACGGCGCGAGGGGGCGCCACTAAACATGTTCTGGATAGGCTGTATACAGCGGGCGGCTAGGGCGGGTCAGATTGCATTTGCTGCGCGATTAAACACTAATTCGGCATGACACTTCATTGGCCACAAACGACAGCAAACACGGGGTAAAGATCAGTTTAGAATGGGAGCCACTTCGCGCTGCCATACCACGAAATGGCCAAACCGCCAGACAAAGCTGCTCGCCGAAGGCATTCGGAACGCTCGGAGCCGGTCGGATCCTCCAGTTTCTACGACCGCAGCGCCGCCGCGTACATCCGGTACCTTTCCGTGTCGGCGCCTGATCCCACTACTCCTTTTTAGCATGCGCCACCTTTTCCACCGCTTGGTGGCGGGTATGTCGACGGGTCATTTCTTGTTTCTGTGGTATATAAACTGCATTTGTTTCTTTTCTGATCTAAAATAGTGAACAAAAACTACTTTTATACATAATAGAAACGGTTCGTGCCACTCATATTTTGTATTTCAACCAGTGGTTGCGGAATGAGCACCCTCATTCCATTCCAATTCCATTCCGGGAATTAGAGTTTTCTATAATTCAATTCCTTTCAACTCCTAGAAATGGGGACACTGGGCCCATTCCCACTCCTGGAATGGCTGAATCGTTCCATTCCATTCCTCTAATTCCTAAACGTAAAAATTGGCACTTGACAGCTACATTGCATTTTTCGGCATAAGCAGCATAAAGCTGACATTATCAAACGCATAGGCGATTCAATTAAAAAAAAAAAAAGTTAAATGGCTCAAAAAAACATTTATTTTACTGAGCTCTCAGTGCTGGATTGCTTGGGGTGACTCAAAGCGTCCGAAGCGGTCCATCGCAAGGTGAAACAAGGTATCCAGAGACAAGTCAAAGGAAATGAGTGGGCATCATCTAGCTTGTTTGGAACCCTAACCCACTTGAATGTAAAACATTTAACACAAAAAACAAGCGGAACAAAAACCAAATAAAAGGCGGACTTACATGCAAAAATGCAGTATAGAAAAAAAAAAACGTCGGAGCAAAGTGCCAGAGGAGAAGGGAGGAGTGGATCTCGCTTTGTTTTAATGCCGAAGCAAACCCACATTTCGCACTTCAAAGGGGTGCGCGCAAACGAACGTGGAAGGCAGCAGGGTTGACCAGCTGCTAAACAACGCTCCTTGAACTATGAGAAAGAAAACAATAACTGATCATCTTTCAGCGGCGCGCGAGTCAACGAGTTATAATAATCTTTATTTTGTTGGGTGTCCAAAAACAGCACAAGGCCTAAATAGTGGTACACCGCTTATGTAAAAACATTAGATCACGTAATCGTCTTCTATCGAGTAACGTACACAACCCAAGTTTTTTAAGTAATTGTTCGTAGCTGTAGTAGCAAGTACGGTCGAAATATCTGTCGTAAATTATGCCTATGAAGCGTTTTTGAACACGCTCAATACAGCATGATGCAGTGAGGTTAATGCAGTTCCATACAGAAGAAGCATACTCCAGCTTCGTACGCACTAGGCAACAAAATAAACGCACAAGACAAACAGGCGAAGAAAACTTTCTCGTGAAACGAGATATTGCCCCAAGGTTTCTAAAAGAGGCGTTGCAGATAGTTAAAACGTGATGATTAAAATTTAACGATGAATCAATAAAAATTCCAAGATCACGAATGACGGAGACTCGGGTGATGATGCTGCCACCTATTGTGTAGGAAAATGCAAGCGAATCACGCTTTCTAGTGAGAGACATTGTTCTTGTTTTTTGTTCGTTCAGTGGAAGATAATTCTTTGCACACCACTGTGAAATTTGCAATGCGTCCTCCTGAAGAAGTACGCAATCGGAGTGAGATTGTACACGTCGAAACAGTTTGATGTCATCCGCATACAAGAGCACTTTTGAATTTTTCGCACAGAGCGAAATGTCATTCACAAACATCAAAAATAATAGTGGGCCCAGGTTGCTTCCTTGGGGTACTCCAGAAGGCGATGAAAAATAATCGGACATGGATCCTGACACACGAACATAATTTGTACGACATGTAAGATAACTTTTGAACCATTGGCAGTAAGTCAAGCACAAACCATAGCTATCTAGTTTCGTCAGAAGTGTGCTGTGATTAACCTTGTCGAATGCCTTCGTCATATCAAAGTATATTACGTCGACTTGCTCGCGGTTGCAAACCAATGGAACGGCATAATCTAAAAAAGAGCATAGATTGGTTTCAACCGACTTACCCTTCAGAAATCCATGTTGTTCTGGGTTCATTTTATGTCTTAAAGTGCCTGTACAGACATTTATGCATTATCATTTCAAAAACTTTGGAAAAACTGCACAACAATGAAACGGGACGATAGTTGTTTACAGTACTAGGGTCCCCTGCTTTATGAATCGGAACAACAACAGAGCGTTTCCAGATAGAAGGAAATATTCCTGAATGTATCGATAAATTAAATATGTGTAATAAGACAGGAGTTAGCAGTTCGGCACACCCTTTCACAATAAAACTTGGAATTCCATCTGAACCAGCAGACAGCTTCGATTTCATATTACGAATGCTTTCCCTGATTTCAGGTTCGTCAATTGGGATAAAAGACAGAAAATCAGATGTGCCATGGCACGTCGCGTTATTGTCAGGGACAGATGCTGATGAAAAACATGATTTAAAATGCTCAGCAAACATGTTGGCAATTTCAATTGAATCACACGTATAGCCAGAACTATTTCGCATCGGTGCCACGCTACTATTCCGCTTCTTTTTTGTCGGTACATATTTCCAAAAGTTTTATCTTTTGGAAATATGTACCGACATACGGAAACCAAAAGAGTTATCAGAGCTCTGCGAGTTATGAGTCGCCCCCGTTCCCAGATCTCAATTTGTGCACGTGCATGCACCCTCCATGCCGTCGCCAAAAAAAAAAAAAAAAAAAAAGTGCAAGACAAGAAGGACGGTGAGGAGCCGTGCATGGCGGTTTCATCCTTTGCCGCTCCCTTCGCTTCTTTTGCTTGGTTTCTTGTTTCGCTCTCGTATAATACAAGTAAAGCCTGTCGTCTGTGCGTCTGCAAAAGGCGCCACAGCCACTCCCCCCCCCCCCCCCCCCTCTCTCTCCTCTGCTCTTGGCTTTGACGCTTGTTTATAGTATTGGTATTGCATTTTTTGCGTACAGTCTGTTAGGGCTCCACATGGGCTGGCAGTTTCCCACTGCTCATTTTATTTCTGAGCAACTGAATGGCTGACATGCTCGGTTTATAAGCTTTAACTGAATGTAACCCCCCCCCAAAAAAAAAAAAGTTAAAAAATTATAAAATAAAATAAAGAACTGGGCCCATTCCATTCCCATTCCATTCCAGGCAAAAGGCATCTAATTCCATTCCCATTCCATTCCCCTTACCGTCGCCGCCATTCCATTCTCATTCCATTCCGGGGTCGCGAAAATGCGGAATGATTCCGGGAATCATTCCAACTCCGGAGTGGCAACTCCGCAACACTGATTTCGACTGAACAGATGCTTTTAGCGGCTCTGACCAGTAGTAAGCCCAGGACTTTCGGTACCGCACCTTCGGTACCGCGGGTCGCCCCCGTCGGTGGAGGAGGTTTCCGCGTCGTTCGGTTAAAATATGACGCACTGATATTTAATTACTCTCTCCGTGCCCGCTGGCTTGTCCGAACCCCAAGAGACGTGGAAACCGCAAAAAAGGTAGACGCTTAAATATGATTGCATGGCCCCTTTAAGGAGACTGTGATCACTGCCCAAAACGCCAGTCTTTTACACTCGAGAAACTTCATATCCCAGAGGATGAAGAGATTGTGCTTACAACACAAAATTCCGGCAACCTTGTGAAACAAAAAAAATTTGAATCCTGAGAGTTTCCTAAAAGTCAATCAAGTAACGGTTGAAAGTTAGATATTTCAAAACCATATCCGACGAATGCAAGGTAAAGCAAACGACGATGAAAAGCAAAGTGCAAAGCGAAAGCATTGTCTTTCATTTTGACTTTACTGAAAACTGGACCATCATGCTTCCTGGCAAAGTTCAAGCATACCACTGGAAAAAAAAAATGATTTTACATGTGTAGTGACGACAAGGAAATCTACAAACATCTTTGCTATCATCAGTGAAGACCTGTGTGATGACACCGCTCACAAATGCTTGGCTCTGGAAAAAGTAAAAGAGTGGGTTGAAGACAATGTTGCGGTATACTTGCATGTGACGTAGGTAAGTGATGGGGCCACCAGTCATTTCAAGAATTGCTACCAGCTTTAGTTCGCACAGAACGATTGCCCACAAGCCCAGTGGTTATTTTTTGCATCTGGACATGGGAAAATGCATGCGACGGAGTTGGTGGACACATGAAGCGCCAGGCCATGCTGAACAACCTGAGAAAATGTTCAATAAGTGCAATTCCTACGGTCAAGACAATGGTGAGCGTTCTATCCGAGAAACTGCTAGGCGTGCATCTTGTATATCTGGGCGAAAATGAGGTTTGGTATTGTCATCAAAAAAAAAAAAAAAAAAGAGTGGTGGACGGTGTGTGCTTTTCCTGGCATTCAGTCTTGGCACGCATGGCGGCTGTGCAAGTCATCAACAGAACGGACCTTTGACATATATGTAGCACATACAGTCGGATCTGGTTAGAAGAAACTTTATTAAATGGGTACAGCGAGGAAAGCCTTAGCGTAAAGTGCCAAATTTGATTCCTCAAGGACTGCTCATTTTGAATGCAGGAACATCTTATTTTTCACAGTTTTCTTCGTGGGATATTTAACCTACTGTTTTACTTGGTGATTGCTTATAATCTTTATCTGATCACCATACGAGATTCACGAAACATCCTCGCGCAGAATAAAATCTTTCGGCCTGCCACAATCCATTCGTACACCTAAAGTATCGAAGCTGCTACAGTCAGGGTACGGTGGCACCCCTCACCTGAAATTGTATTTACCTGGAAATGCATAGCCAACCTAAACTAAACTATTTTAGTATTCAGTCTTTATTATTGTGTGTAGCAGTAAAGTTATTTCTTTTATTCTAAATATAAGATATACCGGAAAGTAAACTTTACACTGCATCATCTTTTCTGAAATCACTAGTCTCTGATATGATACCTCTTTGTATATAGTTTCTCCTCACTTTTGCTGTGTGACCGATTGCTCTAGTTGTCAGTGACCTCATCTGAATATAAATATATGAAACGAAACTGGAACTCAAAGTCAGTTCTCATATAGGGTACTGCTAAGTGTAGGCTTTGAAAAAGGGCCCCACTTTGGGGAGTTATGCCTTCTTTCTCAATCAAATAATGCAACATGCTTTTAATAAAAATTAATGCCGAAAAAAAAAAATGACACGGTACCCAAATTTAAAAGAAAAAAAATTTTAATGTTTTTTCTTTATTTGCATCAGAATTTTTGTTGTTTGATTTTTCCCCATTTTTTCCTAAATATATCATGACTACCGTGTCACTTATCTATCTAATGTATATATATATATATATATATATATATATATATTAAATAATTGCCATATACAAGTAGAATACTGACTGAAAAGTATATGATGGTGTTTAAATAGTTTCATGAGATACAGGCCTCCAAATTTTGCCATTTGTCATTCGAGCAGGCATGTTTGGCAATTTTTAGAAAAAGAAATATAATGTAAATAAATATTATTATTATATATTAGAAGCAAGCTGTACCCATAGTTTGTTTCTAAAAAGTATTAGAATTGTCCTAATTTTATCGTTTTAGTTATTCACTTTCAAACGTGCCACCTCCATCAGTGCGCATTAATGCAACTGTCCACCTCTTCATGCCTTGCAATGTTTCCTGTCCCCAAATTTTTTTTCTGGTCAAAAATGCTACTGAAAAAAGGTAACCGATTACCGTTACAATTACTTCACTCTAAGAAGTAACCAATTACAATTACATTTACAGCCTCAAAAAGGTAATAAAAAATTACTCTAAACTAATCGATTACTTCCCACGTTACTTTTCATACAACTTTTTTGTTTTTTTATTACGGTAGCACATATTCGCGACTCCAGCAAAACGGACGCCGCCAAGCGGGAAAACCGCGAACCAGCCGGTCCAGGTCGCTCCGCGCCCCTCCGCGTCTCTGGTGGCTTTCGCGGACACGTGTTGTCGGCGCGACGGCGAACAGTGTAATTTCACGAAGGTCCGAAAATTTCTTAAGTTCGCCTGAGTGTTCATTCGTGTGGTGAAGCCTCAGTAGATCCTTCCATCACATGTTTGAAAGCCCGTTTACTCCACAACACACGGTCTCGTGCTTTCGATTTTTTTGGGGGAGAAATTACGGTAAAACGTTTTGATTTCTTGTCTTTCTCAAATCACATTCAAAGTGACGACTACTTGGTAACTGATAAGGGGTTTATTTATAAGGATGTAGAACAATGGCCTGAGGACGACCGACGAGGCATTTCACTGGAGGGAACACCAATGTTGCAGTCAATTGCATGGGAAGGTTCGATAGCTGCTTTTCTTGAGTTTGGTTGTGTTCGATTAGCTTCAAGTTTGAGCCACCCACGCCGGTCGGTGCGTTGGCTATTCATCTTGGCTGCTTTTCGCCGAAAAAGCCTCTGGACCACTCTGAAGGAGTTGGGCTGATTTCGCAATTACTTGATTCAGGAAAACCTGCTCGCTGCATACGATTAATGAGGGAAATTACCTGTTTTCAAAAGGTGGGGGACGCGTCTCGCAACGTTAGAAGCTGTCACGGCATTTTGATCTATCGCGCCTCCAATATTTATATTATACCCCCGTCGGAGCCAGCAGCAATATATTTCTACATTGCTCAGGTTGACCGGCCACAAAAAATACTTATTTTCTCCGTCCAGGATTCGAAGCAAAGTTCAATGCAGAGAGGTTCTGCGTGAACTCCAATGAAGACTTTCTTCAGTTTGTCTCCGTGCTGCCGGCTAGAACCATTTGGCTAAGTTTAAGTAGTATCTCTTTGTCTGTCAAATAGACTTTTATTCAGCAGTTCACCTAATATCTAGTCAACTAAGCTCATATTTCAACCCGAAGAATATACTAATATCGCTTTAGTGGGATATACGTAATATAATACATAACCCGCTCGTCAAAATGACTTCTCGATTGCTACTAAAACCTGAATTGAAATACGAGTATCAGCTGCTTAGTGGGGTGCCGGCGGGTTAACATGCTCCTTGGCTCAAGAAGCGATTGCTTAATTTTTGTAATTTTCCTGCAGCCTGTGTTGTTGACCGAGCAGACGACTGGAGTTGCTTCTTAAACGCGGATACGAACAAAAGCTCGATTTCGCGGACAGAGAAGTCGCACGGTCGAGGCATGCGAGTTAGCTGAATATTACTCTCGGTAGAAGAATTCTGTAGTCATTGCCGCTTTCCTTAGATGATCAAAACTGATTAGTGTATCTCCGGAGCCCATAGTTTCGGTTTTGGACGAAATCTCTGAAACGAAAGTTTGACATGAAAATAACAAAAAAACACCGGGAAAACAAAATCATGCTTTGCAAGTTTATGTGCACCGGCTACACTTAACCGTCTCAGTTCAAATACCTATAAAATTGGGCATTAAACAAAAGAAAATCTGTTAAATTGAAAGCGCCACCTGTTCAGGTGGCCCGGCCGAGCCGACGCGACCTGGACTCAGCCGCCATGTTTGTTTGGTGGTGGCGCCCCCTATAGGTCGCTGGAGTCGCGAATACACATTTAGATAGGTGTTCCGCATTTTTACATTTCTTCTTTTTTTTCTTTTTTTCTTTGTCCTCTACACCTTGTTTAGTTTCAGCCGCAGTTGTATCTCGAAGTTTGCTTCTGTCACCCCCAACGAATCATGGTGTCATGAACAGTGCTCCTAGCTCGAATTGGCACAGTTGATGGAGGGATATTATTTGGGAACTAATATTAGGGACAAAGGCATAATTTGACAAACCCAATGAAGTGTACTAAACAAAAACTAAGAATATAAATGCTCAAAAGTGATACCCCTTAAACCACTCAAAAACTCGTAGGAGCATGCTCATGAATTTGAATACAAGCTGTTTCCTGGTTGAAAGCCAAAAACAGTCCAAAGACACGGACAAGAACGCGAAGGTAGACGAACAACAGCGCTGCTGGAAAATATGCCTGGAAAATAGAGTGACCAGTAGAAAACTAGGGCTTGTCACCTAAAGCTGCCGAGCGAAACTTGCTAAGCATCCCAGAAATTAAGGGTGTTATAATTAAACATTTTAAAATTGCACAATAAAATGATCAACATAACAAAAAAGCATGTTATTTTTATGCGTGTATACAAGTTGGAGTTGGTCGCCCTTGAACATGAAAGAATCTTGAGTAATGGCCGACAAAGCAAACACTCAAACGTTACATTGATTTTACCTTTCATTTTTTTAATGAGAAGAGCACGTCGCCTCTGCCATGTGCAAAAAATGTATTGTTAATTGGATATATGAATTTCATCCGAAGAGAAGTTGAAACCAACAAGATATAAGAGAGAGAGAGAAAAAAAAAAGACTGCGGGCCAACAGCGGTTGCTATGAGCACTCAGAGCCAATCCAAGGCCGTGTGGGTGTCACATTTGATTGGGGGCACTGCGACGCGCGGAAAGCGTATCACGGACTACCTCCACAGAGTGGGATTGGCTAGGATAGCTGGTAGCGTCCAGAGGTCAGCATTTTAGGTCGCCCTCACTCATCCTCACCCTCACAGTCACACTCACCTAAGCCCCTCACTCACCCTCACAGCTACACTCACCTCTCAGCCCCTCACTCATCCTCACCCTCACAGTCACACTCACCTTCAGCCCTTCACTCACCCTCACTGAACCTCACGGCCCTCACGCACTCACCGCCCTCACCGCCCTCACGCCACTCCCCGCCCTCACGCCACTCGCCGCCCTCACGCACTCATAGCCCTCACGCACTCATAGCCCTCACGCCACTCACCGCCCTCACCGCCCTCACGGCCCTCACGCACTCATAGCCCTCACGCCACTCACCGCCCTCACCGCCCTCACGCCACTCACTGCCCTCATGCCACTCACCGCCCTCACGCCCCTCACCGCCCTGGCGGCCCTCACACCCCTCACGCACTCATGGCCCTCACGCCACTCAGGCCAGCTTCAGATGGGGCAATTTCGCCCAGAAACTTTACGTCGCAACACCAGCAACACGGGCCGTCCGCGATCACACGCAGCAACCAATTGCTGCAATTTGCCATCGTCATCATAAAAATTAATTTTTCTTGCACTATTTAGACACAATTACGCGTTATAAACATGTTTTTATGCATTTAAATCTCGTTAAGAATAGTAATGCACCTTTCTGAAACAGTTTATTTCCAAAAAAACGATCAATTTCAAACCAGAACCAAGTCTTTGGGTGTCATCATCACCGGCACGAGGTATCACGTGAAAATTTTGCGTCCCTGATTGGATGCAGCCGCTTCAAACGTAATCGATTTGCTCCGATTTGCTTGCTTATTTCGAGCCGGACCCGATCTCAGCAATTCGTGTCGATCTAGGGAAAGCTAGAGAACAACCCGCCATTAACACCAAAATTGCTGAGAAAGAAGCTCGATCTGAAGGGGGCCTCACGCACTCACCGCCCTTACGCACTCACCGCCCTCACGCACTCACCGCCCTCACGCACTCATGGCCCTCACACACCTCATTCACTCACCGCCCTCACGGCCCTCACGCCTCTCATGTCACTGCCCTCACGCACTCATGGCCCTCACACCCCTCACGCCACTCACCGCCCTCACGCCCCTCACGCACTCATGGCCCTCATATCCCTTACCGCCCTCATCGCCCTCATGGTCCTCACCGCCCTCACCGCCCTCACAGCCCTCACCGCCCTCACGTCCCTCACCGCCCTCACCGCCCTCACAGCCCTCACCGCCCTCACAGCCCTCACCGCCCTCACTTACCCTCACTCACCCTCACACTCATGAATTTTCCTGGTTCAGAAACTCACTCACCCTCACCTCACCTGTGAAGATGAGGGTGAGTGAGTGTGAGTGAGGGCCCTCATGAGTGCGGTTTGCCGAGGTATGGTAGCACCCGCTGCGTCCAAACGTTAGGTGAAGCGGAGTATAGAAATCTTCTAAATGGCAAATCTTCTATAAAAAAGTTAAAAAAAGATCAGTACAGGCTAAGAAAAGTTTACGGGGGAGAAAGGAGAAAGCAAACGCAAGCTTGGAGTAAAGAGGAGGTATCTCCTCTCTTCTCTGTTACGTTTTAGGTCATTTTGGCAAACAGAACACACAAACAACCTTTCCTGCCGGAGTCAGGCTGAAGACTGAGCGGTTATTAAAGATAAAAAGAAAAATAAAAGAAAGGACGCCTAGTGTACGGGGCACTCGGGTTACGTGAAGCGGGGAACGGCTCCGCGCGAACGGCGGTTCTTGTTGGCTCTCGGAGGCTTTGGAGCTTGCGAGCGTGGTTGACTCCATCTTCGTCTACCAAACTTTCGTCTGCTTCCTGCTGTGCAGCTCGCAGATATTTCTTAACCTGTCAACCGGTTTTGCCCAGAACTGAGTGACTCCAGCACTTCTAAACCCTCTCGCCAAAAAAAAGAAGAATTGTAATGGGTAATTTTGTAATTGCTTACAGCAAGAAAGTAATTAAATTACAACGATCGTTACTCGTTAAAGGAAGTAATTGAAGTGTTACAAAATTACAGTAAAATGTAATCAATTACAAGTAATCCATTACTTGTAATGCGTTACGTACAAGTCTGGTCAAAACTAAGTGTGGATTTGCTTATACTACCACACAACAGACAATGGCATATAAAAATATCAGTTGATTTAAAAATGTCGGCCAGCCACTCTTTGGTCGATTGTAGCTGAAATCACCTTACAACATCTATAATTTCAAGGGAACATTAATTTAGGTGCCCAAAATTACTATATTCTTACATTATTTCAGTGAAATTCAGTACCTAAAATAACCATTCACAGCAGTATGTGCCGTCCTTCATTAGTCATCTTGTTACTGTGTTTGGTGCTTCTCTATACAACTAAATGCTAGTTTTGTGTTTCAGGGAATCGTTCCTGCTGTGCAATCGATGCTAACAAAGGGTTGCAAGCAGGCATTGCCTTTTAGTCGGACAGGGCGACACATTAATTTTGACATAATATTTGCAGTTGTATGAATGAAAATAAAATGTGCACTCATGCTCTAGGAGTTATTTTTGCTGCTCCAAAACTTACCTTTACAGGGGCACTGACACCCCAAAGGTCGTATTTTT
Organism: Ixodes scapularis; assembly: GCF_016920785.2. Taxonomy (NCBI): domain Eukaryota; kingdom Metazoa; phylum Arthropoda; class Arachnida; order Ixodida; family Ixodidae; genus Ixodes; species Ixodes scapularis. Next base: position 80,858,908 of record NW_024609868.1, on the reverse strand, counting down.
TTTATTGTCTAAAACGATGCAAGTAGCAGTCATAGACACTCAAAAAAAAAAAAGAAACGCATCGCGAAAAAAAATATTTTTGCGCGCGCGCAAGAATATTTTTTATTTTTTTTATTTTTTATTTTAATTTTATTTTTGGCGTTTGATTTTCCCGCCTCTCACCTCCTCGCTTCTTTTGATTCGTGACGTCAAGAATCGCGAAATTTAGAAGCTTTGTAGGCGACATTTCTATAACATTTAATAACGGCAATCATAAAACATGTTTTCTAACGCAATTGCGAACGCACTACGGCCCTTCTTTTTGAAATACCAAAAATCGGAGTCCGTTGTGGTGCCGTCTCCTGGATTTATATCCTCCCACGGAAAACAGGCGACACCGCTCAAAACTGGTCCGCCGGCGTTCGCTTGCGCTCGCTCCTTTCCTCCTCGCTTTGGGTCGCCACGGCAACAGCAGGGAGACGTGAAAGAAAGTGGATTCTCAGGTCTCCGCAATATTTGACGTCAACGCACCGGCGTGGATCGCGCGGGAACTTCGAATTCGGCATTTGGAAATTGTTTTTTTACTTCACAAATACTGAATCCCCAAATTTCGAATTTTGGGGGTAATGTCCTGGCATCGTTTTCAATCGTTTTTGGATGATAAAAAAAACATAATTTTGATGTGTCAGTGCCCCTTTAACTGCTCTGAGAGCTACTCTAAAATCACCCTGACCAATCACATCCCTGCACTTGTCTAAACAAGCAACCTGAGTTAGTGATACAATGGTTGACACCAAGAGAAGAAAAGACAAAGAGAAGGAGAAAATCTGAGACATTCTCTCTCTCTTCTCTTGGTGCAAACTTTCGTATCCCTCAGTCTCGAGTTGTTTCAAAATTTTCAACGTACACCAGCTCACTCCCACCTTTACGTTCTGTACGTTCATCTTTTTTGTTCTTTCCTTCTCACGACCGTAGGTAAAGTTCCTGCAGAAAGCACTGAAAGACTCATTTTCTGTGAAGATCACGGAGTCCCCCACGAGCCCCGGTGGCCATCCCCTGATTGAGATCGACCAGAACCGGCCCTTGCCCAATTCTCCTTTGTGCCTCAGCCCCAGGAAGTCGGGCTCCTCCGCTAACCGCCATTGGCGCAAGCAGCTCACCAACCAGAAGATGTCCGAGTTTGGGCTCTCGGAAAACGTGTTTGAGCTTCAGGAGGAGATCTTCTTCTTGGTCCTGAGGATTGAGGACCTTGAGAAGCAGCTCAAGGAACGCCCTGAGGTATGGGACCTCGAAAAGCTCTGGCAGTTGCACGTTCGGGCCGTGTTGCCATAATATTGGCGTTTGTTTCCTTCGCAAAACGGTGTAGCACCCTGGTGAATTGCTCATTTTTTACAGTGACTTTGAATCATTGTAGAGAATTTAAGGAAATTTGTTACACACTCTGATGCAAAGGTCATAAATGTGGGGTTTATAGACTTGTTTGCTCCAGATTGCAACATTTCGTTCCCACGAGATATTCGGAAAAGTTCAAAAGAAATAGTGGGAAAGTATGAACTTCCTTATATAAATGTCCACATTACCGTGCAAATTGATGTCACAAGATACAGCTGCCTCACCTAACTATAGCTTGCATCATGGATTCTCAAACTGTGTTTCCCGGAGCACCCTCATGGGTTCCCTGAGCTACGAAATTTCCTCGAGTGTTCCTACCCCTAAGTGCTCATTTCCCACCCCTAAGTGCTTTTCCAGTTTAAGCTTTCTCTTAGCAGATCTGAGCCAACCATTGATGCACATATATGAGCCAAACACGCCCCAGTATGGGCATTATTGCTTACGAGGTTGATAGGCTCGTACGCATCTTTTATTCATCACTGCCGCGACCAGGAGGAGTTTCTCGGCCTCAGTTGAGTGCATTTAAAGGTTTGTCGAGCGACTTTATGATCGTGTAAGGCTAATGCCCCCAAGAGCGTGCATGCAGCCCCTCATGGAAGGAGGTTCGTCGGTCCAAGGCCCAGGAGCTGCGAACAGCAAATACCGTCTTTCTCAGGTCGTTGGCAGCAACCAGGAGCCGACCCAGGACGGTTCCCTGGGCCCCGAGCAGCTCGGGGACAAGCGGCACGTGGCGCTTGAGGCCCAGCTGCGCGACATGCAGGAGATGTCGGCGGTGCTGCTCTGCCGCCTGGAGGAGCTGGCAGCATTCCTGGAACAGTTGCTGACCTACGACGGGTCGGGGCCCCTCGGCTCGGTTACGCTATCCGCCGACGTGGTGGCCAAGATGCGCCAGCTCATCGCAGACAGCAAGGACTTTTCCCTGTCCGTGTCGCAGAGCATCCTAGGTGAGTGGGCGCACCGTTGGCGCCACCAAACATGCCTCGCTTAACCCACGGGACTAGTTGATACAGTCTTTATCAGAAGTGTAGAACCCACCGCGAATATGGCCGGAGTGGGCTCACTACTGTACAGCGGCACTACTGCCGTTTGCGCTCGCAAGGGTTTTAAGAGCGAAGGGAAACTTCGCTCTTGCGTCACACTCGTCTTGATGATTGACTTTGTTATTGAGGCAAGCGTAACGCAAGGGTGAAGTTTCCCCTCATGCTTGATATCCTCGCAACCACAGAACACCGACAATAGCAGTGCCTCCGTAGAGGAGCAAGGCTGCTCCCGTCACGTTTGTGGTGGGCTCTAAATGCTCGAAGAAAGATGGTGCATATGAGATCCACAAGGTTAAGGTGGGGTCACAAACATCACACAGTTGGTTTAGAAGGGCTAAATGAGGCTGATATTAGCACATCAACGGAGCACTTTGAGGTTAAATAGTTCTCAGCAAGTCCACATTGTCGCGTCGGGTCAGTGTTGCCAGTCTTTGCAGGCTTTTACCAACTTTGCTTGGTAGGAAGTGCAGGTGACTCTTGCAGTATTCCTGCTGGTTGAAAAAGTGCATGCCAGGTCTAAACAACATCGGCAGTACCATGATACTGAATCTAAAATTGAAAGCCGTTTACGACTCTCTGTAACGCCGAATTAGAGCGCAGCTCTTGAGGGGAAGGATGGAAGGGTACTGAGGGGAGGGTATATATACCTCTCCTTTCTCCCCCTCACCTCGTCATCCTGCCTGCTACTTTGCCACGGAGGCCACGTGACCTCACAATTACGCCGACGCCAACGGCGATGCTGCTCAAGCCAGAAATGGGCGCCTAAGAGCTCTGCTGTAAAACTCAAAATTCAATTTAGGAACATCTGTTGCCAGTGGGATCACTGAGGCTCTGCGCAACAAAAGGACAATGCTCGTGAGCCACTGGCACCTGAGCAAACGTCGCATTATGCAAATGGCAAATGGTGCAAACACCTTGTGTGTAGCTGTTAGGTGTCTTCTTGACCTAAGGAAACCAAATTTTCAGAAAGCTGGGGAAAAAAAAATGTCTGCACCAAGAATATTGTACGAAGGCAAAGGCGACGTGAGGCTTGTTCCTCCCTTCGAATGTGCACCGGAGAAATTTGTAAATTCAAATGAAATTCACCCTTGTGCGCGAGCCACAGCGTATCTGTGTAACATATCTACAGCATCATTTTCCCACAGAGGAAATCAGGAAAGACATGTCATTGCTCTCTGCCCAGATGGCACTATACAGGCTTAAAAGAAAGCCTGAGTAGTTTCACCTGCTTAGTATACTTGTATAAAGATAGTAGTTGTAATCGACTGACATTTCTCTTCATGTTTGTTTTCCCCCCAATTTCGATAAGGGTCCGACACCGGAAGTGTCTTGAGTGAGCATCACACGAGGAGCTCCCTGCAGAGAGGAATGCACTCGGTTCTGTCTTCTGGAGATTCCAAAGGGTATGTTCCCATGCCTTGTTATAAACAGGGGATAAATCAACAGCATGATGTATCATGGAACCTCGAGTCAGCATGCACATTGATCTGTGCTTAATTTAGGTTGGCTATCAATGTTAAAGGGCCTTTTTTTAAAAGCAGTGATTCTCAGCCACTGGTGTTTGGTACCCCTTTTGGATCGGCGGAAGTGATGGGGGACCCCCATATGCCAGGGGGGGGGGGGGGGGGGGGGGGTTGGTGATTACAATGACAGAAGGGTAAATTAAGAAAATTAAATCCATACAAACCAACCTTGAGGCTCTAAACCAGAGAATAATGAACCCTACTCACCAGGTATACACAATTTGGTCCATTTAGCTTTGTGGGACTGGCAGAACCAACATAAAAAAATGTTTTATTGCTCAGCTTCACTGATGGTTGAGCGCTTCGGGACCCCAAAGGGTCTGCGGATCCCCATTTGGGAACCACTGTTTTAAAGAATGATTTCCAATTTTTTCTTTTGAGAGCGAAGTCACTAACGTTTCTGTGCATGTTTTGCTTCTTTGTTTCTGGGCCACTGCTTACTACATCGTTTCAATTACAGTCAAACCCGTTTATAACGAACAGCAGGAAACGCTACGATCATTTCAATATAGCAAGTAGTTCGTTATAGCTAAAAAACTTTTACAACAAACTTCCGCGATGAGTTCGTTGCAAGGCGAGAGCTATTCTTTCTTTCTTATCTCTTAACTTCCGCTTTGTAACAGCGCACTAAAAAGCTTGTTTTTGATGCCTGTGCAGTTTTTTTTAGCTTATCTTCCTTTCTGAATTGTTTCTCTTCGTGGGCAACCGCCTCAAATAATTTTATTTATTTTTTTTTTTTTTTTGTGCGCACGTGCAGTGTGTATTTTTCACCTTTTTCCCCTTCCGAGTCGCTTTTCTTCGATCAATTTTGTTCGCCACACAGAGCTTTTGTGATTTTCTTCTATTCCTACTTCTTTTTTGGGGGACGGGACAGTCTAGAAGACGATTGTTTTCACGTTCTTGGAAGCCTTCCCTGGGAGAAAAAGTTCAATATAGCCAATATGTTGTTCGTTATAGAACATACATTTTACATGCATTTTTATTTAAATTTTCCGTGAGTTCGATATCGACAATAATTCGCTCTATGTGGGTTCGTTCTAAACGGGTTTCACTGTAGAGGATCATGTTGAATGTATGTCAGGAATGGTTGCTTGAAATAATGAACAGTGATGTGATTGCTGCGCCGATTGCGCCAAACTGCGCCAATGGGCTAACCCTGCTACATTCTGCTACATTTCGCCAAGATATGGGTAATCTGTGCCAAGCCTGCGCCAAAGGACCAATTTAGGTCGCCTCTCAAAACCGCAACTAAACTGAGTACTGTAATTGAGCAGGCGTATGTTACGTGGCGCAAGCGGCCGCCTGACACAAAGTAACGTGCATCAATTGTCCACCCGGTCTTGCATGGTTTTCCCGGCGTCTCGCGTTTCGCGCTCTCGTCTTGTGGGTCTCGTCTCTCGTCTCTTTTTTTTTTTTATACTTTCAGCGATAGATGCGGATGTGTGCAGATGCTCCGACGCTAGCGTGCCGGGTACCAGCCATGCCGTCATGCTGTGAAACGAAACCACGTTTTTGCGCGGCAGGAGTTACTTTGTGAGCTGAAGCAACAGCCGTGGGAAAACTATATTTGATCACTGCCTTTCAGTCACCGTGGTCGCGCGACGTCGAATGTAGCCGTGTCCACATCACTGCAGATATGGGACTTTCTAAAATGAAACTAAGTACCGCTGCATGTTCATCAACAGTCCTGTTCTTGTTTAAATCATACGTTAGTACAAAAATCCATTTTTAATTCAAAGACTGCTCTGTCAAAGTATTGATTACAGTATAGACCACTTACAACGTAACCGCTTATAGTGCAGGACCGGGTATAACGCGGTTTTTTTAAACCACCGGTTCACCTCCCATAGAACTCCATGTAATTACATACCGCTTAAAATGCAGGCGCGCGAAGGGAAATACCGGTTATAGTGCGGTTTCTGGCACAGCCCGCCGGCCGCGCCGACGACGGGAGCAGCGAGCGCGCTTCCCTGTGCGACGCTAGATAACGGCGCTGACGGCGCGAGCAGCAAGCGGCACTCGCGTGGCAGTTGCTCCAGAGCCGAGTTGCTCGAAGAAGCGGGAAGAAGCGAAAGGCTTCAGTTGCCATAGCAACGGAGGGACGCACGCACGTGTCTTTCACGTGCGTGCGTCCCTCCGCTGCGTTGGAAACAAACAACCGCAGCGACAGACCAATCGCAGGTCGAGGAGAAGTGTTGCGCACATGCCGGTCGCGGGTCGGCTGCTTCTATCCGCAGACGCGGCGTCGGTTGTGATCGTCGTCGTAGAGAACGTTCATCTCATCGTTCCGCGTAAAAGCGCTATCCTTGACTGTGAATTTTCGTTGTGTGTCGCTATGATAACCCAGCACGTACTAGAAGGGAAGATCCACCTACTCGTGCGGCGATGTCGTGGCGGCGCTCTGAAGACGGCAGAAACGCCCGTGTCGTCGTGTTTGTTTACTTCGACTACAGTAATGATTTCTAAGCATTTGTGTCCTCGAACATCGCCCGGATTTCTTATTTGGCGCATTTCATGCGTGCGCTCAAGTTCAAGGTATTACTGGCGCGTACCGTGTGAAGGATGCGAATTTTCACGCGTTTTCATCTCCGGAGAAAAGTGATTAGGGTTAGCAATCCTGAACGCTCGCAACGTCCGTCCGCAACCCGCGACGCCGTTAAAAGGCTGCGCCAGGCAAAAGCTGCTCACTTCTTTCAAAATGTGTAACACACTTGAGACAGAACTGTACTAGTCAGGTGAAATAACGACTTTCCTCAAACTAAGCTTTATTTTTCATCTAACATAAAATAAATTCTTTTCACAAGTGTAAGTTGTCTCATGGCATGTATTTTGGCCTGAAAAATTGATGTTTTGGTTATAGTGCGGTACCGCTTATAGTGCGGATTTTCGCGACTCCCGCGACATACGTTATATGCGGTCTACACGTATCTAGGTTTCTCTCGGTGGGCTTTCTTTCGAGAGGGACCTTGGTACGTGAAAAATCTGCATTGAAATAAAGTTGGTGAAGTGAGCCAAAGCAAAGAAGGCAATGTCTGCACGCTGAATCCGCACAGCGTGCTTGTTTGTCTCGAGTTCAGTCGTTGCGCAAAGCGCTCCAAGAACGGTTTGAGGCTGGCTCGCAATGTCTTGCATCAATGCGTTCAGGTTCTTCATTTTTGTGTATTTAGCTTGTACCTTGTTTGCCGTCCTGGCAAGCACGCGCCACTGGACTGTATTTGCCGCATGCTCGAAAGTTATATTTTGTGTAGAATTTTGGGGATAAGTTAGCGACGGAGCTGAGGGGCATGGTTTCGGTTTCGATCGGACAGCCGTTGTCTGCGCTCGCGCGACGAAGCATGCCCAACAGCAAGCCTGCCGAAGTTGGCCTCACGTGCGTGCAAACATGATTGCGTGACTGAGGCACCAGCTGGGACGCTTGCAATTCATTGTTTTATGTTTGCTTACTTTTGATGGAACTCTGGCATGTCGGGAACCAGTAAAACGGTGGCAAGCGTTTTTTGAAATTGCTTGGCAATGCCTACAACACTGTTCACTTATGGGATGTCTGAGCAGTAAAAACAGAAGCAGCGAGTTCCGTCACAACACGTCACACCAGAACACAACATAACACAAAGTGCCCTTCATTTGTACAGCACTTAAAACAAATATTTTTATTTTCCTAAGAATATCTGCTCCAAAATCCACTTTAGCTGCTCCGAAACACTGTCTTGGCTACTCCAAAAGCCGCTTTTGCTGCTCCAAAACACTGTTTTGGTTGCTCCGAAACGTGCGCCAAAATGGCTTAGGCCAATCACATCACTGAATGAGTCCAGTTGACATACTTGTATGTCTAGTTTGATTGTCTCAATGCGTCAGGTTTGTTTCTGTTTGTTAGGTAGAAAAAGTTGGATTTGCTATTTTTAAGATAGATTTAGAATCAATTTCGTAAAATTGTTATTCAAGTATGTCACAGCATCAGACTTGTTACTACTATTATTATTATTTTTGTTTTACTTTATGCATCTCAATAAGCATAATTTTTTGTGACTAGCCCCAAAGGAGAAAAAGATGGCAGCAGCTCGTCTGGTTCTCGGAAGCTGGACCCCAAGACCATTCCGCCTTGTCCCGAGGACATTGCCTTCATGGAGGATGAGGTCAACATGTACGTACCGCAGCCTTTGCTCTTCCGAGACTTTTTAGTTTGAAGTGAGAGCTGCTGAGAACCATAAGTAGAGCCAATTTTGATAGGGATGTGCAAATAGCCAATATAGAGCAAATATTTTTTAGACAAAGCAAATTCTGTAAGCAGCTTTATTTATGGAAGCTCAATATTTCGCAAATTTTTAGTAATGTGGGTTTTAGGAATATTTCGCAAGCACAATCTTTCATGATTAGGAGTGACGCTATGTGTTTGTTATCGTGGGATGATGTATTTGCATGATATTTTTTATATTAATGCGACAATGTTAAGGAGCTTGTGTCACAGAAAAGCCGGCAGTGTGGTCGTGGTGGGAAAATCCTGATTGGTCAATGGGTCATGACGTCGCAGCCACATGACCCTGCGCGGGAATTTCAAACAACCTTCAACGCTCATGGGAAACATGACGTCACGCATGGAAAGCAAAAGAAAACATTTACGCTGATACTGAGTGATGTTGTAATCAGAATATTTTTATATTATTATGCTTTAAATGTCTGAGGGCACCTAAGCACTTATGAGTTGCGAATGCGAAAGCATGAATGTCGTTCTTCCGTTCCCTTAGTTCGTCTGCAGCGTAGTGGTATGCACGTTTCGCCGGCGGACGGCTGGGCACGCGCTTTCATAAAGTGGCCGTGCCGCGCTGAGCTGAGCTCGGCCGTGCGACCTCTCTGGAGTCTGCCTGGGCAGGCTCTGGCTATGCTGCCACTGCCCCTTCCTCTTACAGGCGGCCGCACCGCTGCGTGCGCTGCACTGCCATGGAGAGGGCTCCTCTGTTGGCTCTTCTTGGAATTATGCCATATGAGAGCCAGTGGGAGCCTCGTTCCTTGATGACGCATGCCAGCCAATGGGAGCCTATCCATCAGAAATTGGCTTCACTTGGGAAAGGGGATTTTAGGTGTTGTTTGGCCAACGTTTGGCGTGGTTCCAAAACTGATGACGTCGGTTCGCTTCATGGGACAGTTAATGCTTTTGCATTAAAAATCATAGGTAATTCCTTTGTTACAGAAACCTTCATTGTTGCTGTCATTTTCTTTCACCTATGGAAAGTGAGCACACCAAAGACATGGAATAAAAGCATGTTGATGTTCACTTTGAGGCAAAAAATGACAAGAACATATGAAAGATGGCACTGCAAACATATATCCAATTTATTCGAATATCGATTGTTTGATGTAGCAGATAGGTAAGCCGTAGAGGATAAAACAAATAGAATATATATACAAGGTCAACATTAATTTTTTTAAGGAACTGAAAGGAAGGAAACTTTTACGAGTATTTATTTTGCAGTGTCACTTGTTCCTGGCTCAAACTTGCTCATCAACATCACTGAATGGTTATCTCCCTACAATGCTTCCTTGTCGTGATATTGGCGTAATATTGGCGATGCTGCGAGCAGTGAGCTTAAAGTCACAAGAAGATGCTTCACAAAATGTTAGTGCCTGCTGTGATAAGACCTCCTATTCCTGATAAGATCACATGATTATTGTATCAACCACGCGTGCCTCCATGCCATGGCACTTGCTCTGCATCACTTGCATCAAACTTCACCGCTTCACAACAGAGCGCTTTGGCAGAGCATCTCCGTTGGCTCATTAGGCCAAGAAAACTCAAAAGGTCAACCACCTTTAATTAAAATTACAATTGACCCTTATTTTCAGTAACATCGAAGATAAGGAAGACCTGTTTTCGAATGAATGGGGTATCATACATAACTTTTTCTCTTTCATTTTTTTTTTGTGTGTCATTCTTTTTCTTTTTTTATTTTTTCTTCTGAATGAAGGTATGTTTTGCAGCATTCTCAAACTTTGAAATACTTTGAAAAAATTGAAAGACATTTGCAAATCTCTGTAATGTGAAGTTGAATTGCAGCTCTTGAGGTATTCTGATTTTGCGATATACCGTGACAGGAGGGTATGCAGGAGTAGGAGGGGAGGGTTACGGAGGATCCTCATTCTCCCTTCCTCCTCCTTCATAACCTCCCCTCCTCTCACAGTTTCCTCACAAAATTTAGCTGGAAAATAGACGGCACGTAACCTCAACACGAGTTCAGTTTCCCCGCTAAATTTAGCGGGGTAAATGACGTCACATGACTTCACGTCACCTATGAACAAATTCCGTTTCTTCGCTTGATTTAGTGGGAAGATTGACGTCGCGTGACCTCAACATCAGTTCAATTCCCCGCTGTTGCATTATGGGACATCACAGACCTACACACCAATTCAGTTTCTTCGCCGAGTTTACCGGGGAATCGGATTGGTGTATAGGTCTGTGACATCCCATAATGCAATGCGCACGGTTACGGCGACGGCAACGCCGCGTAACACGGGAACGGGTGCCTAAGAGTTGCGCTCTAAAAAATTAAGTTCCCAAATAGTCCTATTTAATTCTAAGCCCGTATCAAATCTGGCATTATTCAGTTTGATATTCAAACGTTGAAAGCATTTACCCTAAATACTAAGGTCTCGTAAAACAAAATGGCCACTCATTCCAGTGCACATACTTCTTTACTTCCCGACAACATTCATTTTCCTGAGTCGCAATGCCGTTGCAGCGGCAAACTGTCCCAATCGGCTTCCAATCCTCACGCTCTGCTGTTCGCCCGTGCAGGCTGAGGGAGCAGGTGCAGCTACAGCAGCGCGAGATATCGGCCCTTACCCACCGCCTGGAAGAACGTCAGTCCCGGGAAGGCCCCGCCACCCCGGTCGCCACCGTCACCACAGGTACGTGCACTCCGCGCCGCCACCCCGGAACCCCGGCCTCTCTCTGCGAAGGCGAGGACACGGACGCGTCGTGGCGCTACCAGGACCAGGTGGTCCTTGTGCAAGCCAGCGACAGCGACGACATCCTGCTTCTCCTAAACGAGAGGGGGCTTCCGGAAAACGTGTATTTGCGGAGCACCTGGGAAAAGCAGACCCTCGAACCGCCCGCCCCCACCGCCGCAGAAGTGGACGCGGACGCGGACGACTCTTCCTCTTCCCCATTGTCCTCGATGCACCGCAAGGCGGCGGTCGTCGAGAACGTCGTCGACGCCGACAATGGGAACGGCGCACCGCAGGAGCCCCTCGTGGCGATCGGGCGCTTCCAGTGCTGGTCCTCGGATTCCGACATCTGGTCCGAGCCGGACCGAAGTGTTTCGGAGCAGAGGATGGGAGGAGTCTGTCGGAAGGACTGGGCCAAGCAGCCGCGGAGGTCGCCGAAGGGCGCGCGGAAGGCGTCGGCGGCACTCCGTCAAGACGCGGGTTCGGACTCTGTCGGCAGGAAGTCCGTCAAGGAGCTGTGGCTGTCGGGAGAGTGCGGTAGGAGCCAACCGTGTCTTGCAGACGGAGGTAGCTCTGGCTCGGAGCACTGGCTCGAGCTCGGCATGCTGCTTGGGAGATGGATGTTGGCAATGCGCCTTTTTCCTTTGTTTTGTTTCAGTTGGTGTTGCTGCTTGTTGGCACGTCATCATATTTTTGGTTGGCAATCGATTTGGATGGCAGTTCTATAATCTATCATTGACATTGTTGTTACGTTTATGCTTTGGGCATGTTTGTGGAATGTTTTCTGTTATGTATAGAGTGGTTTGTAGAGTACTTTGACGGTAAAAAATATAAGTATATTTTGTTTTCTTTTTGTACAGTGTCACTGAGAGTGCTTTCTTTTGTTTCATAGGGATTTGCACAAGGTTGACGGTTTCTTACAGCTGACACTGGTCAAAATTTGAGTTTCTCTGGTAGTGCTCGTGTGAACTATGAAAGTTTTTCTTTTTATAGCAAATGTTTGTATTTAAGGTTTGATTTTTAATTATTATCCTCAATTTTGCATTGAAGCACGTAGGTAACGTAGTTACCACAAAATACTGGGCATGCACCGACATTGGAACAGGTTTCTGATAAAATTTCAAAAGTACGCAAAGCGCTATGTGCACACAAATCTGGCTTCAACAAATGTCTATCCCACTGGATTGGAGTGGCCACTTGCTAATTTTCTATAATGTTTAAATTTCGATGTACCTCATTGAGACACAAGTATTGGTCCAAATATTTGGAGTAGAGGAAGTATTTAATTCATTATACTACATTTCAATGCTTTTGTGATATTTTTTCATTTACCTTTGTTTCTTTGTTGTGTTATTCTCAATGTTCATTTTTCTTACTTGCAGAAACAAGAAGCTTGTAATATAGTTTTGCTATACTTTATCATACTTGTACCTTGCAGTTTTTATTCTTGTTTTGAGCATATTGTTTCTTATTTTATATATATTTTATTTGCTTGTGTCTTACCTATTTCCTTGGATCGTAGGCTTACTATTGCAACTGTGGGTAATGGCATGATCTAGTTTTGCAGTGCATTAACGAAATTACCTTTTTGCATGCTTGTCATGGCATTTATTAGGACAATAAGAATTTCTATGACTAGTACTATAATTTACAGTTATAATTTCTCTATTATACTGCCCACATTAGTGGGTGCTTACCATTGAGTGTTGTCGTCTTTTAATAGTGCATTATTGATGCAGTTACAAAACCAAACTAGAAAAAGGTGAAGCCGTATTTGTTCTTGTCTTGGCGAGCTTGAAGACTAAATCGTTGAATATGTTAATAAATAAATAAATATACCAGGCACGTGGAAACCTCAAAATGGGATGTCGCATGCAACCTGTGGTAGGTGCACACTCAAGGTGAATCGATAGTGACCAATTGGCAACTTTAAAGTTCTCGCAAAATCCTAGGCGACGACTCGCACGGGCCTGGTTGCATGCTCGGCATTTCACAGTGTGTCCCTTTGATGGAGGTGCTTTCGACTGCTCAGGACGTTCCAAGCGGCCTGCCCCGTCGGCCCGGACGGAGTCTCACAAGCTCGAGAAGCTCCTCCGCAGAGTCCACCACTGCAACGGCAAGCTCGAGGATTCTCTCGTGCTCCACAGAGAGCTCTGTCACAAGATGCTCGCTGGACCCACCGGAGAAAAGGTGGGTTTTTTTAGTTTCTCCGATCTCCAGGTTGTTTGTGCGACAGTCGGTGAAAGAATCGAGCATAAAACAATACAAGTGTGCACGGTGCGCTCTATCACATTTAAAATGCAAATGCATGAACCAGCCTTGCAGTTCAAAGGTCATAAATAGCTATTAGATCTGACTACTGCAATGCACAAAGGTTGATAAATACCGTAATAAAAAAACGTACAATACGAACCCGTGTATAATACGAGGCATGATTTGAGGACTGCGAAAAAGAAAAAAAAAAAGTTTCATCTGCATATAATACGAAACAATTTAAAGACCGCGAAGATATTTTCGCGTAAAGTGCGACCCAGGAAGTCTTAAAAAACACATGCAAAGGAAAAAAAAACATTTTTTTTAAACAGCCTATAGATGGAAAAAGTATGTCATAAAACGAATTTAGAACAAAGAAATAAAACTTTTAGAGCTATATTTACGGCGCAAAACGAATTTGTAGTTGGCGCCTGCGGGAGCCGCCGTTCGTCACGTGGTAGACCTGTGCACCGCCGCGTTGCGTTGCCGCTGCCGCCTCCGCACGCTGAGCGTTGTGTGCCATCGCTTCGACGCGTTTCTCCACGCCGCCGCCGCCATCGCCGCGCAAGTTTGTCTGCTTCAGGGCACCGCCGTCGTCATCGGACCGGTGCGCAGGTCTATCGTGTCTGTTTGCGCTTTTTCAGGAGCTTCCTTTCGACTCTAAAAGTTACTTATTAATCTTCGTTTTTTGTTATACTTCGAACAAAGATGAATAAGTTACTTTTGGAGGCCAAAGGAAGCTTCCGAAAGAGTGCAAGCACCACGTGGTAAATAGGGGCCAGTCACGTGATAAATATGGGCCACTTTTCCGCGGCGCCCGTTGGTGCCAACTACAAATTCGTATAGCGCCGTAAATATAGCTCTAAAAATTTTTAATTTTCGTTGTAAATTTGTTTTATGACTTCCTTTTCCCAACCCGGCTGTTTAAAAAAAAAGTTTTTTTCCTTTGCATGTGTCCTTTAAGAAAAGTGTTTATTTGCATCATAATTGAACCTTAATCACTGTCATCACCTCCATCGGACTCCTTGTCCGACGCCTCTTTCAGTGCCGTCGAGCACATTTGAAATCCCGCACTTCTTGAAAGAGTGAGCGACGAGCGTGCGCCAATGCAGTGAAAACTTGTCGGGCGCATAAAGCGAGCAACCCAATGTCGGCTCAAAGTTTTCTCGCCTTCTCTTGCAGCAGCTCAATGTTTACGGCGAGGTGCCGTTTCACGTTGCTCTTTTGCAAAGTCGCCGAGACTTGCCTTGACGTCGGCGAACATACAATTCTTTGGGCCTCTAAAGCTTCTCCTTGTTCCGTTGCACGCGAACAGAGCTTGCTTTTGTCGTCTCCATCCGCGGATGCTGCCTTCATTTACGGCAAATTGTCGTCCGGCAGCACTGTTGCCAATGTCTTCCACAACCAAAACGGCTTTTCTTTTGAAGGCGGTCGAGTATTGTTTTCGCGCCGACGTCATTGCCTAGCTTGACTGTGGACGGATGGTGGCGCCTCGGACATTGTGATTTCAATGGTGATGATAGCCGTTTTGAACGCCATATTGCTTCGAAATCGAAACTACGTCAACCTGCGTTAGATCGCGCCTCATCGAAGCTGAAAATTGTTGGGACTCGCGTATAATACGAGCTGCAAATTTTACATGGCAAATTTTGGAGAAAAAAAAAAAAACCTCGCATTATGTGCGGGTTTTTACGTAGAGTACATTTTTACCCTTTTTTACTTTGGTTCCTGAAGATCCAAAGCCAGGCTGACTGTGTGTAGGACCCGTTGTCAACATGGAATGCTTGCGGGCAAATGGAAAAATGTCAAAGCCTAGCTGTCCTCTCAATCTTAGCCTGCGTAAATATTGTCCGCTTTTGTTTTTCCACCATGTTCCCTGTGCCCAGGAGTCCCCTGACCAGCCACAGCCTTCGGCAGAGCTGCTGGACACGCACATCCAAACAATGAGGAAGCTTCAGTTCAAGCTAGAGGAGATGGTCATCAACAATGAGCTGCTCCTGGAAATCCTCACTGAACATCTGGGTATGTCATTTTATACCTTTTCAGTAGTGGAGCCCCTAAGAAACAAAGGGGATATCTCGAAACAATGCATTGTGCAAGCGGTACAGAAATTCTTGGTATCACTTAGGGTAGCTAAAATGATATTTTCTTTTCCTTTAAGCTTCCTGTGAGTTATCTGAGGGTAACATCATTATGGGAAGAATTTGTCAGTTTTGTCCGATGTCTGAGAATCGGACGACAAACCGCACTTCGGTCAAGATCTTTCTGATTATGAATGTTCTATGGCGCAAACTCAGAAATACCCTCGGGGCCAACTCGAAAATCATCTACCCCTCACATTTCCTTTCGTTGCTTGGCTCGTTTCTCCAGTTATGAAAATTGCAAGCGTTTGGCCAACTTTATGGGCTGCTCACCAAGCTTTCTGTATGATGTGTCTTTAGAAACATCCTGTAATTAGGACAATTTTTGTTTCAGCTTCCGGGAGCATGATCACCACAGATTCAAAGATGTCGGCTCCATCAAGCGGCAACACGCAGGCAAGCGCTGCCGAAAGACTGGAGCAGTACAAGAAGGAGCTCGAGTGCAAAGAGCGGAGACAGGAGATTCTGAAGCGGGCCATTCTTCGCGAACAAAACTCTAAGCTCCAGCTTGAGAAAGAACTGTCAGAGTGTCAGAAGGAACTGCAATCGCTCCACGAGGCACACACCTCGCTCAAGGAGGACTACAAGGAAGTCCTCAGGAAGACCTCGGACACCGGACAACGGGAAGCTCGCCAGCGGAACCTCAGACCCCAGAAGGACGCAAAGACCTCCAGGGCCGGCAAACTGGAAGCTCTGGGCTCAAGTTTTGAGAAGAGCGACAACAGCGAATTCGTCAGCGGCTCACGGAAGCCCGACGGTGGGCGACACTCTCAAGGGGTTGCCAGACTAAGCCAGGAGTTGGCGTCACTCCGGGAAGAAGTGGCCAACCTGCAAGAGGAGAAAGCCGTGCTGACCCAGAAGCTGGAAACGACGCAGAAGGAGCACGAGATCCTCCTCGAGTCATCCAGCAACAAGATCTCCGAGCTCGTGACGAAGCTTGGCCCGCTGTCGACGCAGAACAAGATCCAGCAGGAAGAGATCAGGAGTGCGCGAGAGCTGAACGACAACCTTGCCGAGGAAAACGGGAAGCTTCAGTGCGACCTTGATGCCGCATTCTCCAAGTTGGATGCGCTAGACCGGGAGCTGGAGTCCCTGCAGCGGGAGAACAGGGACTTGAGGGAATGCGTGCTCACTTCGAGGTCCCAAGAGAACATGCTGAAGGAAAAGCTGGAGAAGATCGGGGAGGAGTTCCAGGCACTGAAGAAGACGTCGGAGGAACGCGCTCGGAAAGGCGACGTCCTGGAGAGAGAAAAAGACGAACTCGCCACTGAGCTGTCCAAGTTGACGGCGCACCTGGAGTCCTACGAGTCCGAGAAACAGCTCTTGTACGAAGAGAAACAGAGGCTCATTCTCGAAGTGAGTGCAGAGAAGGATCAAGTGGAGCGCATCTCTAACGAGCTGCAGCGCTGCGAGCAGGAGCGCGACACTCTCCGGACGCATGGGAGCGAGCTGGAAGAGCAGTTGCATGCTTCAACGGAGAAGTTGCAGGAAGCGGAGCAGATGGCTTCGGAGTTGAAGGAGGAGCTGGGGGCCACAAAGGGAAAACTGGAGAGCATGGATGTCCGGTGTGGCCAGCTGGAAGAGGAGCTGAGCAGCTCCAAGGAGGCGCAGAGGCAGCTGCTCTGGAAGAGCGACGAGTTGCAGAGGGCCCTCGATGCAGTTGGGAGGGAAGTCCAGCAGAACAAGAGCTTTGCCAGGGCCAGCCTTGACAGGAAACACGTCATGGCGTTCAGGGAGCTTGAGGATCAGAACAGGAGGTACATTTTTTTTTCTCTCTTGGTTTTGGTTGTGAAGCAGTGATGATACCTGTTTGGTAATGTTAGATAGGGATTTTGCTTGCAAAAGCATCTGGAGGGATATTGAAACATACTTCCAAACTCCTGGGTTGAGTTAGATACAAAGCAATCTCCCTAAGGACTGACGCCTAAGAAAGCTATCGTACCGTCCATTCATGACCACAGGACGGTCGCCACGTCAGCTTTTGTTTACTATAGTGAACACAAACATTATTGCTATATGAAACGATTTCAATGTAACAGTGTTTATTGGAATAGGAGTTCCCAAAACACAATGCAGTTGGGCACGGGGCTGGTCATAGACGCTGCCAACCAGAAAAAAGTGGAAACGATCTTGTCCCAAGGCGGGAAGTTACGAGAGAACCTCGCGAAGAAGGGAAGTAGCGGGACAAGAATAGGTTATTTGTACCTTGTCTTCACCTGTGACAATGTGAAATGCCCGCATTGTGCATTATGGCAATCGTGTATTAATTAAGAAATAGGGAATTGTGCACAAAAACCCAGAAAAAGTTCTAAAACCTGGTGCTACAGAGGTTCGATACAAATACTGCGTTCTCATTAGGGCAAGAAAGTGTCATCTCTTGTAGTGATTACTAGAGTTCCATGTTTGGAAGTGTCATTGGGTTTATATTATCAAGAGTAGTAGCTACATTGATACCTCTTACTAAGACTTACCCAGTTGGTCATTCAAAGACCTGCATGCTCACCAGACTTGTTGAACTTGTGACATTGGAAACATGATCCCCTCCCCCATCCATCGTCAGCTTACAAGGCGCCGTTATGGAGCTCAAGTCGAAGCTGGACAAGGCTTTCCACGACAACAAGTGTCTGAGGCTTGAGCTGAGAGTCAACGAACAATTTCAGCCTAGGAGCAGCCCTGGTAAGAATGTGCTGTCATCTTAACGCAGAATGTGTTTTATAAGTCGTTTTTGATGAGAAAATTGTCACGAACAGGTTACCGTAAAATCCCAAAAGATGCCCCACCCCCGAAAGGTAACCCACTCCTATTTTTGGATGGATGCTCTATTTCTTTTTTTAAACACCGAAAGATAGCCATTCTTAGTAATCATAGCCTTCGGATCAATGATGTCCTTGGCGTAAATGTGTCTAGTTAGCTATGGCAGGATGTAAGCGAATATTGCTGACTTGGAAGTATGGTCATCTTTGCTTCATTGCCCCTTGCTGCTGTAATAGGTTTGACAAAGACAAATGATCTAAAAATAGCATTTTTTCAACTTTTCTTGATTACACACTGAAGGTTAGCCTGCTCCTTATTTCCACCCAATTTTCTTTCGATTTTAGGCAGGCTATCTTTTGGGATTTTACGGTCTATAATGTGTGCCATGAACAAGTGACACGCTGGGAGCATTATGGACATGAAGGTTATATAAAAAAGTGTATATATAAAGTTTGAGCCCCGGAGGGGCTTGAACCTGAATTGGTGCAGTGGCAGTCGAATACTATTAGCCCCGAGAAGTTCGTGTGGCGCCCCCTTACGGCGAACCGGGGTGACGTCACGGCGAGGAGAGAATTTTTCCCCGACTCGCCCCGCTCGCCCTGTGGAGGCTGTGACGCCACTAGTTGTCGACGCGCTCGTTTCTATTTAATTTTTATTGGCGTGTTTTTCGTAGGAAGTGTAAATTCTTATATGTGCCTTTATTGAGGTATGGCCTGTAGCTACAGGCGAAACTTCAACCAACATTTTAAGCATTGTTGACAGGGCAGGCAACGCATGAATCGGAGCTGGTATATAAAAATAAAGAAATATGGCCACAATTGCAGGAGCATCACTATAGATTTACATCTCTCACAATAAATGCTGCTGATGGTCTGAATGAATTGGCAGGTTATGTATACTATTTGTTTTGTATCTCTGTTTTTAAACAAGATCGCCGAAGCAGAAAAGCTGCATGCTGCTCGAGTAACGTGCGAAATACAGTCTGGAGAGAATCACATGAGAGACAGCCCAAGTGCAGGGGCAAAGTAGAAAAACAAGGAACATTTATTATATACATTGCTCGCATTTGACCTTTGCTGGATTCGGATAGTATTTCAATGGACTACATGGGAGGTATGTGTGGTCTTCTTTATATCAACCCTCAAGTAATGTATAACAAACGTAAGCGAAGGTGTCTAGCTCGTCATTAGTCTAAAATTTAGATTTTACATAAATCGAATTGTCCTGAAGCTAAAATACCAGAAGCTTTTCTCACGCAGACTGTCGCCCTTCACAGGTTCCAAATTTTCTGCTACTAGTGTTGCATCTACCACTGGACAGACGTTCAAATACTTGCTTTTACTCCTGTTTTCCTCTGTTGTCAGAGAGTCCAGATGTAGGGAGTTTGGAGGCTGAGGAAGCTTTTGGGGACCTGCGGCAGTGTATCTTTTAATTCGAAATGACAATTCAGACTAAACGGTGTATTTTCCGAATACCCAAGGCTGGAATAAAGAATGTCAGGAAAAAGTATAAACATTTTAAATTACGGCACTATTGTTGTGCATATTTTGGGCAGTTCAATACATATCATACAGGCAACTGGGGTAATTCGGCCGCTTTTGCTGCTACCATACAAACTAATTCCCAGTAATTGTGCATCTTCTAAGAAATATGCCTGCATGCGTGTATAAACAATATGAAATAATTCACGAAGAAGCTACATTTATGTAAAACAACCTTGTTCTACGAGCATTTCAAAGATCATCAGACGCAGGGCCTTTAAAACATCTGCGAACCAGCGCATGCAGAGTGGCAGCGCAGAGTCGGGGTCGCGAGCTAATTTGCCGACCACCCAAAGGCCCATGATATAAATGCCACTTCAAATGCCTTGAAAGTGGGATGTAATATCGTCCTAAATCATGAACATGGAAGGAACAGAATTCCAGCGTCTCAAACACTTGCGCTACCGCTTCACCAACCCCTCGCAAGATTGCCTTGTGTCATGTGGACGGACGGGGAGGTTCATCAACGGAATTGCCTCCACCGATAGCTTTTGGGATTTGTAACCCATATTTAAAGGTAAAAGGGACAAACAGGCTTATAAAATGTACGGAAGCACCTCAATATCGGCCTAACGCAACATCTTGCACACTGGGTAAACGAAGTCCAGCTCCTTGAAGAGCTTGCGGCACACAACGCCAAACCAGGAAACCGGTGCTGGGAAACGAGCCGATGCGAGATCGCAGAGCGGAGTCCTCCCCTTGACGTCACGGTACACCTCACCCAATCAGGGCGCGGCGACCGCAGCGACGCTTGTGTTCGCTCTCGGGGCTAATAGCCACTGCGCTGGTCTGGAAGCTAATAGCAGAGCTGGTCTGGAAGGATCAATGTTTTCATTTGAATGCGAACGTGCCGGTGAGATTGGCAGGTTTTGAATGAAAATACTAAAATAAACAAAAATGAATACATAAAATAAGGATAAAAAATTAATAAACAAAATAAAAATAAAGAAAATAAATAATGAAATTAATTTACTATAAATGAAAAGCAAAAAATAAAGAAAGAAAAAGAATTAAAAATCGTTTTCTTTTTTTTGTAGGAATAAGGCCTTATTCCTACAAAAACATCTCTCCACGGTGACGCTCCTCCAGCCCTTTAGGATTTCAAACTCCACAGATCTTATCTCGCACCTTACCTCCCTACACTCCACCACCCAGCCACTCTCCATGTTTTCTTTAGACATAGAAGAGCTTTACTACAGCCTAGACCCCCGGATTCTTTTGAATTCCGTGCCTGATGCGATCCATGAACATAGTCATGGGCGTACCAACCGGGGGGGCAAGGGGGGCACTTGCCCCCCCAGTTTTCAGAGCGGGGGGGCAAGGCATGTGTTTTGCCCCCCCTGAAACAGCCGCCACTGGGCAGGGCAAACACTGGCCGGCGGCGCCCGAGGACTGGCAGGCGATAGAAACCCGAGGATTGGCAGGCGAAACACTGGCAGGCGATACAAACCCTAGCAACGGCGCTCACGCCGGATTGGCAGGTTTGTGGAGATAGGCGCTGCCGCCGTCAACATATGCAGTGGTTACAATGCGAGTTTCCGAAGCGGGTAGCGTAACTTAGTTGTAAGATGTCTACCTCATACGTAGCAGACCACGGTTCTATCTACGCTTTGGACTTCTATTTTTTTTTTTTTTTTTTGTTTTCGTCGAACATTTTGTATTGTGAAAGCATTTGGCGATATTTACATTTTTTTTTTTTTTTTTTTTTTACAATTAGCGCTGAAAGAAAAACGAATGTTGTGGACGCGCTGAACTAAATTGTATGGGACTCTCTTTACGGATGTGGATGGGGGATAGTGGGGCTTGGGTTGCCGGCTGCAAAGCGGCGTGTACGGGGGTATAAGGGGGGAGGGGGTTAACGCTCGTTGAGTGATATACGCGCCGTCCGAATTCGATATTTAAGTTTCCGCACGTTGCCGAACGGCCAATCTGGCGTGAGCGTCGGTGCTAGAGGGCCTATCACCTGCGCCGTAAAAGTTGGTGATGGACCGAATCTGCCGAACTTCAGATGCGGCAAATTTCCGCACATGCCGAAATTTAGAAGGTAAGTTCGACAAAGATTCGATAAAAATTCGGCAAATGTCTGCGCACGCGCACGAACGCGACGGGGCCATGGATCGCAAATGGACGCCGCGCAGTTGCGCGGTTACCATCGCTTTAGTACAACCAGCGGTTACGGCGAGGTCTGGAGTAGGCGGCACGGTAACTGGGCGTTCGTGAGCTTTTGCGAGTGTGGTTGTCTTCAATATTTTCTGCCTCAAGAACACAAGTCGACGAGTAATTTACGCGGCTCACTGCGAAAGCGACAGGCGGTGCATTCTGGATAACGTGATTTTCATTTGATCTTTCCATTCATGAAACGAGGTAGTTGAAGCATTGACTGACAACTGGACAATTACGCTCAGTGCCCGCAGCCCACTGCCGTCAAACGGGAGAGTCACGAAGCTTGCCAGAATTAAAGCTGGGAAGTCGATCCAGTAACCTATCGATTAATCTACTAATGATTTAATCGTGATTAATTTTTAACCGGTTAATCGGTAAAATTTTGACGAAACTAAAACGGTTGAAAGTCAGCGCTATCACCACGCAGAGAGGACGAGTACATCTGTATGAAGAGCCAACTTTAGGCTAAATTTTAGCCTAAACTGTAGGGGCGAGATTAGTAACCTCAGACAATTGGATTAGCTTACACGTGTCCCGTCTAGTTCAACGCCGTTTGAGTGTCTGTTTAGCGCAGCGGAGGCAATTGTGAACAATCAAGGAAGGTCGCTCTTGCCGGAGAATATCAACGAACCTCTTTTCCTCGTGCAGATAAAGTAATGACCTGTGAGCGTGAGTGTCTTTGAACTGTTCTGAATTACACATGGAGGCCGATTCGAAATCCAGATGGTATATTCCGCCGTTTGTCACAAATTCAACAAAATCAAAAACCAATTTTCTTTTTTTTTATACTTTGTATGAGAATGAACGAGGCCGATTAGTTGATTAATTAATCCATTGAAAGGTCGCGATTAATCGGGTTAAACGTTTTAATCGACGCCCAGCCCTAGCCAGAATGTATGGGATGCAGCTGGCATCCTCGTCATAATGGGATACATGTTTTCCCCCTTCTTTTTTTCTTTTTACGCACTTTCTGTAGTGCGTATATTCTGTACATTTATTTGTCTGTTTGTTTTTTCACATGTGGTGGCGGGCTGGCAGGCGCTCTGAGTAAGGGTTTTCAGCTATCTGCCTAGCCCCGCACACCACCACATGGGCCCCTCCCAGTATGTGCAAATAAAATTATTATTTTTATTATAAAAATCCTATTTTCGGCTTACAAGTAGTTTGTGCCAAAACAGAATAATATTGCGTTTTAGTTCGCATTATTTCGCGATTTTCATGAATCTGCATAAAACTAAACACAGAACTTTCATGCTCGACGTTGGATATCCGATATTCCTAACTCTCCCCATCTTCTTGAACGTCCGTGTGTGTCCTAACACCAGAAACCGGAATTTGAAAGGCTAAAAACGGCACGTTGCGAATATGGAACGCGCACTTTCTTGCCAAGCTGACGTCAAGTTGCTCAGATCGAAAAACATGCATATTTACAATATTGCTATCTCTTCAGGTGAAGGCTCAGCAACCGTTGCAATCGTATTCGCGCACGAAATGGCGACTTCCAGAGAAAGCAAGAACGTAGTGATTGCTTTTATTTTAAAAATGTAAACACACATCCAGGCCTGCGCTGATGAAGTCTTAAAATCAAAACTCTCGTAGCGTGATTCATGACTGCGGCGGCTGCTACCCAACCTCGTTGTCACGCCACTTTCTGGAAGCAGACACTAAAATTGCAAAAGTAAACACACAAAAGCGACACCGATACAATTATCTTGCAGAATATCACCTTATTTAGTAATAACTGTGTCAATAGGCACTACTAGTTGCTTTTAAGTTAAGAAGAAAAAACAAACAAAAAAACGTAAACCTTTTACCAAATCTTTGTCGAATATTTGCCAAATCTATAGAAAAGTTCGGCAAAAGTTCGGCTCCGCCGAATCGGCGCCGAACTTTCGATTCGGCAAAAGTTCGGCCCATCACTAGTAAAATAGTAGAAATTTGCGACCGGAGGGGGGGGGGGGGGGGGGGGGGAGGGGAGGGGAGGGGAGGGGAGGGGGAGCGGGGGTTGTCTTGCCCCCCCACTCAAAAACAAGTTGGTACGCCACTGAACATAGTCTCTGTAAGTTTCAAAATGCAGTACCTCAGGGATCACAGTTAAGGATTTCACAGATCTCCTTGCCTTATACCTTCAGTCAACTCTCGTTGAATACAACGGCAACATATTAAGACAAAAGAAGGGTGTTTGTATAGGCTCCTGCCTAGCCCCAATACTCAGTGAAGTGTTTCTCATGTACGTAGACCTATCAATTAAGTCCCGAATGGATGTTTTCGCTCCCGAATGCCGAGTGTTTCGATACGTAGATGACTATCTTGTTATTCATCCGACCTACATCTCCGCACGGGCCATTTGTGAAGCATTCGATTCCTGCTCGTCGGGTCTTAGGTTTACAAGTGAAGAACCAACAGAAGAGGGACTCCAGTATCTGGATTTAAGGCTACATTTTCATCCCCAAGGCATATGCTGGAGTTTCCAGCAATGTTCCAAAAAACCGGTCCCCCCTTTCTGCAGCAACCACTCTAAATTGGTGAAGATTGGAATTATTCGAACCCTGTTTGCCTCTTCTCGTTCAAAATCCTGTCCCCATCTCTCATCAACAAGCGTCCAACGTCAGCATGACCGGCTTCTCCGAGCCGGGTATTCAGCAGGCCTCTTCCGTACTACCC
Organism: Ixodes scapularis; assembly: GCF_016920785.2. Lineage (NCBI taxonomy): Eukaryota > Metazoa > Arthropoda > Arachnida > Ixodida > Ixodidae > Ixodes > Ixodes scapularis. The sequence continues at coordinate 80,834,519 of NW_024609868.1, read as the reverse complement.
TTCAGCATCTCATTACAGGGCCCAACCGCCGATCATCTAACAATAATGGACAGCCACACACGCTTGGCTTGTATTCCATATGTGCATAATACTTCCCACCGCCTGAGGAGTCTCGCTGCCCGCTTCGACACGAAGGTAGTATTCACATGTCGGATGAAGCTAAAACAAATGTGCCAAAGGGTAAATAACGAAAGTTGTCCACCAGAATGCACCATCAAACACGTCAAAAAATATGTCAAATGCCAAGAGAAGCCAATTTATTCTATTCCGCTCAGTTGTGGCAGTCAATACATTGGCCAGATGCCTGAACGTGCCGGATGCCTGAACGTTCGCCTTAGAGAACACTTTCTCGAAACCAACAAGGCGTCATCTGACTCCTACCATCCGATTGTTGTCCACGCCCGCACCTGCCAAGATTGCTCCCCTAGCTATGCAAACACTACTGTGCTAGGCTCACACAAAGACAAGTATGGGCGAGAGATCATCGAAGCCTTTAAAATCAAAACTGCCACAAACAATGTTTTCGAGCCCTCACTGTCGTTATCGACAGCAGAAATGGATTTCCTAGCGCCGGAATTGTCATAGAAAATATCTCCCATTTCTTCTTCTTCTTCCTTTTCAGGAAGTTAAATTCCGCCAGCTTTACCCTTTTCTTTATCTTTTTCCAGTACCTTCTAGTATTTTAGTCTTCACTTAATGTTTTCCGTATCCAAGGTGGTTCATCATAGTGGAATGGGCATCATTTAAATGTAGTTGCTCGTTGAAAGAACTCTGTGTGTCTGTCCCTCGTGTATTTTCTGTGTTTTTATTCTTTTAGTGCACCCCTTTTTGGTACCAAAAGGAGCGTTCGTAAGTTTGATCGTTTTATAAATTGACGCCTGGCAACGTTCAATACGAAACAAGCTTTTACGCACGTCCCGACAGTCCGAAGTCGCGTTGCATTTGCAACGCAATTCCAACTCGGACATGCATGTTCCTCACACGCTCTCTTCCTATCCTCTCCAGGCACTCCGAGCGACCATCGCTGCGGAGCGTCTCGCTCTGTGGAGAACCACGGTCAAGCCGGCCTCGGCAGCAGCAGCTGCGGCGCGTCCCCGCCGCGCCTGAGCCCCCGCCAGCCGAGTCTCGACTGCGGCCGGCAGCTTCAGGCAGGCCTCTATCACGCGAGGTCTCACCACACCTCCCCAGACCTGGGCATCGACTCCGACCCGACGCCGGAGCACGACGTGGCCGCAAACGACTCCGCCGGAGCGCTGGCGGAGCACTGGCAGCACCGCATGGGTCCCAGCTGGACGCTGTCGTCAGTCAACTCCGCTCCGGACGCCATGGGCGGCAGCTGCCAGCTGTGCCAGCAAGGAAAGGACAGCGCCGCCTCCTGGAAGCAGAAGGCGTCTGCCACCTATGCTGGGGAGCAGCTGGAGCAGACTTCTTTCGGCGGTAACTCCCGTGGGTGTCGGCTAGGTGTCGGCCAGCCGGTTCACGCGTTTGCGTGTGACATTGATCGATTGTGTTGCATTTCTTTGTAACCGCTTAACACACTGGTGCCATTTATCGGGTAGATCTGGAACACTTCCAGTATGTGTGTAAAGAGACTGAAGGTTTTGCAGTATTTACGAGATCAAATTTATGCACTGTCTGTGAGAAATAGTTGCTTAAAACATATTCAAAATTTTGTCAGGCCCACGGTAAAAGGATGATGGGAAAAAAAATTTAAATATACTCTATCAGGGTGTGCACAGGTCCTTGAAACCCTTGAAAACCCTTCAATTCAAAAACTGGGTTTTAAGGCCCTTGAAAACCCTGGATTTTTTTGCTAAACCTTGAAAACCCTTGAATTTCAAAATTTGGCTTGCAGGTCCCTTGAAAGCCCTAAAATTTTTGGCTAGACCTTGAAAATCTGTGAATGGTTATTTATAATAGCAAATGCGGGTATATATTTTACATTTTTTGTTATGCTTATTGATTTTTTTTTACAGCCGAGCTGTTAAGGGTTTGTTTCCCCAGTTTCGTGTCTGCACCAAATAAATGTCGACACAAAACTCTGGACACCTACAGCCATCTATAAGCGCCGGTGGCAACCAGACAACCGGCTTGCTGGTTGTCTGGTTCCCGCTGTCGTTCATAGATGGCGACAACCTTTCCAGCCTTTCCAATCTGGTGTTCACCAGAGTGGAAGGGCTGAATTTCTCTATGCGTCGTCCTAGAAATCGCCCTTGAGGAGGCCTACAGGACGATGTCCTCTAGCCGTCGTCCTGGAGGTCGTTTTAGAAGTCGTCCTTGAGGTCATCCTAGACAATGTCCTTGAGGTCGTCCGAGAAGTTGTCTTTGAGGTCGTCCGAGAAGTCATCCTTGAGGTCGTCCGAGAAGTCATCCTTGAGGTCGTCCTAGAAGTCATCCTTGAGGTCGTCCTCAAAATTGCCCTCAAGGTTGTCCTAGACATTGTCCTCGAGGTCATCCTTGAAGTCCTAGACATCGTCTCTTAGGTCATCCTAGACATCGCCCCTCAGGTCGTCCTAGGCGTCGTCCTTGAGGTCGTCCTTGACGTCGTCCCTGACGTCGTCCCTGTGCTCGTTTTAGGCATCGTCCTCGAGGTTGTCCTAGAAGTTGCCCTTGAGGTCGTCCTAGGCGTCGTCCTCTAGGCGTCGTCCTTGAGGTCGTCCCACCATAGTACAGCTTCGCTGGTCTTCCTTCTTCACCAGAGTGGAAAGGCTGAAAGTTTTTTACTTTCTCCTAATATTCGTTTCGGTCTAAGTTATCTCAATTTGCTTAGATTTATCCTATGTTCATTGGATGGTTGGCCAGATTGCAGCACATCCGAATCCAATCTGATCCAGGAATGCTTTGTGCACTGTTTCTCCCATTGGCCTTGTGTTTTGTCGTCTGTCGCAGGAAAATGCCCGGAAAAAGCAGGTTTCAAGGTGCGTGGCTCTGGAGTGATGAATGTAAGGACTAAGTGGCGCCAGATATGACAAATCAGCATTGTGCAAGATGCAAGCCGTGCGGAAAAACCTTCGATGTCGCCGCCATAGGCGAGTTAGCATTGAAGAGCCACATGAAGAGCGCAAAACATGCCAACATATTCAAGATCGGAGCCAAGAGCTTGGTGCGAAATTACCTGGCTAAACCGCAAAATGCAAGGCCGAGGAGCTGCTTAGCATCAGCCGGCAAATACAGGAAAAGCTGCAGGAGCTCCCCTGAAATTACCACAAGCAGTTTTAGAACCAATTTTTATTTCGGCTTAGTGCAATGCAAACAAATTTGCAAAATAGATTTTTTTTTTTGCTTAGTGCTATAAAAGGATGCCTGCAATCTTTTGACAACAGTGTTTTATCGAAATCTGCTACGTGTGGTATCAAGTTGGGTCTTTCAAAATACTTCCACAAGGCCTTGAAATTCCTTGAATATCTTTCTTTGAATCCTGTACGAACCCTGTCTATATACAAGTTGTGAGTGTTTCAGAGCTACCCGATGGAAAGCGCCTGTGTGTTAAGGGAGGACACTACTTAAAATTGTCAACTTTTAAACCTTTGACTTCATATGAATGAAATTTACAGTATTGGCAGTTGCGAAGCAGTATGCAGGGCAAAGTTTCATCTGTGTACATGAATTGTGAAACAAATTGTAGTCATTTTTATTAGGAACAGTGACACTGCTTTGGGAACTATCATTTGAAAACACGTAATATCCAACATTTTTCTACACTAGATATGCAGCAGAATGCCTGGTAGTGTCTCTCCTTAAGCGGTTGCAAGGGAATGCTATGCATGGAACCACAGTCAAACTTAAATCTGTGAACCAGACTCAAAAGAGTTCTGAAAGAGTTTAGGCATTTCTATCTACTATCTTTGACGGCGTGGGAATATAAGTAAATGCCAAATCGGCAAACTCGAAAAGTTGCGTATGGAAAGCTCTGCCTTTCCATCCGATAGTCTGTTCACTGGACGATGACGTGCGTATCAAGAAAGGTGAAAGCATTGAAAGAGTGCATTCAAATATTGCCTAAAAGGTTTAATAATTGTCCCCCCAAATGTTGTCTTCAAGCACAGTGTGCGCAGATACCATATTTACTCGAATAATGGCTGCACTATTTATGAACAAGGTCCTTAGGTCTACTCTACCGCAGAACACATATACAGCCAATCATCGCTTTGCGCATAAATAACATAGCGAATAACCAAATAGAGAACACGATTCTCCATACAAATGCAATCTTCATAGATGGTAGCTTCGTGCGAAGACGTTATCTCTGTCCTGTAAACCGCTGGAATCATGCTGCCAATCACGGTGATTGGCAAGCACGCGTGCTCCGCGGAAAAGCGAACCCTCAGGTTTTCTTCATAAACAGTGCGGCTGTTACTCGAGTAAATACGGTAAGTCTCAGAGCAACGTACAATGAACGGCTAACAAAGGGTCTCTTCGTTGTCAACATTATATGACAGAACCCCGCCCTTGTTTCATTCTTTTGACTAGTCAACTAGTGGTTTACTTTAACTAAACATTTTTGGGTGCAGTACGAGGGTCATTCAAGTTCTCGTGAATAATTTATAAACAAGTACTCGTAAAAAAAAGCAGAAACTTTGTCACTTTTCTTCGGGGTCACCATGTAGTTCTATACATTTTTTGCAACTTCGGTGCTTTGACGGTGTGGCTGCTGCGAAGGCTTCCTGAGAGTCTGTCGAGACTACTGGGTTACAGTTGCAGACCGATTTTTCGGACTTTGCAAGGACTGAAAAAACGTCTGAATAATAGAGCAGTCTGAAAATCAGCAGATTAAGAAACTTGCCTTTATTGCGTCTAAGCGGCTAGAAAAAGTTGTCAGTAGTGCCTTGCTTTAGGTTAAGCCTCAGCTTGTATTTGGCCACTTTTTATTAGCTTGAGAATCGGTGCAGTCTTTTCTAGCGTTACAATCGAGCATGTTCCATGCTTCTTAGCGACACCTCACGGTGGCTGCAAGCCAGCGTAGTCCGAAAACACGGTTCATTGAGACGGGATGAGAGGTGCAAGCCCACGACTGCAGAATGGAGAATGAACAAAGCAAAATGCTAACAATAATGATGATAATGATGCACGGCTAGAGGAAAAAAAGTTTGTAGCATAGCGTCACCGAGCAGTACTGAAGTAGCGCTGCCAAACCAAGCCAATCCATGTGCAGCCAACATGAAAGCTAAAATGGCGGCTTGTCGGTAGTGTTTCCCGCTGATCGCTCGCAACTATTTTGTCTGCAAAATTTAACTTTCGGATTTCAAGCTGTCTGAAACATTGGTCATGAATATGCACTCTTTCTATCGGGTAGGTCACGGTTCCTCTTTTAGGTCCGAAATATCAAACAAGTCCGAATTATTGGCGTCCGGAAAATCGGTCGGCGACTGTACTGCCAAGGCAACAGTGGAGTGCGTTGAAAACACTCGACTACAGAGAGTTTTCCTCACGGTCGGAAACAGTAAAGAATTGTTGGGTGCAAGTTGAGGAAAGTAGGGAGCCTGAGGACCAGATCAAAGCTCTTTTCATGAAGAAAATGTTTGAAGACTTCTTGCCCAACGAACCGAAGCTTGTCGTGATGGAGGATCACGACTGCAACCTTTTCCGGTAATTTTTTCTTCAATGCGGGAAGAAATGTTTTCGCAATGTCTTTGTAAGATGAAGCCATCACCGTTGTTCCTTTGGGGATACGGTAGATGAGGATGTGATGCCTTCACCATCCCAGAATATGTCCACCACCGTTTCCTCCGCACCAACGGTAGCACAAACTTCTTTGGTGCTGGGTAGCCGCTTTGCTCACATCACTAGTCTTCTACTGGCGTTTGATTTCGGGAATGGAAAACGGCATCCATCTCCCATCTATTCTGATGATTAATGAAATGAAAACAGCATTCATGCTGTTATCATGGGACAAATTCACCTGATCCCACGCAGGTGCAGAAAACAATTAATATGCTGCACTTTGAAGGTTAGCGTCACAATTTTTTTGTGTGTCTGAAGCAGGGGTGATGTTATGTGTTGCCACGAGCATTTCATGACTTGAACGATGTTACTGTGCCTCGCACTCATTTCCAAAATTATTCCGCATATATTAAAATGTTTCCCACGCCTGTACCTGCTCATGATCCAGTGAAAAAGGTGAAATGAGGAGACATTACAACTTGAATGCCCCTCATACTATACTCTGTTTCACTTTAAAGGGGCACTGACACATCAAAATCTTTTTTTTTTTTATTATCCGGAACGATTCAAAACGATACCGGGACGTACCCTCGAAATTTGAAACTTGGGAATTCAGTATTTGTGAAGTAAAAACACAATTTCCAAGTGCCGAATTCAAAGTTCCCGCCCGATCCGCGCCAATGCATTGACGTCAAATATTGCGGAGCCCTGTGAGTCGGCTTTCTTTCACGACTCCGTGCTGTTGCCACTGCGACCCGAAGCGAGGAGATGAGAAGCGGGAGATAAGGCCACCGGCGGACCGAGAAAAACCGGTTTTATTCCGTGCGAGCGGTGCCACCTGCCCAGGCGGCAAGTTTGCCGAGGGAGGGTACAAATCCAGGAGGCGACATCACACCAGACTTTCTGGTATTTCAAAAAGAAGGGCTGTAGTGCGTTCGCAATTGCGTTATAAAACATGTTTTACGATTGCCGTTATTAAATGTTATAGAAATGTTGCCTAGATAGCTTCTGAATTTCATGATTTTTGACGTCGCGAACCAGAAGAAGCGAGGAGCGGGAGAGAAAAGCGCCAAAAATAAAAAGGCACGTGCGCGTATAAAAAAAGTATTTTTTTTTGCGTGTCTATGACTACAACTTGCATTGTTTTAGACAATAAAAAAAAAATATGACCCTTGGGGTGTCAGTGCCCCTTTAAGTGCGAGCATAGCAGAAGTTACAAGAGCAAACTACAGGCTTTTAGCGTCCCTGCCTAGCATGCGCGCTCCTGCAGTGCGAGCACTGTTCAAGGCCGCGTGCTCTTGCTTGTACCATTGGCTGCGTCTCGACTTAAGCTGCAACGGAGTGTAAAGCTTTGCACAGGGCCAGGCCAACCCGGGCCGGGTCGGGCCAAGTAGTGCATATTGTTCTTGGGCCCAAGCTGGAGACGCAGTTTATCTCCCACTCTTGAGGCACCTCTAGGCGGGCCGGGCTTGGGCCAACAACTGGGCATCTCGTCGGGCTGGGCTTGGGTCAAGTAAGACTTAGGACTGGCGTCAATGGGTCCGGACCTGTTCGGGCCCCACAAGGTAGGCCCGCAAAGTGCTTTACCTCATAGATCTATGCAGGCACCGACCAGTAGCGGGTACCTCGTGGTGCCCAACTCCGTCAACCACTAGTCACAATTCTTGCTTTGTACTATTTCGAAGCGATAATCATAAGTAAATTGATCGGGCTTAGTCTCAACAAAGAGCTCTTGCAAGCACCTCGTATCTGGGGCTGGGTCCTCCGGTAGCCCTCTGGACATCCCTCACTCATCGCCCTTTCCTCCATGCAGCGTCCAAGAACGTGTTCCCGGGGCCGCAGTCTTCCCGCTCCTCGCCGAGCATGCCGCTCTGCGCCATCGTGCAGCTGGTTGACCACGAGCTGCTCAAGAAACGCGTGGACGAGAGCATCTGCCTCATCCGCAGGGTCGAGGTCATCATCCACCAGGCGCTCGACGCACTCGCCGACTTCGCATCCGACTGCACCGAGGTAGCATAACCTAAAGCCCCTCCGTACTCAGAAAGGTAGCAACATCCTTCCAAGAGTGCCGCTCCCAATCCTGAGACAATCACTATGATGGCGACTGCAAAAAAGCGGAGAATAAAGAAAGAAAATAGTTTGCTCACCAGAGCGGAAGGAAGATGTCGCTACCTTTTTTACTCGAGGGCCACTTATCGTGAGGTCCTAAGTTTATGCTTGTGCGTGCATAAGTATTGCAACAATCAAGTACATCCGGGCCGTGCTTCCCACAGCCGCCAGAGTGCAAGGGGCTGCTCCAGGACGCTGACCGTGGCTGCCACAGCATCAAGGTGTGCCTGGTGGACAGCTTCAAGCTCATCTGCAGCTTCACCATCTCCCACGTGCCAGACTGCAGGGAGGACCACTGCTCCCACGAGGCGAGTCAGCTCTTTGGAATCTGTGTTTCACGTGTGGCTCTGTTTTTGTTGGGTAAATGGGATGGACCATGCGGGTGTCCTCATATTTTAAGATATTGAGGAAGCCCTATTTGTCGAGACTGATTGCCAAAGAACCCTTACTGCTCTCGGCATTGATGCAATAAGGCTTTGCAGAAGGCTACAGGTCTTGCAATCAGTAAGGCACATACTAGAAAGGGCATGGCTCTTAGTTATGCACCAGGGTGCCTTAGATCCACTAAAACAGTGCTTAAACAGGGAAAACACTCACTTCGGGGCAAAAACAGTTGTGAAGTTTTGAGAGCTCTGGGAACCCTTGGGGATACTGTGGGGAACCCCGGTGTTCTTAGGAACCCTGTTTGAGAACCCGTGGAATATTCCCAAAGTACCTCAACTCGCAAGTTTTGTCCTAAAACTGCGTTGAGGTGCTGAAATTAGACGGCTACATGCACAGCCCTGTACAGTCGAATAGAACAGGCAGTCACGCCTAGGAGAGTGCTCCTTTTTTTTTTTCCTGCGCCAGCGTAATTGACTTAAACAAATCGGGAAGCTCGACTCTATCGGTGCTTTTGGTAAATCTTATGCTATAGCATGCGGTACTCTGGAAGCATGCAGCGTTTCCAGAATTTCACACCTTGTCAACAGGTTGCATTTGGTGACTTCAGAGTTTTCGTAATACAATAGAACCTCTTCGATGGTTCTCGGTTGATACATTTCTCATAAGAATATGTGTACTGTAATTTCCGGACTATAAGTCGCGCATTCGTATATTGAGCCATTTTCGTAGAAAAGTTGGTACATAGGTCACACCTTTGTATTAAGTCGCACCTCTTTGCACGGTTCACGCGATGAGTTCTTTAATTTACGCGCATTGGTATCGCGAAATTGGAGTTTCGCACAATTGCTAGATCGCACGTACCGTTTGACGCGCATTTCAACTCGCGAGAAATTCCCATAGTATGGTGCTGTCTGGCAGGGGCAATCAAGTGTTTCGCAGCAAAAGGACGTAAAATGCACAAAATGAGAGGGTAGTCGACTTTATTCGAGCGGACGCATGCCGAGCGAACGAAAGTTTAAAGAGCTAGACCAGGGGTTCTCAAACTGGGTTACGGGGAACACAGGGGTTCCACGAGCTGGTCTCATGGGTTCCGCAAACACCCAAATTGCAACCCCCCTCCCCCCCATGCCGCAGGCTGCACGGCAGGACCATGCAAAGCACCTTCATCCCACTTTGTACTGACATTGCGATTAATATGGTGGGAATATATGGGAAGCAACACAAGCAAAATTGCCCACAATTGTGCATCTGTTGCTTCTCGGTCGGCAAATATGGAGGGGGGGGGAAGGGGGGGGTTCCGCGGCAGTTTTTGAGGCTTCCTGGGGTTCCGTGAGGCCAAAAAGTTTGAGCACTCCTGAGCTAGACACTCGCGAACCAAGCTTTGGAGCACTAGGCCTAGCCTAGGCCAAGTCCTGGAGACGACGCGAAAAAGATAAACCTTGACATACTTTTTTGGTACCTTTAAAAGATCGGCTAGCCACAATCTTTCCTTTTACATATAGCAACACAGCTGGAGCATGGCACAAAAAAACTGCTCATCAAACGGAAACTAAGAAAGACGTGAGAAAATATTCTGCAATGCGTTTAAACCAGCCCACTTACTTTTCAGTGTTACTGGACTGAAGCCAAAAAATATGGAACCATGGCTGAACTAGGCAGCATCAATAACATGCTGTAAAAGCTTTATTTTCACTGTCTTGCCTATCCACATTGAACCGCTTCGGGGAAACCATAAAAATTAAAATATATTGCATTCCGAGTCAAAATAGTGCGCAAAATAGTGAAGCAAAAAAAAAATCTTATATAAGTCACACCAAGAAAAATGTTTGAAAAAAAAAACGCGAGTTATACACCTGAAAATATGGTATTTACTTCCTCTTTGTTGCATCCTGGATGTTACGACCAAAATCTGTTTGACGCAGCCAATCCAAAGGATTTGGCTTCTCGGTCATGGCACCCTGCTTCATCTTTTATGTGCCTATTTTCCTTTCTGCACTTCTCTCTTGCCCTGGTGGGCATGACCTTGAACGAGGCTTTCATGGGATTGAGGCTTTCGCAACAGCTCGTTTGTTCTTCTGTCTTTCTCCGGCGTGCCTGCATACTTGCTTGATTCCCCGCCTTGGTCCTGTTCCTCTAGTTTAATTTTGCGTAGAATTTATAGTGCATTGCGTGCATCGAGCTGTTCGACTTTTATCCAGAAAAGCACTCTTTCGTTAGACCTGCATATTGGGCAGGAGATCGAACTATAGGGGGCGCTCTGACCCGTTTGTCGTCCCCACACTCGGTGTTTACTCAACAGAAGGCCTGTGCAGATGCCCACGGGCCTTATGGGCATGTCCATGTCATCTTTTTCAATAGAGTGCTGGGCACAGTGTAATGCGAAAATACTAACAATGAACGAAGTGACGTTAAGTGCCGGATCTCTCGCGAAAGCAGTCGTCAGAGAATGCGAGCTTGACCCACTTCAGCTTTTGTGCTGAGCTGTTCATGCAGGCCTCACCGGAGAACACGAACTCCAGCCGAACGTTGACACCGCGTTCGGTTATGTCAGCCGAGCGCTGAGTCATTCATTGTATTTGTTGCCCCCATCCTTGTAGTTCTAAGGTTAACCGCTTGGGGTGCCATGGTCTGATCAATATCAACGTTCTGATTGGTAGAAATTGGGCTAATTGATATTTCTTTCAACATTATTGTTGCATCACTCTTCTGTGCAGAAGCAGCTCAAGTTGGAGCTGAACAAGCTTCAGGAGAAACATTCCCAGCAGAGTATTGAACTTCAGAATGCTCTCGAACAAATTTCTGTAAGTACGGATCGCACTCGCTGCACTGGAATGAAATTTTGTCACACTCTCCTGCAACGTTTTTGTTTCTATTCAATGATCATTGTTTCAAGGCCTGTGGAAATCTGTTCCATTTTGCTGCAACTCATTTTTAACTTTTCAAAGGAGTTCTGAGGTCTTAAGTGGGAGTCATTGTTAAGAATTTTATCTAAAACATACAAATAAATCTGTTTTTTAAATAATTTTGATGCCATTATGCACCGTTCCCTTTCAGTCTTTCAAGGAGAAAAGGGAAGGCATGGAGAGAGCCATTAGCCGTCAACGTAAGTGTAGCTTGCATCAGCTTTATGAAGTCATTCATACATAAATATGCATAACCTTACAAACAAGGTGTCAAAGAACTGGGATATATGATAGGGTACCACTTCTGAATGATTCAGTTACCTCTTCCTGTATATTTACACTATGCCTTCTGCTTGTTTTCATTTCGAGTGTTAGAAGAAAGAAATGCATAAACAATAATCTAATTTCATCAGGATTTTGTGGTGGGTGGTGGTGGTAGGTGGTGACCCAGAAATGACCACGTCATGATGCGCTTTAGACAGATCTACCATACTTTCAGTGTCTCCACCGATCCTCAAGGACTACAAGATGGTCATTTTCAGAAGAGTGTGATATTTTGAATGTGGGACAGCACTTGAAGGTCTTTTGAATTTCAGTCCCAGGCGAAAATCAGTCCACTTCCAGCTGGATTATGGAACTGGAAATAAGGCAGTCCAGCTGGATTCCAGCTGGACCGCCTCATTTCCAGTTCCATAATCCAGCTGGAAGTGGACCGATTTTCGCCTGGGGTATTAACTGAACACGACAAAACTTTTCTATCTCTGCAGTGAGCAAGACCAAGATGGTACTCAAGCAGACGAAGGGGAACCTCAATGTCCTGCGTACAAGAGATACCAAGCACGAAAAGAAGTGATTGTGACATGTACATTTGTAGCATGTAAATAATCACCTTCTTGCAAAGGGCAGAGGTTTTAGGATTGGTTAGCCACACATGTCATACGTTATCTTTTGTGGAATGAAGCAGTGGCATAGCTAGGCCATCCGGCACCCCCACCCCTCCCTTCAGTCTCCGAGATCGCAACCAACCAGTAAAACGGGGGGGGGGGGGGGGTGCCAGATGCTGCCAGAAGTGGCACCCCCCCTTATTTGACTGCGACGCCTGGCAGCCAGGGCCCCCCGGCTGCTACGCCACTGGAATGAAGTTTAGACATGCTCATTATCGCCGTTTTATGTTTTAACTTGGCATGGCTAGTGGAGGTTGAAGTGCTTTTAGCATATTATGTATGAAGAGTATTGTTTTGTTATGAAGGTTTAGCAGTTTGTCATTGGCTGGTGCATTTCTCAACAATTCATTCTGCAGTTACTGTGCACAAGTGAATGCAAATTTGTACATTTGCATTTTTAGTTTACTTGACGGCTTGTTTGAAAGAGCTCCCCAATTTTTGTTTGGCCACTCAGTTAATAATGCCTTTAATCAATAGGAATCTGAGACTGTAGAAATGCTTGCCACAAAGCCTGTGGGATTTTCCTTGTTGCCAGGGTGCCCACAAGCTTACCTATATATGTTTGCAACAGTGGCTTGGAAACTAATGTGAACTTGTAATGTGTACAGGCTGTAGTGCACATTCTCCTGTAGCAGCACCACACCATAACATTCCTTGGACAGATTTTTGAACCCCTTAAAGTATGCATGAAGCTTTACTAAGAAATGAGAGAACCTTTTCTATTTGGTTATAACTCAAATACAGTAAAACCTCGTTATAACAAAGTTGAAGGAGCGGTCGTAATTATTTCGTTATAACCATTAGTTTGTTATAGCCAATGTCCATTTCTTCCCACTATTAGCAAGCAAGGGGAATTATGATTGCTTTGTTATATCCATTAGTTTGTTATATCCCGTTTTGTTATAACGAGGTTTTACTGTATTGCCAAATTATTCTGTATAATTTCTTAACCATAATTTCAGTCATCACATTTGTACTTTCATTTTATGTGCTCCAGAAACTGGTGTAGGTTTTCAGGTATTTCTGCAAATGTAATTAGTTCACCAGGAGTCCACCCTCAACCTCTGTCATATCCTCACCCTAGGAATCCATTACATTTGCAAGTGTTTGTTCCTAAGCAGTTGACAAATTCCATTGTTGTACAGCAGTGTTTCCAAGAAATTATACGCATCTCTTCTGGTTTACATGGCTGGTTGGTTCCTTGCATGTTTGCACTCTTTCCAGCGGACTGGTACGGAGCGGCTTCCAGACACAGTTGGATTATGATTGATGCAGAGAAAATGCATAGAAGCCAGGGATCCTGGGTTTCCTTCTCAACCCCTGCCTGTTTCAATCTTGGCGAGAAACTTACTAAAGGACACTCTTAGGTAGCCTACTGGAGCTAACTTCCCGCTGTCTGGACAAACAACACAATTTTCTTTTACACAGAAGATGCAAAATGGTTGCTTGGAGAGTTATACAATTTGCTTCTCTCATCAAGTTATGCCAAAAAAAGAAATACCACCCTCAAATACTTACTTTGGTGTGGTGTGTTCCACAAGCAAAAACTGGCAGTTGAAGTGGAAATTTATCCTTAGCAGAAGACGTTTGATCATTATAGACCCTTCCGACAATAGGCTTCTGGGCGATGCCATTATCAAAGTGCCCATCTAGGCTGTGTATTTGTTGATATTGAAATGGTATATAAAAGGAACAGGTTTGAAAGCACTTAGCCCTGCTGCATTTGGCAAACGAAATGCACAATGCTGCAACATATCTAAGCCTATGCGGAGCACAAGTTCGTTTACTGCTTTTGCAGGGGTTGTGACGACGTCAAAACGCCGAGCTCCGATTGGTTCTGAATGAAGGATAGTAGGTAGACCTCAAGGCAGCTTGCTTTAAAGGGATACTACAACGAAATTTCGGCGCTCATTTTTTGGTCTATATGTGTTCAAAGGAGCAGTATCACATCGAACATACCAATATCTTGTTAAAAAAGTCATGAAAAGTAATTTTAAAACGAATTAAACGATTAGCAAAGAGCACCTGGTGGATGTCGCTAAGGCCTCGCTTGTAATGCCCGTCTAGGAACCTTGACATCTAGTGATGGAGGTTGTCTCGCCTCCGGCCACGACGAGAGAAGAGGGGAACGAGGAACTCCCCTCTTCCCAAGAATGCCTTTTGTGTGTCGCAGAAGTCGCTATTGTCCCCCTACAAGATTATAGAAGATTAACCCGTCACTCAAAATTCGTACAAAAGCAGCCGCTTCGGTGGCTGGAACAACTAGGCCATCCTCTCGACGTCAGCCTCGCCGTAGCTTTGCTCGTCTTGAGACGACCTACGTCACGATTGCGTTGGATGTCACGTGGTCTCCGCTGGGCCTTCTCTGAGCGCTTGCGAGAGTGGGCCTGTTCCACAATACGCGAGCAACGTACATTAGGGGAGACCCCTCTTATACGCAGCCATCGGGACCTTCATAGCAATTTAGGCTTCCACGGCCCACGGGTGAGCCCTGTTTCTTCCCAGTCGGCGGGCCCCCCCTTTGATGACTTGCAGCTGCGAGCCAGGCGCTCTGGCGGTGGAGGGGGCCCGCTAAGGAGGAGCCGGGGGGAAGTGGGGAGACAGGTTTCGGGACGGGACGGCTTAGGCGAGTATCTGTGTGTGTGGGGGGAGATGAGTGTGGACCAGTGGAATGAAAAAACTCAAACGGACAAGATCGCGGTGACGCCGACCTGAACAATGACTGTGTATACGCGTATTACTGTAATCCAGTTGACGTAATATAGTTGTTTTGTTTATTTCTGAATTCCTTTTAATCAGTATAGAACTGCGTGCAGCTTCTGCCACAGAAACTATGGTGCCGAAACCCGGGAAAAAACATAGAACAAGGTGAGCGGTTTTGATCTTTGTGACTGCGCTGTGAAAGAGCTGGGTGCGTGTTCGTGAATGGCAAACGATGGAGCGGCTTAAAGGAAAACGTGGAGTCAAACAGGAGCAAACCACAAGGCTCATCGGCGAGGCGTCGGTGGGACTGGAGACAGTGGATCTGGCCACGGTGACTGCCTGGCGAGAACGAATCGGCGCATGCAACCAGACGCTTCGGTCTCTAAATGCAGAGATCGAGGACCAACTGCCGCTAGAGGATCTCGTCGCGGAATACACGACTGTATCCAAACACGACGACGACGCCACCCGAGTTCTAGCGCTGCTGGGCTGCAAGATCGCATCGCTACGACAAAAGGAACTGCCAACGCCGACGCCCTTGAACGAGACCACATCGGCGACAGCTTCAGTACCTCCTGCCAACAGGACAAGCGGAGTGAAGCTCCCGAAGTTGCGACTCCTGACCTTCAACGGAGATGTCAGCGGTTGGCAGAGCTTTTGGGAACAGTTCAGTGGTGCTGTTCACAACAACGACAGCATCACACGATCGGAAAAGTTCCACTACCTTCGCACACTAGTCATCGGACCAGCTGTTGCCGCAATCGCAGGACTTCAGGCCACGGAGGCCTGCTACGACGATGCCATCCACATCCTGACGCAGCGGTTCGGCGACAGGCGAAGAATTGAGCAAGACCACCTGGAGAAGCTCCGATCTCTGCCGCCGGTGGCGTCCGCGAAGGACGCAAGGGGACTGAGGAGGATCTACGACCATGTGCAGACCAACATCCGAGGGCTAAGAGGTCTCGGCGTGGGATCGTCGACTTACTGCACAATGATGTCAGACATTCTTCTCAGGGCCCTGCCGAAAGAGATTGTGCTGGACTACCACAGGTGGCATTCGGGCAACACCGCCTACAGGGCGTCCGGGACGTCGGAGAGATATCCAACGTCGCCGAATGCAACAGGAAAAGACGCCGGCCGCTCGATCGACTCGCTTTCCTCTGCACGGATCTGTCCCTCGCCGTTGCAATCCGCCGATGCCGAAGGTGAGCTCGCCAAGATTCTTGGGTTTCTTCGTGTCGAGGTCGAGAGCAGAGAGAGAGCCGGGGTCGTGGCCGAGCGGTATGACCCACCGCGGAAGACTGGGATCGATGGATCAGGAATGCCAGCTGCGGCACTGTTGAACACAGGCATCACTGGCCAGTGCTTCTTTTGCGGCTCAACCAAGCATTCGGCGGAATTATGCACTTGCGATCTCAAACTCGATCTAAAGAAAAGAAAGCTGGCAGAGAGTTCCCGATGCTTCCGATGCACACTGGGGGGGCACCGAGCAAGAGAGTGTCGTCGAAAAGTGTCATGCGCGGGATGTTCCGGCAGGCATGCTACATCGATGTGTGACCCTGACTGGAAGCCCGCGCTAAGGAAACCAGATCGAGATGCCCGCTGACGAGCGTCCAAAACACGATCTCCGAACGTAACAACGTTCCATTGGACTCCGAGGTTCTTCTTCGGACTTTCCGGGCCTGGGTTGTGGAGGGGAAACGGCGCGGCTAAGTGCGGGCCATCATCGACGGAGGAAGTCAACATACTTTCATCCGAGAGGATGTTTCGCGCAAGCTCGGCCTCAAGGTTCTAGGAGAAACCAGCCTCCGACTGAACACGTTTGGCCACTGCTCGACACGACCACAACGGCGACGACTGGTTGAGGTACGACTGCGCAGTCAGTATGGCCAAGAAGAATGCGTTGTAGAGGCTGTCGAGGTACCCTTCATTTGCAAGGACGTCGTTCGGGTACCCGCCGACCACGTGTTTGTTCACCGAGTGGAGCAAGACGGACACCGCTTTGCAGATAGCTCCTGTTTCCTGGAGTTCCAGCGGAGGAAGGCATATCTCTGCTAGTCGGATCCGATCAGCTATGGAAGGTCACCGGAGACCAAGTGCTGCGGTGCGAGGAAAATCAAAAACTGGTCGCCATCAGTACCATTTTTGGGTGGACCTTTCAGGGCCCCGTATCCCACCACAGCTCCCTCAGCGGCAACGCCAACAGCATGGTGTGCGTTCTGAGGGTCGGACCCGCGGAGAACGAGGACGTCGGAGACGTGCTGCGGAGTTTTTGGGAGCTGGAGGGCATCGGCATTGCTGATCGGCCATGCAGCAAGACAGAGGAGCACAACAAAGTACTGACAGGGTTCAATGAAACAATCAAGAAAGTTGATGGACGGAACGAATTAGGTTTGCCATGGAAAGCCAGCGCCGAAAACCTGAAAGACAACAGTACGCTGGCGTTGAAAAGTCTCGGCGGCTTGACGAAAAGTCTTTCGTGGAATGAGTCCCTCGTGAGGGAGTACGACAACGCCATCGGCAGCTACATAACAGCAGGACTTGCAAAGAGGGTTCCAACGGACTCTACCGGCGCCGAGTCATCACGCTCCCAGACCTACTACATGCCGCACCAGCCAGTCATTGGGAACGAATCGGAGACGACGAAACTCCGGGTAGTCTTCGATGCTTCTTCACATCTACCTGGAGCTACGTCACTTAACGACCACATGGACAAGGGACCGAACCAGAACGCCGACCTCGTCGGGATTTTAGTGCGCTTTCGTATGCACCTGATTGCTGTGACGGCAGACATAAAAAAGGCATTTTTACAGATCGGTGTCCGACCACAAGATAGCGACGCACTCCGCTTCCTATGGGCTTAGAGAGATCCGGTGACAGAGAGTTCTGAATCACGCGTCAAGGAATGGAGGATGACTAGAGTGCCGTTTGGGACTTCCGCCAGCCCTTTTCCGCTTACCGCCACGCTTGTGAATCACCTGAACGGTAAATGGAGACCTGAAATCTACTGCCGAGCTGCTTCGAAAGTCGTTTTACGCGAACGACTTGCTGGTTGGAGCCTCAACGATCAAAGAAGCAGCGCTACTACAGGACCAAGCCAACGGAATATTGGAAGATGCAGGGATGAAACTCCGTAAATGGTCACCCAACGCTACAAACCTGCAAAATTCGTTGTGACAGGGGATCAACGGCGTCCGCCGTTTCCGAGCCAAAGGGAGTGCTTTGGTTGCTATGGCGACGGGACAAGGACACTCTGGCTGTTCCCATTGAAAGGTGCTTAACGTTGTTACGGGCAGGCGACCGACAACCTTGCCGTCAAAAAGCCTGGACAGAATAGAAGAGTCAACAAAGGGTGAACTCTCCAGACGTTGGTGGCATCGTCAAAAAGTAATGGACAGTTTTTGGAGAAGGTGGAAAAAAGAGTATCTGCTGCAATTACGCTCAGCGCACCAATCAACAGAGACACAGATCAACAGCCTGAAAGACGGAAATCTGGTCTTGGTGCATGAGGAAAGGGCACCGCGAATACAGTGGAGAGTGGGGCGAATTGAGGGGGTGCAAAGGGGACGGGACGGTCATGTGCGCTCGTGTTTGGTGCGCCTTCCCAACGGAACGATCCTCAGCCGTCCAGTGCAACTGCTGTACCCGCTGGAACTCGCCACATGAAAAGTGACAGGCCCTCCTCGTTCCGCGGGGCGGGAGTGTGTTCCACAATACGCGAACAACGTACATTAGGGGGAGACCCCCCTTATACGCAGCTATCGGGACCTTCGCAGCGATTTAGGCTTCCACGGCCCGCGGGTGAGCCCTGTTTCTTCCCGGTCGGCGGGCCCCCCCTTTGATGACTTGCAGCTGCAAGCCAGGCGCTCTGGCGGCGGAGGGGGCCCGCTAAGGAGGAGCCGGGGGAAGTGGGGAGACAAGTTTCGGGACGGGACGGCTTAGGCGAGTATCTGAGTGGGGGGGGGAGATGAGTGTGGACCAGTGGAATGAAGGAACTCGAACGGACAAGATCGCAGCGACGCCGACCTGAACAATGACTGTGTATACGCGTATTACTGTAATCCAGTTGACGTAATATAGTTGTTTTGTTTATTTCTTAATTCCTTTTAATCAGTATAGAACCGCACGCAGCTTCTGCCACAGGGCCGTTTACAACGAAAAATACAGTCACCAGGCTCAAAGTAGAAACGTGCAACCTATTTTTGAACACGACGGGAATATTTCAGATATTGTTGAAGTATCTTTTTAAAAGGGAACTGACACCCCAAAGGTCATATTTTTTTTATTGTCTAAAACGATGCAAGTATACTGCATTGCAAAAAAAAAAATTTTTATGCACGTGCGCATTTTTTTATTTTTGGCTTTTTTTTTTGCGCTTTTCACCTCCTCGCTTTTGATTTGTGACATCAAAAATCATTAAATTTCGAAGGTTTGCAGGCAACATTTCTATAGCATTTAATAACGGCAATTGTACAATGTTTCTTAATGCAATTGCGAACGCACTATGGCCCTTCTTTTTGAAATAACAAAAATTGGAGTCCACTGTGATGTCGCCTCCTGGATTTGTATCCTCCCTCGGGAAACATGGCGGCGCTCAACGCACATAGCAGAGGATGGTCGGGGAATTGGACGAAGTGGTCTTTTTTAGGTGCCCGACGACCTCTCGGACTTCACCAAAGAAAATCGTCAAACGGTCAAAACAACTGGGTTTGGAGTCTGTATATAGTAGTTTCAATTTTGACTCAGCCGGGGCAGCCTTTCAGACGTCAAGCGTCATCTGCTCGCCACGATGGCAGGCGGCACGGCACGAACCGAGAAAACCAAACTTTTTTTTCCGGTAAGCCGGCGCCCTTCTCTCCCGCTCCTCACCTCCTCGCTTTGGGTCGCAGCGGCAGCGGCGCGGTTTGGAGCGGAGGAGTGAAAGAAAGTTGACTCGCAGGACTCCGCAATATACGACATCACCGCACTGGCGTGGATTGTGCGGGAACTTCGAATTTGGCATTTGGAAATTGTTTTTTTTTCTTCACGAATACTGAATTCTCAAGTGTCGATTTTTGAGGGTAATGTCCGGGAATGGTTTTCGATGGTTTCGGATAATAAAAAACAAAATATGATTTTGATGTGTCAGTGGCGGCCATCGAAAGGGGGGTGTCACCGTGTCTCCCTTTTGAATTTTTAGAGCACAGCTCTGTGGCGCCCGTTTCCGACTTGAGCGGCGTCGCTGTCGGCGTAACCGTTGCGCGATGTCACGTAACGCGACGTCATGAGGGAGACATTGCTCGGAGGGGGGCTATGTTGCGCTTTTTGGACTCCCAGGAGACTAGGGAGAGGGAAGTGACGTCAACGACACAGCAAACGCAGATTGGGTGTTGATTTCGTTTTCTTTTGTCAACATCCAATCTGAATTTGCTGTGTCGTTGACGTCACTTCCCTCTTCCAAGTCTCCTGGGAGTCCAAAAAGCGCAACATAGCACCCCTGGATGAGGAGGAGGGGTGTACCCTCCCCTCAGTACCTGTCCCTCCTCCTCCTCAAAAGCTGCACTCTAATTTGGCGTTACAGATAGTTGTGAACGGCTTTTTTTTTTTCTTTTTCCGATTTATTTGAACCTGGCGCCCGACAAGACGCTATATGCTCGATCGCCGTTCGTTTCTGGAATGCGGTTCTCGTCTGACAAAATGCTCGTGTTGGGCCATGCTCACATATTTACTAACAGCGTGATGTCGATAGCTAGGGGCGTATAAAAAGACAGGGGTGGGGTCAATCCACGGTTGGAGTTTGCCCAGTGCGCTTGATGGTGTAGGGCCGGTGCTGGTCTACTCACTATCCTTCAATCAAACCAATCGGAGCTAGGCGTCGATCTGACATCACCAAAACTCCTGTGCAAGAAGCAGACACTTCATCTCCACATAGGATTGACACTCTGCAAGCTCATGGCCGATCATGAAGAGTCAGCTACTGTGACTTGGTGTTGCTAAGGGTGAATAGAAATAAAGGGAAGGCATTCTCTGATCTTCCTTCCCTAAAGGTGGGTAGAGTAAAAAACCAAAGTTAATCTACAAAGCTTCTGATGTAACGGAGTGCAAGTTGCAATTCAATGTTTCATGTACAGAGTTGATATTGTTCAGCTTATAAAGAATAGTGTGCAACATGTGATGTTTAATCTAGTCAATAATGTGCAGCAAGGCAGTTTTCAATAGAGTTGTAAACTGCAGAGTGAAGCTATATTCGCGACTCCAGCGAACTAGAGGGCACGCTGGTCGGGCAAAATGGTGGAAGAAAGGAGGTTGTTTTCGTCGTTCAGCACGTGGACCACCATTAATTTCGTGCACTGCAGCATACAATCTGTGTTATATATAAAAGCAAAGCGATTTTTCGACGGTAGAAACTTTCTAGTCTGCGTAAGAATGACATGGCAGAAGCATAAAGATAATTACTGGAAACAATGTTTCTATGCTGCCTATGAGAACCAAGCAGCGATAGCAGACGACAAAGTCGAAACGACCTCCTCTCCTGAGCTTCTTTGCGTTGCCGCTACGCGGCATCGGTTCCGCTGGAGTCTCCAATACTGCATCATAGTATTTTGATGAAATCGCGCGTGCATACCTGCCAAGTTCGGAAAAAACAAATCCAGATATTCTTTTTTTATACAAGAAATATTGATTGATTTTAAATGAAGACAACATTATTACATTTTTATTGCTCTGCTCCTGCTAACCAGATACAGATGGCCCTCGTTATCATTGTTAACATCTGTTACGAAGGTGAAAACTGTTTAAATGTGGGGAAGGTGGGGTTGACTAACGTTTTCCGGGAGATTTTCCCGTCAATCACACAATTGTATGAAATGGTCAAAATCTGGGAGCCTCCTGGGTAATACGGGAAACTTGGCAGGTGTACATGTGGCGGCAGCGATTCTGCATTGTGAAAACAGGGCACTTTGGTTAATAGTTTTTAACTAGTGTGCATTTACAGTGATGAAGCTGCATTCAATTAGCTTGTTGGGCATGGAAAATTTCAAGCAACACAATGTAGGTACCAATATTGCAAGCACGCCTTTTACTTTCATGCACACTTGATCCACCACTTTCCAAATGTGCAGTCTGATGGTTCTTTTCTCGAAGCTATGCACTTCCTGATCATAGTCAAATAGGCTAAATTTCCAAAAAGTTACGCCTACTCTGAAAAAAATTAAAAAAGAAGGATAGCTCACAAACTGGATTCATTAAAAGGATACTACAACAAAATTTTGGCGCTTACTTTTTGGTCTATATGCGTTCATAGGAGCAGTATCACATCGGACACACCAATATCTTGTTAAAATAAACACGAAAAGAAATTTTAAAAGGAATTAAGTGATTAGCAAAGAGCACCTGGTGGATGTTGCTAAAGCCTTGTTTGTAATGCCCGTCTAGGAACCTTGACAGGTAGTGACGATAACTGTCTCGCCTAGAACTATACGTGCTTTGAACCTGACGTCGTTCCGACAGCTCTACAGCCAGCACAAGAGAAGAGGGGAGGAACTCCCCACTCAATCCCTCTACAAGATGACAAAAGATTAACCCATCACTCAAAATTCACAGAACAGCAGATTCGCGGTTAGTTGCGGTGGCCCGATCGCTGGCATGCTTCGACCGCTTCGGTGGTTGAAACGGCTAGGGCATCCTGTTGACGTCAGCCTCGTGGCAGCTTTCCTCATCCCGAGACGAACTATCACGATTGCGCCGGATGTGACGTTCTCTCCACTGGCTGCTCTCCAAGCGCTTGCCAGAGTGGGCCGTTTATAATGATAAATGCAGCCATCAGGATCAAAATGCAAACGTGCAATTGTCATTTATGGATAATATTCAACCTTTCTGAACTCGACGGGTATATTTCAAATTTCTTTGAAGTTCAGGCATACACATGGCAGGCTGTTTTACACATTGATGAGAACAGACGTTGGCACAGATTCACTCAAACAACTTCTTCATGGCTGCTGCAAAGTACTTGTTCAGCTTGGTCGTCCGTTCCCTCAGCAACACAATTTGTTTCTGGACAGCCGCATTCTTGGGGTCCAATGCCGCTGCACGCTCCAGGTCTTCCTTGGCTCTCTCATACTCCTGCAGTTGGACGAAAGCGGTACCTCTGCGAAAGAGGGCCTTGACGTTGTCACAATCAATCTCCAACGCTCGCGTACAGTTTGTGACGACATGATGGTATGTGCTGTTCTGCAACTGACATGCTGCAAGGTTCAACAGACACTTCAGTTTTAAGTCTCTGCTGTTTATGCCGAGTTCGTTCACCATGTCTTCCGGGGGGTTGTCGTGTTCGAGGGAAACAATGTACTTAAATGCCAAACTGAAATGCCTGAATGCCCATTTGTACTCTTTGGCACTGAACAAACTAACACCCTTGTCCTTATGTTGGCATGCGTGGTACCACTTGTCCGAAAGCTTCATCTCAAAAATGGCAGGCTTGGGGATGAAGGATTCCAGCTGAATCCGTACTTTGCAAGTTTGGCCACGTTGGTTAGACGACTCGTTGTTCCGGTCGTCGCATGGAGGGAGGAGACCTTTCATTTCATGATCATCGGAGATATGGACAACAGTCCTCTCGTCCCGCGCCGAAGTTGTGATATCGAGAGGTATTTCTTGTGGGCGCTCAGAAGTATCGAAAAGGTACGCTGCCCTTGGTACATATGGCTCCGTCGTCTTCAGCGGTAGGTCGAAATTAACATCGCACACCTCACCGACGTTCATTGTTAGGAGGCATCTCTCCAAGATAAACTCCACATCGCTGCAAACGTCTCCAATAACAATAACTTTGTTGGTCGTTCCACTACCGAGACCGACAATGTTGTCTTCGTCAGTCAGCACCTTTATGTTGCAAGAGGCTTCTTGAAAGGGCTTGCTGAATGTATTGCTTGACTGCACCACGGTTTTCTTGAATGTCCCATCCGGTGCTTCCCATACTTCTGGGGATTTTGGACAACTATTTTCCAAGATCTGCGATGTTTGCTGGGAAGATTCGTCAACCTCCATATTCTTCAACGGGCTGTAACGATTAAATCCTAATCGCCTTTTCTTTTTTCTTGTGTAGAGTGAAGGAGCCTGAGCAGTACAAATATCAGTTTACCAACGTCTGTTCATGACACTCGCGCCTTCTAATCAGCAGGTCAAATCGTTCAAATCATTCCCAACCATCACAAAAGCACCGGCGAACTCGAGCAACATCCTTCTTCCATCACTCAGCGACTCAGCCGATCAGGGAGCCACCGAAACGGCCGAAGCCAACAAACAAATTTCGGATCAGATGATAAATTCAAAATTTTACCATTAAACCGAAACTACCAGAAAGCACAAGCAAAAGTAGGTTTTATAAAAAGTAAAATAATGCGTAACTCAAATTTGAGAAGTTTTGAGTACTGATATAAGTCATATTTAATTTTTATTCCTCAAATGCGATGCTGCCGTTCTTGGACGCTTCCAACAAAGTGGCGCAAAGAGCGCAAAGCGCTGGGCGGCAGGTCAAATAGGGGTCCGACTTTCTCCCCTAAACATAAGTTGAGTGACGCACTAATCTATTTATTATAATCCTCCCGTTCTGCACCAAAGGCCACCCCCCTTCAAGGTCCCTTATCAGCTGTGTTGGTATTACTCATTGCGCACAAATTGACGTTTCCCCAGGAGATTAGACAAAGTGTGGATGTAATTCTAGGGCGTAAGAGAGCAGTGTCGCCCGAATGCCCCGAACCGAGTTGGCCTAGAACAGCAACACAATGGACTTCAGCGTCAAGTCGTTCAAGGGCCTAGCCGCCGAAGCTGCTACAGTGTTCACCAGAGCTGTGCAGGTAATTAAAGCGCACACTTATGCATTCCTTTACTTCATCGCTCTCTCTTTCCATCGGTTAACAAAGGCACAGCTTATTCTGTTGAATTCGTGCGCCCACTGGCCGGTGATGCTTCGATGCTCTTCCACTGTCATTGCACATTGTAGTGGTTTGCATGTGCCCGGCACATGTGCCAAAGGCATTTAATCAGGCACTGCTTATGTTCGCCCGCTTGTAGCATACATTCTTACCTTGAATGTAGAACGAGTTGTCTGGTTTTCTCCCGTTGCTTTTCTGCCTACTATCGTGCGCTGGAAATGACAGACGGAGGCAGCTGGACCGATAGCGATATGCCAACTCAGATGGTTGTTTCCGCCGATACTCGCTCATGAAAACACAGTTTCTAAACATTGAATCTAAATAGCGCCGATTTCATTTTTTTTCGAATAAAGGAACAGCAGTCTTAGGTTCTCCACGATGGCTCTGTTAAATAAATACATCAACTGTCTTTCAGAACACGTCGTTATGTCGTTCACTCCCTCAAAATCAATTCTTCCGAACCGTGCTTCAAATCACGACCTCCGTTATACAGGAAGTTATTCTAGATGTTTTCTTTTTCCCGGCCTCGCAGTCTGAGCCATCGTTGTGTTTTCACACGTCTATGCACACAACACGCCTACGCTGTATGTTTAGTCATGCAGCCCATATATTTCCACTTGGACGGGCTGACTAAGGAAATCGCGAAGTGGACTTTGCGCTCACAGTACACAACCTTTGTTACGGGGTGTGAACAGGGCGTTACTGTCAACAGCTTCCAACGCTGTAGTTCCGAGGCAGCTTCGCCGCCTCCGCTATGAACTTTGGAAAGCTCGCGATGAACATTTCTGGTGCAGTGTCATGGACAAAGCAGGTGACTATATAAATGTGCATTGATAGCATTCTTGCCCATTTAATTTTGTTACTGGTGTACAGTATCACCGTTCAAAGTATTCGTGTTTTTATTTTCCTTGTTATGCTTCTCGAATTTTTAATTCCCCTTCCTCGTCTACAGTAAGTGATTCCACTGAATGTAAGATGCATCCCTTGAAGTCTGACTAGGGTACTTTGGAAATGCTGGCTTGCACATTTGCGTTTAGTGTGATTAGGGTGACCACCTTCCTGCTAGCGAAATGCAGGACATGCTGACTAGGGGGCAGTAAGAGAAGGACAGCATTATGCTGACTGCAACAACAGAAAAACAAACTATTAGAAGAAATTTATCAACATGCACACCAGCCTAACACATTTAGTATCTTGTGCTATACAAAAACATATAGACCTGCAAATTGTGTTGCAGCAGTTAAAATAATTTCCAATCCCAGTGTTATATTTCTTTTTAAATTTTAATGTTACATATTGTTTTAGAAGTGCTTAAGTTGAAAACATAAAAACCGACTGCAGCAGACCCTAATGCATCAAAAGAAAAGAAACAGTAAATCTTTTTCGGCTTATTGTTTCCTGTCAATGCTTACTTTTTCTAACATGCTCCTACACAAATTTAGAACATTGTGTTGTTTTTTCCGACCATTGTAATCTGCAGGTTTTTTTGGTTCGTGTGGCCGTCTTCACTAAGAAAAGATTTTCATACAGCAACCCTTTCGCTCTGACACAGCATGATTTGTAAATAATTACAATAATATATTTTTCAACTTTTGGCAAGCAATTTTTGCTCGCAACATTTTTCCACCAAGTGGAAAGGCACAACTGCGCATGCACGTCGGTTCTCCTGCAGGAATCACAGTCGTTTCCTGCAATGCGTGGATAAAAAAATGGTGTATACCATCGCGATTCACATGATTACCGGCGATCTCCACGCTTCCTCGAGTTGCGTAAAAAATTTCATGGCAGTGTGAAATGCGGGACATTTTGTGAATTTTGTGTTTCTTGCTGGACTCGGGAAACGGGCTTTCAGCACCCTCAGTGCGGGACAGTCCTGCAAGCCGCAGGACGGGTAGTCACCCTAAGTGTGGTCAACTTTGTTGCAACCAGTCGTTACCGCTTACAACAAAAGAGCATTCTGGCATGAACACATCTGACCTGCATATCTATTTTAGGCATAATTCTTTTTACCATAGTGCTTAAAATAATTCTGACAATGTTAGAAGCAAATATTTCTCATGAGTAGGGCATAGATTCAATCTCGCAAATTCTGCAGAAGCTTCAGTCTAGTAGTTGTCATACGCATATTTTGAAGTGTTTTGGGTTATCTGATAGATGGCACCAGTGTACTCCTTCAGTGCAAGCAGTTGTGGTGCAGTCGATCGCACTTAAACATAAATGTCTGAACCAGTCTTAACTGTTTGGGTATGCATATATTATCCAGAAAAACCACACAGGACCTTTATGCGTGAGGTTCGATAAAATATTTGCTTGTGCTGCAAGGTTTTTATAATTTTACTTTATTTTTTTCATTTTGTCTCCTAAAGTACACCGAGGAACGCCTGGGTACATCGGACAAGACTGAGCTGGATGCCCACTTTGAGACGTTGGCACAACGTTCGGACCGAACCAAATTTTGGACTGAAAGGCTGGTTGGCAAGACCGAGGCAGTCCTTCAACCCAATCCAAGTGAGGCAGGATCTGAGCTCAATCACTGTAGACTTGTTTTCTTTGAACAGACCCGGTTCATGTTCTTTGGAGCTTGGGCTATAAAATATCCATAGGCTAGTGATCAAAAATTAGTTATTTTCTGCGCGACTAAGATACACTGCGACACTGTCAACTTTGGTGCTTTTTGCATTTTACTTGGAAAGGGTGTTGGTGTAGCATAAAAGTCTACCGCTTAAATTGGTGTCCCAATTGACCCTCTTAGACCGCACTATAGTAGCTTTGATGACAAACCTATGAAAAGGAGCAAAAGAGAAGAGACCAGTGTCTTTTGTTTGTGCTAACAGTGTCATGCCGTGTGCAGTGTATTTGACTGTTAAATATGAGATGTATGGGCACGCCCAATGTACACATTATGCGTGGTTGATAAGGCAATGCACGTGACTGCGATATAATTTCTAGTCAGGGTGGAAAAATGATATTGAATTCCTCTGTTGGATATTGATATCCAACAGAGGAAAAAACAAAAAGACGAGGTCATGTAACTTGCATCGGGGAATGGTGACTGTCTTGGGAATAACCCTTTTGTTTGCTGCAGCATCATCGCTTTTATCGTTAGGCAGTGGTGATGTCAGTTTTGGCCACCACTCAACTGTTACATTGAGAGTTCAGAGTGCTCGCAATGACTAGATCCAGCTTTCTTTTATTTATTGAAGTGGTAAGAAAGTAGTTTCATGTAACTATAAGGTGTTTTGAATCCTGGTGCTCACTCAAAAATTGGTGCCTGCACGTAGCAATCTAAAATTTTCATCATGAGTCTATTTTAGCCGTAAATTTTACCTATTGAAATTTTAAGCCATAGCTCCGTTTCTGTGAAAATGTGTACAGCACCCTTTACGTGTTCAACAGCAGATGCCCAATGCAAACGACCGAGTAAAGTACGGGTTGTGTTTGTGGCTCCATCTCCCAATAGGCTTAGGAAGCATATGATGGTCCTGCATGCTTTTGTCCAAGTGTCACTGTCTGCTTGTTGTGCCTATCAAGAGGTGGAGCCATAAGTGCAACCTCTGCATCTGTCATTGACCGTGTCAGGGTGGTGTTCTTATTTTTGACTATGTCTTGAAATTTTTTGATGTAAAAACCCCCCAGTAAAATACGCCTTTGATAATAGGGAAATAACTCAGGCAAGCTTCATGGTGAACTAACTGCATAATAAACCCGATACTAGGAAAAAATTAGAAACTGGACGAGCACATAGATTTGTTTCTTGCATTGGTGGCACATACCTACATGGTGGCACATTTTACTGAACCTTTTGAAAGTAAATTTTTTGAGCACATACTAAAAAGAGCATGTTACAATACCTGGATTAACTACATACTGGAGGCATTCACATCAGTGTGAATGCCTTCAGTGTGCGACCCTTTGTGAACCCCTTGTTAAATCTGTGGCACTGATGCCCTACTTGATTGACATTAGGGAGGTTTTGTAGATTGTTCCTGTAACTCCGGTAGCGATACCCGAAACTCCGCCGATGCCTTTGCGCATGTATCGTATTGGCATCAAGCATCGTTATTGGAGGTATTGGAACAAACTACTAAAGCTTTCTTGTGTAAGATCAGCTTGAGGTTCATGTCTGGCACTTGTTTATATTCGATCCTACAAATAAAGTGTCTCAAAGGATAGCCATTCAGAGTGCGTCACCTTTTTGTTTACTTATTTACAAATACTGCAGGCCCCACGCAGGCCCAAGCAGGAGAGATAGCAGACATAATAAATACAATAATCATACTCACTACAAACCACAGGAACACAACACATACATATATAAGTCTGCCTAATACAATTTATCATACTACATAAACAACACTTTGTAACCGGGGTTATACAAATATGTACATAAACAACACTTTGTAACCGGGGTTATACAAATATGTACATAAACAACACTTTGTAACCGGGGTTATACAAATATGTACATAAACAACAAAGCAGTGCCTTAATGCAATTTGTATTGTCTATTGTTTGTTTGTTGGCTTGCTCTTGCTTGTCTTGTTTGCTCTTTTGTATTCAGTGCAAAGTGTTTAAACATGGAGTGGTGAATGCTCTCTGCCCACCTCCCAGAGGTCTATGATAAACCTTCAATCTCAACCCCACTTTGCACATCTCTTGTCTAGTCCTGAATTATCATTTCCTATCCTCAATGACATGGATTGACATTGCAGATGTACGTGTGGAGGACTATCTGTTTGAGAAGCTAGACAAGAAGCGTGACAGGCTAAACAATACTGAGCTGCTGGGACAAGACATGATTGACGCTGGAACCGACTTCGGCCCAGGCACTTCATACGGTACGTTGCCCCTCGGCGTTGTTTATGGCCTGGGAACGGGGACCCTTGGCATGTATGGATCAGCTGGATACAGGTGGTCCTGGATGTCGTAATTGTTTCGTCATTGATTGCATATTTTTGTGCTGTGCATCGAAGGCTAGTGACCTGTTGTAAAGAGATGCGAAAAGTAGAAAGCAGCAAAACGTAACACAACAAGTTAAAAAGCATATAATCTGTATATTCTTTTAATGGAAAGGTACATTGACCTCTATAATGCCAGAACTGAGGTACATACTTTTTAATTAAATGTATCGAAAGCCAACTTGTCCTCTGAGAGACTGATTCTTTTTTTTTTTTTTTTTTTTATGTATGTGAGGCGGTGAAAAATATTTTTTTTACTCAACTTGTCAAATGAGAAAATGTGATAGAACAATGTAAAAAAATCAGAAACAATTGTCTTCTCTTTTTACATTATATTGCTGTGGTTATTAAGATGAACAATGGCAGAAATCCAAAACAGCCATTTTCTCTTTTTACATTATGCTGCTTTGGTTATTCAGGCAATTTGTTCGACGGAATTCTTTTGTAATTTATGCTTCTTGGAACCTTAATAAATCAAGACAATTCACGGAGACATTTTAGTGCATAATCCTCATAAATAGGTCAATTTGAGTGGTCAAAAGTTCTAACACAATTTCTGTGTCCAGTTTCGGAATCGGATGACAAAACCTAAAGAAAAAAGACAGATAAATGAATACTGTAAATGACTTAATTTTCGCTAATTGGGCCGAAGCTGAAATTTTTTAATTATTCGTGGGCTAGAATTTTTACGTATCAGGGTGGTATGTTATGTATTTGCTACCGTAGGGAAACGTTTGCGGGGCCTATTTCTCGAAAATCACCTACGATTTGCAAAATTCGCAAAAATTAGGTTTTTGCGAAAATTAAGTTGTTTACAGTGTTCCAAAGCCCGTTGGCATTTCGAACTGTATTTAAATTGGTTTAGCCTGTACTTGTAACGGCTGTCAATATTGTAATTGCAACATGGTCTATGAAACTGAAAATTAAAAAAGTTAAGTAACAAATTTTAGTTAATATGCCAACTTACTGTGACGGTTATTCTCTCATGTAATATCTGCTGAGTGTACTAAATGTACGGTGAAAACGGCACCTGTGTAACTTGCCCCCTTTTCTTTTACAAAATTATGTTTGGATTTATATTGTACAGCCTGTATATACTGAATGACCATCCGCGTCAATTTTTTCTAGAGGCTAAGGAAATCCACTCTATATATATAAAAAAAATAAAAGTTATAATTGTTATTTTTGACTGATATGCATGCATTTTCAGGTTTTTAAATTTCCATATTATGCTCTAACAACATTGTAGTGCAGCATTAAGAAGCTGATTCATGCAATACCATTTATCTCTATGTATTCATCTATTTGTCTTGCTATGCTGACCTTCATGGTATGTAATCTTGCGCTTGACAGGGAGTGCACTGATCAAGGTTGGCCAGGCCCAGCACAAGCTTGGGCACGCAGAGAGGGAGTTTGGACGGCTCGTTCACACCAACTATGTCCAGCCACTTAGAAGGTTCCTCGAAGGCGACATGAAGACAATTTTGGTGAGCTTGGAGGCTGGCTGGGTGCTGTGATTGGATTGCACGAGGGTAGGGCTTCTTCATGTGGTGTTTGGGAAACTTAATCTTTCCTGAGAATTGGGGAACCTAGTTTCTGTGGGATTGCGGGGAGGTCAGGGTTTTTGTTCCCTGCCACCTCTTCTACAACCTCGAGACCTGGGCACTTGGGAAGTTAAACGGTTCATTGACTTAGCATAAAATACCAAGCATCCGCCCAATCCCTACTAAGCACCACCCACAAATTTCGCAACATTTATGCATGATTATGCACAGTACATACATATAGGTAAACTTGATGACCTAATTAGTGCCCATTACCCAATTTTCACAATTATCTTTGTATTTTGAGTGGACGCTTGCTCGGTATTTTACGGTAGCTGAAATCCACAGAAGACTGAGCCAAGTGTTTTAAAACTATTTTTATGTCGAAGAATCCCTGCCCATCTTGACAGCTTAGCTAAACAAATAAAACGTTTATAATTCTCTGTAATGCCGAACCGGAGCGCAGTTCTTGAGGAGGAGGAGGGGAGAGTATTCCCCTCCTCCCCTTCTGTACCCTTCCATCCTCCTCTCCAGCTCCCCTCCCATTTAGAGGAAAATTTTTGCTAAATTTCCTGCCAAGTTTAGCGGGGAAAATTTCTCGCTAAATTAAGCGGGGATATTTTCCCGCTAAATCGCCGTGCGACGTCAAACGTGGCGTCACATGTGATGTCATTATGAAAACGTCCCGCTAGCAAAAAATTTTCTGCCGAATTTAGCGAAAAATTTTCCCGCCAAATTTCATGGGAAAATTTTAGCCTCGTGACGTCGCACATCAATTTCACGTGGGACGTGACGTGACGTGACGTGAACATTCACATGTAACGTCATCATAGGAAACGTCCCGCTACATTTAGCGGAAAAATTTTCTCTCCAAATTTGTCGGGAAAATTTTACTCTCGTGACATCACGTGTGACGTCATTATGGGAAACTTCCTATAATGCCGACACCTACGCCTATGCCACTCAACCCGGAAACGGGCGCCTAAGAGCTGCTCTCTAAAAGAAGTTCAGAAGCTTGTGAGCTTTAATAACGATGGTTAGTAATATACCATACTTGTGGTATATGCTCCCATACTTTTGACCACATTTCCACAGAGAATTGTCCCCGAGTATAGAGAGAAATGTGAGGATGTTTACTTAAAGGGGAACTCCACCGATTTTGTGGTAGACTTCGATTTGGCTGGAAATTTGCAGACCGCGTCAATAACCCTTTCTCAAATGATAACCAAAATATTTTAAGAAAAGAAAAATTTTCCGTGAAGTTATTGAATTTTCAAGTTACGCCGGCCGCGAGGGTTCCAGGAGGCGACTCTCTACTGGCAACAATGAAAAATCCCTACTTTTCCCTACCCGCGTACGTCACGAATGTGCAGGCAGACGAGCGACTTGGGCAGCCGCAGCCCGCGAAGTGGCTTTCTGGACGCCAGCGATCGAGATAATTTTTTCCGCAGCTTCAACGTTGAAAGTTCCTTTGCAATGGGTAGCAATATGTGCTCCGCGATAGATTGTAGAAACATTGCTGGGAGAAAGCTTCTTTTTTTTACCCTTGTTTTCGTGGGAGGAAAAAAAATAAAGCGTTCCCCGGCAGCAATGGAGGCCAGCCGCGTCAAGGTGCTTTTGCGCGAGCTGTGTGCCGAGAAAACTAGTGTCACGTGAAACATTTTCACTTTTGCTCGGAATACTTTATAGCTGCGTGCTGCGAGTTGAGTTTCCTTCAGCAGCTGGAACAGCTTCAAGAGCGGCAAGCGCAAACTCAAGCCGGCTGTGACCATTACGACACCCGTCTAAAGAAGGGCGCTAATAATTATAATGCAATTAAATGCAAAGGTGCAAGCGAGCTGGACAAGAATGACGAAAATAGTCCCTGGAGAAGGGGAACAAGAGGAACAAAGGACAAACACAAATCTCCAAACACAGCTAGGTGACTGGTGAGCGACCGAAAAAATCCGCCTGGTTTGAGTATCGAACCCGGGACCTCTCCACTACAGGTGGAGCGCTCTACCAACTGAGCTAACCAGGGGTTAGACGTCAGTAGAGCAAACGGGTTTTATCAGACGCCACCAGTCTAACAACAACAAGGGTGAAGCTTACGATTTAAGGTTATAATTATATTGCATTTAAATGCAAAGGTGCAAGCAAGCTGGACAAGAATTTTTTTATTTGTTTTTTATTTTCGTCATTCTTGTCCAGCTCGCTTGCACCTTTGCATTTAATTGTATTATAATTATAACCTTAAATAGCAAGCTTCGCCCTTGTTGGTGTTAGACTGGTGGCGTCTGATAAAACCCGTTTGCTCTACTGACGTCTAACCCCTGGTTAGCTCAGTTGGTAGAGCGCTCCACCTGTAGAGTAGAGGTCCCGGGTTCGATACCCGGACCAGGCAGATTTTTTCGGTCGCTCACCAGTCACCTAGCTGTGTTTGGAGATTTGTGTTTGTCCGTTGTCCCTCTTGTTCCCCTTCTCCAGGGATTATTTTTGTCGGCGCTAATAATATTGAGAAATATAGTACACAATCTAGCACTATAGTAGACATTGTGCACAGTCACATTTGTTGTTCACAATTGGTTCAGTGATTTTTTTAAATTTTTTTATTTGTTTTTTTTTTATAAACACTATATTTGTTTCGGACGTCGAATCTAGCTCGGGCTACTCTCGGAGTTCCACTCGCGCGGCCGATATGTTGAAGACGAGAAGTGAATCGTCTAAACAAAGTTCAAGGCTGAATTTAGACATGACTTTCGACATATTGCTATTCCTATCTGCTATTACAGAGGTTTATGGAGCAGGTGTTGAGCTCCATTAAAATACGATAGAGCCTTGCCTGGTTTGTTAAATGGTTGGCATGCAATATTCTTTGCAGGAAAAGTTGTGTAAACGTCTTTAATTTATTCTATTGCGGGGAAATTTCATATAGGGCTGAAAATATGTTTTTTAGCCATGAAACTTTTAGTGTTGTTGAGGGGAGGCATTCAGATTTACAGCTGATAAAAACTGTGCTAAACCAACTTAATTTTAAAAAAAATCTTATATAGAATTACCCTTTTCCCAAGTGCTCTCGTGGATGGGTGTTTGAACGCGTTGCATTCTACTCAAAAAGTAAAAAGAAATAATACGGGTACATATTTTTAGCAAATTTTGTTAACTTATTTTTAATTAAAAGATTTATGATGTTTTTCTTTATCTTACGCACAAATATTCTTTATTTTGAGATGAACAGTGTATTTGTGTATTTTATACGCATTCCAAACCAGTCCCATGACCCGCATTCAACACTTCTACAATACCCTCAGGGGAGCAGATATTGATGTTTTTAACCCAAATTTCGTAGCTTTCAAGACTGTTGTAACTAACCTGTGAACATTTTGTTGTGCATCATTACCAAGGCGTCAAACTGTTCATGAGCACAGAAAATAAACAAATGAATGAATGAATGAATTCCATTGCACCTTGATGTTTGGCTTGGTGGTTGCGAAGTTCTTTTAATCGTCATTTTAACACAATCTTCATGACCAGTAACCTGCCATCTGATATACACGAAACGCAGTTCAGTCCATTCTATACATTTCATTGTTTACGAGAATCACGGTCTACATGTCTTAGGTCCCAGCCCAGCACGAACATGTTCATTGGTTTGGATGGCGAGCAATGTACGCGCCACCCGCACGAACGCTGAAAATGGCATCGACCAGAAGCGCTTTTCAGAAATGGTCTACAGATATTTTGCTACATTACTTAAGCATCAAGGAGCATATTCATGCCACATGAGTAGTTACACGTGCTGACGCCTGCAACAGCAACTTTTCAAAAGGAGATCTAAAACAAATGGCAGGTTCCTTCAGGTCATACGAGCGTGTGGGGCATCTGTACCCACGTTCCGAGCATTTTCCGCGGTGCTTCGGCGATTCGTCAGAAAATATATTGCGT
This sequence comes from Ixodes scapularis, assembly GCF_016920785.2. Classification (NCBI taxonomy): domain Eukaryota; kingdom Metazoa; phylum Arthropoda; class Arachnida; order Ixodida; family Ixodidae; genus Ixodes; species Ixodes scapularis. The sequence goes on along the minus strand of NW_024609868.1, from coordinate 80,799,481 downwards.
GACTCTTCGACCTTTCTTTGCCAGCCATCTTCTGATAAAAGGAGAACGGGTTTACTGGCGATATTACGAAACTAGCGAGCCGTGCAGCTTGAGCGTAGCGAGTTGCAAAAACGTTTTTTCGAAAATTCCAATTGCTTCCGTTTTTCTTTTATATTTTTTACTTTCTTATAGTTGGGCATGTAGGCCAAGGCCATACTTTGTGCAAATATAGATAATTATCAGCTTCAAACAGCACGAACGGCCAGTTTATTTTGCTGTTAGACGCGAGAAAGGCGGGCGCGAGCGTACCCGATTGCCGGCCGCGCGCCTCGCTGCACACAAGTGACGTCACGCTTGGGCGGCGGGGAAAACTGGGGAAAAACTAGGGAGAACGATGTTTCGGTTTCGGCAGCAAACAAAATATCACTTTTTTAATTAACTAGAGTAAATCTGGGAGAACGACATAGCATTTCGGAATCAGGAAGCCATCCGCATTCAGATTATGCCTTTGGATTAGGTAGCTCAAAATGTCGGCGGAGTTCCCCTTTAAGGTCTTGTTTTAATGCATGACTTTGCTTTGGTTAAGTGGTGCTGAAACTTAAAAAACTTTGTAATTGTGTTAGTAGAGACGATGGAAAGAAATTCGGTGCTTCAGAAGCTTCTGGGTTTGTAGAAACACAGTTTGAAACTTTGTGTACTGGGCTACTTCTCACATTGATGCAGCGTTTTGAGCCATACAATTCCACCACAATGACTGACCTCTAGTGTTCTCTCAATCAGTACAGACAATAAACACTAATTTTTGAAGTTTTATGTTGGCAGCAGGTTGCGTGTTTCGTGGCCGGTCTTTCAAGATGACTGAAGTTCCAAGTGTTTATAAAAATGAAAACCCCTGCTCTCAATCTTTGTCTGGCTTCTGGTTCATGATGCGGTTTTGCTCTTGGTGCAAGTCAGCTTCAATTTCCCATGAGCTGACTGCTGCTTCTAGTATAGATTTTTACCCTTTCAGTCATTGTGACTGGGACCAATAAAAAGAATTCAAAGTGAAGATTGTTTTAGAAACAGATGTCAGTGATAACTCAAACTAACTGTGATGTGATTGCTGTGCCATTTGCATCAAACTATGCCAAAGTGCTTACTCCACTACATTTTTCCGAAACGTGAGAAATTTGTGCCAACATTGCACCGAAAGTTACTTCAGTTTTGTATTGAAATTACCTTAGGCTCATCTTAGACCCCACCACATTGACAGATTCTTACAGCAGGCTTGTGCAAAGTTTTAAAACTTTCTAATATTTTTTTAGAATAACATCTTCGATTTCACATGTGTATGAAATACTGACGGTACTCGGAAGATTCGCAATACTTAGGTATCATTGTTTGTGGTTTATTTGGGCGGGTTAATTGGCTTCGTTTAGGGCATTTTTCAGAGCGCACTTGTACACTGCAGTGAAGTGGCACATGCGGAGTAGACATTGCATTTCTGCATGTCTTCTTTTGCCGGAGCACTCCTGTGTGCAGAGAAAATAACACTCCAAAGCGGGGTGATGCTCATGCCCGTGTCAAGTATTTAAAAAAAAAAAAAAGTTTGTGTATCCTGATGGGACAACTTTACTTTCCAGGCAAAATTTTCAAAATAAAAGCGCAGCTATGTATGGTAGTGTGTGACATCCTTACATGCCGTGTGCATCACTAGTCTTTTTTTTTTTTTTTTCAAATTAAGGAAGGAGCCTTTCTTTAAACCTTGAACAAAGCATCATTTCTTTACTCAGAATCGTTCTATTCTACCTATTTTATATACTTTTGATATCACACCGCAATTACCTTAAGCAATCTCAGAAGTGGAAAGGTGAATGGTCATTTTTTTATATTTGTATTTTATATACTTTTGATATCACACCTAAACAGTGTTGGGTAAAGTACATCTAAAAGGTACTTCAAGTAAAGTACAAAGTAAATTAGACGTGATGTACTTTAGGTAGAGTATCAAGTACACTGGGTGCAATGTACTTTAAGTAAAGTACTATAAATACAATGTACTTTCAAAATAAAGTAGAAATATTTTAACGCAATCATTTATGATGCCCTTTCATACCCCTATAAAGTGATTTTTTAACTGGTACGTATTGCCCAGGGGTAATCGGGGTGCATAACCTATTTTCAGAAACAGTGGCGAATATTTGATAAAGTCAAGGAGCCACAGAGTAGTTATTTTCAGCAATAGAGCCATATTCAGAAGTCCCTCTTCTGAATCTGGTGCCCCTTGCACTGGATTGTTGCACCTAAGGGGGTTAAATGTACTAGGAGAGAGCATGACATCAGCCCCGTAGCTTCCGCAAGCAATCCTCTCATAGAGGAGTGTCCTCTCCTTAATAAAAAAAAAAACAGTCAGTGTGCAAGCTAGCCCGTGATAATTAATCGTAATGCGACACCTGAAAAAATTAAGGAACTTTCAAATAGAAGGAAATGACAAAAGAGAATGTCTCAAAACATTATGACGTTCTCCTCTGTTGTCTTTTATTAAGATGGCAGTTTGGGCCAGCTGATTCATGATCGAAGATAGGAGCCGAAAAAAACAAGTACAAGAAGTAACGTAAACACTGGCGCCAGTGTTTACGTCTCTTCTTGTCCTCGTTTTTTTCGGCGCTTATTTCAATGTTGTCTTTTACTTCGACTTGAAAATTTTATTTTTCCGCACCACAGTCTCAGGTGCTACATTACGATTAATTTTGCTCTCCTAATCTATTAAACCTCCTCGCTTGCGCTGACCGACCGAGAAGTAGCGAGAGTCCAAAAAGCTACGGGAAAGCCACCCCCAGAACAAACGGAGCGATGCGTCATCTGCTCACGTTTCTGATGAGAGTAGAATATCCCTCCCAGTATTTCTTTGGAAATGACAAAGCATCATTTCGTGATACAAATTTAACAGAACCTAATTTGTGGAATGTACTTTGAAGTTGGGAATTGTACTTTCCTAGAAAAGTACCAGAAAAAATACTTTAAGTAAAGTACAAGTACATATTCAGAGAATGTACTTCAAGTAAAGTTTAAGTTTACTAAACCTCCTTGAAGTAGTACTTTAAGTACAATGTGCTTAAAGTACTTCCCAACACTGCTCCTAAAATAAGCATTCTCAGAAGTGGGAAGGTAAATGGGCTTTTTTTTTCCATTCCACTTCCTGGAAGTGTAACATATTGTTGCCATTCTTTCGTAGGGCATTGTTGAGATTTACGATTTTGTCATTATTTTTTCTGTATACTTTATATTCAAAAGAGCAGTGATTAGCTCTTACCTTAGACACCATACAGGTGGCTGGCAATATAGGAAAATAAATAAATACAAAATACTCATTAATCTTCCCATAGTATTATGGTGGAATGCAGAAGAATTAAATATATGCTTGTGCTCCAAAAGTTCTTTTTCCTGCTTCAAAATTTATTTTTACCAGGTCTGAAAGGGGCTTCAAAATTACACGAGCCAATCACATCGCTGAACTAACAAGAATATGGATAAGTGACTGATCACTAAAAGTGTCTCATTAAAGTACCATACATACACTGTGCAGAGGGAACACCAGATCGCAATTCCTTCTCTTGTCCGTAAAATAAGAACTGTACCTTTTCTACTTAGACATGAGGAAGATACATAGACACGTGACAACGAAGACGTTGTCACGTGTCACGTGTCTCGTTGTCACGTGATACGTGACAACAAAGAAGAAGTCTTCGTTGTCCGTCCCCCCTTTCTATGTATCTTCTTCATGTCTAATTACCGTTACCAACACGCTCGTTTTGTATTTAACCTTTTCTACACTTATTGATATTTTCCAATGATTATTAATAGAAAGTGACCAAAATAATATTTAGCACTTGCTAGTTTGAATATCTCTATGTGCCAAAGGTTGGAAGCCATATAAATTTTTGCAGCAAGCAGGTTACTTGAAATTTGTTCTTTTTGTTGTGCATTTTAGAAAGAGCGTCGGCTGTTGGAACACAAGAGACTGGACCTGGACGCTGCCAAAAACAGGCTACGAAAGGCAAAATCTGTTGATCCTCAAGTGAGAATTTCTACTGTTGCTTAGAGGTGCACTGCAGAGAATTTGTGTTTTGTTATAAATAACTACATGTTTGCAAATGCAATATGCTGAGATTTCCCAGCTTTACTTAATAACAAGGCACACAGAGAGATTAGCTGACAAAACTTTTGCCAACCGCAAGATAAATTAAAAAAAAAAAGAAAAAAAAAAAGAAGGGGGGACATTTCGTTACATATTGGGGTGGGCATCTCCAGTGGGAATGCTTATAGTGAGATTTTTGTTTGCATCTCTCCAGTGCACCTTTAAAGCAGTAAAATGCTTTGGAAAGAAATGGACATTGTGTATATCGCTTGTGTTTTCTGTTTTTCCTGCTGCTTACTGGCCTCTAAACTCTCTCCTGAGATTATTGAGAAGGAAATACAACAGGTGATGGTTTTCCACCTTTCTCTTGCTCTCGTGTGTCTTTTGCTCTTGTGTGTCTTGTGCTTCTGGTTGCTCTTTGTGGTTTCTCTGAGGGCAATTGTATAACTTTTCCTTAGACATTTTTCAGGGTGATTCTCCTTAGAAATCCATTCCTCTCATCCTTTTTCATCTTTGAATGTACTAGGCCTTACAAGATAAAAACAAAAAGCTGAAGAGCTTTCAACAAAAATGTATTAATTTTTATGACCTCTCACTCCATTGGGTATTATTGTATAATAGTACATTCAGCTCGAAATAAAAAAAAATGTACAGGATGTTGCAGTGTGTTGAGCATTAGGATTACCAATGTGCATGATCAGGAGCAGGGTAAAAGGACAATTTGTTGTGTCGTTCATGGTGCCAGGTCTGTTTCTAAGCTATCAATAAAACAGTGTTATGTTGCAGATAGTTTCATGAATAAATGCTTAGGGGACAGAATGCTTAAAAATGCTCCTCACAAGGTAAGACCAACCACTGAAATAAACCTTCAAGGAAAATGTCTACTTGCTCACTGAAGCTGCAACTTTACGACGGTTGAAATGTTTTTGTCTCGTCATATTGTTCCTATATTCTAAAATTATTTGCTTTGGCTATTAACTATCCGTGCTGATGTGCAGTATGAAATAGACTGATGTCACCAAGCGAACTGTGCAGGCGCGCGCCTTCCGGAAGTGGTGCCGGCCGCCATGCTACTTGTAGTCATCCCTTTCCATTTTTCCGGCTACATAAGGCTGCGCGTACATCATCATAGATTATTGTTTGGGACGCCTCGGTATCAGCTTGATTTTCCTGCATGTCTGTACTTCATAAGACTGCGTTGTTTATGATGCCTTAGTTTGTCAGCAAGCGCAGAAAAGCAGTTCCAGTCGTCTTATCGCTTTAAAATCGCTATGTCGTCTGCTTCTTCGTCTTCGTGAATTCGTGAGCCCACTGCCGTTCACGCGGCGGTCCCACTGCGGCCGCGGGAGAAAACGACGACGCCACTACTTGAGCATTCCGGCTGCTCGGACGTCTCAATTAACTTGGAAACAACCGAACACCTAGTGCAATGGCCAAGAAAATTCGAGAAACCATTGGCCTGGTGTAGCACCGCAGAACAGCATCAACTGTGTTGGTGAAAAACTGAGCTTGGTAGTTCTCAGTCTTGTGCATAACGTTTAATCAACAATGAAGTAAGAGCAGCTAAATGGACTTTCTCGGTGAGCGATAGTTTTCTAAAATTGTTTTATTCTGGTTGACAGCCTCTGCGACAACGTATACAGATGAACTGCGGGAGAAGCGTGTACGCAAAGAAGAAATGATCTACAGAAAGGCCTTGCCTGACGCGCCGTAACTATTGCCATCTGTCAAAAAGGAGCAACCATGCCAGATACCTGAAAGCTTGGGGTGATGATTTTTCATGTACAGTTTCTATTCAGTTTTATTTTTTTTTCGCAAGCTCCGAACGCTAACAGTCGCCCGACGGGGGGAGCTTTTTTTTGCGCAGTAACGTCAGCCTAATAGACCATCACAAAATGGATGAGGTTTGTTTGTTACATTTTTATCGGTAAGGGTTGCACTTCTGAATTGCATTAAGATGTGTTTCCACGTTTGTATGAGAAAAAATGAAGTGTATTATTTCAAGTGATACATATTCAGGAATCGCTGCTCTTTTTTTAGTTATTGTCCTGATCTTTTGAAGCACAGTTGTGATTGAAACATGGCGTCGCAGTAACAGTTATAACCACCAAAATGCATAGAGCAAAAAGTGTATTAAAAACTGCCTCTGCAAAGCATTGCGGAGGTCCTTTTTGAGATAGACCAACAGATAGGCCGCTATGGAGTGAATGCTCGGAGAGATTCCAGCGTACGGAATACTTCGGCACGCTCTATGTCTCGTGCCCTGTAACCTTACACATCTTAGCTGACGTGCAAAAGGGTGGATATAAATTATGAAGCAAATCGCAAAACAAATCGTAAAAGGCTATTTTTCCTGCCGCTCTGTCCGGCTCTGTTTACCTTTCTTTGCCATGCTTCTTTCTTTCGGGAAGATATATCTGAGGCCTTTTCGCCTTATGCTGTTACTATAGCTCTGTGGTATACAACAAATGAAACCACCTATCGAAAACCACGAGTAAACACCCGGCTAAAAGTCTCATGCTAACCCGAAAATTTTCAAACGCCGGGCGTACAATGCGCATTGATGTGGCCGGAAAACTGGGGAGAACTACAGGTACCAGAATGCACCGCGGCAGCGGTGGCATTGTGCAACTCTTGGTGAGATCGGTCTATTGATTTGGGCCCAAAAAAGCTTTATATATGCTTTAATTAGTTCCTTCATTCTACATTTTTCTGTTACCTTTCAGGCTGAGAAAGATATGCGCACCTCTCAGTCCGACTTTGACAGACAGGCTGAGATCACTAGGCTGCTTCTGGAAGGCATCTCAAGCACTCATGTGAGTTTCATGTAGGAGTAGTCTCGACATTGTTTTTCTCAAGTTGCTTAGTTGTTTGTCATGGGGTGTTGTGTGTCTCATATGTCAGACACTTGGTGAACCAAAATTCTTCTTTACTGAGTGGTTAAAATGGAGAAACAGACAAGCTTTGTGCTGTTCACTCGGACTTTGTTGTAAAAATATAATTTGGTGCTCAAATGCAGCGGATGGAAGTATTAAAGAGGCCATGAAACAAATTTTGGGTTGGGATGAATGATTTTAAATTGGGACTTTACTAATCGCATATCGTTTAGTTGGCCAAAAGAAAGAGGCTAGAAAGTCAGAAGCCAGCTTTTCGGTACAAACATTTGAAAATATAGCAGACTATTTTGTACCTTCTTGCCTTCGAAAGCTCTCTGCCTTTTCACTACGATACATCCGCGGTTCCAAAATCGCGTCACCGGCGCCAAACTGACGTCAGCAGAGCCCAGCTCATGCATTTGACACGAGAACTGCGTCACTCGGACGCATGCGCTCGTCAACAATCAATCCGTCGACAAATATTTGGATTCGCGTTCATGGCCAATGAGTGCCCTGACGGAACTTATTGTCACTGGGGAATGACAAGTTCTATGGTGTGCATAAAAAGCACGGTGGAAGCTAGGAGTCATCGCACCAGTGCCGAAGGAATGTCACGACCACGTGATTTCGCAATTCGCATTTGAGTTGAGGATTAAAGCTAAGGAGGAAGCAGTAGGAAAATCGTTTCATCACCCCTCTAAGGTGAACATGACTAAGTTAGATCTTATTTAGCCGAAAGGGACTATAAAGTGGTAACTGGCAACTGGATACTAAACTATCTTTTTTTCTTTCATGAGACCGCTGCATTTCAGACGTCATTGTGACTTCCCCGTGATACCTTTAGTGCTGCTAGTCGCTAATGGCTTTATAAATTGTTTTCTTTTTTTTTCCTTTTAAGGTACTATATTTAATGTGCACATCTCCTGTTACAGCTTTAGTGAGCCCAGCCAAATTAATTGTTAATTGCTAAGAAATTGCTTAGCTTTTGTTGGCTACTTTCATAGAGGTGCCTCTCTGAGTAGCACCGAGTTTCATGTGCATGTGTGTACAGTATTTATATACTGTAAACAACTTATTTTTTGCGGGCTGAATATTTCGCGATATAGGTCAAAGCTGAAATTTTGGAAAATTTCGCGGATTCTATTTTTCGCAACCCGGTGGGATCTCAGTATAGATTTCGATATCTCTAACATTTTACTGGAATTGTTCGCGGGACCTATTTCTTGTGAATTGTAGGCGATTCGCATAAATTGGGTCCTCGCAAAAATTAAGTCGTTTACAGTACACAAAAATGACACCGATACAATTATCTTGTAGAATATCACCTTATTTATTAATCACTGCCCCAATACGCATTAAAAAAACCTAAAATCTTTTTTGCCCGAAGAAACAAACTATCAACTTTTAGGTCTGGCAACAATGTACCTATGCCAAATCTTTAGAAAAGTTTATCACCAATTCGGCATTACCAAATCATAAGGTTCAGCGCTGAATTTTCAATCTGGCAAAAGTTTGGCACATCACTAGTTATAATAGTCAGTTTCTAGTTCAGATACGATTAAATGGGTACAACGATTGAAGTTCGGGTTTTCTCTTTATCGTTAAAAGTGGATTGCACTGTAGCAGTTAGTCGGAGAAAAACAAAGTTCAATATGAGTAAAATGCGTAATGCATCCTACTTTGCAACATAAAATTTTGTTCTGATACCTAGCTATATGGAGCATGTGATATGTGGAACATGTTATTCCCTTTCATAATTTTTTTCACAGATACCATTTAAACTTGAGTTAAACTTCATAGACAGAAGGGGTTCTCATGCTGCATTGGAACATTGGTAGCATGGTGAGGAAATATGTGGCATTTTTTTGTAACAAACACAGATTTTTCTAGAAAAAGCCGTAAAAGCTACACAAATGTGATCTGTGCAAGTGAGTTATACGGCTAGACGGACATTACGTTCATGAGAGAATGCAACGGCACATGTTTATATTGAAGAAATGGAGGCAATCAATGTTGAAGGCCAGTCCAGTTTTTTTTAAATCCTGGATCGATCACACGGTTGCAATCATTGTCATACTTGGTTCTGGAAATCTGTTGATACCGAAACCAAATGTGCAATGCCCGCCGGAAGCACGACCCTTGTTTGACGCCAGTGGGTCACATATTTTTCAGTGATACCGCGCAGCAAATCAAAACAACTTGTCTTGGCCGACAAGGTGACTTATTGCTTCATTCACCAGTCACGGAGCACCGACTGCAATCAGCTCCGGCGTGCTGTGATGCAAACAAAAAGCGACGCAAATTTCATTATTGACACATGACACTCAAGCATCAAATAAGGATTGTCCCTTCTGCGGGCATAGGTGTAGACTACGGGGGGGCATCGGGGCTCGTGCCCCCCCCTGGTGAGATCCATGGGGGGGCAGAGCCCCCCTCCCCCGCCCTGGGCCATGATCTTTACCGAGACGCTGTTTACGTGCCATGTGACGAGCTTCTACTAGTGGCATGTAAACAAAATAATGCACACAGCGACGGACACATGGCGATATACATACGCTGTAAAATGTACCCCCTAAAATAAACTACTGATAATTGCCGGTGTAAAAAAAATTGCGTAGAAAAGCACCCCCCCCCAATAACTTCTCAGCCTGCCCCCCCCCCCCCCCCCCCGGGAAAATGGAAAGTCTGCGCCGCTGCCTGCGGGCATCGCATGCTTGGTTTCGGTATCAACAGATTTCCAGAACAAAATTTGACAATGAATAAGTCTAATTACATGATCGATCCAAGATTTTTAAAAACTGTGCTGGTCTTCAATGTTGAATGCCTCTATTTCTTCAATATAAACATATAGCCTTAAAACTTTTAATGAAAAAGTAATTTGTAAATTTTTGTTAATTAGTTCTCTTTTAGTTGCATTCTCTCTTGAACATAGTGTCCACCCGTTCGTATAACTCACCTGCACAAACTGCAATTTGTGTAGCTTTTGTAATTTTTTTTTTATTATTTGTATTTAATAAATAAAATACCTGTAGATGATGTGATGATAATTTTAAAATATTGGCCTGTTCCCAAATCAGTAACATTGAAAGTATGTGGCAAAAAGTCGGAGGACGCTTACGCTTAGCCTTTAAGGGTGGAACGTGTTATTGAATCCTCGGCCTGCTTGTGGTGCATCGCCTCTGCACGCCTAGCCTTCGTCTCCGCCTTCACTGCTTCAGCCTTGCGTTGCTGACCCCATCGCCGAGCAGGAGCAGACGTAGATGCAGCATCCGCACTTGTAGAAGACAATGACTCTGAAGAGCATCCTGCATGGGTAGACCGCACCGCATTCATCGCAAACATGTTCTCTCCCCGGTGGCCTAGAGCTGGCCCCGCGGCCACCTCTAGCCCATAGATTGAGTTATGACCGTAGATACACTATTGCAGAAAGTGGTTTAGTGTCCCTTTAAATGGCAGTTGCAATTTAAAGTTATATTGTTTATGCTGATTTGGTTGTGCTCTTTTTCCACATGCACACATGCATTTTGCAGGTAAACCATCTACGCTGCCTGAGTGACTTTGTAGAAGCCCAGATGTCATATTATGCTCAGTGCCAACAGTACATGGCAGATCTGCAGAAGGAGCTGGCAAGGTGTGTGCTGCTTTCGGTATTCACTCAGTGTTACTTCTAATGAAAAAACAAAATCTGAATTCATTTTATTGTGAAACCAAGCTGGGCACCATGTTGTACTGGATTAAAGATTCCCTGTCTTTCATTCAGCCCTTTCTTTCTTCTGATTTCTGAAAGATTCTAACATTAAACAATTCTAACAAAATATTACATACAATTATAAAATAATTGCAGTCTGTTCCCTCGGTTGTTGAGCAGGTTTGAAGTTCATGGGAGAGCAACACTGATTTAACGAAATTACATTGGCTCCAAGATTTTGGCAAGACCCTCTATGACATCAGAATCAACACCACATTCTCTGAGCTTCGAACCACCTCCAACACATTAGGTGATGATTGTTTCCAGGGGCATTATCTCTAAAAAAAAAAAAGAGATAAAGTACTGGCCTCTTGGGTGCTGTGCTTTTTATTTTTATTTTGTTTTTATCTGTGGGTGCTGTGCTTTTTATTTTTATTTTGTTTTTATCTGTGGGTGTTGTGCTTTTTATTTTTATTTTGTGCTGCGTTTGTCAGAATTAGCCTATTATGACTTCAAGAGCACTGTTGTCACATTTTTCACTAGCTTTTTCATACGCGATTTTAGATGATTGGGCTGGCTAAACTGGGCTATTTAAGTTGTTTATAACCGCTGGGCAAACAGATTTCCCAATCGTGCTTCTTTCTTTGTATATTTGATCTGTAAGGATAATGAACATGCTTCTTTTTTGTTCTTTTTGGAACAGTGGAAGACAATGATAACCAGGCTCGCAAGATCTATAAAGTATGTTTGGTGACCGTAGGCTTGTGCAACTAGAACACAGCTCTGAGCCGCGTTCCCATGCCTGCGTCGACAGAACCGACATTTAGACTTTCTTTCTGCAATTTTACCGCACCCATCCACATCTGCACAAAACGAGCCACAGAATGCACAACCTATAGCTCAATCTTGCCAAGAAGAAACATTCTGCTCGTAGTAGTAATCCCACGGGTCTTGAACCCTGTCTTCCCTAAGGTTTGCTGTGCTTTTCAAGTGCCTTTCCTTACCAGTCGTCTGTGGCCTCTCTCCCTGCGTGCAGCATGTCGATAGCTGTGGGCACGGGCGGCAGTGGAGGCAGCGGCGTGTTTCAAGGGGTCTTCTCGTCCCCGACCGCAAGCGCGGGCAGCCCTTCCAACGACATCGACCCTCTTGCCAACAGCAACCAGAAGAGAGCGCGCGTCCTCTATGACTACGATGCCCACGACAACTCTGAGCTATCCCTCATGGCTGACGAGGTGGCTGATCTGCTCGCTCGCTAAACACAATGACATTATACCAGGTTTGATCGAGAAAATATAGCACATTTTTTCGGCTCGCATAAATAAACTCAGCATTGCAGGAAGCTGAGACTTTGTGGGAATGGGACGCTGGCAGTGGAGATAAAGTGTGAAATTTTGAGCATGTGACGTTAACAAAATCAAGACACACAAAAAAGAGAACAAAAAATTTGTGCCCACATTGCGCATCCGCCCATTCCACATTAACCGCCCACTCCCAAATTCGTAAGATCTGAGAAGATATGCACAGCACATTGATATGTAAAATTCATGACCCAACAAGCGCCCATCCCCCATTTTTTCGAGATTATCTCTAAATTTTGAGTGGGCGCTTGCCCGGTATTTTACGGTAAGCCTAATCAATATTCATCAAACAGAAGCTTAAAATTCTGGGCGTCTGCAGCATTTATTTCAGCAAAGAAACTTGCGAGTACTTTCTTACTGACAAGTTTCTTGGCTGAAACATATGCTACAGATGCCCACTATCTCGAATTTTAGTTTGACAAATATTAGGCTTAGATGGACATGGGCTCAAAGAGAAATCTTGTATTTTCTTTAATATCTTGATTCAATTAATGTCATGTCCTCAAAATTTTGCTTTTGATCACCACTGCTAGCATCACATTCTAAGTTTCAGCTTGCTAAGATGCTTAGGTAAATTATGCGAGCCAAAAAACTTTCATTTTTTCGATCGAACCTGGTACGTTCAACTTGTACGAATGACTGCACTGGAAACAGTATTTCACTAAGCACTACTTTATGCTGACAGTTGTTATATGTGAGGTTTTGCAGTAGAGCCCCGGGTGTGTTTCATATAGGTTGGTGATGGTATGTGACACCAAGGTGTCGCACAACGTCGTGCTGTCGCATCATGTCACCATGTCGCCAGGTGTCGCACGAAGTCACGTCATGTGACCTTAAGGTGTTGCATGACGTCACAATGTTGCGCGACCTCAAGGTGTTTCATGACATCGCGTCACACCGTGACGTCACAGTGTCACATGACAATGTGCTGCTCAACGAGGAAAATTTCCGCCTGCTGAATTTAGCGGGGAAATTTCTCCACTCAATTTAACAGGAAAACGCCCTTGTGCATTGTGACTGTGCGTAGTCTGCATGCAGTCGCCTCGGTGGTTCGGAGGCAAAGCGCCGGCCTATGGATCCCCAGGTGGCGGGTTAGAATCCCGGCCGAGGTGCCCGTAATCTGACGGCGGCTTATCGTGGAAAAGACACTGTGTAACCGAGCTTTCAGTTGCACGTCAAAAAAGATCCCCAGGTGTTCCAAATTAATCCTCAGCCCTCTGCTGGGACGTGCCAGATGCTTTTCATTGGTTTGGCACGTAAAACCCTCAAATTTGATCAGTCTGCATGCAGCAGTGTGCAGTGCCTCGGCTGTCGCTGCAATTCGCTTGTGGGACACGGAAAGCATCTGGGAATTTTTCAGATTAGAGATTTCTGGAAAGGGAACACTTAGGAGCCAGCTTATGTTGTGATCATGTCGATTGCTTACTCTCGTTCAAGTTGTAAAATTAAATTGAAATGTGAGCAATTGTTTTCTATATACATAGTTTTTTTCAGCTGTGGCTACGTGTTTCGAAGCCTTTCTGTTTTTCTTTTGTTGTTTTTTTAACCTTAAAAACCAACGAGCAAACACCAGTTTAATGTTTGATGTTTCTGTTAAGTTTTTTTTATTTTTTAGGTTTATGGTGGGATAATATTTAATTTGTCAAGCGTCGGATGAACGAGACAGGAGAGAACTGATATTTGTTGTTTGCTGAATGTCTATAAAGGCTACATTTAAAATTTAGGTGCACATTTAGAATCATAAGTAGTGTTTATATCTACAGCCAAGTACTTAAAAATTCTGAGTGGTTTTTACAAGCTGGATTTTATGTTATTGAAAAAAGCTTACTAAGTGCTGAATTTTGAAGTATATTCTTTTTAGACAAAAAGAACTATCATTTTCTTGGATCATTATATTCACTGTTAACTAGCCGACACTGCAACTCCAAAAATATTGTCCCTTAAAAATGGTTTATGGGATTCCAGTGTGCCTGAGCAGTACTTGTAAAAAGCACCTTTTTTGTTGACATTATTTTCTTTTGTAACTGCTTCTTTCCATTCCTTTGCTTTCCACAGTAGTAATATGATCTGAAGTTATTTGTCAGATGTTATCTGCATAGCCTAGCCCGTTTATACCTTATCTTGCTCTCCATCGTTTCAGGTCATCATCATTTCACAGACAGACAGTCTGGATCCCGACTGGATGATTGGGGAGAGGGGTTTGCAGAAAGGAAAAGTCCCAATCGCATACCTGGAGATTCTCAACTGAGTACATAAAGCTCGCTGTTCCAGAAACATTTTTGGGTGTATACTTGACTAGGCAGCAGTTGATTAACGCAGTGTCTTATAGCATCAGAAACTGTACCGTTTTAGCTTTTTGGGACGTCAAGGCTTCTATGCAAAGGAATGTCAGCAGCTGTTTATCCTATTGCCTGGCACTAGGTAGGTTATGCTTGAAGGTGTATTCATAAATTATAGTGATCTAGGCTGTGCCAATCAATAAACTTAAATTAAAAAAAAAAAAAACAAAAAAAAAAACAGGTTGAATCGGAAAAAAAAAAAAAGATACAATCATGATCACAAGTTTTAAACCGTGATAATGTATGTACTAATACTGTGCTAAATATCCATGGTGCTTTGCTTCCCCCTCCCCCACCCCCTGGTAGTACATAGTGTTTGTGATTTGTGTGTTCATATCTGTATACTACATACAATCTGCTTGTTTTTAATTCAAACAGATTTTGTTAAGGGAAGTGACCATGACGGGAATGCTGTCTCCACCGTATGCTTATCAAGCTCGGCGGGCATGAATTGGAACGATATCTGTCCTGATCAATGGACCAATCAACTAAACTCTGTTGATTAACTTTTTAATGACTAGTGCTATTATTGGTCATGTTGCAGTTGTAGTTTTGAAGGCAATCACCATTGGAAGTATGAAACCTTTTGTAAGGAGGCGTCAGGCTTCAAGATATTCGTCTATCAGTTTTCAAATCTTTCATGACAGATTTCAAAACTGGCCACAGAAAGAGCACCGGAGGTCCTGCCCACAACGATTCGTAGGAGGGTGATATAGTCGCTTCAGGCACGTTGTTGTCATCCGGGCAGCGCGTCCTTGGTAGATGAGCCGAGGTAACGACAATGTACCCAAAGTGAGTACGTAATAATTCTACGCATCATCGTGAACAGAGCTTCTGGCACTTCTGTGCCTGTTTTGGAATCGGGCAACAAAAATGAGAAAACTGCTCGATGAATACCTTGTAGCCCATTACCATTTTGCAAGTTGTTTAAACTGATCTAGCCTCTTATCATTATGCCATTAGAATCGAAATTGAAGCGTGACCCATAGAGCCATTAATTAAAAGCTAATTAACAGAAAACCTGCGGCGGCCGTTATCCGCTATGATGTCCGCTGAACCCAATAAGCGCAGTGAAGATGGGATCCATGTGTCACCTGTTTCTTCTTAAGAAGTCTGTTTGAATTAAAAACAAACACCCTGTACACAGACACACATCAAAGGAAGCCTCCCATCTTTTCGAGGTCTCTTGGAGTACAGTCTAGTTCTAATAGAGCTTAAACCAACTGTCATGTCACTCATGACTTGCATCTAAATGCTCTTTACAAGTACTTAGTTTTTAGCAACTTATCACAGGCTCATGCATTGCCAACACTAACCAGCAGCAGGGCAGCTTATGAACTTCGAATTATCATCTGCCTATTGCATTGTTCACCCATTTTGTGTACTTACAACGATTTGCTTCAGGCAAACCATGTACTATATATTTCATTCTCCATATTGATATTGTTAGATAAGTTGGGGGATGCTATGGTAATGAATTGGGGATGGGAACTTATACAAATTTAGGTAGCGAAAACACAAAAAAATGTTGACTTTGAACAGTGTCAGTTTTGCAGTTCATGCACATTGCAGCAGCTGTACTTACCTATCTCTGCACTGCTGACAAGAGCATAAGATTCAGTATAAAATTGACCTAGTTAGTGAAAAAAATTACAAGATGCAGTTAGCAGGATGTCATTATTTATCAGGCCCACTCAAAACAGTTGATAGTGCTATCTTTAATCTCGGTCAAGAGTTGTTCATTCAGATAATTATTCATAGTTTACAAGAATAATGTGCCGCTTACTGTTTCCCAACTACAAGACATTTCTGTCATGGTATGTTGTGTAGGAAATTGGAAAGTTTTCCACATTCCAATGGCTGGTTCAGCAAAAGCCCAACCTAGCCAAACTCTTTCTGTTAAGCCCAGTGTATGGGCTCCAAAGCTTTTCATCTATTAAAGCTTTGCATGTACTGTCACAGGTATTAAAAACTATTTTTCTTGGCTTGGAAGCATTTGTTGAGGTTGTTGTATCACGTTAAGTGTTTTCTGATGGTCACTAGGAATCAACATCCTTAACATGGGGTTAGCGAACGGCGACATTTGAGCGAATCGACGTTTGGGCGGATAATGAGGGCGTGTGTTAAGCCACCCCCCCACGCTGCGCTTACACCGCTTCGCAGCGACAGTCTGCGGCGGCTCATTACAAAAATATGAACCCATTTGGCCTACCCGTAAATGCCGCTTCGCGGCAACTGACTATTAGCTAAAGTGTCATTCGGTGAAGCGAGAGCGTTCGTTAAAACGTCATTCGATCAAGCGAGTGCCTCCCGCTCACCATGTACTGCGCCATTTTGTTAGAACATCCGAGACAATGTGAAAATCCTGAAACAAAAAAAAAAAAAAAAAAAAGTTATAAGACAATGTTTTTCCTCCGCTACACTGCACACTGCTACCATTGGAAAGGCAACAAGGGATGACTGGATTGGTGTAGCTTTAGAAGATTTATTGCCAGTCCATGCTCAAAGAAGCCAAAAGCATTACTTACCTTTGTCATTATAATTCATACTGCTAAGTATGTTGCAAATTTTGGGTGATATTTTCAAACATTATTATTTAACTTTTTTTTTTTTTCAGACATGAAAGTGTTGGAGAGAGTAAGGACATGCATTGTCAATGGTACATTGCAGCAAATGGTTAATGATAGTGCCTTCATATACCATCATTATGGGAAGGTGCATGTGCCCCATTTTCTACAGCCTAATCCCCAACAGGCCCAGACTTCCTGTCCGACACAAAAAGTTGATATTGAAAAGCACCGAATCCATGAAAAAATATAAACCCAGAAAAAAAACAAAAATAACCTTGAAAACACTGAACTCTGGTTACAAGTGCCAAATTTGGGAAGTATGTTGCATTACTTTGTACATTTTGCAGTTTTGTGCGATTTGAGAATGCTTTTGAATGTTCCACTTCACAAATCTTTCCAAATATTTCACAATCCAAATCGGAGTGTTTTGGAATACAAGTTTTAGAACACTTTGCAACATCCTTCGCTGAAGCAGTGGGAGTGACAAGACAGGGCTCTACATGAACATGTTGGGATTGCAAGCATCGAGGTGCAACAACTTGCACCTCGATGCTTACGTCGGTTGCACTGCATATTCCTCTAAAATGTGAGAGAACCACCCCCTAGCTGGAAACGGCATTTCAGTGTTTGGTCTACTAAGGGGGACTTTGATATGCTCTGCCTTTGAAAAATTACTCAATGTAGAAGTTCTATTTAGCCAGTACAGCAAGATCGCAAACCCGGAGCTTGATGCACACCTCAGCAGCAATTACACAAATGCAAGCTGTCGCAAATCCATTCATATCTGAACTGGCATAAATGGGGGCCATGACAGACATATCTATTGAAAGATAGGTTTGCCGTCCCTTGTCCCTAGTTTTTCTTTCTGTGTCAGCTTACTAACATGCTCTACAGTTGATTTGGCTCTAGTAGCGTCATGCAAGTTTCCCTGAGGAGTCAGGGTAGCAGGGCGGTGCTTGGCAGTGGCGTCACCAGGGGGGGGGGGGGGGGGGGGGGGGGGGGAGGGAGGGAGGGACCTCTTTGGGTGCAGCGTTCAGGGGGGCACAGGTGAGCAGTGAGGGGGCGGGTCGTAGTGGGCCACGAGAAAGGGGAAGCCGTTGTTGTTGTTGAGAGAGATCACTGCGGACCCTAGTGACTGCACTGCTTGACTTGCAGGTTCTGGCTAAGCTTGGCATGGACAGTGCATCCAGGTTGGAGTGACCAGCACGATACAAACCTGCCCCAAAAGTGAAATCGAGGAATGCTTGAATCCTAAAAACAAACTCGGAAGTATGAGACAGGGTATCCTTACTCATTTATTTGGAATAATTTAAGAGGTACCACTTCTGTCGATATTACAATACCGTACTTAAATTTTACAGATGCATAGAAAAATTGCACAATCACCATACATTCAAAACCTAGGCCATTCTTCGCATATTTGACATCAATTAAAATAATACAAACGAGCTATATTATATTACAGGGGGAAAAAAAAAAAGCGCCGGAGAAACATAACCTTTGGTCTTGACAAGTATCAAAAGGATAGAAATTGCAATTCTAAAAAGTGACATAAATATACCGCTAGTATTACCGTTACTACTATCTTTACCCAGTGATAATAGACCAGAACAGTTATCTCTCTCCTCGGTGGACTCCCAAGGGCATCCACAGCACTCCCTCCACCCGACGGGGCAAGTTGCGGCAGACCCTCCTTGTGATGAGCTTGAGAACACGGGACAGGCAGTACCGCGGCTGCAGCAGTCTTTCAAAGGGACTAGAACGGTTAAAACCGAGGGGAGTGCAATCACACGCACGCAAGCTTCCGCGAGTATGTACAGACAGACACACACCCCGGCAGTTCATCGCTGCACCACGTTCACGAGGTCCCTGACAGTGTTGTGGAGGTCCGTGAACAGCTTGGCACTGGCGGCGCTGTTGTTGCTCGAGCAAGTCCTCAGCTGGTCGCCCTGGGCCTCCAGTCGCGAGAGCAGTTCCCGGAAGCGGAAGCGGCCATGGGGGGGCACGCTCTCAGCGTAACTGCCGCACGACGACCAGAACAGCTGCACCTTGTCGGAGAGCTGCATCACGCTGACGCTGCTCAGCGAGCCGGGGACCGCCACCTTCAGCGCCACGATGCCACTCTCCAGGGCGCTCGAAATCTCCAGGATGGAGGTCTTGCTATCTGCCGTCTTGTCCTCCTCGCCATCGTCGGCGGCTGTCGTTGTCCTGGGCTGCGGTGACGTGCCGGACTGGTTGCGAGGCACGACCGGGGGCTTTGACTGGCTCGAGGACGAAGAGGAGGACTTGAGAAATTTGTTGGTCGTACTAGGGGGCAGCTTGGCAGAGGGCTTCAAGGCGGGCTTCGTCGGAACCGTAGGCTTGGAAGCCTGCTGCTGCTGCGGCTGCTGCGGATCGGCGGCGTCGTCCGGCGTTCTCGGAGGCGCCACGGCCGGCGGCGAGGGGGGGGTCGTCTTCTTGCCATCGCCCCCATCGCCTTTGGACAGGCGGAGGGATTCGGGCCGCTTGGCGCCGATCTTGGGACTGACTTTCCCCCCACCGGTCTCTTTCTCCCACAGCTTCTTGAGGCTGCTGATGCTGCCGGAGCTCTGCCTCTTGTCTTCCTCCGCAGTGCCTCCCGACTGTTCCTGCGTCGGAGATCCGAGTCGTTCGAGCTCCCGTTTCCTACTCTCCTCGGCGACCGGGTTCTTCTTTTGAGAGGGCGGAGGCTTGGTCGTGACGGCCCCGTTGGAGGCGTTCCTGTCGGCTGGGCTGGCTGCGGCACGGCGGGACTCTTCGTTCGTCTGGGCGCACGCGTCTCCCGTCTCGACCGCTTTTCTTCTCGCCTTCATCTTGAGGTTCTCAAACAGTTCCGAAACCAGCTGTGCGGCAGAATTCCTTGCCGACGCTTCTGCGGGGGCCGGCGGAGACGGCTGCATCTCGCGGCACTCGAGGGTCTTCTGGTCGGGGTTGCTGAATTCCGGCGGCGGCGGGAACCCTTCATCGCTGAACGAGATGGGACTGCCCCCTTCCGGCGCTTCGGGCATCAGCGGGCTCTGGTTGCTGTCCGAGGCCGCCTTCGTCGCGGCGTTCGAATTGCCTGAGTGACGACTTAACTGGTCGTCCACAGATCCGCTCTTGACGAGTGGATGCTTGGGCGGGCTCGGCGGCCTGTCTTTCGGCCTGCGTTTGAGCGTTCTCCGGACGACCGAAGATCCGAACGGGGCAGGTAAGAAGGCTGACGGCGGCGTTGGAGGTGCTTTTGCTTCCTGCGACTGAAGCGCAAGCGACTCGAAGGATTCCCTCCTGTGGGAAACCCCCAACTGAGCCTCGCCTTCGCTGAGTGTGTCCTGAAAGGCGTCCGTTGCTCGAGCTTCCCCCCGCGGTGCCCCCCTGCCGTCGAACCTGTGATTCCTCGGAAGCCTTGGTGACGGCACCGGCTTGGGGCAGGACGGCCGCCTCGTCTCCGGGATGGATCCGGTCTCAAATGCGTCACTGATCTTCGTGTGGGTTAGGTCCGACTTCTGACGCTGCAGGAATGCGTGGGGTGTTCCGTCTGCCTTGCACCTGGCGTGGCCGTAGTCTACCGATCCTCTTCCGCTGGACGCGATGAGGACAACGTTTCCGGACTGGTAGTGCACGTGACCGTCCCCTTCCACAACCGGTTCTTGGTACGAGGTGCCCGTGTGGAGTCCATGCTGACGAAGGGACTCCAGGTAGGCACCGATACGGGCTCCCTTGGGAAGTGTCCCGTACCTGTTGATGGCCCGCTTCACGTTCTGCACTTCCAGCGCAGCCACTTGCACCTTCAAATGAAAGAAAAGGTTAGCTGCAGCATCCTAGCTGGCAGAATTAATAGACTAATCTGCCCATGCACAAAGATGAAGATCCGAGGCAGGTTTCAAATAACCGGTAAAGCCTTCCTTTAAAAAGAAATGTAGAGATCCCGTTTCATGGATTTCCAAAAGCAGAACTTCCTATTGTATACTCCGTTCACCCCTAAGCTGAGACTGAGGTGGAAGCTACATCCTCGTTGGACCAGTCATATGCCTCTCTTCTAGAATAGGTATGGATGGCGTGGCTGTGAGCCGGCGTGCTGCGGTGTGTGGAGCAGAGAAGATGTAGTGCGGCGACAGGCTGCACGTGCGCCGTCGTCCCGTCATTTGTCTCCTGTTTCTGTCTACATCCTCGGTAGAACGAAGTCGCCAACAAAAATGTCGTCCTTTTGCAAGCCACTCAGCTGCACATTGTTGTCTGGTCCAAGGTGCCCTGATGTGCCGGTCGCGTATCACTCCACAAGTGCTGCAGACGTGAGCGTCCTCAGTGTCGCCTGCTTCCGAGACTTTGGAAATATGTTATAAAACAACATGATTATGGCTACGATTATGGATTATGGCATGTAGCCACTGGGATTTCGACCCAGTGGCTACACGTAATGTTCAATGATCAAGGAACCTTCCAGTTTGTTCGATTTTGGTGGCGGATGTATATTTCACAAACTCAAAGCGAGAAACATGTTCCGCCCGGAACTCGGTGCCTGCAAGTTCGCTTTCCAGCATGAAAGTTGGATCCAGCTTATCGCACGCGACCGCTTCTCCGTCAATACAGAGTTGGTACCGCAAAGAAATGGAATGCGATACACAGGCTCTGCAAGCAGAGCCTATACAGTTACTCTAGTCATCGCACTCCTGCCCATACCCACGCGCAGAGAGCCATATCAGGTGATAAGAGGGAGGCGGCCGGTTGGTCTGCTTACGGATGAACGGAGTATACCTATGATGTCGCACACACTAAATTTGTAACAGTAAAAAAAACAAAAAACAATCTCCATAACAAAACAAGCAAAAAAAAATTTTTTTTTTTTTTTACCATATTTAAGCATTCTTTATGCATTGTGAATGCGAAAGCATGAATGTCATTCTTCCGCTCCCCTAGTTAACCTGCGGCGTACTGGCATGGACAGCCATGTTTCGCTACTGCCGAGGTTGCGGCCGCCGACGATATAGATGCCTCAGGCGCTGCCATGTTCCTCGGCGCCGAGAAGAGCCGAAGCGGACGCAGCCCCCCCCCCCCCCCCTTCCGGCAATGCCGGCCACGGCAATGCTTTCGCGTGTTTTTTGCGGTTACAGACACTGCCAGTTCCGCTTTATGGGATAGTTAATGCTTTTGCATTAAAATGCTCTTGTACGAATGCAAAAACCCGCTCTACAGCAGACGCACTGCTCTCCATCTCCCCATCACTTCTCCCCCCCCCCCCCCCCCTGTCACTTCACCCTTCCTCTCGTTCCCGCCACATACGCATACCGTACTGTGATGCTCTCCCTTCCTCACCCACTCAAAGCCACCGTTGCGATATACCCACACGGTCGTGCTTCGCTGGCACGCAAAAAATTTGCGTACATACGGGCACCCCCGTTATGAAAGTGTTTCAGCAAAAAAAAAAAAAGAAACATGTCTCTGTGTCCTTCTCTAACACATACAACATCTCGCACAATCGTCCCACCAAAGCACGCATCTCCTACATCAATTACACTGTAAGCAAAGAACCCATTGCAAACACACTGGCTAAAGGCACATCTCCTTCAACATGCCTTTACATAATGCAGCAGCTACCGCTGTCAATCGCACCACACTCTGGGTGGTCATTTGTAATATTTTTTTAGACTCGTACAGGTAAGCAAGAATGAACTCCCATTCCATAATTTATAAATGTGGAAAGTTACCGTTATGTAGGGATGTTTTGTAAAATTGGCTCATGGTCCCTTTCAAATACACACCTCGCCAACCGGCCCCTTGGTGCCTCCCAATTTTGCCATGTGCCCCAGTCGGGTTACTTCAAACCTTAGAGGTGCCCTGAGGAGGTTTCTGAAACCGTCTAAATATGGCGATAACTCACTCTGCGTGCTCTAAGCATACTAAAAATACATAAGTCATAACGATGCACGGCCGATTTTCCCATTAAAAAAAGCAATCGAAGATCGAACACACCAGGCTCCAGCGATGGGAGGAGCATTGGTGTCCAATGAAAACGTGACATTTCATTGAGATTACAAACGCTGTTATAACAAAATATGTATGCTTTTGTAGAAGATAAAAGCAAATAGAGTACCATAAAATACCGGGCAAGTGCCCACTCAAACTTTGGAGATAATCACAAAAAAAATGGGGGATGGGCGGTTGTCCGGTCATTAATTTTACATGTAAATGTACTGTGCCTATTTTCTCAGATCTTACAAATTTGGAAATGGGCACTTAATGTGGAATGGCCGGCTGCGCGGTATTCTATGGTGGTCAAAAATGTTAATTTTTCGCGGAGAAGTAACGTAACATTGCAATAATAGTCTTCAAAAACAGCAAACTATGTTTCTTTTCTCTTTTTTTGTCTTTTGCGGAAGGTATGCATTGGGTCGTCGGCTCTTGATGCACGCTCGCTAGGTTAAACCGCAGTCTGGGCTGTATGGACAACAATCCCACGCGCATTCGAGATATCACTCCGCGATTCGAGCTGCGAAGATGCTTCGCTAGCTATTGGCCGACAGTGGTCCTGGTTTCGGAACATGCTCCCCCCATGGCCGGAGATGACCTCGGTGTGTTGCAATCTTCGATTGCTTTTTAGTAGGGAAATCAGTCGCGTATCATCATGATTTAGAGATTTTTAGTATGCTTAGAGTAAGCGGAGTGAGTTAGCGCCAGATTCAGGCAATCTTAGAAACCTCGTCAGGGCACTTCTAAAAAAACACTAAACCTAAAAAAAAAGTTTTTTTTTCTTTTTTTTCTACCAGGTTATGGCAGGCATGTCTCACAATAAATGTTTGTCAAAAAAAGAAAAAAGTTTTTGCTTCATATTTATGTTACAATATAAATTTTTCAATTTGCAGACGAAACCAAACTTGTACTTCTGTGCAATGATGATGATAGCATTTGTACCCAACTAATGTGTGCTCCAAGTTCGCTGGACCTCGGAGCGCCTTTTTCGAGGTATCTCAGAAAATAATCCGGAAAAAGTTTGCACAGAATATTAATTTTGGTTTTCTAAGACACTTGGGGTGCACAGTGAGTTCGCACCATAAAAGACAATCTCAATATCCATTTTAGTGCCCCTTTAATGGCCATGGCATCCATACATATTCTCGGTTTCGTTAAAGGTGGGGTGTGCACATACCAAATAGCAGTTAATTGAATTGAATACCGAATTGAATTAAGAAAAAAAAAGCCGAATATTGAATAGTCATTTTATTTGTAGGAATTTTTCAATGTGCGCTGTAAATGAGATGATTATATGTGCAGAGTATGCGCCTGGTGCAGAATATGCATCTCGTACGGAACAAAAGCTCAAATGTATAAAAATTCTGGTAAAAACAAATAAAAACAGCTGCTGTTTCCAATTTTCCAAGATCCAATTTTATGGGGCAAATATTATCTATCTTCCCTAAGCGTCACAAAAAAACTCAGTTACAGCCACACGTGCCTTTTTTTTTCTCGTCAAAAGCATGACCCAACGTTGCAACATGTTCTTTCTTTTTTTATTTGTATATCTCAGAAAGGGGGCATTTTGCGATATTTGGTCTCCATACTAAGGAAGAAAAAGGGCACCCGGGATTTTATTTTATATAAATAAACGGGTAGCTTAAATAAACACGTAGCTGTTAAATCTGAGTAAACAGGCTTAAACAATATAATCTAAAGTAAAAAAAAAAAAAAAAACTTCGTTAGGTGGCGCAAGTCACCGTCCAACAGCCGCTATGCATCCATTTCTCCGTCCATCTATTCTGTTTTAGAGAGCCTAGTTTTAAAAGAGGGAGCAAGCATAACTGAAATCACGGAGACGGCTCTTGCGCAAATTAATCGTAAGTGCGCGTGTGTTGTGTTGTCGTGTGGCAAGAAGGCGAGGAAACGGAAGAGCAACGACGCCTGCCCCAAAGCCTGCCCGACCGATGCTTTCATTTTTTCGTTCCCTTCTCGCACTTCATAATGCAAGCGCAGCTATCGATCGGTTGGAAACCCTCCCAAATCTAGGCACACTATTTTTCCAATCTGTTTCGTTCCGAATCAGAATTTGCGGCTTGCAGTTCCAAAAGAACGACGACGACAACTCTGCTGGTTCCATCGGCGTGGTTAAACGCCTGTTCACACTCTTGCGACCTCTTAGAACCTTGTGCCTTGGAACCTCTTAATATCTCTTACGAGAGAACACACTGGCGCCATCTATTGGGTAGCAGTGTAAACTAGGCGGTTTGGCATATTTTCTATTTCTCTCGCGTATTATCCTTTCTTTCTTGGCTCGAAAAACTTTTGTCAACGTTATAAACGAGCCTTTCTCATAGGTATTATGCATATTTAATCTCGGAAATTCCGCAAAATGTTCGCTCTTGTGAAATGCAGTTCCAGGGTCACCGCACAGATGGCGCCAGCGTGTTCTCTTGTCCTAAGAAATTTTAAAAGGCTTCAACAGGTCTCATCTCTCTCAGGCGTACTTGTTTGGAAGTGTGTGAACGGGCCTTAACGTGGTTTTCTTTTTGTGATCTTGCAGTCGCCGATTTCTGTGAGTGTGGGAATGTGTTCTACATCGGCGCTTCAATTTGAAAAGAGGGGCTTTACTCGTGAAAAAGATTAGGCATGCGCGGGATTCCGGCCTACCAATAATTCTTCTCTGGAAGCGGCATAAACGGGATGTTTTGGTTGTGATTCAAGGTTAGAGTGCCGTCACGATTATGAGTAAATCTGCGTGCTATAAAGTTTGTGGCGTTCGTTACTTTTCTTTTTTCTAACCTGTGCGTTAAATTTTTGTAGAATGGTAGGACCAAGAGGTGTTTCTCGCATGTTCTGTCCAACATCACGGTGCTAACATCGGTAGAAAAAACGGCTCGTTTGTCAGCTCTGCGCCAACCGCGCGTCTATGGCCGAATATATTGAATATTTGAGTGACCGAATACTAGGGATTTGATTCGCGAATCGAATTATTCGGGAACTAGCTATTCGATTCGAATTCGTATACTAATCGAGTGTCCGCACACCCCTAGTTAAAGGCTGTCCTTGAAGACAAGTGTGCCCCAGGCAGTATTGCTGGAAGGGAACGAGATCATACAGTGCATGTCGTGTGACCCTTGTTACAGGTCACTTCCAAGAACTAATGCCTCAAAACCTTGGACACTTAGAACACCATTCTACAGAGGCTGAAAGCGGTTGGATGAATTTGCTCCGCTCTAACTAAACTATCAGACTCGCTTGTCCACCCTTCAGCACAGCCCTTTAGCAGACCAACATGAAGCGTCCGTCCTAGACGTACGGTATGCTGCCAAACAGGACAAAGAATGCAAGTTTAAGCTGGGTCGTAGTCTGGTTCAGGTTAGGAAGAGCAGGAGAGGCTCCTCCCACAATGCTTTCCGTTCTTTCGACTTCAGCAGGCTTCAGCAACAGTGGACAGCAGAAAACCAGCCAGACCATAGTCGTGTCTAGGCATCTTGCACGTCGTTTGCTGCAATTCGTCTCGACCTCCCCCCTCTACCGCAACCCGAGCCCGGGCGGGAAAACACGCGAAAGATTGGCAGTAGGTACCTTCTTGGCCTGCCGGGTGGCCAGGGCGGTCGAGGAGTCCCGTCCCACCCTCTGCAGCTGCACGTTGGGCGGGTAGGTGCGGGCCTTCTTGAGCTTTTGGGGCCTCTGTTCCCTCTGTTCCCGCTGCAGCAGCTGCTCCCGGGACACCTCCGGCACGCTGGCCGTCGAGTGCAGCTCCGAGTCCTCCGTGTCCGGCGTCGACTGCTTGGGGTCTCCGTCCCCGCCCACCGACTCAAACACCCGCTCCAGGCCTCCGTTGTTGTTGTTGTTGTTGGCGAACTCCTCGTCGTCGGCGTCTTCGTCGTCGGGGTTGCGGTCCTGGTAGGTGCTGTCGCGGAAGGAGCTGGTGCGCTTCGGGGGCACGGGTGCCTGCTTGCTGCGCGGGCTGGGCCGACGCAGCTGCACCACCCCCCCGGACTTGGACAGCAGCGGGCCCGGCTTCAACGCCGCCACTGGCTGACCCGCACCTGCGCGCCCACCAAGCATGTGCCATTCGGTTTGTTGTCTCGGAAGAAAACACAGGCATGCACCGTTCCCAATTGCACCCCTCTTTTCGTACGTCGTACGGCCTAAGAAAATAGTACTGTATATTCTGCGGTGCAAAGTTTTGTGTTGAAACAAGCTTTTCCTTCGGTAGTCCATACCTAAAAAATTACACGTAAGTCACCACTAATATACAGTGTCGTTCACAAAAACCGTCGCTTCATAGCGAAGGGTCCCGAAATAACAAATCCTTGTATGGTCCGCACCTGTACAGTCTGCACCGCATAAAATTTAAACTTTCAGATGTGTGTAGTCTGCGTACAACAGCCCAGAAAATGTGGTATGCGTGACATTTCAGTAGCTCTCATTACACTCTCGAACCCCACCTCTAAAGATATCCCAAAGTAGCTTTCTTTGAATCAGACAATTACCTACGTAACTCAATGATCCATATGTGTCTTCTAAACACATAACAAACTACGAGTCTCCCCAGCCATGCACACTCACCACAACAGTTCCAGGATAAGGGGGGACAGTACCCAGAAAAAACAATTTCTGCAAAAAAAGTAGATTTTGAAAAAATGCCATATTTACATCCACCAACATCTAGAGAGTATTCCCAGAGAGTTTCATTAGTTTACACTGCATAGTTATTTTTTTTATAAATTATTTTCGGTCCACCGATGCTAAAGAAAATGTAGAGGTTGGAGCACTTTGAATGCATTTTTCTCCATTCCACTCTTCGGCATAAATTTCACTTTGGGAAAATTCCTATTACACAATAGAAAATTATTCTTAGGTGGTTTTCTGGGACAAAATTTTGTGAGGAACATGCCTAGCTGGTTAGTTTTTCCACTTTAACATTCTTTCATGCTAAAAAACATTTGTAAAAAAGTTCTGACAAAAAAAATTAATTTTCTTATGAAGTTACATTTATGAAAAACGCAAAATAACTAGCTGGGTATGTGCTATGATATTCGTACGACTATATTACACATAAAAATCACAAATTTTTATTTTACTATTTAAAACGAGTTCTCCTAAGCGAACACACTGGTTTCCATATTATAACATTTGTAACAAGTTTCAGAATTGACATAGGACAATGAAATAGGCAGGGATGGTCTTGTCACTCATATAAACTTCCACTGCAAATTTGATTGAAATCAAGCGAGCGGTACAAAAGTTGACTTTTCTGGGTAGAGTCCCTCCTTAAACGCGACTGTAAAGGCCAGTTCCCACATACATTGCAGCTCTAAAGCAACACTAGGAGCAGCACTGACTTTCATGTAACTTAGCGCTGCATCAATAATATAGCCTAAAATGCCAAGCCAACAAAGGGCATCTGACATACTCTAGCAAAGGAATGGGGATTAATTTCGATCACCTGGGAATTTTTTGTGGGTGCAATTTAAAATCTCAGTTACACAGCGCCTTCCCCCCATTAAGCCTGTGTCAGATTACTGTCACCTTGGCCAAGATTCAAACCCGCCACCCAAGGATCCTTAGGCCGGTGCTTTGCCTTGGAGCCGCCGGTGCTTTGCCTGGAAGCCATTGAGGAGGCAATAGTGCCGAGATGGTGCCGTGGTGCATGTGTGAACTGACCTTTACTACGAGGTCAGCATTCTATCTGTCAAGGTATGCACGAAACTGCAACTCCGAGCTAATGTGCGGCCACGAGTGGAACCGACGCTACGGACAAACAAACCCCTTTCTACTCACTCGTGTCGGGCGTTCTGTTCTCCTGGTCGTCGTCGACCATGGCTCCTCCCATGGTGGGCGAGTTTCCGGGGTGCTTCTTGTACGCCAGGGCGGGCGACTGCTTTTCCAGCTGCCGCTCCACCTCTGCGCAAAGAACGGTGTGAGACGCCGGGAGGCGTCGGTCGCCTCTCGGCTGCGGCTCTCCTCACCCCGAAATACGATCGCCCCGACAAGCTCTCGGACCTCAGTAGTGCGGCTCACGACACTCTATCGGAATACTTGAAAGAGCGACCCGCGCGGGCACACCTCCACCACACTGCAGAAAGCAGACGAAGCATGCACTTACAACGAGGGATTGCAGCTGTCCAAAGAGGACAAGATGCTTTGTGCAGTTAGAACCGTATTGACTGGCTTCGCGTCATGTTGTCCGCAACATGTGTTGCAGACAATAGATATGTAGATAACCCAACTACTTTATTAGCAGCTACGTACATAGTACACCAATATTAACATGCAGCCAAACCCCTTGACTCAATGCTCATTAGCGAGACTGCCATTGTATTATTTCACAATAAACATAGTTTTATTCATTCAATGTCTCCAATGCCTCGGTAAAAACATGTGTCGTGCATGTAGAGAAGCTTTTACCAACTGTCGATGTGCACTTTGTTTGCCTAGTCTTCTCCCACCACCAACCATCGCTCGAGAGTCTGACACTGTTTTCTTCCTTCCTTTGCAACCTACCAAGAGGAGGAAGCTAAGAGGATCTTCTGTTTTGCAGAAGTTCAAGTTTTATATGCTGACCTTGGAAAGAATTTACAGTTCAAATTACTCTATGAGCCTGAATAAGATGGGAGCTGTCTTTCACCCTTTTGGTCTTTAACACCTCTCTCCCTTCAACCGAAAGGAGCTCCATGAAGAGCTTTTTCTCTCAGTAGTACAAGGGGAGTTATTTGCAACAATGCCGTTTAAACTAGAAGCTTCAGTACAAGTGCTGAAATTCAACTGTACATATAACTATTACTAACCTCAATAATTCAATTCAGTCACTGCAAAAGAGGCTGCAAAAATCATGCAAACAACCCAATGTGCATTCTCACACAAACTTCTCCATTTGTTCCGACTCCAACACATATTCATATTAAATTATTTTAGTATGCAATCATTTGTTAAAAATATGAATGTGTCATGATTGTTTGGAGCTTTTGAGGTCTGTACTTTAATCATTTTCTATGTTAAACTACACATAAATTAAGTAGCAGTGGGTTGCGAATTGGATTATACGGCCAGGGACTTACACTTTATGTATGTATAACTTTTTTTCATTATGTGCATATGTGGAATGGGTCCAATTTAGCCATGTGCTATGTAACAATGTTTCCAAATGCAAATAGTACTATGTTCATGCATGTGCATCTGTGTCAATGAGTGCATTCCTTCCTGCAAAAAGCAACAAAAGTCCCATAAAGTATTAAAAACTTGAATATAGACAAAATGATGTTTTCCTTATTGTATGCTGATAATAATCAGTAAGCTCTATAATCAGCATACAATTAAATTTTTTCCTGCGAAAATCTGCATTTCAACATGCGGTGTTGCCATTTTAACGTACAGTCAAACCCGTTTATAACGAACAGCAGGAGACGCTACGATCAGTTCGATATAGCAAGTAATTCGATATAGGAAAAAACATTTACAACAGACTTTCACGATGTGTTCGTTACAAGGCCGAGAGCTTTTCTTTCTTCCTCATCTCTTCGCTTCCGCCTGTTAACTCCGCGCTGGAAAGATTTTTTTTTTTTTGCATGCGTCCAGAGGTTTTTTTTTTTTTTAGCTTATCTTTTTTTTTTAATTGCTCCTCTTCGTGGGCAACCATATTGCGATTAAAGGTTTTCCTTTTTTCTGTGCGTGTGTGCAGAGTGTTTTTTTTTTTTTAGCTTTTTCCCTTCTGAATTGCCTCTCTTCGCTCAATTATGTTCGCAACTTGAGCTTTTGGAATTTTCTTTCTTTCCTACTTCGCTTTTTGGGGGAAGGGACAGGCTAGAAGACGACTGTTTGCGCGTTTTTGGAGACCTTCCCGGGGGGAAAAAGTTCAATATAGCCAATATGTTGTTCGTTATAAATATTACTTTTACACGCGCTTTTATCTAAACTTTGCGTGAGTTCGATATCGACAATAATTCGCTGTACGTGGATTCGTTCTAAACGGGCTTCACTGTAATTACTTTGTGGTTATGTGGTATCACTATGGGGGTGTATAAAAGTAGTCTGGAATTAACTGTACACAACATCATAGGTACCTTCTGTGATGCTGGAGTTCTGAAACATGTTTTCCAGGGTATTGTGGATCTCTTGGAATGTTGGACGATCAGCTGTATCCCACTGCCAGCCTGCATAAATAGAAAGAAGAGAATGGACAGGGATGTTTTATTTGCTCCTTTTGCACCTGCTCCTTCTTTGTATAGGAACTAAGAACATTCTAAACTGCTACATACAGCACTAGTCTAAGCTATCATCACTGTACATACTCCCGAAGAGAACAGAGTAATGTTGTCCTCCGACAACAAGGCGAGTACAAAAGTTGTCGACATTGGACACGTGATTGAATCTCCCGCACACGCATGCCTCCAGAAAGGCTCTATGCTTCAGATGGTGGACAGGTTGTAATAGACCAGCCTATCTGCCAGCACGCTTGCCTACGGCATCTTTGCTTTCTTCCATGTTAAAATTAAGATTTGTTCATGTCAAAAGGATGGTTGATTCAAAATAGAAAGTGGACCTTGTGCTTTTAAAAACTATTTTTTCGTGAGTTTCTAAGGCAAGAACACTCTAAAGAAATATGCAGGAGCAACTTCTGACGTGGCAGCACGTGCAACTGACAATGCAAGACTGCAATAAAGCACACATCGTTGGTTTATGCAGTTGTGCTGGCAATTTTGCGCCGTCTTTGGGAGGCCTCGGCATACTTCGCACAGTAGACTGGGGCGTTTTGAACTTTATTTGCAACCATCTGCTGCCAGCTGCTGAGAGAGGGCATTACCATCTTGCACTACTCTGGACTCTTTTGGAATATACACAGTGCCTCTAGTCCAAGCCAAAAACGGCAGAAGCTGTAGAACCACAAAAAAGCAAGATGAAAAGATTGGCGCAGCTGAACCTAACCGAAATGGGGGACACTTTCTTGTTCAAGGTAATGTTTTGTTGCACAATACACGGGCGACGTGAAAGGAAGGGAGCTCACATTGGCGCATCAGTTCGTAGACCCTCGCTGGGCAGCCGGGCGGACACTCCATCCTGTAGCCGGACTCGAGCATGTGGTAGACGTCGGTCAAGTCCACCCCCGGGTAAGGGGACATCCCGTAAGTGGCTATCTCCCACAGCAGGATGCCAAATGCTGCAGCCCAAAAACGCAGCAGAGTTTCAGGCATAAAAAAAATAGAGTTGCTCATAGAGTTGCTCTGATCCTCCTGCCCCACAAGCACCCAAGCAAAAGACAAAAAAAAAAAAAAGTTTATTCATGAGAAAAAATAAAAGGTGAACCAGCATGAGTACTGGCTTACTATTCAGTGACCAGGGATGTAAAAAAAATTACCACAGCCTATACTTCGTTTGACCTCCCGAAGGACCGCAGCGGATGCTACAAGCCATTGAAGCCAATCTAATGTCTTGAATGTGAGGGTTTTACAGAGAACTGCCTGGCTGGGGCAAGACTAGTTAGGGCTCGGTTGGATGTCCTCCACTTTTAACCAATCAAATGCCTTGCGAGTGTCGTGTAACCTTCTGGAAGGGTGCAGCGACACAGAAAATGTGCAGTCAGTCTCACGATACATTCACAGCACTGGATTGGCAGGGATGGCTTACAGTGTTTGCCGCAGTCCATCGTACGGTGAAACAAAATATAGGCCTATTATAAGTGTAATGGAGCTACACAAAGTTCCTCAACGTGTTCAGCACCTTACCACAGAAGTACAACAAAAAGGTAGAAAGGGGGACAACTTCTCGATGGCAATCCTAGGAGGTGGGGCAGTCCGAGCACCTGAGCCAATCGAAAACTCTAGATGTGCAGTGGTGGCCCCGACTGATAAAAAGAGCTGATAAAAAGATAAGTTTGCCATTGTGATGCAACTCTGTTAACCACCTAGGGGACAAGACCTTGAAATGCGCACAAAAGCCCTAGGAAGAAGGAGGAAAAGGCTGAGCAGTCACCCCAAACGTCGGACTTGGTGGAGAACTTGTTGTAGGCGAGGCCCTCCGGAGCCGTCCATTTGATCGGGAACTTGGCACCCGCGTGGGCCGTGTACGTATCATCCCTCATCAGCCGGGCCAGTCCAAAGTCAGCCACCTGGGGACAAGAAGCAGACCAAAAACAAGCTCAGGCACAAAAAAAGACCCAGCACTAGCTAGAGCTTGCAAGATTCAAGGGGCTTTGAAAAATACCGTATTTAGACGATTGTAAGTCGACCGCCCCACATTGCACATCAGCAATAAAAAAAAAAAAAAAAAAATCTTTAGACGCGCATTTAACTGCGAACACGTGAGAACGGCAAAGTATCTGTTTCGAAAGCCAAGCCTCCAACACGAGGTCGATGCCTTCTGGCGTGTTTTGGCTCCGCATGCACGCGCAAGGTGCATTGGCCAGGTGTTATCGAAACTAGGAAGTTCACGCTGAAAGAGGGACAAATGAAGCTGCTCACTGTCGCTCTCATTCCGTCCGCGACTAGATTACGACTCGTCCGCACTGGTGATGTCAGTCTGTCGTCATCGCTGCTATGTTCTCGAAGCACGTCGTCGGCGTCGTTCAACAAAATCTCGCACTTCGCAAATGACAGGATCAACCGCATCTTCTGCGCTTGCTCGGTGATCACGTTGGACGTCACGGGTAGGGACCAGTTGCACACTTTTGCGACATACGTTGCAAGCCTGACCTCCAACTCCGGATGGCACGCCCACCTATCCAGACTTTTGCCTGCGGAAGCCTCCTCGTTTGCCGTCAGAGTTTAAGATCCCGCGCCACTGCAGACTCCACTGAAGCATCACCCGCTCCGACGAGTCGAACTAGCGTACAACAGTGGAGTTGTTGGTTGCTTCTGAGTGAAGAATGGCCATAAACAAGCACCGAAAACCTAAACTGCCCGGATCACACGTGTCAATACAAAAAAACATAGTTAGCGCTCCAATATGATCTCGTCACTCGATCAAACGACGTGCGACTGTGAATCGTGCGAAAAACTGCAAAGAGAAGCCGCGGGGTGAGTGAGCCCTGTTCCAGCGGCCTCCGGAGTGGCTCTTACAAGAAGTGCAGCCACCCCTCAGGAGTCAGGTTAATTTGCGAATTGCTATCAATAATACTTGTTTGCACAAATAAAAAAATGATTAATTTGTAAACTGAGCGCACAGAATAGTGCAATGCTAGAGGTACAGCCGGCTGAACTCGTAACAAGTCGAGGTGTTCATGATATCGCGGTTGTTTCATTTTTGCCGGCGGTGGAATGCTTTGGTTCGATTATAAGTCGACCCCCCACTTCAGATTTTCAAAAATTGAAAAAAGGGTCGACCTACATTCGTGTAAATACGGTACAGCAAAGACCCTAACATGAAACAATGAAAACACCTCTGCTGAAAAATAATATTGCAAAAAACTGCTTTGTACACTGTACATTGTGCTAGTAGCTTTGGAGTTAAGTGTATCACTTTTTTTTTTCTTCAGCGTTCCTAGGCTAGACTGACTGCAGTACAGCTCCAAATAAGATATGAAAATATTTATATTGGGTGAGCATTATACATTTGAGCTTTTGCAGTAGGTTCAACTTATGAAAACAAATGCAGCACGTGCCCATGGATGGTACAGCGACCATAAAAAAATGACTAGAGCTCTATTTTATCGGTGGTCTTTCAAATGTGCCATAAAACTAATCTAAACAGTATAAGAGAACAAAATGTTTTACAACATGCTGCTTTTAAGCATTCTGGGCATAACCTCCAGCCTGACATATTTTTACTTTCTAGATATAACATGAAAAGTATGATCACAAGACTTTAACTTTTAAAGAGACAGTTGCTGCATGTGCATTAATTTAAATTATGTGAAACACAACATGCTGCCTAATAAAGAATATTAAAAATTCAGCCCAAAAAGAAGAAAAAAAAAGTGAAAACTGTTTTCTTTGGATTTGTTCTACCGTATAAACCCAAACTGATACAGTGGAAAGATATAAACTCAAAGCTTTTGGAGTGGGCATGGCACACACATGGGTAGGCAAACCAGGCAAAAACGGCACTGGGAGGGCTAAAAGAGGGCACATTCGAGTGACACGAACCACAACGCCACATGATTGTGTCGCCCGACGTGATGGGAAACCAAGATGTGTGGACTCCACTAGCCGCGTCTGTCCATCTCGGTGCTTGTCCATGTCCACGACTCCCAGAAGAAGCACAGTGCATCAGAAGGACGGATCTTATGTCTTCTTTGTTTGACTCCCCGCCAGCGACTGCTTGCCCGCTGGCCCACCACCGTTCTCTTTCGCTGTGGCACTGGCGTCGTGAAGGGCGCCACATAGCAGATACTCCCACAGACGTCGGTGTCACATTCAGTTTAGTCTTATTTTCTCAAAGGTACTCCAAATAAGTTTTCAGCCTTTCCACTCTGGTGAAGAAGGAAGACCAGCGAAGCTGTACTTGGTGGGACGACCTCAAGGACAACGCTTAGAGGACGACGTTTAGGATGACATCTAGGATGACCTCAAGGATGACCTCAAGGACGACTTCTAGGACGACCTCAGGAACGACGTTTAGGATGACCTCAGGAACGACGTTTAGGATGACCTCAAGGACGACGTCTAGGACGACCTCAGGGACGTCTAGAACGACCTCAAGGATGACTTCTAGAACAACCTAGAGGACAACCTCTCGGACAACATCAAGGACGACCTCAAGGGCTACCTTAAGGACCACTTCTAGGACGCAACTAGAGAAATTCAGCCTTTCCACTCTGGTGAAAACCAGACTGGAAAGGTTGCCGCCATCTATGAGCGAGGCCGGTAAACCGGTTGCCGTCGCTGCTCATAGATGGCGGTAGCTGTACAGAGTTTTGTGTCTTCATTTCTTTGCGGGGGACATAATCCTGGGGAAACTAGCCCTTAACAGCTTCGCTGTAAAAGAGCGCTTTACATGAGGGGAGACGTCATGACGTCACATTACACGATGACGTCGTTAAGGCCACACGCGCACCAACGTGAAGTCCCCGAGGCTGGGCGCATAAATGACCAAGAGAGGAGTTGCACGCACCTTGACGAGGTGGCTGTCCCCGACGAGGCAGTTGCGGGCGGCCAGGTCCCTGTGGATGAAGTTGCGCGCCTCCAGGTGCGACATGGCTGAGGCAATCTGGGTGGCCATGTGCATGAGCACCACGGCCGTGATGTCCTCCCGGCTGCAGTTGCGCAGGTACTCCAGCAGGTTCCCGTGCGCCATGAACTCCGTGATGATGTAGAACGGGGGTTCCCGCGTGCACACCCCTGCCCCGGGCGTGGAAATGAGCATCAGCGCGTCCCAAAAAACGGACCCAATTCACTCGTTTCTAACATTGCAGAAACAGTCCCAGTTTACTAATAGCCATTTCAAATATCCGCTTATAGTATATTGCTTTATGCAATGTTCCCGTAAACATAAGGAACAACAGCGCCCAAATGACCGGACAAAGAGATGAAAAACGCGTGACAAGCAGGCGCCGACTCGAAACGGACGTGTATTAATGCATGAGAAGAAAGAGGAAACAAGCGGAAAAACAAAGCAAGGTTCCTGTCGAGCCCAGCGGCGATCATCTAACCTCTCAAAACAGTCTAAAACGTGAAACTGGTATGTGGCAATTGTATACGTTTTGAGGTAAAATATACAATAATGCATAATGTTTCAATAAGCATGCAATAGTGATTATTAATTCAAAATGTCTCATTTGCAGAATGAGACATTTTGAAAACATAACTGTAACTAAAAGCCGACGTAACCCCCGCACAATGCAGGAGTCCAGAGGGGTGCCCTTTAGATATTCCCATATTAACTAGTAGGGGCCACACAATCGACACCACTCAACTTAAAAAAATTATACCCTGTATTCCAAAGAGTAGGTGTTGTCCAGATTTAATAAACAATCTGAAAGAGTGCAGGATAGACACAGACAGGGGAAGGTACACATACAAAAAAAGCAAACCTTTGTTCTATGCCCTTTTGATACAATTTAATCAACTATGAACCAAATAGACCATGTTGTGCAACATTTGTTTTGTGTTTATGCAAACACACGGCCCCAGCATAACCAAGGGCAGTTGGTACCCTAACAATAAACTTTACAATGTTTCTGCACTGAATGGGGGAGCGCAAGCGAAAATCGCTAAATTTGTGAGAACCCAAGGTATAGGCCGAGCAGCCTACACCGTTGCTAGTATCATGCCGAGGCACCCTCTGCTAGCACTACTACCACACTGGCATGACAAGGGCAGCTGGCCTATGCTCCAGTACATGGCCTCTCTCAAGTTGGGTTCCTAGGGATCCAAAGATTCCCCAGAGTCCCCTAATGGGTTCTCCAAGCTCCCAAATTTCCCCCACTGTCCCTTCCCCGAAGTAAAGCATTTCTCCAGTTTAAACATTGTTTTAGTGACTTCGAGTTGTTACCCATTGATGCATCGCTATGAGCCAAACATTCCTCAGTGTGCGCAGCATTGTTTACAAGGTCTCTAGGCTTCTGCCTTCCTTTACTACATCAATGCTGATGCCGATAGGGCTTCCTTGAGACTGAAAAGTCTGAAAGCCCCAGCTCCGGTGAACTGCTGAACCCAGAGCAACAATGGATGGAGCAAATCAAACGTGAAACCGTAGAGTACCTATAATAATCTAGAGGAAGGGGGCCCTCGCATTTTGACCGCTTCGAAACGGCGGGGAGACGCGGACATCAGTGGTCACAATGAACCCATATCGCTGGCAACGCTTTTATATACACGAAGCAGCAAAAAAGAATTATTTTGCTGAAAAACTCCAGCGTCGCTCACCGTACTAAAAAAAATAAAGTCAACAAGAGCACTCAAACTTCAACTCATAGCGGCAAAATGTACATGCCTAAGCCGTTGTCTGCCTCCTTTCTGTCGCTCTCTTTCTCTCTCTCTCTAAACCACCGACGTCGGCGCATTCTGCTCCCGTCTTTACCCTCTGCTCAAAATGAGAAAAGAGGAAGCAGTCCTCACCAATGAGCTGGACCAGGTTGGGGTGCTTCATCTCCTTCATGATGGCGGCCTCCTCGAGGAAGTCCTTAAGGGCCATGGTGTCCTCTTTGAGCGTCTTGACGGCCACGGTCAGGTTGTAGCGCTTCCAGAGGGCCTCGTACACGTCCCCGTACTGCCCCCCGCCCAGCCGGTGCTTCATCACAATGTCTGTCCGGTCGATCTCCCACTCGTCGGGCTCCGGGCTAAGGGCGAACACGGCCGGCTTGTTACGCTTGGGGGCCGGGTACAGTAGCTGGGTGATCAGGCCGTCTGCGTGCAGCGAGTGGTGGTGCACCAGCTCCGCCAGCGTGTTGAAGCGCCACTCCGACGTCACGTACACCTGCCCGGGGGGAGGAGGGACGGCAGTCAGATTTGGGGGTGGCAAGCCGTGCGAGGGATGCAGCCACATCTTTTAACCTCTTAACTGCAATATTATGACCCAACTAATTTTTCTCGAGATCGCAGAGAACAACACGGCACGGTACTTCCTCGTTGTTTCTCGAGCTGCTAAAATGAAAATAATTGCATGGTCATAAGGTGGTACTTTCTATAGCACTGCACCAACCTGCACAACAAATATATATTTACAGTCGCCGACCAATTTTTCGGACGCCGGTTTTTCGGACACGTACGATTATTCGGACGTTTTCACTTAAAAGTCACTCACTCCCGACAGTTAATGTATAACACTGACCAAAATTTCGAGTGCCATAAAGCTTACTGCTCGATTTTCGGGGACACAATTTTTGTGATTTACTCCGTCTACAGCCACAAAACAGTCGCCGCGATAGCGCCGTGAGGTTAATAATCGCCATTTTGGTTGTTTTGATCTTACTCTGTAGCTTCGATACCACGTCCTATGCAATAAACAAGCTGGACTGAATCTATAGTCGGGTTTTCCGGTTCTGCTATATCCAACATGGCTGCCACCTGCCCATTCTTATGGCTCTTCCAGCTCATCTCGTGGTAAGTGTTTTTCGAGTGCGGCCGCAAAAAGAGCGGCTATCTGCCGTTCTTATGGTCTTTGACCGCAAAGGTTTTTTGCCAATAGGCTTAGTACTGAAGCGAGCTTGGTGGACTAGATGTGGTCTCCAGATAGTGGCCAATGGCGCCAACTTCAACTTCGCTGCTTGTGTGTGTGTGTTGTAACTGAAGGCGCCGACAAAGTGCGACACCCTGATCAAACAGATCAACAAACAAGTGAAAAGTGAACAGTACAAAGCGGAAGTTGCACGAGAACTTGAAATTGACATCAAGCAAGTGGAAAGTGGCCAATACGCAGCGGAATATGTGCGAAAATTTGATATTTTGGCTGAAATCGATTTTTCGGCTGCCTGATTATTTGTACAATTTTGAAAGATTGGTCCGCGACTGTATATATATATATATAAAGCAAGTTTTTGTTGCACTTAATTTTTTTAGTAAATACTTTACTATAAAATGTTCTATAGTACAGACATTACTGGCTGTGTTCAGATAGGATCATGCATGTGAACATATTTCTTGTTTATGTTAATTTTATTATATGTTACTCCTCAACATGTGTACGAAACATAACAAAAAAAAACATATTTTGCAAACATCAATATTTCAAGAGAAAAAATTTTGACTTTGCAGGAACCGCATATTTGATTTTTTAAGTTTTCGTTTATGTCATGTTTGATGGCCCCTACAACGCAAACTACAAATGTCAGAAATCTAAAATATTTTGCACTTATAATTATGTTATGAGTGCATTTCTCTTATTTTTTTTATCCTACTACGCCTGTGGGTACAACATGAAACTAGTAAATGCACTGCCAGGGCAAGTGCCCAAGCAAAACAAACAGCAGCTTGGGCCAGCCAGATAATTTTATTTGTAATTTTTTAAAAATAAACTTAATTCCTGTCTTTATTGATGTCCAGTATTGCTCAGAAGCAACGACTCAATGATTTAATTTCTTCCACGCCCTGTCCGCTTAAATAAATTTAGCGTCCTCTGTCACGAGGGCCAGGGTACCTGTGCTTAGCAGTAAAGAATCAAATTGCGTTTTCAAAACAGATCACTTGTCTTTTAAAGCCAAAGCTGACAGGGGATGCAAGGTACGATGGCAAACACCACTGACCTCGGAACTCCAAAAAGAAAAACAGGCACAAACATTGCAAATCCAGTTACGAGTGTCTCTACTGTGCAAAATGCGAAGTGCACCTGTTCCTTTTCCAAAGTCAAAACTGCTTTCAGTCATTGGACGTAGAATAATGCTGCAAATGCCCAATGTTGCTCACAACCAACATTTCAAAAACATAATCACGAAAAAAGGTAATTTTTTTTCTTCTGAGACCAGATTTATGTTATTTTGTGTGTTGTCGGACCACGTCAGGATTTCTAGGTCCCCAGTATTTCAAGTAAAGTTTTGGATATCAAACAGTTAAAATGCCTGTGCCAATATTAAAAGCACGCTCCATCCTCGCTTCACACTGTATCACCACTGTCAGAGCCCACGGCACAAGGTTTGGCAAAAGCAGCGCTCCACACACCTTCCCCTCGGAGTCCTCACTGATGCGGTAGTGGTAGACGCGTCCCTCGCAGCGCAGCGAGATGGAGCGCTGGCCGGGGCTGGACTCGGACT
Source organism: Ixodes scapularis (assembly GCF_016920785.2). Lineage (NCBI taxonomy): Eukaryota > Metazoa > Arthropoda > Arachnida > Ixodida > Ixodidae > Ixodes > Ixodes scapularis. Next base: position 80,758,979 of record NW_024609868.1, on the reverse strand, counting down.
CGCGCACCAGGAAGCTGCCGTTGATGCCGCTGCTGAGCAGGTACTCGGCCGCATTGCGCGAGATGGGGCCGTGGTACCACGAGTGCTTTTCCAGGCTGTTCACGGGCGTCACGTAGTTGGAGGGCACCCAGCCCACCTGGCCAGAGCGCCCCTGAGCCTCGCACCACTCCCCCGTACGGTTGTACGACACCACCTTCACCTGTTCCCCTGGGGGTGGACAAGGAGGGGCTTCGGGTACACGTAGAAAGAACTGGTTCACTTAGATTTGAGCTTAACCCCTGAATTCTGAAGAAGTGCCCTCATAGGAAGAACAAAACAGAACAAGAAAATCCTTCAAAGAACAGATTTTGTTTTTTATGTTCATATTTTAACAAAAAACATTCAATGAGATAAAAAAAAAAGAGCTCAAATTGTTGCTGTTGCCAGGCTGATTCTCGAAGAAATGCATCGCACAGTGGTTATCTATAACAAAGCATGATGAACGCAGCCCCTCAGCACTTTTCCGCGCGGAGAACATTCCCAAAACCCCTCTTCTCCCTGGTGCAGGCAGATCAGGTCACTTTGCACGTGCATGAAGGACGTTCATGCAATGCACGGTGACCGACAGAGCCATTTTGTTGTTGTGCATACATATTGTGCATACAGGGGTGACGACACAATCTGCTTACAGCCCGGTGACATGGCAAGACGACTGCGCGTCAAGAACGGCATGGCAGGCAGAAGAACAGAACCGTAGCCCGTGCGTGTCCACAGGTCTCCAAAGCCGTCTTAGGTTGCTAAGGCTGTGGCGCCATCCCAAGGAAACGTTGCAAACTCTATAAACATGTGCTCCAACCACGCCCAAGGTCAGCACATGTACCGGAGCACTAATGCTAACGCATCGAAAAAAGCTACAACTTCTCCCTAGCTTTGTCCCACGGACTTCAAATCAGTGCCACGCTGCAAATATGTGAATCAGGCTTGAAAACTTGCTCACATAATCTGACAACTGTACCAACTAAAAACATAAGGATCTCCCTAAACTGTTTCGGCTTTCTCCAGAAATCAACTTCTCCTACATGCTCAATCAATGTAACTAACGCTTGAGTCTCTCGTACAATGGCGGCTGGAACGTGCGTCCTGTGCCACCCATGCATCGAAAGTGGTGCCAAGGTGACAAGAGACAGATGTCACAGAAGATGGCACATCCTATTGAATGTCGCAATCCCGTCGGTCGGACGCAGAAGTCCCGTCAAAAAGCACGAGCGAACGCGAGTGTTGCCGTCGTCGCTGCGTCTCAACTTCCGGCTGCCGAAGCTTCCGTGATCCGAACAGCCGGGGAGCGACCCACAGCGGAACAGGTGTCTGCCGCATTCACCTCCGCTGCCGCACCACCGCCCGGATCACGGCAGGCGACGGCACGACGCAAGTGTGACGTCCTCGGATGGCAATTGGGGAGACGCGTTCCATGCACCATACTTCTATCCACCACAATTGGCGGCCCCCCAAAAGAGGCCTCCGGGGTGGGAGGGGGGGCACCTACCTTTCTTGAGCGAGAGCTGGTTTTCGCCCCCGGACTGGAAGTCGTACAGAGCCACGAAGAGGTGCGGGTCTGCGTCCTCCTGTGCCAGCAAGTTCTCCTTGGACATCCAGCGTGAGGCCCCGTCCGCCAGGAAGCCCCTGCTGAAGGCCCCCGGGTCGTCCCCATCCGGGATCTCGGGCAGGGGCCGGCTCTGCAGGAGGGCTTCTGCGCACCCCACGAGGGGGGGGACTTGGCATCAGCTGATGGCTGCTCTCGCCACACGGGGCTCGGCTTCTCGCACGCAACGTGTCGGTACGCTGTTGAAGTTGTCGACCAAATGAGAACGACGGGGCATGTCTTTCGAACGCCCGGCTTTCGGTATGTGCTCCGTGCCTTCCACCGTGCTTTGGCTGCACGCGCGTGCTCGAGGTGCACGCCGGAGGCGGGACAACCGAAGGTACTCCCTGCCGTTCTCATTTTGTCAGCGACTGTAGGATACCAACCGTAATCACGTTCACAAATTCCCCAACTGCTCCGGGTCTTCCCGACTAGTTCGAATATATAATACCCTCCAGAACCATCGAAAGCGACAACAATGAATTGTGCGCGATCTTGGACGGTGACCTCCCTGGTGCTGCGGGGCATGAACGAAAAGCGAAGTAGAAGTAGCCACGGGCTGCAAATGCGCGCGACGAAAGGAACGTTCCTGATAGAACAATGGGCGTATGGGACGCAGTAGAACCTTTGCTGGTGATTATTGGCTTCCGTGGTTCAGAGGTTCACGCCGTGCTGACATCAAATGATAAGATGAAAACCGTTCCACCTTTCTACGAGGATTAGCTCCCGGGTCTGACGCACTCGATAGAGGAGGTCGAAATAGCAAGAAACGAAGAATCTGTGATGCAATTGCTCGAAATCGTTTCGGAGCAGCCAAAAATGAAAAATTTAGTTTGGAGCAACAAAACTTCTTTGGGAGCACAAGCATACACTTCGTATCATTCCGTTTTCTTTGTTGTTGTTTTTGTAGGGGGAGGGAGGGGGGGCATCCTGCAACTACTATGCCAGGATTCATGTGTTGGTCTGTACAACTAAAAAGACAATGGCATCTCTGCCTTCTCCCTTCTTTGCAACTCCTCCTTAGCATCAATAGCGCATAAAGTTTGATCATTTCAAACACTCAACTAGCTGCTTCGCTGCACTTAAAAGCACAAGAAATGACAACAAAAAGCCATTATTTTGCTTTAAAGGGCAACTCTGCTCAATTCCGAAAAATTTAGGCTTACATGTGATTCCATTTCACAAAGCACTACTAAACAGCTCTACGTCCTCGGATTCGAGAAATGTGGAATATTATTTGTGTAATCTTAATTTAAACATCAGCTGATACCAAAACCGAAACTTCGGTTGCGTCAGGCAACATTGGTCTCGTGTCGTCAGAGTCATGGCCACGTCACGTCGAACCACATGGTCTTGTGACGTTCGTGGGGGCGAGGGATAGGACACGCGACACGGGCAGGTTGCTTCGCATGGCGGGGACGCTGATGGCCCGGGGGAGAGGGGGAAGGGGACAAGACGAAAGAGGAGAGGGGGAGCGGAGAAACAGACAGATAAGCGCACAGGGCAGCGCAAACTAGTGCATCCGCATTACGGTGATCACGTGGATGCCGTTCAGCCAACACCGGGAGGAGAAACTCATGACATCGTTCAATTTCCTCTGAGAAGTAAAAACAAACAAAACGTGAGAATGACGTAGTCATGCCTCTGACGTAGTGGCTCAACGTTGGCCGGTCCAACTCCGTCGCATTGACTGCGCTGATGATTGCGCCTCACGTCGCACGCTAGAGTTGGCAGATTTCGGCGACTTGGCTCACTTGAAGGTTTGCTGGCCAGTTTATTCAATATATAGACGGAATTAGATCGCAATATTTGAGATGGGGGTCTTCCTATATGATACTGAAGAGGGCTACATAGTTTTCTAAATATCAAAAATGAAGCAGAGTTGCCCTTTAAGAAGGCTCATTCTGACAGCTGCATTTGAAACATATCATGGCTAATGAAGGACATAAAATAAACATCAGTAAATGGCTATTTTAAGTATAGAATCTAACCAAATAGTCTTCAATTGAAATAATGCTAGAATAGAATTCCTTGAGTGCCAGGTTGAATGCTTTAATGAAGTAGTAAAAGAGTGTAATAAAGTTGCAATTCTTAATTATGATAAAAAAATAGTTTTCATGACATTTATTTAAAGGCCACACCAAGCTCCCTTAAACATATTTTTAAGCATCTAAACTAAACTCATACAAAAAAAAAAATTGTAAAAAAATGTTTTAGTGCAATAATTAAGTTGTGAGACCCATTTTGCATTAGGAGCAATTCCAAACACCTCTCAAAATAGAAGCATATTTTGTAATCGCACCTAACTCAATGTGTCGAAATATTGCACTCATCTTTTTTTTTTTTCATACAATTTTTATATTGTAACATCAGTGTCTAAGTACTTATAAAAAAAAAAGGAATTTTTCAAGTTTAGTGTATTTTTTTAAGCACATCACTGACATGTACAGTTTTACCAAGATGCAAAACTGACATGTGGACCTTGTTGAAAGTGATTTAGTATGTCAGGTTTTAACAATTACAATGATTCATATTTGAAGCCTTGTTAGAAAGTTTAATCATTCATATTGACGGAAGTATTCAAATTTTGGGTTTAGGTATGCTGGCCAATGCTTGCCACAGTAACGTTTTTCAAACTTTCCTGGATTATCTAAAATTTCTCTGTTGGTAGACACCCTGGCAACATTCCTAACAAACACCCTCTGGCAGTGCCTGGGTGAATGTCACCCAAGCACTATGGGAAAAATCATTGGCAAAGAAAACACGCTGCTCTTTTTTTCATTTGATTCTATTTTTATCAACACATTGGCATGGCGTCAATGTCAAGTTTCTTGTACATACCTGCCGAACAATACCAAAGATGTTGGCCACAAACTACTAAAGCAATAGCTATCAGTGAGCTGATGGATGCTCAGTCTTTACGAAAGTATGTATACAAAATGTGCAAGCAAAGCTACATCTTGATACACACTAAAAACGCAAGTCCAGAAATGGATAAAATTACTGCAGGCAGTGATTGATTGTCAGATACATTGAATCAAGACACGCGTCAATGTTCCCTCTTATTACGAACAGTGCCTTTCAAATCCAGCAACACTGTTACTTAAATGTAGAGAGCAAACAAAACAGAGCAACTATGAGCAAAGGGTTCACACAGAAGTAGTTTGAGGCTCTAGCACAGAAAGTGCTACAAGGAAAGCCAGAAAAGTATGTTTTCAGCATTAATAAACAAAGCAAACTCATGTTCCAATTTAATCCTAACAAGTCCTAAGCATCTACAAGTTGAACATGAGTCGTGATAAAAGGGACACTTTCCAAGAAGGAAACACAGTGATCTGAACAAAGGTCTTCGGTAACTATTTTTTTTAAACATTCCAGCAAAATGTAATATGATGCATTCATTCCTGCCACAGTAAGGAATGCAGTTAAGAGTTTGCAACAGGATAGCGAGGGGCCTAGATCGACAAATCTGCCCCCCTCACCAACCTGTTGTTAACTCAGTAACAGCTCTGACGTGAATGTTAAAGTTCTGCTGCAGAGCTCATCTTTCCTCTACTACTAGAGGAAAAGAAAAATGAATTAGCAAGATCGAAGAAGGACAGATGTGTTTTTCTGTCACACTCTCAAAAGTGTGGGTTAACTCCAATGCCAATGAAAGTTCCATTTCAGAAGGGAAGCAAATAAGATCCAACTGAGAAAGTGACCACAGTAAAGAGAGGTAGCCCACTGAGTTTGAACATACAGTTCATATACTGCCATAATCACACTAATGTTCTGAAGATTACCCCAGATGTATAAACAAAATCGAAGCATAGCACATATGAAGGAGTAAACAAAAATAACACAATCCCACATTCTTCATAAAATATTTTTCCTCAATTGTTTTAAATTTAATTTTAATATAGAATGGCACTGACGTTTTCTTCCCACCATTATATTTGGCTTTCTTACACACAAACAATTGTGTGATTAGAGTTACTATTTGGGAATAACGGCCCTCTTAAAAAATTATAATTAATATATCTGTAACTAAAATAACCATTTTCAAACTCCATTTTCAGACCATTCAGCTACCTTTGCCAAATACTTTCTCCAAGACAGGGGGGATCCACATTTTCGGATGAATCTGGAGAGATCCAAAAAACACCTGTGGGTAAAAATATTGCATATTCGGATATGTCTGAAAAACTTCAAATATAGAGGCCGCCAATTGTAAAAACCAGATTAGTTTTTTTTTTTTTCGTTAAATCCCAAGGTAATTCACAACATTCTCTTTCTTTTTTTCCATTTTCGCTTTCATTCTTAAGTGACAAAAATTATGCCTTTTTAACCCCTATCACGGGAAGGGGGGAATCCCCCTGAAGTCGAACATGTCTGGCCTTTCCTCTTACAAATTTTTTTCCTAGACATTCATTGACCTTCCCCTTTGGCCTCCTTTTTTTGAAAATTTTACTTGCCTCCTTTTGTTGAAAATTGAACATATATGCACATTCCCTTGCCCCATCTGCAGTGACAACAGGGATGGGCCAAGGGTCAGTTAAACTTTCCCAGTAACTGCCAACAGAAAGCGAAAGCTACCTGCTGATTGTTCCTGGCATGTATCTTTTTCTGTAATCGTTGCAGCCTTTATTGCCTCTAGGTGTTGCTTCGTACAAGCTAGATGACCAATGAAAAAGGCTCCACATTGCAAAGTATCCTAATTGGCACATCCAGATGAACAGACTTCTTCTTGAGACAGGCAAGCGGATTTAATTAACTGTCTCCCACAAATTCACTAATACCTTGGAAGGCTCAGCTCTTGTATGCCTCTAGCTTGAGCACCGCCCCTGGTGAACAAAATGGAATATTTCCCGGAACAAAACAGCTGAAAGGAATGCATTCTTGGCGGTTTAATGAGAAGCTGAGCCCACAAACTACATAAACTTTTTTTTCCTTCATTTTTGCGCATTGTTAGAGCATCTGGACAGATGCTGACAGACGGTAATGTCTGAATGTGGCTCATACATGATTGAACGCTACAGCACTGCCTCTATGACCGTGTCTTGCAGATGCAGCAGCCAGCGTAACATGGTTGCATCTTGCAAACGCGCTCGTGCCACCTGGTCGAGAGACAGGCCTATTGCATCATCTACAAAAGTTCTGTTTCATGAAATTTGACGGCTGCTGCTTTCTGCCTAGCCCAATGACACTAAACATCCGAAAAACTCGGGATTATGTAGTATGAAAGTACCGAGAAACTTTTAACTTCAGGTAAATAAAAATAAAATTTTAGAAACACATTTCGATTTTAGTAAAAAGAAAACAAAAAAACTTTGAGATGCAGGACCCTATTTATAACTAGGTTACTGTCCACTAAATAAAAACAAATGCAACAAATACAAAACAGTACTCTCTGTTTTGTGGTTTCACTAAAGGTGTGATAGTAGGATAAACAGTGTCAGTAGGGTCTTCCATTCATAGAAAATTAAGTAGAAGCTAGCCGATAACGCCTTGATTGTAAGATAAATATCGCACTTCCTGAATCTGTGCAATAAGGCATTGACTCGGATAAGCTCGACACGGATTGCCAAGGCGACCTTATTTATTCGGAGGTCGTATCACTTTAAAAAAATTCCTTTTGGCGTCGTGAATGCGGACGGGATATTTACTCTGGGCTTTTCAACTGCGGCAGCTCCCCTATGATCCAGGGCTCAAACAGAAAAAAACAAAAAAAAAAACAAAAAAAAACCTTGAGCGCCATGTCAGATGTCTGGAGCGAGAGCCAGACATAACCGGATGTCAAGATGCGTCATGACGTACGCTTTCACACGGCTAGTGTAGAACGGTAGAACACATGAAGCCATGTCGAAGAAAAGGTGAAGTCACTCATGCGCTCGACACATCGACGGTCACTTCCCTTCCGCGTAAGGTCGCCGCACGCATTGTATACATATAAAGGATCAATAAAGGGCTTTAATTCAGATAGCACGTACTGCCCGTCTTAGTTGATCCTACAAAAGCCCCATAATACCCTGACGAATAAAGATATAAAGTAAAAGAACAGAAGCCACAAAAGCGATTTTCATGGCGCGGGGATTCTCGGTGCCGGACGAGAACAAACATCTTACGAGAGCAGTCACCGTTCAAGGGAAAATGACGCGGACATTAGGAACAAGAGCTTTAGATTAAAACAGAAACAAATACACTCCCCTCGAATATTATCTCCTTTGCAAGAAGGATCAACAGAAAGGATGATCCACGAAAGCGAATGCGGCAACGCGATCTCAAACATGAGCTAACACGTTCAGACAAGCCTGACCGTGTTGTCACTTTGACGTCTACTGAAAGAACACAGCATGCAAGGCGACTGAAAGTTGGCACGCGAGAACATCAGGTCGTGATCTGACGTGCGCGGACCCTTTAACGATGTCACACCACTATCACAGCGTTCCGAGACCGACTCAATAAAATGCCCGAGCTCACGGAAAAACATCCATCCGTCAAAAGCAATCTTAGGCCTAGTCGGAGGTCGACAAACCTCCATATTTCCCGGTCGAAGGCCCACCAACAATGGTGATCGGCGAACACCAACTCACCACTGTGTTCGGTGAATATGTTGGCGGACACCGACGAGAGCCGGATGTCTTTGGCCTTCTGTTTCTGGCCGTGCTTGGTCAACTTGTTTCCATGACTGCTACTTCCCACGGACGACGCGCTTCCACGATTTTCCTTCCCATGCTGCGCTCCCATTGCCCGGCGTGTCTCGCAGAGGTGGCCCACTGTTCCGCCCGGTGTCCGCGGAACTCGCCTACATCTTCATCGTGCGGGCGGCTAGCGCGAATTCACCGCGAAACTCATCCAACGTCCCCGGCCGCCGCCATTCAAGCGCCGACAGCGGCCATGTTGTTCGGGATGGCTGCCGCTGCTCCGCTGCAGGAATGCACACCCTCAAAACCCGGTGCGAGTTCTCCACTGGGAGAGGAAAAGAGGTGTCGCGTAGGAGTAGCGAAGCGGGAGCGGTGTTGAGCGAGCTCAAGGAGCGCCTGAATCAGCCTGCCCGCTTTCATCACCCGTGGACGCTCACCACCAACAGCCCAACTCTGCGGTGAATCACGCCGTTTGGGGAAGCGGTGCCGTCGAAAAAGTGGCTCGCACTGGCCTAGCTCGCACTGCACTGTTGAGAGAACGCAAGACGGTAATGGGCGAAACACATTCAATTAAGAAAAAAAAAAAAAAAAGGGGGGGGGGGGGGGAGGGGGGGGGGGACGTGAATGGGTAGGTGAAGGAGGTCGGAGGTGAAAGAATGCCTTTGGGGGAGCTAGAAATACGGATTGTCTTATGTATTTTAGTCTTAATTAAACATCTCTTAGAAATAATATAAAAAAAAAAAGAAAAGAAATCTGAGCATAATTAGTGATCTATACGCATCCCCAAATACAAGCTCACTTTCTCCCAAAACAGAAAAAAAAATATCTACGGAACTTTGTAACCCCCCCCCCCCCCCCCCCCGACACACACACACACACACCCTTTCCTTCGAAAAAGGGCGGCCCTTTGAAGGATAATCCTTCCTGCGTAGGCGATAAATTAAATCACATTGAATAGGTCGACTTAATTCCGAACTCCGTCCGGTGTTGGTAAGTTTATGATGACACCAGATGATCTCTGAGTCTATACGCTACACCATAAAAGCAATGTATATGCAAACAAGAGAGCAAGCGCTCCAGCCAGAGAGGTGCTTAGCCGAGGGCGACAACAGACAGGTACTGAGGGGGCGCGATCTTGATAGAATCAACGCCCTGGCAAGGCCAGGCAGAGAGCAGAAGCGCGCTGAGTCAGCGGCGCTCTCAGCGCTCACGCCTCGCATGAAGGAACAACAAAATGCGCTCCCTCCGGTGGGCGAAAATAGGCGAAAAGGAAATGCTCCGCCAACTTTGTGAGCTCGTAAGATCAAACAAACAAAAAGTTGCCGGAACTGGCGCAAAAAGAAGCATTCGCTGACAAAATGTCTTCCGGGTGAAAAAATAAAAATAGAGAAATATTCTTAGATATGCAACTCGAAACATTTAAGAAATTATTAGAGGTCAAAATGATTTCAGTAGCCTAATTATTACTACTCATTTACTAATTCGTGTTTAGTTTGTAAATGGAATAAATGTCCTGGTTAATTTTTGTTTTGTTTATGAACTTTATTTTTAGGAAGTCTTCTATTTTCAGAAAATTAACTTAGTCAGGAAGGATATTGCTTCAGGATGACTGCATTTATTTAATTATTCCTTATGTTCAATCGCCCGCAGTGATCATAATATTTCCAAAACTGCGTTTTAATTAGGCCGTAAATCAAGTTCATAATGAATATTTCGCAAGCTGCTCTGTTGAAATATGGGTTAAATATTTTAATATCGATCTTGGAGGTTATGATTATTAACGCACTATCGCACTGATAATGGCAATGTGGCTTTATTCATTTATTTTTTAGCGGTACTTCGTTTTAAAAGTTTAAATTATGTTTCGAAGTGACTGCACGAGGTCCGGACCTATACAATATTGAACCTATAAAAACAAAATCCATACTTGCATTCATTCAGTAAATAAAACGTGAGCGACTGCTGATCTTGCCTTAATTAGTGCAACTAATCCCTTGTCGAGAAGGATGAGATGGTTGAACTAATTCATTAATTAATTAATCCTTGAAAGGGCGGGGGTCATTGCAACATTGTAATATCAACGTGAAACTCACACGCACGCACACACAGACAGAGACACAAAAGAAACATTGCATTTGCGTAGCAAACAGGCACTCATGACTAGGCTATTTAAATAGGACAGAACAAAAAAAACAAAAAAAAAAAAACAAAAAAAAAACCAATGTATTTGACCAACGACAGGCACTCATGCACGTGCAAAAGAACAAAGCAAAAACTAAATATATCTACGCATCTGATTACCAACAAAGCGCTCACGTACAAGTAATAAAAAAAAAATATGCAAGCCATTTTCATTTTTTATAAATAAAAGCAAAAGGCAAATTAACATCGTAAGAGATGTTTCCTCATGATTGAACACACTAAAAGGATTTTCTTTTTTTAGTTTTTTTTAGAATAGCAAAATATTTTAGGCGGAAACCAGCAAAGTAATTGAACAAATAATTGAAACTAAAAAAAAAAAAGTGTCCGAGGCACAAGGCACCGGTGAGATTCGAACTCACGATCTCCTGTTTACTAGACAGGCGCTTTAACCAACTAAGCCACGGCGCCGACATTCTCCGCTGGCCACGCATCCTAGTTCATTGAGCGGTTGGCATTTAACATGTTGCTATTCTTTTACAGTGCAATGTTTATATTGTCGGGCCATCAAAAGGATTCCCGCTCGCGATTACATCTAGCCTGAACGGGCCACGCCGTGGCGCCGATAGCTTCCCGAGAGCCGCATGGAGACTTTCCGAGGTGCTTTTGTGACCAATGAGGGAACGTACGGAGAGCGCGCCAATTTCAAATGCTCCGAGAGCGTGATCGGGACAATCGTGTTCCTTTTTAGGGCTCATTGTTCCGCAACGGAACTCTAATCGTGCCTGAACCAGCAATCAGGTCCAACCCAACGATAGTTGGCACAAATTTTCCGACATCTTTGCGTATGGCGATAACCGGCGTCATGGGCGCTTGCCTTCCCCAGTTCTCAAAGTGGGGGAGGGGGGAAAGACGTATGTTTTGCCCCCCTTAAAGGGAAGCTACGGAGCTTCTTGGAAAAAATGAGTTAGAAGTGAATTCTAGTGTATTTTTACCACGTGAACCCGAATACCCAAACCATTTGCTGCGTAAGTACTGTTAAACGCGAGAAAAACGCGAAAGACAGTCGCTGTCCATGACGTCATCGACGGCTCTTTTGGCTGCCCAAGGCTAGGGGGGCGGGGCTTCAGCCCTATTTTGAAATTGCTCTTGTGGCTCTCCGGCGCATCGCATTGAAATATAATTTTGATACCTGTTATTCTAAAGGCCAAATGAACGCAATTCAAGCGCTTTTTCTCAAATGTAGAAGTGCCCCATCTTCCCTTTAAACAGCCGCCGCTGGGCAGGGCAAACACTGGCCGGCGGCGCCCAAGGGATACCAAGGGCACCACCCCCCGGCCCGGGGGTGTGTGCGTGGGGGGGGAAGGGTCTGGTTTTGTCCCCCCCCCCCCCCCCCCCCCCTGGTTGGTACGAAACTAAACGGCGTCCAAAGAGGGGTAGGGTAAATAAGGTCCATGAACTGAAACAGTCTCAATCTGCGGTCTGAATATTCGGGTAATTTGACGAAACTATTGTGGGCCTCTCGAAAATCATGGGCTTCAGAGTATTTGAGAAATACAACGTAGCATCGGCAGACGAACGAAGGCACGTACAGGGAGTGGAGCTAAGTTCAAGCACGAAACGAAACACATATTAGTACGCTTTGTTTCCCCGCCTGGCTGATAAAAAGAACACAAAAAGGAAGTAATTAACACAAGCACGCCCCAAAATTATCATCGAAAGTTGTTTTCTATACAAATTCGCATAAAAAGTATAGGTTTTTATCATGAATGCAGTGAAATGGAAGGTGGGCTAACGCATTTGTATCCTGTTTTATCATTCACTCTTTTTGTGAGCCTCGTTTAATGTTATAAATGCGTATCACATTCCCAGCGCTTGCACAGAGACAACAGAAGTCCGAATTATCTAAGAGACCCGGGAAGGGGGGGGGGGGGGGGGGGGAGGGGGGAGGAAGTGGTGGTAGCGTGCATTTGGGTATCCACTCCCGACTTCTCAAAAAGCACGAACGGAGAGAGGGACTAAAGGGGTGCCCGGTCCATTTGAACCCTTTAAACCCCAGATAACCCGGTCCTGGGTAGCGCGTCGATAGCTTTCCTAAGGCCACCCCATAAAGTGGAGTGGAGATGCCGTCTAAGAGAACGAGTCAACTATCTTCAGGGACAGAAGCACTAGATTCAGGTGCCGGTCTACCGTCGTCTGCTCCTCGACAGAGCTGGCTGTCGACCGTAATCCATCATTAACCCTTTCCCTACCTTGGACGAGCTGTGCTCGTCCACGCTACCATGGACGAACTGCGCTATACTTTGTTTCACCTTATGTTGTACCGCAGCGAAGGCTAGAAGCGCGAGCTCATTGCGTTGACAGCTGCCCTTGGTGCACGGGAGCTTGTGCCGCCGAGATGCGCCCTAGAGCAAGGAGCTCGCGCTTGTAGCCTTTCCTGCGGTACAACACAAGGTGAAACAGAGTATAAAGCACATAAAAAAAAAAAACAAAAAAAAAAAAACAACGGCATCTTCCAATTTTTTTTTTTAATTTTTGCGGTAGACAAAGGGTTAATAGCAATGAAAACGACTGTCGATGCTATCGAGCGTTCAGTTCAGTTAGTATCGAAAAACTACCATGAGCTGCTTTCTCAAATACCACAGCCAGGAAAGGAAATAACAGATGTCAAGAAACGTGTCAAAGAAGTGGAATCAAGCAAAAACACTGAAGTAAAACAACAACGACAAATAAACAATCTGGAGCAAAACAGCAGGCTCCAAAACATCGAGGTGCACAAGTTAGTGATAACCGAAAACGAAAATTTGCTGAATCAGTTTAAAGCGCTATCAGAACGTCTGGAACTGACAAATTTGACTGAGCAAGATATCGAATCAGTGCATTTTTCCATCCAAGCCTGCGAAAGCGCCGGTTGTCTTAGCGCCCTTTGCTTGTCGTGTCATAAGGAACACATGGCTACAAAAAATATTACCAACTAAAACAAGAGGGGGCAACGTTGCGAATCTATAAAAACAAAACAGCACAAAAACAATAAAAATAACTGTTCTGGCAGATAAAAACAAAAGCCACGGAAAAGGGATACCGATTGGCATGGCACAGAGAGGGCAAAATGTTCGTACGAAAAGCACGGGGTGATCGCACAGTCAAGATCGAATGCGTAGACGATACTGAGCTAATCCGGTAAGAAAGAAAGACAACACTTTTTTTTTTGTTCTGGGTTATGGAAAGTTATTTGTTGACTAATCTATGCCTCATTCCTGAAGAATTCATAAATACCATAAGCAATCAGGGTCGATCTGCATTGTCTTTTCTTCACATGAACGTCCACTCTAGGCTATGAAAAGGTGATGATGCTGAAAATGTTTTTGATACTTTGCGTTTTTCTTTTGGTATTCTCATGTTTTCTGTAACATGAGAAACTTCTGACTCAAATGGCTTTGTATAGCCTAATTCACAATAAATTTTCTTTACGACGAAATGTGAGGAGGGGGAGAGGCTTTTTAATGCTTGTGAATCACTCTCTCGATTGTCGTATTATTCCAGAAATTACAGAACCGAATAGGTCTTCTGAATTATTGTCAATACTCTGCAGCAGCTACGTTATTTGTGTACTCACATCTGGACCTCCATCTAAAGATGTCAGCAGCACGATTTTTGTACATGATAGGTTGCACATAATTATATTAATGAGAATAACTGTACTTTTTTTTTTTTTGGGGGGGGGGGGTGAGATATTAATAGTGATTTATTAAAAGCCTTAACTATGCACGGTGAGCTATATTTTGTTGTCGAATCAAATTCCCTTGAATGTGTTACTACGGGAGCTACAAGAATCACAAATTATGCCCAGAAAGATATTTCTGCTTCAGGTGAGATTAGGTGATATTAGTGACAATTCACCTATCTTCCTCCTTACTAACGCCCACTCTGCGACTCAATTTCGAAAAAAAAAGAAAAAAGTGAAAGCTTTCGCGTACGCAGTATTACACCACAAAGATTGCAGTCATTCAGGAACTCCATCGAAACCACTAACTGGAGCATAGTACGTATACGCTAATGATTGAGTGGATGCAGTATACGATACATTTTTGTGGACATTCCATGAAATTTATAGTAAAAACCTGCCATACAAGTTCACCAAATCTGGCAAGAGGTCGAAAAAACCGTGGGTTTCCCGTGACCTGTTGAAAATAATTAATATAAAAATAATTTGTAGCATAAAGTTGTCAAATCTAAAGATAGCGAAGGTAAGACACACAGGAACAAGTTAAGCATTGATAAAAAAGGTAAGGTTCTGTTCTGTTCACTGTTCAATATTATCCAGAAAAATAGTCCAGATAAATTATGGGAAAATATTAATCGTGTCTTGAAGCCTGCGATCAGAGAACCATGTTAACGGAAATTGAACACTGTGGAAATAAGTTGTCTGGTACGTCGCTTGTAAATCTACTTGGTCAACCCAGCGAGAGGCACTTTCTAACGTAACAAAAACAAAGAAGGCTCATGTGGCTACATTTCTGAACGTATGCAATCTTTCCCCCTCCCCCCCCCCCCCCCCCCCCCCCCCCCCCAAGTTTAACTGATTAAAATTAACTAATATCAGCGTTTCGAAGCATAATTAATTGCAAAGGAGAAAATGTAAATGACCTGAATACAGAACCAATCAAATTTGGCATTGACTTGTTAGCTGCACTATTAACGTTCATATTCAATTTTTCGATGTTTAGGGTGAATTTCCTAAAGGTATGCACCTGAAGAAGGGCGTCCGCCCGAAACGTCGCGTATACTTTCCTGTCCATGTCGTTTTTCGAGTAGCACAACCATATATTTGAGATTTCGTGTTTAAGCTCCTTGTGCTCGGCAGCGCCCCCATTCTCTTGGATACCAATTGCTAAGGTTATTTTGATATTTAAGGGTGGCGATATTAACTTGTTAGGAAAGTATAGGCCAGTATCAATGCTATCTCATTTTTCTAAAGACCTCGAGAAAATCCTTCATAGCAAACTGTTGGCCTATTTGGAGCTTTTCTCTTTATTAACGGACTGCCAGTACGGCTTCAGAAAAGGAAGATCTACAGAATCCGCTCTGTTGTCCCAGAAAGAAGTAATCAGTAGTAATATCGAAAACAAACTGTCGAAGTTAGCGATATACGTAAATGTTTCTAATGCATTTGACTTAGCAAATCACAAAATACGTAAAAAAAAAAAAAAAAAAAACATCTCAGTGGTATGGTTATGCGCTCAATTTATTTAGATCATACCCGTCTGAGCGAAGACAGCAATCAATGATTTAGTATCATCCATAAAAACAGTTATTACAGGTTTACCCCAGCGAAGTGTCTTAGGTCCTTTATTATTTATTCTATTTACTAATGAATCGGTATAATAGAGGATTGAATTCCCGACTGTACAGTTATAGCCTATGCCGATGACACGCTATTTTTCAAAGACAACACATGTGACGAGACGAAAATGACGGCGCATAGTACGCTCTCTCAACTATACACGTATGGACCTGAATAAATAGATTACGAATTAATGCAAACAAAACAAAGTGCACGCTATTTCGGGCTAAAAGCATGGCAATTGAATCTAACCTAAATATATTTTTAGTTGGGGATGTAGTTGAAGTAAATCCTTCAAGATATTAGGTTTTATTTTTACAGACAACCTTTCATGGAATGAACACGTCGAATGCATTCATAAAAAAGCGAAAATAGCTCCTATTATCTTATAAAGCAGTACTAAAAATAAACATGGCTGTTTTTGTTTTGTTTTGCTTTTTTACAAATATCGAACTTAGCCAAAACTACTATCACTTATCACACACGGCTATGTGAAGGAGTGGCATGTACCTACCCCCCGCGCAAACCATGGTATCGCATCCATCAGATTCATTATACCATCTTTATTAAATACGTTGAACAATAGAAACTTCAGTCATAATTGTCCATCTCATGACTTCATGTTGATACTATCTACTTTATAAATTGTTTATTCTTTATGTAGTCATAATTGTCCATCTCATGACTTCGTGTTGATACTATCTACTTTATAAATTGTTTATTTTTTATAAATAGAAACGTATTGTGTCACCTAATGCAAGGCGAAAGACACCTCTGCACATAGTTATTATTTTATTCTGTTAGATAAGGGCTCATAGGCGTAGACTACGGGGCGGCATCGGGAAAATGGAAAGTCTACGCCACTGTAAGTGCTGAACGCGAACTGCCATCTTGGAGCTGGGGACTTGTGAAGCTGCACTTGTTGCAGCTTTTTGTCCCAGCTACCACCTTTCTCTGCAAAAAAAAAAGAGATTGATTGATTGATTGACTGGTATATCAGCCCGCAGTAAAAGCAAGCGGCGCGGGCCCTGCCATTTCGCCATGCACTTGGACAGTCTCAGTAAAACGTTACAATTATTCCCAGATTCACTGAAAAAAAATTCATATTAGAAATAAAAACAAACGTAATTCTGATATTTACTTTATTTCGCTTCTTATGTCTTCGTTGATTGCGCAGCGAGACACAGTAGTAGTGCGGAATCGCTTTCCATAGCAGCGCTTTGCCTGCCACCTCAAACACGGGTCGCTGTTTGAGACGGAAGCAGGTTGGTGCAACGTTCGACAGATGTCGCGCGAATCTCAATAAGGTGGCCGATACAGTTACTCTAAATAAGGTTAAAGCCCT
This sequence comes from Ixodes scapularis, assembly GCF_016920785.2. Lineage (NCBI taxonomy): Eukaryota > Metazoa > Arthropoda > Arachnida > Ixodida > Ixodidae > Ixodes > Ixodes scapularis. Next base: position 80,741,907 of record NW_024609868.1, on the reverse strand, counting down.
GGATATCCTGACTTATCCAAGTACTGTCATCGTTTCATCGTGCCGCGCGCGCTCCTATTGGATGCCGGCGACGCGTCTCCATTTTCGGCTCATGGCGCATCCCACATCCAGACACGCGTGACGCGCCGCCGTTTGCGAGCACGCGCCCATTGATCTACTGCAGCCTTGCACGCGTTACTGAACAAAAGTAACCGATTACAATTACAATTACTTTATTGAAAAAAATGTAACTGATTACAGTGATCGATTAGTGCATCAAAGAAGTAACTGAAAAATTACCAGAAAGTCTGTTTTATTACTTTTCACGTTACTTTTTTTAACTCTTCATTACGACATAAAAAGAATGCATACATATGTTCGAAGTGGTTATATGTTGTTTCTTTTTGCCGTTCACACCTCGTTAAGCTTCAACAGCCGTCGTCGTTCGAAGTTTTTGTCAGTCGTCTTCCTACGTTTCCTGGTGAAGGTACCTGCCGCGACACTTGAAATTCCTCTCGTCGGATGCGCTTGAGGGAAGGGCACTGTTATAGCGCACAAACGCTTTGCGTACCATTTCGTGGTTGCGCATTGCATCGATTAACGCGTCCGAGTCCTCTAAGAATCGAAACGCTTCACAGTTGCGACCGCCTTTTCAACGCGTTTCAGGGGGGGGGGGGGGGGGGGGGGGGGAGTGCAGCGAAAAGCTGGAAAAGATTGTCCGTAGATGTTTCTGCGTAGCGTTCGCAGAGACCAGTGACGCACGGGCAAACATAGCGATTTTTTTTTTTTACGTAAAAACCTTAACTTAATTATTTCAGCTCTTTCGGAAACATATACTTGGAATTGATTTAAGAAAGAAATAGTAATTCAATGACCGCGAACGTTGCAGCAGAAAAAAGTAATTGGAGTGTTAAAAAGTTACTATAAAACGTAACTGATTACAAGTAATCAGTTACTTGTAACTTGTTACGTACAAATCTGGTCTACTGTAGATGCTGGCTTCGCGCCTCCGCGACAATGCTACACTCGGAAAAAAGCCCGTGCGTCTACTTTCCTGCACAACACTCGGAAAGCCAATCACCGCAACTTAGGGAGGCAGCTCAGCGAATGACGATGCCGAAACTTTTAGACCAAAGAACGCAGTCTGTGTTAATTGTGACATTAGCAATGCAAGCGGACGTTTTTACATTGCTTAATGCCACAACTCAGACCGCGTATTATGGTGCAAACCTGTGTTTCGGCATCGTCATTCGCTGAGCTGCCTTTGTTGTGGTGATTGGCTCTCCGAGTGTTGTGCGGGAAAGACGCACGGGCTTTTTTTAGAGTGTGGATTGGCGTCGACGCTCCGCCATTTTTGCCTCAAGTGCGTCCCAGCATGCACCAGCTTGGCGGTACTTGTTTGTAAAATTCAAATTCACCCAGCGCTTTAAATATGGTCTATTCTCAAACTGCTTATAAGGCGAGTGACATTATAACTGATAAGGCTTCGCACAGCTGTACGCGCTCTAACGCTACTTCGACATGCTACCTCGTGTCCTGCCCACACTACCTCCATCCACGATGTGATATGCGACGGGCAGCGTCAAACGTTTGTAGTCCGCTGACGCAAAAAAAAGCACGGACAATGTGTACATGCGTTACATACAAATCAAAGCAAACATGAAAATGGCCGACTCATGGAAAGAAACTGTTTTTGCAAAGTTCGCCAGAAGTTTATCCCACGTTCGACGAAACCGCATTCACAGAGAACGTATACCAGAATACTATTGACAATAAAAAAAAAAAAAGAAACAGTGTGGAGGGGTAAAGAAAACAGAGCAACAAAGGCGCGGTGTATACCCTGAGGTAAACGAACTGCGCTAAAAACGCTCGCTTTCACCTCTTTTGGGGATCCGGACCTATCGCTCTCTCCCTTTGTTCAGTCTATAGCCTCGGTCAACGCCACGAATCAAAGCGGCAAAAGCAGTGGGGCCGGCTATCACGTTCTCCGCATTCGCTCCTTCAAATAGCAACAAGTATATATATATATACACCCTAGCAGGAGCCACGTATACAGCCTGCTACAGTAGCAAGAACAACAACAATGAACGGGGGAGATGGACCTCGCCGGCGGAGTCTTGCAGTCGCCGTGCAGTTATACAGTCGAACCCCTTATCGGGATTAGCGTCTTCGCCATCGAGTGCAATATCGTGTCCGTGCGGATTGGGATTCCGCCTTACGCGCGCAGTGGGTGATGTCTGACGCCCAAAGGCGAGGAGGTCGGTCTCTCGCTGACCGCCACCGCGTATGTATGCAGGCATGTCTTTCGGTCTGAACGAGGGACCTCGGAAGGCAACGATCAAAAATGGAAACTTTTGTCGTTCACCCCGAGAGTGTGCCGATGTCAGGATTAATTGTGGCCGGTTACGATGGCATGTTGTACACATCATGAGAGCTGAGAAGGTGTGTTCTCAGTTCGGGTTAGGCTGAAAGTGGTATATATGCTGGATGCCAGACAACCCTATTGCGGGCATGTACCGGCATTGCCATACGCGGATGCAGATTCGCTTCTTGAACAGCGTTCAAATTTGTTTTCAACGCTTTCTCCCGCGCATCAGATCCGAATGGGACACGCGCCAATTAGTCGTGTTTCTTTACGTTTCTTGAGGGTCCATGAAGACACTGGCAATCGGAAGCTACATTAAACGAGGGCAACGTAACATTCTTGCGTGAAACTGGCTTTGGTGAACTGTTGCATGTTGGCTCTAAGGGCTCATTCACACTGGAAGCGGATCCGCGTTCGCAAAGCGGTTGCGAACGCGGTTGTATAAGGATTCAGTACAATTGCACGCGCACACGATGACATCAAATGCGCGTGCAATTGCACTGGATCTTTATACAACCGCTTTCGCAACCGCTTCGCGAACGCGGATCCGCTTCCAGTGTGGATGGGGGGTAACACGGAAACGTTTCTTTAGTCCTTCTCTTGCTACGGTTTCTTCTTTTCCTTTCCTTTCCAGATTCTTTTACTTTTTTTTTTCTTAGCATTCTATACAATATACCGCACCACCGGCAAAAATATTCCGTTGGTTCTGCCCTCCCTCATGATGCACAGACGTATTAGATTGCCTCCCTGTGTTTAAATATTAATAAAAAAAATAGTTGTTCGAAAAGTGGAGTCGCTGCTCGATCTGAGTTTCTCGCACCCTGTAAGATAGAACTGCCATTTTGGAACTGTGATTTCGTTTTCCACGCATGCTCCCAATTTCTGCAGCCCGGTTCACTTGAACGTTCTGCTCTCCAAAGGAAGGAGCGAACAACGACCAACGATAACCCGGTTCATCATACTCGCGTTTCTTCTGTGCGTACCGTCTATAAAACGATAGGTACATCCGGTTTACTGGAGCGCGTCGCCCGTCGGCGGTATAACTCCGTGCTTAGATACCTTTCAAACGGGCACTTCAAATAGCATTTATGTCGAAGGTTTTTGCTATTCGTAACTGTCCTTCACTTGATCTTGCCAGCGGTATTTTAGCCAATATCAGGTTGTAATTGATCTACGACGATAATAAATAAATTGGCAAACAAGAATAGCGAACATTGTTTTAAACGTAGCAACGGCGGTATGAATAGCGAGTGGTCCTCAGATTTGAGACCTTTGACGCCGAGACTTTGACGCTGCGCTTTCGACGCCGCGAGAGGAGAGGGGGAGGGGGGTTTAGTGGGACACATTTTGACAAGCAGCTTGCCTTTTAAATTAACGACAAGCACATGCATCTAAACACTGAAACCGCGTTCGGCTACGTCGGTCGACCGCTGCGTCAGAAACACGCCCAAATAATTCATGCTGTACCCATCGTTTTCAACTTCGTCGCTAGGGGCGCGACGGTTGGATCTACTCGCCAAAGGGGTCTCGGACCCCCGTTGAAATCTGTAGGGTGTTTGAGATCCCCCGAGACCACCCTGACTTTATGCACTGATTTGAGAGAACGAATTGCTGAGTATTCTACTGATGGAGTTGGGAGTATAACAAGATTAAACATAAATGGTAAAAAAAAAAAAGTTTGCGCTATGGATCTTTTTTATTCTCTGTCGGATGGCCACTGCCATCTTGGAATCACGTGACGCGGCGGCCATAAGGTGGCTTCAAATCGTCGCTACGCTCTCCTCTCCGCGCCTCGGCTAAAACGTTGTATTTGCGTTTTCTTTTTTTTTTTTTTTTTCGTGGCCTTTTATTGCGATTTTTCGTCTGTAGTTTCTGAAGTATTGTCTGATACTTATTTTTACTAGGTAACTGCATGTCGTCCTTACGTGCGCAACTTCTGCACTTTGTTTTATTACAGGTTATGAGTTATGACTATTTGCCATGTCGGGGTACCGGATATTTGAAGAAAGGAATGAGCGTTAGCACTGGCGCACATTAAGTTTGTTGATGTCTCTAAGACGGACCAGGGTTGAGAGGCCAATTATTTATAACAGAGGAAATTTGTTTAAATGATCATGGCTACTGTTAGTGGCGCAATGAGAAGCGCAAGGTATATTTATGATCACGGATGTATGATCTTAAAGAATTAAAAGGCAAATTGTAGTCGATGAAAGTAGTCACCATACGTTTTTCTTGAAAGCATCGTGCTCTGCCTTCATAACAAATCCAACTTTCTTTCGAATACACGGAGGAATCATTTTCGCGGTAAAAACATTCGCTTGATCTTTTTATTTTTGAATATAAAGAAACTATGCCTTATGCTCAGTCTCATAGGCCTGCAATCATTGAATTTTCTTCAGATATCCACTTCAAATAATGTATTTAGACACAAAGCATTGCGCTCCCGGGTGAAAAGCGTGTCAGAGACAGCTTGTGAGTGCCTGACAAAAGCGCCTGAGGCACGCAATATGTGACGCCGAAAAGAAGCCGTCTACATGGAAATCACTCGAGTGCAGCGTTTCGATGCCGGATTTACTCTCGACGCCGCTGAAAGCAGAAAGCGTTTCTGCTCAAACAAATAAAGATATGTCTACACAAATCCATGAAGTGGTGGACGCGCATCTGCGTGCTTGCAAAAGCCAAGACATATAAATTCCCAATCCAGAAAGAACGCGAGATGGGAAGTCCATAGTATACCCCTCTTCATTCACAAGGAAGATATGCGGAGTGCAAGTTCGTCTGTTTCTTGCGCAGAGTTTGCGATGATGTAAGAACGCCGAGCTCTTATTGGCTGATTGATAAAAAATAGTGGGTAGACCTCAAGGCAGTTAGCAATGATGTCTACCCACTATCCTTTCAATCAAAGCCAATCAGAGTTCGGTGTCGTTCTGATGTCATCGCAACCCCTGCACAAGAAGCGGACGACCTGCTCTCCGCATATCCTCCCGCCTTTTTGGCTTCCACATTGTTTTGGCACCCCTAAACGGGTGGCTCTCATTTGAACCCGTTCGCATTTCTACCTTCTCGTTTTTACCTTCTCATTTCAACCCAGCGCAAAACAACTTTCGCGTTTCTCCCTTTCTCATTTATACCGTTCTCAAAACAAACTTTCGGGTTTTGACCCTTCTCAAAACGACTTTTCTCATTTTAACCTTTCTCATTTCAAATTTTCTCAAAACATACTTTCTGGTTTTGACCATTGTCAGAAAGACTTTTCTCATTTTAACCTCTCATTTTGAACCCAAATTAATCGAACATCATAATCTCGCAATCTTTCTGCAATATTTATGGCGAATTCGGGTAATTAATTGCCTTCGAGCCCTCGCCTGTGGCACCGGCGACCGAAAACGCGCCAGCGGCGCATCACGTGACCCTCTCCACCCGAATGCAAAGCACAATGAATTGGCGTTTTTATTTGACTGGGTCGCGAGTGAGCTCTGTTAACTTCTTCGATCATTCTATGGTACCATGAGCACGCTGCATACGCCAACAACATAAATTACGACTCTTTGAGATGTGTGTAAACAGAAGCGGCTTCACAAAAACTTTTCAAAATATTGGCATTACCACGGTCCGTACAGCTGACAGAATATTAAAATATAAATCAGTGAAAGGGCAGATGTATAAATCAGTGTGGTTCTGCCCGAACGCGCGTCAAATTTCAATAAACTTCGTTTAGATTTGTTTGGATTGAAATTGTAATGAGTGTTCAAGTTTCAAACTGCATCACTATGCATACTTTTTTTTCAGCGGTGTAATAACTTGCTATTACAGAGTTGTAAAATAAAGTGATGTATGATGCAGCCCGTGTCTCAGAGCAAACATACCTTGCTCAGGCTGGATAAATTCTTCCCAAAATGTTGACCTTCTTCGAAACATAAATTATCTTTCTCTTCGTTGTTTTTGCTATCTTGTCTCAGAGCACAAAAGGTTGCCTGTCTCGATGGCTTCGTTTGCCACTCGAACCCGCTATTTGCCGCCTCAGCGAGGATTGTTTCGTTTGGTTCCATATCCCGATTCAAATGTGACGATACCGGATACAGTCTGGCAGACAAGCTGCCCGACCTCTTGGAGCTCGGGAAAACTTCTGCTGGTAAACTGCCGGTACACGCCTGAGGAGCGCAACCCGAAAAGCTTGCACCCGCCAGCCTTTGACCACGCAAACGCCCTTGCCGAAAATATGGGAAAACTTTTTTTCAGGGAAAATGACCACCCGAATTGGCCATTACAAGCAATAACACACGACTAGCACAATGATCCGTCCGCTCCACAAGACATCTTAACGACATACAGCGACAGAAGGGAAACGAAGTACCGTATCTGCGCTAGCACTTTTGAAACCACGTCACCATGTGACCACGTAGCTACGTCAACAGACTCGGGGTGGCACGCAGGCATAAGGAAAATTGTCTCATGAGCTATGCAAGAGATGGTGCCGCTTCGCTTCATCTTCAACCCTCATCCTCAACTGTTTTTCCTTCTTTCTATACCTCACTACGGTGTTCAAATGACAACGGGTTCAAATGAGAAAGGGTCGAAACGCGAAAGGTTAAAACGCGAAGGGCGTTTTGCGAATGGGTTCAGACGAGAAGGGTTCAAATGAGAATGGGTACAAATGAGACGGGTATAAATAAGAAAGGGTCGAAACGCGAAAGGTTAAAACGAGAAGGGCGTTTTGCGAATTGGTTCAGACGAGAAGGGTTTAAATAAGAATGGGTTGTTTTGAGATACACCCCCCCTAAACGGGTGTTCGCAAGAGCTGTCGCACCACCGAAGGTCGCAATTGGGCGTGGTGCACATAAAGCGTACTTATATGGCCCGTTGCAAGCGCCCAAAATAACATCAAAGAACATCGGGTAAGCAAATATGGGACATCTTCGCAATGCTTCCGAGCCAACTCGAACTTCCCGGTGACTGTGCCTGGCGGCCCGCGGTCACGGTTCACGGGTGTCGAAGCCCGCCCGTCACGCTACGCTTCGTGTATTCACTCCCGTCGTCTGGCCGTGAACTTCACCCACGCCGTCCCACGTCGCTGGAATCGTATGTACACGACCGCGTTGCATACGCCGACGACGGCCACCGGATCGCTCCACACACGGTTGCAAACCTGGACCGAAATGGAAAGCTGCGAGCCAACTAAACCAATCGCAACTGTCGAACGAGTTCTCACTGCGTTCTTCAGTTGAACGAGCCAATGAGCATTCGAGGGTGCGACACGCCAGAGAACCCTTCCGACGGCTGAACCAATCATGGGTTGAGACTGTATGTGCCATGGCGTCAGTCACACCTGTCGTATCGCTCCACCTCGAGATGGCGGGGTACGCAAAAAGACGCCGAGCGGCCTCGCCATCAGTGGGCTTGCCTCGCCGCTTTCTTTGCCCACTCGACGACTCGGCTCGGAGAGAGTGTACGAACCAAACACACACAAAAGAAACAATGCACGTACGCACACGCGAACGAACAGATCAGCAAACAAAAGCAAACAGGTTCGAATCGTGAATCACGCGGCAAAACGTTTCGGTGTGCTCTCTCGCGTTGTGGGAATAGAAGAGAAAAACGGTGGCGGCGCAAACCGGGAACTTGCGGATCGGGGCGGCACACACACTTTCCTCAAAAGATTGTCCGGCCAGCGGCTCATTCAACTTGCTAAGACACGGACTGAGGGATACAGTCATAAACGGTCACTATTGTCGTAATATAAACAGCAATATACGAGCTCATATTTCGGAACATTTCCAGTATTGATAATTTTTCCACAGCAGTCATTTATTTTCACTCTCTCTTTTTCTCGTTCTCTCTCTCTCTCTCTCTCTCTGAATTCGCATTACATTGAGCAAACACACAGATATAGTTATAATGCAGGGTTATTAAAAAAGGTGCGGATTTCAAAACGTAATTTCAAAGAAACTGTAGAAGACAAAAACACATTCAACACGTCAATGGGAAGAAGAAGGTGCAAACATCTATGTTCCTTGAAGTTCCCTGTACTTAGCATAAGAACCATCTGTTGCGTGACAAACATCAGAACAGTAGTCTATTTGTTGGCGTACACGGATCAGCTGGTCCTATAGTTATTGAAATCACAGCTTCTACAATTCGATGTTTCAGGTCTTCACCAGTTCTTTTACCTACCAGCGAATTCACGCTTCGCAAACTCCAGCACAGAAAAAACGACTTACGTGGCGTTGACATTTTCCAATAAACAAGACTTTGCGCCGCTATGTGACATTAAATGGAAATTCTGGGCGGGCGTTAAAACATTTTGAACCTTCCCGTTCACCTCTCCTGGCTTCCCCCTTTCTCTTCATCCCAAAATAAGCAGACAAGCAAAATTCCCCTATCCATGATGTACTGAATATGTTACCATCGTTTGCAGTCTGTTTGAAAACAAATTTAAAATCTGCTCCTTTCTTTTGAACAGTTCTGGATGTAAAAAAATATATACAGAAACTTCATGCTGTCTATTTGAAAGCGCATTGAAAGTTTTTTAAAATAAAATCCCCTCCATTTACAAAATAACAACCAAAAAAACAACAACATTGTAGTGCAGGTGGTGTGGTGGAAGTTTAGAGTGGTGAACGTTAGCCTGAGTAGTCGGTAAAGGAAAAACCGAAAGTCCTAAAATTCTGGCCTCTGCACTTTCTTCTTTTTACAACTTCACTTTTTTGCTTTAACCCCAGTATCAGGTTATTTTGCATCAGAGTTGACACATACCCCATTTTTCGGACTATAGTCCGCGAACTACATATGTATAAAACGTGAAAATTTATCCGATGCTGGTTACCTACAGGTGCGCACTATACATGGATTTGTTTTTTCTAAATCGTTCACTGTGACAAGACGTGAAGAATTAACCCTTTACCTACCGCGAACATAAAAAAAAAAAACGATTTGAAAATACCGAATTTCTTTATGTGCCTTATAAATTTAGTATGCAATACAAAAGTCAAAAACAAATGCCAATATATTTACTATATGAGAAAACTTTGAACAGACTGCAAAAGAAAAAGGGATTAAAGTTCCGCTTCACTGCATTACCGCAGACAGTTCACGTCACCTTGCACATGGGCGTTCAGGCCGGGCGCAGCAGTACTGCAGACAGTTCACATCACCTTGCACGCAAAGGGAACGCAAAACGTGGAGGAACTGGAGGAGGATTTTCTACATCGATTCTAGTCCAATGCCGATACGCCCGACACGGTGTCCTCATTGAAATCGGAGTCGTCTGAGCAAAAACCCAATAACTCAGCTGCATCGCTCTCGCTGTTCGATGAAAGATTCTGTGTTGTTGGCTGTTAATGACACAGAGCGCTCCCGGTAGCCTCCTGTCTAAACGCCATGTTTATTCTATATCCCCCAAAACCCCCCGTCGTTCTCCTCTTCTTCAGCAAAGCCTAACAGCACATCTCCCCCCTTTAAAACTGAAGTCTATTTACAGGTTTTACAACTCTTCCACTTCGTGTCGTGTACTCAGTCGTGTACTCAGTCGATCCGATGTCTGGTGCTGCACTTTTATCGGTGTCTTCACTCCCAGGCATCGGTGTAAGATGAAAGCTGTTTCGGCGAAAAGTATCTGAATCGGTGTCCACTAAGTATGACCTTGGGTACTCCGTTGCAGATTGCACTGTTCCTCTTTTTCGCTGATCGGTAATCCAGACCACATCTCCTCTTCTCAATGGTTTGCGTTGTCTTACACCCCGTCGTCTGTCATAGTTGGCCTTTTGTTGATTTGTTCTTTTTCTTTCCCACCGTTGGAGTTCTTTGGTATTCACAAGCCTAGGTTCCAAAGAAGAGGAAACAGATGGAAGGGACGTTCTCAGCTTGGGACCCATGAGTAATTCGGCTGGACTATATTCATTTCCCAATGGTGTTGCACGGTAGGATTGCAGTGCGATGTAGCTGTCAGATGTCTTCTTGAGGCTTCTCTTAATAATTCTAACAGCAACTTCAACAAATCCATTGCTCTGTGGATATCTTGGACTGGACGTCCTGTGTTCAAAACCCCATTCCTGGGCGAACTGCTGAAATGCACTTCCAATGATTCGCTGGAACTGGGGTCCATTGTCACTGAACACAACTTCAGGCGTCCCATGTCTTGCAAAAATTGACTTTAGGTGTATTATTACACCGTTTGATGTCATAGTATTCAGAAGAGCAATTTCTGGATATCTCGAGTAATAGTCAGTTACTAGAAGATAGTTCTTTCCTGACAGGTAGAACAAATCCATTGCTACTTTCTGCCATGGACGCTCTGGAAAGTTGGATGGCATCCAGGGCCGTACCCAGAAAACAATTTCGGGGGGGGGGGGGGGGGGGGGTTTCGGGGACAACGGCGGCCATTTTGAAAATGTCTATTGTCTTATTTTCGCCTATGAATCATGTGCATCGGTGGCATATAATGGAGAGTTATAGCAAACCGGAGAACCGGTCCCGGTTTGGTACCCGGTAGCCGACCGGTGCCACTGCGCGTGCGCAGAGGTGGAGATTAAAATCGGCTGGCTGCAAGTGCACCGACCAGGGCCGTACCCAGAAAAAACTTTCGGGAGGGGGGGGGGGTCAGAACCCCCTATCCCCCCCCCCCCCCCCCTACCTGGTTACGGCCCTGATGGCATCAAAAGTTCATGGCGCTTGGACGCTTCTTTGATGCATTCTGGACATCTGCGTACCATACTTTTAATGGCTGTTGAAAGTCCTGGCCACCATACAGAGTCTTTGGCTCGAGCTCTGCACTTGGTGATTCCTTGATGACCCTGGTGGATCTTCAGCAAAATATCAGGACGCATGGACAGCGGTATGATGAGTCTTGATCCTCGCATGAACAGTCCATCTTGAACGGCGATCTATGATTGATGTTGCCAATACTCTTTGCAGCTGTTAGGGACTTCTTTTCGGATGGGCCACCCTTTTTCGCTGTACCATGCCAACTGTTTGCAAGTAGAGTCCGTGGCCTGCTTATCTTTGATTTCTTGTAGCCTCTTTTCTGTCGCGGGAAGGTCAGCTGTCACCCCCTTGACATATGCAGCCACCTCTTGCTCCAGATCTCTGTCACCAGTTTCGCTTAGAGGCTGTCGGGACAATGTGTCCGCCGCAATTAAAGACTTTCCTGGAATGTGTTTCATCACATAGGAGAATCTCATCATTCTCATCTTCATTCTTTGAAGTCTAGGTGTGATGTCAGCTAGATTTTTAGACATGAAGATTGGCACAAGCGGCTTGTGGTCGGTTTCAATTTCAATGTGAAGGCCCGTGATGAAATCTTGGAACCTTTCACATGCCCAAACTACCGCTAGGCCTTCCTTCTCCACCTGTGCGTACCTTTTTTCCGTCTCTGTGAGTGTCCGTGACGCGTACGCCACAGGTTTGTAGGACCCGTCTTTTTAAATCTGCCGAAGCACAGCCCCCAAGCCATATGATGAAGCATCGGCTGAAATCACTGTCTTCTTTTTTGGGTCGAACAGCGTCAGTACGGGACTCGTGGTGAGTGCGTGCTTGAGCTGATCGAAGCTTCTCTGCTGTTCCGTAGCCCAAACCCAGTGGTTCTTTGAGCTCAGAAGACAATTGAGTGGGTAGGCGATATGTGACATGTTCGGTATGAACTTTGTCAAATAATTGACCATGCCCAGAAAACTTCTCAGTTCATGAACACTTGAGGGAGGCTTCATGTCAACGATAGCCTCGATTTTGGCGCTGTCTGGGCGAATTCCTTCGCGGTCGATGATATGGCCCAGGAACTTCACTCTTTGTACGTTAAATTCGCACTTGTCCGGATCCAAAGTCATTCCTTTCGCCTGGAGACGTTCCAGAACCAGACGGAGTCTGTCATCATGCTCTTGTTGGGAGCTGGCATAAATGAGAACGTCATCCATGTTGCATACAACACCTTCGAGACCGTTCAGAAACTGCGACATCTTCTTTTGGAAAAATTCTGGAGCCGATGATATTCCAAACGGTAGTCTCTTGAATTTGAACCTTCCGAAGGGTGTGATGAAAGTCGTTAGAGCTTGGGACTCCTCAGCAAGCTCAAATTGCCAAAACCCAGAATTGGCGTCGATCTTTGAAAAATAGCGTGCTCCGGTGAGCTGCCCGAAAACGTGTTCTCCTACAGGTAGTGGGTGAACTTCCCTTTCGACGAACTTGTTGAGGTCCGTTAGATCTACGCAAATTCGGACCTCCCCGTTGGGTTTTCTCACGATCACCATTCCAGAGCACCATTTAGTTGGTTCCTCGATTGGCTCGATTATTCCCATCTTTACCATTTCTTCGAGCTTCTTCTTGGTCTTGCCGAGAAGAGGAATGGCCACTCTTCGAGGTGTCATCATTGCGAAAGGTACAGCGTCAGGTCTCAGTTTGATCTTGTACGGAATCTTGACGTGACCCAATCCAGAAAATAACTTCGGGTATTCTCTTTTGGGGTCGACTGTGCAGCTTCGCACGGCCCCAACTTGATCAAGGCGCTGTACGATGCCTAATCGTTCACTTGCATCTCTTGAGAGAAGTGGCTGTTCCAGGTCTTCTACGATGTAGATGTCGGTCATGAATGTTTTGCCCCTGTAGTAAAGGGTCTCGTTCAAGACACCAAGAACTGTCAAGGATTTCTTACTTGGACCCTTCAGGACTTTCTTGTTATTCTGTAGAGAGACATCATTGAAGAATTCTTTGTACATCTTCTCAGGAATCACGGTGACGTTCGGCCCCCGTGTCGACTTTGAATGTTATGGAGACTTGTCGGACGTCAACTTTGACTATCCATCGCTGTCCATCTGACGTGAAAACGGTGCCAAGAAATGCCGTCTCAGACGTTGTTAGCTCCCTCAGGGTGGTAGAGCTTCTGCAAACCCGTGCGTAGTGCCCCTGTCTTCTGCACTTGTTGCATGTTGCTTTTATCGCAGGGCACTTGTTCGTTTTATGTCGCTCATTGCCACATGTTGAACAGACTTTCTCGGATGTTGGTAAACTCGATCGAGAAGTTTTCTTTTCTCCATTTCTTTCCTTTCCTCCCTGTTGACTTGCATCTTTTCTGAAGATTCTGTCAACGTTTTCTTCTGGGGACTTGTGGAGAGCAACTTGCTGTTTCTTGACAGCTTCTGACTGTCGAGCCAGATTTGTAGCCTTCTCGAGTGTCAATTCCGGATCTAGTTGCATTTTCTCCGACAGTTTTTGATTGAGGACCCCGACGACAATGCGATCTCGAATAATCTCCTCGTGTAGAACGCTGAAGTCGCAAGTCTTGGCGAGGCTATGAAGTTCTGTTATAAATTCTTCCACGCCCTCGCCTTCCCGCTGACTTCTTTTGTGGAACTTCGCTCTCTCGTAGATGACGTTTTGTCGGACTACGAAGTGTCGCTCGAAAGCTGAAAGGACTTCTTCGTAGTTCTCCATCTTTGCTAAAGGCAGATTCAACGAGAGAAGAATATCGTCTGCTTTGTCGCCCATAAAGTAGATAAGACCGTTGACCTGCTCAGGCTCAGGTTTTTCTGATAGTCCACTGATGACGCGGAAACGTTCGAATCGCCGCTTCCAATGAGGCCATTCATCGGGGCTGGCGAAATCGAATTCCGCGGGAGGTTGGCACTGGAATGAGTTGGCATTTGCCATTGCTCACCGTTCCTCTCGGGGCCTGGGTCCTTGAACTTCTGACACCATGTGTTGTTGGCTGTTAATGACACAGAGCGCTCCCGGTAGCCTCCTGTCTAAACGCCATGTTTATTCTATATCCCCAAAAAAACCCCGTCGTTCTCCTCTTCTTCAGCAAAGCCTAACAGCACAGATTCATTTCCTCGTCTTATGAATCTGAAGAGACGTCACAATATCTTCATTTTCGTCCCAATTTTGAGGCAAGATCGTCACTACGAACGCTGCGACCAGAAGTTGACGCCGCCATTTTTAAATCCCCTGTTGTCTGCGTTGGAACAATTTTGTGCCAAATTCATAAATTTACCAGGTTTTTATTTTCCGTGAAGCGCCATATGTCCACAGCAAAGGTCACTAGAAACACGTGGATTAGCCCAGTTCGTCCATGGTAGCGTATTGGAGCCCGAATCAATGTGGACGATCCCAGCTCGTCTTCGTGAGGAGCGGTACAAACAGTGTGGACGAACCCAGGTCGTCCATGGTAGAGAAAGGGTTAATGAATATCCGGGTATAGGGAGTATTCACTGGCGGCCATAGCTGTGTGCGAATGCTGAGCGCGTGCTGACGGCGAGCTTCTACAGTTCTTTTGCAACGTGCATTCCGCACCATCAAGAGTGCCGGTCTTAGCAGCCTATTGATGTGAGCTCGTTCTGAGCATGCGCTCTAGACAGCACCCACAAATATGGCGTCAAGTGAATACTCCCTATATTAATGTTGATTTACGTATGATACAAATTTTGTAGCGTGAGCTACACTGGCCGAGGTTGAGCAGTTTCGTATGGCTCCTGGTGAGCCGTGCTGCGCATGCGCGAGGAACAGTGTCGACACACGGCGCACAGCTGGCGCGCCGGAGCCGCCGCCGTCGCGCGCGCCTCGCCGATCTGCGGATTCCAGAGGAGTGACGTCATAGCCGCAGCAGACGCACTGGCGCCGCCGCGTGCCCAGCTGTGCGCCTCCGTTGCGCAGTAGTCAAGTCACACGCTGCACCGGAGCCGCTTAATAACGCCCCTCATTTTGCGCGCATGCGCAGAGGTATCAGTGGGGGTGTACATATAGCGGGGCGTTTGCCAGTGTGGTATAGCCATGGAGAAGGAGAGCGAAATTGCTGCTCAGCGGCACAGAAGAGCGGAGAAGCTTAACTCATCGGATCCTGAAGTAGTTGCCTGGCGATTAGCGGTTGAGCGTAGGAAGAACGAACAGAAGAAGGCTAAACGTGCTGCGGAGACACCGGAGCAAAGGGAGGAACGTCTAGCAAAGCGGCGTCGCCAGGAGGCTGAGCGACGTGCCCGACCATCTCAGCAGCAGCAACAACAAGACGCCGTCGATGACGTCAAGGCTCGCCGATTGACTGAATATACAGTGAAACTTAACAAAAGCGCCAGCGCGACTGGGACCTTCGAGACGGACTTCGTAAACAATCCGTTTGAATATGTGTGCGACGTGTGTGACGTAGTGGCTACGTCTATACCTAGTCGTGCGGCAAGTGAACTATGTGTGGTGGCTGGTGACTTCAATCGTGCTCCAAACTCTCTTGGTGTTCCTTTGAAGGACACGTTTAACCTGGACTTAGCCAGTGTTCCAACTGTACAGACGACCCAATGGGGAACCACCATTGATCTTGTGTATCAGAGACAGATAATCGATTCCAAATACTGCGTTACTACACTGACCACCGAGCCGTCTTTGCGGCAATAGAGAAGCAACCAGGCGCTAAGCAAAAAAAAAAAAAAAAAAAATAAAACAAATAAATATACATGTGTCACATAACGCGTTTACCGTGTGTGTGTCATTGAAGCAGCAGTGAATATGATAATCAAGCTAATCCTAGACAACCAGGAAAGCTAAGGATAACCAGCTGAACCTAAGCTCACGCTACGTATATCCTGGCACAGCCGAGCTAAGCCACTGCAATTTTTTTTTTTTGTGAATTAGTACAGCAGGCAATTGTCAAGCTGTGCTGTGTATGATAATTTTTACGTTCGGACACGGTGAATTCTGCACGGGGTGCGGACTATCCAAGCAAACACTTTTATTTTGACCCCAAATTTGCCCCCGCGGACAATGCACCGGGTGAGGTCTATAGTCCGGAAAATACGGTACATCTATCTACGCGGATTTTAAGACGGTTTCTGAATTATCCGCATTATAAATAAATATATAAAATAGCACATATGTAATATAACGTCCTTCAAGAACTTGGACAGACAATACAAAGGAACAGTCAGGCAAAGTACGGTGTCGAAACGTGAGTTAAAGTATTAACATATATTGTTTGCCCCTTCTTGTCGTGCGTTCATCTGCTCAGGTCATCTATCTCACAATGTCTATGGACAACGAGAACACGTCCAGCTATCTGCCTATTAGAGCGCAGCTCTTAGGGGCCCGTTCCCGGCTTGAGCGGCGTCGGCGTAACCAAGGTCATCCCAAGGTCACGTGGCCCCCCAAGGTCATCCCAAGGTCACCCCAAGGTCACGTGACCCCCCTGGTCACGTGACCCCCCGAGGTCACGTGACCCCCCCGGTCACGTGACACCCCCAGGGTCACGTGACCCCCGCCGAGGTCACGTGACCTCGCCGATGACGTCACCGGCATCCGCATCGTCATCGTCATCAGTGATGATGACGATGACGATGCGGATGGCGGTGAGGTCATCAGTGACGTCACTGATGACGTCATCAGTGATGATGACGATGACGATGCGGATGCCGGTGACGTCATCAGTGACGTCACTGGTGACGTCAGCAGTGATGATGACGATGCGGATGCCGGTGAGGTCATCAGTGACGTCACTGATGACGTCATCAGTGATGATGACGATGACGATGCAGATGCCGGTGACGTCATCAGTGACGTCACTGGTGACGTCAGCAGTGATGATGACGATGACGATGCGGATGCTGGTGAGGTCATCAGTGACGTCACTGATGACCTCATCAGTGATGATGACGATGACGATGCGGATGCCGGTGACGTCATCAGTGACGATGACGTCATTGGGGAGGTCACGTGACCTCGGCGGGGGTCACGTGACCCTGGGGTTGGTCACGTGACCTGGGGTGTCACGTGACTTCGGGGGCATCCGCATCGTCATCGTCATCATCACAGATGACGTGATCAGTGACGTCACTGATGACGTCACCGACATCCGCATCGTCATCGTCATCATGGCTGATGACGTCATCGGAGTCCACATCGTCATCGTCACTGATGACGTCATCAGTGACGTCACTGATGACATCATCGGCATCGTCACGTGACCCCCCAAGGTCACGTGACCCCCCAGGTCACTTCACCCCCCCCCAGTACTCTTCCCTCCTCCTCCTCAAGAGCTGCGCCCTAATTCGGTGTTACAGGGAGTTGTAAACGGCTTTCACTTTTTATTAATAAACCTTAAGTTCGACTACCCGTCAAGCTAAGTGGCTAAACTACAAATCAAGTAAAAATGAACAAAAAAGAAAAACTCATTGTCAGCGAAATATAAAGCTAAAAGCGTCTATAATGTAGACTCATAATTTTTTAGTGCAATGTGAGAATTGGGGGTGCGTGTGCGTAACAAAGCACGAACGCCATACAAATCCGAAAACGGTCATTTTAGAATATTCTTTCCCCTTTTATATCGCTTCATCTTCGGTTTTAATGATGAGTCTCTCTAGACCCCTCTTTATTTCTCTAGCTCATCTGTGTAACTCAAAAAAAAAAAAAAAACACACTACATAAAAAAACCGAATTAAGATTTAAAAAAAAAAGTTTGAAGCGCGTTCTGAATTTTGATTTCGCACGCTGAACCAGCGGACATAATGGTGTACCTTTTATCTGCAATCTAGACATCGTCTATCACGCTGACGGAACAAAAGCTGCGGCCCCTGCAAACATAGAGGGCACGGATGTGTGAAAGTATAGGCAAGGACTAATTGGAGCGTGCAGTGGTTAGATGAAGCGTGCAATACTCGGTGACCTCAATCATGCAGGACCACAGCCACTTGGCATTCCGAGGAGTCATCGTTGTAGAACATTTGGCTAACTTTGCATGTAAGCAGAGTTGTAAGAGTTGCCCCAGAAAAGTAATAGGTTATAGTTACAGTTACATGAGTTGAAATGTAATTAAGTTACAAATACAGTTGGATATGTCTAAATCTACATGGCGGGGCACTCATAGCGTAAGGAAGCAATCGCCGATTTTTTCTGGTTTTCTCATAAGCTCAAAAGGTTGTCATCAAAGCTACTGGTGTGAAGTGCTCATTTGGAGCACTAACATGAGCGGCCAAATTTGCTGCCCATTAATACTATTTTTAAGTGTACTAAAATTCGAAACAGCACAAATGTCGTGTTCCCGTACGTAGTTATGTGGAAGCCACGGAATTTTAGTAACAAAATTGGGGCCAGAAAATCAAGTATAATCTGATGTATATAATCAAGCTGGGGTATCGGTGGCCGAGTGGGCAGCTCGCAGCATGTGGAGCGAAAGCTCCACGTGCTCCGAGAACCCAGGATTTTGGGTTCTCAGAACAGAACGGACGATCTCGGGTTCAATATCCATTCCGCCCGTTTCAATATGGATGAGCATCATACCGGCGTGCGGTCGTGTATTACTATACTCCGTGATGCACGTTAAAGACCCCAGGCTAGCGGTTGTACTGCACTGGCTAAATTACTCATCTACAGCTGGGAGACTCGTCACCCCTGTGAGGCAGACCAAGTTCTAGGCTGTATAAACACACACACACAACCCAATTTTTTTGTATAATCGAACTATAGTTAACCCTTTGATTTTTTTTTTTGATTGAAAGGTGCCATAATGATGCGGATTGAAAGGGATGGGTGGGCTACGCAAATAACCACAAAACGCAGAACAAAATGAAAAAAAAGGGCTATATATTTAAAAATCACTTTTGAGTACGGAAGGAGTCTGATTTTGCGGAATCAAATGTTGCCAAGGAAAGCCGATATTATGCCCCAAATGTAATAAAAAAAAACAAAAAAAAACGAGAACTTATTTTTTTGGGGGGGGGGGGGGGGGAGGGGGGGGAGAGGGGGGGGGGGGGGGCGTGGAATTGAGCGTACATCTCTGCACACCTTGCTTCCCGTCAACACGAAGAGGGCTAGGAATCGATTAACGCTAACGATGCGGTCAGGCGTCACCTTCGCTCTACAGCCGGAAAACTCGATTTTCTTTCGCGGGCGGAGAAATCGTTAAATAGATCCTTGCTAGGTGCGAGTTCTGCACCCATGAGGGCCATGACCAAGGCCTGAGACCAAAAGCAGCAGTAAGCTCCTTTGCGCATCCTACTCTTCATTCACTGAGCACTCTGTAATCACCCGGAAATGCTACAAGTTATCAAACTCTACGTTCGCGTGTTCGTTTATTCAGCAGACGTTCGGTCGCTATTGTGACAGGCTGACTTTATCGTGCAGAACGATCGACACGGCGGTGTGGTGAGATCGGGTGCAAGCGTGCATGGGACTCTAACTTTTTTTACTTCCCTCGATCGGAAGCCTTAGAAGAGCCCGTATGACAACAGAGGTTTTCAGATGTTGACACTTTGCCCAACCAATATTTATTTTATTTTTAGCAGAATGTGTTTTAGGGCTGGTTTGCAAGACGAGAGCGTTACGAAATGTTGTAACAAAAACATGATAATACTGCCGATCCTCTTTGCAAACAGCTGCGTCCCTCGGCGGGCTCCTACCGCTAAATTAAGCTGTACCATATTATTTTTTTTTAAATTTATTTACCGTGACCCTATAGCGCTAGAGGAGCGGCTTTGGTTAACATCGTAATAGTTGGTACATATGTATACTTATGTACTCGTGCTGCCGCAAATCGTTCTACCGCAGCCCCACTACCAGTGTTGGGTAAAGTACATCTAAAATGTACTTGAAGTAAGGTACAAAGTAGATTAGACGTGATGTACTTTACGTAAAGTATCAAGTGCACTGGGTGCAATGTACTTGAAGTAAAGTATTATAAATACAATGTACGTTCAAAGAAAAGTACAAGTATTTTAACACAATCTTTCATGATACCCTTTCATTTCCCTATACAGTCATTTTTTAACTGGTATGCATTGCCAAGGGCCCAGGGATGATCAGGGGTGCATGGGCTATTTTCAAAAACAGCGGCGAATATTTGATAAAGTCAAGTGGCCACAGAGTAGGTATTTTCAGAAATAGAGCCAAATTCAGAAGTCCCTCTTCTGAATTTGGCGCCCTCTGCACTGGATTGTTGCATTCAAGGAGGCTAAATGTACTAGGAGAGAGCATGACGTCAGCCCCGTAGCTTCCGCAAGCAATCCCCTCGTAGAGGAGTGAAACAGTGAGTGTGCAAGCGCGCTGGTGATAATTAATCATAATGCGAAACCTGAGATTGGGGTGCGAAAAAATTAAGGAACTTTCATATAGAAGGAAAAGACAAAAGAGAATGTCTCAATACATTGTGACGTTCTCCTCTGTCGTCTCTTACTTCGACTTTAAAATTTAATTTTTACGCACCACAGTCTCAGGTGCTACATTATGATTAATTTTGGTCTTTTAATATTTTAAACCTCCTCGCTTGCGCTGACCGCCCGAGAAGTAGCGAGAGTTCAAAAAGCTACGGGAAAGACGCTACCAGAACAAATGGAGCGATGCGTCGTCTCTATGCATCATTTCGCGATACAAATTTAACAAAACCAAATTGGGGGAATGTACTTTGACGTCGGGAATTGTACTTTCCTCAAAAAGTACCAGAAAAAAAATACTTTAAGTAAAGTACAAGTACATACTCAGAGAATGTACTTCAAGTAAAGTACAAGTTTCCTAAACCTACTTGAAGTAGTACTTTAAGTACAATGTACTTAAAGTACTTCCCAACACTGCCCACTACTAACTCCACAGCACCCTGCTCCACAGTACAAAATACATTCTGCAGATACTGGATGGATGAATGAATGGATGTTAATGGCTATACCTTTTGTAACTGGCGGTAACTTGCGCCATCTAGCCTAAGTCTCAGGCGTGTTTTTTTCCTTGTATGACGTCACGTGGGTCACACAAGAACTGTCAGCAGACATGTTCGAAGCCATGCATATATGTAAGAAGGAAACAGGCGTGTACGCAGATCTTGTTATGTCATCATGTCTACGGCGAACACCGTGCCTTTTGTACAATGTATAAGTGCAGCGTCAGAGCGGCTTTAGTCGCCACAACGGTGGGGAGGCGCTGCTCAAAGCACGCTGCGCATTCTCTGCTTCCGGACTTTTATCCATAGGACTAGGACACATTTATAATTTTGTATACCAGTCTGACCTCTGGATTACCACGTATAAACGCCGTTATTTTTTTATGTTCCAACTAGAAATGAGAAATGTTGCTTTAATTTTCGTAATGTAAAAAAAAAAGAACTTTAAAAACAAACAACAACAACAACAAGAAAGCTAATTGTCTGACTGTTCGCTTTTTTTTTTTTTTTTTTTTTTTAGTAAATTGAGTTTTGAAGTTATTAATTTCGGGGAACACTCGACTGCGCACAATTTCATAAACCATTAGAGCAAGAACTGGGGTGCTACTTTCTAACCGTATAATGATAATGAAGCTAAAACAAAACACAAAGAAAATTGGCGAAAAAAAAAAACAGCGACAAAAAAATTTCAATTTCTTTATGCTTATCGGGGTATCAAGATTACAAATTTGCAAAGGACTGCGACAATGAAAGAGAACATAAAGCGGGAGAGGGGAAAAGTAATCCACAAGAATTTCAGTTTAGGAAGGTGCACGTATATTAAATTTTTACTTTATTAATTTCTTTTCCCTGTGGTTGAGGCGTATGCTGAATAGGACAAAAGTAAAGAAAAGCACGTGAAAAAAAAAAAAAAAAACGGGTATAACCCGACCACCCGACGTACATGAACACGAGAAATGCCTCGCCGCAGATAAAAGTGTTTCTGTATTAAGCAGTGTGCACGATGTTATCGAAATTTAACGCACACAATGTCCTGCGACTGAATGGGTCTCATAACCCAGAGTTCATGCTAACTAAAAAATGCAGGTTAAAAAAAAAAAAATCTTTTCGATATTTTGAGCTGCACGAGCTCAAGATAGCAAGGTCTTGGCCCGTCAGAACACGCTTTTGGTGGATTTCGTTTCTTTACGAGGCTGCTGTTAGCCGTGCTTGGCGTGATCTTGTATGCACGGAGTCTAGGTTGTAACAGAATTGGCAGTTGATCGACCGGTGAGGCTCCATGCAGGTTCTTCATTCCTTTGACACCAGTGAAACTCAGAGCAACGCATGTTTGCCTTCCTCGATGAAACATCTGTAACAGTTTACAAACCGCATGTAAGCGATTTGGGGAGAGACGAGATAAGCGACGGGCGACC
Source organism: Ixodes scapularis (assembly GCF_016920785.2). Classification (NCBI taxonomy): domain Eukaryota; kingdom Metazoa; phylum Arthropoda; class Arachnida; order Ixodida; family Ixodidae; genus Ixodes; species Ixodes scapularis. Next base: position 80,719,541 of record NW_024609868.1, on the reverse strand, counting down.
CGCTTCGCTGTCGCTCGATCTGTCACACGAGGAGGTAGACCATATGAAAGCGACGGGAGGACGGGAGCAAGCGACCAAGGCGATGAGCAACGTTAAAAAAAAAAAAAAAAGAAAACCGAGCGACGCGACGAGCGACAGTCAGAAATATTCGTCTCTCCCCGCTGACTCTCGTCGCTCACTAAATCGCTTACGTAGATGCGGTTCAGCCTGGGAGCTGTACAACATTTTGGGTGCTTTGCTTAAATAATTTGGGAGTTGGTGCATGGACATTTCTGAAGTGAAGAACAAAAAACCGCTTTTGCCTGCATGTCCTAGTTTTCATTTTAAAGATTGACAAAGATTGAGGTTTTCGGCGCCTCTCAACTCCTTCACCATCTTCCGAGTCACGCGCGCTGTGACGTGAATGGGGGACGCGCGGGGTGCTGACGGTCTTGTGGTTTTGTTGACCTCGGATAGACGGCGCCACTACAACTCCGTATAAAAAGAGCTTTCTTGATGATACCAGGTTTTTGACGCATTTATATTTATGATGGAACGACAAGATTCATAGAAAAATCACCTATAATCGAGCAGATATTTGCACAACTTCCTATCTTTTTACAAGTCCCCCATTGACGTCATGCCACCTGATTCTCATGGCCGCCGATCGCGGCTGCAGGTCAGGAAATTTTCTAATTTTTGCCTCGCGATTTCGCGGCGGAATCGCAACATTTCGAGGCGTGTTTTTTTTTCCTTTGTAACAAGATAAACAATGTCAAAAGTAGAAGGTGCAAATCCTTTCAACGTTAAAATCGTTGCAAAGCTCCTCAAAAGTATAAGATGCAAATTCTTTCCACGTTAAAATCGTTGCACAGCTCTTTTAAGGGAGCTGTGCAACGAAGTAGAAGAATTGCAGCTTCTACTTTTGACATTGTTTATCTTATCACAAAGGACAGAAAACACATCTCCTTCCTTCGAAATGTTGCGATTGCGCCGTGTAATCGAGAAGCAAAGATTAGAAAATTTCCCGGCCTGCAGCCGCGAGCGGCGGCCATGAGAACCATGCGGTATGACGTCAATGGGGGACTTGTAAAACGATAGGAAATTTTACATAGGAAGTTGTGCAAATACCTGCTCGATTAAAGGTAATTTTTCTATAAATCTTGTCGTTCCAACATAAATATAAATGCGTCAAAAACCTGGTATCATGAACAAAACTTTTATTATACGGAGTTTTAGTGCCGCCATCTATCTGAGGTCAACAAAACCGTCAGCTCTATCTGCTATTGCGAACAATAGCCAGAAGCCGGAGGGGAAAGGAGGCACAGACGGACGGGGATGGCCGGTCCCGGATGAGACTTTGCTCCTCTCGCCATGTTGATCCCGCTGCGCGAGCACGTGGTTACGAGCGGGTGAGTTCCTGCTGCTCACTGGTGGCTCTAGAGAGAAAGCTTCACCGGAACCCCGATCGTCCCCCATTCGCGTCACAGCGCACGTGACTCGGTCGATGGTCAAGGAGAGGTGCCGAAAACCTCAACCTTTGTCAGTCTTTAAAATAAAAAAAAATAAAAAATAGGACATGCAGGCCAAATCAGTTCTTTGTTCTTTTCTTCAGAAAGGTCGATGCACCAACTCCCAAATTATTTAAGCAAAGCACTGAAATCGTTGCACAGCTCCTTTAAAGCGTAAATGCTATTACTGCTATTACCATTTTCCACATTGAAGCTTCGCCTTGAGTTTTAGCCAGCGCCGCCGGGTGAAGAGAAGAAGCTAAGTTTCGACTCCAACAAGCAAAACCACATTAAACTTCACTTCCCATTAAAAAAGGAAAAAAAAAAGAAGCGGGTTAAACATGGTTAGACGCAGGTTATGTGACAAACAAAACTTTATATATGGTAAGCTAATCATTCCCTCGGACATGTTCGTCTCGCGCATCGATTCTGGAGCAAGCGACAGTTTCGTAAAGATTTTCTTCTTGTTTTTGTTTTTCTTTTAGGGTGATTGCTTTGCTTTTTGCGGTTACCTTACTCTGTGGTTAGGGAATCGCATCCGCATGCTTCAGTGGACCGACGAGCGATGCTCGTGGGAGGGAGGCTATACTCGAGGCCCTGGGCTCACAGGAGCAGAAACCAAACCCCAGGGGGCCAGCCACCAATCATCCGCACGTCTGCTGCAGAGAGACTTGATTTCAATGAGGGAGCAACTGAAACCAAGCAGAGCGTTTGCAATTTAATGGCGGACGCCATTGGTTCCTCGTCCTGCGCATGTGTCAGTTGCCTCCTGAAGAGAAGGAGAGCGGGCGTAGAGGTTGACCAAAGACTGGCGACTCTTGCAGACGGTCGACGGTCTCCGATACTCGTCGAAGTTTTTGTGTCGCAAAGGCGGCCCACAAACCACGTGACCTACCTATCGAGCAGTTGGAAGCCCTTTCCTGTCTCGGCACACTAGTCTGCAGTGTGCGAGCGCGCGTTCGACGGTCCGTCATTCCCACGGAAAGCGCCACGGGACACGGGGGAGGCGGCAAATGACAAACATTAAACGGGAGGAAACTGCGTAATTATGAAAGCCTTATTTTGGGCACTTCGGGTGGCTCGAGTTTTTTGTTCTTTCATAATTGAAGGCGCAATATATAGCGCGTTTTCGTGACGAATATGGATGTAAATTTCAACAGGGTGTTCAAACTTTTGATGTCGGTTCAGCGCTTGGCGTCAGACACGCGAACAGTCGCTGGTTAGAAAGCGCCATACATCATACCGAGAATTATTGGTTGACACCTGGGCACGTTACGCCGGGGCGCCTCCCACGCTGCCCTGATAGAGACTAGGTTGTGCCCTAAATAGTCTCTAAAAAGTCCCGGTCTATGTCTCGTAGACAGCGACTTTTTATAAACAAAATTATCTCGGGCGTTCTGCATCAAAGTGCTTCCATAGTAAAACGAAAGCACGACTAAAATGTATCTTAGTTTGAATAACATTTTATTTAGATTAAAATACCGATTAAAAAATATAAAGTATCGGAAGTGCTAAAGTGAAGAGACCACGAGACGATAAATCGTTGGTTCGAATTTTACGATTTGAATATTGCGCATTGCGATAGAAGATAGACGTACGCAGAGTTGCAAGCTAGGTCAGTGCCATATGCGTCCCGTGCCACATGTGCACTAATCATGGTGATAGTTCATTTTCAGTGCCACAGCGCAGTCTGTTTGTTTTTCTAGATCTAAAGATACTCCCGGTCTCGTGATTGGCCGAGCTCCATCCTCGTGCGTTGGCAATTTCACAAGTGCTGTGCGGGAAAGTAGACGTTCAGGATTTCTTAGAGCATCGCCCCTACCACCATCACCATGGTCATCAATCGTTATCTTTCACGGTTGCGGTACGGAAAAAACAACGCACACACGTAAACATTTAAAACACGCCTTCGTTTTTGTTTTGTCATGTTTTTAGCTCAAACTGACTGAACCGCACGGGCCAGCGCATGCACCAGGTTCTACCTCGACTTGCAAGAAAAAAGACTGCGAGGAGCACTGAGTCATGGGCCGGGCTGTGATGGGGTGCGCATTTGACAGTAAAAGTGTTTAAATATATGCTTCTCATAATTCCCATTCAAGGTTCAGGTCAGTATTGTTCGTTAGAACTGCCATAATTGCATATCAGCTTCTGTTGCGGTTACAATCAAATTTACAACTGCGGCAGCCTGTTCTACACAAAAGAATAACCGCGTTGAAAAATTACTTCGCTGTTTAGTTTAATACACCGTCATTCTCAATCTCGTTAAGACGTACTGGGGCCCTGATCCACACGGTGTGGCCGAGGGACCGGGACATCGCCGCCTGTTGCGATTGATCTGCGGTGCGGATCTGCGCAGCCAACTGCAGCAGGCGGCGATATTCCGGTCTCTTGGTCCCGCTTGGTACCGCCGTGTAGATTAGAGCCCCAGGTATGAAGAAGCCGCGATCATCCGCGAGTGCGAAAGCAACTAGGGTGACACGGAGGAAATTCGGCAACTATAAACGTGATGAAACAAAAAACAAAAACAAAAAAACAAATAGATTTGTTTCCTTTATATCCCCCTCTGCCTGTGCAGTAAATCTTCGGTGGAAGGAATTTAAGCCTCCTGAGGTACACCGTGTTCGCGGCAAGCGGCAGTAGATGTTTAGGTTGGTAAGCAAAATAGCGCCGAAATGTCCGGTGTTTGGGTTCACGAACAAAGTTGGAGTAAAAACCACATCCATGTCTATATCACTGATTTCTAATTGTCCTCAACGTTTTTTTTTTTGTTTTTTTTTTGGCGCTTTCTTAGGTGGTAGGATGTTGATGGGCCATTTTATGAGGCACTGACAGTAAGAAACGCAGTGCGTGGCCTCATTATGTTCACGCTTCTAGCCTGGTGATTGGTTCTTTGGCGTTTTTATTGGAAAATGCCGCCATCTGATTTGGCTGCGGAGTGGCAAGATGATCGAGACTCGCCACGTTCTGCGTTTCTTAGTATATCCGTAACTATTAGCGACGTACGTGACCAAAAGCTTCGCCGTGGTCGAAGTTCGCGGTTGGCCAAACAATAGCTTTCTGCATACTGCTAATGTCTGCCCAATTGCCGGTTCGCGGCGTGGAAAATCCTGCCAATCATGGCGAGGCAAATCCTAGTCGTGACGTCACGAACGGAAACCATAAGAGGACGCTACCAAAACATCTCGGCTAATCTCGGCGCTAGAACACCAACTCAACTCCCTGTCGTCACGTCACCAGGTGAATAAAGACGGGAGCAGAACGCGGCAAATCCTGGGCGCTGACATCGGCGGTCACCAGAGAAAGAACGAGAAAGAGAACTTTTTACAGTTTTTTTATCGTTCCCCATCTCAGGGTTTACAAGATGTCGATTAATTACCAGCCCGCCTGCACTCTCTCACTGCTTACAAGAAAAATCATGTTCCTTTTGCCGCGACAAGTTGAAGTTGCTCAAGCGCTTGCCAACTGTATTTAGTTTTGTACACTGGAAAATTCCGGTGTCTTTCCTACAAAGTAGGCTAGAAAAGAACAAGGTACGGACCTCACAGGTTATGTTCTGCTGCTTCTTTGTGCATATTAAAGGGATACTCCGACTATTTTTAGAGCTACCCCAACTGACTATTTTGTTTTTTGTGAATCCCCGGCCTTTACCCTCTCCGGTATGCTATTTAGCATCGCGAAATTCATAATAGTTATTGTGAAATTGGCAATGAAAATGTTGCAAAAACCAACATTTAAATATGCGCCCTTCAGTGCCCTGACTTCGGTGGAAGGCAGGCTTACCAGTCGAGCGAGCAGTCTAATAAATAGACTATGCCAAGCATTTGTTCCGTGCTTGTACGCGGGTACTAAAGCGAGCTACCAAAGCATTCATTTGACATCATGAAACTGCTTGGAATCAGCGGGAACAAATTCTCCACTTTGAAGAGTGAACCCCTGCCTTCAGATGGATAAATGGATCGATGGATGGTAATGGCTCTATCCCTTGTAACGGGCGGCAGCTTGCGCCACCTAGCCAAACATTTCGTCCTCCCTTCTATTTTAAAATTTGTATAAAATTTGTTTTCACATAACCCTTCCTCCCCCCTCCCCCCCCCCCCCCCCCCCCCCCGGTAACCTCGGTACCGATGAAAGAATTAGACGGGGCAAGGGGACGTGGTTCCCAAAGAAACAAATGACTGAGCACTCGATCTGGCCATTCTGCCGAACGCGTTTAAATGCGGTAGCTGCCGTTGCTGCAACTGTTTCCTCACTCTCGCTCCCTGTCGGCACCTCCGTAGGCGCTGTGCCTCCGCTGCTCGAGCTCAACGCGGTCCTTCTGATTGTCGTGCCCGCTTGCGACGCTGAGTCGCCACATCCTGGGCTTGCCGGTCTCCCGATGGCTTCTGGGCACGCTGCTGACGTTTTGCTGCCGCTGCAGCGACACGTCCTGTTGTGCCCATGCGAGCCCGCATGGGCACGTGTTGCCTCTGCGCGCCGTTGTTGCCGCTCTTGGTCGTCAGGATCTTGATTTTTAAACGGGTGACCGCGTTTAGGTGGCATTGTGAAGGCTGGAGGCTAAATGGTGCGCGCGGAGAGAAAAGCTGGGTTTTGTATGTATGCAGATTGCATCATACCATTGTCTCTTTGTGACGCCGGACGTACTTTTCTTCAAGACTTCAACACCACCTAGATACAAAGCCTTTGTAACGAACTTTCTGGGTGACCAAAATAGTGAAGCACGCTTTCCTACCCTTTCCACTCCTCGTCCGCGCGCTCTTTCTACACCACCTGTTTCTGCTCTTCTCTGTCCCTTTATATCCCTCAGCGCCGCACGCTTCCTCACACCACCTTCCCCTGCTCCTCTCGTTCCCGCTTGGTTCGCAGCTCAGTCAACAGCGCACTCCGGTTCTACGCCAATGGTCGAGGTTTGATCCATGGCACCGGTTGCCGTTTCTTCTCAAGATTGCTCAACGGTTACAGACTGACTGAACTACACATTTCGTGCTTACAAGATACTGGAGGTTGGTTTGCCCTATAAAACTACTGCTTTGCAAAGCAACCTCAATGACAGTTAGGCAGAAAACCACATCGGAAAAGGTTTATCGGTATGTACCGAAAACACGGAACCTTAGTTACAACTGATATTACGGTGACAAGTGTAAATCACAATTTTTTTTCCCGTCATTACTCCCATTATGAGCCATATACCCGTAGCTCTCAAGTTTGGGCAACGCCTTTGGCGAGCAAAATCGAATATTTTTCGGTCGCGTTTCAATCGTGCGTCATTACACTTTTTTATTTTCATGTTGCTTTCGGACGTTAAGCTGACAGAATTTCATACGTGGATATAAGTTCGTGAAAGAAAACAACAATATCAAAATATCTTCGAGTAAACAATTCTTATTATGACAGGACACCGAAAGCGGGAGCTTTATTTTTGTTCATTTAAACTTTCTTTTTAGATATTTTATACGCTCTGTTACCGCGCGTAGACAGGTGCTGACACACGCTTGTAAACGAGCGTGGCTCGTGCGTGATCGAACGCTTCAGTGCCGCTCTATGCTCGACGTAAGCATCACCCGGAAAGATAGTAGCCAAAATCGAGCGAGAGTAGATATCTTCGAAAGCGTGTCTCCACGGCGCGTACGCTCTTCCAGCGGGGGGTGAGCTTGCGCCCACAACAATCGCTAGACTGAAAAAAAAATACGCGGTTCCTACTCTACTACGCAATTCCTGCTCCTGCGCAGAAAAAAAAGGGGGCACTGGAGGTGGGGGAGAGTATTAGTGCGCCACTTACCCCCCGCCCCACCTAACGTCCCTGGATATTAGTGAAGAAACATCGAGGGACTTTAGCCCCACCCTGTCCCCCCCGCTCCCCCTTTCCCCTTCCCCCCCCCCCCCCACACACACACATAAATGCACGCACACATAACGCGCAGCGCAAGGCTATTGGTCTCGCGCGTTTTGACGTCAAACCAATAGCTGCACTTTGTTGCTGGCCAGGGCCGTACCCAGAAAAAAATTTTGGGGGGGGTTTTCGGGGACAACGGCGGCCATTTTGTCTTATTTTTGCCTATGAATCATGTGCATCGGTGGCATATAATGGAGAGTTATAGCAAACCGAAGAACCGGTCCCGGTTTGGTACCCGGTAGCCGACCGGTGCCACTGCGCGTGCGCAGAGGTGGAGATTAAAATCGGCTGGCTGCAAGTGCACCGACCAGGGCCGTACCCAGAAAAAAATTTCGGGGGGGGGGGTCAGAACCCCCTAACCCCCCCCCCCCCCCCCCCCCCCCCCCCTGGTTCGGCCCTGGCTGGTACTCTCTCCCACGGCCTCGCTACGGTATGACCAGGGTGTGACCAGCACGAACACGGGCAAGCAGGGTCCTCCTTGCGGGGTTCTCATACAAAGCCATCGCTTTTACCCCCCATTCACACTGGAAGCGGATCCGCGTTCGCGAAGCGGTTGCGAAAGCGGTTGTATAAAGATCCAGTGCAATTGCACGCGCATTTGATGTCATCGTGTGCGCGTGCAATTGTACTGAATCCTTATACAACCGCGTTCGCAACCGCTTTGCGAACGCGGATCCGCTTCCAGTGTGAATGAGCCCTTAGAATGGAAGTGAATGCGGTTCTTTCACAAAATGGAAGTGAAAGCGATGCTTGTCTGTACGTCGTCCGTCAACAGGAGAAAAGCCCTCGATGCTTTGGTAGTATATTGTAACCTTCGCAAACTTTCCATTTAAACTTCCACAAACGAAATCAGAAAATCTTACAAGCATAGCAAGATTAAGGCCAATACAAGCTTAGCCCATTCGAACGCGTATTTTCACCGACTGAGGTGCATGTGCCGCGATGCCTAGCGCCAATCCCGATTCGACAGCCTGTCTATATTATAGAGAAGGTCACGGCGCAGGACGTACATACAATAAGGGCCAGGAGGCCCAACGACGCCATAAAGTATTGGAGGACAGCGAAGGGCCCATCATGCACACGAAGGCGGTCAAGCCCGGCGTGATATTGGGCTCATATACGCGCGCACGTGGCCGACATTGAGACAAAATAAAGCGCAGTAAACAAAGATGCCCAAGGAGAAATAATATGCGCGTAAGAAAGTCATCAAATGCCTCAGTCACCCCGCTTCGGAAAGTTGTGAGACGCCACCAAGTGGCAACACGGGTCAACAAAGCCATACAAACGAAGCATATTGAGTCACTATTTTTTGTTGTATATAGTTTCGTTGCTCAAAGTAATCGAAACCGGCACCGAAGACACACGCAGAGCTGCATGCGGCGAGGTCTTGTGGCTTCCGAAAGCAATAACTGGTGAAAATTTGTTGATTTAGGGCCAGATATTTTGTGTGCTCGCCCGGCTGGATCTAGAGTTGGAGAACGCTGGCAATCAGAGCGCGTTTTGGGTTCGCATTATACGCGGTTCGCTCGGTTTCTTCTTTGAGGGAAGGGACGGGAGAGTTGTAAACGGGCGATTCGAAACGACGGCCTCTTACGACCCTCGCATTTATCTAGTCCATATGCGACGCGTATTTATTCAAACCAGTGGCGGCACGGGAGCCGACGGAGGACGTTGTTTGAAGATCAGCGTACCAGGAACGCTCATCATACCGGTCTAACTAACTCACCAGAATTGCGATAGATGCATATGTCGTTAACTGTGTTTTCCTCGATAGTACTCTGTTCTTAAAAAAGTGGGTGGTTGTCCACTGTTAATTAATTAGCAAGGGCAGCGCAGGCGAAACTGCCAACGATACGGGTGAGCGGATAATTTTTAACGCTATACTACTTTTTTTTTATCGTCTTAATAATTTTTTTTTTAGCTATCAGCACATCTTAATTATCGTAATTTTACATTGTGTTTTAGTGTTTGCAATGCTTTCTTGTGACATCTCCGCCATAATTGAGTTGCGACCAGGGTGTAAAATAAACATGTGGGGAAACGGCCCATAGAAGCCTACCGCAGCGCCGTGACCAGATTGTGTACTCGTCTGCTTGCGGGTACCCCCGATTTGCGACAGATGGCGCTGCGGCGAGAGGTAAAAAAGTCGGAATCGGATTTACGTGGAACTCTATGGGAGACGAAAATAATCCCTGGAGAAGGGGAACAAGAGGGACAAAGGACAAACACAAATCTCCAAACACAGCTAGGTGACTGGTGCGCGACCGAAAAAATCCGCCTGGTCCGGGTATCGAATCCGGGACCTCTCCATTACAGGTGGAGCGCTCTACCAATTGAGCTAACCAGGGGTTAGACATCAGTAGAGCAAACGGGTTTTATCAGCCGCCACCAGTCTAACACGAACAAGGGTGAAGCTTGCAATTTAAGGTTATGATTATAATGCAATTAAATGCAAAGGTGCAAGCGATCGCGCACCAGTCACCTAGCTGTGTTTGGAGATTTGTGTTTGTCCTTTGTCCCTCTTGTTCCCCTTCTCCAGGGATTATTTTCGTCATTCTTGTCCAGTCCGCTTGCACCTTTGCATTTAATTGCATTATAATCATAACCTTAAATTGCAAGCTTCACCCTTGTTGGTGTTAGATTGGTGGCGGCTGATAAAACCCGTTTGCTCTACTGATGTCTAACCCCTGGTTAGCTCAATTGGTAGAGCGCTCCACCTGTAATGGAGAGGTCCCGGGTTCGATACCCGGACCAGGCGGATTTTTTCGGTCGCGCACCAGTCACCTAGCTGTGTTTGGAGATTTGTGTTTGTCCTTTGTCCCTCTTGTTCCCCTTCTCCAGGGATTATTTTCGTCATTCTTGTCCAGTCCGCTTGCACCTTTGCATTTAATTGCATTATAATCTATGGGAGAGTGCGCAAAATAAACTGAGAGCACGACAGTCCTCCATTGAAAATTGACGAGAAACTATATCCGTCAATTTAGCCGGTCGCCACCGGTCGCCCACCCGTAGTGAGTGTTCGCGGTGCTCCACATAGATGGCACCACAGAAAAAGAGAAAACCGAGAGGGACACAATCAGGTCGCTCATTTGGCTCTCGTTTCCCCACCTGTCTATCTTACACCCTGGTTGCGACTGATTAAAAAGACGCGCGTTCAGTTTTAAAATATTTAAGGGTGCACGTAACTATTGGTCCATGACGTCGCATGCAGTACGAAGCTGTAGTGATTCTACGGGCACGGGAAACACGCATAGACGGGCAATAAGTGTACAATATCCAATAAAAATGGAGCTTACTGGCCTAAAAGTGTGTGCTTGTATACTGTTAAGGCGATAAGCTATTTTTTTTTTCTTTTACTTACGTTGAGTTCCACATAAATAGGACTCCAATCAGTTCTATCAATTTAGTTTTACATACTTCTGATTTGTTAAATTCATCCCATGCTGGACTGTAAGTACTCACGCACAAGCACGCAAGTGCTTTTGTGAGACTGAGTAAATTGTATGTAGGCTTTCTTTGTGAATAAACTTATTATTATTATTATTATCACTTGTTACAGTGAAGTCAACCTCACTGTTTCGGTGCACCCAAGCATTAGTATTTTGATGGTGCAAACCTCCGCTTAAACATTTTGCGTGGGAAGAAATTCGGACAAGTTCAAAGTTCCAGTTCACGTGATCTCGCATGGTCCGTATGCGTAAGCTCACTAGCAATTCGGAACCATACTGCTTTCTTCATGACGAATCAGAAAGATCCAGAGATTGGTGCATCACGTATTTTGCTGCGCCATAACTGAACACCTCGTGGAGTCTTGAACCTGTAAACTGAACAGTTCGAGAGATCATTTGGGAAGTCTATATGCTTACTCCGTTTATGCAGTCCCTGCCAGATTGTTCACTTCAAAACATTTCTCAACGCAAGTAAAACTGTCTGCACGCGCAATGATCAGTACCGTACAGCTTTCTTCCAGTTACTACTTGGACATTGTAGGGTGCCTTCATTTGCGCGGTGCTTAGGATGGTGACATATGGTCATTTTGTTCCGAACGCCTATTTATCTTTTCTGCTCTGAAGAGCGCGAAAGAGCTTCTCCCTGCGCGCACTCATGGCGTTGACAGTGCTACGGTGACATTTCGTTTTCCTCGAGGTCTTTGTGTTTTCCCGGTGAACGCGTGCTGTCGGTATCGTGTTCTACAAAAGAGGTCATCACCCTAAAGAATAGGGAGTATTCACTGGCGGCCATAGCTGTGTACGCGAATGCTGAGCGCGTGCTGACGGCGAGCTTCGATAGTTCTTTTGCAACGTGCATTCCGCACCATCAAGAGTGCCGGTCTTAGCAGGCTATTCATGTGAGCTCGTTCTGAGCATGCGCTCTAAACAGCACCCACAAATATGGCGTCCGGTGAATACTCCCTATAGGACATGAAGGTAATCCAGGACGTCCTGACTATATCACCGGTGTATTGTGAGTTCAGAACATAATGGGAAACTGAAGCGGTTTTTGTATTTGACGAAACACATTTAAATCATCTTCAAACCCTCCTTCCCGGAGCGTGACGTCATATTAGGAATTTTCGGAATCTCCGCTCTCGGGCATCTTAAGGCCACGGTCCCACTGAATGTGGCAGTTTAGGTACTTTTTGGCAGGCCATTACTCATATCCCTTTAAATGCTGTTTTGTGGGATTGATGTCATTCGAAAGGCAATGCAATCCTCTTTCATTTGATATTATGTATGTGTTGGTTTCTACTGTTCATGCGCATTTGTAGCGTTGCGAATATGATGGCGCGGACCCTCACTTGCTCCGCTAGTTCATGTTTTATGAACGATCCATTAAAGATAGCACGGTTCCAATATAGCAGTTTTGTTAAGCTGATGTCGGAGCAGAATCTAACGATACACTTTTTTGGTATTTGCACTACTGTGTTTTTTTCATCCCTCCAAATATTGCCCTAAAATTGACATTTTTCAGCACAAATATGTTTTTAATGAGAAGCGCTAGGACAATTAAATTAGCTACAGATGTAGTGCTTATAATTGGTAATATGCAGAAAAAAATGTAATGTTGTGTAAAAATATTTTGTTTAGATATTTTATATCAAACATAGCACTTTTTTGTGCTTCGAGTCATGGTAGTTCAAATGCCGCTGAAGAAATAATTAAACTATGATCAAATCTTTTATAACATTTAGAGCTACAATGGTTGCCCAAGAGGTGGACGATGGCTTTTTTTCATTTTCAAAGTCATAACGCTCCAGGAGCCCTTCAAACTTACCTGTTTTTGACACATATCTGTTTTGGACATCAAACATATTTATTGGAATTTAATAACATTTATTGTTTGGAATAGATATACATTGCGATGCATTAAATTTTCACAATGATCTTGCTTTGGTTTCTTAATAGGAGTAGAGCTTAGCTAATTTTAAAAACAATTAAAAACTGTTTGGGTGTTTCGTTGCGCTACCTGGCGGATGGCAGACAAACTGCTGATTTCTAGTGTTCAAAAAATTTCCGAGGGCGGCGTTGGCGTCTGTATCATCATCAATCTCCGTGTCTTTTTACCTTCACATTTAAAAAATATATTGGAAGATTTACTATCGATAAATGAATGGTTTAAGTACTGGGTCAGGCTAATAAATCTAAGACAAATAATTACACACGCGTAGCGTGATATAGTGCGTTCATTATTCGATATGATTGAAATCAATAAACAATAAAGACGAAGAGGAAAATAATACACCCGAGTTCACTTTATGCCTAGAGTCACTACATGAGCTTTAAAGTATCGGCACTCAGTTCCCCAAAATTGGTTTGGGCGCCGCCATTTTGGGTCTTGCTCAGAGCAAACGCAACTGCCGATCAACATGATCCAAAAGTACGACTTCCTCAGCATTAGATGCGGTGCTAGGAAGCTGATGCAATATTGAAATGCTCTGTCGCGGGTTGTTTAAACATTTGTCAGGGACGGAAAAGCGTTTCCTGTGATTTTAGATAAAGCTCCATATAACTGGCAACCATGACTTTAAGCCACAATTTTAAGCCAAGTGTCGTTACTCGGAACCGCAGCTAATTTACTGGCACAAGCGGGAACAATGAAGAAGAGGCAGGTGTCAAAAGGTAGTGGCTTGTTGGACCCACGGGGCTTACGTCATAGCCCATCGAGGTATTGCAAGCCTCTTGAACAAGAGCATGAATAGTGTCATTAAATAAGCTACGCTTCAGAGTAGCGACACTTGGCCTTATTGTGGCTTAAAATCATGGTTGCCAGTTATTTGAAGCTTTATCTGAAATCACAAGAAACGCTTCTCCGTCCTCCACTTTAAACAGTTTTCGACAAAGCAAAGCAACATTACATGAGCGTCCTAACACCGAATCTAATGCTGAGGATGTCGCACTTTTGAATCATGACGATCGGCAGTTGCGCCTGCTCTGCACAAGCAACAAAATGGCGGCGTTCACAACACTGTCGGGGAAGAGAGTGCCGATACTCTAAGCGCAGCTCATTTATTGGCTTTAGTTCCCGCGAAACTCCTTTTCCCTGACTGAAACTGAAAGTAAATATGAATAATACACCATTATTATAGCTTATTTAGTTATAACTATATACACATAATGAGAGGAGGAAGCGGGCGGGTAGGAGAAACGCGGGTTTTATGTGCAACCGTTCTAACCGTCTCAAAAGAAAGAACGCACGAGCTTGCGCTGGTTTAAAAAAAAAAAAAAAGGCATCAAAAGAAAAGATGCGGCACGCTGTGTTCTTTGTTATTATGCGTCTAATTGCAAATCGTTGTGTGTATGTTTATACAGCCGGAAGTTGGTCTGCCTTAGTGGGCGTCTGGTGTCTCAGCTGTAGATGAACAATTTAGCCACTGCGGTACAGCCGCAAACCTGGGGTCTTTAACATGCACCACGCAGTAGTGATCCACGACCGCACGCCGGTACGATGCTCTTCCAGATCGAAACGGGCAGGAGCGGGGTGGGTTCTGCATCGCGAGCTTTCGCTCCAAGTGCTCCGAGCTGGTGTGCGCTAGACAATGCACTCGGCCACCGACCCCCCCCCCCCCCCCCCCCCTTGTGCGTCTAATTTATATACAGGTATAAGTATTTGAAGATCGACGATGGACGTCGATCGTCTCAAGGTAATGTAACGTAATAACAACGTATAAATAATAAACTTGTTGAAAAACTGAACGACTAAATTTTTCAATTCTTGGATTGTAATATGGCGGTAGCCTATTGTACTTACTGTTGATGAAGAGTAATATGAGGTGACGAGGTAATTATTAATTGATGAGGCTCCATAAGGATGACGACATTAGTGGGTGTCGAACCAGAACGTACAGTGCCAGACTTGTTTCAAGTACCGTGTACCCAAAGACTTTCTTCACCCGCAACAGTATATGGTAGGATCAATGAGGACGGTGCTTTACAACTGTACGTGGAACAGGAAAAGTGCACTGTGCAGAAGTGCGGCTTATTCGTTAATATGAGGGACGGATTTCTAGCAGCATTCCCTGATTGACTACTTGGAACAAATGGCCTCGTTGACGTAAAGTGTCCCCGTTCCAAAAGATTCTTGAAGCATACTTAAACCGCAAAGGCGTATGAGGCGAAAAATAAGAAAAAGGAGCCTGGTGTGAAAGGTTCAAATCACCACCATAGCTTCTACTATCAAATACAAGGACAGTTACACAATACACAAAGAAAGTTTTGTGATTTCGTTATTTTTACACTGAAGGGATATCCAACGTATTCAGAGAGATGACACCTCCTGGTCAACCAACATAGAGCCTTTTCTACTCAAGTTTTACATGGAAGGCCCCACTTCCGCTGAAATTCCTCACGTAGACGAGTTGTCCGACCGATTAAACTGCCATTACTCTCTATCTGGGAATCTCTCGATCTTTGTTCGTAGGCCACAGTATTATGAGATCGAGGGGTGTGGCTCTTCGTCGGCCGAATATTGCTTCCGCGGGTTTTTTTTCGTGTAAGATGAGACCGTCGCGTGCTGCCGGAACAAGAACCTGGCGATTCTTCACTGAACTGCTTCTTCCGTAAGTTTCAAAAGGGCTTTTTTTTTTCGTTTCGCACATCATCTGTTCTGCTTGCCCGTTAGTTGAAGGATGGTATGGTGCACTAATGTGATGCCTCATGCCGGTTTTTTTTTTCTTCAATATCTTGTTTATTTTATTTGAAGCAAAATTTTGCGCGTTATTAGAGAAAAGTATTTTCGGTAGGGCAAAAGTAGGTAAAAGAGACCGTAGAACGTCAATGACGTGTTTGGATGTCGTGGCAGGCATCGTGTAAACTTCCAGCCACTTAGAGCACGCACCGCCCATGACTCCGTAGATGCGGATACGTTTCGCCACCCACCGACTGAATAGTGGATCGTTTTCAGTTACTGTTCATGATGGCGTTGGACTCAAGGAAGACTTCGAGTATTTCCACAAAGTTAGCCCAGGTGCCAGGACTTTTGTCGAAAGCGGTAAGTGTTCGAAACGTCGACAACGTCGGTAGCCACGTGTTGTGCTTGACACTGGACACTTACCATTCGCTGAGAAGAAACTTGCTTGTTCGTCTGCCATAAGTCGTCCGATATCAGGTCATCACCGCAACACCATCTCCCGACAAAACTGGTCTTCATTGTTCGCATGTCCATAGTTAGCAATCACGTCAACTTATAAATTCCCGAACGCTCATAACTTGCCGTCGCTAAACGCCGTTCATTCATAGCGTCTTCATTGCAAATAAACGTCTTCCTATTTCTTCTGATGGTTTCCCTAAGCTGCACTTACAACATTATGTGTGTCGGTACTTCCGAAAATATTGCAACGGTGTTTGTTTTCCGGGAACTATAATGTAACAACCTTTACAACATCTTCCGGACCCCGTGAAACACAATATTTCGTGACGTTATTTTAGTCGTCATTAAAATGGTGAGGTAAGTACCGTAAATCGCGAAGCAGTTTACTTCACGTCCGTTTCCACTGGTGTCTTGGAAGATTGAGTCTACTGAGCGTGCATTCCTGCAGATGAAATTTTCATTGATAGAATATTGACACGTCAATCAACATTTGATTCCTTCTTGGTAAGATTTATTGCGAAAGCCCGTTACAATCGCCGAACCGTATGTCCCCATATCAGAGAACAATTTATACCCAGCCTGACATTATCGCATACATCCGTTTGATGGGCCACGCTACTTGAGCTAGCTGAGCACAGCTGGCAGCGGCGCGAGCAAGGCCACGAGGGGAACGTGATGGTGCTCGAGCCATCCCACTGTGAACCAATGTTTCGGCCACCCCACTAGAGTGCCTTCATACACGGATGCGTGTCGCCATCTGTTGGTTGAACTAACGCCTTGCTCAAGATGGCTGCCGTGGGACCGCAGCCTTAAGCGTCTACCAAAGCTATGCACGCGCACTTTTGCTATCTTTAAAAAAAGATCAGAAAAAGACCTCACGAACACAAGTCAGTGTGGCTTTCCAAAAAAGGGCTCCTGGCCGGTTCCATTTTCAGTTCGCGCGAATGGCGCGTGATTCGCTCGCTTTCCGAAGGGACGAACATGCTCGTGCTGGGCTGAAGAGATCGCACGCTGGGATGATGCATATCTTCGGCGCTGACACAGTACTAACCGACGCACAGACAGTGGTTCTCGGTACAAAGTCAACAATGTTAATAAAACCAGATTGCTTATCTTTTAACACGAAAAATACTAGACACACGCCAGAAACAGGCAACAGCAAAAGAAAACACTACACGGATGAGAGAAGCGAACCCGGGTCCCGCCGGTGATGAAGAGAAGCGGCTACTTGCGTGGTCGGCAGAGGCGAGGAAATCCGTGTGGCTGGGATGGCATTGGCGATACTCCTCGGCACCACCGTCATTCTTGAGCACACACACGTTCGAAGACACGAAGCGACGCCTCAGTCGGGACGTCCGACATCTTCCGGCATTGAACGAACTGCAGCTCGCTGTCCCCTCAAAACCCGCTTCGTTTGCACCGTCTTTAAAGTAGTCTCTAAACAACGCGCACACAGCCGTCTCTTCGAAAATCTGGCCAAGATAGCCAAACGCTTCTCAAATTCTCCGTTCCTACCACTCTCTCTCTCTTTTCTCGCACACAAAGGTAGCTTGCAGCAAGCCTGACGCGCCCGTCGTCTACGAAAAACGAGAGGACAAAGAACAGGGCGTGGCCTCAATCCAGCCGGCTTGGGGCCAACACATCCATCGTACCATTACATCCATCGAGCAATTATGTCCAATTTCGTGCCATTACATCCATCGTGCCCGTACATCCATATTGCCAGCACATCCATCGTGTCATTACATCCATTTTTGGCCAGGTCATCCAACGTGCCATTGCATCCATCATGCCGTTACATCCATCGTGCTGTTACATCCACCGCGCCATCACATCTATCGAGCAACTTCGTCCAAAAACGTGTCATTACATCCATTGTGCCGTTACATATCCATCGTGTCATCACATCCATCGAGCAGCTTCGTCCAAAAAAGTGCCATTACATCCATCAACCACGTAGGTTTATTTCTCCATTTAAGTATGCTGTATAATAGTTCACATTATATTGAAGATTTATACGCTAAATTTAACGTACAAACGCGAGTAAAGGGACCCTATGTGCGTCATGCACTTTCTGCGGCCCTCGGCGTTTCCAAAGTTGAACACGCATCGTCGGCTCGTTGTTTACTGTTTCCACAGTGATCAAACTTTAGTTTCTAATTTTTTCACCCACAAAATGACCTAAATATAAACTTTAATATAAAATTAGGACGGTGCACAGAATCACACCGTTTATTTCGCTTTGAGAAAAAATCGAAATATCTTATAGAATTTAATTGTGATATACTAACGTTCTAAGACTTACCGATTTTGTTCCCTGCGGCTCCCGTACCAATGCGGATAGCAAGTCGTCTGCTTCTTTTGCAGGGGTTGCGGTGACGTCAGAAAGTCGCCGAGCTTTGATTGGCTCTAAATGAAGGATAGTGGGTAGACCTTAAAGCAAGCTGTCACGAGGTCTACCCACTGTCTTTTATGCGGAACCAGTCAGAGCTCGGCGTTCTGACGTCACCACAACGCCTGCAAAAGAAGTAGACGAACTTGCTCTCCGCATAAGAATGTGAAAAATGCAAAAAGCCCAGTGGCGGCTATCTTGGCTTCTATGGATGCGCTAGCACGATGTATGTAAAGGCACGCTAGGCGTCGTAACAGAGAGGATGAGCAATTACATCCATCGAGCAACTACGTCAATCGAGCAACTACATCCAACGAGCAACTACATCCATCAAGCAGCTACATCCATACACATGTCAACACATCCAACGAGCTGGTATATCCACCGTGCCATTACATCCATCGATGGATGTAATGGCTCGGTGGATGTACTGGCACGATGGATGTGTTAACACGTAATCGTTCCAGCCTAAGCCGACCTTGGCGCGCGCGCTCCCAGCAATGCCAGCTCGGCTATCTCTAGCCGACCTTGGCGTGCGCGCTCCCAGCATGACCAGCTTGACTACCACAATTATTAGTCCGACCAGATTCACCAGCTTGTCTTCCAACATAACCATCTTGTCTCCCAGCTTGACCACATTGGCTCTATGGAAAACCAATTTGACCAGTTAGGACCAGACTGGCTCCCAGCTACACCAGATTGAATCTAAAACCAGATTCTAGTTAGACCATACTGGTTTTTACTTAAACCAGGCTGACCAGCTTAAATTCTAGCTTGCCCAGCTTAAACCAGCTTGATTGCCAGTTAAACCAGTTTGACTACCACATTGACCAGATTGACCAGCTTAGTTACCAGCTTAGCCAGTTTGATTTTCATGCTGGTTTTTCCAATAGGGTCACCTTCGATTTCTCGGATCAAAAATAAACAAGAACATACGGTTTGCGGTATACGGAATACGGTGTGTTGTCCCCACAGTTGAAAGTTACAGATAGAGAGAGGCCTGACTGTTTCATACCTGGCAAGCTTGTAATTGCACGCACTGCTCACACGAGCGACGCGCTTGGCGGCCGAAAGATCCTATAGTATGACGTAACGACTGGTCGGTAGTTTTTTGTATCTTCTCGCATTTAGTTACATTTTCGGGGAACACGAACGTGGTATTAGCGACATGCGCGACCAAAACCGTCGCTGCGGTCAGCTTTCCCCTCGAGTAACTGTGTGTGCTCCGCCTTGCGGAGCAGAGTACCGCAATGGTGCTTCCAGGGCGGCCATGTTGGATCCAAGACCGCACTGCGGAAAGCGACCATCGATTCTGCAAGAGCCCCGGATGCGCGAGCTACGCGATCGTTCTCCGTGTCGTCTTCTTCCCATACTTTGAAAACATGTTTTAAAACATCGCTCGCGTCATAAAACAACGGGATTATACTGTATCCAGTGGCGATACATACTGTTGAATGGTGAAGGAACCTTCCAGTTCGTTTGATTTCAGTGTAGAATTTATCTTTCGCAAACGCAAAGCGAGAAACATGATCCGCCCGAAACTCGGCGTCTGCAAGGTTGCTTTCCCGCATGGAGGCCGGATCCTCGGTGCGGGAAATACGGAGATACGGAGTTTGCGGTTCGCGGATTGCCAATAAGGAGTTTGCGGCGAAAGGAAAAGTAACGCGACACTCTGGCCAAATACTTCTGCTCTGGCTCTGCAAGCAGAGCCTATACAGTTACTCTGATTTCCCCTATTGACCAAACAATGGACATAAGAGCATTGTTAGCTGTCAACTTTGACCCTGTTAGTTTCGGAATGCGATGGCTCCTAGCTTCCTTTGTGCTTTCTAAACCCACCATCGAACGTGTCGTCGCAACTGACGGTAAGGACCCAGGGTAAACAACGCGTGACATCTCGGCGAGGTAAAAAACGTTTGGCAAATTCCAGTCGTGACGTCACGGATGGAAATCATAAGAGGGCGCCACCAAAACATCTCGGCGCTAATAGATTCACGGGATCAAATTACTCTAGAATTCAGCTCTAACTCGTTTTTTTCGATACCCTCTTCAGCTTCCCTTTAATAAAAAAAGAACATTGAAAAATTTAGACATATTCATTCTTCTTTTCCTAGGACTACATGGCTCACATTGCTGTGTGCTACTCCAAATTTCAGACATTTTTGTGACTGTATCTCAGTTCGATTCTGCAGCGAGAAACAGTGTCCCAATGCATCCCAATGCTAATGCCAAAAAAAAAAAGGAACGATGAATGAGCAGCTGTGGTAAAACACGCTGAGCTCATCCCCCATGAGCCCGGAGTGTTCTATGCGAATTTCGGCCACTGCTCTCTTTTTCTCTTTCTCTGTCTGTCTGCCTCTCTCTCTGTCTCTCTGTCTGTCTTTCTGTCTCTCTCTCTCTCTCTTTCTGTATTTTTTTTCCTTGAGCTGCATACGACCGCAGTAGCGCCCTCTCTGATCAGGACGGCTGTAGTGTCGTAGATGGAACAGCGCTCGTCTTGACACACAAGCTCCCGCTCAGCGACCATACTTCGCTACATCGTAAACTGGCAAAGTGTGAACGTTACGGACCCCCGGGGCCAATCAGAACGACGGAGGCGAAACACGTGAAAGCCCTTACCAAAGGTACAGAAGCGAGGGCGTTTCCCAAGCAGCCGGGAAAGAAGGCAAAAAAGAACTCCCCTCTAACCCACACCCTCTTTTGCGTGTTCCAGACGTCACTTTTGTCCTCCTCGGAGATTGGGGAGTTTTCATAGATGGTTTTTGCTGTCCCGCAACGCTCTCCGCAATCCGGTAAAGATCCGGAACATTACAATCAAGGCCATCGGCGCGCAGGCGCAGTAGCGGCTTCTTCGTTGCGGGGGGCTTAGCGGAGGGGGAGACGCGGTCTATACGAAAACTCACTACTAGCCTGTCACTCAAAATTCGTACCCAAAGCGGCCTTCCTCTCTCTCCCTCCCGTGGCTTCCATAACAAAACGCGTAACAAGTGAGACAGAGTAGAGTCACGTGTCTCCCTCCGACGCGCTGACTGGCTCACTGGGACCGTAGCCTTCTCCGTTTTCCGGGTTACGCTGAGACGGTGAATAGCCAATAGGCGACGGCGTGATGAACGAGCCGCCTTATAGCCTGCGGGGCACTACAGCCGATGGCACGCAACAAATGACTCCGTCCAGACTACAATGAGGCCAGATTCGGGCGCCCGTTTAATCAATCTCGAGGATGCCGGCTAGCGTCCCCGATCCTCCCTCGCGGCGTCTAACGCAAAACGATGATCAGCAATCATGGAGGTGTGTTTTTCCAAACACGAAGGTGGCTCGAAATCGCCGTGTATACAGCCTTGTTCAGGATCATCAGAGTATACATGCTGCGCGACATCATTTCTCGTCGCCCGATGCTCCTCCGGCTTGTCCTTTGTCCGAGATAACCGGGAGTTGGAATCGCCGTATTTTTAGAAACTCGGCATCGTTACTTGATCCGCCCTTTTGTTCGCAGGTTGTTGACGATCAGCCGTTCCGAGCGAAGTATACGTCACGTCGATGGACGCGTTTGTACGTTAATGATCGGTCGGGTGTTTGTCGAGGTCCATGGAATTAGTCGAGGTGCGTCGGGAGATTGAATAGATTGAACGGAACTATGGCCAGGTGTATAATCCACCTACTTAATTTGACCTACCGACGCGGCGTGCGTTGGAGGTGCTCCTGCTCCCTAGTCGATACGAGCTGCGCGTGTGGCAAGACGCAGAAGCTAATATTTATTTAGCAAAGAAGCCGCAGCGTGGAAAGATAAATCAGATACCCAAAAGCCGCAGTGACGCTGATGAGACATTACACACAAAAAAAAAAAAAAAAAAAAAAAAGCACGGTGGTCGCTGGAGACGTGATGACAGAATGCGCAGCGCAAGTTCGTCTGCTTCTTTTGCAGGGCTTCTGATGACGTCAGAATGCCGAGGGCTGGCTGACGCAGCTTGTTTGGAGGTCTACCCACTATCCTTCAATCAGAGCCACTCAGAGCTCGGCGTACTGACGTCCCCGCAACCCGTGCCAAAGTAGCAGACGAACTTGCGGTCCGCATTACCCGCGGACGCGCATCACGTATTTTCTAAGCACGCTTGCTTCATAGATACGTGTACGCTTAAAACATTTCTGCGGACAGTTTTTGTATGACCAATGTAACAGAATCGTCATACAAGGAAGGCCTTAGACAGAGTCCGCAGACTGCCTTTTGTATATTCGAGTGTTTCGGGGTCCCCGAATTTGGTGGTGTTTTTCTATACTAAAGTAGAGCCCCTTTTTGGTTGGTTCTGCTTCTAAGGACACCGGCCGAGGGGAGAGCGAAAGCTCGCTCCGCAGTACGAATTATGGGCTCCAATTCACACTTCTGTCTGATTTGGTCTTGATGAGCATTGTACCGGCATGCGTTCGTATTCATTACTGCGTGGCGAACATGAAAAACACTGGGGTAACAGTCGTATTGCACTAGATAAATTTTTCATCTACAGTGGAAAGCTGAAACACCAGAGGTCCTTGGGGCGCTCTAACTTTCCGTCGTTTAAAGGTGTACATACACAAAACAATTTTGACAGTGGCCGAGACTTTAAGGAGTTTTATAATAACGTACGGATTTCGAGCGAGGGTTAGCGTTAAATTTAATGCTTGCGTTACCGCACGCTATACGCTAGAGAGTTTTAGAATAGCGTTTCTCCGCCGCGACGCAAAACCCAAGCATCTTGGGCTTACAACGCCAGAAAGATAGAGTAACCCTTTTTATTTCAATCAAGAAATGCTGTAACTTGAGAAAAACAAAATTTGTGGTCCAGAGTAACGTTTTCAATTTGTTTAAATATGAGAATGCGATGCGAGATGTTGACCGGCCGTCTCCGCTGGCGTCGCCTCGGCAAAAAGGGTCTCGTGTACTGACGTTCGCGCGCCCAGCTTTCGCAGAGAAACATTCTCACGTCGTAAGCAGCAAGTTGCTCGCGATCGTTGCACATCTTGTTTCTCCAGGACGTTTGTAACGTGCACCTCCGCCAGGGGTACAAATGTCGTCCTGTATAAAAAGTCTCAGCCGCGAGGATGCCACCGACGTAACGCTCACACGACGGCAGCCGGAGCCGCGGTCCTGGTGGTCCCGGCGGTCCCGGGAGCCGCTTTTTTCTGAATCCGCTCGTTTTGGCTTTAGGCTCTAACTTCTCGCGCATCACGAATCCTCCTCGGAGGAACGCGAAGGCTCTGCGTACGCACGCAGTTTTGGAAAAAAAAAGAAATAGCGTAGGCTAAAATACCACTCGCAAAGCGCAAAACGCGGTTAGAGTTTGACGTATGTGCAGGTGCGAAGACGCTATTCTTTGCGCATGCAAAGTTTTTCTCTACCGTAAAACCCAGTATAACTTTTCACCATCTGAATTATAAAACTGGAAATCTAACTGGAATTGTTTCTGTAAACATGAAATCCAGATTTCAGGCAAAAGAATAATTCTTGAAAGCTTGAAATCAAAACAGAATCCAGATAGGTTTTCAGTTCCATAGTTTAGATAGCGAAAAGTTACACTGCAGTGGGTTTTCCGGTAGGAATGTGTCGGCTATTTTCAAACTCTCTATTGCTGAATTTGCTGATAATATAGGGCATGTGTATAACGCGCGTGTTGAGGGTGGGTCACGGGCCACTTCAGTATCCGAACAAAGGTTCAAAGGCTCACAGACAGTTACAAACAAAACAACTTTGAAGTAGGACTGTAAATTGAGCCAGTTGGTAACAGAGCCCTGTTGTGTTCCCAGCTCAGGAAAATATGAGTCAGGTATGCGCGAGAGTTAGTGCTGGCGCTGAAAAACGTCCGCTAGCTAAGTACACAAAGAACATCAAAAGCCGTTTGTGGTCTGTATATCGGGTGTCGTCTACCGGATCCACCTGGCGTGTGCAATATTTTATGTGGGCCAAAATGGAAGGTGTTTAAATGAAAGGTTGAGAGAGCACGATTACTCCCTGAGGCCAGGGTCACCTCATACATCGTACAAAAGACAGTCTGCAGACAGGAGTCATTGCAATATCCGCGGTTCGAATGCCGCGTGCCAAGTTTTCTCCTTGAACTCGTTGCCATGCGGCATTCGAAGCACGAATCTCGTGGTGACTCTCGTTCAAAATGCAGACTGTCTTTTGTATGATGTATAAGCAGTAGGACAAAGGCCACGGTCGGGGGACTCCTAGGACTACATTGCAGGGTTTGTTCATGTCTCCCTTCTCTTGGTGACGCAGTTGTTGTGGGCAGACATGAGACAGGATGACTCGATAAATAATTGAAGAATTCTTTATTTTTTCGTTGGCAGACGTATGTGTCAGTGAGCCATCGGTGGCGTTATTCGAGAAGGAGATAACGCTCCTTCGGTCTAACACGAGTGCCAATTCGTAAGGCGATATCTCCGCGGCCTCTAGTAGCCTGTGAGGCGTGCGGTTTAATCTGTGTGAGTGTGTAATATGTTTAAAGTTTCCTTTGTTTCATTTTAATAGAATAAACTTCAGCTGCGAGTCAGTTGTTGTCCCGTCGTGTTCGTTTCTTGTTCGTCGTTCGTGTTTACTGAGGCTGTATTTCATCATGTTAAAAAAAAAAAAAAACGCTTCGTTTTTTTTAAATTATTTTTTCTTATGAACGACTGGGCCTCGAGGTGATACTTAATATAAGAAACGTGCGAGCCGGAAAATTATTCGGAAATCTATATTTGCTTCAGATGGATATCATGTCAATCTTGTTACACGGTGCCTCCGCAATAAGGTGTCAACGTGGAAGTCGCTCAAAAGACGCTGAAATCTTTGGCTTCGTGATACATGAAAAAAAAAAAAAAATCACGCCGAGGTTGAGTTGGTTAATCGCATACATAAGGGCCCATAACTTTTCATTTTATTTCGTAATACTTTGCTATTCACACCCATTGATTAAAATTCCCCAGTCACTCTGAGTAGGCGAAATATTTCCGTATGCATGACCGAGAAGGAACGCCTCTCCGTACTCCTGGATGATTCGAGCTTGCTCTTACCCCAACCGTAAAAAATAAGCAGATCAACATGACCTTGCCGAGACAGTCTCGCCCTAGCTCACTCTCGAAGATTCTAGGTCGAAGATTCGAGACACCGAGTGTAGTACTATGAGCCGAGCGTCGTATTGCCGACTCGCTCTCTCGACGGCGATGTACGCTGTCTGTCGCAATGTCATTCCAGCCAGCTGTCACGCCGACGTCGCGACGCTCATTCTTTCTTTTGTTTCTGGCACAAGTTTGTCGATCAAACCTCTATTTTCAGTTTACGCTCGTCGAGTCTTTTCCATCCTCGACAATATGCTATTATAATCTGCACATAAGACAATAAAGGGAGGTGGTCGAAACAGATATCATCGCTGGCGGCATGCGGACTTTGGTGCAATCTAGAAAACAAAAAGGAAAGGAATACAGATGCTATTAATGGATCAGTCGAATACCGTCTCGTACAGCGGATACAGAGATGACGTGGGTCTTCAAGCAGAGTTCCCCAAGGACTAGTTATTTTTATTTATTTAGAGCGCAGCTTCTAGGCGCCTGTTCCCGGCTTGAGCGGCGTCGCCGTCTACGGGTGTCTCACTCGTGACCCGCGCGTTGCATTATGGGATGTTTCCCATTATGCAACGCGCGAGGAGGGGGAGGAGGAGGGGGTCGGATGAGGGGGAGAGAGGAGGATGAGGGAAGAAGGATGGAGGATAGATGAGGAGGAGGAGAGGAGGAGAAAGGAGGAGGAGGGGAGGAGATGAGGAGGAGGAGGAGAGATACCAGCTACGCGTTGTGCAGTCAAGTGATATCGCCATTCACAAATCACAGAGAGGCACGTATGAAAACGTGGTGTGCTCGTTATTCAGGTGGCCATCTACATGGGTACGGGTCTGTGCTGTACCCATCGATCTCCGGTGGCACGTCAGAAGAAATTGGTAAATTGTGTACCACCAAGGTCGACAACGGCTCGCTCGTGGTAGCTTTGTATCTCTCAACTACGGCACTCACCAAATATTTCGTGCAAGACTAAGAAGAATTTCACACTAGCCATGCAGGAAAACATCCCATTGGCCCCGAGGAACGTGCACTCGCTGTTCTGCTATGCCATCTGGAGGAGCACGCTCAAGAATAATGATGAGGAAATCAGAAACGCCGAGCAGTCTTCTACAGAGCCGACAGCAAGCAGGATGGCATTGAGAGTATCACGTGCTTCGTCACAGTGTTGACTCTAACGCTGTCTCGTTCTCCCGCCTTGTTCCTGCTGTCCTGTTCCCTGGTACCGGCAGAACTTAAACAGAGTGGAGCTTCCAGATGTGAGAACTATATTTCCTTTTTCCGGACAAGCGATGAGCGAGAATACGACAATATATATATATATATATGTTTTTTTTTTTGCTCAGATTGTTTAGCACGGTATATCGCAAAATCAAAATACCTCAAAAGAAGAGAAGGAAGAGGAAGAAAGAAGGGGAGGAGGAGGAGCAGGGGAGAGGGGGAGGAGCACGGGAGGAAAAGAGGGTACGGATGAAAAGGAGGGGCATACTCTCCCCTCCGTATCCTCCCCTCCTCCTCCTCAAGAGCTGCGCTCTAATTCGGCATTACAGGGAGTTGTAAACGTCTTTTATTTTTTTAAATATTTATTTTATTTTATTTTATTTATTTATAAATACTGCAGACTCATGTTAGAGTCTAGGCAGGAGTGAGCATCACAATAGAAACATGATATACAACACCGAGAAGACATCAATACCAGCTGCAAGACATAAGAACAAAGTAAACTTGAAGGAAAAAATCAACAACAAAAACATTACAATCACCTGGGCACAACTTTCAAATTTAAAATAAATTCTTCGACACTGGCACTTTCTACTATATCTTTTGGAAGCTGGTTCCATGCTGTTATTGTCCTGGGAAAGAACAAAAATTTAAACGTATCATTATGCACACGAAACTCCCGAATCATTTTGCCATTGTTAAAACGAGTATTTTCGCGCGATACCCGGGTTACGTAAGGGCACTGTTTTAGGTGATTTAAATCATTATATATCAAATACAAAAGTTTTAACCTCTTTTCTAAACGCCGGGTTTGAAGCGTTTCAAGTCCAAGAAAACTGATCATTTCATTCACGCTGTCCGTTCTTTTATACCGGTTGCAAATAAATCGAACTGCTGTCCTCTGCACATTTTCAAGTTTAGATATGTTTTTTATAGTGTGGGGGTCCCATAAACATGAAGCATACTCTAGACAAGGTCTGACCAAACTTTTGTAGGCTGCAAGCTTCACCTGCCTCGGGGCTCCCGAGAGCTTACGTCGGAGGGCCCGTAGGGCTCTAGGCGCACTGGAGCAAACATTATCAATGTGTTTGTTCCAACTCAAGCCTTCTGTAATTGTAACACCTAAGTATTTAACTGACGATGATTCTTTAATTACTTCCCCTCCCATGACCGTATGAATACTTCAAGACTGATTTTTTATTACATACTCGTAAGACAGAACACTTATTAACATTTAGGACCATTCCCCAGTTTTCACACCAACTTAAAATATTTTTTAGATTGTCGTTCAGTCTAGTTTGATCGGCTTGTGATTTTACTGTAGTGTATAAAACGCAGTCATCAGCGAAAAGTTTAACTTGAATTTCAGGGTCAAGAGCGCTTACGATATCGTTGACATATAGTAAGAATAAAATAGGTCCTAAAACTGATCCTTGGGGTACCCCCGACGTGACTGGTAGTGTGTCCGAGCAGTGGTTATCAATCTGCACATACTGAACGCGAGTGTCTAGGTAAAATCTAATAAAATCGATAAGTTTACTGTTAATTCCAATCGCGTAAAGCTTTTGCAATAGTTTATTGTGCGGCACTTTCTCAAAGGCCTTGGCAAAGTCAAAGAAGACTGCGTCAACCTGTTTTCTGTTATTGATTGCAAGGGCAAAGTCGTGACACGTAGTAATCAGCTGCGTTACAGTTGATTCTCCTCGCCGAAAGTCGTGTTGAACGTCTGATAGCAACTTGTTTTCTTCTAGGAACTGTTTGAGATGCCGACAGACCACGTGCTCTAACAATTTGCAACTTGTCGACGTCAGCGATATTGAACGATAGTTCGTCGCGCTCAAAGGGTCATTTGCCTTAAAAATAGGAATGACGCGGGCATTTCTCCAGTCGAAAGGAAGCTGACATTGTTATAACGATGCGTTAAAGACGACGAACAAGTAGTGCGAGACCCGTTCAGCATAGCGACGCAGAAAAGTGTTGGGAATACCATCTGGACCACTTGCCTTTTTAACGTCAAGGTTAAGTAGCAAATTAAATATGCCTTCTGGAGATACATTTAAATCCGTCATTGGTGAAGCGAAACCTTTAGGCTGAAGAATATGATTGGTGTCTTTTTTTGTAAAAACTGACTGGAAGTATTTATTAAATTTATCGGCAATAGCTTTAGCATCCGTGACCTGTGAGCCGTCAATAGTTAAAGACATAAGATTGTACTTGCTTCCAGACAGACACCTCCAGAATTCAGATGGCGCATCCCTCAAAAAAATTACCGAGTGTTACAGAAAAAAATTCCTCTTTAGATTTCTTAATTGTACCCCTAAGCTGACTGCTTAGTAGATAAATTTCCATCTCCGGGCGCGGAGGTGATCTTCGCATCCGTTTTAACTTGCGCTTCGTGTGGATTATTTCTCTTGCAATCCATCGATTATTTCTTTTTTTCTTTATCTTATTTGGAACAAACCTTGTTATGCAATCAAAACACAATTTTTTAAATTTACCCCACAAAACATTTACACCCTCACGTAGAGAGAAATCGTCCAAATGCGTTTCTAAGTAATCTAAACCACTCGCGTCATCTGCCCTATTGAAATCGCGCACAACAACTGATGTTCTATTCTGATCAGCTCTCTTAAAAGAAAATGTGACCAACACAAGTTTGTGGTCGGATAGACCGTTCATGACATCTAGTCTGGTACAATGAATTGTAGAGCTAACAAAAAGTAAATCAAGAATGTGGCTTGATGAAGCACCGACTCTGGTTGGGGTATCAACAATTTGTGCTAAGTCACATGAGAAGGCAGTGTTCATGAGGAGTTCGGAATGCTTGACATTACTACCCGTGGCACTCATATTCAACCAGTCACTATGCGGTAGATTGAAGTCACCTGCCAAGATAGGTTTTACTTGGCCAACCCGAAAGCGTTGCAAGTAATCATATAAATCCTCAAGAAACACTAGATTTGCATTTGGCGGCCGCTATACCACACCAATTACAAACGTGTTACCATAAAAAATCTATTTTACAGAACACACTTTCGTGATTAGAGATGCCTGGTAGTGGAATTACCTTTACATCTTCTTTAATTACTATAGCGACTCCACCTCCGCGGGATTGTCGATCACACCTGAGTATTCTGTATGAGGGTGGAATAATTTCACTGTCCAACACATCTGCATGCAACCATGTTTCAGTCAGTAACGTAATGTGTGGGTCAAGATCATTAAGAAGTGCTTCAAAATCAGTCACTTTATTTACAATACTTTGAGCATTAAAAGAAAGTAAACGCAGTTGCTGAAGCGGTTGTGCTTGTCATGCCGGTATCCCATTAGTTATTTTCCCTTTAGTCCCGCTTTTATCTCTAGTAGAGGAAGTAGGTATAGCCGTGGTCATTTGTCTCGACTCCGCCATCCCGCTCACGACTAGGTAGTTTAGATCTTCGTTTTTTTCCTGGTCCCACACGTACGTCTCCTGGTTGATTACCAACTTATCATATTTAAAATACACTTTATCTTCGGGTTTCCTATGATCCTTCACAGTCGACCATAACAACTTTCGCATTTCACAAATTTTAGGCGAGAAGTCTTCCGATAACGACAATCCAATGCCCTTTAGTTTGTGGGCGTTTCTTAGCAGCTCCATTTTTTCATTAAAATCAAACAGTCGTATAATGACAGGCCGAGTCTTGTTCACTTTTTTTTCCCCAACCGATGAATACGTTCGTGACTGTTCACTTTGATTCCCGGCTTTTGTTCAAAGATTTCTGTTAAAACAGCTTCCCTAAGTGAATTGGTTGTTTCTGTTTCATTTTCACTGACGCCGTAAACAATCAAGTTATTACGTCGACTGTGGTTTTCTAGAACATCAATTGTCTCCTTTAGAGATGCAATTTCTTCGTGAAGCTCAGTAACCGAACGCTCACAATTTTCTATCCTCTGAGCGGTTTGTGCAAATGACTCTATTTTCCCTTCGATTGATGCCAATCTTCCGTTTGTATAGGATATGTGAGAGTCTAACTTGTTTTGAATAGCTTTTAGGTCTCTGGTGTTTGCCTTCTGATCTTCAAGATTCGCTGCCAGTTGCTCAGCTATCTTCGACCCGGGGTTCATTTCCACATCATCGCTCAGGAGAAGAACAATACAGCAGAATGAGTCAAAACAACTCGCAATAGAATCGCACAACGCGCCTGGGCAAGGCAGCACCTGTATCAAAAAGACGAACAAGTTTAGCCGTGGCCGCATGGTTCGGCTGCTGCCTTGCCCACTGGCGAAAAACGCTTGAGGGGCGGTGGCCGTTGGTCCAGTTACCAATGTTGCCCGATGAATTCTATGCAGGACCGGAAAATGCACATGGCCACGGTCGAAAGTTCCATCCCGTGATGCAGTGTCAGCGTCGTTGAGGGTTATCACTGGCAATTGCGCTCGCGACTTGCAGCAGCAGATATCGCTCGGGCCGGTGACATCTTCGCAGGTGTTTGGGTCAATACCAGCAGCAAGAACCTGTATCAAAAAGACGAACAAGTTCAGCCGTGGCCGCATGGTTCGGCTGCTGCCTTGCCCACTCAACGAACGACACGTTATAAAACAATTTTATCTATACAGCGTGCTGACGACATATTACGTAACTAGTGGACTATGCAAATACAAATGCATCCCTAGCAAGATCTGAGTGGAGGACAAATAACAAATTTAGTTTTCACCAAAAAAGAACAAAGGTGATCGTGTTTGCAGGAAGAAATATACAGTGTATTTCTCTCGATTATACTTTGAAATCTGCTGAAACAAAGCGAGTTCCGCGGGGCGTGACTTGTGTGGTTTTTCTGGAGTGTGAGCTGACATTCCGCACAGGTGGCATTTGTCAATAATTTACGCTTTCATGTATGGGGATTGGTCGTTTAAATAACGAGGTCTTTCAAAAGTCACCCGTGTTTAACAGATTTCTATCGCCCATTTGTGCCACCACGATTTTACGACATGACGTCACGTCACGTGACCATGTGGCGTGACACTGCGGTGTCACGTATACTGTGCCACGTGACCTGACGTTACGTGAAGTCAAAAGTTGACGCCGTAACGTCGCGTGACCACGTCGTTTAACGTTTTAGTGCCTTTTAAACAAACGTAAAAGATTGCTCCTTAAATACTGGATTCCATACATTATAGAACTCTGGGAATGAAGGTTACTGAAAAATTAATTTTATCTAAGGATGAAGGCCTCTATGTGACAGGTAGCGCATGAAATGTATACGAAACCACAACTTCAACAGCTGAATTTTGTTTTTAATATCGATACTTTTTTTTTCATACTGCACATATCGAGGCACTGGCTCATTTCTCATTAAACGTGCTTCTGTTTTTTTTTTTTTTGTTGTTCTTTTGTGGCTTGAAGCGAACGCAATTGTACGAGTCTGAGTACTTGACATTTGCAGACTTTCTGCGTCGGGCGTCAGGTGCTATATGAACACATGCATGGTGCGTAATCCGAAACAGAATGTCTAACGAGACGGAAGATGGAATCGGAACTTACGATTCATAAAGCCTGAATATTCAACGATAAATAGGAGTGCAATGGAAATAAAAAAAAATGTACATAATTACACTGGTTTAAATGTTCCGTACTGAATACATTATTCCGTCAAATGTTCAAGATTAGTAGGCACTTTTAGCTAAGGTCGGTGCTCTGGGAAAAGCCGTCGCGTAAAGCATGTTTTTTTTTCTTAATATTTACAGTCTGCATACCTTACTTTAGGGATGACTCCAGGAGCAACCTTGACATGTGATCAGTTCTATAAACTGTTCACCAATTAAAACTTTTTAACCAATTTATTGGCGACCTCCGATCGATTATTGAATTGAATTATCGGTCTACTGTGGAGGTTGGAAAATTTGTTGAAGTATAGCGCATTATGGATATACAGTGATGTCTGGTTAATATGGACACCTACCTTAACTTCCTCCCAAAATAATCAATAATGTGAGTTGTCCATAATAATGAGGCGAGAATGCATGTATTTCCTCAGTTTGTTCCCGAAAAGGATGTCCATATAGCGGTGTATTCATACTAACGGGGTCTATATTAACAAGGCATGACTGTGACATCAGTCGTATGTTTGGAGAACAGAATCGCTGAGATTGCTATAGATTTTTTGACGCTCCAGGAACTAGAGAGTTTTAATGAAGTCATTTAATTTATTTTATTGGTTTATTTCGAAATACATTAAAAAATTATAGACTGATAACAAAGCTAGAGGAGATAATATATGTACACGTTCCTTCTGTCGTTACGGTGCCTCTTTCAAGTTCCAGTTAAAAAGCCAAAAAAGCGTGAAATGTATGTTATTCACTCAAAATATTTATTTCATCCAAATATGAAAAGGTGAACTTAATATAAAAGCAGCGCGCTGCTTTACTGAACTAAGCATTCCTCCTTGGCAGTAACATGGAATTTTTCCAAAAGAAAGCGAAGCAGAAAATATAACGATTAGTGTCTTTCCGATTTCACAGCTACATAAGTTATGCTTATGACAACTTAAAAAGATTTTTTTGCCAATCATTTGGTTAAAAATAATTTCTAGGAATAATGCTTTAATTTAGTTCACATCGTAATATCCTTTCATATATTTATTTGTTTCGCACGGGTCAGAAACAATTTTGCGAAATTTAGCGGTACATTAGATTAAAGGCACAGCGAAACAAAAAGGAATGTCTAACAGAGAAGGGAAAGACCTAAGATGTCAAAATAAAATCGAAACATCAAAATAGACTACAAACACCCCTGTATGGAGTAATATTAATTAAAGTAATAAAGACTCCACCTTATTAATACCGATTTTAGACGATTAATGGTGTCGTGTAGTATAAATCAGAGGGTTAATATAACGACCATAAAGGGTTAAAGTCTGTCAGGGGCAGGCAAGCTACCACTAAAGACGACCGCGAAAAATCGAAATAGCTTAATATTTTTTTTTAATATTCGCACACCAGAAGAATTCCTGCTGCATCATGTTTTAAATTTGATCACTGTGACTAAAATGAATTACGAAACGTTCAATAATCAGGTTTGGTCACACCATTACGAAACTCAAGTGGGCTTTTCGTGGCGTCGAATGACTTAAGAAAATTAAAAATAACAGATCTCACAGTATTGCAAAACATTTTCTTTATAAAACGCCAATGTATTTTAACATTGGCAGATCTTCAATTTCTTTTTTTTTTTGTTGCCCGAAAAGAAAGGTGTAATCGCAGGTGACTAGAAGTGGGGCTTTTCAGCTCAATACAACGGTGAAGTTCCGTGCGTCCCAGCTACACTAGTGCAATTAAAAGCCGACATATGTGCTGGGTGCCGTCACCTGACGCCGAGCCAGCACCTTGGTTTTGCAGATACCTTGTAGAGTTGTCTTCGCTTCCAAAAGCCAAAGAATAACGCAATTCGTGCAAAAACTCAAATAACAACTGTCGATACGTTGTTTGCTTTGCTTCGGTACAATACACGCTGCAACGTAGGCTACTTTCCGCAGCGGAGCCGTGACAGCTGACTCGTAAAGTGTTGTTAAGACGCTCTTGACCAACCACATAGGGCAGCGAGGTTCGCTGGACACCCTGCAGCAACAGCTGCAAGTTTGTTTCGAAATAGAATGGGTTTACGTTTAGTTACTCTATTTCAGGCCGATATTCGAATTGAAGGGACAAAAACGCTACGATCACTTCTTAATGTGCCTTTCTGAAGCACATTTCGACCTCCATTTAATGGTCCAGAAAGCGAGAGTCCAGAGCTTTGTTTACTACGCTCACCAAACGGACACGACCGCTGTCCGAGTTGGATACTAGAGTAATAAAGCTAATCTCGTACCAGGGTTTTCTTAGTGCACGAGCTATATTCCATTATGTTCCATGAGGGCATCCCGTCAGGGTTTCTGCATCGAGAGTGAAGGTGACGATACGAGTGAGGACTGTTAAAATCACAACTGTTTTTTTTTTTTCAGTTCACGCTTTGCACAGCAAGTAAAAACGATTTGCATTTCCTGAATACGTTTGTTCATGCATCGCGTTAAAAAAAATAATTAGCGCATTGTGTGTGTGCTGATGGCGAACGTCTCGCGCTGTACAATGTAGCTTTCGCGAAGAATTTCACATCATTTATTGAGTCGACAGGTACACGCAAAAACAATTTTAAAAATGTAGGTTCATGTTGGTCAAATTTTATTTTCTGTCCTCGTGCTAAAAGCGGATTTTTTTTTACACACGTTTGTTACCGTTTTAGTACGGGGTCTTGGTTCCGCGAATATTAAGGAACAACAAATAGATTCTTAATACGTGATTTCTAAATTATTAAGAGGCTTTTTGTGAGAACGGAGGCAATTTTGACTGGTCACACTACAAGAAAAATATTAAAGGACTGCAAAGTACCCAATGTGTGCGAGAAAATCACACTCCCGGTACTTGACTCCATCGCAAATAAGAACCACGCATCACCGCACCCTCAGACTTCGTCCGAATGCAATATAGTGGTTGGCATCGGATGTTGAAGATTTACACGCTATTGTTATTTGATTCGGAAGTTTATGAGCGATTTTCGGACATTTTGAACTGTTGAATCAGATAACTGGAGGTTTCGCAACTCCTTCGTCCGGTCCCAGGCGCTAGCGCCACCTTTTGGCGTGGACTGAGCGTTGGACGGTGCGTTGTTTATTTTGCGGGGAGCGAAGCATGGTCCTTTTGGTCTCCAAAACTCCCGGAACAACGAACACTCGGCGTCGATATCCGTGCGCAAAACCAACACGTTGAAGCAACGAAATGACACTACCCAATTTATGTTGCACTGCGCAGACATGAAGCGTGTCAAGCTGTGTAGACACAATTCACTTTCACGCAATTATATTTATAGCCATATGTAACACCTTCAAAGGGGTCCATAAGGTATTTAATATATATATAAATATATAGATATATCCTACCGGCGTTCGGTATATATATATATATGTATATATATATAGCATCGTACCGGCGTTCGGTCGTGTATCACTACAGCGTGTTGCACCTTATATGAAGAGCCCAGGCTAGCAGTACTGCACTGGCTAAAGTTCTCATCTACAGCTGAAACATCAGACGCCCATTAAGGTTGCCTAACTTCCG
The DNA here is from genome assembly GCF_016920785.2 of Ixodes scapularis. NCBI lineage: Eukaryota > Metazoa > Arthropoda > Arachnida > Ixodida > Ixodidae > Ixodes > Ixodes scapularis. The sequence continues at coordinate 80,683,771 of NW_024609868.1, read as the reverse complement.
ACAGTGTAAACATACACAAAACACAATTAGGAGAAAGGTATATTTCGGAACCCGGTCCTTTCGGCATCATAGCTTACAAGACACTTTTCGAAGACTTCCCGACTTCTTCGCTGTACTCTAGCTTACAGCTAGGGGTTTCCTCAACTGCAATATCCCTGAGGGGGGGGGGGGGGGGGGGCAATTTTGACTGCTAACTCTCCTATACATACTTTAATTTTACTGCGGTTCCGAAAGTGGAGGTGGCCTTGGGGCTTCAGGATACTTTCGGCGAGTCGCACTCTCCTAAACCATATGCTCTTTATACAGAGTGAAACAGTCATCGAGTCATTTCTAAGTCCAAAGGGAAAAACAAACAAAAGTTTTACATGCGACACCCTATAGTTTACTACGTAAATGCGGCCAGATGGAGAAACTTATTTGTGAAAATGTTGAATTAACTGATCCTGCTCCTAAAGCTACAAGAAAAAAAAAATGCAAAAAAAAGTTTTCAGAGACTTATCGATATGGAATCAAGTCTTTTTCTTGAGGAAATAAAAACACAAAAAAGTTACAGCAACCTTATTACGTTTTAGTATTTTCGTACGTACTTAAAAGTGAGTTGTACCATCAACAGCATCATCACTTTCATCATTATCACAATAATTTCATCGTGCTCTCTTATCGGTATTTGTTTTTCTAGCTGAACCCCTGTACACTATTTTCTTGCGAAAACGTCCATCTCAATCTTTTCGCATTTTATTCATTAACCAAAATCAATCGAAACAACAATTCACAAGCTCCAAAACAGTATACTGGTAGCTGGGCACAAACGTATCGTAACTACGAACATGAGCAGAATTTTTTTTCCGGCGTCATCTTACGGAAAATAGAGAATGTTCCCCCAAACATTCCTCGATGCTTCTGCCAATTTGCAACCGGGCCACGGGGAACACCATCCAGAGGCTGTCGCAGAAAAACAACAACATCAGTCGCTCCCGTGTCTCTCGCGCGACCGGCGACGGGAGATTACGCATTCATCCCGGTTTCCCTTCGCGCCACTGGTTGGGTCAGTGACCCAAAATCTGCAGCGTGCACGAGCCCTCAAGGCTCACCCCGGAATGCCCGCGGGGTTCGCGCGCAGAAATACGATCACTGCGATTTATGAAACGAGGACAAACTCCGTTTAACTCGGAGTGTATATGGGGCAGTACGCTCCGTTTTACCTTCGGATGGACCTCAGCGGAGGCAACGGGCCATCAGAGTCGATCCGATGCCGAGTGAGTGTCAGGAAAGTGTTACACGACACTCTCTAGGATTTTGTCACTGTCTCAAGCGTCTTCTGCCACTTTGATGGGAAATAAACGGTGAACGAGCGCCACCAAACTGGCGGTCGGTTTATCGAGCAGGTGGTAAACTTCACCACCTGCTCGACACGATAGAGAGTTTTAGGGAACCGTTTTTGCACATCCCATACGCTAAGATGGGCCTTCCGGTACAAACTGCGCATGTGCGAGTCTGATCCGGTAGCGCATGCGCAGTTCGTACCGGAGGGCCCATCGTACCGTACCCGATGTGCAAAGACGGTTCCCTAAAACTCTCCAATAGGGAGTTTTAGCGAGTCGTTTTTCGAACCCACGGTTCCCAAACCACGAACGGTGCAGCTGGTCCGTTCCGCAAAACCGTAAGTGCAATTTGACATATTTTAGCGAATCGTGAAACTGGCGCAACCGTGTAAGCGATGATGATGATTGTGTTTGATCGGTGGCGCCATCTTCTATTAAACATGTGAAACATTCTGCAACACGTAAATCCGTGGCGGCTCGTGTTTCCGGCGTACGACTGATGTAAACAAGACGGCCGACGTAACATTTGCCGGTCGGGATTTCAAGAACTGCGAAGCTAGATAGAGTAAAACGTATCTGAGCGACCCTATAGGTATGTGGTGTGTCTCCGCCATTTTGAACTTGAACGATCGCTCACGTTGTGTGCTGTTGAATCAAATCATTTCGTCTCCTCGCGGTCGCCATGGCAGCTGTCTGCCCACAGATCTAAAAAAAATTGCTAGCATGTGCTGTTTACAGCATTAACGCTCGCTTACCATTGTGAGCAGTCCTCAAAATGATTTGATTCACACACTCAAATGAAGCAGACTAACAGGACGGCAGATCGCCTGCCGCTGTCTTAAGCCTAGCGCTCGGCTGTTTCGCAAAGTCAGTCGCCAAACCGACCGCTATCTTGTTTCTACCGGAGTCGCGAACGGTGCTGACTGCGTTGCGGTGGCGACTCCAGCGGCTTAAACGGGAGAAACGAACGAAAAGAGCCTCTCGACGCCCCGAACGACTAGCGCACATGCGCAGTTGTGCCACCGATGAGTTCCAGGACGAACCGTTTGTGTAGAAACGACCTGATAAAACTCCCTAATGCCTCGTATCGGGGCGACGGCGCGCCTATACGAAACATTGTATTGGCGCACCGTAGTGTAACCTTTTCTATTTGGGCAAACGTTAAAGAACCCAAATTAGAAGGTGTGCTGCCCCGAATAACTGTTTCGTCTACAGCGTAGAAGAACCAATTACCAAGCAAGAAGTGCGAACTTAATGCCATAAAAAAAGATTTGGCTTTAGGTTTTTTTTTTTCAGTTTGAAAGCCACAATTTTAACTATAAAATCGTTCTCTGATTGTCTAAGAAACGTCGGAACTTTCAGAATGCTCATACAATTGCAAACATCAGGACACCATTCTTAATTGCTATGTGACCGCCGCTAAGGGCGTATCTATAGCATTGCATATAGACAGGGTTAACACCTCCATTACCTTCATTTTCAAATGGTTTTTTTTTTTTTTTTTGCTTCTGAAGTTTAAGGTGCGGAGTTCCAACCCTGGGTGTTACCTTCCGTTCCACCCATTCCCGTTTTAATGTAGATGAGCAATCGGTGTTTTTGTTAGGGTATAGTGAGTTACTGACATGATGAGAATGGCATGGCGTCTCTTTCGAATGGGAGGCCTCCAGCACGCCCTCCTTGCTTCCGCCGTGCTCTGGTTGCGCGTGCACTCTCAGGGCTTACGACACGCCGAAGCGTCATCGATGCTCGCTCTAAAGGCGGGACAGCTGGAGCTCCTCCCTGCCGGTCTCATTCTGCCAGTGACTGTAGTTCACTGGCCTAATTTGCCATCCACAGCAATGAACCAATATCCCTCAGTGTTGGGAAGTACCTTAAGTGCATTGTACTTGAAGTGCTAGTTCAAGTATACGGTTAGAAATGATATGTACTTTACTTGAAGTACATTCTTTGAGTATGCACTTGGACTTTACTTCGAGTATATTTTCCGGTTTTCTCCGGGGAAAGTACCACTCCCGATTTCAAAGTAATTTTCCCAAACTTAGTTTTTGTTTTTAGTTTGTTTCACAATATGATGCTTTGTCAACAAATAAATGGCTTATAAGAAACTACCTTATGGCCACTTGACTTTGTCCGATATAGTCACCGCCATTTCTAAACATAACTGGTGCCCCCTTCCCCTCTCCCCAATTATCCCTGGGGCAATTCATGCCAGTAAAAAACAAAAACAAGAAAAAAATGTATATGGGTATCATGAAAGGGCATCATAAAAGATAATGTTCAAAAGTACTTGCACTTTTAACAGATACAAATGTACTTTGAAAATACTTTGCATTTATAATCCTTTACCTCAAGTACATTGCGACCGGTGTACTTACTACTTTACTTGAAGCACAGAGCGCGACACTGTTAGCGCGAACACGAGATCGCCGGTTTTTCCAGTTTTTCTCTTTGAAACCAAGGGATGTCATCCAAGTTATTATTGCTACGGAAAGAGCTAATTTAGTTTTATAATGTAAGCGATAAAATTTCGTGCTCGCTAAATACTGTTTAAAAATAAAATGCGAAAATGCGCCGATGTCGGGTTCGCGCTAACAGTGTCGCGATGTGTACATATTCCTCTCATTTACTTTGTACTTCTAGCACTTTTTAGGTGTACTTTACCCAGCATAGATATAACTTCATATTCAAGGCAGCTCTCTCTCTTCCCTCCTTTTTTCTGTTTCTCTCTCTCAAAATTAAGCGAATAATTTGTTTTGCCCTTAGCGAAAAGCAATTTTTGTGGGCGTCGTTCACAGGATAGCCTTAGTTGTTTTGCGGCGTAAAGTTCCAATATCAATTTTCGTTTGTTTTCTTGTTCCGCGGATCACAATTTAAGGGCTCGACAATTGGTCTGTTATCTCTCATTTATTGAAAGCCAGGAAGAATATTGATTGGGTGGAATGCATTTATGGACGTTCAACGTCCACTCCAGGTCCAAACAAGATTTTTTTTAATATAAAAGTAAATATTTCGATTTGGCTCGAAATCTTCCCAACTCGCCTAAATCGACAATTCGGCGTTCATCGCTGACCTTGTCTCTGTGAGAATCCCAAAATATTTCGCCGTTCTCTTTACGCGCTAACCTCTATGTGTACACTCTAAAAAAAGCCCATGTGTCGGCTTTCCCGCAGAACACTTGGAGAGCCAATCACCGCAACTTACGGAGGGAGCTTAGCCAATGACGATGCGGAAACATATGTTTGGACCAAAAAACGCAGCCTGAGTTTTGACATTAAGCAATGCAAGCGTGACGTTTTGCATTGCCTTATTGTCACAACTCAGGCTGCGTTTTTTGTCCTAAACAGATGTTTTGGCATCCTCATTCGCTGAGCTGCCCCCGTAAGTTGCGGTGATTGGCTCTCCGAGTGCTGTGCGTGAAAGAAGACGCACAGACGTTTTTTAGAGTGATATGTAGACAGTGACATATGCATGCTAAGTTCTTACTTTTATTGTAAGGGTTAAAATATCTCCGTGGTTTGTTTCTTTAGTTCTGACCCCCAAACTTATTCTGTTGTTCTGCTGAGACTTAATTTAATTTAACGTTACTAAATAAAAAGTGTTGTATTATTTAAAAATAAACGGTATAACAGCCTTTTTAGTAATATAGACACCTGACAGAAAAATATTCAATTAAAAGTAACGTTTAATGGTGTTTAGTTATTTAGTTTTGAAGTTGATAAATCATTTAAGTTTGAACAACAACTTGACAAATAGGTGCGAAATATTACACAGGGGAAGCGATACCAATAAATTGTTATCGTTTTCTTTACATTCTCCTATCTTTCCCGTGTATTTTAGCCCAAAAAATATTGAACCCTGCAGTTTGTCGCTGTATTTCCGCCGCTTGTTGTAGCCGATCCTGTTAAATAAAACAATACATTTTCTTCGTTTCCGGGGTAAAAATAAAAAGGAGTCATTGCCATAAACCTATAATTGGTGACAGGTTAAAGGGGCGCAAAGTTAATTTTGAGATAGTCTTTTTATGGCGGGAACTCAATCTATGCACCCTAAGTATCCTATTTCAAAAAAAGGGACCTATCGCGGTGTTTTGTTCCATTTTTAAGGGCGAAAAAGGCCACGCGGGATTGTAATTCTGGGTGTTAGGGAATGATTAGGCTGCGTGAATTGAGTTCGCGCCGTAAAAGTACTATATCAAATTCACCTTAGCATATATTTGAAGAGATTAGGAAAAGGTCCTCCCACCTCTCGCCACTTTACAAAAGCAAACGCAGGAGAGGAGGTTGCCTCCTCTCCAGAGTTCGCTCTACTAAAGTGAAAAGAGGTGGGAGGAGCTTCCACTGAACTCTTAACCTAGCTGTCACTGACAATAGCTCCGACTCGTCAACGGCAGCAAACGGAACAAAAAACATATAATCCTTATTTCATGGAGATACACAATACGTTGCAAATGCAGATAACTACGCTTTCAGTTTTTTTTTTTTTTTGTGAGGTCCGTTTTAATATATATCTCCCTCACAATACCATGGTCTGCAGTCACCGCCAGTCTCTTGTAATTAACCCAAGATAGCATCACGAGCAACTAAGAAACTTGTTGCTTTGTCATTAGGCCTTTGGCGACTGTACAACACTACTGAACAAATCCACCATTTACTACTAAGGTAGGAACACATCGCGACAAAAAACAAAACAAAAAAACAAAAAACAAAGAGAAAGGTTCGAATACTTAAAGGTGGCCTAAGGAGGTTCCTGAGATCGCCTAAATGTGGCAATAAGTCACTCTGCTGGCTCTGAGCACCCTAGAAATCCCCAAACCATGACGATAAGTGGCCGATTTCCCTATTAAGAAAGCAATCAAAGATCGAACACACAGAGCTCATCTCCGGCGATGGGAAGAGCATTGTTTCCGGCAGCCAGGACGACACGTGACCAATGAAAACGCGACATTTCGTTGAGATTGCAATGCTGTTATTACAAAATGCTGTGGTGTACGTATGATTAAAAATAATAAGAGTAGTCGAAAAATGCTAACGGAGCATAATACTGCAATAATGAGTCCCCAAAACAACGTACTCTATCTTTTTTTTTTGGGGGGGGGGGGGGGGGGTGGCTTTGCTGGAGTGATGTGTGTCTGGTCGTCAGCTCTCGAGCACACGCTTGCTGGGTTGAAACGGAGTCCGGGCCGTATTGGCAACGACCCGTTTGCATTCGAGACATCACTCCACGGTTCCACCTGTTGGAGGCGCGAAGATTTGTGGCTTTCTGCTGACTGACAGCGGTCCTGGTTTCGGAACATGCTCCCCCCATCGCCGGAGATGAGCTCGGTGGGTTGCGATCTTTGATTGCTTCTTTAATGAAGAAATCGGTCGCGTATCGTCATGATTTAGGGACCTCTAAGGTGCTTAGAGCCAGCAGAGTGAGTTATAGCCATATTTAGGCGATCTCAAAAACCTCCTCAGGGCGCCTTTAAAGCGAAAGTCAAAATATATTAAAACAAGCGCAAGTAGTATTCTCGAGCACTTTATAGCAAAAGTAAAGACCGAACATACGTAAAGATTACAAAGAAGCTTACACATAAAACGGGTAACTATATGATTGAATCTACTTGGGTCCTCAGCCAATGCCGTTGTGGCGTTGGCCGATAAGAACGCCAAAGAACCAATCAGAAAGCAAGGAGCTTGAATATAAAGGGACAAACCTTGCGTTTATACTTGTCGGTGCCTATGCGGAGCGCAAGTTCGTCTGCTTCTTGCGCAAGGGTTGCCATGATGTCAGAACGCCGAGCTCTGATTGGCTGATTAAAAAAAAAAATAGTGGGTAGACCTCGAAGCATCTAGCATTGAGGTCTACCCACTATCCTTCCGATCAAAGCCAATCGGAACTCGGCGTCATTCTGACGTCACCGCAACTCCTGCGCAAGAAGCAGACGACTTTCTCTCCGCATTGACCCTTCCAACGCTTATCATCCGGGCGAAAAATGCCGAGTCACTGATCTTTGGATGCATGCGCAGCGTTTGATATTATGCACAAAAGTACAACCGCGAGTGCCCAGAAAGCTTTCTACAACGTAGCATACACAGATGGCGACGCGCAGAAGGTGATTCTTGGAAAGATCTATAGAAGAAGAGAGGTTAGCGGAAAAAGGCGAATCCGCGATGTGTGGGCGCCAAATCGGACGTATCGGGGACAGTTTTAGTCCCACAAGAGAATTTTCGTTGGTATAAAATGGAAAAAAAGGGGCTCACCAAAATGTTCGTCCTTTCGAAAGAAGCGCGGTCCCTAAATAATACGGTACCAAAACGTTCGTGCACAAAAATGTCCGCACCAAATCGTCTGGTGTATCAGGCACCGAAACGTCTGGTTCCTGCGGTCGAACGACGAAACAAGAATTTCATCGCGTCGATGCGCGAACAAAAATAATTAAAGAAAATGTACGCATTTAAAACGTCATACTAATTTTTTGGTTTCACTTCGCTTTAATCGTGTGCAAGAGCACGTTTGTTTTGAGTTGGCACATCAGCTTTACTTCGGGCGCTGCCAACGATTCAGTTAACTATGTGCGTTTTTTTTTCATGCGCATACTTGCGTTTGTAAAAACAATCTCGTACGTTAACGTATATATTAGGCTAATTTTAATATTTAGCTTATTATCGTGGCACGTACATAATTTAGTTTACGTGACTGAGAATTGCTCCGCACTATTATTATTATTATCTTTTTTTACGTTAACAGTTTCCGTAACTTCTAATGTCGTGCTCCAGCGCCAAAAAAAAAAAAAATGCGTTCACATTTTACCATAAAATGCATTACCGGAAGTTTTTTTTTTTAAACTGGTTCTTGTCTGCCTCAATTCTGAGCGGCACCACTATACATTATAATCACTCCACGGAAAACAAAATGCAGAATCAAGAGCCGTATACACCGACAGTTTTTGCACGTCTCATGGCAACATCCGGGGAACGATCCTTTACAATTAATGATCTTAAATGATAGATCCCTAACTATTATATTTTTTTTGTTTTTTCCAGTGATAGTTTTCCAGTGAGAGTAGGGTGAGAGTTTTTTTCAGTGAGAGTCATGTTTTTATGTTGTTAGCAACGGCAAAAAAAAAAAAAAAATTCTATTTAGAGGTTTTTCCGCAACACTAATGTACGCTTTGCCGAACGCTGATTTTCCGCCAAACTGTAGCACTAGCATTCCGAACCAGATGCCAAAGTTTCAAAAAGAAAACCTTATCTCGTTCAAAAGTTTTTCGCTGTGAGAAGTTTGGGTATCGTCACATGGTGGAATATTTTCACAACCCAGAGTGAGGATATTTTAAGTTCCGCTGTTGCTGCGAGCACGTGCCTGTATAGAATGCCAAGCTTCGACACGCACCATGAAAAGTAAAACATAGCCGCGTGGCTAGCCCGTGCGCTACGTGGAGTGAGGAAAACAACAGAAGCGCCCCTCGCGAGCTTCTCGCCGCGAATCGGTGATTTTCTGAAAATTTCGGCGAGAAAATAAGGCTCGTTCTCGCCCCCCTTTTTTAAAAACCGGCGCTCTTCAGCCCCATGTACTCGATAGCTCCGTCGGCTTGCCGTTTTCCCGTTGAAAATATCAGAAAATCGTTTATAACTTTCGAGTACAATGATAAGGTTCGTTCTGAAACTTCGGGATCTCGTTCGGATTGCTAGCGCTGCATTTTGAACGGGAAATAAGCGTTCGGCGACGCGTACATAATTTGTTTTTTTTCTGCGGTGAAGAGAATTTTGTTTGTAGTTTTTGGAACACCCTGTACTTTCTCGCAATGCACTTACGAGAACCAGTAGTTTCAATTAGTGCCACTAAATAAGCTACGTTTCAGAGTAACCACACTTGTCCATATTGTGGCTTAAAATCATGGTTGCCAGTTGTCTGAAGCTTGATCTGAAATCACAGGAAACGCTTTTCCGCCCTCCACAAATGTTTAAACAGTTGGGGACAAAGCAAAACATTATTACGTGAGCTTCCTAACACCGAATCTAATGCTGAGGAAGTCGCACTTTTGAATCACGACGATCTGCTCTGCACAAGCACCAAAATGGCGGCGCCCACAACAATGTCGAGGAACAGAGTCCCGATACTCTAGCTGTAGCTCATTTAGTGGCTCTATTTTCAATTTAAGGAGGGAGCTTGACGAACGGTGATGATGCAGAGAATATACTCTCAAAATGCCTGCGCGTCTACTTGCCCGCAAAACACTCAAGGAGCCAATCTCAGCGATCAACGAAATTAGCTCTGCGAATGATGAGGCGGAACATCTGTTTAGAAGAAGAGTGGTTGTTTGGGCGAGTTGGTTTGACATCTTATACAATCTTGTGCGCAACAAAGACGAGGACAAAAGCAGAGAAGAGGACGCAACAAGGCGCAACTTTCAACTGAATTTTATTGAAAACGTGTTCCGGTATTCAGTTGAAAGTTGCGCCTTGTTGGGTCCTCTTCTCTGCTTTCGTCCTCGTCTTTGTTGCGCACAAGATTGTATAAGATCTGTTTAGACCTAAAAATGAAGTCTGCGCTGTGGCATTGCGGAATGCAAAGCGTCATGCTTGCATTGCGTAATGCCAGAGCGCAGACTTATTTTTGAGCTCTAAACAGATGTTCCACTTCATCATTTGCTGAGCTGATTTCGTAGATTGCAGAGATTGGCGCTTTGAGTGTTTTGCGGGCAAGTAGACGCGCAGGCGTTTTTTAGGGTGTATGCCAGGCCTATAGAACAACCAGCGTTGTGGCGCTGATCATGTCTTAAGCAAGTGCAGCGCAGACTGTATTGTTTTATTTAATTTTTAGGCGTAACCATATTTTCAGCCTCGTCATTCGTCGAGTAATTTGCCGCAGTGATAGATTCTCTCAAGTGCATTGCGTGAAAATACTAAGCTTATTTCTGAGGGTGTGCGCTGGACTCCGCACCATTTGACATCACATAAGCACTAAAAAAAGGCCTGTGAGTTCACTTTTCCACAGTATAAGAAGACAGCCAATCACGGCGAACAATATAAGCATCCCGAAAAATGACGAAGCTCAAAATAACACATAAATAATAAAAAAATAAATAAAAAAATCAACGGGGTCAGGTAAAATGAGCGAGTGAATTCGTCATGTTCACATCGCTTTTTTTCTTATTTTTCGGTCTCATCGTATTTCAAGCTCCTTCATTCGCCAGGATTCTTTTATTGCTCGACGCGATTGGCTGACTGTTTTCATGTCCTAAATAAAAATAAACTTGCAAACTTGTTTTTAGAGTGTGCTGTGCCATTAATGAGAAACTACTGCGTCCCAAACTCAAGGTACCGTATATATATATATATATATATATATTTGTATTGAAAGAACCAACGACATATGGGATGATTATAGCATACCAGTCGCCTAATTGCAAAACGTTTAAGGTAAAAAAAGAAAGCGCGACAATAGCCAAACGTTAAGTCGTCTCTGAACATCCCCAAGTACAAAACAAAAAAAGAAAAAAAAAAGAAGAAAAAACAACAACAACAACAACAACAACGAAGATTGTTACCTCAATAAACAAAAATTGCTCCGTCCAGAAACTTCGAGTGACAAAATGCACGCGGAGTACGTAGAGAGTTAGTGGCCACATTTCTCACGGCGAGAAACAAAGTAAGAAAAAGAAAGCCATCTTCCGAAACACCTCAGCAGTCCGTACACAACGAGCGGCATTTCCCCTCGCTCACAGGGACGGAGGGTTGCGACTCGGGAGTCAACCGCCTACACCGGATCGCCGGCCGCTGATTGGCCGAGCGGCTCGCGATGACGTCACAGGGTGGCGTCGCGGACTCTTTTAACTAGGGCCCGAACCCGGGAGCCGAGCGCCGAACGACGTTGGACCGCGCGAGGAACCGACGCCAGCGAGGAACCCTTGGAATTGCAGCGGCATTTGCGCTTGCAGCCCGAGCAACAGGTTGAAGAAGACCGCCGGCGACCGCATCCACTGTCGCCCGTTGACGCCGTCGTTGCAGCTTGTTCGTCCTCATAATCTCTGGTGAGTGCGCAATTTAGGTTTTCCAGATCTTACAGTTGTTTATGTGCGGAACGGAAGCTACGGTTACGTCAAACGCGTCAAGTAGTAGACACCTGAACTCTTGCTGAGACTCGACATTTTTTTCTCTACTCTCAATTACGCGAGGACGAAGAACCAAGTCTAAAAATATTACTTACAATTTTAGAGAAAGAAAAATATTTTCCTGAATTCGTGTATTCGAAGAGGAAATCGCATTGGTTGGGCGAGTCGAACTGCATTATCTTTGATAACGTTCTTGATATTTATTCATTTTTTCATTTATTTACTTAATTTATGTACGGATATTTTATTATCTTCTTTGAAAACTCGTATTTGACCAGTAAACCGTAACTATTATTTTCTTTTCTGGTTATCTTTTTAATGCGTTTTCTTTTTAAATTTTGGATTGTAAGTATATTTAGTACGTTGGTTTAAAGAAGTTGCATCTGAAGAGAGTTGGACGATAGCTCCCTCGGAATCTTTAAGCATAATACGGAAATTAAAGAAGCAGACGAAAACAATAATGTTTTGGGCTGCTACATTTCAAGTTTTGATAATGGTAACTTGGTCGTCACACGATAATTTAACTTATATTTGATTCGCTGTGCATGCTTAGAATTTCACGGGTGTACCAGGTTCAATAAAACGCGATACATGGCAACTTGAACAACAAGATTGCAAGAAAACAGTTTACATTTTCTGCGGTGACTGAAAAAAAATTACGTCGATATAAAAGGGAAAAAAAAAGCAATACTTGTTGTGATACCACTAAAATCTCTAAGTATATTCCGCGCGACGCTCACTAAAAAATCTGATCAAGGCTGAACTTTGTGGCGAGGTAGAAGTCCGGATATGGGCCTAGAAACCCACAAATTACCTCCTACCTAAAAACAAAGAAATGCAAGTTTAAAAGGTAAAAAAAAAAACAAAAAAAAACACACACAAACACAAAAATCATAGGCAAATGGAATTGCAAGGAGCGAAAGTATGGAGGCGAGCTAGTTAGAAAACATCATAATGTGCATCCTGAGACAAGGAGAAATAATATAACGCAGTCTTGGCCGTCATTTTATTTCTCCGTGTCTCAGGGTTTAGACGATGCGCTGTTTCTCGTGTCCCTGACTACAAAATGCGTGATGTATAGTTGCGCATTTTGCGTCTGTTCTAGCTGTAATAAACTCGCTCTGTAAACGAGTGGACTAGTACATGAGCTGGATATCCCATTCTTTTCTAGTCTGTACTTTAAGATTACAAAACGAAAAGTAGCAGCGCTTTTATAATATGTTTGCGAGCTTTCAAGTTGGCGCCCAATAAATTGCGAAACAAAGTTTTGTTTAGAAACGTTTGCGTAAGGACTGAAGCGTTCGGGACAAATTGGGAATATTACTTGCTAAACAAATATTTTTTTTTTGGAACACGAACACACACACAAATATATTTCGTGAGAAACAGATGCCCCGAACAATTCTTGCCGTAAAGAAGACAAGTGAGGCGAAATGGAATGGCCTCGTCTATTCTTCACTCACGATATTAACCGTGTAACCTTATCCTCAACCCAAGTATGGGAACAGGAGGCTCCGATTCTGTAGATCCAGGGATGCAGCAGCGCATTCATTGGGACGGTCCGTTCGTGCAATGAAGGATTGCGGGAAACGGGATAGGTCACTTTACTCGGAATATATGCGGGAAGCTAGGGAAATTAGGACGGCACAGTCGAAAACCACGGGGAACGCGTAATAAATATGTACGAGAAAGTCACGGTGCATTTCCAAATTATGCGACATACTTCAGCGCAAGGACGACTATAGGCTCGTATCACACCAGATTAGTTCCAGCATTCCGGGTAGAAGATAGTTGCGGAAAAATATTTATTATGCAACATACGGCTAAAGATGGTAAACAAATTGGCTCTTAATAAAGCAGGGTCCTTTCCCGTTGTGTGCACATAAATTCCTCGTTTGTTCTTAAACCCACAATGACGCACAAAGCTACCTCGCTGTTCTTAGTGGGCAATGAGTATTTTTCTTCCCCGTACCAACGTTCGTTTCCTCAACCGGAGAAGAAACGTCATCAATCTTGTCGAATTCCTCAGTCGGTCAGAGCTCAACGGGGCTGCCAATACGCAAAAAGTTGACAAAAATGAAAAAAAGAAAAGCAAATTATATATATATATATTTATTTATTTATTTATTTAATGGGAGGCACTCGTTTCAAAGTTACAGAACTGAATTTTCTGTCAAGGGAATAACGGTATCGTTCCCTCGTCAGTCCGGAAGTACACTCTAAGAAATGCGTGCGCGTCTACTTCCCCGCAAAACACTTGAAGAGCCAATCCCAGCGATCTAAGAAATCAGCTCAGCGAATGATAAGGCGGAACGTCCGTGTAGACCTCAAAATTAAGTGTGCGCTGTGGCATTACGCAGTGCAGGCATATTGCTTTGCAGTGCGTATAATCCCACAGAGGGGACTTCATTTTTGGGTCTAAACGGATGGAACATCCGTTTAGACCCAAAATCAGCTCATCATTCGCTGAGCTGATTTTGTACATCGCAGATATTGGCTCTTCGAGTGTTTAGAGGGGTAAGTAGACGCGAGGCATTTCTTAGAGTGTTCCCGTGGTAAGTATATATCCACTGACAACTTAAGAAATAACGGACGTGGCGAGTCCCTCGCATCTTATTAACGTCCCGCAGCCAATCAGATTGTGGCATTAGCCGATATAAACAGCCGGAGAACCAATCACGAAGCCAAACGTGCGAATTAATATAATAAGCCGCGTTCCGTGTTTCTTAGGCTGGTCTGTAGCTATAAAATCTTTGCACCACAGCTGTAACCAGCTTTTCTGCATAAGGTGGTATCTTCATTTAAAGCTTGTGTCAATATTTCGCGTAAACATTTGCGAAAAAGATCTGTGTTTAGAACCTCCAAACATGTTCATCTTATATGGTGCTACAACTCCGATGAATGCGCTTTCGACGCAACTACTCTTCGACGTAGAAACGTAGACACATATAATCGATAAAAAGCTAGCCCCGATTTGAGCTTTCATCAAAGGTCTCGAGATTGATGTTTCGGTGGCATAATTTCGACAAAAAGTTTTAAAGTTTCTGTGTGTGCGTTAGAACTGTTTAACAGTTCATAATCTCTCATTTCGGACATGTAATTCAAATTCGCAATTGCCCCGAAAGAAAGAATGGACAAAAATTTTTATTTGTAGTTTTATATTTATATTTATTAAATAAAGTTATACATCACCTCACACGTGCTGTGCCCCTGGTTACTCTGTTTCTTAAAATCAAGTTTATGATTATGTTTCTGCAAAATAATACGGGGAAATCGTCCCATATTATGAAAATATAAAATTAGCTTTCTTATTTACCATATCGTTTTTGGTATTGTAATTAAAAACAAGATTTCTCTGGAAGCAGCTCGTCATTTTTTACTAAATTTTTATATACCATTATTTTATTTTCTAACTTAGATTAATCGATTACATTGTTAGGATATATAAAAAAAGAAATCTCTCGACAGCCCAACCGGTTTGAATGAATACATGGCATGGCGACATGTTCTTTTTTCTCTTTTTGGTGGTTTATTTGTGCATACACGTACGTTTTGCAAGAATCCTCGCAAAAGCTTACAATTTACGAATAGACGCTTACGCCTCAAAACATTAGGTGTGTACAGTATTCCATAAGATAAAACTTACTCCAATAAAGGCACCCAACGCGAGAAGGAAAAAGAACAGATGAAACGATATCAACACACAAAAAAAAACCTATCGTAACAACTGGAAGATCCACTCTGTGAGAACTTGCTCCTCGCGGCATTTATTTCGTGCGGTAGGCGGCGATGATTGCGTGGATGGCTATAACCCACCATCTTTAAGGGTGCCATAAAAAGCAATAACTTTTGAATTGCCCGCATAAAACAAACTTTCAGCGCTCGTGAGTGCGATGGTTCCAGCCCGAGTGTTATTGCCAAAGTTGCTTCTGCGAACACGAGTGGAGATAAAATAAAATTTAAAAAAAACCAGGGGGCGCCGTACGCGGATATGGAGCAGAAATGTACCACGGACGTCTCTAATTTATTCGCAATGTTTTTGTATCTCCGTTGAACTATGTTCTAAAAAAATGAAAACGACAGCTCAAAGGGTCTCAGAAATTGCTCTCATCTGCGGCTCAAATATTGCGCAGTTGCAGCCTGGGTATAAGCCTGTTGCTCACTCTAAGAATTCCCTCGCTCCTTCCTCCTCGGAGTTGATATTATGTAAGAACCAATAATGTACGTGATCTGGGAAGCGTTGCTAGGAAAGGACAACAACCAGATGCCATTTTTGCGTATTCATGCTACCAACTTTGGGCTGTGCAACGTGTAGTACACTTCACTGAACGTGAAAACGGGATCAAGCAGTCTTATTTCACTTTGATATTGTTCAAGATTTCCACATTTTTCGCAATCACTAGCTCCGATGTGTTTTGCGGTGAAGGAAACGCGTGGGACTGTATAAAAGTTTGACGAGTCCAACGTATAGGCAGTTGGTGAGAAAGCAGTTTGTACAATGGATGACCGAAAAAAAAAGATGCGCACGAAGATATCAAGCTATACAGAAATTAAGTAACATCAGAAAACAAATATTCTTGCCAAAAACAACAACAAAAATGATTTAATTATGCACGTTAAAAGAGTTTTGCAAAAAAAAACAAACAAACAAACAATAAAAGACAAAGCAGTTTTGATCGAATTTGTGCATAGGTGTATGATATTGTTTTTAAGGTGATTTAAAAACCGAGTGACTAAATGTCTAAGCATTTACTGCCCATAGCTAGATTTACACGCGTGAACCGTCCGATATTCATTGTCCAGGGTAAGGTTAAACGAATTATTCTTTTTACTTCATATGAGGCGGCTGTGGCCATGCCCGAAACATGTTTCGCCTTTTTTGCTATTCCTTTGAACACAAGCGAGTGATTCTTCATTGGCGTCGTTTTTGCTGTCCGTGAAACGCGGAAGCACACAGACTGCTCGGTTGATGACAGAACTCGGGAAGTACGACAGGGACGCATTTCGTTTGCTTAAGCTCAAGTTTACTCCATTTTCTCTCACTCCAAAACTGCACCGGCGGCATCTTTGAACACAAGCGATCGATACTTCATTGGCATTGTTTTTGTTGTCTGTGAAACGCGGAAACACATAGACTGCTCCGGCGATGACAGAACTCAGGAAATACGACAGGAACGTATTTGGTTTGCTTAAGCTAAAGTCTACTTCATTTTTTCTCACTTCCAAACCGCCCCTGCGGCATCTTTGACTGCCGACGAGCCTACTTCCCTAGCGCCGGCTCGTCTTAACTTCGAATAATAACCGGGATGGATACAAATGAAGTACAAGCCGATGCTCTTTTATGTCGCCTAGTACACTGGCGGGCGGTGCTGACCACAACGCAGGAAGATTTGAAAGCCGGAAAACACGGTTTCAGCGCCTAGAAACATATAACGTAGCAAAGGTTTTAAGCATGGATTCTGGCGAAATTTTCGATCGAAATTATGTCACATGACACAACTTCACATTATTGCCGTTTACCGAAAGTCGCTTTTGCGGCTCTTGGTAATTTGCAGCAAGTACATACATTCAAATGGGCTAGTTAGAGATTATACTTGTCACATGCTGTTATGATGACATCGCACTTAAACGTGGGATCATATTTGAGTTATCAAGTCACGAGAGCCAGAGTTGTATATCTATGTATTTCTTCCGAGCATTTGTTTACTTTGTTACGAGAACCAGCGTGAACGGGAATGTGACTAATACACTCCTCAGATGTTCTAATAATTCTAAGGATACCATATGGAGGACACGATATCTTGGCTCTCCATTTAATGAGAGTGGGGGCGTGAAAAGCTCACCAATGACGCCGGGAAAGCTCTGCTTTATTAGCCGATCGCGTTGTGATTAGAGCCGCTTCAGGCCTTTAATGGATGAAGCTTTTCATATGGTTTTTATGTAACCAAAAAGTGGTCTTTTAAAATAAATTATGTTTTTGACGAGGATAACTTGGTGAGAGAGTAAGACTAAAACACGAGACACGAATGCAAGACGAAAGAGCGCTACGACTGAGAAATCATTATACATATATTGTGCAAATATGCAACAAGCAGTGGTGGCGGGTATAAATCTAGGTGTATAAACAATTGCACCGAGATTTACCGAACCAAAATTGTATTTTACGTGTAACGATTTTGTCAGTTATGACCAATCCATTGCCACAAATGTTTCTTAAGGACAGTTATAATACACGGAAACACACAATCATTATTCAAATAGAATGCCGACGTAAATAAAATTATATTAAACGTTTTAAAACCAAGCACCGGCAATTAAGCAAAACCTGGGACTGCATCTGATGAGCGACATCACTTCGCTCTCAAAGCGTGGGTTGTTAACGACAAGACTATAGTTTGTAATGAAAAAATAACATAATGAGCTAATTTAATTGAAGTCCTATGGCTGTGATGCGCTCTTAGTTTGCATTCTATTAAGTCTCATTACTTAAACCACGATGTAGTCCTTACGTCCAGCACTTAATGTGAGTGCAGACGCCTACATTTAAGTCAGAATAAAAAAGAAAAGAAAAAGGACGCACTCTATATACCACAAAGCGTTTTATAATTTCTGGTGAACAGAAAGCTCGGGTGTGAGCGTGTCTTCCGTTTTTCTCATTTCGTCCGTGTTATGTTTGCGTTTTTTTAATCTTTTAAATGATATAAACCGACTGGACCCACCCAAAGTTTTTGTTTCAGACATAAACTACAAATTTCTGAATAATGTATAATGCGATCTCAAACTTAAGTTTTACCCGGGCATTCGAAGTAAAATAAAAAAAGATACATTGCGCTGTATTACGCGCATGTAACTAAAAAAGGGTATTCATACCTAAAATAAAGAGGGAAGGGGGGGGGGTAATAATAGTAAGACTAAAATACACGCTCTAAACTAGGTTATTTGTTACTTGCATTAAAGCTGAGCTAAAAAATATTTAGGTGTAATCCCACGCTCCGGGACAGGGAAGTGCATCTGCATGCTAATTGACCGTGTGAACAAAGATACTGCACTACTTTACTACAGCGGTTTATTTGCTTAAAAAAAAAAGTGCTGATGTTATACTTAAAGAAACCACATTGCTAAAAGGGGGCCTAAAGTTATGAAAACGCGTTGAGTTCGATAAAGCACTAGCAAGTGTCCAGCCTAAGCGAATTGTAGACTGCTTCAAACGCTTGTTCAGCTGTCTTCGAAATTCTGCGCTCCCACGTGAGATTTCAAATGCTGACGCCGGTAAATTGTAAATTTTACATTTATCTTGTTCCAACCTAATTTAAAAATTCACGGGTAGCGCTTCGTGCTTCGTTGAATGCTCTTTGCATAACTATTTCCTTTTGTCCAGCTGATTGTTAGGGCAAGATTCTGCCAAACGCAATGTTCTCTCGTTCTGGTTTCGAGGTTGTAAAAAATAGGCCCCATGTCGAGAGCACATTGTTATTTTATCGAAAGTTTGGGAGAAGAATTTGCCTATAGTATCTTCATACGTTATCTTAAGTTCGCGTGTTGAATTTGACGTCGCATGAAGCACATCTCCATGAATACCATAAAGGCCGAAGCGCCTGAAAGCTGACTTTCCCTTGAAAGCACTCTTTGCGTGGGGAAGCTTCTCGCTAAATCTGAAGGCGGCTGTTTCTAGGTGATTTGTTTCTCCCGAGAGATAACGACATAGTGTGCTCTTGATATCGGACATCCGCCGAAGAATGCGTAAACGTGTTATTTTATGCTGCCCGTATTTAAACATTATTCTTCAAAATAGTGCAATATAAAGCAAAATACTTATATCACTTTTGGTAAGAAAAAAAAAAAAAAGAAAAGAAAAAAAAAGTCAGAGGATGTTGTTTGGGTTCTTTATGGGAGTTCTTACAAATACCGGTTACGCTGAAAAAATTACATTCAAAAAGTTTGACAACCGATTTGAGTTATTTTTATATGCTGTTTTATATATTTGGCTAAACTTTTACTTCTTCGATTCTTTTTACAAGGTTCTTGACTTTTTATAGAAAGCTGGGACAGGTTGTAAGAAGAGGGACAAGATGTTTTTTCTCGCACAGATTTAAGTAGGCTCATGAAAGGAAATCTATGACTCCATCTACCATTCAACAGTGCCAAAAACAAAGCTTCAGAAAGCATTCGATTTGACAAGTTTTCGCCGAAACATGAAATAAAACTTGTAACGTCTTGCAGCGTGGTGCCGGTTTTTTCTGTTGACTCCCCGTGCAGCCTCTCTGGTGATCTTGCGTCGTACTCTCGTATACCCTCGGGCTAAGGGTTACCTCCCGGTGGCGTGAACTGGTAGAATCGCGAGGTAATGCGGCAACCAGACGAGAGAGCAGCATCCGCGGTGCGATAGTGAGCCATGGGGTTATCACCCAATGTTACGCAATTTGGGCATTGCTCGGAACTGATGAGAGCGTGCGGCAAGCTCCGCCGACGACGCGGGACATGGGTCGGGTATCGTATAATCCGATGCTCTCGGGAGCCGATCGAGTCGATCGGAGGAATATTTTCTTGGGAGCTGCTCTATGTTGCTGCGTGTGTCACCATAGTCTCAGTACAGTTCACATACTTGGTGATACCTAATGACGACGCACTGCGGGAAAATGGATCGTTTATACTTTATAAAAACACTGACTGATTTAAAGTGTTTAAGTTCCTTCCATCTTTCCTTCCTAATTTAGGATGCAACGTTTTATCTTATTGTATCCCTTGTACAGTTTGTCTGTCTAATAAATGAAGTTGTTCGGTGTTTAGCTGTATCTGTCCATCCACTTCATGTAGTCACGCGACGTGTTACAAAGTCAGGCAATTTATTTATTTGTTTCGCTCGATCACAGATTGAAAGACACCGTCGTACCTCGCCCAACTTACGGTTGTTATTTCAAAAACAACTGGATCTTGTGATAAATATAAAAATGATAGTTTACAAAATAATGATTCACCAAGTTTTACACTGATCTTTGTCGCGTTTGGTTGTACTTCCCCTATTGGTTTAACTTATCGGTGCATACCGTGGCATAAATAAGAAGACCAGGCAACTGTTCAATGAGGAACTGTCAAGTTACTTTATTGTTTTAGTTCATCATTAATTATCATTCAACATATAGTGTTGCGCTTCTTAAAGGGCCGCTGAAAAGTAAATAAACCTTTTTCTTTTTTTTTTTAGAAAGCCCGGTTGGAACACGCGTCTCAAAAAATAAAATTTACGGGAAGAAAGTTTTTTTTTAGAGAAATATTAACGGTGTGAGGCGAGATTTAGTCGGTAGTCTCAACCTTTCCACTTGATTACTTTCTCGGCATTTCGGTCGCGTGGAGGAGAGATGGATCGGCTTGGTCATGACTTTGAGGTGGAGAGAATGTATGACCATGTCTTTGAGGTAGAAAGAGCGTATGACCAATCCGTGACGTCCTGGACTTTGCGCGGAGACTGCGTGAATATTGTTCCATTTTTTTTTTCACGTAAAATTTATTTATTGATTTGCGTGTCCCAATCAAACTGTTAAAAACATGTTTTTTCCTTTTTTTAGTGGCTCTTTAAGCACCCCGTTTCTAGCCCGTTGACTTCGTTGGGGACGTTGAGTTCATTAAAAGAAACATAATTGCTAACCATCTTAAGAAGAGGAAAACTTTTATTTGTTCCACCTATTTCATCGAGCTCGTCCTGTACAGTCATTTAACCTCTGCTTTTTCCGTATACGAACTAAAACCCTTTGAAGCCGCTCTTACGTCTTAAATATTTTCACACACGGTGTTCCCCGGCAACTTGCGGTTGCAATGACAGGGAACCAAAATTCCTTCCGGATTAGGGTCTAATAACATGCGGTGTTCTGGATGACCTCTGGCGACTATCATGCCACAGTGTTGTGTAGATGACTGCACAACTTAATTGTTTTTTTAAAATATCCGCGAAGGGAGAGGAATATACTTTCTCCACCGACGGTGATCATTCGAAAGAACACGCTCGAGTTCATTTCGAAATTAGATCAACGTAAGGAAATTTAGGAACGTCGATAATTATAAGCAATTTTATGTTTTAATCACTTCGTAAAACGACCAAACACTAAAATAAAAATGAATAAAAACAAAACAAAAAAAAACAAGTACGTTGAAGTCGAAAGATACGGACATGGATCAAGGAAAGATCTTTTTTTCTTTCGACGTCATATATATCTATATATATATATATATATATATATATATATATATATATATATATATATATATATATATATATACATACATACATATATGTATATATATATATAAAGAGAGAGAGGGAGAGAGATCTTCATCCTGTCATTATATCCCGTCTCTTCAACGTTAGATAATTCTAGAAAAAGTGAAAGAATGTCGTTATTATATAGACTTTTTTACTTTTTCGTTTTTGTTCAAAAAATCAGGTAACGGTGTGTACTGACCAAAGAATTTATTACGATTGTCGATACCTGTTATTTTTGTGAAACATTACAAGTAATCAATGTGGAGTGAAACGCTTTTTAGAGCGCAGCTCTTAGGCGCCCGTTTCCGGCTTGCATGGGTGGCGTCGCCGTCGGCGTCGCCGTCGGCGTCGTGGTCGCCGTCGCGTTGCCGTTGCCGTCTGCAATGTTTCCATCTTTTTCCGCTACCACTTTTACCTACCATTTCCAAAATCTGGAATAAAATTAAAAATAATTTTGCAAGATAACGTTTTCTAAAAAAAAAAAGAAGAAAAATTCGAAATGTGTCGCGCCATGTCATGTTATCTTACGAAGGACTTAGCTGTCTCCGATATTTTTTTCTGCTTAATTCAGTTTACGCAATTTTGAATTGAAAGCTTAAAAAATAAAAAAAGACTCGCGTAGACATACACAAATTAGTACAGGCGACTATTTTGCCTGAATAGGTCCCACTTTCTTATGCATTTGTAGTGAAATCGTGTTTTGAGAATTCTTGTGTCAACATTAAAATTCAACAATAAATGCTCACGCAGGACGCGTCTTACAACGTTTGCGCGCTTGTATTTTGCAATGTTCGATGCCATATCTTTTTTTTTATTTACGACTTGAGAATATTTTTGTAAACATTAATGGCTCCAACGTGTGGATAGAAAGCGTTCTTCCGGACTTAAGCGGTGAAAACGTAACGTGTAAGTCTTGCCTTGCCCGGAAATCAATATCAGTTTTAGTTTTTCAGAAATATTTACAACACTTCACAAAAAATAACATAAACAAATAACAGACGCACACAGCAGATCCAAGGCGTCGCAATAGAGAAGTATAAAAAAATCTATATCTGAAAAACATACACCTGTCGACCACTCCCTTTTTTGCTATATACAGTGTGTTTCACGTAAGGGTGTAACGTTAGGACCTGATGAAGAGCGGTCACCGCTCGGAACGTCGTCTGATAAATACGTTTTAAAGCATTTACTTCCTTCTTACGATATATATATATATATATATATATATATCGTGACGTCTACCTTATGGTCCTCTCCTTGTTCTTCGGGGTGCTGTCTGAGTCGTTTTTTCAGACCGATGGGATAAGCTTTTTCCTGAATGCCGTAACAAATGCTTGGCAGTCAGCGAACTTCTTGGTAAAACCGAGCCAGAGTTTCGCGCTGCCCTCGAGGGCTACTGGTACCACGTCAGAAAGTCAATCTCCAGGCCTAACGCCGTTCTGGAGACAAAAGGAGTCAAAATGGTCGAAACATTCTTGGGGCGACCGCAGATCGCCGAACCCGGTGAACTTTGGCGGCTCAAGCGCAACGAACTTCTGCTTAGCGGGTGCTGACGACGGCATCCCCTACCACGCGGGAGCGTTTGCTGGGTCAATGGGCGCGGATAACAAAAGGGTGCGCAGTTGGGCGGCGACTTGCTGTCTTTGTAGCTCCGAGCCATCGGTCTCACGCAGCATTTCTTGGATTAAGTCAGGAAGCCGGCTGGGTTGTTGATCCATGATCCCGGACGGGCCCCCACTTTGTTCTGCTGAGACAATAGCAACGCTCCTTTATATCCAAGACATCGCGTATCGTTCGCAGTTCGCGGGAACTATTTTTCGCGAAATGTAGACGATTCGCGAAATTCGCGAAAATTAATTCGTTTATGGCACACACACACACACACACACACACACACACACACACACACACACACACACACACACACACACACACACACACACACACACACACACACACACACACATGTATATATAGATATAGATATATTCTGCTTTATTCGTGTCTTTACTTCATAATTATATATATATATATTAATTAACAAATTATGAAGTAAAGACACGATTCCTTCTGAATTACGTTGTCCACGGCAGAGCTAAGTGTGCCGTGCTCACTAGATACCTAATTCACAAAAAGTCGCTACTTAAATTTTTAGCCTTTGTTTAGCTGGTGTGTTTCAATCAGAAACTTGCAGCCCGTCGTTTACTGAGGCTAAAGTAGTTAAGAGATCTGAGAAACAAATTTGACTTCTGGTGTATTGCGGAAAGCGACACTAACACGAAAAAAGCGCGTCAGAGCGGAAACAGTTTCGCCGCCGAAGAGGTGTTAGAGTGTGAGTGGTGACACGTAAGTTGCTGTGAACACCTGGCCGAAAGCTTTGGCCCAATATCAAATCGGCTCATGGCCTGCTCCCGCGAGCCGAATAAAAATTGGACCTCATCATGTCATTTTTTATATATGACAACTGGCGCTTCTGGTTTTCTTTTATAATTTTTTCTCCAAGAAGGCAGATTTCTCTGAGCCTTCCACAAGCTCTAGAAAGTCATTTATTTGACTTAAAAAAAATTCGAAGAACCTAAATGGTATTCGAACCCACGACCCTTTGGTTGTGAGCCAGACTTACTAGTGACTAAGCCACGCAAGGCTCTTTTACTTTCTTTATTGCCTGCTTAGACATAAGCAACACAAGGGACGCAACCACATACACAGATACACAAAATTTTAAAACGCGCCAGCCAAGCGCAGCTACAGCAAGTACGTTTAAAAGCGTTTCAACGAGACCCAATCATCAAGTATCCGCAACCATTCAGGCGGTTCAGGCAGCGCGCGGAATACCTCTCGAATATAGACAACGCTTTCAATGAATTAATCTCTCGCAGAGCGCACAGGCCACGCAAGGCACGCACGCAAGGCACGCTTGCACGGTTTGGGAACGAGCGGGAGTTTATATGTTTTTATGTTTCACTATCACGCTCCACTCTTAAAGGCCAAGCTTAAGCGTCCTCTAAGTTTTCAAAGTTAGTTTCGAATTTCCCGCTGCCGTGATTGCCAAAATTCACCACACAATAACTCCTAGTAGAGTTTTTTTTTCCACAAACGACGGGCTGCGAATCTCTAATTGCAACGTGCTGGCTAAAACAAAATGATAAAAAAATTAATAAGTGACCTTTTTTATTTAATTATCTAAGGAGAAATTAACACTTACACCTTTACGTCCGCTGCTGTAGAAAACGTAATCCTGTAGAAATCGGGTGTTTGCTTCAAGCTCCTTTTTTTAAATACTGTCGCTCATACGTGAAACATACTGTATAATAATAAAGGTCGATGCTAGACACTCCAAAAGTAGCCTGTTCATGCTCTATTATTATCAAAAAAATCTTCCTCAAATATTTCCAACTCTTCGAACTGTTGATTAACAATACATTTTAAATGCTGCATGCTTCTCTTTATTTCGTGTGAACTTTTATTGTGCTGCATTTGTTCCTTGGTTGATTTTGTGTCAAATATGTCGGGGATAAGGACTTCTGAAGCAACACCGTGTAGCGGTTTTTTCTGTATTCCGCTTAACGAATTTGAAGACAATAATTTTAAATTGAAATGAATGAATTTCGTTCCTTCTACATGATAAAAACAAATTAAACTTAGGACCGCAGAAGTGGGCAAGACACATACACACGCTTTTTTGTTCGCAAGTCTGGGGTTCCCAAGAGGTTAAAATTTCACCAGCACGCCTGCATGTTCTGTGCTATTTCTTTAAATATTGTGCTTTTTTTGTGAAAGTATACGTCAGCAACAGACGTATAAGTGCTTTAAAAAAATCAGTGAAACTCTATCAAAATTTATTTGATTATCACTTTTTTGTGTAACGGGAAAGATGCCACATGCTACTATACGAAAAATCAATAATATAAAAAAAAAGCGGTGATTCTAATCAACTGTGCTTGCGAGAGTAAATAAAGCAGAATAATACAACTTAAGATCGATCCGTTCCGTATCGTTCCGCAATCCGTCAAGTCACGACGTTTGAGGTCGCGACAACATCCGCAAAACTTGTCATGTTATTTTTTTATTGTTTTAATTATTTTGATATGATTTTGTAGAGCTTCCGCAGACTATGCACGATTTCTGTGCCTAAATTTGAGAGTTTTTTTTCCTCCAAGTTTAAGGCCGGGATCACGTGGTTTACGGGCCATGTTTGCAGTACAAGTTGCGAGTAGGTGGCGAGAGCATCGATTGTCTGCTAGCACCTCCGGCTTGCACCGTCTCTCTGCCCGCTAGCCTCCTCGCCGCGTGGAAACATACTGATGAACGTTGGATGAGCCCATGCGTTCTCCGCACGCTTCCGCCATTATATTACAAGAAGACTCCCTCGCTTCTGTTGCTCCTCCTCTTAAATGTAGGCTCTCTATGCACAATAAATACACCGTGAAAAACAAAAAAAACAAAAGAAACCTCATAAGACGAGTACGCCGATTGAAAATACGGGAGCAAGAAATGTCGGTATATATCTACAAAGAAAACGGCCTGCAGTTGCTGCAGAGTATCAATTATTTCAAGCCTGCTTACGTGCTCGGAAGCCATTTATGTTTTCGGCGATGAAGAATTACTATGGAACTATTTCTCATCAATCTTCATTTTAGTTTGATTTGTTTAAATAGACGTAATCATCAAGATGTTCAACGTGCCGCCCCTCCCCCAACCACCCC
Organism: Ixodes scapularis; assembly: GCF_016920785.2. Classification (NCBI taxonomy): domain Eukaryota; kingdom Metazoa; phylum Arthropoda; class Arachnida; order Ixodida; family Ixodidae; genus Ixodes; species Ixodes scapularis. The sequence continues at coordinate 80,657,395 of NW_024609868.1, read as the reverse complement.
ACCCCCCCAAAAAAAGTACAATATGTTTTACAGCAAAGATAAACTACGCAACTTAGTGCATGCACACGCTCCCCGTGTGTTTAAGTGTTTCTAAATATTACTGATTTCGCCGTTTTTGAAGACAATTAGCGCGTTTCTCCTTGGAACTGTGTGTTAGTGTAACTTTCACGACTTTTTATGTAATAGAAAAATCTACAGTAGCAAAAAGTATTTGTGAAGGTATTTGAAGACGATGAAGTGAGCCTAAAATGGCCAAACTATGGGAGCGAAAAGTATTTGTAAAATTATTTGAAGACGATCAAGTAAGTCTAAGATTATAAAATATAGGAGCGAAAAAGTATTTATAAATTAGTATTAAATTAGTACTAGTATTAAAAAGTGTAATCAGTTATGTAATTAAATGAATTTTTGCCGATGTATTTTTTATTTGCGTTTCGGTACATTTTTGCAAAGTATTTTGTTTATCCCTGGACCCAATGATGCGTACTGGGAGACATATGCAAAAATGTTCCAAAAGCCGGGATTCATGATTAAAAACAAATACCTCCGGCTTACATAACAACACCAACAATTTCTCAGACGTTTCGCGTCTATGCGGGAGACATCCCAGGCCGCACTGATGATGTCTCCCGCATAGGAGACGAAACGTCTGAGAGATTGTTGGTATTGTTATGCAAGTCGGAGGTATTTGTTGTTAATAATTGGGAGACAAATGAGGCGTGTGAGAAATCAGGCGCTGGTACAAATGAATATTCATACAAAGAACCAGATTAACCCAAAGCTAGTTAAACTTTTATTTTTCTCGGTAGACGGAACATGAAAGTTTCCGCTCAATAAAGTAAATGCATAGCGGACGCGTCGTGAAATTGGGCGAGGGCCGAACTTTCCTTCGGAAAGCTGTTTCACAATGTGACAACGTGAAGCAAACCAAAACATAATTGTAGCCCGTTTTGATCATCCCTGGCCAAATTCTTGTTGACAGTTTTTTGTGACGAATTTTACTGTCGAGTTTCTTCTACATGTAAACAAAAAATATGCAAGTGATTAACCGATTCGACGGCGGTCTTGCACGATTAAAAACAAACCATAATTTTTTTTGATAAATTTTGTGAATTTCGGGTGGTTTCGGGTATATAAAATAACTTTCAAGTATAGCTTTCTGCTGAAGCCAAATCCAGAAATATAGAAGAAGAAATAAAAATCGTACTACTATATTATTGTATACTTTCAAAACTCGAATCATATGGGAAAGCTAACCTTTTCCATTCCTCAGAAGGGTTTTCTCCTATCCTATTGTGCGAGAAAACGACAACACTACTGCTTTGTGTACCTCATACAGGAGCTTGTCATCTATCACGAGAGCAACAAAAACAACAACAACAAGAACAACAACAAGAAACCAGATCGAGTAACAGAACTCAGTGCAAGTTTTCCAGCAACAACCGACATGACGGATAATCTCTCCTTACACCCGCTATCAGAGCCCTTCTTTTATTCTCCAAACGCACAAATAGACAGGCACTTGTTTGAAGGCAAGCCGACCGCAATCCCGTCAACGAAGCAAAGGCAAAAGGTCAAACGTGTGAGAAGACATAAAACACAACTAAACCACTTCCCCCAAAATAGTCTAGCTAGCCCTATCTGCGCGCGAACTAGACGCAAGCACCACACGTCAAAGCAGACCAGATAGAAGAAAGGGAGCAAATGGGTTTCTAGGTTTCTAGTCGACTATACCGGCATCCCCGTGGAGGTAAACAAACAGTCATTCCTCCTCAAAGAAATGAAGTATTATTCGCACCTACAGTCACTGACAGTGAGAACGGCAGGGCGCCTCTCTCGAAAGCCCGGCGTCCAGCACGCGCTCCACGGCTTCCGTCGTTACACCGAAGCATTGTCGAAGGCAGAAAGCTCCCTCCAGCTGTCTTCAGGTTGTCAGTGATAGCCTTCTTGAAGGAGGCGTATTCAGTCTTAGCTTTGCGATAGAAATAAATTATTGCGGTATATTGCGTAGGTGTGGGATAGAAATGAGGCCGGAGCTGGCTGTTGCACGAGAAAACCTGAATAACGTCGTGTTGATGTTAGATCCTGCAGCTGCGTCGACACCTCGTTTCGGGAATGCAGTGATCGCCCGAAAACGAGTATTGCGGTGATCGAAGGGTTGGCGGAGAATGCTTTGGAAACTTGGACGATCATTTGTTATCGGTCCTGTAGAGCTCTGTTTTTTCTGCGCTTGCAGAGTCCGCAAGGTCGCTGAGTCCGCTCGCACAGACCATTTCGTTAAAGAACGCAGGGAGGTGATCCCTAGAGCAGGGGCGGTGTTTAAGTTCACGATAAAAGTCTTAAAAAAACTAAAAAAAAAAAAAAAAACATAAAATCGAAAAAAGACAACGTAAGTAAGTAAATTGCTACGTCATATTAAGTATGTGGTATGATTGTTATTTTAAAACTTTTTAACCCCTTTCTTCGCGTGCCTAATAAAAATGGCCTCTTTTGTGAAGCGACACTTTTATAAATTATACACATTTCGGGGTGTCAGCGTCCTTGAGTGTAAAAACACACCCGCTTTTTTTTTTTAAAGATAATTACATGAAAAGAAGTTCTGGAGGCAACCATCGTTTATATGTGTGTCACCGCTGTAACTTTTCTGATATCCATCGTGCGTTCATTATCAGTTTTGCTGGTTGCGAAAGAAAATGTCGTCGGATATTACGACCAAATTTATTTATTTATTTATTTATTTATTTTTTTGTTTTCTTAACATTTATCAAACTTAGAAAGACAAGTGCCGCATTCAGAATTTCAAACTGTATTTAGTATAGTGTTGTGTGTTTTTAAACTTTGTCTTGACCTCGTCACGTACTCCTTTTCCTATGCTGTTTTTCAGGTCCAGACTAGCCTAATTGTTCGGGTCAAACAGCTGTGATGACCGTCTTGCCTGACACTTATCCCTTTTTTTTTCTCCTTTTCGCGAGCGTTGAAAATGCCGAACAAGCAGATCCAATAAAAATAACCGTAGTAGAAAAAAAAGAGAAACATTACTTTTTTTTCTTTGTTTTGGTGGGTCATCGTTCTTCAATCAGTTAAATATTGCGTCTGGGGATACCCGGGGTTCCTGTTATTAAGCTTTATTGGAGCAATTGGGGTCAAAAGCGTCGTTAAGGGCCCGCTGTAAGTTGGTGCGCTCTCCAAGCTTGATTTAATTTGAGGCGATTTGTTGCGGCCTAACGTAACGTAAGAGCAATCGCGTGCACTCAGTCTCGAGCTCCGTCTGGTCGATGCCAGTGCCCGCGGCCACCACCGCAGCTTAGAAGTCTCTGGAGTTACAGTCACAATGGATAGCTCGCAATTAGAAAGTAACGTCAGCGGTTCTCGTTGCTTGTACAGAACAAATCATTAAAGCGAACAAATCTCGAAGCAGCCGTTTTCCCTGAGTTATTTGACAAATTTTCTTTTATTCAAGCTTGATCATGCTGAAAAAGACCGGTTAGCACCAAACGTGCTGAACGCAAGTCACACATGTCTTCTGAATGAACGAAGAGACTCTGGTAAAAATGTACCGTATACAGAGCACATACATTTATTATTTACAAGTTTCTAATGTACTCGATACGTTCTTCTGATTCTTCTTTTCCTGGTGCTGGCAAGTTCTTTTTTTTGTGAAGATTTTGCAGTGCACAAGTAGTGTTACGTCAAGTCACGTGACTTAAATTTTTCCTCTCAATTTGGCGGGGAAAATGATGACACGTCACGTAACACGACGATGAATCGGTGACGTCAATGTCGTCGCTAAATATATCGAGGAAATGGATGCCACGTGACTCGACGCGACGACGAAACTGTGGCGTCTTTTTCCCGGCTATGTTGAACGGGAAAATTGACATCACGTGAGTTGAGTTCACATGATCTGGTCATGTGAAGTGGCATTAGTTTTCCCGCTGTACGAAGCGAATGACTAAACATACCCTGAGTTAAAAGAATAAAACACGCGAACGCTGGCCTACATTTACTAATTATGATGTTTAAACTCTCCAGACTAGGAAGGAAAACTTGAAGACATGTAAAAGGGACAGAAGAAAGTTGCCAGACAGCCATCTCAATAGACAGCGTTGAGACGCTGTCTGTCGACTTTCTTTTCACCCTTCTACTTGTCTTCAAGTTTCCATCTCTTTCTCAGGGTTTAAACATCATGATTAATATGCACCAGCTGCACCTGCACTTGTACCATTTTTATCGCTAAATTTAGTCTTCGTATTTATTGTAATAAGTAAAGGGCAGCCACTTGTCAACCGATTTATGTGAAAAAAATGAAAGCCGTTTACAACTCCCTGTAACGCCGAATTAGAGCGCAGCTCTTGAGGAGGAGGAGGGAAGGGTACTGAGGTTCACGTGTTATCGGGGGGAGGGGTGGTCACGTGACCTTGGAAAGGTCACATGACCCCCTCGCCAAGGTCACGTGGGGGACACGTGACCTGGGGGTGTCACGTGACCACGGGGGTCACGTGACCTCGGGGGGGGTCACGTGACCTCGGGGGGTCACCTGACCTGAAGATAAATTTTTCCCCTAGATTTAGCGGGGAAATTTTTCCGCTAGATTTAGCGGGGAAAATTTTCCGCTAGATTTAGCGGGGAAAACATTCCGCTAGATTTTGTGGGAAAATTTTTCCGCTAGATTTAGCGGGGAAAATATTCCGCTAGATTTAGCGGGGAAAATATTCCGCTAGATTTAGCGGGCAAATTTTTCCGCTAGATTTAGCGGGAGATTTAGCGGGGAAATTTTTCCGCTAGAATTAGCGGGGAAATTTTTCCGCTAGATTTAGCGGGGAAAATACTCCGCTAGATTTAGCGGGGAAAATATTCCGCTAGATTTAGCGGGGAAATTTTTCCGCTAGATTTAGCGGGAAATTTTTCCGCTAGATTTAGCGGGGTAATTTTTCCGCTAGATTTAGCGGGGAAAATATTCCGCTAGATTTAGCGGGGAAATTTTTCCGCTAGATTTAGCGGGGAAATTTTACCGCTTGATTTAGCGGGGAAAATATTCCGCTAGATTTAGCGGGGAAATCTCCCCCTAGATTTAGCGGGGAAATTTTTCCGCTAGATTTAGCGGGGAAATTTTTCCGCTAAATTTAGCGGGGAAAATATTCCGCTAGATTTAGCGGGGACATTTTTCCGCTAGATTTAGCGGGGGAAATATTCCGCTAGATTTAGCGGGGAAATTTTTCGCTAGATTTAGCAGGGAAATTTTTCCGCTAGATTTAGCGGGGAAATTTTTCCGCTAAATTTAGCGGGGAAGTTTTTCCTCTAGATTTAGCGGGGAAATTTACCCATAATGCACCGCGCGGTTACGCCGACGGCGACGGCGACGGCAACGGCGACGCCGACGGCGACGGCGACGCCGACGCCGCTCAAGCCGGAAACGGGCGCCTAAGAGCTGCGCTCTAAAACTGCGTGGGCTTTACAACGGTTTTGAGTCAGTAAATCATACGGGCTCCCGGTTGAAACAAATCCCATAAGTTACTCCGTAGGCACGAACAACGCAGTTTAGACGCTGCATTACTTTTGTACCCTTCGCATATTCTTGCCTTATGAAATACAGAGTTGTTGCCGAGTTTCGTGTTTAGCACCGGACGCTCTAAATTCGGTTTCAACGGCTCTTAAAAATTGTCTTTGCGACGTGACTCAGTGAAGCAACCGATGGTCTTCGAGCTAAACTGTTTGACAGGAACCCATAAATATTACGTACTTCGCGTACGTTTTCCGTTTGTCAAAAAAAAAGAAAAGAAAAGAATATATATATATATATATATATATATATATATATATATATATATATATATATATATATATATATATATATATATATATATATATATATATATATATATATATATATATATATCGGCGTTTTTTTTGCTTATTGGTGTCTGGTATATTTCCCCGAGGAACTTAATTTATGAACCTAGCCCGCGTTTATTTGCTTTTGTTTAGAAGTACTTTGAACCACTGTTTGACCTTAAAAACGAAGGCACCAAAATGCATGAAAATCACGTGTTCTTTTCCTCTTTTTATTTGTTCATGCACTGGAAAGAGCCGATATAAACCCCAAATGTTTGGTCAAGCAGTTTAAAATACACAAAAAAAAAGGAACGAAAAAAAAGGAAAAAAAAACACGAATATACTAAAAACGAAGTAACGTTTTAAAATGTTTTTAAAGATTGATTTTATGTATATATATATATATATATATATATATATATATATATATATATATATATATATATATATATATATATATATATATATATATATATATATATATATATATATATATATATATATTTTTTTTTTTTTTTTTTTTTTTCAATTTACAAGGAAACGTCTATAACCGAATGCGCCAGATTAGAAGTCTCTCACGTGCCGTCTACCCGCGCTTCATCTTCCATGGTTCCCGGCACGCGCCTCAGCAGCACCGCTACACTATTTCCCCTGTGAGTTTTTTTAATTGCGTTTCTTCCTAGGACGGTTCTTTCTGCTAACCAATCTCGCCCCGTTACATTAAAGATAGGCAGTTCTTTTCGCAGGTGTTGTTGCCGATGCTCTCTTGCACGCTTACGAATTTTACGCGAACGTCACAGGTCCCTTGCAACACCAAAATCGAGCACATCGGAGTTTTTGAAGTTGATGTGCGGAGTCTTGTCACCTGGCCTCCGCTTCTGTTTTCGTCACCCCTGGTGACAAGTCTGGTTTCAACTGTGACGCCGGCACACATCCTATCGGTGCAAAGCATCACTGCACATTTGCGCATATTGAAAATCAACACCGAAAATGAAATGTGCCGGTAAGGCCGAAATCCAGGAGAAGATGGAACGTTATGCTAACGTGGCTGCTCATGTCTCATGTGCCGAATGTCCAGAACGACAGTCAGAAAAACATTCGAGTCTAGCGCGCGCTTACGCGCCTCGACGCCTTGAAGCTTTGGGATCCAAATGTGGGCATAGGCCAACGCAGGATCTTCATTGTACGGCCACAAAATAGTCATGGGGAACGTGGCGAAGTGGTAACTTGTTCGTGGCGGTTCCGGCATGAAGATTTGAGGCGTCAGACAACCCAGCCGCCATCCCTTGGCTCCATAAGACGCCGGCGCTGACCACGTTGCAGAGGATGTTCTTATCGAGAGGAGGTTTTCGGGGTAGCATAAGGCGCCATGCCAGAAATCCTACTTCTGACACCAATTGTTACTTTTTTTTTTAATTTACGAGGGAACGTCTATAAACGAATTGACGATTTGCAAAAAAGTGCGCGCCACCTATCGCGCAACGCCGGAAACTTGGGTGCGAGGCTAGAAGGTGGTTGGAAAACAACTCGTGCTGCATGGTTTTGGTTTGCCTTGGAGCTCGTGCACGAAAGCTGTCCTCCGTGCTTCCTCTTCGCCATTTCCCGGTGCTTCACCGGGAAATGGAGATTCCCGGTGCTTCACAATCTTCGTGTGGCTGAAGATTGTCGGCACGAAGTCGGGGTGTTTCTGGAAGGTTGACGGCCGCCCTAGAATTCATATTCAAATTATAATCAAGCGAAATTTTCAGGAGCGTACAAAATCGACGTACCCGTGACAAAATGCGCGCTGCAGATCCGGCATTGCTCGTTCGGCTGCCATGGTGAGCCGTCTGTGTTTCTTCTCCTCACGGCAGCTACCCAAGCTTCTCTCTTCGCAGGATTCAGCCTGGCCGACGGAAATCTAAAAAAACTTGGCGTTCTCTTTGCCGTAGAAATAATTCGTGCAACCAAGCGCAACACTGTGGGCTGGCATGGCGACAAACAAATCGAACCCGCTTCTGCGCCTGTTGCCGCCTAGGAATAGCCGTCACGCCCATTTGTTTTCCAATCGAGCAGGGGGCGCTGGCAAAAACACTCTGCTCGCGCATGCGCAGCAGCTTTTTTGCAAATCGTCAATTGCACCAGATTAGAAGTCTCTCACGTGCCGTCTGCCTGCGCTTCATCGTCGTCTTCCACGGTTCCCGGCACGCGCCGCAGCAGCACCGCTGCAATATCTCTATATATATTTTTTTTCTTTTTTTTTTTTGGGGGGGGGGGGGGGGAGGGGGGGGGGAGGGGGGCGTTTTATGTCTTCGTTGTTAAAGAGAAATTTGGTGGTGGACAGAGAAGGATAGAAGACGACTTAAATCGTGCTTTGCATCGTTTCTTGAATCATAATTTTGATTGCGACTTTCGTATTTTATAAATTTATTTATTTATTTATTAATACTGTTCACTCTTTTTTCAGGGCGGTTGCAGGAGTGGAAAGAAATGACGTGCCAATACTTTTCACAATGTATAGGACAATATATAGTACAACCACGCGGATACAAGCTCACAAGTTTTGACACGCTTTCTGAAAATGTTTGAAACGTAACTACAAGACACACTTCGCTTCTCCAGCGCTTCCTCGAAGGCAACAATATTATCTATATTTACAGTATCATCTGGAAGAGAGTTTCATTGCTTCACAGTTCTAACAAAAAAAAAAAAACAAAAAAAAAACGAATACTTGAAAGTGTCATTGTTTACTCGTGGTATTTCAACGGCCTTTTTATGCACGCCCCGCAATGGCCGAGTCAAGCGTGGTTGCAAGTACGGGTGGGTGTCAATGTTCAGCTCGTTTCGAGAGAGCTTAAAACTAAATTTAAGTCTGGCAGTTTCAACGCGACTTGAAAATAAAGGGAGGTTTACTTCTTTGAGCATTGAATTTACCGAGTCAGTTCGACCACACCTTGGAAGGGTAAAACGGGCTGCCATTCTTTGTGTTTTTTTGTAACTTATCAATTTGGTTTTTCCTATACGTGTCCCACACAGCACAGGCGTATTTGAGGGCGGCCTTACCATGGTTACGTATGCAGATAACGTTACGTTATACGGAGCGTGCCCTAGATTGCGCTTCAAAAACCACAACTTTTTTTATAGTCTTACAATATAAACAATCTACGTGTAGTTTCCATCTAAACTCTGAGGCTATCGTTACCCCTAAGTACTTTAAGTGATCAGCTACTGTTAAAGACACATCTCCTAGATTATAATTGTAAGTAAAAATGTTTTTTCCTTGTTATTTTGAGAAACATATTATTTTTTTTTTCTGGGGCTGAGCTTCATTTCCCATTTTTGACACCAGTTATCTACTGAGGCGAGCGGCAATTAAGTTTAAGTTTTTATGGTCTACAGGGCTACGTACTTTAGTGTAGAGCAGGCAGGCGTCTGCGAATAACTTAACTTTAATATTGGGACTTACTGTTTTCGCCAAATCGTTGATGTAGAATTAAAATGACACTGGTCCTAAAACTGACCCTTGGGAGACTCCTGACGGCACCCGGCAGAAAGACGATGCTACACCATCAATAACTACAAACAGTATTATATTTTTAAGGTATGCGCTAATCCACTGAGTGGTGTGAGCATTAACGATGAAACTATATAGTTTTTTGATAAGTCCTTCATAGGACGCTCTGTCGAATGTTTTGGATAAGTGTAAACAAATTGCTTCTATTTGTCCTCTTTCGTTTGACAAGCACGAAAAATCATGAAACGTTTCAAGCAACTGCGTTACTGTGGACAACCCGCGTCAAAATCCATAGTCGTAAAGGCTACTGGTAATTAAGTGCTAAAAAAGGTCACCGATAGTGAATGGGAGTGAAAGAGGTCTGTAGTTTGTTACATTATGCTTATCTCCCGATTTGTGAACTGGAACAACCCTGAAACACAACCAATCCCTGGACATGCTATGCTGTTCTAAAGAGACCCGAAATATCCGCTCTGCATATTGTTTCAAAAATACAATGCAGTGACGATTATAGCGATGGTAATTATCTAGAGCTATACAAGTTAATCCAAAATTATGTTTGGTCAACGGTCCTGAGTGATGACTGTGCAGATTCCGTGACTGAATCCTTATCAGAGATAGAAAGGAAGTCAATCGATTCGTTTATTCCTAAGCGCTTTTCTAAAGCGTCTACTCTTTTGGTTTTCAAAGGGATTAAAATATTATACTCACAAGAATTTTCATAAATTGTTTAAAAGAAGCGTTGAACTATGGTATATCAAATTCAGTGTTTACAGAGCGCTTGTTAAAAAGTTGTTTAAGCATGATAATTGTGTTTATGAAATAGGAGTAGAAAGCAGCCTGTGCCGCGACCCCGATAAATTGTGGCGATTTGTAAGGCATTATACCAAAGAGTCAACTAGGAACACATTTTACGTACTGACACGGATTATTTAACTTCTCCCGAAAAAGTAGCCACTATATTTTGAAACTATTTTAGCGATTTTTATTCTTCGGGTGTTCCCTAGAACACGAATTCTGACGGTAGCATTGCCTGTAATGACACTTTGTCAATCAACCAAGTTAGTACCGACGAAATCTTGGAGGCAATACAAAAATTAAAACCAAAGCCGATCCGTTGGTGCAGATTTAATAGCTAGTTTTATCGTTAAGGGCTGTGCTGATATTATCGCCCCTTTTCTGAAACATGTATTTAATATTTCGCTTAAAAAAGGTGTTTTTCCAAGCCTGTGGAAAAAGACTGTCGTTGTAACAATACACAAAGCTGGTGACGTGTCTAAGGTAGAAAACTACCGCCCTGTATCGCTACAATGTACTTTTTCAAAAGTTTTTAAAATAGCGATTTACACCCGTGTTTATTTCTGCTTTTTTTTTTTTTTTTGGAGACTGAGCACCGTTCAACATGGATTTGTAAGACGTAATTCGGTAGATACAAGCCTTTCTTCACTACTCAATTACACCGTGTCGTTTGTTGTTGCGCGAGGTCGAGTCCATATTGTTCGTTTTGATTTATCGAAGGCCTTTGATAAAGTAAACCACAAATTGCTTCTGCATAAACTTTCTTTATATGGTGTGTCGCTACTACTTTTATTGTGGTTCAGTAGTTATCTCAATGATCGTCAGAGTAACAGCTTATCAGCTTGAACAGCTTATCAGGCGTTTTTGTACCAACTTCTGGTGTACCTCAAGGATCAAACCTGGGGCCGCTCCTTTTTCTTGCAGTTATTAGTGATGTTTAATCTTATTTAAGAAATGCGCGGTTGCTCTTATTTGCGGACGATATCAAGCTTTATTTAAGAATTCAGTCGACGAATGATTGTGTTCTTTTACAAAATGACGTTGCCCGCATATCGGGGTGGTGTTCTGATAACTTATTAGCGGTCAATCTCGATAAAACAAAACTTCTGACGATGTGTAGAAAACTTGAAATTATTGGCTATCCGTATCTACTTGGCAATACTTCAATTGAACGTGTTCATAAAATCCGTGACGTAGGTGTTTATTTTGACAGCTACCTTTCCTTTTCATACCACGTAGCCCAAATCGTCACCTCTGCTTCTAGAACTTAACGGATCGTATCGCGCCCCGCGCGTGAATTTTTTAATCTGCTGTGTATCATTCGATTGTTTTGTTCTTTGGTTCGTGTTAAGGCCCTTTCACACTCTTGCGACGTCTTAGAACTGGGTTCAATGAAACCTCTTACAACGAGAGGACACACTGGCGCCATCTATTTGGTAGCAGTGTAAACTTGGCGGTCGGCATATTTTCTATTTCTCTCGCTCATTATCCTTTCCTTCTTGGCTCAAAAAAAAAAATTTGTCAACGTTATAAACGAGCCTTTCTTTCTTTCGCACATTTGACCTCAAAAATACCGCGGAACCTTCGCTCTTGTGAAATGTAATTCCAGGGTCACCGCATAGATGACGCCAGCGTGCCAGTGTGTTCTCTCGTCCTAAGAAATTTTAAAAGGTTTTAACAAGTCTCGTCTCTCTCGGTCGTACTCGGTTGCAAGAGTGTGAACGGGCCTTTAAGTTCGAGTTTTGTAGTGACGTATGGAATTGGCTGACGGTAACTGATGCAGCAAGAATCTAAAAAGTTCACAGACGGTTTATCCGCATTGTGTATGACATATTTTGAGATATTTTTTTAACTATGAATACATCCTCATACAGCTTCCTTTAATCGACTTGTCAAAAAGAAGTGCTTGGGATCTTTCATTTTTACATAAAGTGGTTCGTGGACGTGTAGGTACTAATTTGTCGTCATCATTACAATTTCATGTGCCTGCTCGTGTTTCTAGATGTTCACGCATATTTTACCTATCTATTGAATAAAATTTGTCACCATTAATAGGAATGCAGAACTGTTTAAATAGCCTGTCTCCTATGTTGACGTATTGTCAGATTTGTCGGTTTTAGAGCGCAGCTCTTAGGCGCCGGTTTCCGGCTTGAGCGGCGTCGCCGTAACAGCGCGGTGCATGATGGGTAAATTTGCCCGCTAAATCTAACAGAAAATTTTCCCCGCTAAATTTAGCGGAAAAATTTCCCGCTAAATCTAGCGGAAAATTTTCCCCGCTAAATCTAGCGGAAAAGTTTTCCCGCTAAATCTAGCGGAAAATTTCCCCCGCTAAATCTAGAGGAAAAATCGCCCGCTATATCTAGCAGAGAATTTCCCCCGCTAAATCTAGCGAGAAATTTTTCCCACTAAATTTAGCGAAAAAATTTCCTGCTAGATTTAGCGGGGAAAATTTCCCCCTAAATGGGAGGCGAGCAGGAGAGGAGGAGGGGCAAAGCCTCCTCTCCGTTCGTTCCCCTCCTCATCCTCAAGAGCTGCGCTCTAATTCGGCGTCGCAGGGAGTTGTAAACGGCGTTCATTTTTAAAAGAGAGCTTGAGTTGCATCTTTTTGGCTCTTAATCTTCATGGCATTCTCGTTGAATGTGATTATTAACCTGGACTGTCTCTTTATTTTGATTAATGTGCCACCATATTTTGACCGGCTGGTTCTTCTGGGGCATCAAAAATATAAAGTATTATTATTATTATTATTATTATTATTATTGTTATTACATTAGGAATATAGTCCGGTCCAGGTGACTTTTCGGAATCAATATTTAGTAATAGTGCAAATACTTCTTGTTCGGTGATAGTGATGTCCGGCACAGATCGAAGCGCGTCGGTACCTCCCTTGCTCAAGTCCGTGGTGATATTCGCTTTAACAAATACAAAGTCAAAATATTCGTTGAAGCGTTGAAGCGTGTTCGGGTCTAATTTTTTTTTTTACCATTTTTAGTAATATATTTTATTTTCCCCTTTGAAGATGCAAGGTATCGCCAGAAGTTTTGTGATGCCGTCCTCAGAAGCTGTGGTAAAACTGAAGTAAAATAATGTTCTCTAGACTTCTTCAATTAGCATTTTAATTCATCTGAAAGACGGGAAGCGTCACCTTGGTTTGTACATTTTTGCTTTCGCCTTCTTTTTATTCAACGCTGTAATTTAATAATGAACCTTTAATCCACGGACGTATCCTATAAACACGTTTCTTTTTTTTTCTTTTTTTAGGGACAACTCGTTCTAAGCAGTGGTTTACAATGTTTTTGAAACTGCACCATGGGTCATCTATGTCCTTTGCGTCATCGAATCTAGATAACGACGATTCTAGATATTCCAAGATATCGACGTCGCCGGCGGTCATGCACAATAAATTACCGGACGCTTAGAGGCCGCCAATTACTATAAAACATTGCAAGTCGTCAAGACTAATTAATGGTCTAAAATGCGCTCGTGCAAAGACACAACACTGTCGCACAAATTTCCACCGACAAATCTTAAGTCCACCACGGAGCTTGCAGTTTTTTCCGCTCGGGTAGCCTGATTTAAAACTTGTGTTAGGATCAGGTTAAACATCATGCCAATAATCAATTCAGATGATTTGACGTCTACGTTACCACCCTCAAGGTTGCTTCAATATATTTTAGGAGATCTAAATCACCAGTAAGAATAAAGTTATCTTCGTTAATAAAGTTAGCAATGGCAAAATCGTGAATTATTTCCACCGTGGGCAGTGGAAAATCAGGATGTCTGTTGACACCTCCTATTACATACTTTTTGTCACCAAAGTAATTTTGCACCATTCACTTTCGGTATCTGGAAGATCATCCATCACAAGGCACACCATTGATTTTTTAAGAAATACAGCAACACCACCCCCTCGTGCTGAGCCGTCTTTTCGTATCATCTTGTACGCAGGGGGTAGTATTTCATCGTCTCTTATGTCTTCGTTAAACAACATTTCTGTCACAACGACAATGTGCGGATTATATAGCATTAGTATGTGTTATAACTCGCTAACTTTATTGACGAGACTTATAGCGTTAATATTGATAACGCTGAGCTGTTTTGTTTTTGTATCCCGTGATTGCTATTTAAATAAGACGATTCCAGAAGATATAAACAGTCTTGAATGTAATTTCATTACTATTTATAGTCTCCGTTATACTCTGATATCGATGAAGTCACATTTTTGACCCAGCTTTCAAGATAATTATCGAGAGAACAATTTCTGTCAGGGGTAGAGATATAGATGGCTTGCACGCGACGTCAGTCCGACCTTCTTTCTGGTGGTCAGAAGCGTCTCGTTAACGCTGCGGAATCTACCCTCCTACGCACCTTTTCCCCCGTTACGTCTGACCAAATGACGTCATGGCGAGCTTTGTATAGTAAAAAAAAAAAAAAAAATCGCAACGTTGAGTTTTTTTTTGTTTTTTTTTGCTATTTTGCTATTTTTCGCGTAGCTATATATTGTGGAGAGATACGCAAACTAAAAATAGCAGTAGAAAACTGTCAGGAAAGCAGCGACTGGCTACTTTTTGGTCAGTATCTTGAACCCTTTTTTAAACTGTATTTTCAGCGCTGTCGAGAGGTGCCCGCATCAGCAAGTGCCTCAGTGGCGTCATTAGGGATTTCCCATAGATCGTTCCCGAACTTCGCAAACAAGGGTAGCGACGCGCATGCCCAGTAGTGGCGTCTTCGTTGCGGATAGCCTAGCGGAGGAGGAAAAAACACAGCATCTATGAAAACTCTTTAATTCATCAGTTCACTTCTTCCTGGCATGCAGCATGCGCGTGAATTTGGGTTATTATAGCTATGAGTCATAACTGTAATAACCAGAATCTTGCACATACTGTGCCTGCCAGTTGTAATATGACTGACAGGCATATCGGGAATTGAACTTTTTGGAGCTCCACTGGCCCGTAGCATTTTCGCATGGAAGTGCGTTGCTGTATGGGACATTATAATGGCGTCGTTTATCTTGATAACTAGAAAACAAAAATGTAACGTTTTTAACAAATATATTTATATCAAGTGGGCCATTCATTATTGTATTGTGAGTTTTTTTTATCTATCTTGAATTTCTGTATATTATGATCCTTCTCACTCAGTGCTTAACGGGAGCCTGTAAGGTTTTGTGAGTTAAATAAATACGTTCATGAATTGGGAATTACATTTTGTTCTCACATCGGTGAAGCAAAAATAGGTTGCTGACTAATATTTAAAACACAAAATGAAGTTTGCTCTAAGTATAGCAAGGCGATTTATAATCACCATCAGGAGTATCTACTACGGTAAATAAATTGGGAATTTACGGCGTAATTGAATTTAGAAGACTTTTCTTAACTTTGTTAAATTATCTTAGGTGCACTGAAACAAACTTATAATGAATTTGTAACAACAAAAAAAGGAGAGTTTGTTATTATTCCAGAGGAGTAAGCCGTAATGAATCATTTATAAATGGGCAGAAGTTGCTGTTTAGTTCTAAAATGACTAATTCGAGAATGTTTTTAAACACGGTCACATATTTCGTACTTATATGCAAGAGTCAAATGATAGTCCAGTGTTTCAATAACATAAAAAAAAAAAAAAACATTGTAGAAAGTGAGCAGTGAATGGATCTGGTGAACGTAAAGAAGCACTCGCTAATAGTTTTACGGTCTCCCTATAATAGCATGGCTACCCATGAGTTTTTTGATCATACAGGGGGCGCGCTAAGTATATACCTGAAATATAGCAATTCCTGCAAAGTAAAATAATAGAGATGTTTGTAATGGCGTTATTACCATAAAGAGCAGGCGCCTCTTCAATATGTCGCTTGCTTTATGGGCGCTTGGCTGCAGGTCCAGAGGACTTGACAAAACGATTTTCGAGAACTCCGGACCGTTGTCACGTAATCGTTATCATTCCCTTCGAGACAAGGCGTTTCTCTGTGGCCACTGGGAATGTTGAATTGCAGGGCTTGGAAGCAACGTATGAGATTTCTAAATCACCCACTAAAAATCATCGACAAGTAACCAGGAGACAGCGCTCACCGTCGTATGCTTAGCAGCCCTTTATCCTTTTTAGGTCTTGATAACTATGAGTGACTCTAATGTTTACGACTTCCCTTCTGATGAACGTGCAGATGATACACTTGCCACGCAAAAGATAACCACTTTTTACGAGAGGATAAAAATCGCGCACAACCTAGGAACACCGCAGACGGCAGCCATTAAAAATTTGTCAACGACGTTTGAAGCATGAATTTTAAGCCACGTCCTGCGTGCAGACAAGACGCCTTCCGACTGCTTTGTCAACCATACAGTCTTATTTCTTTGGCACGAGGCAATATTACGAGCAAAACCCAAACTCTGAACAAAACGCTGGGCGCTATTGGCTGTGCTTTAGTGTATTAGAAGCCGCCAGTTTCGACATTCTCGTGACGTATATGTCTGAAATTAATCAAGCCGTAGATAGATTGCGGCGTTAGGACGAGCTGAACGAACTGGCGCGCGACGGTCTAGTTTATGGTCTGGGTTACCACCTTCCTATACAGTTTGTTTTCTTGTTGTCACTTTGCGCAACTCCCAGTTGGTTGCGCGGAGTATGCGCGTCCAAAACAAGCTCGTAAATGGAAAGACCTTTGTCGCAAATGGCTCCCCCCTCTCCCCCCTTCCCCCTGCTAAGTGCGTCAGGAAAACGCACCTTTAAGCTGGCACCGGCCAGAAGACACGGGCCAGCGGATTTCTCCTCATGAATAAAGACAAGTTGCGCTCGCTCGCTCGTCGCGAGGAACGTCGTGGACTGAGGCGGCACTTCGGAAACTGCAGAAGGAAACACAATTTCGATGCGTCCCACTTTAGTGCCGAAAATAGTCAGACGGGCACCCCTCGTCCGACCGGAGGGGCTCTGACGCTCGTGCTGCGAACGTTTATCGAACCTACGTAGTGTGTCGCTTCCATTCCGAGGACTAGGTGCCGCTTTATTGCTCCTTGTGACAGCAGAGCGAATAACTCTCTCCGCCCGGGTTCTCCCCCGCTTTCATTTGAACGCGCAAGATCTGGAGTACCCGTTTGCGAATGTACGTACGCATGAGCCAAGCGAGAGTCCGTTTAGTAGTGTCACAAACTGACAATAAAAATATCGTTCTAAAAAAAAAAAACGAAATATTTTGGCTTATTCTTTTTGGGCATTTGTGACGAAAAAATGACGCCGCAATGCGTTTTCTTTTTTCTTTTTTTTTGTCCTTAGGGCATTGGTGGTGTGTGATAGTTGTTACCGAAAAGCTAAATTTTAAATTTAATGTGAAAATTTTCGCAGCTAAATTTAGCGGAAAAACTTTTTCCCCATGTTTAGGGGATACATTTTTCCGCTAAACCTATGGTATGAAATTTTCCTCTAAAATTAGCGAAAAAACACTTCACGCCAAATTCAGTTGGCGGAAGCCAACTGAATTTGCTGGCCCATCGTTGCTTCCGATGGGCCAGCTGAACTAAAATTACACCACACACACAAGCAGCACACACCATCGACACCGCTGGCCAAGTCCAGCTGTGTGAGTGGTGTGCGTTTTTTGAGTGTTGTGTAACCTTTGTTCAGCTGGCACATCATGAAGCTGGCTTATCGTGAGTTCTCTAAATTTCATAGTTAAAAAAATGCAAGTATATTGCTAGAGATTCGATTCAGACACGAAGTTGCATTTAGTGAACGGTTCTCGTCCCACTCCAAAAGAAATAGAACAAAAAAAAAACAAAAAAACTAGGATAAACATAGTGACTTTACCCAAAACTGAGGTTTTACTGCGAGACAACAGAAACACAAAGAGGTTTCATTTCTGTGTTTGTGTCGTCCTATTATAGTAAAATCCCAGCCTCTGGTAAAGTCAATATGCGTAACCTCCACCGGTTTGCTCTCGCCCCCTTTTTCTTTCTTCTGTTTTTTAATGAACTATACGTCTTCTAAACATATTATACTACAGAAATTGACAGGCGAAATTTCAGGGAGACTCCTCCCACCTGTTTTCACTTTAGCAGAGCGCAAGCTGAAAAGCGCGTCGCCTCCTCTCCAGCGTTTGCTCTGCTAAAGTGGAAAGAGGCGGGAATGTTCCCCCTGGACTCTTAACGTTTCACCCACTATAAATGAAAGAATTATATAGGTTAAAAGATTCCAGTTGTACCCAAGACAATACCGTACACAATTCTCCGCTAATAAACACGACAAAATAAAGCTGAGTAGATTGGCCGACTGCCTCTGCAGCCTGCCGACTCCCTCTTGGCAAAGAGGCGCACTTGACTGGCACTGTTCTCGAATGAAACTGCGTGGCTCGCGCGAGCATTTTGAGCGTGCCAAACTGGCCGATGCGTACAAATTGAGGTTGCTGGTGCTGGTTCTCAGACCATACGGGTAGGAGCTAAGGAAGAGGAGGAGGCGAGCTCTGACCGAAATAATTAATGGGTAGCCGCAAATCTACCTGACTTTATCTCTACTCACTCTTTGAACAGGTTCGAATGCCGGCGTCCGGCATTCGGCGTTCGCTTTCGAACGCGTTCGTAGGGTGACTAGAGATAAAGACAACTAGCATCGCGACTACCCACTAGTCATTCCAGTCAGAGCTCGCCGCTCTAGCGCCCCCGCGCGTTCTCGTCTCCTCCTCTTCCTCAGCTATAGAGGGTGACATATACAGAGTGACCATACAAGCAGGACAGGGCGTGTCTTTCGAACGCCGGGCCTCCAGCACGCGCTTCATGCCTTCCACGGTGCTTTGGATGCACGCGCTCGAGGTGCACGAAACGCCGAAGAGATGTCGAAGGCAAAAAGCTCGCGCTGGAGGCGGTACAACTCAAGTTCCACCCTGCCGTTCTCACACCGTCAACAGGAACTTTTAGCAAACCGTTACGGTGTTCCGCGTGTCGCACTACGGGAGCCTTTGAAGCATTCTTTTGAGCGCGCCCCCTTAGTGATACTGTGACCGCGGTGATTGCTCTTAAAAGCATTATTCAAAGGCTTCTGTATAAGCATTTTCTGCGTATAGTGTAGTATATGCGGAACACGGTAACCGTTTGCTCAAAGTCCCTATTGACTGTGATGGAGTTTGTCGCGCTATACTTTCAGCGGTTGGGCAATGCGGGTTGGAAATTCCTCAATTTATAGTAGTCGTGCAGCACATAATATTACCTAGCTGTATCAACACTCCACTGCATGGGCGATGCGACAAATCGAAATACAAGAATGTCCCTTTTTTAACCAAAGTATTTGTAAATTGCTCGTGCATTTGTGTGAAGGCCCACGCCAAGTGTTTGAATATTCATGAAGGAGAGATCACGTTGCTGACAAAATTTACATGGCAGTGCCCCAGTAAAGTAAAAAAGAAAGTAATTTTTCGTTTATGTTTCACTGAAGCAAGCGAGGAATGCCTTTGTAATTTAAGCCCGAACATATTTTAAACATGCATTGCCGAAGTACAGCTTCTTTCTGATAGACTGCTTCAATGCGCTTTCGACGTCAGATTTTGATTTAGAATATATATATATATATATATATATATATATATATATATATATATAACAGAAACAAAACGCGAGAGTGAAAATGAAGCCAAAAGTTGAAGGACCGAAATGACAAATAAAAACGTTTTTCGGTTTTTCAGGACTTCCTGACGTATAAACGTCAGGAAGTTCTTCCAATATTACTGCGCACCCTGTCTGCTCTCCCATTAATGGCTTTGACCGCTTCCAGGGGGAATTCATATTTTTAGAGCACGCGTTCCCCTATTCGGCGGAAATAACTTACGGAAATCGAAAACATAGTTCGGCATAAGTTGTGTTTTCAAAAATTATGTTTTGCTTTTTTTTTTTTTTAAGTTATTCAGCACTTTGGTGTGAGCTAAAGTTTTTGTGACCGTCCGACGGTAACAAAAATTGTTTCAGAAAAGATTAGGGAAAGGGTAAATAAGTTTAGTGTACCCTTTTCTAGCATGTTTCATCATTTCTGAATAGTGTAGATTGCTGTTCTTGGGGAGTCTTCTCTTTTGAGTTCTCATTCGCTAGTTTGTTCCTTCCTGCATGCTGATTGCAGCGATTATCTCTTGGTTCACGCAACAGGTGATCGAGGCACATACCTCGAATTTCATAATGACCCAGTTTTTCTATACTCAAGGCTAATAAACTCTGCTTGCAGGTGCGCCAAATGCACTTTGTTAACCAATTTGCTCAACCGGCAAAAAAAAAAAAAAAGTTTGCGTATCAGCGGTAAGTTGTGCGACATAGGAAAGGGAGGCGTAGGCGTTGTGCCGCAAAGATGGCCATAAAAATACGGCATCAAGCACGCGCCGCTCAAGGTCAAAGCGGACGCACCTCAGAAATAAAACACGAAGAAAAGCAAAGTAAACCCAGAAGCTTCGTCACGGAAGCCGTAAAGCCGTCGGGGGCGCCGCGCATGCGCAGTGGGGGAGCGGGATGTCGCCGTCGGAGCGCCGTGTGCAAAAAGGAAGACGTGGCACGCTGCTCCCGGCGCGTCAGTTGCGCTTCGGGCTTCATCTGTGCTCGTTGCGTACTTCGTGTGATACATTGTGAGGCGACCGCGTCTACATCTACGGCATTGGCATCGACAGCAGCATCTACATGTACGGTTGCACACCAAATACAATACCGGCAGAAACAACTTTAATACGTGTAGGAACATTACTCCAAAATATTTTACCCGCGGGACTCATAATGCTTTCGAATTACTACACACAAGCAGTCTTAAATGTTTAAAGGTGGATTTATTTCTTGTTTTTATGTTGCAACTTATGAGTACGAAGCATGGATGAGCTCTTGTACCGAACTTTGGAGTTTCATGATGAATACAAAACACCACGCTAGTAGTTTTGATTAAAGCATTACATTCGTGAGCGATAGAAAAAAAACAAATGTGGTCATCGCTTGTGCTAGGTTTGTTTCTCTCTTTCTCGCTTAAGATAACTCGGGCTGACTAATATCCACTTTTATGACGTCGACAAGTAGCGTTGGCTGTTTGTTTATCTATAACGAAGTTAGAGAATAGCGTACGCAAGAGAATAGCGTCATCGACACTGCCCACGCGACGAATGCTAACCGCGTTTCGCGCTTTGCGTGCGCTATTTTAGCGTACGCTGTTTTTTGGAAATTGTGCGTTAACGCAGAGTCTATGCGCTCCTCCAAGAAGGAGTCGTGAGGCGCGAGCAAAGCTAAGACGAGCACAGTTAGAAAATGTCGGCTTCCAGGATCCCGGCTGCGGCCGCTTTGGTAATCGTCGTGAGCGCAACATCGGCGGCCTCCTCGCCATCGCGAACTTTAATACAGGACGACGTTGCGCTTCTATACGGGAGGTGCACGTCACAAACGGTTGGAAGATCCCAACAAGGTGGGCAACTATCGCCGGCAACTTGCTGCTTGCAACGCGCGCACATTTCTCGGCGAGCGTATGTCGGGTGAGAGTGCGAAGGTCAGAACACGAGACCCTCTTGCCGAGGCGACGTAAGCGGGCACGACTAATTGACCGCTCACGTCGCATTCTCAAATTTAAACAAATCTAAAATCTTACTCTGCAAAAAAATAAAAAAAAAGCATTTTTTAGAGCGCAGTTTTTATGTGCCCGTTTCCGGCTTGAGCGGCGTCGACGTATCCGCACGTTGCATTATGGGACGTTTCCCATAATGACATCAGGTGTGACGTCACAAGGGCAAAATATTACCGCGAAATCTGGCGAGAAATCTTTCCGCTAAATTTAGCAGGCAACTTTCCCCGCTAAATTTAGCGGGGATATTTTCCCGCTAAATGTAGTGGAAAAGTTTTACCCTCATGACATCAAACGCGACGTCACACGTGAAACCACTCAACCCGAGAAAACCTCCCCGCTAAATTTAGCGAGGAAGTCTTACCCTCTGACGTCACGCGTGACGTCACACGGGTAAAATTTTCCCTCTAATTTTGTCGGAAAAGTTTTCCCTACATCCACCAAATTTAGTGAAAAAAATTTGGTCACGCGTGACGTCAGACGTGACGTCACGTCTGACGTCACAAGGGGAGGGTGACGTCACGTCAACGTCACGAGGGGAGGCTGACGTCACGTCGACGTCACCCTCCCCTCCTCCTCCTCAAGAGCTGCGCTCTAATCCGGCATTACATGGAATTGCAAACGTCTTTCATTTTTTTTTTGTCTCAAGTTACAGCATTTCGTGCGAAATAAAAATCGTTACTGTATCTTGTTGGCTTTGCAAGCGCAAGATGCTTCGGTTTTTGCGTCTCGGCGGAGGAATGCTTTTCTAAAACTCTCTTTCGTAGCGTGCGCTAAGGCAAGCGCTAAATTTAGCACTAGTGTGCGCTAAAATTGCGTACGCTATTCCAAAACTTGCTACAGTCAGATACAAGCTGAGAACGACAGTGCGAGGAGTAAAAGGGCGCGCACAAGAAAAGCCGTGTTAGAAAGGAGGTCACTCCTCTCCACGTCGGCTTTCCTAGTTTCCGCTCTTTTCCCATTACCACTGCCTTTCTTCGATTGTATCTGACTATAAAAACATAAAAACCTCGCCCCTCCACGTCGCGAAAAAAAAAAAAATAAAGCGAAGCCCTACATCTTGACAAACTCTAAAAAAAAAGGGTGTCGTCTTTCACCCTTTTGTCCCATGTAATGCACTCTAAAGATTTGATTCGACGTACAGTGCGCTGACGTCGAAAAGACGGCCCCAAATTTTACGGGGGTCATGAGAACGGTAAGGTATGCCTTATTAAACAGCTTACGTACGTATAAAAAACACGAAAAAAACAACAACACTGAGGTTTTGCAGTAGGGTCAAGAAAACCCCGATTCCTTTTTTTCTTTTGTTTCCTAATCAGTAATACGTACTTTAACTATTTTAATAAATTGTACCACTCGGCTATCAAGCCGCTTGTGAAAGTTGGTACCATCGATTCGACGTCAGCGCGCTGCACGTTGAACTGAAGTTTTGGGGTGTCTCATATGGGGCAAGGGGTGTATGAATATACCTTTTTTTTTTTCTAAGAGTCTACGCCAACGTATCGTTTATGAAACACTTCCACCGAGAACATTTTTTTTCTTCTTTAATTTCCAGCGCTAATCGCACGCAGACAGAGAAACACGAAAACACGATCGCTCCCACACACAGGGGCACACAGCCGCCAACCAATAGCGCAGGCTCGCGTGCGGAATGCTTCGCTATAAATAAAGGGGGTCACGCGCCCTTCATTCAGGAGCTGCCGTAACGATAAGACCCATCCTCACTCAAGATGAAGTTCCGGAACCCTTATGAAAAGAGCGAACGAATAGGCAAATCCTAATACCGTCAGCGTTATAAAACACCCCCAGGCCGTACGAGGAGGGTTTAGTGCCAAGTCCCATTCCGTGCGAGCGCAAGTTCGTCTGCTTCTTTTGCAGGAATTCTGGTGACGTGAGAACGCCGCGCTCTAATTGGCTCCGATTGAAGAATAATAGGTAGACTTCAAGACAGCTTGCTTTAAGGTCTACCCACTGTCTTTCAACCACAGCCAGTCAGAACTCGGGGTTCTTACGTCGCCTAAACCCCTGCAAGAAAAGCAGACGAACTTGCGTTCAGCATAGCTATACGAACCCGAACCCTTTCACCGGCCATAACACCCGTTCCACACGGGCAACTCGAATGCCATTTACACCGAATAACATTTGTGTGATCGACGAATCGGCTCGTGATCTGTCGCGCGTGGAACGCCCCACGCTCGGAGTGTCGCGCGCTGATTGGACGATCGTTCGAATGGCATTCGTTGTAAATGGCATTCGAGTTGCCCGTGTGGCACGGGTATTAGACGCTTACCATGACTGCGCACCTTTGTATCAAGTTCAACTC
Source organism: Ixodes scapularis (assembly GCF_016920785.2). Classification (NCBI taxonomy): domain Eukaryota; kingdom Metazoa; phylum Arthropoda; class Arachnida; order Ixodida; family Ixodidae; genus Ixodes; species Ixodes scapularis. The sequence continues at coordinate 80,633,402 of NW_024609868.1, read as the reverse complement.
GTCACTTGCCCATATCTACAAGGTATCGAATGGGCATAGCTGAGTCGACAGCTAAAGAAGGTTAAATGAGTTCGAAAATGACAAAAATTGAATTTTTTTTTTTTTTTATTTGTTTCAGTCTAAAAAAATGCTAACTTGACCGGGAGACCTAGAACACACTATCAGAAATTTCCGCGTTTATTCGGCTTGCAATTTACTCAAACCACACATGATTAATCAGTGTAGTTAATAACCGCCGTATTGCGCCTTTTTGTGATCATGAAGTTTAAGTGTTAAAAGCTGCAAACGTTAGAGAATTGCGATGGTTGGTTATTTCGAACGTGTCACAGTACAGTAACTGTACTTTGCAGTTGCGTTAGGGTAGAATGTGGCTGAACGAAAGCTCTCCTTTGGCCAGTGAATTTTAAATATAAAAAATCGAGGAAATCTAGCTGTTCTTTTATTCTTAGTATATCCAGCAAGGTTTTCGTGGTGACACTGGGGGTCGTAGACTCTCACACAAAAGAAGAAAAGTAATTCTGTAAGCTCGGTTGTGAAGCGCAGCCTTATGCCGCAAGAGACACAGTAGGCAATCCTCGCATCCACAAGTGCTTCAGCAACTCCTGTTACCATGCTTTCTGACGCAATGCAATACATATGCTTCCTAGGTCACGAACAGTAGCGAATATTTAGCGCAATATATCTTTGATGACATCTCTCTTTCTCCCCGCAGTCAGCACTGGCCGGTCAGTCGAAAGAAAGCAGGCGACTCGTTCGTTTCGCTGAAAAGCCGGTTATAGTTTGCTCGAAATCCATGGGGCTTAAAACCGTGTCGCTTAAAATTGCAAATATACGCAGGAACTCCAGAAAGTGCGTGACGCTTTCAGCGTTTTCCAATAAGAGCCAGAATATGACCTTCCCGCGTTCCTCGCCTCCCGCCAAGCCCTCCACTCTCTCCATTTTACCAGAGCGAACGTTGGAGAGGAGGCCAAGGAGCAGGCGAAGGGACTCGCCTCCTCTACAACACCTGCTCTGTTAAGGTGGAAATAGTGAAGGTCTTTGCGGGAGGAGATTGTCAGAGAGACACATATAGGTAAGTGTGCTTGAAGATATCACAAGCACGTCTCGTTATTATGGACATCTTTCTTTCTCCCTAAAACTTCGCCTATAATGTGGTGGTCCATAGAAACGACACAAAAATACGTGTACTTGTTCAATCTCTTCCCAAAAAGTTTCGTACAGTGCCAGTGTTAACGGGTTTCGTATTAACGAGACATGATTGCAATTGCCTTTAATAAGGTCTACAGAAAAAAATGCTGGATATGTGCTGCGGGTGTATATCCATGGTCTATTGCGCTAACTACGAACGTTGCATTAAAAAAAAGTATTGAGAATAATAAACGAGAACATAACTACATATTAACGAGCTGTTATTCAACAAAGTATGCTTGTTCAAAATAAGACACAAAAATGAAATCTCACACAAAAGAAATGAAGATCAACTTAAAAAATAAAAAAAGACCCGACTACGGCGAAGTTTTAAAATCGATACCAGGATCACAGCATTCTTAACACGGAGTTAGTCGCAAGCGATTGTGGAGAGTGCCAAGCGCAATTCTTTGAGAACTAGTCGGTCTTTTTTGAACCACCCTCATTAAACATTTACGGTTTCGTTGACGGTTTTTAGCTCTGGCCAGGGGCGCTCATTAAAGCGCGCACTCAGGACCTAACACGGTGGCGAGCCTTTCAAGAACCTGATTGGGATTGCGTAGGATCCGGTAGCGACAAATTAGAGACGAGCACTAAGTGACTAGTTGGAGACGTTAGCCAGATTGTTTCCAGGGGGTAAAGAACTAAGCGATACGGCCTGTTGAATATTTAGAAACGAGGAAACACGACAACAGCTCGAGCGCGCGGCCTTTCTCGCCCGACGAGGTTGCGTTAAAAGTTGGGTTTCACGTCAATTCAAGTCGGGATATCGCCATTCTTTTACAATCTGGTGCCCGAACCAGGATTTAAGAGTTCGACATGATCGAGCATTCTGATCATCTTTTGCATCGACTGAAACAGACCGACCACCCCACTCGACGGTACTACCATTGACCATTTCTCATCCTCGAGCTAATTGGGCCGTTTAGACATCGCCAAACGTGCCAGAGCTACCGAACCAATATGAAATTAACTGCAAAACACAAACTAGTTTGGATAACTTTGTAGAGACTATTGAGGTACACTTTGAATACTCCTTGTTTAAATGTACCAATGTTTTCCTTTTTTTTTCTGTCTGAATGCACTTTTACAATCGTTCTTACGGTGGAGCAAATAGTAAGCTTTAATAAATAAAAAAAATGCTGATGACGGACCACAATCGTTCACGCTTCGTATCACGGCGCTCAGAGCAGCTACCGTCAAGAAATAACAACTTCACGACTGTGCGAAAGCACTGCACATCATTACGGCGTCTGCCACGTACCAAGTACAGTAAAACTTGCAGGTAAGATGTTTATGCTGTGTTTGGCGAGTCCCGCTTCCACAGACATCGAAGAGGATAACTCCAGACGTCGGTAGATATTGAAGAGGAAGTAGCAACAGAGGAAATCAAGATCACAACGTCGATGTCGCAAACAGTGACGGATGCCACAACGCTGGACTAAAACTAAATTTGATAGTTTAGTTACGGACTGCCATAGCAGAAGCCGAACGAGATAGTTCGTTTATGCCTGCTCAAGACGCTCGAGCTTGCGCTCTTTTCCTTTTTAACGCCGTCCCGTACACAGTATCTCCAACTCTTCTCCGGGTGGCGGAAGATGTTGAATATTTAAAGGCAAGGAAGTGGCTAACAGCTCGGGCTCGTAGACCCCGGTAACTTCATGAAACTCCACCGGGACCGGTCACGGTGATCCATCTGCGTGCTGTCTGGGTGGGCTCTTGTCGTCTATTTATTTGCAGAAAGAGAGAGAGAGAGTGAGAATAAACATTCTTTATTGCGCTGAGTTCGGCTTTCTGCTACAACTCCTCTCCGAGCACGCCCTTGACGTGTCGGGTACTTTACAGAGCTTGGAGTGGAACATGCGTAGCCTCAGGAGTCGTAGGGCTTCCGACTACCAAGGACTTGAGAAAATGCATTTTACTTTAGTCTAGGAGCACTGTAGAAGCAAAAACAAACCCGTAAAACCTGAAAAAAAAAACACGTTAGTCGCCGGCAACATATAAGTAATGCCAAGCAGAGATTTCCTCACGTCATAAACTTAAACTTTATACGGATGTCCACATAATACGCGCTAGACCGCATATTCCTGATTAGGTTTGCACATTGGACGTAACCTTGTTGCCAAATCGATGCCCTACATACCGTTTAATAAACAGTGAATCAGACCTTGGTGTGACTTAAATTTATGAAATTAAGAGTTTAAATTTGAGGGTTTACCTGCCAATAATATTATGTGACTTTGATCTGGGATGCCATATCGAGGTACCGAATTAATTAAAATCATCTACGGTTCTTTACCGTGCAACCTAAATGTGTGAGCCAGGATACCTAAACCGCAATAAACCTTCACCAAATCGAGGCTTCCTCGGTAGTAATTTGAGCCCCCCGACTGAAGATCTGTAGGCAGGCGATCGCCTTCGAAGCCATAGAAACGGCTTCATGCATTACTTAATACGTTTTTGCCTGTCTACTGCGAATATAGATGGGCTCATCTAGCAGCTCGGCCCATAGCGGTAGGCATCCGATGCTAAAACAATCGTCAGACTGATGATGTTTACAATCTTCTATGTGGCATCCCCGAAAGCATGAAATAAAAATATATCCCCCCACACACAAAGCATTGAACAACAAGGTGAACGTATTGACCTCCTTACTGTACAGCCAGGGATCACAACTGATAATCCCATGCAAAAGATCTTACGATAATTTTACGTCGACCCTAACAAGCGATTCCAGCATTCGACACCAGACATTCCAATAACTAAGTCACCATGGCGCCACGGAAAACGCTCGATAACCCTTGAGAGAAGGGCACACTGATACAGGATATGGGTCAAGACGTTCTTCCCCCGAGGCCACTACAGGTTCTCCCGATTTAGAGCCAAGGCAGACACGGATTCCGGCCAACGTTAGGACGAAAGGTGAAGACGTAACAAGACGTTAGAAGCACACGCTACTTCGGTTTCTTTCCGGAACTTTATTACGGTGAGCGCTTTTCGTTACGGCGGTCTGTCCGATAGTAAAACTACCAGCTTCATTAAAAAGAAGTGGCGAGAAGTAGACCACACAAAGGTGACAGCCCGGGTAACCTCTCTCGCCTTTCCCCGTAATCCACTTCTTTTTCATTTATTTTTTTATTCGCGCGTCGTTAATCCTTCGTATTGGTTCCTCCGCGTTTTTTAGTACAGCAGGTAGACCGCAAAGCTTTTACATCGTAGTACTTACTTTCACTTGTTCTTTGGCTGTCGCGCTAACGGCTTTTTGAGATGTTTAACCAACCAGGCCGTCAACTTATATTAATTGCTTCTTCTCATACGGGGCGCGAGCCGTTTGCCGTTTTATGGTTGGTTACTTTGACGTTCATCATTGCATCATGACATTGGATGGCATCAACATTGGGCAATGATGGTGCCATCCATTGCCTAATTGTAATCAAATGGCCATACCGACATGATACTGGCCACGCATATTTTTTGAAGAGCACCAAGATTCTGAGAAGCGTTCACGAGAACGCTACAAACGATGGTCACCAAAGGGGAAACCACCTTGAGCCTCAGATGACAGACTTTCTGTGCCCTATAGAAACCAGCCCTTTTTGGGAAACCATCAGGTAATTTTTAAAACGGCTGCCTTACGGGGCACATTGAAGGTCATTCAGCATGGCTCAATATGCCCCATGCGTGCCACTATGGCGCCACCGTCTATCGCGCCATCAGCACCTTCTGTGGTCGATTTAGAAACTGATAATATGTTCCCATGCGGAAGCGGCGGCTTACGGGAGTGCAGGAGAGCGAGAGTGACCATGACGCGCGCTTTTGCGACTCAACACTATAAGTAACACTTTAATGCACCTTAAAGTTTAGCGTATCAGGCTAGGAAAGCAGTTTTATACTGGCAGTCGCCTATTCTTGTTCTTTGTGGAAAAGGGGATGATTTTCGCTGCGGCAGCCAGCGAGTTTTCGGAGTCATGGCTATATGTTTTGACCAGGTGACTCTACGACATCCGTTTGCATGGCTTTTTCTTCTTTTATTTGAGACGTTTTAACGTTGAACTTTTACAGCGAAGTTGTATTCAACTCATTGGTTGTTTTCTTCTTTTTTTTTTTTCGTGTCCGTCCACAAAAAAAAAAAATAAATAAAAGAGAAAAAGCAGTCGATAGAAAGCTTAGGCATGCGTCTTATCACCGTTCGTGCGCGCCTTGTCTCTTTTCATGTGGTTTTGACACCTGTTTCAATAAGAAAACCACAAAACCAGTCTCCAAACACGTGATAGATGATAAGCACGTAGCGCTCCCCGCATGTGTTTCTGGGTAAAGATTGCGGTTGCATAAGCTGCCGCGGCAACGGCAGAGTACGAAGTGGGGAGTGACGTCATTAGCCATGCTAACAGTGCGATGCACGTAGCGCTCCCCGCATGCGTTTGGTAAAGATTGCGGTTGCATAAGCTGCCGCCGCCACGGCAGCATACGAAGTCTTTCATATTTAAAATAAAGGTTTTGGTACATTGCATTTACTTCTCTTCCGTCAATCACTTGACGTATATCCTTTCGCTGTTTACAAACATGAACTGCCGCTTGAGTCTCAAGCGACATCCGGTCGCACCGTTTTTGCAAGCCTGCAGAGTTTGCTTATGTTACCAGTGCTAGAAAGCATAAATGCTACACGGAGAGCAAAGTTGGAGATTTAACGAGGGCCTTCGGCTGTACAGTATTGCATCTTGGAGAAGACAAGTTTGTTTACAAGAATATTCGAAACATTTTAACAGATCTCGCACTCCTTCGTTCGTTTGGCGTTCACCTGAAGAGTTGGTGGTTAAACGTTTCATCTAGGGAAGATTTCTGGGACTTGAAGAACTGGAGCACCACCTGGTGGCGCTTTCAATAAAAAGAAATTGACTGACATTAGAGGTTATAACACAGTTTCGCTGTCCAATCACCTTCTAATCGTGCGTTGCATTATGGGACGTTTCCTATAATAACGTCAGATGTGACGTCACGAAGGTCACGAGGGGGGAGGTGGAACAGCAGGGAATTTTTTCAGCTAAATTTAGTGGAAACAATTTCCCGCTCGATTTAGCGGAAAAAAATTATCCGCTAAATTTAGCGAAAAGCTTTTAAACTAAATTCAGCGGAAAAATTTCCCCGCTAAATTTAGCGGAAACATTTCCACTAAATTTAGTAGCAGGAAATTTTTCCGCTAAATTTAGCGCAAATATTTTCCCGCTAAATTTATTCTTTTTCTTTGTTTCAGAACGAGTGGGTACCAACTGGCTGAGTTTCTGACATTTCTGCTCCATCACGAGTCTCTCATTGTGATACATAGGGCGTAAATACTACGTAATATGTCGCTATAACCACGTGCTTAGAAAACAGCAATTATGTAATTATACATCCGAATAAGTTGCAAGTCAATCCAACGTTCAGAAGCTGACTTGGTCGTGCTTAGTTCTGATATCACATCGACTACCGCAAGTGTGGTAACATTATTCCGAATTATACTACGATCCTCACATTACCTAACCACATTCTCGAGAAATGTTGGTGCGAATCCATTAAAAATAAATTTGCGTCGTTCATTCGAGTTTGGCCGGTCTTACGAGCGATTCAGAGGATAGCGTTGTATTTCGGGATTGGTGATCCTCGGGCCACTGATTTCCCGCTACCACTAAGCCATTAGCTGAAGTGGAACTCGGAAAAAAATGTGCCTGTGCGGGTAGATTCGAAAGTGGCGGAGTTTAATTTTCATTAACCTGGTAGGTCGGGTGGAGGCTTCGTGGTGGCCTAGAATATAAGACTGCGCGTGTAATTGCGTATAAATCTGGGTAATTGGTTTTGAAACACGAGCATGCCAATCAGTGCTGAGGTGCTAGTTTGTTACTCCGTAAAAAAACAAAAGAACGATTTTGAAGAAAACATAGAGAAGAAAACGAAGGCAGTAAAAGTAACCATGAGGGAAAAAGGCTGGGGCCAAAGGAGGAATATTTTTTTTTTTACAATTGAAGAGAAAGGAACAGGGACAGACAGCGTCTCTAACCCAGCGCACTGACCGTAATTTAGTGAAAGTAACAATGAGTGGGAGGGCCGCGTGCGTGACTCGTGCTTACAGTGCTCATCTTAACATGAAAAAAGAATGATACATTTTTGAGGCTATGTGCTACTTTTGTAAGTCAAAGCTAGGAGTGAATCGTCTAATCACCCTGAGTGATCCTGGCAACAGAAATTACACCGACAAGCACCCATGTGCGCAGCGCGACGCGAACAAACGATCGTCGGTTTTTGTTCTGTATCACCTAAGCATTAGATTATAAAGGATAAACAGCAAAACCCTTCGCCCATAAAGTAACACTTTCTACCACACAACTCTTTTTTTGTTTTGCATTCCTCAAAATTTGAGGGATGCAAAAAAAAAAAAAAACATTTGTGTAGAAGGTGTTAATTTATGGCATTAACATAAACAGTAAAGTTTGATGACCGCCAATACCCATGGAAACTAATATGCGAAAAAACACCGATATCTTGTTTGGGCTAAAGTGCTTTGCGGTGTACATAAGGCCTCGATTGAGTAGCCTTGCACACGCAACCGAAAATTGATAGATTACAATAACATTTACTCCCAGTCAAAATTTAGCGATTTGATTACTCAACTACTGTACACTCATTGTAATTGAACGCTACCTAAAAAAGTAATCAAGAGTTACTTTTTCTTAGTTTACATGGTCACGTGACCTTTTCGTCTCGTTCTGTTATTCCTTACACACAATATCTTAAGCGCAACGTATATAGCCTATATCGGAGCGGGTGGAGCGACACATTGCACTGCACTACTGCAGCATCATTTCTGAATTTGATTCTTAATGGTTTCAAAAATGAAAAGCATTGCATCGGCGTGCGGTCGAGTAATCGCTACTGCGTATTACGTGTCCAGGACTTCAGATTAGCAGTCGTACTGCATCGGTAAAATTGTACGCACACTGTTTAACGAGTGTCGCCGTATCTCAAGGTCGAGATATGCTTGATTTTGGAGAACGATAGATTTTCTGATATATTGGTGAATACAGCCTTACGCAAAATAATGGGGTATAGTAGAGACTGATTGCCTCAAAGGAAATGAGCTTATCAGCAGTTTACATGATTTGGTAAATTAGTGGCAGGACATAGACATGTGGTTTCTAGATTTGATTTTGCTACAGTATGCACGCAAAGAAGATTGAGAACGCCCAGCTCTGCCACAAACCTTATATCCCGCATCTTGGATCGGTTCGTGCCACCTCGCATGGTAGCGATTCGCATTTATATGTACGCGAATAAAATTGCAGATGAAAATTGTGCAAGATCTGCCAAGCTATCGTAAAAAAAAGAAGAAAAAAACAAGTTTAGAAAAACTCATTTTCGGAGGTAAGTGTGAAGCACAAAAACAGTGATGTAGCATAGAACCTTAAAGGAACCCGAGCCAAATAATCGGTAAGCTCGTTTTTCCCCTCCACTGAAGCGCTCCCATATTAACTGAAAGTCGGAGAAGTTTCCAACGTGTGTAGCAGTTAGAGCACCTTCTGCAAAACAAGTATAAATAAAAACATCCGTCTTTGAAAACTAGTGTGCAATACCTATCCTAAAATAAACCGAAAAAAAAAATTCCAAGGTTGGTGCGCATTAGGCAGCTCCCGCTTTCGTGTGTATGAGAGCGCCATCAGTTTAGTAATAACTGAATACCTCCGACTCCTTGCCATTAAGATTATTGATTAACATTCCTCGTAGCAGCGAACTTGAGACATATCGATGGGAGCCGTTAAAGATATCATCGGCAGTCGCCCTCGTGTTAGGTTCTATGCAAAGATAACCTAGTTCTAATATTTTAAATGGTGGTATGTCGAGGTGTTAGCACAAACTGGACACGGAGAGGTTCTAGGGCATATTGTCCGCGCTCTTTTGGCGTCGAATCTTAGTTCAGAAGTAAGAAAGTGGTTCCCCATTTCTGCCAAAAGCGTAGAATGTGAGCCTCCAAATGTAGAGCATTAATCGCGACACATGGTTGGAAGTCCCGGGCATAATCTCAATGCTCGCTTTTGCACCAACTATAGTAATAAATATTTTTTTTTTAAATTTTCATTAAAGGATATTTAGGAGGTTAGAACACATCACGCATTCAAAGTTTTAGTGTCGATCTCACGAGGCATAGGCAAGTATGAGAGCAAATAGCTTTAGGCCGGTACGTCTGTGGAGGATTTTGTGATCGAAAGCATTCGGGGCACTATTCTCAATACGTTTTCGCCTATGTGTTCTTCTTGTGATAAATCACATTTAAGTAATTGGGACGTTTAACTTGCGGAATCTGCTGGTGTAGAATATGTGGCAAGATTGTTCCATTAGCTCCCGCTGTTTTTCTTTTCATTTCACTAATGGTAGAGCAGTACGTCAATGGCAAAAAGTACCATCCCCGACAACGAGCGTACACGCTCATCATTTCCGTCATCATGATTTTATAAGCAAGTGACCGTTACGATCGTCGCGCTCACAGCGTTTCTCATACTTCGAGTACCGCTTGCCGTTCCTCGCACCCAAATCACCGCGTAGACAAAAAGGTCGTCTCTTGTCTGCTAATGGAGCGTGCCGTTACTGCGTAACCCGATGAAGGGCGAGCTACGGAGACTCCACGTGCTTCCGGCTCATGTAAGAAAGGCGCCGTGCGATTGATTACTTACGCGACCCAATGACCGTTTAATTGAAAGCGTTTGTCGTGCCTACACCATCGGACGACCTCCGTCCTCCGTCGTTTATCTAATATCCCATTCACACGGCCATAAAGGTACGTATTATGTAGGTATCCCCCCCCCCCCCCCCCCCCCCCCCCCCCCATGGTTGGCGGCGAATCAGTTCGCGGTCCCTGCGCGTGACTGGCCGATTGCGAAGGAAGCTAAGGTAAAGAAGGTCCCTCGAAGTCACCCAGCTCGTATACATCGTACAAAAGACACGCATGTTCACTGCAGACACGGCGACAAAATGGTCTGCGGTCGCACCTCGAACATGCTTTTGGAACGTGTTTGCTTCGTCTTATCTGTCGGTTGTTCGCGCCAGTCGGAGGGTGCGCGGTTAGCAAAAGGTCGCTGTAGGTAAAGAAGGCCAGTGACCGTTTTCTTCGCTACTTTTTACTCGGGTTAAGTTCTTTCTAAGAAATTTTGGCGGGATACTTTCACAGCCTTCAGGCACCTTTGGGGTAAGTCGTGGCGCGATAGGTTACCGAATCGATATATGCGGTCACTTTAATTGCTTCACCCAGATTCAAAACACAGCAAAACAAAACATATTTGTAAAAAAAAAAAAAAAAATTGACGTTTAAAGAGTGGTTGGGCTGTGAACTCCGTAAACTATGTACAATGTGTTAAAAAAATGTATTATTGTTATTCGGCATGATGTACATTCTTGATCCCGTGGAATCGCACACGCGGGACATTTAACCGCTCATTCACACTGGAAGCGGATCCGCGTTCGCGAAGCGGTTGCGAACGCCGTTGTATAAAAAGATCCAGTACAATTGCACGCGCTTTCGATGACATCAAGTGCGCGTACAAGTGTACTGGATTTTTATACAACCACGTTCGCAACCGCTTTGCGAACGCGGATTCGCTTCCAGTGTGAATGAGCGGTAAGGCCGGTTCCCCCATGCAGTGAAGCACTGATGTAGCGCCCCCCTGTCGTCAGCTACTCATCGTCCGCCGTGAGCAACAGATTTGACGGTGCGAAACAAAGCGGGTGAACACTCCCGTCAGCACGCGCTTAGCGCGAGGTCAGCGCTATACTTGTAGGGCTCCGCTGCATGTGTGAACAGGACTTTATAGTGCCCATTTGATTAAACGGCGGTGGGACAAACAACTTCCGCCTTTGCTCAAATGATGCGGCGGGTTACTCTCATTGGAACTGGCGTTTGTAGTCATTGGGCGTAGCCAATAACACGTAGAAAGAGACTGCCCATGACGTCATCGATAGTGGACCTCCGATCCGCACCCAGGGGCGAATATGCTTTACGCATGACGCTTGACGAGAGTATACTCCGCAAAGCGGCGGCAAACGCGAGCGCCTCGGCGTCGCCGCGTGATGGCGTCGCGTTCGTCGCCGCAAGACGCGCGCTTTCGGCGGCGCTTCTCCACAAGGGCGCGGCCATCTTGAATGTCGTCACTTCTGGTATTTGGTAAAACATTGTTTTGATCACGCCACGCCACTGAATGGTGTTTACGAAAACTGCGTGCTTGTCACACATTCTCGTTTTGCCTCACCTATATTGTATCGCATAATCCAGGCTGAAATGTTTGAATTATTTTTTCGTCCCGCATACCAGATACGGAACCCACGTGACTGAAAACGGCAGAAAACAGAAAACGTTTATACTTCGTTCACCCTTACAGGTGCCCCGAGGAGGCTTCTGAGGTCGCCTAAATATGACGATAACTCACTCTGCGTGCTCTAAGCATGCTAGAAATCTATAAATCATTACGATGCGCGACCGATTTCCCTATTAAAAGGGAAAAAAAAATATCAAACAAAATTACAAAATGTGTATGTATTTTTGTAGATGATGGAAGCAAGTACGAGTGGTCAGAAGATGTTTTTCTTTCCATTTTTTTTTTCCGCGGAGAAGGAACATAATACTGCAATACTCATCTCAAAAACAACAAACTTTTTTTTTTTTTTTTGCGGGATTAATTTGTATGGTTTTAGCTCTCGAGCGCTCGCTCGCTGCGTTTTAACGTAGTCCGTGCTGTATGGGCAACGCGCAACGCGCATTCCAGATATCACTCAGAGGTTCCACCGCTGACGGTTGCCTTGGTTTTGGAACATGCTCCTCTCATCACCGGAAAGGAAATCGGAGTGTTGCGATCTTTGAATGCTTTTTTAATAGAGAAATCGGCCACATATCGCCATGATTTAGGGACTTCTATGATAATTACAGCCAGCGAAATGAATTATCGCCATATTTATGTGATTTTACAAACCTCCCCAGGGCACCTTTAAGCTCAGCCTAGAAGCTCCGCCGTCAGCGGGAGCTAGCTAGCTTCCGGAGTGCTTTGGTTGCGTGTGCCCGCGCGTTCACACTTCTCTTAGCTAGAGCAGAAAGCCCGCGCTGAAGGCGGAGCTATAGTCTCAGCGCATCTTCAGCGCATACCGAAGTCATGCCCGTGCACTCTCGCTAGTTTCAAAAACGGTGAAAAAAAATTAAAAAAAGACGTCACGACTGGTGTCGGTGCGGGCGAATATACCTGGCAAGCCTGCAATCGCACCTTTTACGACGCAACGAATGGACGGAGGTTTTTTTGTGTTTTATCGCGTTTTGGTTACATCTTTGGGGAAAACAAACGGGACATTCATACTCACATAATAAAGAAATACTCTGAAATTCACCTCTAACTCGTTTTTTTTTTTCAAGAACCTTTTTAGCTTTGTTTAGAGAAACGGAGGGGAGTCTCGAGCTCCTTGTCATCGCTCCAATGCGGAGGGCATGTCGTCTGCTTCTTGGGCAGCAGTTGCTGTGACGTCAAAACAACGCCGAGCTCTGATTGGCTTTTACTGGAAGGATAGTGGGTAGACATCAATGCTAGATGCCTCGAGGTCTACCCACTAGTTTTTATCAATCAGCCAATAAGATCGCGGAGTTCTGACATCATCGCCACCCCTGTGCCAGAAGCAGACGAACTTGCGCTCCGCATAGCGATTGCTGCATCAGACGATAAAAAAGGCCGAAGGACGAATAAAAAGAGTGAAGATGATAAGCCTCGCCCCGCGTCTCTGACGCTGCCGGTGGTTATAGAATTAAAGGTCATCTATATGCTGTTGCTGACCGGAATAATGACATGGCGTGGAAACTCCACCAGCTAATTATTGTTAGACAAACAACACAACTGCAACGTCACCACCCGACTATATAACAACACTGGGAACAAATTCCGACCATGATTAACAAGTCTCTCCGTCGTGAATGTCTGGAACATTCGTAGTATTTCTATGGTGCCGCGTATCCGACTTGTATGTTTACCGCGTCGGAAAAAGAGGTCCCTCGATTTGCAGCTGATGGCGTCTGGCGGCGTCGCAGCAGCTGCCCTGCAGTCCACGGAAGCCTGCAGGGCAGCCTGCAGGAGTTCGGACACCGTGACGACCTTCGCGCTTTTTGTCGGCACTTCTGCGACAAAACCACCAGGATCGCGACATCCGACAGCATAATACGGCGTAACTCTCCGGCTTTTGTGACGTCATTTGTTGCCACTTCGGGACTTCTTTCGGTGCATGGGCGGATTTGTACACTAAACGCACCAGTCGCAGACCAGTTCCAGACACGGTAGTATTGGTAACCACCTGGAAAAGAACAAACTTCGAACCACGCATAAAACTTAGGCTCGCCGGTAGCATCTAGGGTCAGTTTAGTTGGGTGCCGGTTAAGGATTAAATCGGGGCGAGAGATGCTCAGCCTAGGCTGCCCACGGGCGGGACAATACGGGCAGATTCGCGAAAATTATCTCCGCCCCAGTAAAGCTCGGCTTAAACACGCCGCGACGGCCAACCGCTCGCCTAGGCACATGCGGTCGAAAGGAGCTTCCTCGGTACAGATTAGCGTGTTCAAGTTGGATGCATCGCAGGCGTCGGACACTATATAGTCGTTTTCGCTTATTTTTTCTCGTAATTATCGCAACTAGACGCCGCTTGGAGGGCAGTCTCCTCCCGCGCCTCATTCGCACGTGGCGCGTAATCGCCGAAGCGAGCTTCGAGCCAGACAAGCATTCTGGCCGATCAAACGCAGCTGGCGCCGATTAAGCCCCTTCACCGACGGTGAGCAAATCGGCGAGCCTATAGAAAGCTAGCGAGGAACCTGAACGCCCCTCGAGAAAAGAACCGACTTTTCCGGAGGGGGGCGATAATCTGTTATGTGGCGTATTTGATTTTATTTCGAACAGATATATATATAAAAAAACTAAGTCGTTAAAGGTATACACCTTACTTCGTTTTAATTTATGTCCTACCGCAGTCAACGCAACGGTCCGGTGTAGCCAATCAACTTTAAGCGAACAGCGTAAAAATTGCGTCCCCGCGGCGCTCACGGTGTTTGTGCGTTTGATATCGCGGAAGAGAGGCCAAGCCTGCGCATGTGAACGTGACTTGGTTACCTGCCCCTTTTTTTTCTGGGCGGTATTGACTTAGCCCATTTTAACAAACAAACAATGACACCGAGATCCGCGTCAACGCACTTTTTAGGCGCTGCTCAATTGGCTTCGTAGGGTGGTAGTGTCCGCATGCGTTCGGCCTTAATGTGAAACGGACGCTTTTAATGCGGTCTATGCTGGTGAGTTGTACGGCCAGAGGGACGTAGTATAAGGAGCTAATCGTCTCCATAAGTCAGGTAATTAACTAAAATTTGTTCATTCACTTTTTAATTTATAAAAAAAACAAAACATATGGCTCTAACTAAGCATTCGCTCATCGTCATCACTAAACCACTAAATTGGTAAATAAATTTAAAAAAAAGGACTTCAAGCACTTTGGAAGCGTTCCGTTTCGGAAATCTGAAGTAATCAGAAAAGTAACGGTTACTTTTTCATTACTGACCAATTACTTTTCCTATCAAGTAATCAAGTAATCTCATAGAACACTTTTGAACCATGAGTGATTGTAATTGTAACCGATTACTTTTTTTTTAGTAACGTGTAGGAGACTGGTCCTACTCTACTCCCGGATCCCGGACACCATTGACAGTAGTGAAACGTGCGGAACATGCGGCCACCCCTTTCCGCTTCCGTTTCGAACGAACGCTCGCGTGCGTGCAACATCCGCAGAGAAATGAGTCCGAGTTGTGACGTTTGCTGTTATTTCCAGTCAACAGCACTGACGTCTCTTTTTTTATTTTTTTATATAACACATCCTGCCGCGGCGTGCCTCAAAAAGAAGTGAGCGTCCGGGAATGGACCTCACTCTGGAATTTGCTTCGGAACGCGCATTGAACAGTTCTTATATAGGTATGTATTTTCCTTTTGTCGAATATTTGAGCTGCCCACAAAACGCAAGTTTCGGTCATGATGCTGCCATCTTCTTTTTTATACTTTTAAGAATGCGTTCATCTATACTACCACGCGATGTCCTCGTGACGCCCGTCGTTGATCTTACTACAACGGGCTCAATCAGTGAGGACAGGAAACTGTATCGCGCTGAGATTTTCACTCAGTTTCAGGGACCAAATGAACAATCGCAACTGGCTCGAGAGCCTCTAGCGAAAGACATGGCTGAAATCCTTAAGGAATATGAGGTTGATGAGGAATACATTAAATGCTGTACGAGAGGTCTTTACGCGTGGATAAAACGAGCAGAGAAAGAACCAAGGAAGTGACAAACCAATTAGAAATGTGCAATTAACTATATCAAGGCGAAGTAAAGTTATCATTTATTCTCATAGGAACCTTGCTTCTATGATAACAAACCTGACATTTGGAATTAAAAAGAAAAGAAAAAAAGAAACGGACAACTTTAATTACTCCCAGTACCGTTCTTTATTTTTTTTATTATAAAGTTAGTTCGCAGCTTGACTGCATCTTGTTTTCTTTCCTTGCTTCGATTTTATTATATTTTGTCAATGTAGTTTTATTGCTATCTAGCAACCTTGGCTAAGTTATAATACGAAGCGAGCAAACGTTTTGCTCCTCAATCCAATAGTCACACGTTTAATCGACTTCCGGTCTACACCAATATTTTCTCAACAGTTGGTCATTTTCTGACGGATTATAGAGCGAGATATCTGTATGTGCTAGCGAGTCCCACCTGTCTTTGCAATAGTCTTTCATAGACCTTTTCCTTCGTGTACTTAGGGTAACGCACGAAGAAAAGAGAACGTTGTTTTGTTTTATGTCAGGACTTGGGCTTTATTATTCGAAAATATATTTTGCGTTTACGTACGTTAGTTTTCACTTGTGTGCTATGAACTTTAAATTTTTAAAATTTTATTTGCCACATGTCGGGTCAGGCTAGGGCAGAAGGTGCCACAAAAAAATTGAAAGCCGTTTACAACACCCTGTAACGCCAAATTAGAGCGCAGCTCTTGAGGAGGAGAAGGGAAGGGTACTAGGGCAGGGTATACCCTCCTGCCTCCTCCTCACCTCCTGATCCTCCCTGCTACTCCTCCTCCCCTCCTCCCTCCTCTTCCTCTTACTCTTGCTCCTCTCCTCCTTCTCCCTTCCTCCTCCCCTCATACTTTAAGCTCCTCTCCTATCCTCCTCCTCCCTCTCCTCCTCCTCATCCCTCCTCCTCCCCTCTTCTCCTCTTCCCCCTCCTGCTCCCTCTTTCTTCCTCCTCCCCTTCCCCTCCTCCTCCCCTTCTCCTCCTCCCCTTCCCCCTCCCCATACTACTCCTCCTCCTCCCCTCCCTCTCGTCCTCCTCCCCCTCCTGCTCCCTTCTCCTCCTCCCCGCGCGGTGCATCATGGAGAATGTACCATACTGCACCACGCGGGACTTTCGTGACGCCACACATGATGTCACGAGGGTCCCGCCTGGTTCATTAGGGGATATTTCCCATAATGCACCGCACGGTTACGCCGACGGCGATGGCGATGCCGCTCAAGCCGGAAACGGGGTCTAAGAGTCGCGCTCTAAAACACTGCCAAACCCAAGCAAAGACCCCTTCTTTATTAAAACAAACCGAAGAAAACAGATACAGAGGCTAGAGTCCCGCTATGAGAGTTATATGTATGCAATGTTTCATAAAAGGCATTTTCGCAACTTTCCTTTGACATGTTAAGGAGTTTGGCGAGGGTATCCCTTCATATCGTTTGCCAGAAAGCCATGTTAGCGTCGATGGGTTGTTATCATCCCACGCTAGATAAGATTTTCCAATTTCTAAACAATACAATTATCTACACACGGTGCCATTGAAATGCTTCTAGTTCCACTATTTCGGGCCTTAGTGTCTCTGTGTTTTCATTCTGTCGCTTGTTTGTCGAAGCGGTGGAACCATCTTCCAATCTATCATAGATACACTCACTAGAGAGAGATAAAGAGCTAGAGAGATAAATAAAGAGAAAGAGAGATAAAGAAAACAGAAGAAGCAATGAACTATAAATAAGTTAAAAAGCACCGTTACCGCGGAGGACGAGAAGCCTTCAGGCTCCATAAAGCACGGAGCTGTAAATTGTAGCCCTGACGCGCTTTTCCTTGTTTTCTTTTCTTTTACACGCCCCACTACATTCTCACGTCTCGGTTAATGGCTGTAATCTACTGAAATGACATCGCGAAACCACAGACGTTCGTACCTAACAGACACCCCGCAATGCCCCGCGCGGATACTTAAGGCTTTGGGCTATAAAGCGGTCTTCCGCCATCATCAGCTCCCGTGCTACCCCCGTCAACCGAATGTCCACGTAAGGTGTGCACTCCTACGATACTCTGTACCGACAAGAAATATATATAAAAAAAAACAATGCCTAAACCAACGGTCAGTCCTAAGAGTTTGTTCCTGGTTCAAATGGGAAGGCGCAGCTGAAAGGACCCTCAGCAAGCCGAACTTGTTACAAGCGCGGTGAACGAAAACGGTCTGGATGAATCTAGCTGCGGGTTCATTTCAAACGAGCAGGTCCGCACTGCAATAGACGCAGTACTATTTCAACGAGGACTGGCAGACGCCAGATAACGACGTCCGAAGTTGGTCGGTTGCGTAACTGCGGCTTCGGGTCGTTTCTAGGCTTAATCAGCTCGCGCCTTTAAAAGACGCTGTGTAAAACTTTCTTTCTTTTCTTTTTTGCGATGATTTGTTACAAGGATTGAAGAACTGGAAGTCGGAGGTTCGCGTTCACGAGGCGTTCCTTGTCCCCGCCCTTGCGTTAGTCTTGATGATTATGATGATGGCACATACATGTGAAGTGAAAAAAAAATATCCTGCGCATGAACCGTCGTCAGAAATGAAAAAAAAAATATAGTTGCACGTTGTATATATATATATATATATATATATATATATATATATATATATATATATATATATATATATATATAGAGAGAGAGAGAGAGAGAGAGAGAGAGAGAGATAACGTGCAACTAAACGCCTGATTATGCATACTGACGACCTGGATTCGAGTAATTGCAGTCGGAGTTTGGTAAGATGAACTGGAGTCGACATATTTATGTACCTCTTCTCTATGTAATTACGCGGTATGTGGGCGAAATAAATATGGTAGAGCTTTTATTTTTTTTTTCTTCATGTGAATTACAGGAAAAAGTTTTGGCGTAATATATATCGACGATTTTGTACCCATTTTGATATTTAACATTTAAATCAATTCCTCGTTCTGATAACTTAGCAAAGAAAGATCTTATGTGAAGGAAATTTGTTTTTATTGCAGTTAGTTTGTCCTTTCTGTATCTTTCAATATTAGGCCGGATATTTCATACATGGTTTTAATGTTATTTTATTTATTATGACATAAATGGCGTGGTTGTATTGCTACTGCCAGAGCCCCTATGAATAAAAAACTGGACGAAGATAAATGCAAGAAAACTCAAGACACCAACGACTCCACACGCTTACACGTTTGGACAAAACAAATTAATTCCTCAATCTGCTAATCAATTGAACAACGACTATATCAATTAGTGGTAATTGTAATCCGAATTTCTTGGCTACCGACGTCAAATATAATTAAATCAAAATTACAATTATGTTTGTCAAATGTAATTAATAACCATAACAAATTGCTACAAATTGATATTTTTACAGCGATTTAGTTATAAAAAAGACCAGCTTATGTTTAAGGCCTATGTTCAAGAAAAGGAGCAACTCAAACCACATAGAGCATTTGCAATGTAATGGCGGACACGTCCCGCGTGGATTGGTCGCTTGTGCGCATACGCGGGTCTTCCGGGTGGCGAGGAGGATAACGGGGACAGAGGCCGAGCAGAGCTTGGAGACACCCGGAGACGATCAACGCCTTTCAACTCCCCCTCACAGCACGTATTGCAAACGCGGGCCATACACCACGTGACTTCGATTGAGCAGTCTGAAACACTCTGAAATTAGGTCCCATGCAGCCTACATGACCGTTGCTTCGGTGGGCCGGGAAGATGTTCAGCGGCACGTTTGGAAGCATTGCGTTTTATTTAGGTGTTCCAAATCCAATCAAGTTTGTGCAGGTATGAACTGGTGTCTGCATGGAAATTTTAATTAATTAGGTAATAACGTATACAGCAATGTCTCGTTAATATGGACATCTCCGTGCCCCCCCCCCCCCTTCCCCCTCCCCCCTCCCCCCAACAAAATCGTCCATAATATCAGTTGTATTTTCCCAGTCTGTCCTCGAAAATGGTGGTCATATAGCGAAGAATCCATATAAACTGGGTCCATATAAACGAGGCATCGCTGTATTCGAGAAATGGAGTAGCTCATCTTCTAAATGGAGTCGACGGCTACCGTGAAGTCAATGTGGCGCTGAAGAAATTCCGGATGTGGAAAAACAGTTTCAGTTTCCACCTTATGTAAGCCCGACTTTGCGCGCGGTCCTAGTTTCAGCGCGGCCTTCCGAAGAATGTCCAATTTACGGACGGCCGAACCGCCCCTCGTCTTGAGTAGGCCGCTCTAGCACAGGCAAGGAAGAGGCTAGGCAAGGAACCTTGCGAAGATAGTTTCACCTTTCGACCGTCCGAGCCGTTTCGTGTTTCACCAGATCTAATATTCCCGGGAATGTGTTGTCCGTGTGCGATGTACCGATTTTTTTTTTTTTTTTTTTTTTTGGCACACGCCAATAAATGAGGTTTTTACAGGCGTTATTTTGACGTCCAAGTTGTTGATCTGCGCTGCCAAGGTTTTGAGGACAATGGTCTCCCAGTGCGTCTAACAAAATTATGGAACGACATCGCGACAACGCCTTTTTAAAGAGAAAGCTCCTCGCCGGTCGACAATCGTTACAGTTATGCGCAAATTTCGATTTCAAAATGAGCCTCAAAGCAAAACAAACTACGGGTAAGGGATTAGACTGCGCGATTTGAGTTGGCCTTTAAGGAATGGCGACACCGGCTCACTGTGTAGGTGAGAAATTTAGCTAGTGCAGTAAGTCGGCTAGCCTGGGATTTTTAACGTATATTACAAAGTAGTGATCACAAGAGCGCACACCGATACGATGCTCGTAGAAATCGGAACTGGCAGGGACGCCTTCACTTTCTCATTCGTCTTATTTCAAAATTTCGCGTCCCCTCCCAAAGACTGTATGAGCAATCCTACCACGAGCTTCGCCATTGCAGGTGACCTGAAATTAAAAGACCACAAACAAGTGCAAAAAAAAACAAAAAAAACAAAACAAAAAAAAAAAAAAAAAACATTGCGTTTCGGTAGTTTTGCTTAGTTCAGTGCCACGCCGGAGCACTGCGCTGCTGTTTTCTTCAAAGGGCTGCACGAAACACTCCCCTCGGGCATAGGAAGGTTATTAAATGAAACACATAAAGGGGCTTTATACCTTATAAAAACGTAGGCTAGGAGCCACAAGTGCGAAAGTTCTTTTGAAACGTATGTTGGGCATCTACTTTCTCGCGCCTGTATACCTTTTGGAGCACTGCACACATCCCTGGGACAGAAGAGAATAAAAAGCGCGAGCGCGTCAAAAGCACTGATGTCTCAAATATACTATACGGTGCATCACAAAACGCGAGCCAACCAAAAGTTGTTTCTGAAAAAAAACTAAGTATCGCAATAAAAAACGACCGATGCGTTCATCATGATCAAAGCGCCTGTTTATGCTTAAGAAGATCCCAAATGGCATTGGCCAATATGACAGCAATTATTACTTTTCCTATAAGATGCGTAGTTTTTGCCAGGAAACTTGCGCCGACATGATTACGATATTTATTGTGTCATACATGCGCGTGGTGCGAGCACTCTGAAGAAAAAGGGTGTAAAAGGGTGTATCCTTACACCCTTTGTCCCATATAATACACCCCCAAAACTTCAATTCGACGTACAGCGCCCTACAGTCGAACAGACGGCCACAAATTTTACGAAGGGCTTGATAGCCGTGTGGTACAACTTATTAAAGTAGCTAATGTACGTTTTACTGACAAAAAAAACAAAACATATTTGGGGTTTTCTTGGCCCTACTGCAAAAACTGAGTGTTTTCTTTATGTGGTCTTTGATACGTACTTTAGCTATTTAATAAGTTATATCGCACCGTTATCAAACCCCTCGTAAAATTTGGGGCCGCCTGTTCGACTATAGGGCTCTATACGTTGAAATGAAGTTTTGAGGTGTATTATATAAAACGAAGGGTGTAACGATACACCTTTTTACACCCTTTTTTCTTGAAAGTGCGGGCCAGCAGTGCGAGGGCCAGTTGCGGCAATTTACACTTGTTTTTGCACGATGCACGGCTGTCGAATTTGCAAGCTAATCTAAAGTAACACGAGCGCTTTCTTTGTCCGGTGATGGATAACAAATCATATATTTGCTCGAATATGATGCGCACTGTTCATAAATGCGGTCTGCACGTCCATTTTTTTTTTTTCGGAGCATGGAGATGCCTAATTTTTGTCAGACGTGAGAAGAGCCTAGCAAATGACAGGGCAGAGATAATTAACGGTCTCATATGAAAGTTCTATCTAATCACAAATCACAATGTATGAGTTTCCCGTTTCCTGTAACAAACTTGTCCTGTAGTTTTTATTAGCTTGACTCATTCCGGCGGCCTTAAAGGGATACTTCAAGAGGGAAAAAAGTTTTTTTTAAGGGAACGTTAGTGAATTCTAATTAATTAGCCGACTTATCGCAAAGATTAGCCACCCACATAATGTCCTCCTGGCCGTATAAGTCACCTGCACAAACCCTGTAAGTGAAGCTTTCACGCCTTTTTTAAACAAATCTGCAAAGCTTGAAAAAGAAAACACACACCTAAGTCTGCATTAGTTTTCTTTTCATTTCTTTTTAGGTATTAATTACTGGTATCTGCACGTTCCACTAGTAATTACTCGTCTCTCAATGAGACCTTAACTGGGACGATAAATAGGCACCCCATAGAAAGCTCAGGACAATCTTACCTCGAACGTTATTTTGTTTCAAAGTCGTTTAAAATGAACGTGCTCGTCGAAAAGCCAACAGCTTAAAAACACTGACTTGGTGTTATTGAATCAATTATATAAAAATTGCAGTTTCTAGGTGGCGCAACACCGCCCGGTTCAAAAAGTTCGGCCGTATTCATTCGTCCCTCAACCCATAGGCTAGACGTCATGCGTGCATGTGCCTGTTAATATTTTGTGGCGCTTCAAACAAATCAAACGTTGAAGATAAATCTCCATGTAATATGACTCAAGTCGTTCGTTGTTTGACACGTGTTACTAATGCCAGTGAACGCCTTCTTGAAATGGTTTTTGTTTCCTCTAAGATTGCACAACAAGGTGCCCAGTGCGAAATAGTCGAAGGTATCTCTGATCACTCTTTAGTAGTATGCAATCTAACGTTGGCTTGTCAGTTATCAACTACTACCGACATTAAGCGGTACCGTGACTTTAATAATGCGGATGATGTCGATATTTTATACCTTCTGCAGGGAAGCTATTCGCTTTTTTACAGTATGTATGATCCTGTTACAACTACTACCAATGAATTGTGGTTACGGTTTAGAGGTATATATAGTTCAGCACTGCATTCAGATGTTTGTTCCATTGCCTATTAGGAAAGTGAAAAAGTTTAACCCATGGATTACACGTGACATTCTACATTTGAAGCGTAGAATACGACGACTTTTGGTAACGGGAATAACATTTCGTTTATACCGTTTTTAAGCAGACAGTTGAGGTATTCTTTTAAAAAAGCTAAACACCGTTTTTTTTAACGTCACCTTGCATAACTATCTGCTTAGTGATCCCCAAAAGTTTTGAAGGTTTTTGAAACGAAAGAAATGTTCTTTCTCGGACATGAAACTGTGCAATATCCTAACAAATAACAAGCAGTTAATTTCAAATGCTTTCAACGAGTATTTCACGTCTATGTTTACCCTGGAAACGGGAATAGTTTCAAGTTATGAGATTCTAGAATAGTGAGTCCGGACATCAGCATTACTGAAGAGGGAGTTTTTGCGGCCCTCCTTAACCTTGACGTGAGGAAGAGCCACGGTCCCGACCACATTCCAAATGTTTTTTTGTTTCGATACGCTGAATGGTCGGCAAAGTTTTTGAATTTGATTTATTGCCATAGTCTCAATACGGGAGACGTGCCTGATGAATGGAAAAAGGCTAGGGCGATACTAATATTCAAATCGGGCGACAGTCAATGCGTCGAAAACTACAGACCTGTTTCACTTTTCTGTACGGCCAGTAAAGTTCTTGAACAATTCGTATTCGAACATCTTATAACATTTTTTGAGGACAGTATGTTTTTTTCAGGACGAACAGCATGGATTCAGACGGCGTTTTTCCACTATAACACAACTTGTTCATACGATGCACGAACTTGCGGTTGTCATTGATATCGGTGGACAGACAGATGTTATCTTTTTAGATTTTGCGAAAGCATTCGATCGAGTCTCCCATGAAAAACTACTGCATAAGTTACGCTTCATCATCAGTAACGAGAACATATTACGATGGCTCGATTTCTATCTTACTAACCATGCGCAGTGTGTTAGTGTTGAGTCTGTTTTTCCCCCGAGTCACCCGTTTTCTCGGGCGTGCCCCAGAGCTCGGTCCTTGGGCCGCTTTTGTTTTTAATTTTCATTAACGATTTAAAGATACACCACCCCAATGTACAAAGCCGATTTTTTTGCTGACGATTGTGTTTTATTCGCTAAGGTAAACAACCCGTCTGATCAAGAAGAATTAAATTATTGTCTATCTTTGGTTCATGCATGGTGCATAAAATGGAATATGGTTCTGAACCGTAAAAAGTGCGTTCCAATGGCCGTGACGCGGAAGAACAACCCTTTGTTTTTTTACATATTTTATCAATGGAGTACCACTCGAAACTGTTAATCAATATCAATACCTCGGAGTTTTAATTACCTCTGATTTGTCACGGAGTGCACATATTGAGTTTATAGCTCGCAAAGCAATGCGGAAGCTCTGGTTTCTTAAACGAAATATTAACCTCTGCACCTGAAACTAAACTGACTGCTTATAAAACCATCATTAAGACCAATGCTAGAATATGCATGTATTCTATGGGACCCACATACAAAGCTGTAGATTGATATGTTAGAGACTGTGCAAAAAAAAAAAAACATTGCGGTTTGTGTACAACCGTTATGGTTTCATGTCATCCGTTTCAGATTTGTACCCAAGATCGGGATTGAGTGATTTAGCAACCCGGAGAAAAACAGAACGGCTGAAGTTTCTTTATAATATGATACAAGGTAATTTGCGACTGCGTCTCTGTGATTACACTTTATTTAACGAAACAAGGCCCACGAGAGGCAAACACCAATTAACACTTGTCGAGCCATTGTGTCGAACCACTTTGTTCAAAGCATAATTTTTTCCTAGAACCCCGTGTGAGTGGAATAAGCTTCCTGAAAGTGTTGTAAATTTGAGGTCATTAGATACTTTTAGTGAAGCACTACTCTCGCACTTTGTTGAGTAGTGGCTCTGTCTGTTTGTTTGCACTGCTTCCGCTTGTTTTTGAATATTGTTTTTGTACACCTCTTGCCTGGGCGTTCTACAGAATGGTGGCAGTATCACCAAACAAATAAAATAAATAAATCTTCTTTGTATAGATTGTCGCGCGCCGGGATGTAGATAAGTAAACAAATATCATAAATCATGAAATAGCATCGTGGGATGCTCCAGAGTATAAAGGTATAAAGTATAAATGTTTTGCGCGTGGATTCAACAAACTAATTTTGTACGAAAATAATAAATTGGCAAAACAATATGCACTTGATAGCAACGCTTGCGCTAATCGGGTTAAACAAAATAAACGAAACGAAATTCGAGCAAACATTGTATTAAATTAGAAGCAGTATCTACCAGCGTAAAGGGTTGTCATCTATCTGTCCTTCACTTAGTGAGTTGCCCACCCACGATCAGCAGCCTTGAATTTAGTTTGAGCAAGAACGAAACAAGAAAAACTTCCTTGATGAAACAATCTATCCTATTTAGGCATCTATCGAACAGTCAGCTCTAAAACCGTGCTGCAGAACACACGTAAACAAACGAAGACACAAGGTCTCGCCACACAGGCACAAACAGGCACACACACGAAAAATCGGTAATGCCGGAAAACTAATTTGGTGTAGATTTCAACACCCCCGCGACCCCTACACAGCAAATAGAATGTAGCCTAAAATTAAAATGAAAAAACCGCTCATAAACAACCACAAAAACAGCAATGAATAACCGCCAAATACAAAGAGCAAAACTGGGCCAATCCGCAAGCGAAATTGAAGTTTAACGAAAACTAATCTTCTTTTTTTTTTTTTCACTGCTACACAAGAAAAACAAAACAAAAGACAAAATAAAGTAAAGTAAGATCTTTTTTTTTTCTAGGTACTAGCGACGTGGTTGTTTTTAGCAACTAAGGTTGAACGAGATGATGATGATGATACAAATAATAATAATATAATACTAATATCAAAAAGAAAAACACCGACTCTCATATCCTACCGTCATTTGGCGTGTAAGGAACGACGGCGGTGTAACTGATATGAGCTGTAAACAATTTTCCTTTATCTTGTCCGGTGGCCACAAAAAAAAAAAAAAAAAAAAAAAAAAATATATATATATATATATACGCGATAAAATACGCTGAAGCTTGGCTATGACGAGTTACCAGCGGCAAAGAGTATATAGGACATCGGAGCCAGGCAGGCAAGGCACGACGTCCTTCTACATCGTGTACTCAAAAGCATTTTGTGAGGTTGGACCGAAAGAAGCAGGCAACTGAAATAGCTTCCCATTTACAAATGCTTTCTTTTTTGTATATTTTCTTTTAACTTGGTGGCGATGACTCGATTGCTGAGCTGAAAGCTTAAAGCCGCCATCGGCGTTTCGTACAGGTTATCCTTTCAGACTATCCACACATGATGGTACCTACGAACTCGATAACACACCTCCGCATTCGGTTTCAGAGTACAAATGAAAACCCCGATCAGATTTTGCTTGTCCGGGCGTGTGTGTGTTCGTTTCGATTATATGTATTTTAATATCTACGGAATCCAACAGTCGAGGCTGCAAAAAATCGCGGCAGATTGTTTTATTTGTTTGTCTTCGTTTGTTTTCGTTCATTTTGGGACATGGTCCGATATCAACGCTGTTAAGAAAAGCCACAGAAGAAATAAGATATTAAATGTGGCTTCAGCCCTGGTACCGACGACCGCCCTCATGCTGGACCTGGTCTTCGCGAACTTTGTTTGTTTGTTTCTATTTTGAACCTTTCAGGTCTTTCTGCGGTGGACGGTCGTTTTAAAGACTTTGTCTTTCTCAAACTTTAATTGGTTCGAATGCGTGGTCGAGATGGTCGTTCGATTGTCGACATTTCATTTCTGCGATACCGTTGCGAGCTCTCCAGGTAGCGAGGAAGACATGGTGAGCCACAATTCAATCAATTTGTGATGAGTCTTCGAAAATTGAGAAACGTTACTTTTGAAAGGAAACACCCGAAAGGTTGACCAGAGAGATAGTCGATCTCATAAAAGCCCTAAAGCAATTAAAGGTATATTGTACGCGAGGGAGACAAAAATTAAACTGCCTCCACGACTACGCACACGTTGCCTTACATTGATTGAACCAAACTGTCTGGCTTGGGACTTTAAGAAGAAAACAATACCCCGAGCTGTTGCAGTATAGGTGAAGACTTGGGCGAGCTGGTTTTCCATAATGAAGAATTAAAAACAGCGCGAACAAGACGACGGACAATATGAGACGTAGTCACGTAGACAGAAACAGCGCTGACTCTCAACTGAACTTTATTGGAGAGCAGCACATAAAAATCGCCGCGAATATATAGGACGCAATTCTTATCACTTTGTCTTGCACTATGACTGTCATACACCTGCACCCAGAAACGCCAGTTCTCTATCGAACAGAGCGATCAAGGGCGCGCTTACACACGTCATGTGGTACGCCTTGGCAACCTCCCTCGTTGTTTGCTGTCTATACCCCCCAGATGACTGTCTTCTAACATCGGTTCATACCCACATCTGTCACAATTTCATTTCATTTCATTTATTATCCCTTAAAGGACCCGCCAGGGGCATTACATAAGGGGGGGCAATAGAAAGAAGCACACAAGTAGAACTTTTATACAATAAAAACAAAAAACAAAACATAGAAACAAGATGTGGCTGAGCACTGGCCATAGGTAGGAGCATCGCACTGATTACATATTAAATATAGACGATACAGCATGTCTGAAGAGGTCGGGGTCACTGATGAGCACTACATGGTCCGGTAGATTGTTCCACTCTATTATGGCAAGAAGAAGAAATGAGTTGTTAAAGGTGACAGTGGAACCATGGATGCGACGTACACTAAGGGAGTTAAAAAGTCGTCGGGATGAACGATGCGGTTCTAACAGTAGAGACTGTCTAAGTAGAGGGTGGTAATAGAAAATCTTCTGGAAAAGACCGATGCGTGATATTCTTTGGCGAGAAATGAGAGTGGGGAGGCATAAGGAAGCCTTCATGGCCGACACACTGGCAGTGCGTTCATAATTAGAAAGAATGAATCGGGCAGCACGATTCTGAATGGCGAGATGAATGGCGAGATTGCCCGAGGGCGATGGCCTCATCCACGCACCACATATCTCGACGTGGAAATGACGTGTGTGAAAGCGCGCCATTGATTTAATGAACTGGCGTTCTTGGGGGCACGTGTATGACAGTCATAGTTGATGACAAGGTAATAAGAATTTTCAACCTCCTTTTGCCCCCCCCCCCTTCCTCCCCCCCCCCCCCTCCCCCCCCCCCCTGATTTCCTCTTTATAACACACAATCCAACCGCTTGCTGCAGTAACATAATCCGTGTTTTAGTGACTCAAGCACTGACAGGCAGGATATAAATAATGTTAATATATAATGCACCACCACCACCATATATATTAAAGTTAGAGTCACTGCATATAAAACGTAATTGTGTTGCCTGTATGTTTAGTTAGCGACAAATTGGTCAGCCCCACAGAGCGTCTGGTGTCTCAGCTGTAGATGAACAATTTTGACCGTAAAGTACCACTGCTATAATCTGGGATCTTGAACGTGCAGTGACACACGACCGCACGTCGGTGTACGATGTTTATCGAGATTAAAATGGGCAGGGGTGGGAATTGAACCCAGACCGTGTGCCGCCTTAGCTGGTTAAGTAAATACACTTGAACGAGGGGCTACTGTCGGTGACCATTGTCAAGAATTCCCATGTAAACTCCCCTGAGGGGGATTCATGTTACTCCGCCAGTAAAGCGCTTTAATTTATTTTCTGGGTGTTGTTTTTGTTTTAATATTGCAGCGCACCTGGCATCAAGGCTGTCAGAAATACCGACTTCTTGCAGCAAGTTTTCTCTTTATGTTGCAAAGTCGTGCACGTATACACGTTTGTTTGCGGTAATTTCAGGGCAACAGCCTGAGAATCGTGTTTCCATGGAAGTGCTCAAATGTGCGCGCTTAAGCTTGGTCAACCAGACTTAGCCACCTTCGAGAAGCTTCACAAAACGCCGCCAATGTTATGTTGTTGTTTTTTCGTTTTTTTTTTTTTTTGCTAATTTTGGCTTTCAGTTACGTTGCGAAATTCGTGGGTGTACCAACTTTTTCTTCGTTGTGATATGTGTGGGGTGACGTGAAAATGCCACGAACATCCCCATCGAAGTAACCAAAATCAGAATGAGTAAAAAAAAGTGTGTGTACCTGACTTTGCAGCATTATCCGTGGCACATGGTGGCACAATCATTAAATCAATAGAAAATATCAAAAGCTATCGGAATATTATTCTTATTTTTTTTTTTACTTTTGCACTTAGAGTAAACCGAAATTGCTCTGAATGTCCTTTTGGAACTTGCCTGGAACCGGCGAACAACAAAAAAAGTTTGTTTAAAAGAAACGTCCAACAAAAAACCGCTTCCTGTCTATCAAACGAGCGGGTGTTTAGCGTTTCGAGTTGTCGACACGCAAAACCCGCCTGATGACACCTCACTAAAATTGGTTTTGTTGTCATTCCTAAATTTTAAGAAGTAAAATTTTTCTCACCCGAAGGGCAGGACGGGTTGTAATCACTTTTTAAAGGCAGCAGCCATCACACGACAGTCCCATTCGAAAACACGATAAACCCATTAATTCGTCGCACCTCCCACTTAAACAAACACAAACGCGCACGCACGCACACGCAAATTCTCACTCCTAACTACCGTGCTCCTAACCCACTCGTAGAAGGATCAGACGAAAAAAGAAAGCAACACATACCCCGGCTTCCATGCCAATGTGAAATTCACGGCACCGCAAAGCTTGTGCTGGCAGTAGAGCGAGCGTGCATGACCTTTCATGCCAGATTCAAGGTGTACCCAGATCACCGACGACGGTTTGTCAGGTCCGCGTATCAGCTGCATAATGTCACCGTCTCGACGAAATCTGCTTAAGAGCTCTGCTACCCTGAGCATCTGAGTTCCCTTTTGCTTGTGTGCGTGTGTGTGCGTGTGTGTGCGTGTGTGTGTGTGTGTCTGTGTGACCGTGTGTTTTTGTTCACTTTACACAGCCGCCTACCAGTCAAAGGGCGATTCGAAATTAACGTCACTTTCACGTCAGAGTAGACCGGAAAATCTCTGCGTATTTCATATCTCCACAATCCAACGTCAGGGGACGAGTACATTCAAGTCGAAATATCTTATTTTGCTTCGTTTACTTCATACATATAAAGCGTCCGGGGAAGGAAGGGGGGGGGGGGGGAAGGGCAAGTGCATGAATAAGGTAGAAACGGTCGCAAATATATAACTACATAAAGATGACAAAGAAAATTCTAGCGACGAACGGGGGAATGGATAAAGAGAAGTCCTTCTTTTCAGAGTTTCATTGCTACCGTTGAATGATTGTTACGCTCAAAGCAATTAAAATTATATGGAAGAAGGGAATAGGCTGCCCCTTTTTAAAAGTTTCTTGGGCGGTGTGCACCTATGTATAATCTGTGGGACCCACTGGCGCAAAAAAAAAAAAATGGAGAAGGGCTAAGGCACTAAGCATATATTATGGAATTCATTTGTCTATGGACGTGTCCCTTGGGGAACCACGTTTCCCTAAACTTTGGGGGATGCGTGAGTTTTTATTTGTGTTTGAATTGCGTTGCGTTTTAGCATCGCGCGATGCTGCGACGTTTTGAATACTTGCTAACTTAGGGAGACCAAAAACGATCACTTTATGGTCTGGCTAACTAGTGTTGAGCGTATGTCTACTCGTTTATAACGAGCGTCAAAGATGTTCTGTTTTTTTGTTTTTTTTTTACAGACAGGAGTTTTTAAAAAGAATTATGAGATAACTTGCCTCTCTCCAACACCTCTTTCCGCAAACGGACAGGCACAGAAAGGTAATGCGTGAAATGTAAAAAAAAACAAAAAAAAACGAAATTGCTTTTATTTAAAAAAAAGAGATTATAAATGGGATAATTATAATTTTAGTAATAAATAGGTGGATCAGTCAGGCTCACGGGGTCATAAAACAAACAAAAAATCGGGCTACGATGCTGCACCAAGAGCAATTGAAGCAACAACACAGAAAATGGAAACGCAGTAATGGCCAAGCACGGCGCCGGTGTCACGTTGCAGAAAATGCCCGACGACGTCGTACTGCTGTTTTCTCGTGAGCCAGATAAGATCTCTCAGCCTTCCCACTGCCAGCTTCGGATATTATGATTTTTGTTTTTTTAATGGTAGAAAGGTAGAAACTGAGAGAAAGGAGGAGACGAAGCGCGTGCGGGAACGTCAGAACACCGAGCTCAGCTGGTTGGAATGAATAGTGGGTAGGGCTAGCTGTCCTTGTCACTACTCACTCTTCGAACACGTTGTAACGCCAGAATGCGACGTCTGGCGTTTGGCTTTCGCGTTCGACCACGTTCGAGCAGTAAGTAGAGTCATAACCTCCTATAAACTGACAAAGCCTGGTAGATCGCCGCGAGAAGCGGCCGCCGAAATGAAAAAAGTGGAGCGGCAAACAACGGATGGGAGGAGAGCCACGTGACTGGCGCCCCGCTGCGGCCAGACGCCGAAACACACTTCTCCCGAGCGATCAAGTGTGTTTCGGGTCCTCGCCGCTGCAAAAGCTGTGCGCTGACGTTCAGGTACCAGGAGAAATGGCTGTTTGATGCTGTGTGCTACCAGATCCTCGAGCTCCGAATCTGCAACCGGGCACTCTATGGCTCCCGTCGTCGAAATGCCAGGCTTTGTGAGTACAGAGGGGGCTATAATAGAGTCTGTAGCTAGTTTTTGCGTCAACCCCATATTCATTCAGGTCAGAGCTCTGCGCTCTGACATCTTCGCGCTTTTATCCCCCTCTATCTCCCAGTTTCTACCCGTATAAAACACCTTCGTAAAAAAAAAAAAAAAAAAAAGGCAGGGCGTGGGTTGCGATGGATACACTTTTTGATTCGTGATTTGTTTCTTGGTCGTTCTTATCGGCTAATGCCGATAAGAACGACCAAGAATGTTGCACGGGGCTTCTTAAGCTGCCAGTCACACTAAAAACAAATGTATGCAGTGGTGTTGTCACAACAAGGAAGCCTGCACAATCTCTGCCTTCCTCGCTGCGACAAACGAGTGTTATAGGCATTCAGATCAACTTTTATTCCGTTTCGATTAGTCTTCAAGATGTCAAAAACCATATTGATAGCTCTCGACTGGTTTCTGTTGTTTACACCTGAAGCAAATTACCTCGAGTACCTCGTAGTTAGAGTGATCAGCTACGAGTAAGACGGACTTGGTTTATGGGTCTTGTATCAACAGACCCGAATGGAGTCGATGACGCAGCGAGTTTCCTAGGAGCTCTTCTTTTTCTTCTTTTGAGAGGAAAAATCTAAAAAGAAAATATAAATATGACAATTTAGGAGTGGCCGGCCCAAACCAAGTGCCAACCTCTCCCCGACTAACACAAATAAACTACTACTACTACTACGAGTGATACGACTAAAGTTCCATACGCTAATGAAAGATAATTTTGTTGGCAGGTGCTTTATGTGTTTGGAATATAATTTGGGAACAGCTGATTTTAACAAAAACCCCAGGTGCAAAAAAAAAAGCGTGCTTGAGGCAAACTGAGCAGTGAGACAAAACACAGAAAGACGTCCGTCATATTGCCATTACCACACAAGAATTACATTTACTTTTGGCACTATGCACATGGAACTAAAAAAGAAAATTCTCTCAGTGAGCCAGAGCTGGCAGCGACTTTCAGTTTTTACTTTAGACTGCCACACTCCAGAATTATGCTAATCTATTCTTGCTATACGCGGTCTTGAGGAGTTAGTACATAATGCCCAAAAACTCGGAAGTTCTCCAACTTCCTCGCGTCTCGAGAAACGAAATGACTGAGACCATGGGAGTCCCGTCGGCTTCCTCTTTGCAGGCAGCGCACGTACGATGGGTCCGCTCCCATTGCTGTTGGCCCTGCTCGTGGCGTCGCGCGTCTCGGCGTCCGCGGCCCTCCCGGACCCTTCGCCGGGGATTGTCGACGACCCGCCCTTCATCCAACTTCGGGGCCAGAAGCGCGCCTTGGGATTCTTCCTGATTCACTCACTCAACCAGCAACCGGAGGCTCCGAACGAGCAGCCACAGGCCTCCGGTCGGCCACTGGCGCAACCGCTCCGCTGGGGCTGACGTCATATCCGGAATGACGTCACATACGGGTCAATATCACGTCCGAAGTGACATCACATCCAGGCCAACTTCATGTTCGGTGTGACATCACATCCGGGCCAACGTCATGTCCGGTGTGACATTACGCCCAAGTCGGCGAGAGACGTCCAATCTGGATTCGCATCGTTTGCAGTGAGACTTCACGTCCGGGCTAACGTCACGTCCGGAGTGACGTCACATCCGAGCCAACGTCATGCCTCCTGGAGTGACACCAGACTCGGGCCAACGTCACGTCCGGAACGGCGTCACATTCGGGACCCCGTCACGTTAGGCGTGAATCACATCCGTGCTTACGTCACGTCAGGGTTAATGTCATATCCGGAGTGACATCACATTCGGGGTCAACGTCATGTCCGGAGTAACATCATACCCGAGTCGGCAACAGACGTGCGATCCGGATTCTTGTCATGTGCGGTGTGATGTAACATCCGGACTGAAGACGTATTTGGCGTCGCAGTTCATCCAAGATGGTGGCGTATGATCACCTATGACACTGAGTCCGGTCAACGCCGTATTTAATGCGAAATATCAACCGGGAAGAAGACGCTTGAGAACAATTGCGAACTCGCGTTATGCTTGAACTGACTTTCTGTTCAGCACTTAGCTTTTCTGCGTTCTGAGTTGCGCTGGTGGTCCGTGTCTGGTGGAACAGGTGCACGGTGTCCACTCTTGGTCTGACGTCATCTTGACGTCATCCGAGTTAACTGCCATCAACGTTGGCTGCAAGTCCTCCGCTACAGCGGAGCTGCTTCCGGGGCTGACTATTATTTTACGCCTGCATTTCAGTTCGTTTCTCTTCTGCATCGATTGTGAGGTTGTTGTAATGAATAAATAATTGTTAGTGCTTCGTGCTGCGAAGATTGTTTCATTAAAGAATTACTTCTGATTTCCGTGAATGTGAGCTGTGCATACTTTGACCAATCAATAAAATAAGTGAAATGTCAGAAGTTAAACTCTTTTTAATTCCACCGTCTGAGAGTAGGTGGATTTCATCTCAAGACGCTGAGCGCGAAGGTGCTGTCTAGAGAATGCTTGAGTTCACCTCAAGCGGCCGTTGGAAGAACAGGGCGGTGCAGATGATCTAGCTATGAAAACATTACACTCCCCTGGTGACATCCCCTCAGAGTACGTGTCTTTGAGTCCGCTCATCATTGGATTTCAATACTTCTCAAAGAAACAGTAAAGTTTGAGCATTTTAGGAAGCTTTCGGCTTATCAACTTCGGTGACGATTAACAGGCTTGATTCTTTTGAGGTCATTCCCCGACTTTTACTTACGTATTTTTCTCTCTCTGTGGGTAATAAAAATGTTATGTACATGCGAAATTAGCAAGACACCAAATGAAATGAAATCAAATCAAAGTTTATTTAACATCACCAAGTACAAAGTACTAAACAAATGATGTATGGAGCTCTGACAAAAAGCCGCAAGGGTGCGGCTTGACTGGGTCTGAGCCCCCTCTGCATATGCATAGTCCCATTGCAATGTAAAAAAAACAAGCAAAAAAGATTCGGCAACAGCACTGGTAATAATACACAATAACAAACGAGTAACGCAACATCAGCATTACTTACTAAACATTAAACAATCAATGCACACGAAGATATACAAGGTAAAACAATAGATCTAGATATATAAACTGCATGGAACATGAAACACTTATTCTTCATTTCTAATTATCAAGTGAATTCAATAAAAATGGTAATGTGTAACATAAAGGTTGATTTCCGTAATTCGTACGTGCATGAGGAATGATCCATGTTTCATTGTGACGTGTGTTATAAATGTTAGTGTTTCTTGTTAATCTAGATAATTGTTCTATGTTGTTGTTATTTAGTTTTTTGCCGGCATAGTACCTCTTAAGCAGTATATCATTATGTAAAAAGTGAACTGGACGTACCTTAAGACTTTTAAAAAGTGGTTCGGTGTGCGCATCGTAGGGAGAGCCAGTGATAACGCGCACGGCTCTTTTCTGTAGTAAAAAGAGTTTAGTAAGGTTTGACGTGGTTGTAATCCCCCAAACTAGGTGGCAGTAGTTCATGTGAAAAAGAAACAGGGAATTGTAAATAAGCAATTTTATATTAGTGGGTAGAAAAAACCGCAACTTTGTAAGAATACCTACAACGCGAGAGAGTTTATTAGCAATTATTTCAATATGTTTGTTCCAAACTAAGTGTTCTTCAAATACAACTCATAGGCTTTTAACTGAGGGCACAATATCCACAGTAGAAGTCCCTATGATGAGGGGGTTCTCAATATTTTCTTTCTGATTTTTAGGTCTGAAAAGTACAGCTTTTGTTTTGGACTTGTTAATAGCTAGTGAATTCAACAGGGTCCATTGGTTTAATTTATCGAGAACATTATTTGCATGATTTATTAATTGCTTAATATTGGAAGAATTAAAAAAAAAAATAAACTGGCGTCGTCGGCATACATAACAAATTGGATATTTACTTTATAAAATATAAAGTAAACATGCAAGCTTATGCCTCTATTTAAGCAACAAAATATTTCGGTATATGGCGGATTTCTCATGACATTCGTTTTGAATATGCTGTTGTTGCGTTATTTTACTTTAAAAGATTGTTATTAAACGCTAATTTAATTATAAACCTGTGCTCGGGTCAAATTACTCTACCAATTTATCTCTCAATGCATGTCCCGCTTTTACAAAGGCAAATACGTTTTGACTATATTTATATGTCAAGAATGAATTAATTTTATAGCAGAATATATCTCTTCGTAAATTAATTATCATCGATGGACATCGTCTTACATAACGTCGTTACACGACAATGACATCGTAAAAAAAAACCTCTTTATTGCTGAAAAAATGTTATCGTGCGAAGAAATCAATGCAACGTATTGGGCCACAACATAAACACAACCCAAAATTATATGTCGCTAGAAGAAGCTATTGTTTTCCCCCAATAGCAGGACGCAAAAGGAAGCGAAGCAATCCAAATCGGCCCATTCTTTCCGGGTTGCCTCTTTGTTCATAAAGGAAAGTGTCAGATTTTTCTTCGAGGGAAAATGAGGGGTAAAGGAAAACGACTTTTCAAATTGTAAAGGCAGCAATACTCCTGGCACACAAAATTCGATGATACAGAGAAACAAAACGTCGGGGACACAACGAACGCAAACACAGGTCAAGAATCAAAAGCACGTTCGTTCTCTTTTCTTACCGAAAACGTAAAGCTTCCAAGGTGATGAGCTGTGCTCTTACCGACCAATGCCTTAATCCCACTGAATGCGCAGCGATAATAAGAGGGGAAAAAAATCAAAATCCTATTTGCACCGAGAACTTCGTCCCGGGAATTCATTTCTTACCACTCTCAGCCCAACACGTGTCTGAAGGCCAGGAGTGACCAGAGGATTTGTCCACAAGTGCTTGTAGTGTTACTCGAGTTGTGGCTGCCACCTTAGTCCCAGAGCTGATGGGAATTATTGGGCTGCTGGTTGCAGAAGGCACTGTGGTGTGCTCTCTGTGCCGTTAAGGTAGTGCTTGAAGTGTTCGGTCCTTATAGTTCTAGTTGCACTATAGTAGAGGTTTTTTTTTACTCTGTGTAATATATGTAAGAAAAGCAATTTAGCGAAGCTTTGCTTTCTTGGAGGTTGTTGAGAGCATTGGCCCTCTCTTTGTGCAGAGAGGTCCTATGAACATATACGGGTCATTGAATTGGGAATCGGGATTCGCCACGCCATCTCCAGCTTGTTTTTTTCTAGAGCTGGGTGTTTACCCCTGCTTAAGAAGTGGATTTTTCGCGTCATCTATTGAGTGCGGGGCACACTGAACGCAGACAGACTCGTGTTCAATCGGCGCTTCACTGACTGAGCACGAGCTTCAGCCGAAACGCTGACGTGGTGTTCGGCCAGGCGAGCGCTGCGTCAGAAACACACCAAACAAATAATTCATATCGCTGTTTTCCCCGTGGGTGTACGTTCTCAACCTAGTGGCGAGAGGTGCGATGGTTGGATCTGTCCCCGACAGTGAACACATTTATTCTTCATCCTCCTCGTGAGCTCGGGAGAAATCGCCGCACGGCCCCGGGAGAAACCCACGAACAAATACAAACAGCTGCACCCACTCTCGAATGACTGGGAATCGAAGCCAATCCCGCTTGATGTCTGATCGGCCGCTTCTCCCCTTCCGCAGAGTATCAGCCATGCTGGGCGCCTTGTTGCTGTTGCTGAGCGGAGCGACGCTGGCGCTGTGCTGGCCCAGCGAGCGACCGCCCTGGGACGGCGACGCCAAGGGCCTCGGGGCCGTGTACCTGGTCGCGCCGCCGGCCACCGCGCGCCTGCCCTGGCCCAAGAGGGCCCTCAGCCTCTTCGCCCACTGGCGGCCGCAGCAGTACAACCCGGGAGGGGACGAGCCCGAACTGCCCAGCGACTTTGTCGGGAGGCCGCACGGACTGCCGCTGCGCTGGGGCTGAGCAAGCGCCGCGCCGCCCCGCTCCGGAGAACCTCGCTTCCCTCCGCTGAACCACCGGTGCTGCACGTCTTCACCCCGCCGTCCGCTGCGAGCGCGGGCGCCCGACGCGACGGCGGAGGACCGATAACGGGAAACCCATTGGATGTGCCGGGAACCGGGTTCTGCTATGATTCGGGCTTCTTAATCTGGGACATGAGAACGTAAGAAACGAAAGGCTCGTTGTGTTCTCGCTCCTTGCTTCGGGATTGGTTCTTTGGCGTCCTCTTCGGCTAATGCCTTAATCTGATTGGCTGCGGAGCGTTATTGAGATGCTCGAGCTACGCCCCTCGTTTCTTAAGCTGTCGGCGATCTGCTTCCTGATGGGAGATTCTTTTCTGACGGTTTACTTGGATATCGCCTCTCGGGTTCCAATTGATGAAGGTTCAGTTGGCTACGCCATGGATTTGGACTTGGGCCGATAGCTCGTCAAGCCATCTATTGTGGCTTTTTTTTTCTCGGTTCCCGTTAATTAATTGAAATGTGAATAAATTATTATTATTATTATTATTATTATTATTATTATTACCAAAAACAGTTTAAATGGATAAAAAGATGAGGAATGAGTGTCGCCCATTAGTCTTTGGGTGTCTTTCGAAGAACTACTGCTTTGTTTTGCTCAACATTGGTGCAGCTTAAATATAAGAACAATATTACATTTACATATATGAGAGCCCAGAATAGCGCCGCCTAACTGTGGTTTCGGGCAGCTAACTATCGGTATTAGAAACGTGAGGGTGGTGTTTGGTTAGTAACAACTGAATATGTGATGGCTTTTTTTTTTTTTTTTTTTTTTTTTTTTACGTTTTTGAGGTAGTGTTCGATATTCATTAGATATTTATAAAAACTTCGGGAAGACAAAGTCATGCCCGCCTTTCAAGTTTTTTTCCTGCAATACGCACGTAACGAGTCCCATTCACGCGTGATGCGAAAGTAAACAGTCCGCTCGAGCATCGTGAACGCGTCCCATTTTTACAGATCACGAACTCAAACCATGCGGTTTCCTACATCGTTCCTCCGCGTTGTAGTGCTGCCTTCGCTTCTCCCCCCTCCCCCCCCCCCCCCCCCCCCCCCCCGCCTCGTTACTTTAATGAGTACCCCAGCTGGAAAAAACAAAAACAAAACAAAACAAAAATCTTGGAGACTCCGATGAACTATCGACGAACGCACGTTTCACAAGCAAGCCGCGCTTGCCCACACTCGGTACGCGCGCGCAGAAACCAGATTCGCCCGCGGCGAGGCGTCTGCGCATGCGCAGTGCCGCCGACAGCAGCGCCACAGTAGTGGTGTGACGTCAGAAAGTCGAGAGTGTCCATATTCTATTTGACGCCAAGTCCGAGCCCAGCCGACGCTACGAAACGACGGAACCAAGCAAACAGCGTCAAAAGTGCATGTCGTCACGGCGCTCGTCACGCTCAGTGAAGGCGACGTGCTTCGAAGGCCGCGTGACCATGAGTTCGAGGAGAAAATCTTGGCACGCGGCATTCGAACCACGGATATCGTGGCGATTCGGGTTTGCAGACTGTCCTTTGTACGATGTATACAAGCAGCGTGACCCCCGCCTTCACGTCGGTTGAAGCTCGGTCTCGGTGTGGAACGGGGTGTAGCGTTGTTACGGAGTCGGCACGTCAACACGTCTTACCCTCGCGCTTGTGCATATGTCTGGCTCCCCCTGCTTGTCCGAGATGTGCCAACTGCTTCACGCGCTACTGCGGGTTCACTATATGTTCGTCCCATTAGTCGCGAAGGCTTAGTTTGCTATACGCTTGCGGACGGCGAAAGTGTTGAAGGCTCGTTCACGCAGTAGCGTTGGAGTGCGGCTGCAACCGCTCGCGTCTCGTTAAGACTGCTCGCGTCGAGCTGTTGCTATGGCGACCCTTACGACGAGCCAATCGGGAGGCGCCGTGCTGCACGACGCTACGCAGTCGACACAAATCACGCAACTGTGTGACCGAGCCTCTACCTAGTACACTTAGGCTTGCTTCCATCTAGAGGCTTCTGTCTTCATCTTCGGTTTCGTGCGTTTAGGTGTGTTTTGGCGGTTCTCGTTGGCCTTTTTTCTACAAAACAAAGTAATAATAATAAAGAAAAAGAAAAACAATTTTAGCATTAAAAAATATTGTGGAAGTTCTTTCCATTATTAGTATTTCGCGCGGGAAACTATGTACTGTATTCGAGGAAATGGCGTGTTTAGTAACCTCGTGAGCTCGTTACGCGCGTCACACCAACCGAAGGAATAATGTTCGTTTCGTCCTCATCCAGTGACCTGCTTTGAATTGCTTGCAGATTCACTGGCACACAGACGTATAGTAACATTAGGACAAAGTAAACCCATTAACAACTATATTTAAAAAGAATCTAGATATTTAATAGCCATCAGAAAGAACTCGTTATGCTCTCTTCGGAAAGCTCGAAGTGTACTGATTAAGTGCTAAATTGGGAAGCGTACTAACTCTCCCGCCAACCAATTTACCCCGATGTCCAGATCCTCACAAAGACGTGCATCACCGGTCCACGAGCCAATAATATGTTCCCCATTTCGGCATTGTCATTGACCCTTTTGTCAAAGAAGGCGGTTACGCAAGGTCGAACGATTGCCACACGCTCGCCGCTCCCGGTTCCTAAAGCGCTTACAAGCGTCTCTGAAACCCATTCTCTCTAATCACCATAGCCCCGTCTTCGTATTGTTCCGAAGCAAAGTTAACCAACCCGAGCATAGCTCACTGTACGTAACAATTAGAGGCATTCTAGGGGCGCTTCCTAAAGATCCTACGGCAATGAAATCTCACGGACACACCGGTTCCGGTTAAGCCGAACTCTGTGTCGCGGCATTAGGAGTCTATTCGTGGTCGTGCAAACACTCCCAATGCCAAATTAGTTCACATGGTTGATTCGTACTCCCACACATGTACACAAAGACGCAGTGGATAAGAATGGTGATGTGGCGTGTTCTGGAGGCTCGACTGTCTCGTCTGACCAAAGACATTGGTCGTACTTGTAAATGAACTGGGGTTTTATAGAAGTCAGCACGCCTAATCGCAGAATTTTGTAACAATTACACTCTTAACTCGAGGAAAGTCCCACTAGCAAGGGGTTCAGTTTGTATTTATTACGCATGTGTACCTCCCAGACGGGGGTATCGTGTTTCGTACGTGCGTGGATAGCTGACTATGAATGGACGTTTCCGTGCTCCATGCGACGCAACTGCTATGTGTCTGTCGGTGTTTACATATGTATAACGATCGTGAAGCATACACATCTAAATTACGCCCTTCATTGTTGTCATACTTCCTGAGTTCAAGTAGTTGCCTCCTCAGATAAAACAAGAGCTGCTAGATGTCAATCATTGTGAAGCACCCAACTGCACACAGAATGAGATGTACTATTGATGGTCTCGTAACATCCGATAGAAAAGCTTGTTTCTTTGTGCGTTTCCCACGGTCTGATTGAAGTTGAAGCTCAAACTTTATCAAGTCGCTTGTGAGTGATCCAGTGGCTAGACTTTAAAAAAAAAAGTCCGCATGATGTAGCCGAAAACTTATTGTATGCAACACATAACAAAAAGAACCATTCCACACGTCCTTGATGCAGTCTAAGTACACACCCTGTGTTTCAAACAACAATTTTTTTTTTTTGTTTCAGTCATCTGACAACAAAGCTAGCTATAGGTAGCATTCCCCGGAAGTCGTACCGCAGTATGGCGGCCGAACTACATTAAGCAGCACGAGCTCTCACCTATTGCATGCTAAGAAG
The DNA here is from genome assembly GCF_016920785.2 of Ixodes scapularis. Lineage (NCBI taxonomy): Eukaryota > Metazoa > Arthropoda > Arachnida > Ixodida > Ixodidae > Ixodes > Ixodes scapularis. The sequence continues at coordinate 80,592,189 of NW_024609868.1, read as the reverse complement.
GGCAGCCAACTAAGGGCATGTAATTCTCATTGGAGACGCGTTGCAAAAGCTATGGCGGCCAGTAAATTCCACGTACACGCCGTTCCGCTAGAGTGTTCCTGATAGCTGCAACCGTAGATCACTCTAAAAAAAGCCCGTGCGTCTGCTTTCCAGCACAACACTCGGAGAGCTAATCACCGCAACTCACGGAGGCAGATCAGCAAATGACGATGCCGAAACATATGTTTAGACTAAAAAACGCATTCTGAGTTTTGACATTAAGCAATGCAAGCGTGGCGTTTTGCATTGCTTCATGTCACAACTCAGACTGTGTTTTGTGGTCTAAACATATGTTTCGGCATCGTCATTCGCTGAGCTGCCTACGTAAGCTGCGATGATTGGCTCTCCGTGTGTTGTGCGGGAAAGCAGACGCACGGACAATTTTTAGAGTGTGCATTCTGCGCGCGTACACTCTAAAAAAATGTCTGTGCGTCTACTTCCACGCACAATACTCGGAGAGCCAATCAGCGCAACCCTACGAAGGCAGCTCAGCGAATGACGATGCGGAAACATATGTTTAGACCAAAAAACGCAGTCTGAGTTGTGACATTAAGCAGTGGAAAACGTCACGCTTGCATTGCTTAATGTCACAACTCAGACTGCGCTTTTGGTCTAAACATATGCTTCGGCATCGTCATTCGCTGAGCTGCCTCCGTAAGTTGCGGTGATTGGCTCTCCGAGTGTTGTGCGGGAAAGTGGACGCACAGACGTTTTTTAGAGTGTATCATTCGCTTGTCGCAGTGGCAAGCTGGAATAACTGGACTCCTATCATCGCATGCTGGACTTACATTTTGTAAACAACGGAATGGTCTATATCGGCAAGCACACTGTTCACTAATGGTATAGTCACACAAGCGTGAACTGTATCGTTTTTTTATCGCTGAAAAACAGAATCAGTTTTGTTTGCTACCCGAGCCGTTAAAGAAAAAAAGAGAACAAAAAAGAACGCTTTTTTTTTTTTTTTGTGACAACCTGGTGAATGTGAAGCAGAAAAGTTTAATAATGCGATGTATTTGACGACATGTCCACATTAAGGCTGGTTCACAGATCGGCGTTTGAGTGGGATCGTCTACGTTGCGAGCGCTCACGACAAGATAACACAGTGGCACGCTGGCGCCACCTATCAGATAGCCCTGGAACGTTTCTGATCTGCATGTTACAATACTGAAAGTTTTGCAGTGTTTTCGAGATCGAATCTACGCACCATTCCTAAGAAATGGTGTCTTACAATACTGCCAGAATTATTTCAAGCGCATATATAGTGAAATGAAAGAATTAGACGTAATATATACGCAGATCGGATGTTCCAGGGCTATCTGAAGACATAGCTGGCGCCAGTGTATTCTCTCATCCAGAGCCGTATATTGGGAGAGTCTGGCCAGTAGGTGTGGCGACGAAGGCGCTGGAAAGGAGAAAAGTGAAGGGAAGGGAGGAGAGCGCCGAAGGAGCGAAAGAGGAAGAAGGGAGCAAAGAGGAAACGACCGCCATTTTAACGCAACACGCTGTCGGCGCAGAGCACTGTTGAGGCTACGCGTCGTCTGGTACAGTCTTATTTCTTTTTCGCCTGTATAAAGGTTTTGCGTTCACACATGGAGAAATATCATTTGTTAGCTTTTTAAGCCACCGAGAATAACATTTCATCATTTTCTTGCAAGAGCCTGCCAAATAAAAGGAAAGAACCGAAATTTGGATGTCGATGCCATGCATTCCACCGGGCGAATGAATGAAAATGACGGCCCTCCCCGCTCAGCTGGGAGCAGCCGGGAGTTCACGCGCATGCGCTCACGCCTCTCGCTCTGCTCTGCAACGCGGGCTGATTGGCTCACTCGGGAGAGAGGCGTTACGGCGGCACGATCATAGACTGACCAAACTCTCCCAATATACAACTCTGCTCTTATCGTAACCGGTCAGAAGCGATGCCGACGAAGCCGATCACACTCAAATGTGGGATCCAGACTTTAATACACTGGAACAAGGCCCTGACATGCCTCACGAGAACGGCCACTGGGATTCGCGTAGTAACTAATGTTTGGCCCGTTCAAGTACATATACTGCACGTGTTCAGTGGCTACACTGACGCCATTTGTTATCGATCAGTCTGCTCGTCTTCGAACTATTGCAAGCGGGGCGCTCTGGCAACGTTATTGAACCTACTCAGTTACGAAACTGCCCATAAACGCAGCTTCCAATAGCAGTGCCCCACCACACTTCCCCCATGGTTCGCCTTCCGTTGTTCGACGCGCCATTGTTTTGGGGACGGCTGCTATGGTAACTGCAATGCGTTCTATGGAATACATATGTTCTTGAAGCTCAACGCCTAGAAGGCGCTTGGCCGTACTCTATAGAATGCACAGTTTTGAAACGAAAATCTAGATGGCAGTTCAAACGACGGGAGACTAAGGGGCTACACGGGAGGTGGACTAGAAGTGGCGAGGGGGCGGGGGTAGACCTGTTTCCGCAAGTTCCATAACAGTTTTTTTTTTTTTTTTCTAGTGACGTTGCGCTTTGGCCACCGCCATAATTCTGCTCGTAGAAAATTCTCGTGCAATTACAGCCCCGCCAAAGCTATTTCCGCATGCGTACCGTACGTGCTTGTGTAACTTAACCCAACGCTACTAGACCAATGTCAATCAGAAGCTTCTTAGAACACCTGGCGCCTTTCCGTGCAGCGTTTGATCGGAAACGCTGGCGACGATATCAACCTGCTCTATGGTCAGAAGCGGCGGAACCGGTGGAACGTTGGATGTACATTTTCGCAAGCGTTTTTCGTAATGAAGAAGTGTTTTCGAATGCCGCTGTTCCGATCAGCTTAATAACTGATTGATCTATGAATGTTGAGTTGACCACGGTGGACTTGACTAGCGTCGTTGACACACAGACCGTAGTTTGAATGGCGCGCGTTGTCAAGAAGAAAACTTACATATCTGTTCCAGTATTTAGGTAGATTGTGATACATTCTGGCATTTGCTGACATGGGTAGCCTGAAAAAGTATATGTAGGCCCGAAACACTTACTGGTCTTCCCCTTCCTCTGAGCGCACGTTCTTGTTTTTTTTTTTTTTTCCTTCCACAGATTTTGTAGTTTTCTTTCACCCCGGCATGAGTGAAACGGAAGGCGATCGTAAAGTGTTATTGTTTCTTGTTTTTTTTCATGAACGATTACGGGCAAGGCCTAGCTTAGACTGCTGTCAATTTATTTGCGAATGGCTTATCACCTGGTATTGACGCTTATCGAACATCGGAAGTGAGTGATGAGTCGTAATCGTAGAGTATGCTCCTCCATCTACCTGGTGTTCGAGCATGAGCCTAAAAGTTGGTCGAGCTGCCTTCTAAATCGACTGAGCCCTACAAAATCTAGAAATATTATTTGAAAACTATTTGTCCAAATCCTCAAGGGGAAAAAAAAACTTATACCACTCTTCACACGAAATCTCTTCGGCCGAAGCTTGCGCCACGTAAAATAAAGTATCTCACTTGTGGAATATTTGTGTCGGCATGCAGGGGCAGACATTACGACGTCGTCAGTGTTTTCACATTCACATCGTTTGTTGGAAAGCTGCTAAGAGGTTTTACGTTATTGCGATCTAAACCTTTGCCAAATATTTGATGGCGCCAATGTTGAGCGTGCCCGTAATACCTCCCGCATAATACTCCCCCGTGCTGTTCACTCTACGGCTAAGCTGCAGTGCTGAGCTAAACAGAACTGACCTTTTATGCCATGTAATGCTAATTTCTGTGAATATGATAATTCAAGATATATTTATATTTTTTGCTCTCATTTAAATAATTTAAACATAAATCTGCGTAAAGTGAATATTGTAATTATTACCTCATTTCTATGTTACGAGAGTGCATAAATATGCTTGCGTATTATCAATCGGATATTGAGGAATGGCCACATCAGCCAACCACCCACAACATGTCATGTTTCGACATATCGATGTGCTTCAGAGGGGTTGTGTGTGTACCAAAAAGGTATCGCAGAAAAACTGCTCACCACGCGGAGTTGTTACGTGTCCATCGTATTAAGTTAGCAAGACAAATTACTTCCGGCCCAACTGTTCGAATAAAAATTAAAACAAAGCAAAAAAATACTACAATTCTTGCCAGCTTCTGCTAATCTGTACTTTTGTAGGAACAGGTTGTCCATTGCGAAAGTACGCGCACCAGACACCCTGTCAACTTATACGGATGTCCCGAGACATTTGTTGACGTGCATTTGAGACTTGACCTCCGTACTCAGGGGTGGCTTAAAGACCAGGCGCCCGACATATCCCACTGTCTCTTATCGGCCAATATAAACACTCGAAAATTGACGCCACAGCTCAGAAAATGTTGCGAAAACTCACACCGCAGACCATCAGATTGAGTTCGATTCCGACTTGATCATATTTCACTGTGCACAAGCGTTATGCCGGCTACATCTTCCAAACTCTTGCTTGTATACTGACCCATAGTTCACTTGCATTTATTTGTTTGCCTTTAATGCGTTTACCCAATAAGAAGAGTCCTCCTCGTTGAAACTTGGATGCGCAGTCTCAGTGAAAAAAGGGTGTACACAGCCGTACTTCCACTGAGGGCGCACGACTGCTGGACCATGACATCAGTCTCCCTTTTCATTGGCTGAACTGATTATATGGGAGACTGACGTCCGGTCTCCCGAGTGCATTGTGGTGAAGTAAACACTCGAGAAGTTCTGAGGGTGTATAACACATTACACATATATAGACCCCTGGCCAGAGTCACCCTGCGTGGTGTGGCGTGTGTCCCGAACATCTTATATGATCGCTCCAGTGCGGAGTGCAAGTTCATCTGCTTCTTGCACAGGGGTTGCGATGATGCCAGAACGCCAAACTCTTTTTGGCTGACTGAAAAAAAAAAAAAAAAAATAGTGGGTAGACCGCAAGGCACCTAGCATTGGAGTATATCCACTATCCTTTCAATCAGAGCCGATCAGAGCTCGGCGTTGTATGATGTCACCGCAACTCCTGCGCAAGAAGCAGACGACTTGCTCTCAGCATTGGATCGGGGAAGAAGGAATCAAGAAGAAAGCAGCGCGAAGGTAATAAGGCACACCCTGCAATTCTTAAACTCTCAGTTACCAGAAAGGTCATCCGACGCGATACCTTGTGGCCGAATGACCTGCTTATCTATGCACATGTGTATAACATCCGTTCAATGAGCGAGAGTAAAGAAACCAACCAGGAACCAAGGAACATTAGCGTACGAGCCCCGCCCTGCATTTCTGAAGCTGCGACGATACTGACGCGTGGTGTAACCGAACCGAAGCACCAAACAGCTAAACCAAAAGCAAAGAGACGAACTGAGTAAAAGTGGGTCACGATGATTGTTGCTTGTGATGCCATAGCTGTAATCACTAACACATTAAAAAAAACAATATGGCCAATCACGTAATCAATATTCCCTTCGCGATTGGTTCCTCCTGTACTTACCGAACGATTGTCAAATTTCGGTGTCTCTCCAGCGAAAATTGCTTGGGCGACTTCTGAAATGGCGCTACGGTTGAGAGACATGTCGGGAGACGGTGTTGCAACGTACTGGCCTGCCCTCAACACCCAAGCAAACAACACAAAGAGATTGATAATAAGTTTGTTCGTGTAGAAGCCGTACGTCTGAAGATCGCTAAGGTATTGCAACAAAACTTTTTTTGCCGTGCCAAGAATTGTCGTTGGTTGTTCCTCTGTCTAGTGTGACTGATTATGAGGACGTTTGAGCGGTGTAGTGGCTCTTGGCCGCAAGAAACATAATACGAGGTCTTACCTTGAATTCATCTGCCTCATGGCCGTCGCGCTGTTTCGCACTTTTCCCGTTAATCGCTGTGCAAGAAGGGAAAAACGAAACAAAAACGATCTTGTACCGGTTGGCCAGGTTGAGCATTTGTTTCATCGTTTCTATCATTCTTACTAAAGTCCCTTGATAAAATTTACGCTTACAAGTACCGCCAACCATTGTCGTGGAAACGTGCAAGACACGTGCAGCGAGCCGGTGCTCCGCCGCCATTCGCAGGCCGCTAATTTTAGTGCTGCGCCGCCAGTTGCTTCCAAGGGCAGCTATAATCACTGGCCTATGCACTGGCGCATTTGACACTGCTTGAAACGCAAACAGATCGAGGGGCTTTAGTTCTTACCTACTCAAGACGGTTACCCCGGTAGGTTCGCAATCATACAATATGACTGTTCGTATTACTCGGGACAAACTATGTATGTACACCACTTCTAGTTTATTCTTTTTTGACAAAGCAAAAATTCTATTGAAAGGCTGTGATTTGAAATGTTCGTTTTATTTTTGACAGCCAACTTTGGTACTAAATGAAAAATTAAATTTTTAGTTTTGTTTTTAATAGTGTGTTAAAAAGAAAACGTGTGCCGCAGAGTCCTTGCCTAAGAGGTGACGTTGCTGATGTTCAGACTGTGGGCTGTATTGCTGATCCAACTTGGATACATGTATCATTTCTATGTATATACAACACTCTTGGTCGGTCCATTTCTATTGTGACCCGCTTTTAATGTGCCCCAACAGACCCTACAATGAAATCTCGGAAAGCCATGTGAGCTAGAGCAAACAAAGAAGTGTTTGAAGTGTCGCGAAACCAAAGCCGCGTGTGTTAATTAACGTTGTGAACTAAGACAATAAAGATATAAGTGTGCATAACGGCCTTTCTTGCTTTGCATGCCGAAAGCGGGGCTGATAATCAGTGTCTCATACGCTTGATTTATAAATAAACATGTTTGGCATTTATCTCGCGGCGTCATCGTCACTTATTTTCGCCTGCTTTTTCGTCATTTTCCATGTATCGTTTCTGAAATAAGCGAAGTAACTAAGTAGTGAATAGGTTCCGCCTATGGAGACACTTATTTTCATTTCAATTTATTTACTGACCTCAAAAGCATCTATTGATACATTACATGAGGGGCGAATGACAAGAATGGGGAGATGCCGTGACTTATACATATATAAGAAACATTGAAAAAAAAAAACTTATTGACCATGGCAGCAACAAAAACCCCAAAGTGTAGAAAAGAGGAAAACGTGCAATGAATTGCACACGCATTATGGAACTCGAACAGTACAAGCACTGAAGTTAACAATAATACAAAAACCGTCATGGAATTGCAGGTGAACAAAACAACCCTTCGCAACTCTGGTTAAACAATATTGGGTCAGATAAAACCAGAACATCACTGGGGAGGCTAATCCATTCCTTTATGGCTAAAGGGAAGGGTGAAAACATGAAGAGGGTAGTACGTGATTTAATGGGTTCAGGTTTAAAAGCGTGATCAAATCTAGCAGATATGAACAGTGCCGGTGAGCAGAGAAATGTTTTGAATAATGAACCGTCGAAACATATTTGATGAAAAAGACATAAATGAACAATTTCTCGCGGAATCTCTAAGGGTCCAAGTCTAAGCTTCTCTTTAAGTCCGTGACACTTGTGAAGGTAAAGTGCTCGTCACAAATGAATCGCGCAGCTTTATTCTGCAGAGCTTCTAGTTTTAAAGCTAAGCACCTTTGGCGAGGATTACATATACTACTGGCATATTCAAGTTTAAAAAGGATGATTGATTTATAAGCTAGTAGCTTCGTTATTGGTGGAGCGGAATAAATGTTGCGTTTTAAGAAACCGAGCTTCTTAGATGCATTTGCGATTGTGCTCTTTATGTGCGTTTTCAAGGGCAAGTTGCTGGTAAAATGAACCTCTAATTACTCATACGATAATGCATGATGGTAAAATGGTACTATGAAGTCACGCTTTGTAGTACCGAAGCTTAAGCCATGGATGGATGGATGAATGCTGATGGCTGCATCCTTTATAACGGGTGGTAACTTGCGCCACCTAGCCTATAGGAACCCTCTTTGTGCTTAACATAATTGTTTTCAGTTATCTAAAGCATTATTTGAAATCACAACAAAGGGCTTTCCATTTTCCAGAAATGGCAAAACAGTCCACAAAACGATGTTGCCAAGGCTTCATGACATATTATCTACAGCTAAAGAAGTCGCACTTCCCAATTGTAACTGTCGCCAATTGTGCCCGCTCTCCACGCACCAAAAATGTCGGCCACACAAGAAACTCAGGGGATTGAGTTCCAATATTCTTTGCATTCATCATTTTGTGTCTATAGTGCCATCATTTTGAGTTTCAACCATTCTGGAAGTTTGGACATGCAGGTAAGTAGATGATGCTGAAGAGAGGTCTGGCTGGCGAGAAAAGGTATGCACTGGCCAAAGAAAGTTATGAAATAGATTATAGATGTGCAAACAATAGAGGTAAAAATGTGATTGAAAGTGCCTTTGTCGAATATTATTAGCCTCTTCTCTGGGAAAGGTCAATGCCTAAAGGTTTCTTTAAACTAAACGACTTTTAAGGCGAAAGCCTTACTTGTCCCATTACGCAAAAAGCCGTCGGCGTTCTCCCGAAAGATGGTCATTAAGCTACATCACCAAGAACGCGCCTCAGAAATAAAACACACAGAAAAGCACAGAAACGCGAATGTTTTGTCACGGAAACTGTCGTGAGGCCGACGGGGTTCGCCGCGCCTGCGCAGTGGGGGAGCTTGATGTCACCGCCGTAGTGCTGTGTGCGAAAGGAAGACGTGGCGCGCTGCTTGTAAACATGCGCTGCATGTAGGAATGCTTTCAGATTCCTACACGTATGCAGTCTTAAGTGTCTTCGGCAGGTTTCTAACGTAAATGCCTCAACTAGATGATGATGTAAGGACGTGGCTCGAAAGCAATATTACCGCGTGCGAATAGCTGAGTCAGCAGCGTGCTCGACTCGTACGACGCTAGCTGGGGTTTCATCTTCGCCAGCGCTTGTCCTTCTAGAGCGCAGCTCTTAGGCTCCTTTCCGTGTTTCGCGGCGGCGGCGCCGCCGTCACCGTCGCCGTGAGCGTAACCGCGCGCGTTGAATTATGGGACGTCAAGACCTATACACCAATTCAGTTTTCCCGCTAAATTGATTAAAGAAACTGAATTGGTGTGCAGGTCTGTGTCGTCCCATAATGCAACACTGCGCATTCAGTTTCCCCGCTAAATTTAGCGGGGAAACTGAATTGATGTCGAGGTCACGTGACGTCAATTTTACCGCTAAATCTAGCGGGGAAACTAAGTTTGTTCATAGGTGACGTGACACGAAGTCACGTGACATTATTTTCCCTGCTAAATTCAGCGGGGAAACTGAATTCGTGTTGACGTCACGTGGCGTCAATTGTTCAGCTAAATTTTAGCTGAGAAACTGTGGGAGGAAGGGAGGATACGGAGGAGGAGGATGGGAGGGTGCGCAGAAGGAGAAGAGTAGGATACGGAGGAGGAGGAGTGTAGAAGGTAGGGGAGAGGAAAAGAGGAGGCGGAGGAAAGGAGCACAGGAGGAGGGGCATGCGTTCCCCTCCGTACCCTCCCCTCCTCCTCAGCTGCGCTCTAATTTCGCGTTACAGAGTTTTGTAAACTTCTTTCATTTCTGGAGCGTAGGTCTCGGGTGCCCGTTTCCTGGTTGAGCGGCGTCGGCGTCGGCGTAACCGCGCTAAATTTAGCGGGAAAATTGGCGTCACGTGACCTCAAGAGCAATTCAGTTCCCCGCTCAAAATGACGTCCCATGACTTCGTATCACGTCACCTATGAACAAATTCAGTAGCTCTGCTAGATTAAGCGGGAAAATTGACGTCACGTGACGTCAACACCAATTCAGTTTTCCCGCTAAATTTAGCGGGGAAACTGAAGGCGCTGTGTTGCATTATGGGAAGACACAGACTTGCACACCAATTCAGCTTCTTCCCTAAATTTAACGGGGGATTGAATTGGTGTATAGGTCTTTACGTTCCATAATGCATGGACAAGATAAGCGTAACCAAAACTGCAACACTAACAATGGCGAGGTGAGGCGATCGGCGCTGCGGTAAACTGGGAAAGAAGCTGCAGTTTCTGGCATGGCAGTTGGGCTTCGAGACCTTCTTTATTTGCCGTTTTCAGATCAAGTAGCACACCATGTAAGTACCTATCTGGGAATACCCTTGGAGTATTACAGGGTTAGCACAACATCCTGGGGTGAGGTGACAAGAGATTTAAAAGCAAAGGTAGACTGTTTTGCCAATCGAGATATTTCAATACTTGCACGAGCCAATGTTTGCAATGTCTTTCTGGCAGCGAAACAATATGGTGTCTGTTGCAAGTACTTGCCTGCAGGAGAACCACGATCCAGAAATTTCACAAGGTGTTTGCAACTTTCATCGGAAAACCGGACTGGGAAAGAATGAGAAGAGACATCTCCCGACGTGTGAAAGTCGGGGGCTCGGGCTCACGAGTCTCTTTGTGAAGCAGCTTGTTGCGGGAGTCATGTTTCTACGCGACCAGAATCAACCATGTCTCCGTACCACAGTCCATATGAAATTAGCAAACTCCCTGATCAGTGTTTTGGTCACAAGTAAATGCTCAAAGCCCCGAAGTCTCTTTGTGTTTCTGAAGGAGGTCAAGGACGCCACTTTGTTTTTAAAAGCGCGGTTCTCTATGGAGTGTCCGAGCACTGCCGCCAAAAAGAAGCTAGCCCGCGACCTGGTTCAGCTGCTTTTTCAGGCGCCCATGTATCGTTCACTTTACAATTAGTGTCCTGGACAAGATGTGCTTTGCCGTGTTAAGAAAATGTGTATACCGCCTGTCGCTAAGTCCTTTTTTTTTCAACTACATAGTGGAACATTGACTGTTATGCCTTGGCCCAAAGGAAAAGGCATTTTAGTGGCGTGTTGTATCGACCGCCTGTTGAGGAAAAAAGCGAAAGACGTTGACGATTCTCTGCAATGCCGAATTTGAGCGCAACTCTTGATGTGGAGACGGTACGCAGGGGAGGGTCAGGTGTGATGTCACGAGGGTAAGTTTTTCCGCTAAGTGTAGCAGAAAAATGTTCCGCCAAATTTAGCGGGAAAGTTTTTTGCTAAATTTAGTGAGGAAATTTTCCCGCTAAGTGTAGCGGAAAATTTCCCCGTAAAAGTTTTCGGGAAACATTTCCAGCTAAATTTTGCGGAAAATTCTTCCGCTAGGTTTCCCGCCAAATTTAGCGGGCAAACTTTGCCCTCGTGACGTTACAGGTGACGTCACGAGTAACGTCATTATGGGAAACGTCCCATAACGCAACGCGCGGTTACGCCGACGGCGACGCCACTCAAGCCAGAAACGGGCGCCTAAGGACCCGAAACTCTAAAGACCCGAAACTAATGAGCATGTCTTCAGTGACTGTATGGACGCGCTGTTTTTTTTTTTTTTTTAGGACATTCTCCAAAGGACATTGAAAAAGATTTAGGTACTACAAGGGAAACTATTCGATTACTTCGAGTCGATGCGTGCGAAACTGTCCCTTATGATATTCTCATGGTGTTCGGTTTATTTAGCACCTGAAAAACCCGCATGAAATTCCGGCATGCGGACCCCGATATCAAACCTGTGTATAAGCATTTTATTGATGTTGTCACCCAGGTACAGTCTGTTTACTGTCGTACTGTAGATGCTAAACCTGAATGGGCATATTTGTTTGATGCAATCAAAAATATTAAGGAATTTTAGTGGACCTACTAGTGCCTGGGCGTTACGCGTTTATTTTGACACGGCGGTCTATACTGCACTTGTGCCCAATAAGAAAACAAATTGTTGTCAATGCAATAAATAAATAAAAAGTGATTGTTGTGCAGTACATTCTGTTTCCGGCAGCCGATTGGAGCGGACGCAGAATCGCTGGCTCCCACGGAGCTACGATTACGGCCGATGCCGGCCGCGGTGACTCGGTTTCTTTTGCACCGAAGAAATATCGTATTTCTTTGCCGCCCTTGCCATCCGGTGATGCGATGAAGAAGGCAGGTATTCTGCACTGCGACATTGCCGGAAGACCGTACCGCATAGAGGATTTTCGGCAGCCGCCCGCTAGAAGAACTGGGTGTCATCAGGGAAGTGGCTGGCATTGGGGCATACCAGTGTCCCACGTCTGGCTGCTCAAACTTTATTCCGACGTGGCCAAGCTCAAGTTGGTCGAAGCGGGGCGGCTCGTGGTCAAGGTGGTCAAGGGCTGCACATGCCTCGTCGTAGACCCAACTAGGCAGCAAGTTCGAGTGAAACTTCACTTGGTGTCATTCGACGTTTCAAACGAGAACATTCGAATGGCCTTCTCGGACTACGGCGAGGTAAAGGATGTTTCCCACGACCGGTGGAAGGTGTCAGGCTTCGAGGGGGCCGAGTCCACCACCCGGATTGTACGCATCGTACTCCGGGAGGGAGTCACCCTCGAGCGCATTCCGCACCACTTGCGTTTCGGAAGCGGCACGGTCCTAGTCGTGGTGCCTGGACGAGCTCCGATCTGCCTCCGGTGTCGCGAGACGGTACATATCCGGCGCGACTGTCGGGCCCCTAAGCGTGCCGAATGCCGCGCCTACGGGCACGAACAGCAGGACTGTGTGCGCTCGTACGGACAATCTGAAGTACGTGGGGCGGGCTATGATCAGAATGACCTCCTCATGAACGAGGATGCGGCGAAGAGAGCGGCGGCTCCCACTGCGACTTCGACCGAGCAGCCTCTCCCCGGTTGACAAGGACGCACGGCTGGCCAGACACTGGCCCGAGGGAGGCGAGCATCGTGGAAGCGAGCGTCGTGGAAGCGAAGCAGCTGGAGACTGCAGCCTCTGCTCCCGCTGTTGAAGACTCGTCGACGTCATCTGCGCCAGAAAGTGATGCAAGGGACATTGCCGCGACGGACAGGGAGCCCCCCGTCTCTGGGATGGACCTTGACAAGACTGCCGTGAAGCGTCGCCATGAAGGCAGTGCTGAATTATCTCAGGAACGGCGGCTACGACAGTTCAAACGGAAGTGGAAGGTGGTGGCGGGGTGGAAGGGCGTCGACAGTTCGCCGCGGTCTTCGTTACCGCATTCTTGCGAGAAGCTGTCACAATAGGCCACCATTCGCAATCTGACTCAAATGTAAATAAAAGAATTATGAAAGACACGGCGCGATATCTGCGGCACATCGCTTGAATTGCAGAAGGGTGTTTACCTTATACACAAATGGCGGTGTGAAAGTAATGCAACAGTGGTTTTCTTGCAAAGTGAAGCGCGTTTATCAATGACATTAGCTGGGAAGATGGCCACTTCCTAACAAACAGTTAGCCTTTGTTTCTAAAGAAGCTAGCATTATGGTTTAGGTTTCCTTGCCATCGCCGAGTAAGATACTTTATTTTTGTTTCTTTATTTATTCGGCTTTGACTTCGCAGATTGCCACGCAGAATTTCATCTCGTCGTCCTCAAAAAATAATTAACATAAGATATATATATATATATATATATATATATATATATATATATATATATATATATATATATATATATATATATATATATTATACGTTGTCAAAATATAACGTTAAGGAACAATTTCGGAAGTCAATGCAAACATTATTCTGAGATAAGACCTCGTTGAGATCAAAAGCACACCGAAGATAGTTTTGAAGTTTATATTAAGAACGGACTAAATGTTTATGAAGAACGTATCAATATACATGAGCTAACTTTGTGAGATAATATTTGAGGCAGTACTTTCCTACTGTACTGCCTTCCGCATCACCACCTTTATTAGGCACAAATCAGCTTGCTTATTTTATTTATTTGCCTAAAATACAACAAACTGTGCACAATTAAAAACAATATATTCGAGTATAATGCCGAAAAAATTATTGTTATTTTTTCTGTTCTTATTAATATTGACATTCAATTTTTATTCTATTTGTATATACCAAACTGTATACACTCCATAGATTAAAATGGCGAGTGTAATCAATTAAAGCGTCCCAAGTGCATTTCCTTTCCTCTTGCCCTTCCCTCTATATGACGGTGGAAAATAAATTAATTGATCATTTGAATTTACAATGACGATTTGTCCAATCAATCACTTCCGGCTACTATTTTGGAATCAAGAAATACGTGTGGTAATACGAAAACATAAAAAACCGCCCCCCACACACACGCACAGACACACACAAATGATGTCCCCCCCCCCCCCCCCCCCCAAAAAAAAAAAAAAAAGAAACTTCTCGAACATTATTTTTTAGTTTTGGTTCGAAAAGCAGGATCGTTTTTGGTCTTTTATGTGTGCTGTTATGAACGGCCCCCGGACCATTTTCACAATGTCTACATCTGGCCGTTTGTTTTCGTCGAGCGCCTCCCGCGGGTTCAAGGTCATCTGACTCAGCGAGCCTGGTGCAAGCATCGCTTCGGAAGCACGCCTGCCCCGCGGACGCACCAGACGGGCGCCGTGATATAGCCAGACTTTGCCGTGTACACACGTCTGGATATAGCATCCGAAGAGGGAAAACAACATCTCAGGTTTCACACCAGGGCACGATCCGGGGCGATGAAATCATCAGGACGCCTTCATTCAACGCGTAGACACGAAGAGTCGAATGTCGGCACGTCACGTCTCGGCCCCGGACGGTGTTTTGACCAGCTGCGTGAATTCCAACGAGCCGGTGTTTTGGTGAGACTCTCGGCGCCGTCTAGACCGACGGTGAAGTGTTTACGGCGGCTCAGTGTGCGTAATAGTGGAATGTGGGGCGGTGTTTGAACTAGACACCTTTCTGTGATTGGCCGACTATCCGCGATGCAGGGGTCCCTACCTAGGGACCTAGGGAGAACCAAGTGTTTAAAATGAACGAACTTTGACAAGCAAATATCTTCTCTGGTCTTGAACCAACTGTACATCATGTAAATAAACAGTGTACATTTCGAGAGAGATCGCGGCTCATCGTTGTCCCTGCTGAGCTCAAGCCCGGTGCCTGGCTCGAGTCGCCCCTCCACCACCACGGACCCCGCTCGGTCAAAACAGTGCGTGTTGTGTAGTGTTGTTCTTGTCAAAACAGGCAATAAAGAGAGAAAAAAAAAGTGCTTGTTTTGTAGTGGTTATCATATCCGCCTTAACACGCGGAAGGTGTCAGGTTCGACTCCTGGCAAGCACATATTGCCTATTCTTTTTTTTTTCTTCTGAACCACAGCACGTAACCTGTATTGGTGTTGCTTGAATATATATTACGAATATTGTACGCAATGTGATTTAACTATAAATATATCAATTTCAATATTTAAGGAGACACGTGGTGGAATTTGGTGGTACCACTACCTAGTTTCAATTCTAAAAGGGTGGCATAAAAATAATGCAAATAATTATTATTATTTTTTTTTGCCAAAGTGACAATCACGTTTTGACAATCTCTTCCGGCTTCTTTTCTGAAATCATGGAAACCGTTGGGTATACTTCGTTTCAGCTTAACTTAAGACGCAGCCGACGCTACGAGCTAAGGGATCAATCAAGAAGCGTCAAAAGCACCAGCCACTGGCCCTTTTCTGTTAAAAACTCGTAAAAAATATTGACAAGTTATAAATCTCCAAGAGACGTGCATAATTAGCCTGACGAACGTAGCGGGCGAAACAGTCACTGATACTGAGTGCGCAAATGCTTTCAACTCAGACTTTTTTTCCGAGTTTACCGAAGAAACCGATGCCCTTCCCTCTTTAATACCTACTAACGAAATATCAACTGTGCTAAATCTATCATTTTCTGGAGATGGTACCTCATCATTAATTGAAATATCAAACTCTCATCGTCAGCCGGAGTTAACGGAATCAACTCAAAACTTTAAAAAAATCACATAACGTATATCTGCAGTGTACATGACTTTATTGTTTTCGCAATCACATTCTACAGGCATCTTACCAGACGACTGGAAGGTGAGAAGGGTCGTTCCAGTCTACAGATTGGGTAACAAGGATTTCTTACTAAATTACCGTCCCATCTCCTTAACAAGTGTCCCTTGCAAAGCCATATTCCACATCTACACTCACTACACTATATTCCACATCTACACTCACTACACTATACTCCACATCTACACTCAAATAATTAATTTCCTAGATTCGATCAACTTTTTCCACCCTTCCCTGTTCAGGTTCCGTAAGGGCGTCTCTTGCAAAACTCAACTGGCGCTCTTCGTTCATGACCTACATTCTAATCTTGACCATAACCTTCAAGCTGACACGGTTTTTTTAGATGTTGCCAAAGCTTTGGAAAACGTGCCGCTCCAGCGCCTGCTACTAAAACTTTCCCAATTAAATATAAACACTGATAGTGTTAAATAAGTCAAGGAATTTCTGTCTAATCACTTTCAGTTTGTCTTTGTTACACACAATTCATCTAACCCTCTCCCAGTCATAACAGGCATCCCACAAGGATCTGTCCTCGGCCCCCTCCTGTTCTTATTATATATAAACGACTTACCATCGCATGTGCAATGACACATTCATGTGTTTGCTGATGACTGCGTTATGTATCGTACAATCACTAACACCACTGACCAGATATGACTGTAGAATTACCTTAGCCATGTGCAAGAATGGTGCGACTGTTGGAAAAGGACCCTTAATCCCAGCAGCAAACTTGTATCATTCCCATCGTCACCGTAACCTCTATCTTTTTCCTTATAAGGAAAAAAAAGAAGCTTCCCTTAGAATATGTTAGAAAGCAGAGCCGGTTTCGCACTCCTTGTCCGTGCTTGTTGTGTAGTGGTTATCACATCCGCCTAACACGCGGAAGGTCCCAGGTTCGATCCCTGGCAGGCACATATTTCCTTTCCTTTTTTTTTTTTCTGAACCACAGCACGCAACTTGTATGGATGTTGCCTTGAATGCATATTATGAATATTATACGCAATGTGACTGACCTGTAAATGTGATTTTATATGGTTAGGAGGACATGTGGTAAACATTGGTGGTAATAAAACCTCGTTTGCATTTTGAAACGGTGGCATAAAAGTAATGCATCCAATTGTTTTCTTTTTTCAAAGTGACAATTACTTTTTATGGAAATCGGTACAATCATTTAAATACCTAGGTGTAAGCCTGTAAAACGATCGATCTTGGCGCGCGCATATACTACAGACGCCATATCAGCAGCAAACAAAGTCTTTGGACTTCTTCAACGTAATCTGCGCCATGCCCCGAAGCACGTACGTTTACTACCATACAAGTCACATGTTAGATCGAAACTACAATACACATCTGCCATCTGGAACCCTCACCAAGCGTATATTAGTAATGAACTTGAATCTGTTCAAAATCGATCCACAAGGTTCATTCATTCTACCTACTCACACGATATCAGAATTTCATCCTAAAGGTACAACCCTACCGATCAAGGCAATATGCTTATTTTTGAAAGCCTTAAACTTTTTATGTATGCTTTGCAGAATAAGATCCCTTATACCAAATTAAAGAGCTGCCGTCCATTAACAATTCAATGTCTAGAAAATAGGGTTACCTTTAGCGGACTTTTTTCCATTTATACTTTAGTGGATCTCACGTTCAAAATGTAACATTTATTTTCTTGAGCTACAGTTATCCAATTCATACGAAACGTTGTACGTCTAGCCTATGGAACATTATAATGCCACAAATTATATATTTAACTAAATAAAAAATTCAGGTCTCAAAAAAAAATTAAAAATAGCATTACTTTTTTGCTTTATAAAAACGTCTGTATGTGGACGAAAGCAAATTTTGAGACAAAGTGCGAAGCGTTTCCTGTTATTGCATTGTATGAAAATTACATATCGATAGGCTGCACGCTTACTTCATTATAGGACATCAAACGTTTCTCATTCAGTTACGACAAGCCGCAGTTTCGTGATAACAAACACAGATGGCGCCAGCTGATCAAGAATGGTTTTCAATCATGTTGGTCGACGTGCACCGTTTGGAGCGCTACATGTAAGATCAAATAACCAAGGTCTAGGTAGACCTGTGCGCCGGTCAGAAAGCGCCGGCGGCGGCGCGCCGGTGTTTGTACCTCCGGCGGCGGCGTGTTGACGGCGCGGGGATCAACGGATCGGCGGCGCGGAAGAGGGAGGGGAGGGGGGGGGGTGTAAATTAGAGTGTGAGGGGGAAAGATGAAGGAGTCGTTTGAGTTTAGAAAACAAGATACAAATACCATAAAAACAACCAAGTTTTTTTTTTTGTTTTTTTTTTTTCTTGAGAGTTACGTTGCTTTCGCTGTGAAGAGTGCGTCCGTTAGAAGAATCAGGTACTCCGGCGTCTTGTTTATTCTCTTTTGTAAGAGGATATGCCGCCGGCCGCAGCCGAGGCGCAAGATCCTCCGCAAGACTACACTGTAGCAAGACGAGGAGTGACGACAACAGGTACTTTATCACCGCGTTCGACCTCACCACTCGCTTGTCGCGCGCCCCGTGCCTGACAAGTCGACCGAGCACGTCTTCCGATTTTTAGAACATTCGATCGGTACGCGGCAAGCCGTCATCACCGAAAATGACAGGGTCCTAACCTCACGTTTGGCTTCGCGGTACTTCACTGACAGGCACATTCAGAACATCCTAACAGTACCTTACGCTCCCGAAGTTAACGTCTTTGTCGAACGCGCCAACGGAGAAATCCTTTCATGTCTGCGAAAGAACGTCTACGGCGACATCGACCATTGGAGCGCCTATAACCAGCTTTCAAGTGAACGAGCAGCCGCACGCCGGACTCCAGACGTACCGTTCGACTTTGTCCCACGTCGACCAATGGAATTTTCCCGGCTTCACGACCAGGTCGGCGACGTCCACGCGAACCACGACGCTGCAAACGCGAACCTCGCTTACTGCCTTCACGGCATGAAGCGTCCTACGATGCTAAACATCGACCAGCTCCATACAACGTCAAGGATAGGGTATGGTACACGAACGGCCTTCGCACCTTGAAACTTAGCCCGCCTTTCCCCGGACCGTACGTTATCACCACCAACGTGGACAAGCAAACCTACACCAATTTCCAGGTTTAACCCGCATGGCACACCGGACTGCCGCCAAACTGCCGCGCGACAACTTTTTTTTTTTTTTTTTCTCTCTCATGAGCAACCAGCGATTGACGTCGATTTCAGCGCAACTCGCTTTGCGCCGCGCAGATCCTCCGGTTACACGCGCTTCACGCCGACGGCGCCCTCCACGATGGCTAGACGCATAGCAGAGAATCACAACAACATTAACAAAAATATGCGAGGACGCAAAGATTATGAGCTCGGGAGTGTAAGCTAATTCGCTGGCGGCAAAGACCCGTAAGGAGAGCCTCCCCGCCTCGACCGGATGGGAGCCCGACTGCAGCTCGACTTCGACCCCCGATGCTGCATCCCGGCGTGGGAAAGAGCAAGGAGAACCCTTAGGTGCACAAGATACGGAACGATAAAAATAACGGACAAGACAAGATGTCTCAAACACAGCTTCTATACCCGTTTTCACGTCAAGAACCCTAATAAAAAAAATTAAAAAAAGTCCGACTTCACGCGAACCATTACTATTTTTCACCTTTATGTGAAGAATTAAGATATATGTAGGTGAATTCTACTATATATATTATCCAGACGTACACGTTTCAGCGCCAAAATCATCGCTTTTTTCCTCCGACAACCAAATCTCGTAAGACTTCGCGTCGTGTATACGAACAATGCTCAAAACTTTCTTTTTTTCTTGAAAAAACGGGTATAGTTTATTTGAACAACGAACGCTCTTATATATACGTCAAGATTCTCGCCACAAAAAAAAAAAAAACGAAAAAAAACAGCAAAAAACTTTACTACAACTTTAAAAAAAAAGTGTATCACCTTACACCCTTTTGTCCCATATAATGCACCCCAAAACTTTAGTTCGACGTACAGCGCATTATAGTCGAACAGACGGCCTCAAATTTTACGAGGGGCTTGATAACGGTGTCATATAACTTATGGAATAACTAAAGTACGTATCAAAGACCACACAATAAAAACACTGAGGTTTTGCAGTAAATAAAAAAAAACCGAGGTTTCTTTTTTTTTTGTAGTCAGTAACACGTACATTAGCTATTTTAATAAGTTGTACGCCACGGCTATCGAGCCTCTCGTGAAAGTTAGTACCCAAATCGACGTCAGTGCGCTGTACGTCGAACCGAAGTTTTGGGGTGCATTCTCTGGGACACCTTTTTTTTTTTTTCGAGTGTAGGTCACTGAAAGTCAGACACTCAGACACATACAAATGATTCATGGTCACATCAACCAGCCACCCTGACGACCTCGCTTGATGAGTGACCAGACACATGCGATAACAGGCAACTCCATCACAACCCTTGCTATAATATGAATATGATACACGCGTGACGAGATGTCCCTACAGCGTGTAATTCGCTTAACGAGTGTCGATGAAACGATCGTGTCGACAAAACGTGTTTCCGGGAAACGTCTGCCCATGAAAAGTTGTCCACGATACGTAATTCCACGAAACGAGTTTCGACGAAATGAGAGGGTCCCGTACACCACTCCTGCCTGAAAAGTTACATCTGGGTTCTTATGTTTATTTCTGGCAGCCCTGAGGACCACCAGAAAGGGGGTTAACCTTTCTAATTTGTGATAAGCTTTGAAAAATAAATTTACACCGAACCTCTTTGCCGCTGTTATAAAGTTATGAGAGATTCCATGGTTGTAAGGCACACACACAGCCTTCTTCACAACCGTTTTTTCCACAGGAGACGGATTAAACTTTCAGCACCTTGAGCACGACTCTAACAATTACATCGTGGTGGTGGCCCGCTTCCAAACGACGCATCTTTTGCAACTCAACTGGCTCTCCAACCTAAAGCATACGAGATTTTTTACAGGCGTTATCTTTCGCAGACGCAATTACACCACTCTTAACTATTTTTAAGTGACAGCTGTCAACTTCTAACATAGACGCTGCCAACAGAGGCTTTGCTGATTCCTTGCCCCACCTCCAGCACAGGTCCTTTTCCGTGTGAAACAGAAGGCCTATAAGCACTCAATTTGACTGTTGCAACCGCAGGGTTGTGCGGTCCAGTCTACAAGGACCGCACAACCGTGTCAACGTGAACATCAATCTCGTTTTAAAAAGTCTCGGACAACATTGGAGCAATTCACGACCCGATGCACACTCCCTCTTTGTAAATAAAAAGAGAACCACCAAAGTCTACGGCAGTGGACTCTAAATAAAACTCTATAATGCTCATAAAACTATCTATATCAATCCCAGAGGCAGACTGCAACTTCACTAGATTATCATCACACCACCTCCTGACCCTTATTAACAGCTCCGACTTATCCATAGAGTAATGGCATTGATGTCTACCGGTGTCCCATCACACCTTCTCCCATGATGCGGATTCAATATTTCAATCAATTGCTCAGAGTTTTGAGTGACAATGGACTGTTGGTCCGCTCCTATCAGGCATTTCTGGATAAAAATCGACGACACCTTCTGCCAAGCTCCATTTTGGTTCACAACTATTCTAACAATTACACGAGGATATGTGATTGTTAGAGTTGTGCTCAAGGTGCTAGGAACGTTTAATCCGGCTGTGGAAAAACCGGTTGTAAAGAATGGTGTGTGTGTGCCTTACTATACCTTTGAATCTAGCTCTCTTAACTTTATATCAGTGGCAGGGAGGTTCGGTGTAAATTTAGTTTCCAAAGCTCAGCACAAATTAGAAAGGTTAACCTCCTTTTCGGGTGGTCCTCAGGGGTGCCACAAAAAACACGTTACAACACGCGCCGGAACTATTGATGGCGTCCGCCTAGGTGCCTAGCGAGAACAGTGGAAGAAGCAAATAATGGTTTGCACACGCAGTCATGCGTGGCTTCAATTGACTTGGCATAAAAAGAGACAGTGTATTTACGGCCTACGGCGGGGCCACGGATTGGTTGAGATGTGGTGCGGTGACGCAGTGTGTATCTACACTGAGGCTCTTGGGTTAAATCAGTTAAATCAATCAACAATCAGCAATGGTAGGAGAGTTCTAAGGGAGACCATGCGTATTTCGACCTCTGGTAATTGTATAAGCACGTTGTCCTTGGCATTGGACGGTGATATGAAGCGTATTTTGTGTCTCTAAGGTCTTGACTGTGGGTTTTCCGAAAATTGTAAGGGCTCTGCTGGAGCTGGAGTTGCCTGTTATCGCATGTGGCTGGTCAGCCCGCAAGCGAGGTCATCAGGGTAGCTGGTTGGTGTGAATCATTTGGATCTGTCTGAATCATGAACCATATGGGTTCTGTGAGTGTCCGGTTCTCGGTGACCTAGTTAAGAGGAGGTGTTTCTTTATTGGTGGTGAGGGTCTTGAGGTATATATAAGAGCGTTCGTTGTTTAAATAAACTAGCAACTGTGTTCGAGACTTGTTGTTTTGTCCATTTCTTTTATCGTTCCGTGTAAAGGAGTAAAAATGAACGGGAAAAAACATACAGACACCGGTGTATTTATTCATTTTTTTATGCATAATATAGTAGGTGAGACTGATACAGAAGCAGAAAAAAAGAAACACCAATGCTACGCACCCCTCCACACCCCCCCCCCCCCCCCCCCCCCCACCCCCCGCCCCTAAAAAAAAAAAAAAAAAAAAAAAAATTGGCGGCGGCGGCGGCGTGCTGGCTCTGGGGATTCCGGCGGCGGCGCAGGGCGGCGAGAGCAAAACAGGCGGCGGCGGCGGCGCGGCGCGGCGGCGCGCAGGTCTATGTCTAGGTGTGAGTCGCCTGAAGGCTTGCGATAAGGCGGGCAAAGGCAGATATGCTCTGCCCAACATGGCCCCGTTGCCGGTTAACAATGCTCAGCTCATCACGAAAAACACACAGACACACAAAATTACTAACAATAAACAGTGAATAGTAAAGAAAAAGTACAAAATTTTTATGCAGTAGTTACAACATCGTTGAGGTAGTTGAATATATGGCAAAGAGTAGGGGGCATTTATAAACAATAGGCTTATAACAGGTTTAAAAAAAGTGGTTTAAATTATTATGCATATATGTTTAAATATGCATTTTGTTGCGCATAATAGAAGGAACTTTTTGAATAAATATATAGTTATACCTGTAATCAGACCCAAAGTTTGGATGTCTGGATGTCTGATTAGTATATCAGATATCAAATATTCCGATTGTTGTGTACCGTAATTTGTCCTCGGCAAACGTATTCTATATTCTATGTGTCATGCATATACGCCCGTACGTTCCGCAGTGCATCAGTAGCTTTTCCGTTAGAAAGGGAAGCCGCAACAGGCGTAAAAGCATGTGTTAATTCCAGAATTTCTCATCACGCTGGAGAGAGAGAAAAATTGGTTTATTGGAAAGGAGAAGAGGTTATCCCGCGAAGATTGGCAGGATGGCTACTTCACACTTAGGGGAGGGAAAGAGGGGAGGTATAGATTATAGAGAGAGAGAGAAAAGAAAAAAAAAGAAAAAAAGGTATGTACACCTATATACATACTTATATACATTCATCTATGCACATATATACATGTATATAATATATACATGCATACACACACACACACCCATGTGCATATATATACATATATACACATACACACATATATATACATACCTATGCTTAAGGAAAAGAAAATTCTGTCCGTTATTGTTTGTTCATGTAAAAGTATGTTCTGGATTTAGAGTATTCGGTCCAGTTTTGTTTTCTTAAGAAAGCGGATGAAGGAGGTCGTTGATTTGACTCTTTCCGATGCGGAGTCCCATGGTCCGAGCAGGTGAGTCAGGGAAAGTGGTTCTCCGTTGGGAAGATCATTTCGTTGACTTGTGTATAGGCTACACTGGCACAGGACATGTTCGAGTGTGTCTGTGACGGCGCAATGCTCACAGAGAGGAGAGTCTAGCTGGCCGATGAGGTTGAGATAGAATCCCGTTGAAGCTACGTTGAGTCGTATTCGGTGGAGAGTAGTTTCAGTGCGGCGTTTAAGGCCGCGGGGTGAACGAAAGAGAAGGAAAGGGTCAATGCTGTGCAGGTGTCTGTAATAATAAAGCGGATTTGCCCAGAGGGAACTTATCATAGCTTTAGCAACGCAGTTGATTCTGGCCCTAGCATCTGTTCATGAAAATGGGATTTTTAAACCAGAATTACGTCGGTGAGCATCCTTGGCAGCTAAATCAGCACTTTCATTGCCTTGAATACCACAGTGGCTTGGAATCCATTGTAGTATCAGACTATGCCCATTTTCGATAGCCTCCTGGTGAAGTTTCAAAATCTGATGAACGAGCTGTGCATTGGCGTTCTTGTTTTTAGTGGATTTGAGGCTCTGAAGAGCTGCTCTAGAATCGGTAAAAATTGACCAATCTCGTGAGTCACATGCAGAAATGAAGCGAAGTGCTTCTCGAATTGCTACTAATTCTGCTGCTGTTGATGATGTAGTGTGACCCAATTTTCCATGAAGTCTCTCATTGATTGATGGTATTACGAAGCTGTAACTGGAGCTTTCGTCAGTGCAGGACCCGTCGGTATAGACATGTATTCGCGAACAGTGATGAACACTAATTATTTCCAAAGAATGTTGCCTCAATGCGGTTAACGGAATGTGTTTTTTGGAATATAGCCCTGGAATCTTTGTCTTTATATTAATTATTGGATAGGTCCATGGGGGCGATGAAGAGAACTCTGCTGGTTCAAAATTTTGTGGAGTGTCTAAGCTACCAGAATTAATAACTTGAGCAAATCCAGACGCACTTCTGCTATCTGCTATATATGCAAGATAGTGATCTTTATGTCTGGTGAGATGACGAAGGTGTGTTCGAAGGGTCTCTTGCAGTCTAAGGACACCTATCGGAATAACGCCTGCTTCAGCTACAGTTCCAACATTGGAAATACATTTTGGGAGCCCTAGACAGGCACGTAGGGCTTGAGCCTGTATACTCTCAAGCGCGCTTATATTTATGCGGCACATCCCATGAAGTACGGGCAGACTGTATCGCATAATGCCGACAAAAAGAGCGTTATATAGTTGGATGAGTGAAGCTACAGATGCACCCCATGTAGTTCCACTTATGAATCGTAAGAGCTGGGTAATGCTAATAAGCTTTCTTTTCAGTTGCCTAACGTGTGGTGTCCATGTTAAACCTTTGTCTAGGATAAGACCAAGAAATCTGTGAGTTTGGACATATGATATAGGGTGAGCATCAATAGTGAGCTGATGCCTAAGCGTACTTTTTCGTGTAAAAGCTATAGCTGCAGATTTTGATGGGCATAGCGATAGTCCACGGCATTTTAAGTAATTTGAAGTTATCTCAAGTGCTTTCTGTAAGCGAATCACATTAAATCGCTGCGTGATTGATGAGGTCCATATGCAGATATCATCCGCGTAGAAAGTTATTCTGACGTTTCGAGGAAGTTTGTTCACAAGTCCTATGAGAGTGATATTGAAAAGTGTGGGACTGAGAACACCACCCTGTGGCACGCCACGAGCAACAATATACTCAGCTGTTTTCCCTTCTGTCGTCACCATATGAACTGCTCTGTTTTCAAGATAGTCTAAAATCCACGCATACAGACGTCCTCCTATCCCGGCATAGCAGAGTGCGTTGCAGATAGCTTTGTGGCTTACAGAGTCAAAAGCGCCCTTAATATCGAGGAACACTGCAGTGGTGATTCTTCGAGATTTCTTTTGTTTTTCAATGCTCGTTGTGAGGTCAATGATATTATCAAGAGAGTTGCGTCCGCGTCGGAAACCTGACATAACTTCGGGGTATATGTCATACTGCTCTAGGTACCATTCAAGTCGGGTATGTATCATCCTTTCCATGATTTTTCCGACACAAGAGGACAAAGCAACTGGACGGAACGATGAAAGGTCTAGGGGGGATTTACCTTGCTTAAGGATGGGTATAATGCGCGATGTTTTCCAATCCCGGGGACCTGGCCTGTTTCCCACGATGTGTTATATAGTTTCAAGAGCCTCACTTTGCCTATTGTACCCAGGTGAAATAAGGCCGCGTAAGTTATACCGTCGGGACCGGGAGAGGTTGAGAAACGTAGTCCAGAAAGGGCCTCGTCTAGTTCTCGTATATCGAACGGTGCGTCCATGTATGGACACGCTCGGAAGGGATTGTTGGATTTAACAAGTGGAATGGTCGAATTTCCGACGTTTTCCGTGAGCTTTTTACAGTACACTTCAGCCACAGCTAGTTCCGAAAGATCTATAGTCGGAGGGCTAGTGCACGAAAAGGTTGACGCTGTTGTGGAGTCGTCCTTAGACCACGAGCAAGACTGTATATTCTAGAAAGAGGCTTACGAGCATCTAGTGTTGCGCGATGATCCCTCCAATGACGTTGGGCTAGTTTATCTAGATGGCGTTTTAAGCGTTTTTGTTGGCGTCTTACTTTACGAACATCTTCAGGATCATGTGTTTTTCTTGCCTTTCTTTCGTATCTCCTGCGAAGCGCACGAAGACGTTCGTATTCCGCGTCAACCATAACGAACCTTCGGGGTAGCTTGTATGTCTTTGTGTGTTGTTTCACAAGTTCTCCGATACCATGGCAGAAATCACCGTCGCTGCTAAATGAATCACATGCTTTTTCAAGATTAACTTTGAAAAGGCACCAATCTGTCCGTCTGATTGTTGACGATATGGTATTGGATGTAAACCTCTTAAGAAGAGTGTACGTAGGCATATGGTCACTGCTAAGGCATTCAATATCTGTAAACCATGTAAGAGAATTCGAAAGGCTCGAGCATGCAAATGTCAAATCTAAGCAGCTGCTTGTAGTGGCGCCCCGGAAAAAGGTTGGACTTCCGTCATTCAAAGTAAAAAGACCATGCTGATGCGTGAGTGTCACAAGTGAGGTACCTCGGGCGGTTGTTTTTGTACTTCCCCATAAGGGGTGATGGGCATTAAAGTCCCCCGTTAAGATGTGTGGAGAGGGGGTGTTTTTAATAACAGAGCTAATACGCAGGGAGTCAAACTGCGTATTTGGCGGAATGTATCCTACGATTAGGGTGAACATGTTGCGACCTTGTTTCACAGTTAAAGCGACATACTCGTTGGTGGCATCAGGAGTAAGGCTGTGGGAGATATAGGTAAGGTCTTTACGAATGGCCACTAAAACTCTGCTTGGAGATCTACCTCGTAGCGAGTGAAAAACCTCATAACCAGATAAACGAAAATTGTCGGCAATGTTTGATTCTGATAATGCTATAACCGGAAATTGGTACTTATACACAAATCGGCGAAAGTCGGAAAGACGGCTGCGAAGGCCCCTTGCATTCCACTGGAAAATGGTTGCTTGGTATCGAATCTTATCTATTGATAGCATGTCCAGGTTAGCAACTGGGGCCTAGGCAGAGAGTAGGCTCAATCATAGTTAAAAGTGTGAGCATGATACCTTTGAAAGCTGTGTCTTGCTTGCTGATAAAAAAAAAAGTTTTTTGCAGCTTGAAAGATTACAGGCAAAAGGACGTCAGTCGTTAGGTTGGTTTTTTCATTAAGCTGGATCGGCGATGACTCCGATCGTGGCTCCTTGAAAAGGGCTCTGGTGGTGATCGTAGGCTCGCTTTTCTTCACGGGGATAGTGAATAATCTTGATATGTTGAATAATTTCCAATTGCAGACGCGTTTATGCGGCTTCTTGGTGCTTCCCGCGTTTAAAATTCTCCCATAAGCGGAAGAATCATGTTAAGGAATGATGTGATGTTTCGTGCCCATTGGGCGTCGATAGAAGATAATAGGCTATAGGCCATGAGAGCTGCTTTTTTGAGAAGCGGTATCCAGCTTTCCCATGCATTCCCTTTGATTGGCGGAGCACCAGAGGTGGAAGTAGTCTTCCGCATTGGACCAGGAGTGACAGCCGCTGACGCCGACGGCCTTTCCTTTTCTCCCTTGAGTTCTGAAACTTGACTTTTGCGGTCAGTTGAGGGAGGGGCCCCCTTCATGAGCTTCTGTTGATTCTTCTTTACAGCTGAAGCATAGTCATGGGAGCTTGGGTTCTGCTTGTTAGATGTCTCATTTATTGTGTTCTGTGAGTGTAGAGGTCGTTGTTCAATTTCAGCCGTTTGTTTTGTTTCTGTCTTTTGTGAGACGGCGGATCTTGCAGCGCGAAAGTCAACTGCGTGTTTGCGTGCGTAGCTGCGGGTCTCACTTTCTCTCTGCCATTTTGGGCAGGAAGAGGACGTGGCAGCGTGAGCTTGACTGCAGTTCGCGCATTTTTCTTGTCCAGAACACGTGTCGTTGCTCTCGTGGGCTTCTCCACAGCGACTGCAGATGGGTGCGCGCTTGCAGTTGGCTTCGCGATGTCCATATCCACAACATTTGCGGCACTGAATTGGGCGTTCCTTGAACGGGGTCACCGGATGGCGAACGTGACCGAGATAAACAAAACTCGGCAACGTTGTTTCGCTGAATGCTATCTTTACTATGGAACTTTGTCCAAGCCGTCGACTTCTCGCCACTCGGCCTTCTGGTGATCTCACATTCTGTTCAATTTCGGCATCAGAAAGTGAGCTGTCGACGTCTTTAATTACTCCTACTGCGAAATGCCGCGGAACGGGCTCGTACGCCCGAACTTTCAAGCCGCAGATCTGAGTGCAGGCAAGGAGCGCACGGGTCGTCTGGCCATTTCGAGTGTCCACTGCGATCAGATTTAATCTGCTGTTGGGCCTAATCTCGTGGATGCATTCGGGACACATCTGTTCCAATGCAACAGACAGTTTTAGACTGCTGATCGCTGTGATTCTCTGGTTTTCAACCGCTGGTACAAAAATTACAGTCAGGCCAACTGTCGTGGTAGGCGAGTTCGTTACTGTGTCTCCGCTTTTGCTTGAACTGGAGTTCTTTTTGCGCTTCTTGGATGTCTTGGCATCGTACCATTCACCTTGGTCGGTGTCGGCGATTTCCATGTCGCTAGTTAACATTTCAGCCTTGGGTAGAGATATCTGGGGTCCGTGGTCAGGAGCTCTAACTTCAGCCAGGTTAGTGACGGAGGCTTCATTCTCTACTCCGGCGATAGAGGATCCGCAAGTTGAAGGAGGCATGCTGTAGCGCTCAGTTGGAGTCTTCTGACTTGCCGTTAGCGAAGGGGTTGCGGTAGTCATGGCCAAGTGAAATCAGGGCTTATACCCCGAGCCGATCGAAAGCCACCCCTCCGACAGGCGGAGGAAGCCTTATTAATTGTTCGCTGAAGTTAGAGTTGTCTAAACTGGCGATATTATAAATAGAAATAAGCACAAACAGATGAGCCGAGAAAAACACAGACCTGTTCGAAGCGCTTCGTCTTCCTCTCATCACGCTGGACAACTTCTTTATGGGTGTCGGCTGACGTCGAAACTACGAGAACGCAGCACCTACTCTTCCGCCAGAAACTTTTGAGACTACAGACGTGTAGTTTTCCACCGAATTACTTGTAGAGTTCTTAGTAAGCGAAGAAGCTTTGTCGGTGAGATTATTTGCAAACCTCATCAGGTCTCTTTGTAGCGTGTACGGTAAATCTTCAAATGTGGTTGATGCTTGCTGCTGATGCTGTTGACAGTAGTAAGGGGAACCCAGTTGTCATCTGTTCCAAATAGATATCTTGGTTCATTGCTCAAATTGCTCGTGAGCTCTTGAGTTGTCCGCTTGAGCGCATGGGTAGCAGATATAGCTTTCTTTGCCGCGGCTGTCAATCTTTATGTTTTAACATTTGTCAAATCCTTTGCGTCACTTCCTCCTATGCTCCTAATGCCAAAGTGTAACTCGCTGTAGTTCTTAATGACATGGTTAATGCAATCCACCTTTGTTATCATCCTTCCATATTCGGCGCTGGTTTTGAGGGCCTTTTCGACATTGGAATCGTCATCCCCACAGCTCTTCTGTATTTAGGCCATGCATCTCGCGGCTTTCTCAAAATCTTTCGTCGATGATATCAGACTCCATTGCAGTTGAAGATCCGTCCCACGTTTGAGGCAGGCATGATTGCGTGGAGTCTCGTTCTTGCTCATGTAGAAATTGCAAATACTGCAACACTTGTTACAAACAAAGAGGTATAGGATTTTATTTGTTTGTGAGCCAATGATAACAGAAACACCTGAGCTTGACGTGTATCGGTGGCCCTAACTGCGGGCACTCTCTCACTGCTTACAATTCTGTGCTCTTCTTTTTCAGCCGTGACCATTTCAGAAAGCACAATGTATTCTCACTTCAGCCTTACGCTCTCTTCACCTTTGCTGAATGCTGTCGGCGAAATGCAAGCAATGTTCACTAGGGAGAAAATTTCTTCTATTGAGCTGAACCCATTTCCGGTGCATAACGTGCCCATTGCAGCTGCTTCGTTGATGTTGGTTTACTTCGAGTGCTTAGTTGAAATGACCCGTTCTTCATTGCAGTGCGTGCACACAAACGTAAAGCAAGAGCATAAGGCCTGCCTTAGCTCATGTACAAATCGAAATGTGCCACGCGTATCCTTCGCGCAATCATGACGTTCAAGTTTACGGACTTCGGTGATGAAATACCCAACCGAAACTATTCTTCTACCTTCGACTTGAGTGGAAGAGTGCAAACCTCAACTGTGTATGGTAGCTTATTATTTGAGATACAGGCGAAGTTTTCATAGCTTGGATTTTTGGCGATGATGCTGGGCTGATTGAGTAGACTCGAGGTTGATAAGCATGATGATGGCGTTGGCCCTGGTTCAGAACAGGTTGTTCGATTTGACACGGGGCTGTGAAAGGGAAACGAAACATTAGCAAAATACGTTAATATAAATTTAAGCATCGTCACATCGAGCTAATAAAAAAACGTGTATTCTCTCATTATTTGGACTTGCACGCGATCTCACGTCGTGTTTATCTGTAAAAAAAATCGTGCTATATTGAAAAAATAAAAAGTGAAACCCGTTTAAAATTCCCTGTAACGCCGGATTAGAGCGCAGCTCTTGAGGAGGAGGATGGAAGGCTACTGAGGGATAGGTGACTCCTTGAGGTCACGTGAACTCAGGGGGGGGGGGGGTCGTGTGACGTCAGGGGGGTCACGTGACCTCGAGGGGCTCACATGACATGGGGGGGTCACGTGACCTCGGGGGGGGGGGGGGGGGGGGAGTCACGTGACCTACGTCACCTCGCGGTTACGCCGACGGCGACGCCGACGCCGCTCAAGCCGGAAACGGGCCCCTAAGAGCTGCGCTCTAATACTGCTGATAAAGTTTTTTTGTCTCATCGAAAGCTACATTGTCTTTCCTTTTTTAGATAGACGAGCTTAGAAAACAAACCAAAAGCAAATTAGGCACTACACCACAGCCGTGAGGTCGGGCTCCCCATTTATTGCGACATGGTTAGCGCTGTAGGTGAAATATTTAGCCGGTACACTGTGAAACCTAGCCTGTGGTATCTTACAAGCATCACACAGTAGTGTTACAAGACCATAGGCCGGTACGATGCTTATCGAGATTGAAAGGGGCACGTGCAGAGATCGAGCCGGAGATTCCTGATTTCCACAGTGCGAATATTCTCCTTACCGTCTTTGAGGTATGGTGTGCCAAAAAATACACGGACAGCGCCATTTTTTGCCAATACAGTTTTAAAAATTTGAACACGCTCAATTTCAACAATCTAAAATTATAACCATTCAAAATATAGTGACGAATGTGGGAACTAAAACTCATTCTGATCATCATTTGGATGTCAGTGAACAAAAATACCTTTGTCTGTGTGTTGAAAACCTCTCAATGGTCGGAAACCGTTGCATTCCCAGGTGGCCGTTCTGGTAAACAACTGCTGGAATTAGCAGATTGCGACAAATTCTAAACTAGAGCACTGCACGGGTCGGAATCCCCAGGTCCGGTTGACCCGGCCGGGTGGGTACACGGACCGTGCCCGGCCTGGGCTACAAATGTTCGTAAAAGGTGAGCCCGAGCCCGGCCCGGGCCCGACAGGTTTTTAAAATCTGAATAGGAGCCCGGCCCGTACCACCAGTTTTGCAGACGTGGTCCCGATTAAGTTTTCCTCCCCAACCTGACAGGGGCAATATAAAAGAGGGCCGAGTCGTGTCTTGAATATTTTAAAACGTTTCCGCGTCGACATGGATTGGCTGGCTTGGCTGGCACCGGCTTTGCGGGTCGGCTTGGCCCTAAAAATTTTTGTAACAATCCCGAGCCCGGCCCGGGCTTGAGAGACACAGACGCTTCGCTACCCGGCCCCGGCCCGCAGGTCGATCGGGGTTAGAGCTTTCGGGCAGGCCGGGCCAGTGCAGTGGTCTCCTCTACATTCTCCCACCATAGGTTGTTTCAAATGATTACGTTTCCTTCGTGCGAGGAAGACGCACATACTTTCCAACATTGCAGCACATCTTGCCTTCCCGGATCAATACAGATTGATTTCGCCGCTGAAGCGGCAAGTTTGTGGCAGTGTCTTCTTTTGTGTTGATGGGATTATATAACTATCAGCGTTTTACGCTAGTTGCCGCGGTTCAATAGACATCTGGGGCTAACACCTCCATCGGCCAGCTGATGAGCGAAATCATCGCGCGATTGGTTAAGTGCCGCGCGTGACGTATAACAAACGCTATAAAGACTGTGACGTTCGCCATGGAAAGACGAGGCCGACTGAACGTCGCCATCTGCGGCCCTCGCAAATTGTTTGATGACCTCATCCTCATCGTGGAGTCAAATATTACATTTATAGTTTGTCTACCCCAGCGATGTACAACACGGCTACCAGGCTACGGCCCGTCGGGTCCAACCACGAGCCCGTTAGAAACCATGCTGCGTATTCACGAAACAATATAACACGTGTATATTTAAATTGACTCATGATGGCACCCAACAGGCTGAAGCTTGGGGTTTAGCCCACCGTAGGATACGATCGAGTTTACGTATTCGATAGTTATTCAAAATAATACAGAAGGTATGCCCATGCCCGACACTTATGAGTTCTCTCCTGCTTCATTTGGGCCGTCTGTGTCGCCAAAGCAAGGGGGTGGTGGCGCCTCCCTTTAGGTGTTGTCTGCGGATTTTTAACCTCTTCGCCCTGATTCCTGAGAAGTGAAAATCGAGGGTACATACCACATATTCTGTCAGTACTTTCCACAGCTTTGACTTTGTTCCGTCCATAGCTTTGACTTCGTGTCCTTGAGCTTAGCTGCGCTCAAAGCTAGCGTAAAACGAAGAACTGATGCCGCGCACCTCTACAGCGGCTGCGCGAAATGTGTAAACTAATTTTTCTAACGTCGCCATTCATCTTTATGTGCTGTTTGTTATGTGTGAACCCCTTGTAAGTCCACAAAAATACAAAAAAACAACAACAGCTACACTGCCAAATACACGCTCAATAGTTAACCGCAAAGCACAAATTTCTAATCCAACGTTATTTTTTTATCTTTGACGACCCGCGTACAGGTAATCAAATTACGCCAAATAAAATAGTGCCCTGAGTTATTTTCTTATTGTTTCTTTTTATTTGCTATGTGTATAGTATGTGACAGCTCCTCGAGCCCTTTAATGCATTTACCAAACTGAACATTGCAGAAACAGAAAAAAATAGCACTGAACGTACTTTTTTTCTTGCTAAAAAAAGAGTACTGAGAGCTATTCTGGAGTAGGTTTGGACCACAAAATGGTACTATAAAACCTCCATGTCGATACGTGTTCCTCATCCTCCATGTTTTGTAAAAATAAACAGCTAAGAAGCCTGGGACCAGGCGCCCGACAAAACAATAAAAATAAATGCTTTTGTGCGACTTATTGGCGTATTATAGATCAAAAAGAAAATTGGGAGGCTGTCATTTGAAAGTTTAAACAACTGGTGGTATAATAATAAAACGTAATAGTAGGCATAAACCAGAACCGCAATAACAAAAAAAAAAAAAAAAAGATGTTCTGTAAAATGATTTTCTCTTTACTACCACACCACCAAAGATAGGGCAGTGGAGCGTTTCGCACTTTTTGAAGACTTCCTGACGCTTTTGTTGTAGTTTTCTTTCTATCTCAATCGAGCGGATGCTTCCTCTGCATGAGGGCCGGCGTAGTCTATCGACGTTCGACAAAGCAACGCTCCTCGCTGGGGCACGTAATTTATTTCCAGGCTGATTCGCCGAGGAAAAGAAATGTACTGTAAAATAGTTTGTTGTTGGGCGAGTTGATGACCGTTCGGATACATGGTTTTCCGCAAAAAAGACGGACACAAGAGAGAGAAACAAACATATGCGCTCGTGTTTGTTTCTCTCTCTTGTGTCCCCGTCTTTTATGAGGAAAAGAAAGCGCGACGGCGTCAATGCCAAAAAGAAAACTTTTTTTGTTCTTTTCATAGACGCCCCTAAGATTATGATCGAAGCATTTAAAAGGGCAGTAAATACAGAAAACAAAAAAAGTATGAAAAACAAAAAGCGACGCTCTTGGACGCACGGTGCCGTCGGTTATCAAATCCTCCATCTACATGACACCGCAAACAAACCGGATCGCATTTCGTAAAAACATCAAGTTTGGAGAAACTAAACAGTGACGAGGGATGACAAAATGAAAGAGAAGGCAAAATGCACACTCTATCGAGGCGCCATCACACACGACTTTATCTGCTCATGGCTAGGTCTGGATGTCGATGCGAGCGCCATCTCTTGTTCTTGAATCACACTAATAATCCGGTTTCCCTTCGCCGTTGCACTTCCAGCTTCTCCCTCTTTCACAAGTTTTACTACAGCTTGCTTAATCACGCACTTTACATTGTTCCCGTCACGTATATCTCCACGCATTGGTCATCCACTTCAAGTAACGCTTCCACGTGCCCGCACTACGCCTTTTTTTTAGCCTCCTTTCCTCAAGCAGCAGCAAACTGGAACGGCCTACCCCAACACGTCACCGTCCATGCGTATTCATGGAGGCTGTCGTTAATCACCTTCCGGTACGAATGTTTGGTTTGTTAAAATGTTTTCTTACATGTAACCCCTCCTCTTATGTAATACTTTTAACGAGGTCTTTTAAGGCAACAAAATGAAATGATTGGTTCAGCAAAGATGGATGCGTACATAAACAGGACGAACACCATGATGGTGCACTTTTGACGAGGTCTGAATGGTCCCATCAGCTGGTAGTGTCGCTGAACGAACTATAGTAACGAATCATCAAACTCCTCCCCCCCCCACCCCCCCAAACGAAAAAAAAGCCAATAAAAAAGTTTCCCTTAGATAATGTTCAGAAAGCGGAATCGGCCTCGCCTTCCTTGTCTGTGCTTGTTGTGTAGTGGTTATCACATCCGCCTAACACGCGGAAGGTCCCAGGTTCGATCCCTGGCAGGCACATACCTTTCCTTTTTTTAACCCCAGTACGTAACTTGTATTGATGTTACTGGAATGTATATTACGAATATTATACGGCAATGTGACTTAACTGTAAATGTGTGATCTTAAATCTTTAGGAAGACACGGTGGTGGACTTCGGTGGTACCAATACCTTGTTTGAATTTGGAAGGGTGGCATAAAAGTAATGCATCCAATTGTTTGTTTGCCAAAGTGACAAGCGCGTTTTCTGACAATCACTTCCGGCTTCTTTTCTGGAATCAGTGAAACCGTGTGGTATACTTCGCCTCAGCTTAAGTGCAGACGCTGCCGACGCTACGAGCTAAGAGATTATTCAAGAAGCGTCAAAATCGCAAATCACTGGGCCTCTTCTGTTAAGGATTGGTTCAGCGATGATAGCATACGTACGTAAACATGACGAACACCATGACGGTGCGCTTTTGACGTTGCCTGATTGGTCTATCAGCTCGTAGCGGCGGCTGCGTCTGGACTTAAAACGCAGTAAAATATCAAACTATAAAAAAAGCACCCCTCCCCCCCCCCCCCCCCACACACAAAAAAAAAACAAAAAAACCGACGCTTATAGAAAAAGTTTCCCTTAGGTCATGTTCACAAAGCGGAAGCGGTCTCGCCCTCTTCGCCCGTGCTTGTTGTGTAGTGGTTATCACATCCGCCTAACACGCGGAAGGTCCCAGGTTCGATCCCTGGCAGGCACATATTATTTTTTTTCCCTGAACCACAGCGCGAATCTGACTTAACTGTAACTACGCAATTTGAGAAATTTAGGAGACGCGTGGTAGAATTCGGTGGCACCAATACCTGGTTTGAATTTGGGAAGGATGCCTATACCTTATACTCAAATGGCGGTATAAAAGTACTGCATCAACGTTCTTTCACACATACCTACTTCTCTTCACCTGAAGTCCAGATACAGCCGACGGCACAAGCTATTAGGACCAATCACACAGCTTCAAAAGCGAACCATCATGGTGATTGTCATGTTTATGTACGTGTTCTATCATCGCTGAACCAATCATAAAGAGAGAAGGCCCAGTGACTTGCTCATTTGACGCTGCCTGATTGGTCACAATATTTCCTAGCGTCGGCTGCGTGTGGACTTCAGCTGAAGCGAAGTATAGTCATATCTATTTTAAGGAGGCCAGCATTTTTTATCTAGGTTCTTTTTTTTTTTTTCTATCACTGACTAAGGTCACTAGTTTTCGTTTCTTTACCATTTTGGCTTTGACTTCGCAGATTGTGTCCGACGTTTCAACTCTTCGTCCTCAGAAAAAAAAAGTAGTATTTGTCAGAAGTAATGGCAAGCTGTGACATCATGCGATAATCTCAGTCTTGGGTAAGTTACTTTTAAAAAGTAATTCGTTACAGTTACTTTCAGAAAAAAGTAGCGAAGTTACCGTTACAGTTACCGCACCAAAAGAGTAACTCGTTACAGTTACAGTCACTTTTAAAAAGTAACGGCGTTACTTTTCAGTTACTTTTCTATAACACGAACAAAAATTAGGAAAAACTAGAAAACGCCCCTCACTAAGTTTTATAGCATAAAATTAAAAACTACGCGTTTTACTTCATATTGTAACTTAGCAGAAGTTGCTTTTTGAAATTAGTGTTTGAAAATTTCCACGCCAGAGTTGTGGCGCAAATCAAAATACGAAACATGCGCAGTGCGGAGTACTGGCGCTAATCAAAATACGAAACATGAGCAGTGCCCTCCGCATGTATTGTTGTTTCACGGTTGATTCACCCTATTAAAAAGCGTTTTCACACACACAAATAAGAAAAACCACAACATATATAGTGCTTCAAGACACAAAGATGAAAGTGTTCAGTCACAAAGTACAAGCGCGTGCGTAAAGATAACTAATTTTTTTTTTCATGAAATCTACACGTGGCTATATTCGGGTTGTGACTCGTGAGAAAGAACGTATTCAGAAGTTTGTGCAAGGCCAACTTGACACTCGAAATGTCGGAATGGACAATTTGAAAAGTGCAAGGAATATCTAAATTTTACTCGTTCAGTGATATATTACTCATAAAACACTGGAAAGTAACGACAAAAGTAACGTCGTTACTTTCATTGTTACCTTAGAAAAAAGTAATAGAACTACAGTTACAAGTTACATTTTAAAAAAGTAACTCGCTAAAGTTACAAGCTACCAAAAAAGTAACGAAATTACAGTAACGCGTTACTAGTAACGTGTTACTACTTAAGACTGGATAATCTAGGAAATCAAGGTCACTACTCGAGAGCGCGCGCTCGGAAGCCGGCCGCAAACTCGACAATAGCGAAACGCGGCCGTCCACTCTAGAACAGCGCAGACGAACTAAGGGGAGCGGAACAACGACATTTATGCTTTCGCATTCACAACTCAAAAGAAGTGCTTAGGTGTTCTCGGAATTTTTCAAATATTCCTTTGTATTTCTTAATCTTACAGCATCACCCACTTAATTTTTTGTTTTTATCACGTTTCGTGTACAGATTGTTTCTGAAGTGCTCTTCATTACTTTTAATGAGGCGTCACTTGTGATCATTTCAATATATTTACAAAGAGAAAGTCATTAGCTGCTTTATCCAGAACATCAAACCAAACATGATTATTTTGTACACACAAATCTTTTTTTCTTATTTTTGTTTATTGTTTTATAAAGCATTTTGACAATACATGCTTTAGATTCTGATTAACTACTAAAACGTAATTCCTCTATCCTCAAAGAATATTTGTACTTTATTATTATAAAACCCTAGTCCTTGATTCTTTTATATTTTGGGAAGTCTCTTTGGCTTAAATATTTCAATGAACTCTTGAGTTATTTTTCCCCTTTTTTTCGGTAATACCCGTGCCAGGCACGTAGCCAGGATTTTTTTTTTTTTTTTTGGGGGGGGGGGGGGGGGGGGGGGGGGTTTGTTTATGGCAAAATGCTGTATGAGGGGGAGGGGGGGAGAGGAGGTCCCAGAAAAATGGAAGATATCCGGGGAGGGGGGGGGGGGGCGCGGACCCTAAGGGGCCCCCCCCCCCCTGGCTACGTGCCTGACCCATGAATATTTGTAAAATATATTAATGCAGGTTAAAATATATTAATACCCTTTGTTTTGTCTTGAATAATTAATCTCTTCAACAACATCAGCTTGCCACTGATGATCTATTCCAGGGGTGGCCAAGTTGCGGTTCATGAGCCGCATGCGGCTCTTCGCGTGTTAAAGTGCGGCTCGTGGCTCCCTCCCCTCCCCCCCTCTCCAAAAAAGAAAGTAAGGAAATGGAACGGGTTTTAAATCGAAAGACATGCTGCGGTTTGCTAGTCTTGTGCTACTGCTACCTTACATATAATTGGACTGCTTTTGACTCGGATAGATAGTAAGCAGCTCGAGTTTCGTTTATTGCTCTAAACAAAAGTTTCACCCCCCCCCCCCCCCCCCGGTTCTTGGAAATATAACTAAATGCCTATCCAATTTGTTTCAAACTGGTTTGAATTTTGCCTATGCATCATTTTTTTCAGTGAACTCTTTAATCTATTTTATAGTCTTATTGGACTTTCTTCGACGATCCTTTCATAATGAAAACCCTTTTTCAGGCTCCTGAGAAATATTTTCTTAGTCTCGCCTAAAACAGAGCATTTATTAATACCCCATATTTTACATTTACCTTGATCCATTGGTCTACCATTTTTACTAAATGTTCACTATAATATCTTGCGGAAGGCTTTTGCTTACAGGATAAAGAATACAATAATTTCAAGATTAATTTATAGCCATTCGGTTTTTGCTGTATAATATATTTTTCTCTTGCGAGATATTTAGTTGAATTTAGGAAATCATTTTCGCTTCTTCCATGCTCACTTTTTTGTAATTTCATTAGATCTGCATATGTTAAGAAGTGTTTTATAAAACTTGTAAGATATCAAAGAGGTTTTTATGTACATTGAGACTTTTTTTAAAAATCTAATCCACCAGTAAAATACTTAAACTTAAACCAGTTAGCGAAAGGAATACAAATGAAGTTAATCCACTTACTGAACAGACGCATTTAGTAAAGGTTAAAAACCCAACTAAATTTTAATAATGATATTATCTTTTGAATACGTATACTTTCTCTCACGTTCTTCTATGGTTTGCTATTATTTATATAGTAAGATAAAAATACTATTTAGAAGATTTATTAATCAATCGTCTATCATTATGTTTTGAATCATATTAAAACTTTTGTAGACTATCAAATAGTGATTTACCTTCTAGACGATTTAAAATACAGCGAATACAATAATGACCATATAAAAAGGAGTTTTTTACCTTGACTGTGTAAATTATAAAGTATGTCTTTATTACTTCCTTTGAGGGGATAACCGAAATCTATCAAAGGATTCACTATATTTACTATTTGGATTGTTAAGATAACAAATCCAATAAGCACTAGGGGGTGGAAAATCTGCATTTTTTATCACACCAAATTCAAGGTTACTAATTTCTGGCAACATATTCTTTTTGCAAGGACATCACAAAAATCGTGTTTATGATTTAATGTGTTAATACTATCAGTAGCCATTAGCCGTGTGTTTATTAGATTTTTAACTAATCATTCTAGCACCTTTACCAATATAGGCTTGTCCAATTATTCAACATCTTTTACAGTAACTATCTCTACAACTTTTGTAGCCCCAGCTGTTTCTATTTTTATTAATGCCCCTTTGACAAGTAAAGGTGATGCTCTAGCTAATATGGCTCCAAGAATAGTTAAAAACCACCTTAATAAATAATTAGACTTTTTAAAATTGTGTTTTAGTGAGTTTCATTTCTACTGCTTTTTTCACTTATCAATTGGAGTAGATGTAAGAAATAATTTATAATTTCTAAAACTAACTTTTGGATAAATTTTTATCGTATGTTCTCCTTATTTCTTAATTGAAGTTTTAATTTTTTTTCTGTTGACCGTCTGAAATATGTATCAGATATATTGTATACATTTATATAAAATAACAAATATTTATAATTACCCAAACATCATTTTTTCATCAGATAGATACATTCAACTTTCTATCAGACAAATACATCATACACACTCTATACATTGTAGCTGGTGCAGTTCGAAGTTTAACATGCACTTAAATAAGAGATGCCTGTATGTTTTCAAAAAGATTTGTAGGTGCATTTGTCACATCAAAAGGGAATATTAGACAAAGACTTGCAACTGTGCGTTTTGTAACATGTTTCAGTATTCAGTCTAGATTTTATATCCTCTATTTAAACATGCATCATATACATCGTCAATAAAAAAATTGGAGCAAGTGCGTCAACATTATCGTCGAAGACTTCGACCTGCTGGTGGAAGATGGCGTGAGCCGAGACAAGTGCTCAAAATGCACCAGGCGAACGAATCAAGACGGCGGTGAGCTTACGCCTTCAACGACGCCAAATCACGCCGCACCCGGTAGCGACGAAGTTTGGAACGCTACGGCCCAACCGACAACCAAGAAAGCCATTAAAACAGTGCTCGAAGAACTCGTCGACAGTTTCACTCGGTTAAGAGCTGAAAATGCATCGCTTTGTCAAGAGGTGCGTCGCCTCAACGAGCCCATTTCTTTGTTTGTAAAATAACACGCCCCGCAAACGAGTGATGGAGCTGATACTTCGAACTCGGTTTCGTATTCCTCCATTGCCGCAGCGTTTCCGCCTCTGCATTCCGAACATCAGAGTCTACAAATTCCTTGATAAAAACCACGAGGCAACGCT
The DNA here is from genome assembly GCF_016920785.2 of Ixodes scapularis. Lineage (NCBI taxonomy): Eukaryota > Metazoa > Arthropoda > Arachnida > Ixodida > Ixodidae > Ixodes > Ixodes scapularis. The sequence continues at coordinate 80,551,325 of NW_024609868.1, read as the reverse complement.
TCGACGAGTACCACCGTTAATCCCGTACCATTTCCTCCTGTCTCCATAGAGCAGCGGGAAACTGTTCGGCGAAACTACGTGGATGCGGACGGCGTCACCCATCTCACGTACGGCAAGCCCGGTAAACCATCTGTCGGTACTTCGAAAACATCCAGAATAGCTGCAATTCTCCCCGCCCCCCCGGAAAAGTGCACTGTTTGTGTCAAGGCTCTCTCCTGAAACAACAATAAAAAAAACGTTGAGGACTTATTCTCACCTGTTCTACAATGTAAACAATTTTTCTGCAGTAAACTGAAAACGAAACTCCCGTATTCTGCATCCCTTCACATTCTTGTTGATAAAGAAGGATTTGAGGTCGTAAACAGTGTGTCTGTCTGGCAAGGGGGCAGTATTTTCAGGGAGTTCATTGGACCTCTTCCTCAATCACGCCGTTTCGGAAGCGCAGGTAAGGACGCTGTTTCGGCGCTGTCGGGGGGACGGAATGGACTCTAGCCTCACGACAGACTATCTAGAAGCCTTGTTGCCCGAGGAAGTAAAGCCATACGCAACAATAGAAGGCATGACTTCTATCTTGCACCCAAATATACGTTTGGTAAAATGTAAAACTGTCAGTTTTTTTTCCACTTTTAACAAGTCCCGTCTCATGCTTCAAATAATAATGCTATCTTACGTAGCTGCAATCATTTTTTCTTAAACCAGAGTGGGAAACGAGGTGGCGGGGTTTGCACTTATGTCAAAGAAGATATTTTGTGCGAAATACTTGACGCATTTAATGAAACTACAGATAACTATGAAATCGTGAGCCTGAAACAGGGGCGTCAGCTTTTATCTGTAATGTATCACCCTTCAGCTGGCAATTTTAACAATTTCATGTCTTTTCTTGAGAGATATTTAGAATTTGTTAGGGTGAATAACTATTTGCTTGTTCGTGGTGGTGACTTAAATGGAAATGTTGAGAGAATTCGTCTGTTTCGTCAATACTTAATGACACTCTTAGTAGTAGTGGGTTTTTCAGTGTCATTTTGTTTCCCACTAGAATTACTCATTCTACATCAACTGCTATTGACGTTTTCATTACAAATATAAACACTGTTCTTGGCAGTGCAGGTACGATGAGTAGTGACATAGGCGACAATTGTCCTATATTTTCATGTTTGAAAACTCGCCGATTATCCAGCGGTGCTTGTAAATATTTCCTTTTTCAACCTGGGACAGACCGCCAACTGCGTTGTTTTCAAGATGCAGTCATGAAAACTGAATGGAGCACTGTATTTTTTAAACAATGCGTGAACGGCGGATATGACGAGTTTATTAGTACGTTTACATCTATTTACGTTGCGTCCTTTCTGTATAAGACGGTCACGGTTAAAACGCGAATACGGAAACTATGGGTTACCCCAAATATTTTAGCAATGATACGGGGAAAAATCGCTTGCATTGGACCTACCTCTCGTCAAGAGATGACCGTGATATTAGTGCTTTCAAGAAATATCGTAATAAACTAACATCAACACTTAAAAAAAAGCAAAGTCAAATTATCACAAACGTCTTTTTTATGACACGCACAAAAAGCGCTCCGCCATTGTATGGCAGTTAATAAACGAAGTTCTTCAACGCAGCAATCCAAAGAAATCAATAGATACGCTTTCAACATCTGGTGAAAAAGTTTAAGGAATACCGCCCTCTGATTATTTTAACCGCCATTTCACCAACTTACCTTCCAGCGCTCAGAATGAGTGTGTTTTCTTGTTTATCTCGAGTCGAGTAGACAAATCTGTTTTTCTGGCCCCTACGAACAAATCAGAAGTGTTTCGTGTATTTGTGATACTCAGTGGTAGCAGAAGTCACGATATGGTGTACGTCACAGAGAATTCTGGAACGTTCCTCATTTCCGTACAAATTATGCACTGCAGTCGCTTGCCCATAACTTACTTACCCTGCTTAACAACATATGCATGAGCCACATTGATATTCATTTGTACAACTAAAAAAGAAAAAAACAGTGCGCTCTTTTTGGTTTTGTTTAAGTAAACAGAATCTTTTGCGGGAATTTGATAGGAATGTTTACAGTTGTTCTGGTAGGAATTGGTATGAAATATGTTGAGCTGTTGGTATAATTTTTAGAAATGTATAAATCGGATTTTTTTTTCAATCATGCATTTTCTGTAGGTGCAAGGGCACCGGAGCCAGTCAAGCTAACTCTTGGTAGCTTTTTGTCCGGTGTCCTCGGTATAATGTTGCTGAAATAAAGTTTAATTAAATTAAATTTAATTTTAGAGAGCTCTCGGTTGTTTAATACAACACTTAGTTTTGAGATCTAAATTATCAAAAGTTAATGTCCTTTCCAGTTGCAGAATTTATTCTGGCAGTTTTTTTAAACGATATAAATATATATTGGTTTATATAGGACGCCTGGAAAATCTATAGTATGTTCAGCAATCAATTGTTCTACTTATTCCTAAGCTCTCTCATTCACATAACACGGTCTCGTTGCTCGCTTATTGCTGGGTTAAGTATGCTATAGTTGGATTATTCTATACTACCTTTGAAATTCCTTCATGTTAGCTTGTCAAACACCACTTTGTAATTTTTTCCCCTGGAGCAATTAACATGTCCGGATTATTATTCTTAGTAAGAGTTATCTTAGATGGAACTTCTTGAAACACTTTATCAATTCAAGAGAAACTTTTCAAATCTCTAATTTTAACAGAGACTTTTAGAATGTTAGAAAGTTATGTAGTTTTTTATCTGTTAATAAACCCTTTAATTTATTTATTTTGAATACAATACAGCGCCTGTAAGGGCATTATAGGGGGGAGGGACAGAAGGTACATGATCCCTCAGTACATAGGAAGGGCAGGCACTGCCTAGCAGCAGCTAGTGCACATAAAGAACGCAGAAAGTGACATTTCAAATGTTGATTATACACTAAAACATTTGTATAAAAGAAAACTAATATACAATTTGCTAAACACTAAACAAAGAATTAAAAATAAAGTTTTTGTTTGTTTGTTTGTTTTTTTACTAAAGCAAGTTCCTCTGGTAGTTCATTCCATTGCTGAATAGTGCATGAAAAAAAAAAAAAGAATACTTGAAGATGTCAGTTTTAGATGATAGAGGTCTAATCTTTCTTGAGATATCACGTCTACGAGATATGACGTGGGGTGGGAGCAAGTATGTCTCTTTGTTAATGCCGGATATTTCAAGGTAAATGGTATGCAGTAGCTTTAGACGAAAGCATTGACGTGAAAATTTGAGAGGCTGCCACTTAAGCTCATTTTTAGATCGGTCACACTCTGACGCCAACTATAAGAACTCAGGAAGAATCTGGCAAAGCGAAGCCACCAGTCTTGAAACAATAAGCCCTATTGTTTGAAGAGCGGTGGCTTCGCTGCATTTTCATAGGAGTTAAGGGTTTTTCTTTTTTTTACCTTCTCCTCAGGTAAGTTCGCTTTTTGCAAATTTTACAAAAACAAATGCACCACCTGTGGGCAACGCTGCACAAAATCGTAGCGTGAAAGGTTAAGAAACCGAGTTTTGCGGTCGATCTAAAGAACCTGGCCGTTATTTAGAACACCTGGTAGACTATAATGGTAGACTTTCGGGGAAATGATTCTCCCGGCTGCCGCGAGAATAGACGCTGCATAATTCTGTAGATGATCTGGAAGAGTACGCGTAGAAGATTGGTCAATCATTGCCAACAAGCTGGTTACAGTGCACTTAACATAATAATAGCGGTCTTAAAAGATATAATCCTAGATACATGTCGACACGGTCAAAGCAGGACAACCACCCAAACACAAAAACGAGAAGGAAGGGCTCCTTGAAGTTTCAACACGATGCGGCGCACAAGCTGTCATTTGCCGAACCCAACCAAACCGCAAGAATTCCTGACTTTTTTGAAGAATCGCTTTTCGCCGTTATAGGCGTAGGCCTTTTCAAACACTGATAGCTTTGGTGCACATCGCATACGTTGTCGAGAGACATCCTAATAGGGCCGTGGGGTAAGGCGGCAGGTCAAAGCAGGTACGACGAACAAAGTTCGAACTGCAACGGACAATAAGCAGACAAAGAAAAAAGCGACGCCAGCTCGCGTGCTTCCGGATTCTCGGAGGCTATAGCCGGTTTCTGCGCAGAGACGTTCCGTTCATTTGGGACCCCGAGGTCAACGAGTGCTTCAAACAGTTCAAAATTCTCTTGTCGTCCAGTCAAGTGCTGCGGATGTATTTTTTTCTTTTGTTTGTTTTACGGATATTTTTCCGCACGACCCCGCCCTGCCGATCATTGTCGCAACTGATGCGTCCGCATATGGGTTAGGGGCTGTCCTCAAGCAGCGAACAGGAAACAAGTCAATACTGTTGTTTTTGCCTCCTGTACGTTCACTCCAGCAGAACGAACGCATTCCGTCGGAGAAAAAGAAGCCCCGGTATGTCTCTGGGCATGTGAGCGATGGCATAACTATCTATGAGGTCTCCCCTTCACAATACGTGCCGACCACCAGGCTGTGATTGCCCCACTGTCAACACGCAATACAGGACATCGTCCGCTGCCCATCACGCGCTGCTCCTCACGTCTGCTGATGTATTACTTCACGGTTGAGTATCAGCGAGGTTCTGACAACCGTGTGGCGAATACTCTGTCACGCTGGCCAGTAGCTGACACGGAAGGTGAGACATCATTTGAAGAGGTGATCGTCTCTTTCGTCACTAGTTGCGTCACAAAAGAATAGCTACAGCAAGCCACGACAAATGACGTCATTTTAAGTCAGGTAATGATTATGTAGTATCACCTTGGCCATCGCAGAAGTTTTTATCCACCGACATTGTTCGTTTCTCTCATGTTCGTGAAGAACTCTCAGTTGTAGATGACATGCTGATGAGAGGAGAAATTATTGTAATTCCTACGACACTGAGAACTACACTGATTGAGATTGCTCACAAAGGCCATCCAGGAATCGTCAGGACCAAGAGCCGGCTCCGAGACCTCTACTGGTGGCCAGCCAAGGATCGTCAAACCGAAAGTGTGATCACAAGCTGCCGGTCTGCCAAGCGACAGACAAGCATGTCAAACCTTCACCAACACCCTTGCAGCCAGTTCCACTTCCGGAGCGGCCATGGGCCGAAGTCGCCATCGACATTGTTGGTACATTTGAACATGCAGAGCCAGCATGCCGGTATGCCATCAGTTTTGTTGAATATTTTCTAAATGGCCAGAGGTTCAGTTCTGCCACGACGTGACAACCTCTCGAGTGACGACATTTCCGTCATCAATGTTCACTCGAGAGGGTTATCCAGGTTGTCTCGTGTCAGATAACAGGCCATAGATCACGTCATTAAAGTTTAACGACTTCCTAAAAGACCGAGGCATAAACCACGGCTACTCCTCGGTATACTATCTGAAAGCTAACGGGCTCGTCGAAAGATTCAATCGAGTACTGAAAAACTGCATTCAGCTCGCTGCCGCTGAGAAGTGTCGTTTACAAGCAGCAGCAACGACTACCTAGGGGTGTACCGCTGTACCCCACATGCCATAACAGATATGTCGCCAGCGTTCTTCCTTCACGGAAGAAAACCGAAGGTGATTGGCTCGTGTTAGGTTTTTCGTGTTTCTATTTTCTCGCTTCAGAAAACATTGTTTAGAATTATTATTGTAGCCTCCGCATGTTTCGGGACTTCGGACGGCATGCTTCAAGTACTGAATCCTGGAATTCTTGATGGCTTCTTACATTACAAAGACAAAAAAGATACTTACGTGGGATGTAGCGTATACGTGACAAGCACCTCTTTGGTGGTGCCTCATAATCATAAGATACGTCGAGCTCCACAAAAGTTATGTTTTATTTGCCAGAAAAAAAATATTTCTTGTTTGTCACAAAAAAAAAAAAAAATTGTCTCAAACGCTTATCAACATCTTAATTCTTAAATAAAAAAACGGCGCACAAATTCCTTTTTTTTTTATAAATCTGGTTTTCTATATTAGCAATTGAAAATTCATAAAGGAGTACGAGCGGAAACGTTCATCCGAAGTCGCCCCCCCCAAATAATCGGAAGCGCATCAACGTCAATGCGCGTCTCATGCGAAAGCAGTACCTTCTGCTTTTGACAGACCAGAAGTGTGGCGTTGTTTTATTTGGTTTTTCTGTCCTTAACACAACGAAATATAACATACCGACCGCATCCCTTTCACGAAGTTCTCAGAGGAAAACTAAATGCAACAAGAACCGCTCGATGCCTCATATTGTCACGAATGACGATGTGACAAACAAGGAATAACTGAAGAAACTGGAATGGTTAATGGGGCCAACTTGTACCTAAAATAAAAAGGAAACAGAAGATAACAGCAGAGCGTCGCGGGCGTCGAAGTCTGCGTAACAGCAGAGGCGAACGCTGGGACGAGACTCACCCGGCATGCCAGGCGGAGCCCCTTTTGTACACGCGTGGGCTTCTGGAACATACGGCGTAGAAGGTTCGGTGCTTAGAACATTCTAACCTCGAACTAGCCAAGACGGTTCTCGAATTTACCAGAACATCACATTCCAGCGTCAACAAAAATGTGAAGATGTGGCCAGGAATCCAAGCCTGGCCTTCTGCGTGGAAGGCAAGCGCGATAACCGTTAGGCCGCGGGCGCGCTGCCTACTTGGTCAGCTGCGCTCGCGGCATTATTTCCCCCTTTAAAAAAATGCATCGTTCCGATGCAGCACAAAACTAATACAAATCCACAACCAAAAGAACAGCAGAATCGCGAGCCACAATTCACAGTTCACTCGTCGACGAGAGTGCAAAGCTCTATCGTTCGTAACACGTCTTCAGCCGGACGACGTGCATCCCCTCGGGTCTCGGCTGACGTCTTGTCGATGGTCGTGTTCCGTCGGGAAGAACTTCGTTGTTCAGATCTCCGAGGCGTCGAATGACCTTGTAAGGCCCAAAGTAACGCTTCAGCAGTTTTTCGCTGAGACCGCGGCGACGAATCAGCGTCCACACCCACACTCAGTCTCCGGGATGGAAGTGAACGGCGCAGCGACGAAGATTGTACCGGCGAGCGTCGACACGCTGTTGATCGTGGATCCGAAGGCGGGCTAGTTGGCGAGCCTCTTCTGCTCTCTGACTGACCGCATGGGCGTCGTCGCATTCGTCATCCACTGGCTCATGGGGCAGCATCGCGTCCAGTATGGTCGTAACTTTTCTGCCATACACCAGCTCGAATGGTGTAAATCCGGTTGTTTCTTGAGCTGCGGTGTTGTAGGCGAACGTGACGTGCGGTAATACCTCGTCCCATGTCTTGTGCTCTACGTCGACGTACGTGAAGATCATGTCGGCAATAGTCTTGTTGAGCCGCTCCGTTAGCCCGTTGGTCTGCGGATGGTACGCGGTGGTCCGACGATGGCTGGTGTGGCTGAGCCGAAGGATCTCTTACGTGAGCTGAGCCAAGAACGATGACCCTCGGTCGGTTATCAAGACTTCGGGGGCGCCATGTCGAAGGAGATTAAATTCGACGAAAAACTTGGCGACTTCCACCGCTGTTCCCGAGGGTAGGGCGTTCGTCTCTGCGTATCGTGTAAGATAATCGGTTGCGACGATAATCCAACGGTTTCCTTGCGTCGATGATGGGAACGGCCCAAGTAAATCCATTCCGACCGGCTGGAATGGTGTAGTCGGGGCAGATATCGGCTGCAGGAGTCCTGATGGCTTCGTCGGAGGCTTCTTACGTCGTTGGCACTCATGGCACGACCGTGTATACAAATGGACGGTTTTCGGGAGTTTTGGCCAATAGTACTTCTCACGAATCCGGGCGAGCGTCCTGTTGTAGCCAAGGTGTCAAGCCGTCGGGTCTTCGTGGCGTGCTTGAAAGATTTCTTCTCGCAGGCTGGCAGAAACAACCAGCAGCCAGGCAGGGTTGCTGGCTCTGAAGTTCTTCTTGAAGAGCACGCCTCGCCGCAGAACGAAGCTTGACAAGTCTCGGGCCAAGAACCGCGGAGCGGAACTTTCTTGACCTTCGAGGTGGTCGATCACGGCGTGAAGATCGAGGTCGTCTCGTTGAAGTGCTCCCATGTCGGTATCTGTAACTGCTCCGAGCAAACGGGCGTCATCGTCGTCGTCGGTGCTGTCGGGAGGAGATTTGACTGGGGCCCTAGACAAACAATCGGCGTCATTCTGCTTGCGGCCAGACTTATACACAATTCTCACGTTGAATTCTTGCAGTCGAAGGCTCCAGTGAGTCAGGCATTCTGACAGGTCCTTTAGGTTGGCGATCCAACAGAGAGCGTAGCGGTCCGTGACAACCCAGAAGGGGATCCCGTACAGGTACGGGCGGAACTTGGTTAACGCCTAGACGACAGCGAGACATTCCTTGTCGGTTGTTTAGTAATTTTATTCTGCCTTGGACAGCGCCCGGCTTGCGTAAGCGATCACCCTCTCTGCTCCGTCTTGTCTTTGGACGAACACCGCTCCTAGTCCGGCGTTGCTGGCGTCTGTGTGAACTTCCGTTTCCGCTGATGGATCGAAATGTCTGAGGATAGGGGGCGACTGAAGTCTTTCCTTAAGTTCGTTGAACGCTTGTTCTTGCTCCTCCTCACACTGGATGTTCACGTCGTCCTTCGTCAGATGCGTGAGCGGTGCAGAAATCTTGGCGAAATTGTGAACGAAACGTCTGTAGTAAGCGCACACCTAAAAAAATCTTCCGACGGCTTGCTTGTGTGAAGGCTTCGGAAATTCGGCAACAGCGGCTGTCTTTGGTGGATCAGGGCTTACACCCTGCGCACTCACGACACGGCCCAGAAATTTGAGCTCGCCGTAAGCTAACCGACATTTTGACGGCTTTGTCAGTCCAGCGTTCTAAATAGACTGTAGCACGGCTCGCAAACGTCTAAGGTGCACGTCGAAGTTGCTTGCGAATGCTCCGACGTCGTGGAGATACACGAGGCAGCTTTGCCATTTCATGCCGGAAAGAACGGTTTCCATTACGTGCTGGAACGTCGCCGGTGTTGTGCACAGTCCGAACGGCATCAATTTAAATTCGTAAAGCCCGTCCGGCGTGACGACGGCAGTCTTTTCACGATCACGTTCGTCGTCCTCGATCTGCCAGTACCCACTCTTCAGGTCCGTCGACGAAAAGTGTCGGACGTGGCGCAGCCGGTGCAGAGTGTTGTCGATGCGTGGCAGCGGGCAGACGTCCTTTTTTGTAACGGCGTTTAGTCGGCGATAGACCACCCAGAACCGAAGAGTCCCGTCTTTCTTTTTCACCAGGACTACCGGTGAAGCCCACGGACTGCTTGAGGGCTGGACAATGTCGTCATCGAGCATTTCTTGGACCTGCTTCTGGATGACTTCTCTCTCTTTCACAAAGACACGGTACGGTGACCGATGAACAGGAAGCGCGTTGTCTTCAGTAACAACTCGATGTTTCGCAACGGTCGTTTGGCGCACCTTTGACGACGTGGAGAAGCACTCATTGAACTCAGCGAGAAGGTCACTGAGTTGCCGTCGTTGTGAGGTAGGCAGGGTTGGGTCGATGTCAAACGGCGAAGGCGGCGTTGTCTTGGGTGCCACAAAGAGAGGTCTGATATTCCGGCGATTGCGGCTGAGTCCGGGAGTTCTTCGGCGTGACCAACGGCGGTGCCTTTCGTAAGGTGCTGGACCTCCTGTCGGAAGTTTGTTGCGAGTGCGACAGTGTGTCCGTCTTGGACCTCCGCGATGCCTCTTGCGACGCCGATCCCTCTTCATAGAAGCAGCTGGACGCTTCCTTCGAGCAGAACGCCACCGCAGAAAGCCTCATCGACCCCGACGAGTACGGAAACACTCGACCGCGGGAGTAAGTTCACGTGGTTTGCGAGGACTCGTTCCGCGGATGACGTCGCTTTCGGGTCCTCCGATGGTGGAGCAGGTTTTCGTAGCGTCAGCCAGTTTGCTCCGAGGTCGATGACGGCGCCTTACTCGCAGAGAAAGTCCATTCCAAGGTTAACGTCCCTCAAACAGTCTTACATGATGACGAACTTGACAGGGCACGTCTCACCGTGAATTTCGACGCGAGCAGTGCAAATCCCGACTGGTGGGATGAGGTGCCCACCGGCGGTCCGTATCTGCGGGCCATCCCGTGGTGTCGTCACTCTCCGACGGTATTGGGAGAGCCCCCCCCCCCCCCCCCCCCCCCCCCCCCCCCCCACTCAGGACGGCGTAGTCTGCTCCGGGATCCACGAGATCCGACGTGTCATGGCTGTTGATAACGACGTTTAAATTATTCCTTACCGTTGCAGGAGAGCCGTTTCGGTCTCTGGTGGCGTTCGAGTGGGCGCCCTCCGAAGTTTGTGGAGGATCTTAGCGTCGGTCGTCTCCGGCAACTCCACCTCCAGGGGTTGCCGCGCCTAGTTTCCCCGGCGAGGAGCGAGGGGCGACAGGTTGTCTTGACGAGACCGAAGAAGGGCGATGACGAGCGTCGCGGAGACGATGAACGGAATCCTCGGCGGGGAGACGACTCAGGAGATGACGAGCGGCGGAGGTAGTCCTCGATGTCCCGAGGTCGCTCTCCAAGACGTGGTCGAGGGTCGTTGGGCGCGAACCCTAGTAGGCCCAGCTGTCAATAGGGGCATCGACGGTAGATGTGGTCCGCTTCACCGCAGTGGTAGCACAGCGGGCGTCGATCGGGCGCGCCACACATCCGTCTTCCTAGGCGCCGGTTGTTCAGTACGGATGGGCTGGGGCTGCCCTTCCTGACGTCGGAAGGTTTGCGGCTCTGGCTCACGTCGCGGCGGCGTGGAATCCTGCCGGGCAGCTGGCGCCGGCCTCCGAGCTATTGCCGCGTAGGTAAGGGAGGGCTCCTCGGGTGCAACTACGCTGGTAGGAGCCTCCGGTTGAATCGCCCGCTGAGCTACTTTGCGTACCACTTCGGCTGTCGACAGCGAAGCCGGCTGGTTGACAGCAGGCAGCAGCTTCCTGAACTATTTCCGGACGACGTTTCGAATTGCTTCGCAAATGCCTGGGATACTGGAGCCGAGGTTGCAGCTAGACAACGCGAGGGCAGCGAGGCCGGGTGGTCGATGGTATGTGACTGCCTCGGGCTTGCAGGGCACGCTCGATGTTCGTCGCCTCGGTGCACAATCTTCGACTGTTGTCATAGGGCTACGAACAAGGCCGCCGAAGATGTCTCTCACGCCCCGCGTGAGGATTTTAACCTTTTTCTCTTCTGTAGCCTGAGGGTCGGCGTGGGGCGCTCAGGCGGAGAACGTCTTCCAAGAAGCGCGGTGATGCTCTCGTTCGGTCCTTAAGTTCTGGTACGAAGTAAGTCTTCGGCTCTCTCTCGGCGATGGTGGTTGACAAATGTCGCCTTCAGCTGGCTCTTGAAGACATCCCACAATGTCAAAGAAGACTCGTGATTTTTGTACCAGTACCTGGCAGTACCCTCGAGCGAGAAATACACGTTTTGCAGCCGTTGCTCGTTGGTCCAGCCATTGTGGCGGGCGACGCGTTCGTGCTGGTCGATCCAATCTTCGACGTCTTCGTGGAGTTCACCGTGGAACAAACCAGCCGTCCGTATTGCGACGGGCAGGTAGATGACGGCAGAAGCGTCCTGTGTCTGCGACTGGTTGGCCATCGTCGTCTTCTTCGGCTTGGACTTGTCCGGCAGCAAACCCAATTCAGGAGACTGACCTCTAATAGGACGGCTTTTCCGGGCTTCGGTGTCTTCGGCGAAAGGTAGCGTTCCGAGACTGAGCACGTCGCTTGGCCAGGATGTCTTTGGAGGGGTACGCTCCACGGGCATAGACTGTGATACCCCGCACCTCAACCAAAATGTCACGAATGACGATGCGACAAACAAGGAATAACTGAAGAAACTGAAACGTTTAATGGGGCGAACTTGCGACCAAAATAAAAAAGAAACAGATAACAGCAGAGCGTCGCGGACGTCGAAGCCGGCGTAACAGTAGAGTCGAACGCTGGGGCGAGACTGACCCAGCTTGCCAGGCGGAGCCCTTTTTGTACACGCGTGGGCTTCTGTAACATTCGGCGCAGAAGGTTTGGTGAGTAGAACATTCTAGCCTCGAATTAGCAAGACGCCGAGACGGTTCTCGAATTTACCACAACATCACACTACAGCGTCAACAAAAATGTGTAGACGCGACCAGGAATCAAACCCTGGCCTTCTGTCTGGAAGTTAAGCGCGATAACCGTTAGGCCGCAGGCGCGCTGCCTACTTGGTCAGCTCTGCTCGCGGCAATATTTCGCTGCCTCCACTAAGCCCAAAAATGTCCACTGACTTTGACTACGAGGACGCGGACGAGGGAATGGACGGCGAGATTGCAGGGTTGGCCGTTTCGGCAAGGCACGTCTGTGGCGGATCCAGTGTTCGAGGCTCCCTTGTACAGTACATGTCATTGATGTCTTGTATGTAAAACGCCTGGATCTGAACACGACGAATCTTGAGCGCCGCCGTCACTAATTCACTCTCGGGGGTTCATGCCTCTTTGCAGATCTTGTACTTTCGCGGGATCTCGAACTTGTTCAGGTCAGCTAAATACGAGACAAAACAATAAATGCAAAAAGGCGATGTTTAGCAATTGTTCGCAAAGTTACGTGCCCATGAATGCAACTTTGTCGCATCGAATCCAGTTGTCGCATTCAATGCCGTCATGTGAACGGCATAATGCGCTAGGGAAGCGAATCGCATTGAAGTCGCTTAACGGAGGTGGATGTAGACGACGGATGCGCAATCGTTCAGTCCATGTAAACGGAAGTCTCATCGCATTTCGGAATGGGGAGGATCATATGGGAGGGCGCTAGCTGCGGGGAGCGGATGAACAACTGAAAACATGGCGGCGCCGACCCCGTCGGCGGCGGCTGAGAGCGGTCCCGTGTGGTCTCGCACAGTTTTCTCACGAGAAGAAACGCCATATTTTATTGCCATCATGAGTGAGCGTAATATAGGTGAACTGCTCGGGGAGGACGGCCCCCGTCCAAGCCTTGCAAATCAGGACTTCCGCATGCGAGGGAGTCCCTAGAGGCTTCGCCGCAAGCGCGATCGACGCCGAATGCTCTGAGGACTGCATGGTACCGTACAGACTTGTACGTAGTTCAACTACTCCACTCAAGTTACTGTAGTTTAACTACTTTTCTGGGTAGTTTAGTAACTTTCAGTTAAAATTTTATTTCGGTAATTAGTAGTTTACTTTAATTACTTTTTTGAATAACTTCTACTCAAGTTACAAATTACTTTCGAATTTTAGTGTTTGTTTCGCTTATTAACAAACATTCCTGCACAAAGAAGATAAGATGTTCGCAAATCAGCCGATATTTGCAAAGAGGGGGAAGCATGTGGCGTAGAAAAGGGGGGGGGGAGAGTGCTTGTAGAGTCCGAAACTCCCCCAAAAGTTTCACAAGCCCCCCCCCCCCCCCCACACACACACACAAACACTGCAACAACACTGCTACGAGGCGCGGGGAGCGAACAGACACGACGCAAAAGAGGCCGAGTAACTGCGGGATTTGCGCCGAAGACTGGGGTTTCTTTGTGTCCCGAAGCTCAAGGAGACTCGACCCTTTTGATGAAAGGGCTGATCCCCGCTTCTCCCCAACGTAGAAACCAGGACCAACTTGAATAGGGGGGAGACCTGTCTATCGCGCGCCCCTCCTATGGGAGAGCTACTGGAGCTCTAGTTGGCGTTGCGGCTACGAGGCGGCGCGCAAAGCCCCCCCATCGATTTGAACTGGAAAGGCTGCGCGATTCACGGTGCGATACTGAAACCGGTGATTTTGTGCAGCTTATGTGCGCAAATATTTCATTTATTGAATTCACAGAGTAATAATTTAAAAAAAAATATATATATATAGCGTTTTTCACTAATTACAAAACAAATTTTATGCGTGCTTTTTCATAGAAGTCCTACACCTTCAACACAATTCGGGAAGTCGGTTTTTCCTTTTATGACCTACTTTGCCTGGTGCTCCTCCATCATGCTTGATGCAAGGATCGTCAGAAAAGGCCTCGTGAACTTCCTGACGACGACTGCAGCCAGGGCCGGTTCTGTGATGTTGTCAGTCGTTGACTCCACAGGCAAATAGTAGGTTGCTCGCAATTGCCGGCAGAACCCTTTTAGTAAACGTCAGCAGTGGCTTCCTCGGTGCAAATAACCCCGTCTGGGCAGAATTGGCTGCGTTCTCAAACGTAATCAGAAAGTTGACGAAGCGGGGGCTGGGGTTGCGCGGTACCCCACGGTCCAGGTTGTATGCTATCGTAACGTTTGTGCTGTTGTATAGAGGGGGCTTGAGCTGGTGCAAGCACCTGTCGCTGGCAATGCTGTCTTCAGCCGCTCTCACGAGGAAACCTCCGATGTGTGCCTCCGCGCTGGTTTGCAGTCCTGGAGCTGGAAAACCTACCAAAAATTTTGTTTTGCGTTTTTTACTAGTTTTAATTTGTTATAAACAATAAAATGGTTCCTTATCTGGGAACGTCTGAAGTTCCTTTAAGAAGTGTTGCAAAATATTCTTCATATTTCGTGGCGGAGCAGCAGACTGCAGTCCTGGCTTTTGCAGCAGCGCACCGATATCGAACTGTGCCGCTCCTTTGTGGAATGCCCGTAAGAACCTACAAGGATAATAAATGATGATGATAAGATTTTTGTGCAGAAAGGAGAGGGCGCCTTAGGCATCCGTTCAGCTCCACCGCAGAGAAGGGCGACTCTTCTCGGTGTGAAGAGAACTTGGACGTTAAAACGCACTTGACTCCTTGGTCCAACAGATTGCGTGTGCACAATACAGTAGACAACGTTCTGATTGCTAAGGCTTCGCGCGTCTCGGACGTTAGAAATACGCTGAACGACGGTGCCGTTCTCTTCCAGTTGTCCACGCACTCGAAGAATCTGTTTTCAAGCGAAAATATAGAGGGGTCCATCGACTCCACCTCGGCCCTTTTGAGGAAGTATTCCTTTCGTTCACCGGGCTCGCCGTCCGTAGCAAATAAAAATCTTGTGTCGCCATGTATAACTGTTACAATTATCCTAAAAAATAAATTGCACGCAAAAAAAAAAAAAAAATAGCATACTTTTTTTTGTTTTTGCCATGGTGGTGCGGGCGTCGCCGGGTGTTTTCAAGTCTGCTTTGATTGCACTGTTTGTCGATCGGATAAATCTCGAACACGGAACATCGTTGGCACCGCTCTGGGTTTTTTTTTTTTTTTTTTAATTTACATTTTCCTCATTGTCATCTGCTGTAAAATTCTGAGAGCATAGGACAGTGCCCCCGCTATCACTTGGGCGCCATTGGGAGTTCTTTTCACATTTAAAAGAAAAGAACGAAAAAAAAACAACATTGAAACATGTCCTGAATGCCTTTTTTTCTGCTAATACAATATGACGCTATTATTTTTATTTTTCCAAATGACTGAGATGAAGAAAAAAAGTCGACACTTACCTGCTCTTGAGATTCTTTTAATCCATTCTGCGGATACTTGGTGATGGAAATTTGTGAAATAGAAATAATTCGCCCTTTTTGTTGTGCGAGGTACACAGCGGCACGCAACAGTGCACCATTTACCCGCAGTTCGAGTCGACACTTAAATTTTCGTATCGTAGCACACAGATTTTAGCGGCGTAGCCACCTCGCTTCGGTGTTTGCCAAGGCGTCCCGGACTGGATCCGGGAGGGAAGGTAGGGGGGCTCCGAGCGCCACCACAAGCGTTCGTGAGGAATGCGCGTACTACTGAGCCGGCGCTGAGCCTCCGTTCAGTAGACAGGTCTCCCCCTTATTTAAGTTGGTCCTGGTAGAAACTCTCGCCCACTACAGGAGGTGCACACACTGCATCCTCGCTCAAAGGAGGCAACAAAATGCAGCACCTGCTCTGACACTCATCTTGTGCTCCCATAGTTTGTGCTGTACTCGAGGAATCGCAAAGATTACCTTTTTGCGTGGCCTTTCCTCCCAAAACTCAGAGTTTGGAGATCTTCAAAGATTAATAAATCGTTCGAAAAACCTCTAGTAATTCCCTCACCGTTTTTATATAAAAATAATAAACAAGCAGTGTTAGGAAGTACTCTATGTACATCGTACTTAAAGTACTACTGTTTAGAAAAATTGTACTTTACTTGAAGTCAATTTTCTCAGCCTGTACTTCTATTTTTCGAGGAAAGTAAAACTCCCAACTTCAATAAAAATTCCTCGAATATGAAAAAAAAACAAATGGCGGTATCTTTGTGTGAAAACGCGCTATTTCGAGACGTCATCTGGTCATTTCTCTGGGTGAAGTAGTGGCGGCTATAAGACCTATGGAAATAAGTGCCTTTAAGTTGATTGTGTCAAATAGCTCGTCAGCGCGAGTAAAACAACTACTCTGCGGTGACCTGACCTTATACAATATTTGCTGCCATTTCTGTAAAAAAACTGGTGCGCCTCCGATTAGTACTGGAGCAATGCATTTCAGTTTAAAAAACACAGTATAGGGAAGGAAAGAGCATCATGAAAGATTGTGTTAAAAGTGCTTGTACTTTACCGTGAAATATATTGCATTTATATACGTTACGTCAAGTACATATATGCACCCGGTGTACTTACTAATTTACTTGAAGTACATAACCTCTCTTTTACTTTGTACTTTACGTCAAGTCCTTTTTAGATGTACTTTATGCAACACTGTAGATAAGCAAACACTGTCTAAAATATCAAGCTCAGACGGTTCTAAACCTCAATGTACAAATGACACATTCGCAGTACATCATTGACCAAACAAACAAGAAAGTACAAAACAATTAGACACGCAGAAGCAGAACCAGCTATTAAAGCATTTCTGCGAAAAAAAAAAGAAAAAAAACAAGCCGATTCATATTTGGCTAGCACATGTTCGCTAACGAATCAAAGCCTCTCTACTTACTTTTTACCATAAAAAAAAAAACATTTCAAAGTAACTTCAAAAGAAAATTCGCTACTTTTTTACGGTAATTAGTAATTTTCTCAATTACTTTCTATTTGAATAATCTCTACTCTACTCAAATTACTTTTGACGTCAATACTCAGTAACTTAACTTAATTACTTTTTTTGGGTAACTTGTACATGTCTGCCGTAGAACGAGCCGTTTTTTCTACCTCTGTGCAGTTCTTGGCTACGCCGGAGGCTCTCGGCCTCGGGGTCCGGTCGTGGTTGGCGAGGCGAAGCGCGGCGGCATCCTCAGAGCGGTTGGAAACGATATCGCTCGCCAGGGCATGCGCACCCAAGTCGCCCCTGTTCCAGAGTGGCCCGGCGGCCCGCCCCGGGGCCCAAAGCGCTTGGATTTTTATGTTTCTTGAGTCTCGTAACTTCTTGCGCAGCGATGGCACGATCTTTACGCTCGTCGAAAGCATCGAAAGGTCAAAAGGAGCTCCGGGCACGAAGCACCGGAAAACATGGTGCGGCTGGTGCAGCTTGTGCCGGAAACGCAGCTTTAAGATGTGACATGGAGTAGCACCACCTTCGCGTAAGACTTGAGTTGATGCCCATCCATGTAAACGTTGACATGCGCTGATGTCGTATTTTCATGTAAACGCGGTTTTTAGGTGACTTCGGACGGCCGACTTCAAGTCCTGAATTCCGGACTTGTGTCCGTCTTCTTACATTACTTGGACAAAAATATACTTGCGTGCAATGTAGTCTACGTGAGAAGCACTCCTTCGGAAGTGCCTCATAATCAGTGCAGAAAATATATCATTTAAGAGCTATCGCTGCTCATCCATCGAGCTCTTGATGTGTTTTGTTTTATTTGTCAACCGCGGCAAAAATTAGTATTCCTTGTCTGTCACAAAATAAAAATTTGTCTCGGACACTTATTAAAGGGGAGATGAAACGATATTGGGCTGGAATGTTCAGGACTTTTCAGAGGCGCACTGGCCCTAGTCTGGCCCAAGTATACTCGCAAAGACAGCCAACGATTCAGAAGCTTCTTTGTCGCGGTGAAATTCCGATGTTAAATGGGTACTAATTCTTTCAGTCTTGCTCTCTCAAAGGTTGGTGACTTAATGGTGGGATCGAAACCACCCTCCTGAAGACAGTCGAGCGCGGCTCATGGATTGGACACGAGAATTGCGTGAGCACTCTACTTCGGCTCGTAACAATCAATGCCTAGGCGGACGCTCGAGTAGTGGCTCGTGTCCAACCACTGCGTTCATGAGAATAGCCGAATTCTAACAATGCCTGGTGCTCAGCACGCGTTTTCTACTTTGCCAGCCTGAGAGCGTGGCTATGATTACGGGAGCCATTAAATGATTTTGCTACTTTCGTTAAATACTACTTAAAATCACACGCTAATGTTAATAACCGAATAAGTTTGTCAGACTTTGTTTCTAAAAAATGTCAGTCGCAAAAAAAAAAAAAAAAGAAAGGAAATATAAGCACCGTTTATGCCTTCAACACGGAGCCAGAACAAGCGGCCACGTGGCCTGGTCCTGGTGCCTATCCTAAGCTGGCAACGTGGATCATAGCCACGAGCTGGTTTTGGCGAAGTTGAAAACGCGTGCTGAGCTCCAGACATTGTTAGAGTTCAACTATTCTCATCATCAAAGTGGTTAAACACGAGCCACTACCCGAGTGTCCGCCGAGGCATTGATTGTTACGAGTCGAAGTCGAGTGGTCACGCAGTTCTCGTGTCCAATCTACGAGCGGCGCTCGACTGTCGCCTGGCGGGTGGTTTCGATCCCACAATAACGTCATCAAGCTTTATGAAGGCAAGACTGAAAGAAATAGGCCTCTTTTATCCTCACAATCTGACCGCGACAAAGAAGCTTCTGAATCAGAGGCTGTCTGTGCGAGTATACTTGGGCCAGACTAGGACCAGTACTCCTCTGCAAAGTTATGAACATTCCAACCGGATATCGTTTCATGACCCATTTAACGTTGGCGGCACAGGATAGGCACCTGGTCACGTGGCCACTTGTTCTAACTCCGTGTTGAGAGGATGAACGATGCTCACATTTCTTGAATTTTCTGGCGAATTTCATTGCCTAGTAAAAAAATGAAGGCAAGTTTACTCCGTTATTAACGTTAAGAATTGAATCTAAGTAGTATTTAGCGAAAGCAGAAAAATATTTTCATGGTCCTTTTAGACATCACATATACTAAATAAAAAAAAAGTCGCTTCAAGATAATTTGTATAAGAAGATCTAGTTTGTTCATAGTACCAATCGAACACTTATAAAGAAACGAACGCAGAAACGCTCATCAGAAGTCGTCCTCCAGAATAATTGGAAGCGCACCAACGTCAATGCGCGTCTTATGCGAAAGATATGCGCCTTCTCTTTTTGGGAAACCAAAAGTACGGCGGTGTTTATTTGGCTTTTCTGTTCTTAACATGGAGAAATAGGATATACCGACCGCGTCCTCTTCATAAAGTGCCGCAAGAAAATATAAAAACAACAACAACCGCTCGATGCCTCGTCTTTCAAAGCCTCCTCTAAACCCAAAAATGTCCACCGGCTCTGACTACGAGATCGCTGGCGCGATGGTCGACGGCGAGCTTGCAGGCTAGCCGTTTTGGCAAGGCACGTCTGTGGCCGGAACCAGTGTTCTAGTCTCCCTTGTACATGTCCTTGATGTCCTGTACGTAAAACGCCTGGATCTGAATACGACGGATCTTGAGCGCCGCCGTGACCAGTTCACTCTCGGGAGTCCACGCCTCTTTGCAGAGCTTGTACTTTCGCGGGATCTCGAACTTGATCAGGCCAGCTGAGTATGAAACAAAAGAGTGCAAAAAGTGCAAAAGGCAATGTGTAGCAGTTGTTTGTGAAGTCACGTGATCATACAGTTTCACACTAAGTCCGACTGCAGCACAATCTGATAAAATAATTACAACTTCTACAAAAGAAAGAATTAATATATGGGTGATTTCATCTGAACTGATGCACGGATTTAGGGTCAAATTTTTAATTTTGACAAAAAAAAATATATGTTTTGGGGCATTTCCTATAATAAAAGAAGACGCAAACGGCAATTTTGTCGGATTTTTTGTTCTCAGGTTATAAACCGTCGAACCGGCCTTAAAGGAAACTGACGTTTTTCTAGCTTATCAGAGGTGCCATATTTCACTACATCCCTTTTCCCTACTTTTTACGCTGCATCTATACCACTTTTTGGGAACACTCTAGAGATAGGCTTTTTTGTGCTAATTAAGCGTGTAGATCACATTCTTAATGATTTTTTTTTTGTCAAACCACCTCTCTGCGACGATGTTTGACGAAGTTCAGCAATCTTTGTTGTGTGACCTAATCAACATATTTTTATAATCTTTATATCACCGTAAAGATCCAACTAAGCTCTTTTTTTAGTATAATTTCAATATTTCGCGATAAGAATATAATGCGCTACACGTGCCTAAAAAACGAAAATTTCGAAAAACTGGCAAGTTTAGGGTTGATTTTGTAAAAAAAAAAAAACTTTTTATTTCTTTTATTTTTTGTTCAGAGTAAGTAATATAGTAGTCTATCAGAAACTACCAACAGAAATTGTAATATATTGTTTGTATGGTAGCTATTAAGACCCGAATCTCGTGCTATGAGCGTTTTGAACGGGACTTCGCAGAGGCGCTTTGCTGAGCAGAATTTTGGCCTATGCAAGGTTTTCTATTTATCGTTAGCAGTTACCTCAATATCCAACCATAAACATTAATCAAATTTGGAGTAGTGTACTTAAAAAAATTTACTTCGAAGTCCGTATCCACAAGTGCGGGGCAGAGCGCTTACTTCCTCCCAATACTAGGGAATGCAGATCGTCAGAGAATTCCTCTGGGGCCTTTTGCCTTCGGCTTTGAGTTTGAAATACCCAACTTGACATGTAATTGTCATATTTTTTTATGTGAAACACATATGCAGTGCATATACATATGTACGATTTAGTATCTGACGCTTAGGAAGTATGGTTTATGCGCGTGCGGACTCTTTCGTAAAATAACAGGCATTTCGTAGCTTGTAAGGCTTCCAACGTGTTAGCGATGTGTTTAGGTTTCTTTTCTATTTTCAGTGATTCATGCCGGGTTACTTAGACGTTTTCATCGACTTAAGTTTGTCCGGGAGTCTATTGTTAAGTATCTTTTCTGTCAATACTTAGGGCGAAGCTCACACACCTTGCAAATCACGCCAGTGCCAAGTAAATAAATATTGTTAGGATAATTATTATTGCTTCACTGGCTTTTACGCTCAGATATTGAGGTAAGTACTAACATTAAATAGAAAACCTTACGTAGGTAAAAATTCCGCTCAGCTGAGCGTCTATGCGAAGTCCCATTCAAAACTCACAGCACGAGATTCGAGTCGTAATAGCCGCCATGCAAACAAATATATTACAATTTCTGTTGGTAGGTCCTGGCAGACTACTATATTACCTAACTGTAAATAAAAGATGAAAGAAATAAAAGCTGTTTTCTTTTTAAAAAATCGACTTCAAACTTGCAAGTTTTTCTAAAAAAAAAAGAGTTGCAAGTTTGAAGTCGGTTTTCTATAAAAAAAATCCCACCTTTTATTTATTTCATTTTTTATGAAATAAATAAAAGGTAATGCCGAACTAGAGCGCAGCTCTTGAGGAGGAGTAGGGGAGGGTATGCTCCTCCTCCCCCTCCGTACAGTGCCCCCTCCTCTCCTGATCCCCTGCTATTTAGCTGGAGATGTTCGCTCGGGATATTAACCAACATTTTCTCGAGCGGAAAAATATTTCCACTATGTTTCACGTGACGTCACACGTGACGTTACAAGGGTAAAATGTTTCCGCTATATTTAGCGGAAATATTTCCCCACTAAATATAGCGGCAAAATTTTACCCTCGCGACGTCACGCGTGACCGCACACGTCACGCCTATAATGACGTCACCAGGGTAAAATTTTCCTTCTAAATTTGGCAGGAAGCTTTTCCGCTAAATTTAGGGGAACATCTTCTGACCATATTTAGCGGGAAATGTTCAGTTCAGTTCAGTTCAGTTCAGTTTATTTTACCTCAAAGGCATTTCAAATGAAATGCATTACATGAGGGGGGATCAAATGACATATACAGATGGATCACCCACATGGATGGGTCGTCGCGTGTGACCCTCATGGATCACACGCGACGTCACGTGTGACGTCTTTAGGGGAAACGTCCCACAATGCAACGCGCGGTAAGCAGACGGCGACGTCGCTCAACCAGGAAAAGGGCGATGTTTATTTTTAAACGAGTGGCGTAACAATATTTTGTACTTTCATTAAATGTCGCCTAGAATCAATCCCTGACCTTCATGATCTAGAAAACGCTCATTAGTTTGTCTCCCCCACGCAATGACAGTCCCAGAAAAACAAGCAGAAAAAAAAAAAAAGAAACTAGCAGCGTTCGCTTCCTCAATTCGCAACAAGAGAAAGCGACCATGGGGCCGATAAAATGTTGCCTACGTTCATCGTAGCCATGCATGCCCTGGAGCTGGCAAAGCGCCGGACACATGCCGAGTCCCAAGTATTGTTAGAGTTCGGATGTTTCCCTCACAGCAGCGATTTGACACGAGCCACTACCCGAATATTTGACGAGGCACGTATTGTCACGAGCCCCAATTGCCCTTTCCGGAAATATACGGTGCCCCAGCGTCTGCTTTCCGCATCGTAACATTCAGATGTACGGCACGTCAAATTATCCAGGAAGCGAAGACGAAGTTGATGTTGGTATTACACTTAGTGATTTCAGGACGCAGAGAAGACAGAAGAAAAGCAAAGCAGAGTATGTGAGGACCTTCTTTCCTGTTCGCTTTATTATTATTTTTTTGTGTGTGTTTCGAGCTTCTAATGATAAGAAATAATTAATCATGCCGCAACCACAACGTACAAAGCGTTCGAGCCGGCACGAGTGTACGTCCGAACAGCGTCACAATTCGCTTCGTTGCGAGGCTTCCTCGGATCTTCCGGAAAGGCCGCGTTTGAATATCCTCCACCCGGGTACTCGCTGCAAATGCGTCAACGCTGCGGTATAATAGTTACTATCTGGGTTTCCGAAGGAGACATTGAGAAAGATAAGGTCTACTTTTCATCCTCGAAATTCCACCAAGACAAAGAATCTTCTTGGTCGGTGGCGCTGTGCGCGAGTATACTTGGAGTGTCGTATATGTACAGGGTGTTCCGTGTAAGTGTAGCCAAAATTATTTTGGTGCGTTTTAGAAAGACGAAACCAAAAAAAAAAAAAAAAAAGTTTGTTCATTGCTTGGAGCAAGTCAAGCTATTTTTCTTCCTTTTCCCAATTAACGAGTTCAAAAGGATTAATTAATAAAATATAGAAATATTCAATTAAAAGGAGAAGTTCCAAACAGAAAGTTGTAGAGCGTTCTCAAAAAAAAAAAAAAAAATCTGTGGTTTTTATGAAGAAACCTTAATATGGTTCTTTTTTGTGGGCTACAAAAAAAAAAAAAAAATCCAGCGAATCACAACAAAAAAATTTAAAAGACATGTGATTTTACCTTTGCGCGTCTTTGTATTGGCCGTGGTTTGAATAAACTAGGCCCGCGTGCTGAATAGATAGAGCGCTGTTGCCAAGGCGTCGTTGACGAATTATAGCTGTTTTGTGTTATTTTTTTAGCGAGTTTTCTGTTTAAGCTTGGGAAAACGAATTGTGCTAGAGATTTCTTGACAAAAGCCACTGAACTGGATGTTTCTGAGGACGTTCTACAACTTTGCCACCAAAACGTTTGCTCTAAATTTAATACCTGAAAAGTTAATTAATTACGTAATTAATTTGTTAATTGACAACAAAAATATAGCCTGACTTGGTCCAAGAAGTAAACAAACGAATTCCTCTGGTTTCGTCCTTCTAAAGCGCCCCGAAATATTTTTAAACGTCGGCTAAAGTTACGTGGAACACCCTGTATAGACCAACTCATCTCACTGACGCCACGCCACAGCGGTGGCGCTGCTGTCGGTAGTACTGCGCATGCGCAAAACGCTTCCCTCCTCCCGAATTTGGTTTCTGCGCACACGCAGTGCTCACACCCGGTGCGGGCAAAGCGGGCTTGGTTTGTAAACACTGGGTTCGTGTATACTAGGGTGTATACTGTACTCCGTTTCCCTTTGTGTTCGACCGTAGGCAACGCGTTCCGATGGAGGCAATCCTACAGCGCCAAAGTTGTATTCGTCGTGGCCCTCGTAGTCTTTGTTTGTTTGCCGTCGTCTGCTAAGTGAATCACGCAGAGCGAATCCGCCTTGATCGTGCGCATTTCCCTCCACGTAATTGGTTGGGCCAATGACGGCAAACGCACAAAGGCGACGTGCGCCGGGATGGTGCACATGGGTCGCTGCTGGCCTGGCTGCATCCAATTGTATAGCCTTGGCTCTGGTCGGACTTCAAATCATTTGAAACGGAACATAGTGCCTGTATAAGCTCGAGTTCAGTGAGAAACGTTCCAATTAAATATTGTCGCGATGTTCCTTTAAAAGACGCCGCAGAGCGCGAAAAAACGAAGCGAAACATAGTCCGAAGGCGCGAGGGGAAGCTTTCTATTACGTATAGCTGCCGCTGGGACTCCAAAGCCTATACATTGTCGCCAATGTCAGGAAGCGGAGGTAGAGGCGCTACGGCGGCCATCTTGGACTTGTCACAACATAGGCCGTATGGTGTTTATTTATTTTAATATAAACCGAGGTACTTATGAACTTGTCGCGTGGTGGCTACCCCGGTTTTCTTTTTTTTTTTTCGGCATTTGCAAAAGAAAAAAAAATTCTCCAGGGAGACATTATTAAATGGGACAATTGGAATTTACGAAACTAAAACTGGTTCGTTGGTGTTTATTCTTATTAATTAGGTTACTACTAACAACCGAAAAGTGAGTTGCGCTAGTTGGTTTATAAGTGGATAGAAGCGCCGATGGACTGGGACAAAGTGAAGAAGGTGACGACAAGACGGGGGGGGGGGGGGGGGGGGGGGGGGGGGGCAAAGTGCTGCTTCGATTGATCATCGGTATATAGCCCTGTCCGTAGACAGTTGCAATTGTTTTCTCGTCGTGCTCTGCTCAAGATATATATATATATATATATATATATATATATATATATATATATATATATATATATATATAATTTTTTTTTCGGGCTTTGTAGATATGAGCTTCATTTTTACAACATTGTATCAATAGCGGTCGTAACTTCTAATCCAAATTTCACAATTAGTGATGCTATCAAAAATATCTAGACTACGATTGCAATAACTTTTAATGAAAAGTAGCGAACTAATATTACAAATTTCCACAGAAAGTATATATATGAAGAGTAATTAAATGAATGTAACTGCAGTATGGTGCAATTTGACTGAAGCATTTTTTTTCTCAGAGTCTCTAATGATGACGTCACGCGAGTTTCGCTTCACACGTCACAGTGCTCGGTACTTCGACAGGCTGGGAATTCAGGGGAACTCCTCCCGCCTCTCTCCACTTTAGCAGAGCGAACGCTTCAGAGGAGGCGACCTAGGGTGCCTCAATGTCCTTCTGTTTAGGGTGATGCCACCCTCTGTAGTACCCGATGCCGACAGCACGCGCTCATGGGGAAAATACAAAGAAATCGACGAAAACAAAATGTCGCCATAGCACAGTCAGCGCCACAGACGCGTGCAGGGACACGTTCTTTCCCACGATTCTGAACAAAAAAGAACAATAAAGGTGTGGAACAAAATGGCCAGATGTCTCCACCCTAAGCAAAGTGCACATGAAGGCACCCTAAAGGCCCGTTCACACTCTTTCGACCGACTTTGATCTAGAGAGACTAGACCGGTTTTTAAGCCTTTTGCGACTTCTTAGGACCGAATGCGATGCAGCGGAGCTGGTCCTAAGAGGTCGCAAGAGGCCTAAAAACCGGTCTGGTCTCTCCCGGTCTAACTCGCTCTGCTAGAGTGGAAGGGGGTGGGAGGAATTTGTCCCGATCTCTTAACTAGCTGTCACTGACTATAGCCAAGAATCACGGCTAACAATTACGGAGGGATACCGGAAGATAACCAACCTCAAAACACGACTAGACAAAAAAAAAAAAAAAAAAGAGAGAAAAAAAAAAGGGATGTGCGCAAGGAGAGTGATTACGACGTTTTACTCGCTCATCGTTTTTGAACGCGTCGCATTTTGGAGTTTTTTGCTTCGCCGTTTGCCGGGATCCAGACTTGGGAAGTAATCCGTTACAAGTAACGAATTACTTGTGATCCGTTGCTTTTTCAATTAATTTTGTAATTGCCACGTGACTTTATTTCGGAATAAATTTGTAATGTAATTTTGTTCCAAAATTTTGGTAACGGGGTACTTTAATTACTTCTTACTTTGAAAAAAAATATGAGCATAATACAGTAACTGAAGCAATACGAGCAGAACATTCAGCAACATGAAGACAGCAAGTCCAACAAAATAGAAAACACCAGGAAGGGGAGAACGGCCGAAAAGAACACACGATGTTTTGTATGACCGGTCACTAGAACCACTAGAGAGAGGGCAAGGCATGTACAAATATACGAAAGAAAAAGGTCGAATAAGACAACGCCAAGTAGGCTCTCCGTCGCCTTTTCATCGTGTTTTTCTTCTTCTCCCGGGCACGAAAAAGCCCTTCGTGTTTATATGTCTGTCTTTTACACCGTCCCATTCTTTCCAACTTCTTCGACGTCTCCCGCCACCTACACAGATATCAAATGCGGGTCCGTACCCCTTTGATTCGCGGGTTCACAATTCGCGCAACAGTCGATGTAGCTTCGCGCAAGGGGGTCGAATTCTCTTTGTCTTTGGTGTGCGCTACTGTATTCTAGCACGCTTTTGAGGCACGGCTGAAAAGCGCCCGGCGCGAGGCTCGGAAGAAATGTCCCCGGAAAAAAAGGGTCCGGAAGAAAAGGACCCGGAAGAAAAGTGCCCGAAAAAAAAGTGCCCGAAAAAAAAGTGCCCCAAAAAAATGTGCCCCAAAAAAAAGTCCTCGGAAAATATGTCCCCGGAAAAAAAGGCTTCAGGTAAAAACTAGAAAAAAACGTTCCCAAAGGGACATTTTTCCCACTTTCCTGGGTTTTCCCTTATTCTCATGGCCTTCGGGCGGTCCAGTCATTGTCCAGTCAGAAGTCACCCATGTCCACACTCGTCGAAATGCAACGCCGTCTTCACAACTTCTGCGAAAGGTACGCCGCTGGAGCAATCGGAATCGAACATTTCATATGTGTCGTCGGCCGTACGATCCGCTTTTGACTTGTCGTGGTCGAGATAAGATTCATTGAACTGCGCAGGTTTATTCTAGTATAGCAATACACGTAGGTGCGAGTCGTGCTGTGTCCGGTCGCCATCTGGCAGAGAGAGGGTCTGCGCGCGGAAGCGGCGGGCAGAGTCCAGGGTCACCCGGCGGCGGTGACGATGATGATGACGGCGGTGGCGATGATGATGATCTTCCGACACCTCCCCCCACTATGGAAGAACAACACTCACACTTGCCCAAAGAGGTCAGGTGGACGACTCATACGTCCACTCCTTGTGACGGTAGGTGCCACGGCCGGTTGCAGGTGTCCTCTTGTTCGCCGCGTAGTGCCGGTGGTCGTCTGCACCACGTACGAACGCGGTTGTGGCGCTGGTCCTAGAATGTGGCCGTAAGACGCTGCTCCCATCAATTCTGACCGCAGTGCCGTCAATTCTGACCGCAGTTCTCGGTGGAAGGTTGTCGAGCTCACGTGTTCTGCGGCGCTCGTCATTGTGTTGGCGCATCTTCTCCTTGTATGAGGCATTTCTGGAGTGAAAGTCGGTGGTGTCTCAGCTAGGTTGGAGAGATTCTGGTTTTACTGGCATGTCTGTGCGCAGTCTTCGTCCCATAAATAGCTCCGCTAGCGCGCAACCTTCGATTTCCGGGGTCGAACGTTGGGCCAGCAATGCCCTGCGGATGTCTGTCGATTTCTCAAGGAGTTGCTTAGCCATTTGGACTGTCCTCTCAGCCTCCCCGTTGCTCTGTGGCTAGTACAGGCTTGACGTTGATTGGGTCACTCCCCATTCCTTCAGAAACACAGCGAATTCGCGTGAGCCAAATTGCGGTCCGTTGTCTGTTTGGAGAATTTTCGGCGCTCCATATCATGCAAACATTGGGTCGACGACGGCGATAATGTCCCTGGTCGTCGTACGCCCCAGAGGTTCCCGGTCGAAGAACCTTGAATAGCAATCGACAGCAATCAAGTAGTTACTGCCTTCGTGGACGAAAAGGTCCATGCCGACGACTTCTCACGTGCAGTTTGGCAGTGGAGTCACCAAAAACGGAGTTTGACCTGGTTTCCGGTGTTCTTGACAAACAGGGCACTTTCGGACGAAGCTATCGATGTGGAGCCCAATGCTTGGCCACCAGACTGATTCTCGTGCTCTGGCGCGGAATTTGGACACACCCTGGTGACCTGTGTGAAGCTTCTCCAGGACATCGAAGCGTAGGGATTCCGGTATGAAGAGCCGATTGCCCTTGAACAACAGTCCGTCTAGCATGGCTAGTTCGCCGGTGCCTTCGTAGAATTGGCGGACTCCTTGAGAAGGCGCCATTTTACCCGGGCATGTCCGGAGGGTGTACTGGATTACCCTCTTCGTTACCGGGACTGTCTGTAGCTCATTCTTAATGCGCGGTTGACCATTACTTGGGAGGCTGGAGGCTGTTTCAGCGTGAAGAGCTCGTACTCTCAGGTGTTGCGTTCCCTTGTACGAGAGGCTGTGTCGGGTAACGGCTTGCGTGAGAGCACGTCGGCTGTGTACATAGCTTTTTCCGGAACGTGCTTCTATGGTGTACGACACGTGTTCGGAATCGTTGCAGTCGTGGGCTTAACTCGACGAGCCGCTTTGTTGCCATGAGGGGAAACAGCGGTTTGTGGTCTGTCTCAGTGTGAAACTGCAGTCCTAAGATGTCCATGCGGAAGTGATCACATGCCCATGTGATCGCGAGCGCTTCTTTCTCGATCTCAGCGCAGCGTTCCTCCGTCTCAGTGAGACAGCGCGGTGCATAGGCAATGGGCAGCCGCTTGCCGTCGGTCTCTTGTAGCAAGCCCGCACCAATTCCGTAAGATCATGCGTCCGCTGAGACTATGAAAGGCTTCTTCGGATTGTAGTGCGTCAGAACTGGCACTTTAGCTAGAGCTTCTTTGACTGCTTCAAAGCTTCGCTACTGGTCGGGTTTCCAGAGCCATGCAGCGTCGGCGCAGAGGAGATCCCACATT
Source organism: Ixodes scapularis (assembly GCF_016920785.2). Classification (NCBI taxonomy): domain Eukaryota; kingdom Metazoa; phylum Arthropoda; class Arachnida; order Ixodida; family Ixodidae; genus Ixodes; species Ixodes scapularis. The sequence continues at coordinate 80,522,209 of NW_024609868.1, read as the reverse complement.
GGCTTCGTTGTGTGTGCCAGGTGTGGCAAAAACTTGGCAAAGTGGTTTGCCCTCCCCAAGAATAATCTCAGTTCTTTCACATCTGATGGTGGTGTAATCTGTGTGATCGCATCGACCTTTTCAGGATCAGGTTTCACACCTTCGCCGGAAACGATGTGGCCTAAGAACTTGACCGTCTGCTGTAGGAAGGCGCACTTGTCGATGTTGAGTGTTACGCCGGCTTTGCTGAGTCGTTCGAAGACTTTAACCAGGTTAGCGTCGTGCTCAGCCCATGTTCTCCCCCAGACCATGATATCGTCTTGCAGACAAGCTTGGCCTTCCACTCCCTCAAGGACTCTCAGCATTTCGCGCTGAAAAAACTCTGGTGCGGTCGAGATTCCGAAGGGAAGGCGAAGAAACTTGAAGCTTCCGAACGGCGTCAAAAATGTCGTGTATTTCTGCGATTCCACTGCCAGAGGTACTTGCCAGTATCCAGCTTGAGCGTCGAGTTTGCTAAAAACTGCGCCACCGGAGAGCTTCGCCAGACATTCGTCTACGGTGGGCATGATTACGCGCTCTCGGACGAGGTACTTGTTGAGCTCGGTGTAGTTTACGCAAATGCGCAGTTCGCTATTTGCTTATCTGCGACGACCATCGGAGCGCACGTCTGTGGCCTCGGTGACGCGTTCTATAACTTGGAGCTTTAGCATCTTGGAAAGCTCATTCGTCACAGGTGCTAGCATCGCCAGTGGCACCCTCCTTGGGAACGTAAGAGCAAAGGGCTTCGCGCCTGGTCGCAGAACGACCTTGTACTCGGATTTCATATTTCCAAGCTCTGAAGTCAGCTGAGAGTACTTGGCAAGTAGTTCGGAGATGTCTTTTGTGCGGCTTGTCTCACCACTGACGTTGAGGAGCTGTGGGAGAATTTCGAGAGATCGGATGGCGGGCCTTCTGAGGAGAGCTTTCTGGAGGCCTTCAGGTACGAAAACATCCTCTTGAACTTGTTCACCGCCCCATTTCATTGAAGCTTGGAAGTCTCCAGTGGTTGAAAGCTTCTGATGACCAGGACCGAGAAGTGCTCTTTCTGGCTTTCGCAGAGGGCCAATCATTTCGCGATTGTAGTCGCTCGGTGCGATGGCAGTGACGTCGGCGCCAGTATTGACCTTGAATGTGATCAAGATGCCGTTCACTGACGGGGTGATCTCCAAGCGTCATGAGCTGAAGTGTCTTCAAGTTCGCCGAGGTGTACCCCTTCCACTTCCGCTGTGCGGCGAGCTGGGTGAGCGGCTGTGGAAGTACCTGGTCTCTTTTGATGTTTCGAAGACAGGCAAATGGAAGCGTAGTGGCGTTTTCCACACGACCTGCATAATTGACCGGATGCCGGACAGGTTGTCTTGGTGTGAACCGAAGCAGTGCCACCATCTGCATGGCTGGCGGACACCTAGTTCATCATTTCATTCCTGATTTTGTAACATTGCACCTCACCTGTTTTTGTTTGTCTTTCATTGTGAAATAAACTTTTACTAGACTTCTAGCCCAAACCAAACTATTGTGTTTGGGGGAGTTTGAGAGAAACATGTGTACCATTTCCAAATAGGTAAAAAGCGCGATACTGTTAGCACGCACAAGCGATCCTAGTTTTTTTTTTCAAATCTTTTCTTATAGAAACGAAAGGTTAATTTTCATCAAAGTTATTATAGGTAGTGAAAGTGTTTTTGGGCGATATAATGTAGATCGTAAAATTTCGCTCCAACTAATACCCTAAGTAAAATGTGAAAATGCGCCGATGTCGTGTTCGCGCTAACAGTGTCGCGATGTGTACCTCGGGGAATCGTATATACTTCCCTATTTTTTGGGGTCGTTTTTTTCTACTTGTCACACAATGCCTTTTTTCCCAGGGACCTATGACCAGACCAGCTGAATGCCATGAGGATGAGGGAAACACAGAGATAGAGAATCCTTTAGGGACATTTGTTCCTACTTTCCACCTGGGGCCTTTTTTCCGGGGATATTTTGTCCGGGGACTTTTTTCTGGGGACATCTTTTCCTACACCCGCCCTCCGCTCCCCTGGCATCCAAAAATGTTGGTATGAAAGTGAGAACCGATGAACAATCGATAACCCGCAAATGCCACTTTTTCTCTGACTGGTCGAGTTTCCGGTCATGGAGTGTCCGTCGTCTCCATGGCCATCTCTTCATGAGATGTACTATCGGGGAAAAATGAAATGCGAACAGAGGAGCGCGTGGCTCGCGGTACAGGCTGCGCCGCCTGGAAGTGAGCCTAGGGGCGAGGGTGCGTGGCCTACTCCGATGTGTTCACGCTCCTCGATTGGCGCTCCTCCAGCTTCGGCAGTGCGCCTCTTAGTGCGCTGAAAGCTATCACCGCTATCTTTGCTGGCTCAGCGCGTGCTGTGCAAAGAAGCTCGCCGCACTCGCCGAGCAGGCGAAGATAGCGGTGACAGCTTTCAGCGCACTGAGAGGCGCACTGCCGAAGCTGGGAGAGCGCCAATCGAGGGGCGTGAACACATCGAAGTAGGCCGCGCACCCTCGCCCCTAGGTTCACTTCCAGGCGGCGCAGCCTGTACCGCGAGCCACGGGCTCCTCTGTTCGCATTTCATTTTTCCCCGATAGTACAAAATTCAGAGCACTGATGAGAATGGAAATCTAGAGTTTCAGTGCATACCTTGTTTGCCGAGAAAACGCAAATTATCATCAGCAAGAACAAGAAACTCAAATCTGCGGAAGCACACCAAGGTAAGCTGGGACGCCTGTATTTTGCATTTGTTATACAATTTAACGTTAGAACCAAGTTTCTCTTTTCTTGAGAATAACAGGGGAAACACCCGAGTCAAAAGGGAGCTTTCGTAGATCGCTTCTTTACCTTCGGATATCGTAGCGGAGGTAGACGCTGCCACTGAGCATGCGCACCGTTAGCTTTGTCTGCACAATTCCAGGGATCATTTCCGGAAGCCGGAGGCTAGTGAGATAACTGATGTGGTTGCAGCTTTCGGTGCCTTGTCAGCTTACGGGTGAACAGAGCGCACCCACACTCTTTCTCTTAAATACAATATTTCATTTTTACAAGGACTACCATAATACGGGCGTATGAGCAATGAAAAGTGGTGTTGGAGTATATTTTTGAAAAATATCAAAATGTTTTTTATTGTTTTTTGGATAAGAACGCGGAAAAAGTAACATGAAAGTAATTTGTAACGTAACGAGTAAAGTAATCTGTTACTTTTCAGCGAAAGTACCGGTAATCCATTACATTTGAGGCTCGGTAGTTCGTCATTGTCATCCATTACATTTTTCAAGTAACGAGCACAAGTCTGACGGGATCGTTCCATAGTTGGTCGTGATTGGCTATTTCCGTGTTCTGTGTAACTCGCAGACTTTCTTCAAGGCCGACGACCAGACTCGAGAATCTGCGAAACAGAAGATTCTCCTCACCATGGGGGAGGAGGAAACTGGCAACTGTGGACAGGGTAGAAGGAGGGAGAGGAGGAAGCGGGGGAAAAGTGGAAAGGGCGAACTGGTCGTCGGTCTAGACGCCAACGCGCTGCTTAAAAACAAGCCAGCGTTTGCCCGTACCAGGTGTGAGCAACGCGCGTGCGCAGAGACCAGATACCCGTGAGGTGAATTGTGTGCGGAAGCCCGTGCGGACAGCTAATGAAGAAACTAGGAATACCGTAAATGCGATGTACGCAGAAACAACGAAGCGTGACGTTTTACTCGCTCAAGCACTCACTCCCGACGCATTTTGCCGTTCTTATTGTATTCAGAGCTACGACATTCCCTGGGAACCTTCGGTTGTTCACGATGACTGACAACCTTTAGTGTTTTTTTGTTTTGTTTTTTGCTGAAAGTGGACGCATTTGCCTTTTTCACACCCTCAATAATGCTCGGGCGTACGCTTTTCCGCGGAGCAATGGGAAAGCCAATCGCGGATGTAAGTACGGAATGGACTAGGCGATCAACCGGGCCCAAGATATGTCTAGACCTAAGAATGAAATGACGCCCGGCATAACATTGACGGGTGAGATCTCACGCTCGGTGTGACATCGCACACTATCTTTAGGTCTAAACACACTTTCGGCATCGTTCTTCGACGAGCTCCATCCCTCCACAGATTGCAGTGATTGGACCTCCGAGTGCTCCGCGGGAAAGTACTCGCAGAGGTAGTTTTTGAAGCGTATATGCCGTTTTATCGTGGGCAGCGCAATTTTGAGAGCGAGAGATAAGAGGGGAAATCGTCACTTTCCCTTTTGCTAAAGTCACTGGATCTGGGAAAGTAGCGCCAGTGCATAGCCACCTGCTAGCCGGACAGAAACAAATACCAGCATACATACGGAAAAACCTCTCAAGGCGATTGGCTCATCGCTGTTGGCTACCATGGTGACCGCCATTTTGGACCCTTTCCAGGCTTCGAAGCTTCGAAAGGGCCTTTAAAACCAGTCACGCCAAGATCGCCATGGAGCATCACCATACTGAAAGCGTTCCACGTCCGATATGAGCGTCCTTGGCAATGCGCATGCAATAAACTTATCACTCATGCTTATTTCCCCATATCTCTTACAAATATGTTGTTCTTGCTTGTTTCAGGACATTGAAATTATCTTTCAATGCCCCCAAGCACCGACGCCGCGTGTGTTGCCCTACACCTTCGTACCGCCATTCACACGCAACGTCAGTGCTTGGAGGCATTGAAAAATAATTTTACTGTCTTGAAACACACAAGAGAAACATAATTGTAAGAGATCGGGGGAAATAAGCATAAGTGATAAGCATAAGTGATATGCACAGTGCCAAAGGCGCTCATGTTGGCCGAGGAACGCTTTCACGACGATGATACTCCATACCGATCTTGGTGAGACTGGTTGTAACGACCCTTTCAAAGCTTTGAAAGAGTCCGAAATGGCGATCACCACGGCAACCGACAGCGATCAGCCAATTACCTTGCGAGGTTTTGTCGTCCGTACGATGGTATTGATTTGTGTCCGGCTAGCAAGTCGGAAGGCAATGGCGCTACTTTCCCAGATCCAGTGTCTGTGCCTTTTTCTGGTGCGTAAGAAAGAGTGAAAGTCCCGGTTGAGAGGCTTCGCCGGTGTTGGGTGTATGCATTCCCCGAAATTCGTTCGTGCTTTTTTCTCTGCTTTATACTCCCGAACTTAATTCGAGCCATGGGCTTGATGGCGACAGCCCCCGGTTAACGGGACACAATTTCTCGGTGATCGGGTACACGAGTAATGACAGAAAGCGTCGAATACTGTCCGAGGACCTAGGTAGCTTCCACGGATTCCGGCAAGCGCGGCTACAATGTCTTGAAGCTCCATCGCTTTCCACATGACCCCGATCTCCGGCGACAGTGGGTTTCGTCCGTAAACCGAAAAGAATTTCCCTTAACGTCATCCCCTCGACTGTGCTCTGAACGTTTCGTGAATGGAGCGCGCACCGAACGCGTTACCACCGAAGTACATGGGGTACGCTCGCAAGGTGCGTGCAAGTTTTCGAGTGATAATTGCTGTTTCAGCTTGTAACGTATTGTAACTGAATTTATCTTAATATTTATATGTTGAAGTGACGACACTGACTCGAATTTGCTATCTGCAACACTTAGTTGAAGGCTCATTTCCCCCGCCAGGTTTGGCTAGAAATTGCCGAGAGGTTAGTTCTATTGGCTCTTCTGAATCGCAATCTCCTGCGCGATACCGGAGAGCCGTTAACCCATGTCGACCCTCACAACGCAAATATATTCTTCTTATTTTCAAAATTAGTACATAATGTAGCTGGAACGAAACCTTCAACTACTATTGCTGAAAGTTGAAACATGCTCATGCATCGATTACAAATCGTTGAACCATTGATCGACTCGCTCCGGCACTAGGACTTTGCTGTTTTCAGTTCTCGACAAAAACCCCACTCGAAGACACGGGATCCTCAAACAAAATGGTTATGGACACGTTCAGGCCGGAGTAAGCTGCCTTCGATTGTTCCCGGCAATATTCTTATTTCGCGTGTCCTTGCTCACAACATATTTCATTGTTGTAAACGACACAAAACAAAACGCAAAAAAAAACAAAAAAAAAAAAAAACATTCTCCGTGTTCTGCATCTAAAACGACAAAAAACCAGAAGGAAAATTTAATCATTGCCAAACGATACAATAATTAGAGTACAAGCCTTTGATTTCTATCGGTGGCGCGTTCAGTGCCGCACTTCTGGCGTCGCCGCACTGACGGATGCCATAATGCGGGGCAACAAACATTCTCAATGAGTTGAAAAACGCCATCTGCGGTACACAAGAACACGAGACGCGCCCTAAGTCAGATACCCAGCACTTTCGGCACCCAACGCGGGAGCGGTACAAGAGCAGTTTTGCCAACGTTTCTAACCACTGAGCATGACCGCGGAACCTGACGCTCGCTAGATGGCCCTACAGTATTCAAAATGGCGCTACCCACGATATAACAGTACACCCGTTTCATCCTAGAACGATCAAAGGCAGCTCATTCCGACTTGAAGGTGTTTATAAATGTTTTATTTTAGGATCCCGTGTCGACGAGTATGTCTTTTGTAGAGAACTGAAAACAGCAAAGTCGAGATGGGCCTATTCCCAGAGCGAGTCGATCAATGATTCAACAATTTGAAATCGATGCATGAGCATGTTTCAACTTTCGGCAACAGAAATTGAAGGTTTCCTTCCAGCTACTATATGTAACTAATTTTAAAAATAAGAATAATCTTGTAGCGTTGTGAAGGTCAACATAGGTTCATGGCTCTCTGGTATCGCGCAGGAGATCGCGATTTAGGAAAACCGAAAGAACTAACTTTTCAACAATTTCTAGCCACAACCGGTGGTGAAAATGAGTCTTCAACTAAGGGTTGTAGAAAATAAAATTGAGTCAGTGTCATCATTTCAAAATATCAATATTAAGATAAATTGAGTTACAAAAAGTTACAAGCTGAAACAACAATTATCACAAGAAAACTTGCACGCACCTTGAGATGGTACCCCATGCTCATCGACGGTACAGCGTTAAGTTCGGTGCGCGCTCCATTCACAAAATGTTCCGAGCACAGTCGAGACAATGGCGTTGGGGAAGAGTAGTTTCGGTTTATGGACGCAACCCACTGCCGCTGGAAATCGGGGTTAGGTGGAGAGCGATGGAGCATAAAGACATTACAGCCGCACTCTCCTTGCCGGGTTCCGCGCAAGCTACATAGATCCTTGGACAGTATTCGACGCTTTCTGTCATTATTCGTGTACCCTATAATCCAGCATTGCTGCCCCGATAAACGGGCAACTGTCGCCATGTAAGCCCGTGGCTTTAATTAAGTTTGGAAGTTCAAATTAGAGAAGAAAGTGCGAACGAAGTTCGGGCAATGCATACACCCCATCACCGGCAAAGCCTCTCATCCGGAACTTTCACTCCTCCTAACGCACCAGCAAGGAGGAAAGCGCCGGTACCCCTTTCCCATTTTTTCTCTCTCGCCCTTTTTCAATAAAACGGTCTATATAGAGCAGCCACTGACAGAAACTGAGGGTGTGGTTTCTCGTGCTTCTGACTTCGTGGTTCGGCGTTCTTAACTACTCATGGCGCTCTCTCGGTGGCTGAGGACCGATCACAAGATAGTCGGGATTTGCTTTGCCCCGCGTTTCTTAAGTACGAATCGCATCCCAGCAACGGTCACTTACCCTTCATGCAGTGCGCAATGAGGTCGTTGGCGGCCAACTCCGTGACGCGCTTGTCGTCGCAGAGGTTGGCCAGAGGCAGGGCGGCGGGGGTCAGGCCGGCGGTGGTCAGGCCGGCGGTCTCGGCGAGCTTCCTGAGCGCCGGCTCGCTGGGCTGGATCAGCGCCACGATGAAGGTGCTCAGGGAGCTGCCGATCACGCACACGTTGTCCACCAGTGGGTGTGTCTTGAGCACGGTCTCCACCTTGCCCAGGGACACGTACTCGCCGTACTGCAGCTTCACCAGGTCCTTCTTCCTGTCTGCGTTACACGATCGGGGCGGCACACTCGAAAATGATGCTCCAGCATGCTGACAAGGACCGGGGTGCGAAGAACGTGCTGCGCGTGAGCTGGGCACGTGCTATACGTGTTTGTGGCGCCTCATGAAGTCACGTGACTGTGATGTCACCTGACGTCACGGTGCTACATAATATTATGAAGTCACTCTCGACGTCGCAGCTAAAGCCACGCCGCCTCATAACGTTGCGCGACGTCATCGTGTGACGTGACGTCGTTCTATCATGACGTCACGCGACGCCATGACGTCCTATTGTCGTTACTTCATAGTGACGTCACACACTCGTTACGTCACATTGCCGTGACTTTACTCTGTCAGGCGACGTCACGGTCTCACACAATGTCACAGTGTCACGCGACGTCACGGCGTCACGTGACATCACGGTGTCACGTGATGTCACGATGTCACGTGATGTCGCAGTTCTCCGTGACGGTTGATCGTGAGGATTTTCTCGAAGAATTCGGCAGATAAGACATGTTCTGGGCTGAAATATTTGTGAATTCGCTTTCCCACGGAGCACCGAGACAGCCAAGTACGGCGAGGGAGATCGGTGGTGGCCGATTGTGGTAGCGTACCGCAGTACGAAGCACGTGGAGCGAAAGCCCATGTCGCAGAACCCAGGTATCCCGGGTTTAATACCCCAGCCTCTGCTCGCTCCGATCTGGATGAGCATCGTGCCAGCGAGAGGTCGTGTATCAACTGCGTGACGCACGTCAAGACTCCATGGCTATATCAGCTGTACTGCACTGGCTGAATTTCTGATCCACAGCAGAGATACCAGACGCCTGCTGGGGCTGACCAACTTCCCGCTGTCCAACCAAACACAGCCAGCGATAGCTCACGGGATACGCAGGGTCTGGCCAGTCCCGAGCATCGTATATTGCATCACGATGCAAGAAGCCTGATTACGATAACCCTGCCTTTATTGAATTGTCACTGACTATACAGAAATACCTCTTTTTTTTAACGTGAAACGTTCTCTGGATAGGTGTTCGGCCTTTCATGAAGTTCAGATAAAAGCATGGCCGCGAGGTTCGACGGGGGTTGGTTAAAGAGTAGGAGAGGAGGAATGGAGCTTCTCGACGCTGATTGGTTAACGGGGAGATTATACGACCTCAGCAGTAGGCGAGAAAAAGTGTAGTAGGCGAGGAAGAGCTCGACCACCTGTGCGCACTGAGGGAGAGGAGCTCGCGGGAATGGAGGGCTCTGGAAGGTCGCCAGGTTTGTTATCCCGATCAGCGGTAGTATCGCTTCATTCTGCAGGAACAACTATGAAGTGGACACATCGTACCCGTTAAACTATGTGATGAAGAGCGCCGAGAAAGTCGGCGTGTGGCGTCTGGATACTCAGAGTATTGCTAAACGTTCGTGATATGCTAAAGCATCTCACGTACGCAACACCATTGCCTAGCGATTTGCCACAAATGTTTAGCCACGGCGAAAAATACCAAATTCGAAATACGATTACATCTGAACAAATGTGCAGGGACGAGAACGAGTGAAATCGTCAGGCTCATCGCGCCTGCTCAAGCGCATCGAATGTTCCACTCCCATCGTATTCCGAGCTTCGTCGTTCGCTGGTATCCCGGTATTGTGTTTGGCGTCATTACTTGTCTCGTATTTTGCAGGTGAGTGAGCTTACGGACCTTTCTGTAGCGACCTTTTTCTTCACTCTCGTGGTCGCCGACAGCTGAAGAAATACAGACCTGCCCAGTCCCTATAGCATCTTACCATCGCTTCGTTGCCAAAAACAAGATGGCTGCATCTCTCGGTGAAAAACACACACACACACAAAAAAGAATCATGAACAAAAAACGCGAGCACTATAAGTGGGCACGCCCCGAGTTTCTGAATTGAGCAGTTAATCCTGAGAGGCAACTTCGGCTACAAAGCGAGCGAGACACGAAACAAACGAGAAGGGCATCGGCGAAGAGACGGCGATATGAGCCATGGAATGCGGAAACGGCGACCTTGCATTTTTCAAAATAAATAGCGCGAAGTACAAACAGACGGACGGCAGAGACCATGAGGTCTATAGGCAGTGAGTGGAAGGAAAGAATGCTAGTGGAAGTGTTCGACACGGGAAAACATTGTATTTATTATTTACGATAACTAAATATAAATTACACAGTTTATAGTGCTTAACCTCCTCTTTGTGAATCTGGTGTTATATTTGATACAGTTTGTTTTTTTATGTTTTCGATGCAATGCACATGTCGAAAAAACCTTGCTATTGCGCACGCGTTGTGCATGGCAGCATACTTATAGGAGCCACGTAAGATAAACTAATTCGCTCCTTTTGAACCACCGAATGCAATGAACAACAAGAATCATGTGACGTTTACAGCCGTTGGTGGAAACGTCTCCAGTTTTCTGCAATGTTCCCAGCAAACTGGAGCAGCTCTGGTGCTTTCAGCCCCTCCGTGGCCAAGGCTGCCGCAGAAGCTTTTACGTCCTGGTCATAAGCTCTTCCCTTCTGAGGTAAGGATGCAACAAGATCAGCGTGCAGGAACAAAATTCGTCTTATGCCAAGACTCGTTATATATAGAAGCCGGAGGAGGGCGCTACTTCCATTCCGGGTTGCCAGCACCCTACTGTTACATGCCAGACTCTTTTTATTTCGAAATAACTAAAAATTTGCAAAAACGCTTGTTCCAAGGGGATAACAAAAGTTTCTTGCATTTTTCATAAATGTAAATATATGCATTCTTGCCAAACTTGGATAGTTGCGTTCTACACATTCTAAATACATACATGCCGAGTTTGGTTGTGATATGGCATTATTAAGATAAAAAAATCATTGTGCCCATAATGTAAAAATGGCCAAAAATTGCATTAAAAAAAACGGATTCGAATGTATAGCGATACTCGCTCGCGGCGGAAAAAATAATATTTTCTTAATATCAGGAAAAAATTGAAGCAACAGAAGACTGCGATGGAGAGGAGATGGCTAGGTCTTTGCCAAGGTGAATGTGATTCCTAGCGACTTCACGATTTGAAAAACCACGCACAAAAAAAATAGCTCAAATTTATGCCTTTCTAGGTGGCCCGGAGATGTCGAAAATTAGTGTTTAACTGATTTCGCGATCAGAACCGGCGCTTTTATTTTTATTGTAAACTATGAAGATTCGAAAATAAGAAAAAAAAGTCATGAAATCCGAAATCAAATTTTTTGATTTCGGTATTCATGATTTGAAATCCGAAATTTTGATTTCGGAATCACGGCCGGAGCGCCGTCTATCGCCGTCCCAATCAGACAAGAGCACGTCGCGTTGAAGCGAGCAAACGAGCAAGCCAGCAGATGAAAAATTGCTGTAGAAACCGCCATTGTTGGTTGTCGATGAATTGCGATAGCATTCGTCTGGGACAACCTCAAAAACGACGTCTAAGAGGACGTCCTAGAGGAAAACATCAAAGACAACGTCTAGGACGAAGTCTAGAACGACCCCTAGGGAGATCCTAATTATGAACACTAAAACGACCTCAAGGACGACGTCGAGAATGACGCCCTAAAAGAAGACGTCTAAGACGACCTCTAGGACGACGTCTAGTGCGACGTTGAAGACGACGTGGGGTACGGGGTCCTAGAGGACGACGTCTAGGACAAGCTCAAGAGCGAACTCAAGGATCTCTTGGATGACGTCAAAGACGACGTCTAGGACGACGTCAAGGTCTTCATGTCCTTCGAAGTGGGTGTGAATGGGAAGAGAGAATGTGGCCTGATATGGCCTACTGCGCGTACCTGCTGCGCATTAGGAGGGCAGAAAGTTCAAGAAATCAGGGGGGGGGGGGGGTATAGCTAAAAAAAAAAAAGCTATCACACTAATAAAAGGACGCGCGTGCACACTGCGCGGTTCACGGTAGCACGCAGGGCGCGCCGTCAGGTAGCGAAGCGATGCAAATCGGTCGGCGCTCCTGTGTTATCTGTGTGTTTTCCCTTCCCTAATCAAGTTTTCGTGACATCGATCTTCCAACTTTGCACCTTCTTCCAAGCCCGGTGAAAGAAGCAGCTCTACGCCAAAAAAGGGTATATTACTTACCTCCTTAGGGAGGTAACCGACTTGCCACACGGCAGCGGCAGCGGCAAACAATACAGTGTGTTTGATCACTTGCCTGTGACTTCCTGCAGATCTGACGCCGCAAATTGCCCCAACCACCGGCGAACGCTATCTACACCAAGTGGAAGTCCGAATCTGGAACCGTCATCCTTACGTGTCACCACGTGCCGGCGTCGGAGCGACACCTATCTCGACGACTCGACTACAAAAACCGCCAGCAAGATCTGCTTTCTTCACTCGGCAGCGGCAGCGGCAAACAATACAGTGTGTTTGATCAGTTGCCTGTGACTTCCTGCAGGTTAGTGCCCTTGTTATTGAAAGCCTTTCTAATAACTCCCGTGCTGCTGCTGCCGCTGCTGCCTTCGCCCTTTTCCTGTATTGTGCTCGCGTCCCGATGAGTGATGAAGATGACGATGTTTGTCCAAAGTGCCATGAAGTGTTATCAGATGACAAACCTAATATAACGTGTCCAGAATGTCAATTCACATATCACTTATGAACTTGCTGTGGCATCGCGGAATCAACCTTTAAAGCGAGAAATGTGAAGTCTCAGAAAGCCTGGCGGTGCGAGACCTGTAGTGTCGCGAAAAGAAGTCAAACCGGGAAGGCTAAGAAAGATGCCGAAATCGATGTGAACAGCTTGCTTACAAGCATGAACCTGAAACTGAACAGTTTGTTGAGTATGAAGGAAACCGTATCCGCCATTGAAACTTCTGTTCAAAACATGTCAGACCAGTATGATGAACTACTGAAGAGTGTTGGCCACCATGACAAAGACATAAAAAGTTTAACAAGACGTGTGGAAAAAATCGAGAACGCCGGGACGGAAGGACAACTTACAGAGTTGAAACGGGAGGTGAATTGACTGGAATGGCACAATAGAAAACAAAACCTGGAAATCCACGGGGTCCCACAAACCGCAAATGAAAACTTGCTGTCCCTGGTCAATGAGGTAGCTGCTAAGTTAGAGGTTCCGACTCTCGTCCCATGCGAAATTGTTTCAATGCACAGGCTCCCTTATAAAACAGAAAAGATCCCTGGTATAATTCTGCACTTCACGCAACAACAGACTCGCGATCGCTGGGTGGACAAAATACGCAACCTTAAACGCCCCAATGATAACGAGTTTATTCTGGAAAATATGACTCGTCAAGATAAAGCGCTCTTGTGGTCTACGAAACAATGGGCAAGAGAACACAATTTTCAGTATGTTTGGCACTGAAATGGTAACATCTTTGTCAGGAGGAAAACCGGTGACCCTGCCAAGACAGTAAAGAGTGAACACGATTTGCCAAACATGAGCTAAGCAACTGGTGTGTGCACCCTTTCTCTGCATTTTTTTTTTTCCTGTTTATACTTTCCTTTGAAATGGCAGTCTCAGAATATGTATTGCCTTCTGAGTTTGAAGCTTTTATCGGAGAAGAGTTTTCCTTATCAACTCACTGTTTACATATTAATATTCGATCAGCGAAAAATAAAAGTGTTGATCTTGAGTGTTTTTTTTTTTGTTTTTTTTTGCTGAGCTTTCCGATTTTGAGATTATTATGCTGACCATACCGATGTTTTCAGATTGCGTTTGTATCAATGTTTTTTTATCAATCGCAGCGAAACCCGAGGGGGGGGGGGGGTTCAATTTTGATTAAAGAAAGCGTTGATTGCGAGTTACTGCCTTCGTTTACCGTTATCACTAAAGATTACGAAGCTTTATCATTGCGAACAAAAAACGACTTTGTTTCGGTCATTTACCGCCCCCCTGGAGGCGCTTTGTCCCCTTTCTTGAATTTTCTGAGCGCCCTTTTTGATTTCGCAAAAGGAAACAAGCTGAAGATTATATGCGGCGGCGATTCAATGTGAATATGTTAAGTAATACTGTTTCAAAAAGGGAGTAGGAAAATTTAATACTTATAAATGGTTGTCGTACTGTAATTAACTCTCCGACCAGAGTTAATGTTACCTCAAAAACCTTGATTTATTTATTTATAACAAATTACGAGGAAAGTCGTATAAGATCTGGCATAATTAATTATGACCTCAGTGATCATCTTCCTATTTTTTGTGCGTCAAAATGAATAACGCAAAAAAAGAAAGATCCGACATCTTCTGCGCAAGTCCAGTGTGTTACGCCGGATGGTTTGGAGAGGTTCGCGGAATATGTGGCAAATACAAATTGGGATGATATCTTTTCAAAGAGCGATCCTGATGAGGCGTACAATTTTTTTCTTGAGCGGTTTAAAAGCCTTTATCAGAGCAATTTTCCTTACAAACTAATTAAAGTGAAGAAACGCATTCGGAAACCATAGATAACTGTAGATCTACTTGAAAACATATAGGGTAAAAATGCGCTATATAGAAAGTTCCCAAAAACTAGAGATCCCAATGACCTTCGGACTTTTAAATCGTACCGTAATCAACTGACAAACGCCCTGAGAAAAGGAAGGGAGCGCTATTACCATGATTCCTTTAGACACTCTGTAGGCCGTTCTGACCTTATGTGGAAAAACTTAAATTCAGTTATAGAAGGCAAAACGTTTCATTGCGTAGAATGCATTATTTCTGCAGGGAAGAAATTAACTGGCGTGTCGTTGGCAAACACATTTAATGACAGGTTTGTTGATTTGCCCCAAATTAACTGTAGGGATGCTGCATGTGATAATATAACCTTTAAAACTAGGGATTCTATTTTTATATTGCCAGTTACTGATACAGAGGTGTCTACTGTCTTTATGGAATTAAAAAATAGCCATAGCTGTGATGCCGATGGTATGCAGATTCGACCGGTAAAATATGTTTTACCACTGATCACTCCCTTCCTTACTTACATTTTTAATTTATGTTTTTCAACTGGGGTGTTTCCGCAGCTTATGCAAAAAGCTAGAGTGTCTGTGCTTTATAAAAAGGGAGACAAGAACGACATAAATAATTATAGACCTATCTCTATCTTACCGTTTTTTTCTAAGGGCTTAGAAAAACGTATTTACATTCGTCTGTCAAATTTTTTTAATAAGTATCGCGTAATTACTAATGATCAATTTGGGTTCATGAAGCATCGTTCGACAGATCTAGCATTACTAGAACAAAAATAATTTATTTTAAAGAGTTTTGAGGCAAACCAGATAGCTTTAGCCGTATTTATTGATTTTACGAAAGCGTTTGATTATCTAAACCATACTTTATTGCTAAAAAAACTTTATCTTTATGGAATTCGGGGCCAAGCACTTACGTTGCTTCAGTCATATTTGAGTAATCGTAAGCAGTTTGTATATTTAAATGGTTTTTCATCTAATGCAAAGTCTGTTTTCTCTGGTGTACCACAGGGGAGTATCTCGGGACCTTTGCTTTTTAACATTTATATTAATGATATTGTTAACATAGATTCTCTTGCTAAATTTGTTATATATGCAGACGATACAACCCTTTTATTTTCGGCTAAGACTAGTGATGAACTTAACTGCGCAAATGATACTTTAACGGGGTTGCAAAATTGGGCATCCGACAACGGGCTTGAAATTAGTAGTAGTAAAACCAAAGCAATTTTTTTTTCGAACCAAAAATAGAAGCGTTTTTATAACGAAAAGTCTCGTAATAAATTCAAATGTTATAGAGATAGTGGAAAATTTCAAAAGTCTTAGCGTTATTTTTAACCAGTATTTGTCTTCGGACGACCATGTAAGCTATATGCTTCCTCGGTTGTACAGGGTCATCGGATTAGTCTCTCGAAACCATTTTATTTTACCAAACAACGTTAAACTACTTATTTATCAAACTCTATTTGCATCCCACTTAAACTACTGCCACCTGGTATGAGGTACAACCACCAGTTCAAATATACAAAAAAAAAATTTTGTTCGCCTCATTGTTAATGTTTCTTATATCTCAAGCTCCAAGGGTTTGTTTGAAAAATATAATTTGTTGCGTGTTTTCGACATGTATACATATAAACTTATGGTCCGTTTTAAGGTAGAAAAAAAAACATGGATATTTTGGCCAAACTTTCTAAACTAAGGGAACATGTTACCTCCTATCCAACTCGTTCGGCGGCACGTTGGGCTGTGCCTCTTTGCCATAACTATTCCATGCAGCCTCTAAAATATATGCTACCTACTTTACTAAATTTCCTCTTAAACAAAAACGTTGCTATAATGTCTGTCACAATGCAAGATTTATTTTCTTATTTGAATTGAATATATTACTTTTCTGCAATAGGTTATAATCTATTTTTGTATACAATGTTGATATTTTTGCTATTGCTTTGTATTTCTAATCTTTGTTTGTTTGTTTGTTTATTTTATTTTTGACACAACTGTCAGGGAGGTTGGGACAAAAGGCGAAAACGAATCACCTGACTAGGTCCCCAACCCCCGTTACAGCACTCAGCAGCAGGGCACAGGAAATGAATCAAAAACAGCATAAATAAAAAAATAAAACAATATCTGAGAAGATAAAAATATGACACTCAAAAAATGTACAATCTATTTTGATGTGAACTATACTAGGAATACACACTAGGCACATTGAAGTATACCGTAAGGTATTTTTTGAAAAGAAACACGGACGCTATTGTCTGGGCTAATTCGAATACACAATAATTTCTGTTAAGAAGATCGGGTATCTGGTAGGATATTTTTTGTGTACCGTAATTAGTTCTTATTTTAGGTTTTGAAAACTGCTGGTGTCTCAAATTGTAATTTGTTTGCTTAAATAAATATGTTTCGTAAAATATTGCGGGATTCGTGTTTATTTGAGTATGAACTGAAATTGCGACCTTTAGGCAAAAAAATTGTCTAACGTTAATATTCCATGTTTAATAAAGCTAGGGGAAGTCGATTCAGTCCAAGGTAAATTATCAATTGACCTAACTGCG
Organism: Ixodes scapularis; assembly: GCF_016920785.2. NCBI lineage: Eukaryota > Metazoa > Arthropoda > Arachnida > Ixodida > Ixodidae > Ixodes > Ixodes scapularis. Next base: position 80,505,282 of record NW_024609868.1, on the reverse strand, counting down.
CGTTTTTGCAATGTAAATAATTGCTTAATATTACTTGCTGTAGTCGTCCCCCAGACCAATAAACAGTAATGCAGCCTCGAGTGAATCAGAGATATATACAGTTGTTTTTTTAACCAGGCTGGAAGAAGGTATTTTAGCTTACAAATTAAACCAATTGATCTAGAAATATCCCTTCGGAGTTCGTTCACTTGACAAGTCCAGTATAGATTTTCGTGACAACGAACACCAAGAAATTTAAAGGATTCCACGCGTTCAATATTCGAGTTTTGAAAAGATATACTAATTTCGCTAGTTATGGGCTTATTTTTTGCTCTAAAAATAATGTACTTAGTCTTTGCCGTATTCAGCTCTAACTGGTTTGAGCCTAACCATAAATGAAGTTGCTCCAGCCAATTATTTGTTTCTCTTTCTCTGCTATCCAAACAGCTACCAGTAAAGAATACATTCGCATCATCTGCATATAAAATTATGTTAGGTGTTTGTGGGTTGTTTACTATATCATTGATGTAAAGAAGGAAAAGTAATGGCCCGAGAATCGACCCCTGCGGCACACCGTATCGAATTTTTGCTAAAGGAGAGCGCATATCATTGAGGACGGTATATTGAAAACGTGAGGTCATGTAACTGCTTATCAAGTTTAGCGCACTGCCTCTTATTCCATACAGCGGTAACTTTCGGAGTAGGATGTCGTGTTTTATAGAATCGAAGGCCTTCCTGAAATCTAAAAAAACACCCAGAGTATAGCACTGATTTTCAATATTGTCTATGATTTTGTTTTTGATATTTAGCAGTGCCATTTCAGTTGATTTACCTTTTTGGAAACCATACTGGTTGTTTGTAATAATATTATGTTTATTACAGAAATCACTTAAACCATAACAGAAATCATATCTGTCATGTGGAACTGTAAGGGAGCAGGGGGCTCAGTCAAGCTGTTAAACAGCTTTTTCCCTCTGTTTCCTCCATTCTTGTATCGAATGGGAAATAAACTTTATTATTATTATTATTATTATTATTATTATTATACTCCCCGCGCGCAATACCTCCCCAATCCCGACGCAAGCGCGTAGCCGTGCGACAGCGTAATTTGTACTGCCGTCGTTTACGCAATCTAGCTCGTCGCTAGCCACTGTACGTGTTGACGAACAACTATACTTTGATAAGCCTCAATGACTCGTTCGGAGTGGCGCGCAGAGTGTGTAGCTACCCGCTTGGTTCTATAATACGACGTGAGCACTGTGAAGAAGCGCTTCGCGGGACAACTTTGAGCGGGCTTTGTTTGACGGGTCGGTAGATGAGTTAGTGGCGTGCGCATCGTGCAAGACGAGCACAAGCTCCGCAGGTTAGCATAGAGGGCTTCAGTTAAAACGCAACATCTACAGCATTTCGAATGGAATCCTCTGTAGCACCCTCAAAATTAGCCACCGAAGAAGCACCCTCGTATAAAGCGATCAAAATCGTAACAGAAGAAGCAACGGTAATTGAAGACTAAACTTAAAGTATTTCTAAAATTTCCACAGCAGTTCCTATGCCAGCTTAATAACAATTAAAAAAAAAACGTTAACACAGTAGAAGACGGTGCAAAGTAATGTCGCAATTGAGCTGCATCATGAACAACAATTTTGGGCAACAGTTTTTTTGCATATTATTAATTTGGAGGATGAGAGCGCCCAACTTAGAAATGCAGCAGACTGATAAGTTCCAAGGGGCTCGTTTAACCCTGGACAAAAAATGCCGGTTTCATACCTCCCTAAACACAACCCTTCACAATGACTGACCCCATCCTCTTGTACGGTACTCACCGATGATCCGCAGGAGACCTTGAGGAATGAATTCTCCAATGTCTCCCGTGTAGAACCACGGAATGGGGCCGCTCTCGAAGCACTCTAACGTGAGTTCGGGTCGCTTGAAGTAGCCCGCTGCCACTGTGGGGCCACCGACGACAATTTCACCACGAGGGTAGGGCTTGTCTGTTGACCGGTAGCCACCTGACGAGAAATAATGAGGCCCAAATTGGTGCCAAAAGTTCTGATAGAGCATGCCCAAAGTCATAATCCCTTAGTTTCAGCATATAATTCCGCTGAAACTTTTGGGGAAAAAAATACAGGAAGACCCTTCGCTGGGTTCTTTGGGAATGCGTCAGCATGACCTTTGGATACTGCTACAGACGTCCCCCTTCGAGAAACGCTAACCTCTTCACTTTTTTTCTTTTGGCTTTCTCTTTTGCTTTCTCTAGTTTTTGCTGCCTCTTTTTGGCCTCGTTACGAGGTCAGTGTTTGCGTTTCCCAAGGGGGTGCGTGTGTGGCGTTTTCCTCGAGTCATGCTAACAAATTGCCCAGGAATCCACCAATGGATCCCCCTGTAATTGTTTTCACCCCCTTTTTTGTACTTCGCCTGTCAGAGTACGTCGCCACCCTTGGACACAGTCATCCATATCACTCGTGCAAAGGACAACATCCATACCACTCGTAGAAAGAACCGCATCCATATCAGTCATGGAGAGAACCGTATTCATAGTTCTGACTACACACACACACATCACAGCACACGCACCGCTACTACGGAAACCCAGAGCGAAAAACAACCGGCAACAGCAGAGCGGCAACTGAGCACGCCCGCATTCCGCGGCGCCGCGGCGCAACACCTGCTAAATAAGAAAGCCGAAGTGCTGAATGAAATGGCGTCATCAGAGAAGGCCAACGCTGGGCACAGCATGGACACGACGATTGCGTCAACGTTCGGCTCATACTTGACTCGAGGCCCAGAGCTGACGCAGCACTCGTTTCCACTCTGTATCCAGCGTTGGCCTAGCTTCTCTGATGACGCCATATCATTCAGCACTTTGGCTATGTTATCTAGGTGGTGTTGCGCGTGACTGCCGTCAAATGCGCGTGAAAACCCGGCAGTGTATGTCAGTCTGTCAGCGCCGGGGAGAGAGAGAGAGGTTGACGCGTGCTCTCGTCAGCGCATCGGATCAATGGGGGCGTCGCACGCGACAACTGACAAACGGGAGACACCACCGGGTTTTCGTCAAAACAAACGTTCTAACGCTAATGCATTAAAAAAATATTTCGTGTGGCCTTCGAGTGCGATTGGTGAGAACCCGAGTTCCAGCCGAACATTGACATAACATTCGCGTCCAATATATGTCCCGCGCTGGCCCTCAGTAAGTAAGGTAGAAAATTTAGCCCTACGGCCTTGTCATCTAGGTGGTGTTACTTTAGGGTGCATAATCTTAGTCACCCAACGCGTTTTCCCCGAGACGCCGGAGAAAAAAAAATTATGTTTCCGCTGTCGTAGCTCGGTTTGGACCGAGATACGGTATCCGGCAGGAACAACACGAGCGGATTGACCCAAGTCGGCGCGCCCAACTAGGTGCGCCCCCTCTCAGGGTTTAATTGCAGCTCATAAACGTAAATATTACCACATCTATCTTTCCCACAAAGGAGGTGAAACTAGTCCCCGAACCTTGAGGGACGGACGATTCGTCCTCCTGCTCACGTGCGTATGCAAGGCTCCTCTTCCTCTGTGCTGGAGTCAGCGTTAGTTTCCTTTATCATAAGAGCTGTCGATGGGTCTTCGTCTGGACCCCATGCTGGTTCGTTGGTTGATTGGTTCTTCGTCCTGGAAGGATGGGGTCTGCACACAGTCTTGAGGTTTCTGTTCGGACCAAGTGGTATGTGTTCCTGACGAGTTATCTGGATGGTGTCTCTACCACAAACGATCTTGGGTTAGTTGTTTTGCTCGCTACTTGTCCCGTCCTGCCAGAGTCTCTGACCTACACCGAACTTCCTATGGGTAGCTCCTTGCGATAGCTTACCCCGTACCGTTGGTTGTACCCTTGAGCTTGCTTTCGTTTCTCTTCTTTATCCTTTTTCCGAAAAACCATGTGGTTGGGCATTTTCGGCAACTGCTGGGATGATAAGGTAGGCAGTGTTGTAAGTAGCCGCCATCCCATAAGCAGTTCTGCTGACTGAATCCACAGGGGCCTGGAGTGGTTCTGTTAATTAAAAGTGCAAGGTCAGGCTCTTTGGCCTTCTTTAAGATGTCCTTAGCAACTTCTAATATTCGTCTGCCTCTCCATTGGTTTGGGGAAAATCTGGGCTGTGTTTATGTGGCAAATCTGGTACTTTGTAAATTCTTCAAAAGTTAGGGACGTAAACTGCGGTCCATTGTCCGACCTGAACACCTCGGGTATCCCATGGCGGGATGACGCAAACTTGAGGTGGGCCACAACCACCTCTGATGTTTGGCGTAGCAGGCATACTTCAATAAACCGGGAGTAGTAGTAAACCACTACAATATAGTTCCTGCCCTTCAGTTCAAATAGATCTGCTGTTACTCGTTGCCATGTATATTCCGGAAGCTCTGAGGCTATCGTAGGTTCGACTCTTAGCGTGCGCTCTTGGATGCACTTGTGCAGTTTGAAACCACGTCTTGCAACTCGGTGTTCAATCCTGGCCACCACACTAACCTTCTTGCTCGTTCTCGGCACTTGGGCACTCCTTGGTGTCCTGCATGCAACTTGCACAGCACATTCTTCCACAATGACTTCGGGATTACCAGTCTGTTACCCTCACCAGGAGGTTGCTTTGTATGGTGAGGCTGTCCTTCCTGAAGTAAGGCGCAATCTCGGGAGGGATGTCGGTCTTGTTCGGCCATCCCGTTGTGCAGAACTCTGTTTGCAGCGCACCGGATCTTCGTTCTGTGCTGCCCGCACCTCCTCTAGGTAGCGGCCCATAGCTGGCAGGGAGCTTTTCACCTGCTGAACATATGCCTCTGGCTCCTCTTCCGTTTTCTCTGGAGGCTCCACAGGAGACCTGGAGACAGCATCGGTCGTCCATAACTCTTTCTCGGGCACATGCTCTAAGGAGCAGTCGAAGCGTATAAGCCTCAGCGTGAACCTTTGGATACGCGCAGGAATGGCATTCAACTCACGGTCTCCCATAGTACGACAAGGGGTCGATGGACCGTTTGCACATGGAACTTTGTTCCTATCAGGAACTTCTCGAACTGTTCCCATGTCCACGTGACTGCAATAAGCCTCTTTTTCTATTTCGCATACCTCCCTTCTGTCTCACACAGATCTTTGGATGCAAAAGCAACCGGACGCATTAGCCCTTGTCCATCTTTTTGCAACAGTACTGCACCTGGTCCGTAGGACGAGGTATCTGCTGACACTATCAGCTGCTGTCCGGGATCGTAGAGCTTTAGAGCTGTAGCTTCGTTGATGGCCTCCTTCACTTGGTCAATTGCTCCTTGCTGCTAGATGTCCCAGTTCCATTCGGTGTCTTTCCTGAGGAGATCTCTGATGGGTTTCAACTTTTCCGACAGGTTTGGCAAAAATTGTCCAACTTGATTGGTGATGCCAATAAACTGGCGGACCTCCGTAACACAGACCGGTGCACGGAAGTCCACGATTGCTCTCCCTCTTTCCGGGTCTGGCTGAATCCCCTTCTCACTCGGGACGTGTCCCAAGAACTTCACCGACGTCTTTGAAACAGGGTTGGGCAGAAATACTCAAAAATGCATTTGGAAATACAAATACTGGGATACACTAAAATAGTAGCTAAAATACTGATACTAAGATATATCTGTAAAAATATATCGCGATACGTATCGGCAATACACTTTAAAAAGAGGCAAAAAGTATTTGGGAATACAAATATAGGAATACATTTTAGGGAGGGCAGAAATACAAATACAGAAATACTGATAGTGCAATACATTTTCCAAATGTTTTTGAGACGCCAAATGAGATGAAGCTTGAAGTTTGAAGTGGATGCTTTCGATCACGAAATTACTTTCCTGTAGGCTTGGCACTTTGCCTTGAAGGTAGTGGTTTCGGACGACAAGGAGTCTTCAATGGGCCCAAAAAAACGTTCCATCAAGGGCTGACCACGGTTCCTTCCATGACATCCTGTCTGTCTGACGAGGGAATCCTGTCAGCATTGATCACATGATGTCACGGTGGAATGAACTAGTATTCTTTATCTTTAGAAGTGGCCTTAAACGCGAAACTTTACCACGCTGCTGTATGAAAGGAAAATACGTACTTTCGTCGTAGGTTACCTAGTTGAAGATTTTGCATGCAGTGTCATTTAGAATTTTTGAGAATAGTGGACCACCTGAAGCATCTTGGAATACATGTCTTATCTTCTGTTGCGGTTGAAAAAACGATACGGTAGCATCCCTGTTTTGAAGGTGCTTACTACCAACCCTCCGCCACCGACGCACGGATTGCAGTCCTCAAGTTTTGCCTAGCATTATCCAAACAGAGACCTCGTGGATTGCGAGCTGATATTGCCGGCACAGGTGCGAGCTGTCCGAAAAACAGCGGTCTCGAGACGAGTCGCGGGAGCACGTAGTCTGGGATGGCACAGCGAGGCCACTTCTGGCCTCTTTCTGGGTTTCGGATCACCATATAGCAGCGGGACACGTGCACGTCGGCTGATGACGTACCCTTGAGCCGTGCAATGTTACGGGCGCAGCCGCAGATGCATTCGAGTATGTGTTGAACTTCACAGCGTGAGTTTTCCTACTATTTCAAGTCAACCACCGCCAGGCTCGTGCTGCAACGGAATGTGACTCAGCTTTGCCGGCTGGGTGTATTCTGTACGCTAAGGCGAGAGAGACGGTTAGCAGCGGGCATTGGATGCCAGCAAACAATGACTCAAGAAATCCCTGCAGCAGAAGATGCTCTGATTCCACTCCTGGCACGGCACCTGGTTCGAGTCCCCAACTACGCGACACTTCTCAGAAGAGAGAAGAGGACGAATTGAAAAATAGTTTGCAGAATCAAAAGGAACCTTGGCCAGCATAGTAACAATGCCCCAGCATCTCCTTGACTCTGGTGCCCTCAGAAGTAAAAAAAAAAAAAAAAAGATGCGTTCGGACTTGTTTTTTTTTTTTTTTCGGGGGGGGGGGGGGGGGAGTGTTTTTCAAGAAATGTAACGAAATACATTTCATCCTGATTGTATCGCGATACAAAGAAACATTCCAAATGTATTTCGATACAGGAATACAAATACTGGTGAAAAAAATGTATCGCGATACAGAAGTACAGATACGAAATGTATTTCTGAAATACTATCGCGATACATTTGTATCGCGATACTGCCCAACCCTGCTTTGAAAACGCACACTTGTCATTAAGAGTGATTCCTGTCGCATTCAGTCTCTTCAGGAGCTCTTCCAGCCTCTTGTCATGCTCCGAGACATCTGCTCGCGTGAACAAAATGTCGTCCATGTGACACGACGCTCCAGGTATCCCCTCGAGCACTTGGTTCATGCGTCTCTGGAAATGCTCCGGCGCTGAAGAGATACCAAAGGAAAGCCTTTGGAAACAAAACCTGCCCGAGGGGGTTATAAATGTGAGAAGCTGGGACTCTTGTGCCAGTTTTACTTGCCAAAATCAAACTTTTGCATCTAGCTTGGAAAATATCTTTGTGCCAGAGAGGCGCCCAGAGTTTCTTCTACTGATGGAAGAACAAGTTTCTCAATTTCTATACTCTTGTTGAAGTTTGTCAAGTCCACACAAATCTTGGCCTCCTCGTTTGGTCTAGGAATCACCACCACGGCTGAGCACCAGGGTGCCAGATCTGCCACTTTTCGGACTCGGGCCAAGGGGACTCTACGGGACGTGTTCACTGACACTGGGCTTGCGTCAGCCTTGATCTTGATGTTGTAGTCACCTTGCATTACACCCAGTCCATTAAACAGTTCTGGAAACCTCTCCTTGTATTTGGTACTTAGGGCCTCTGTCACTTCCTGCAGGAGCTGTACTCGCTTTAATTCTGTGCTTGCACGACGTCCCAGCAGGGGTTCTTCTAGTCCGTCGACGACATGCATCTCCTCCCTAATGCTGTTTTTCCCACAACTTAGCGTGGCTTTGAGCATTCCCAGCACCTTGAGAGGCTGCCCCCCGGCCCGTACAGTCTCAGAAGGGTTTGGATTTGGGCTAGTTGGTTGAACATGTTTAGGGGTTAAAAGCGCTAAAAACGACGGACGAGTAGGAGAGACACACACCACAGAGCGCTTTATGGTGTGTGTCTCTCCTACTCGTCCGTCGTTTTTAGCGCTTTTAACCCCTAAACACGCACAGTCTTACCGTTTTGCGCCTTACTGCAGTTGCATCTGGTACCTCACCTAGTGGCACAGCATTGACATCTGCTCCGGTGTCTATCTTGAAACAAACCGGGTTCCAATTAACGTTTAGTGTCTTTATCTGTGCTGCTGTGTTTTTTCCCACCTTTAGTGCACTCAGTGTCCCATCTCTCTGGTGAGGCCTCTTTCTCTTCTTTGATGACCTCCCGCCAAGATTTCTTGTTGCACATCTTTTGCCAGTGGCCTCTCTGGCCACAGGAGTGGCACTTGGATGTGGATGCTGGGCAGCTGCTTCTTTCGTGAAACCATTGGCCGCCGCATCTCCCGCAACTGAGGGCCAACCCGTGCGGCGACTTTTTCCGTCCCGCGGTATTGTTTGCTGCGTCCCCGGCACTGAAACGGCCTTTGCTGGCAGCTTTCCGCAGAGCGTCGACAGATGACGGCTCCTTCTGTTTGTTTTTCCTGACGCACGACAGCCTGTTGTCTTAGAACGGCTTCTTTCTCTCTCGCCTTCCGTACTGCCATCTCTAAGGTGAGATCTGGATCCCTTTGCAAGGTCTCGGACAGCTTCGCGTCTTGCAGGCCAACCACCAGGCGGTCCCGCACCAATTCGTCCTTAAGTGCTCCGTAACTGCACTGAGCCACCAGTTTGTGCAGGGCAGTCACAATCGCCTCAACTGTTTCGCCTGGCTCTTGCTTCCGCTGGTGAAATCTTGCTCGCTCATGGATGACGTCTCTTTTCCCTACACAGTGGCCTTCTAACACCTTGATCACCTTCTCAAAGTCCACCTTCTCTTCCTCCGACAGCGTCGTTGCTATGCCAGTATATCCTCTGCGTCCCCGCCGAGGCAGTAGATCAAGGCGTCCACTTGAGCTGGCCCGTCTTCCTCGATGAGCCGCGATACTCTCCTGTACCTCGTGAAGAGGCGGGACCATGCTGTCCACTCTTCTGGGCGCTTGAAGTTGAATTGCGTTGGTGGCGCGAAACTGAACTTAGGCTTGTCTGGCCGTTGTTCCCGTTGCTCTTTTGTCGCCATCTTGTATTCTTCGACGCCCCTGACGATTTCAGCGTAGCCTCGGCTCTCTTCGGCCGTACTTCTTTTTGTCTCTTTTCCCGCGGCCGTCCCAGGTCTTCGACATTTGTGGCTGCCCGCACCCCACTTCCAACACCATGTCGTAATTCGGTTTGAACCAAGATACGGTAGCCGGCAGGAACAACACGAGCGGGTTGACACAAGTCGGCGCGCCCAACTGGGTGCGCCGCCTCTCGGGGTTTTATTGAAGCTCATAAACGTAAATATTTCCACACCCGCTATCACGTGTCCAGCAGGGGAGAGCTTTGGAAACAGCATATAAGAAGAAAAAAAAAGCATCCGCTTGATTGAAAAGGAGAAAAAAAAAACTTTCATTAAGACATTTCCACCTTCTCACTGTGGGGCACATTGTTGCTCCTCAGTTGTTTTCACTGCCACGCTTTTAACACAATACCTCAATTAACTGGGAATTTCCAGTTGTTCAAGATACCGACAACGTCTGGAGCTCCTTTTGGACGAATAGGACCGACTTTTTGGCAATTTCTGTGAACTTTGGAGCACCGAATGCAGTCTCAAATAAGTACAGTATTAACCATTAACCACAAGTATACAAAGTACAAATCGGAGAGTTCTGCCAGTCTAACAAAGGGCGAACTTCGGTCACCGGTAAGACCCAAAACGCGTTGACACACAAGGCATCGATCGTGACCGTTGACGTAAACAACGTCCCAGTGCCAATCGCATTCTTCGGTTAAAACATTTATTGGCCCTCAACATTCGCTAGACCCGCTCCATCGATTGCAATCATCAATTGACTGCTGCTGGAGAGTGGACGTGATGTTTTAAAGTATGGTGCGTTCTCCTCAACGCAACTCCTTAATCCCATACATTTGTCATTCCGTCTGTTCGTCCGTCCGTCCATTCGTTCGTCCCACAATGCATTTCCCCGATAAATTTAGCGGGGAAATTGACGTCACACAACGTCAAGGTATCACATGACATGACGTCTCAGTGCCACTTCCTTGTGCCACGTTATACCACATTGATCCGCTAAATTTAGCGTAAAATTTAAAACAAACAAAAAACAATATGTTCCTCACTGCTCGAAGCGGTTGTTCGTTCCGAGCATTCTAGGACACTAAGTATAAAAGTCGGTGGTATTAAGGCCTCTTACTCACCTTCATCCCAGTTGACTAGTTTGATGTGGACTCCGTTCAGAGGCGGCCCAGCGACCCCAACCTTAATGTCATCGTCTGCTGTGAGAAAATGTGCAACGAAAACGTGCACATAAAGCACCTGAGATTTGTACGACGGTAGAGTTGCCAGACTTCACTGCTCGTTTCCTTTTGATCGCAGGATGCTCGTGAAACTTCCGACGTTACCGACAAATTTATCATCCACCACCTTTCGTTTGTAGCAAAGAAATGAAAGAAGGCCAGGCTTGAAGCACGGTCACGCAGACAAGCTCAAGCAGATCAGGTTAGAAAGCAAGGTTAGGCAAGACAAACAAGAGTAGGCAAGACAAACTCAAGTTAAAGCAGTGTTTGCCTGCAGCCTTTTCTGGTGAAAAAAATATGTACTGTTAGATTGGGGCGACGCTCTCAAGAAAATGCGCTAATGTGACATGTGCACGTGAAATGTTATGCACTGGAAGCCACGATAAATTTAGTTTCCTTATTTATTTCCTATGTGTCTATTTTGTAACCGTAAAAAAACACGCTAATGAAAAAAAAAAACGCGAACTTTCTTAATGATTTGTAAAATATCTAACCTACTTTCTCTTCATTTAAAAAACGACAACATACCTAATGTCAGCAAGTTTCCCCGCTTCCAATGAATTTCTGCCCTGATATTTGCATGAGAAACGAAGTTCCATTCACTATAACGTCACTCATACTTGCTCGCTGTCCGTTCGGGATCAAGACCAAAGCGTGCAGAACCAAGCCAGGCTATACGACGCAAACCAACGTCTATCTCCTGCCTAGTTGAAGTTAAAACGTGGGCACTCGCTAATAACTCGAGCGATGTCGGCGAGTTGCGGCCTCCTCTGGAGGAAGCTCCAACTCGCCGTGGCGGCGAGAACGGCTCGAAGCAAAGCGTCTCGTGCACTTGAGTACCGTACCGACAGTTTCAGCGCTACTTTTGCGAGCAGAATTCGACTGATACAGTAGTAATTTTCGTGTCTTGACAGGGCAGCAGGCCGGGAAGAGCGGAGAACCGCCATTAGCACGAGCTCAGCAGTCGCGCAAACAGCTATGGCCGCCAATGAATACTTCCCGTAAGGAGTATTTACTCGCGACCATAGCTGAGTGCCCGACTGCCGAGTGCGCGCTGACGGCCAGCTTCCACAGACCTTTCGAAACGTGCATCCCATACCATCGAGATCAGCGGTCTCAGTAGCCTATTAATGTGAGCTCGTTCTGAGCATGCGCTCTGAACAGCGCCCACCAATATGGCGTCCAGTGAATACCTCCTATACAACAGTAACCTTTCGTGTGCACTACAGAGAAAGCTTTTGTGCGGTAAAGACCGACGCTCAGAGGAAAAAACGGCAACACTGAGCCTGGAAACATAAAAAAAAAAGTGGACAGTGATGTGCATCAATCTTTGCGGCATTATGCTACTTGCCTGAGGAAAGTGTATGGTGAGGAAGTAGGCGGATTGAAAAGAGGAGTACGGCAACAAATTATTCCACTAAAAAACTGGTAAAGAGAAGTTGAAGCAATATGCGTACACACTAAAGAAAGACTGCAAAAAGTAAAAAAAAAAAGGCTTATGGGCCATGGAAAGATTGAGAGACCCACTGCTGAAGGTTGAAAAGAACATAGTTGTAAACCCGAGACTGTGGATACGGACAAGGGACAACCACAGAACCACACAGACGAAGTCTAAAGCCACGCTCGAAAAATGTTAGGAGGATGTTACTAAATATCGCCAATAGAATAATGTATTACCAGCAACAATGTAGACAAAAAGCGGAGGACAGAAAGCGCATAGAAAGAAAAAGGTTGGATGTCAAGAAAGATGCAAGGTAGATAAAAAAAAAAAAAAAAAAAAAAAAAAAAACTAGATTATATTCCAGTGAGCAGAGCAAGATGTCTGGTAACTCTACGACTAGAAACATTTCGTTTTCTAAAGGTTCGAGCAATGAACCTTCTTTTGTCAACCCATGCACGGACGAGCCCTTCCCTCCCAGTAGATACCTATCACAATTTCTTCATTCAGCATTGGACCTATAAATCTGAAAGAAGACAAAATCCACTGGCATGAGTAGACATGGGGTATTGAGGTTCGTGAAAACATACGAGAAGGGTCATCTATGCAAAAACGGAAGAATGAGGGAGCATAGAAATGCAAGATATGAGACGGAAAGTACCTAGTTGATAAGAAACAACCGGATGGGAGAAACAAGGATATAGATAAGTAACCATCTGTAATCGAACCTTAAAATAAAAACGCCGACGAAAAAGCAACGCATCGTTGCTAGGGTTGCATTCTTTCCTTAGTTTGCAGTGCCCGATTCAACTTGCCAGGCGTTGTATTCTCAGTTTTGACACTATCGCCAATAAAAGAAATCGTGAAGGAAATCACCCGCTTGCTGAGCAGTTTTTTATATGAATTTTGTGCCGGTCTTTATGTTGAATCTTGTTCTCCGTTCTGTTAGATCGATTTTATTACATATGATTATCAAGACCAAAGAGAATATCCGGAGCACTCAGGATCCAAATACTCGCAAATATGCTCTCAATCGACAGAGTAAATGACGTAAACACAGGCTTTTGCTTCTTCGACGTTTTAACGAGCCGCGAAGCAGCAATTAATTATGCTGTCACGTCAAGCGAATGCGAGGCATCCAAGATTTTGATATAAAACGCTGATGAGGCTATGAAAGATATTTAATTGGTGTGGAAGTCATTTCTCCAGCATTGGCTATAGCTCACGTGTGATCAGCGTCTTCGTAGAACTTAATATTATTGTGAAAAGTAGCACAGTTTTACGCTTTCTCACAGTATGGTAAAACCCCGAGGGCAATACCTTCCTTTGTTAGGACGCCAAACTTCAGAAATAAGCCTGCAGTCAAGCTATTCCCCATTCGAAGCTAACCATATATGCATAGATAGCGATAAATGGTGTACTTCGCGTTTACGCGGGCTCTTACCAGTCCTTTGCTTTCTTGTTCCAACCGATTCAAGATTACAGTCCTGATATCATTTCTCCTCCACACCTTCAGCGTCCATACATAGCATGTTCATTGTCTTCGGTATTTAAACTTGTCATGCCGCGTTAGTCAATACATTCGACTGTACCGACTAATAGTCGGTGCACTCAAAATAGTCGCTACATTCGAAAATAAATTACAACAAGTAAATGTAAACACGACGACGCGTACAGTTTGTAGTGCGTCATTATTTCCCCTTCTGAAAGTATTTTATTTAAAAAAAATGCGAATACTTCTTCGAGTCGACTAGCGCTGTGGCCGTCCCTAGCTTCAATACTGTAAAAAATGGGGGGCATGGTGCGGTTTACCCTTGCCCTGTGTGGGCTACGAATGACGCGGAGCTATTTAATTCGAAACACTATACATGGCTTGCACCTGACGTCATCTCAACATGCTGGTGGTAATTTTAACATTTTTTTCTTGCCGAGAAAAACAAATTCTATTGTTCCTAAATGTATGCTGCAGAAGGTACACTGTGCGATACTGTTAGCGTGAACAAGCGATCGCATGTTTTGTCTGATTTTTTCTTAAAGTCAAGGGGCTGCCATCAGAGTTACTAGAATGACAGAAAGCGTTTATTTGACATACTAACCTAAACATATACATATATATATATACACATATATATATATTTAACGATACTCCTTTGAGAACCAAAGCTAATATATATATATATTCACTTGTGCCGCCTTTTTCAAGCGTCCCTTGATTTACCTGAATTACCTCCCGGTTGGAAATTTGCAAGAGTCATTCTCGTGTATAAATCAGGAAACCGCAGTGATCCATCTAGTGGGTAATTTCCAAAAACCCATCAGGCAACATCGTCGGTTGCCATTTCTTGGGCACGAAGCGCGTGATTGGGTCCGAGTCCTCGCCGAATGCTGACGTAGCTTTCGTGTTCAATACACGCTCAGGGTACGTGCCCAAGGAATGGCGGACAGGCGAGGGTCTATTACGGGCCCTACTGTCTTGCAAGCATCCCCCATGTATAATATTCGAGCACGTCATGTACTCGCGAGTCATGTTCCACCTGAATAACTTCAATTATGTTCACCTTCAATCGTGTTCTTAAGAGGTACGTTCAAATCATCGTCCAAGAGCAAGAAAACATTCCTACTTGCATTTACCGGGTTCCTAGGTGCATACAGAAGTACACCACATTTAGCGAGAAAGCTCTGCCCCGCGGAACTAATTTACGAACGCAGAATTAGAACACGTCTAGACATCGCGGGTTTCCCGCGTCTAGACAAGCCCGTTCATAACGAGATGCAAAACCTTCGGCAGTGCAATGCTGATTACCATAAAGGCAGCAAGAAATACACAGACGATCGGGCGGAGGGTGAAGTTGTTATTAGTAATAGTCGGTGACTACGTCTGAGTCGAAACTTTCTACAAACCATGCAAAGAGAACGTCATTTTTGGCCTCCCTGTGCATGTACAAAAAGCAGTCGGACCACGTGCATTCGACACATCAGAAGGAAGGTTCTGGAACTAGTCGAGATTGTCTCGAGCCTATCGAGCATGACAACAGTCACAGAAGGGCAACGCAGATAGTAGAAAAACGGTAACAGCAAGCCATCACCCATTTTCACCCCTGCCAAGGTCCACCAGAAACAAGAAACCTCGGGACAGGTTTTCCCCCTTAGTAATTTTCCTACGAGGGGAAGAGGGGGGGGGGGGGGGTTATGTTGTTTTTTTAACGAGCGGTTCTTCACCGTTGAAAACAAGACAACGAAAGAGATAGAAGGATGGATGGATCGCACAGTTCCTTTTTTTTCGCTGAGCTTAGGATGGGCTTCAGAAGTAAAACACGACACATTTGTGACAGTCGTGCGTTATACCATTAGTGCTCTTGTACTATGGATGAACTTTTTATTGATTTGACAAAAGCATTTTATATTGTCCTTTATCAATGTTTACTCCTGAATCTTTCTCAACTAAGTACTTCATGTTATCAGTTAGACTTAGCAGTCTATTTTCGTAGATCGTCCCCCATTACGGAGAAATCCAGAGTTCCCCAGGGCATCGTCCTGGTACCACTTTTGATTACAAACTACACAAATGACCTACCTTCAATAATCTTGTCATCCGTGAGGTGTTTCGTCGACGATTGTATTTTGTATCGGCGAATTTTTCATCCTAGCCACTTAGAAAGTTTTTCTTTGACATTTTTGTATTGACCAATACTTCAACTTCAACTTTATTGTTTCTCTCCAGGGGAGAAGGGGGAGGAAGAAAAAAAACAGTCTGTTGTCGCTTGACAGAGTTTCTCCTCCCCACCAGCAACGAGAGAAACTATTTTACATACTAGTGACCCGTAGAACAAGGTTTACATAAAATCAAAACCCACAACATTAAAAAAAAAAAAAATGACGTACATCACGAATCTTTTTTGCAGGTTGGAGGTCCCATCAAGAATAGGCACAAATAACAAGAGAGAAACAATGAACGAATATCCGTTTTGCTCAAACTCATCAAATCCGTGCCCAGTCTATGTGTTTTATTTATAACATTAGGCAACGAGTACTCCAATATCCGGAGGCCGTGGCCTGTTCTCCACCGAGGCGTTGACCATGTCTCAACATCTCGCTGTAGTGTTGAACACAACGGCCTGCATATGCAGGCCGTTGTGTTTGAAGACCAAAGGAAAAATGTATCATCCCAATTGTGTCGCCTTTTTCAAGCATCGGCATAGTTAGGTACAGGCATATTATTCATTCTTTTTTTTTCGGCTTGGGTCAAAGCGCAGCTGCGGCGTCAGAAGGATCACCCCGGGCGGCGGGGGAGACGGCGGCTTGGCCAGGAATGGGGGACTGTCGCGGGAGTGTCGCTTTCAAGGGTGCGTCGAGCGGGCGCCTGCCTAATTGGGGAGCCGGGACAATGGGACGCATTCCCACGGGTGGCTGCCGGATGGGGCTTCTCGTGTAGTAAACGGTGCCGAACATGTCGGCTTTGCTGTCATTGTATGAGCGGGCCGGTTTCGTGGGTGCGCCCATCTTCACGGCGCCTCCTTGTAATGACCGCCGAAGAAAACGTGGGGGTCTTTGTGTGTTTATTTTGGTTATCCGTTTGAGACGACAACAGCATGTTGTTGATCTGCTTGTGTGCTTTTGGGACCAACCGTCGACCAGAAAGAAATCGCGTGGGAAACAGCCTTTGGTTCGGACGATTGGGAGAGGGAACCTGACTCTCTAAAACGGAGGGGCCAGGGATGAGACGGGGCTTTTTTGAGGCGGATCGAGCTGGGTTGTGGTCGCGTTCCTTGTCGGGATTTTGGAGGACGGAATGTGCCGGGCGGCGACGTCCTGTCGCGCCCACCAACGTACTATGTTAAATAAATATATCCAAGTTAAAGTCTAATACCACCTGACTGAACTTCACTTCGCAACGTGTTCGCCATCAGCCCTCTTGTTACAAGTGGCCGATCATCATCATCATCAACCACCTCTTCTTCGTAACTGGCATATTTTGTATTTTAGATTTATACACGATGATCCCTTTTGCAAATTTTCAATCCTGAGGTAATTCAGATGAATGGAATGATGCTTGAATAAACAGAAGGAAATATATTTTATCTTTGGTCTTCGAAATGGTATTGGTAGATAAAAAATATCAAAGAAAAAATCTCCAAGTCGCTAGGATGGGAAATTCGTCGATACAGTAATCGACAGAGAAGGCATTTACGTAGCACAATATTTGTACGTAGCACCCTCGTTTGGTCTAAACTAGACTATTTCAGTCCGTCCCCTCATCAGCAATACATTATCAATGAATAAGTAAGTAAAAGCTGCCCGCTTCATTCATCGTAAGAATTTAACAAAAACCAGCATTTAGGAGCTTGAGGGTATTTGTAACCTAGCTCGCCTTGGTTTTCGCCGGAAATCTTCTCGTCTTTCTATTTTTCGCAAGTTTTATTACTACGTGCCATTGTTCATGCTCACCTATTGCAAGCCCGCCTCGTACACCTCTTTGCGTCACCCTCACTTTTTTTTTAATTGCATTTCTATTCGACCGCTTTCAAAGATACAAATATTCTCCTCTTGTTCTGTATTTTAAAAACTTAAACTGCACCCCCCCCCCCCCTCCTCGCTTTTCATAAAATGTATTCGAATGTCGTATTTGCGCTGTCAATATCGCACAGTGTACTAGCAAAGTCCCACCACAATGGCCGCTCTTTGGACCGAGGTGGTCACAAAGGATGCTTACGGTCTTGGAGCGTGGCTCCCGCCGTCGTCTCGGTGAGTCCGTAACCCTGAACGATCGGACAGCACAGGCAGTTGGTGAGAAACTCCTGCGTGTAGCGGGACAGGGGCGCGGAGCCACTAACGATGACCCTTAGGCGCCCGCCCAGAATGTTCCTCGTCTTCTTGAACACGATCCTGGAGAAACAGGCAAGTAAAAGCGCTCGAGTTTTCAGTGTCACTGACAAAATCGACGTCAGCGCGCTGTACGTCGAACTGAAGTTTTGCGGAGTCTTACGTGGTACAAGGGTCTAAGAATACGTTCTTTTTTCTTCCAGTGTGCGGGTATCTCTCTCGGCGGTTAAAATCTCCGCAAGAGGGGCTTTTTGGCCAGATGGCCGGCTCAGAGGGCAGGAAGTACCTTGCAATTCAACCGATTCCGCTCAGCATAAGTAAGCCTGACCTGTTGTTTTCTTTAATTGCCGCTTAGCAGGGTCTTTCCCAAAAATATCTTTACATGCCGCTCCTAAAATACACAAGTGCTATCCGGCTTTTTTTTTTTTTTTACTTACATTTCAAACCTGTTCACCCTTTTCCTGCGCGCAGGAGCGGACTCGAATAATCAAAGCGAGGACGGACTTACGGCGGCCGTTTGACTTTCTTGGCGTGAAGAATTTTGTGCTGCGTAGTCGAGGCTGACGCAGCTTCCACAGTGCTCTAACGCTGTCAAAGCCACTTGCGCGAGCGCGTCGCTTTGTCTGGCGTCTCCTTCGCATAAGGGCTCGTTCGAATAAGACAAAACGAAGCCACGTTCTCTCGCAGCAGTGCTGAGCTGCAGCACTGCGGAAGCGATGCTAGCCTTGACAACGTTGCAAATAATACTCAGTTACCCCGACTCTCGAGCCAACTGACGTCGCCTAGTCTCACGGAGCAAACAATCAGACAAGAATGCTCGCCAACTTTACGAAAGCAACACGTTGAGACCCCTATCAAACTTCAGCGGGACCGTACGCTCAAGGACTTGTTCTTTTCTCGTCAGATGACGTCTGCGTATTTTACCCTGTTTGTGAACAGTAGTTGCCGTTTGTTCGCATCCGTGGAGCAGGTCATTATGTCAGCAGGGCACAAGAAATAGCGAACAAAGATTGACCCGCATAGTGACCCCTGATCTCAGTGTCCTTGGCAAACCGAAGACCGCCCCCAATATGGTGGTCGTGCTGCCCGACAACTTTCTTTTTAATTTAATGTTAATCTTAATCAATATATACACGTGTTAACCGTTTAACTTCTTGGTTTTCATAAGAAAAGACAACAGAACCTTATGTCTTTTTTCTTTTTTATTTGGTCTTAGCACCGTTGAATCTATGGTTGGGTTAAAATAGCTTACCGATTGAGCAACGGTGTAGTGTACCCTTTGCTTCTCCAGTAGCTTTTGTAAGGGAGTGCAAATGCGAAGAGGTTTTGTTTGAAGGCTCCCGTTGAGGCGAGATTCTGCTCCACGGCTTTCTGAATGCGGTTTAACAGGAGCTGGAGTTACAAAAAGAAACAGAAGGAATATGTAAGTTCCACAACAACACTATTCGTTTTTCCCGCAGAGGCTGCGCAATAAAGTGAACCGAAAATGGCTATCACTCAATTTTTTTTCGTTCGTTCTTTTTCACACAAGTGAGAAGTCGCACTAAATTATCAGTATGGTGGATTGCGCTCGTTGTATGGCACCAGCGTGGATGGCAATGTTGGGTGCATGGCGCTCAGTTGTAGGATCAAAATAAGACCAAGGTTCAAGGTTATGTTCCGACAAATTATCTCGCGCAAAGTATATGTTTACAATGTTAGAGGAGAATTACATGAATGACGAGGAAAGGACAGCACTTAAAGGGGCCTTGCACCAATATTCGCTTGGAATGTTTTTCCCTTTACACGAGCTTACTGGCACTAGTGGGACCCAAGTGTACTCGCACGCAACGCCAATGACCAAGGAACTCCTTTGTTGCGGTGTAATATAAACAAAAGCGAGCGTTTTCTTTCAATCTCTCCTTCGCAAAGCTTGATGACGTAGTTGGGAGATTGCAGCATCCCCCCGTGATATTTGAATGCGGCTCGTAGGTTGGACTCAGCATTACGTGAGCACTCAATTTGGGATCGTGGTAATCAATAGCTTGACAAGCATTGGGGTGGTGGCCCGTGTCCAATCGCTGCAATGAGGACAATAGCCGAACCATAACAATGGCTGGGACTCCGCATTGTTATGGTTCCGCATGTCCTGTGCTTTGCCAATTCCAACGCGTGGCTGATCAACATTGGCGGCATAAAATCGGCTCCATATAACGCGGCCGCTTGGTGTGGCTCCGGGTTGAGGGGGCGAACGCTGCTCGTCTCAGTGGCGTCACAAGGAGAGGGGAGGGGGGGGGGGGGGGGGGCGGACCTCCCCGAACGCAGCGCTCCGGGGGTGTCACAGCGGGCGACGAGTGGAGGGGGGAGGGGGGGGGGGGGGGTCGCAGTGGGCGACGAGCGGGGGGGGGGAGTGTCGCGGAGGGCCACGAGAACGGGTGGGGGGGTGGGGGGGGGGGGGGAGAGGTGGGGGGGGGCGTCGCCAAAATGCCACTGACCCCAGTGACGCCACTGGTTCGTCTTCCTTTGATTTATTTCTGCGACTTCTATTGGGTGTGGTGAAAAACGAACGCGTGTTTCATAGGTCATCAAAGTCAGGGATTCGTTCTCTGTGGTATTTGCGCAAAGTATAAAAATCGCTGCATCGCCTCTTTAAGTGTGTCATCCTATCCCCGTCATTTGTGTAATTCTCTAACACCGTAACTTCACCAGCACGCTCCATTTCCACGAGTATATAACTACGTCGCGCTTGATGGCCTTGATTATTTTGCATATTTCATTTGTTTTAGCACTAATGCCCAAGTCCCACTAAAGCGACAGACAGAAACAAACGACAACGACAAGCCTCAAACCAGAGTCTTTCGCGATTTCACAGGCTTCGTAGAATAAAGGAGGCTATGCTCAAACACGAGCATCATGCACGCGAGGGTATCTTTAGCAAGCTTGCAATCACTCGTGCTTACTTCACGAGCACCGAACGACTATACGCCAGTCAAAGGTATCATCGCGAGCACGCTGCAGTGTCTGAGGCTTGTCGCTGTTTGTTTCTGTTGGTCGCTCTCCTAGGACTCTGGCATCAAGGTGTTTTCAGTTCCCAGAGCCGTATATGTAGAGAGTTTGGCCATTCGTTGGGAAGTATAGGAGACAAATGAGGAGGCGCCATTGGCCGAAAGCGGGCTGGGCGTGTTCCAGGGCGTCTTTAGAAATTCGAATCTGACCAACCAGAAGCCGGAAATAATACCCTGGCGGTGGTCGCGAGAAACAAACCTGATAACTGCATTGGACTAACTCTCGATGGCTGAAAATATGGTACACGTGATATTTCAATGACGCTCATCCAAAATGATGGTGGAAGAGTACGACTAGCGGAACGATCGACATAATCCGTACGCCAAACGCCGAGGGCCGGGAATCTGCCGTCCGAGCGGTCACACTCTGTCCGCGCAAAACAAAGTTGAGCGGTGCATTCGTTTCTTACATCTTTCTGCACGGTCATGATCAAAACAGCACGTGAACCCTATTTTCAACCAAAAAGAGTTACTACACTTCACTCTTACGCACTTATTAAAACCATATACGAACATAGACTTTCGATCAGAACTGTTTCTCGCTACCACCGCTAGGGGATTCTTTTCGGCTTCTGGTTGGTTAAGAGAGCATGCCAAGCCCTCTTTCCGAGTGTGCTGCACGCCCTGGCTCTGCCCGCGCCTCCCATTGACCAAACTCTCTACATATACGGCTCTGTCAGTTCCGAACTGCATCTATTCGAGAATATAATTTTGGCAACCCAAATGGACGCGAGGTGTTGTTTAACACCAACGCCCCTATTTTTCACTTTTAATGTGTGTTTATATTAGTCTCTAGTCCCTGACAGGGCGAGAACGTCCTGACGAGGTGAGAATGTCTTTTGTTGAGGCCCTGCCTCCAGCAAGTGCTTTGACTGCGTGTGCACCCTCGAACCTCACAAGATTCCGAACTGGGATCGAACGTAGAAAGCTCGCGCTGGAGGAGCGACAACGGAAAAGGTCCGTATCGTCCCAATCCTAAAAGGAGTATTCACTGGACGCCATATTTGTGGGTGCTGTTTAGAGCGCATACTCAGAACGAGCTCACATCACTAGGCTGCTAAGACCGGTACTCTTGATGGTGTGGAATGCACGTTGCAAAAGAACTGTGAAAGCTTGCCATCAGCACGCGCTCAGCATTCGCGCATACAGCTATGGCCACCAGTGAATACTCCCTATAGGCTTCCAAACAGACCATGGTACGCGCGGTCACCCTTTGCTTCGCCCCGGGAAATGGATAATTATCTCCAGCTCTGGCTTGCGGCAATCCTCGTAAAAATCACCAAAGGTCCGGCAAACTAGGCCACCATTTGGATTCCGGCGGCCGAGGCGACTTCTTGGAAGGACACGTTCGACGAAACGTCGTAAGATGTGTCCATGAAACGAACGCGGACGCCTTTCGATGAAACGAACTATGAATAAAACGTCGTAGTGTCGACGAAACAAAGATGACTTGTGGTTTGATACTTTCTGGGCAATTTTTTCTGATCACAAAGGAGTAACGCATTTATTTACCAGGCATTTGTTCGTGCAGCGTTGCCGGGCGCACCCGGAGCCATATCTTGGCCACGGTAGAATGTGTTAACGCTCCGCTAAAACTACCTATTTTGGCCCCAGTGTACGAGTGACGGGATTTATTTACTTTATGTCAGGAACATGTATCTCACCAACATTATTCTCATCCAACTCGGGCTCAACTTGCGTCGAGATCCAGAAGTTTTGAGTGAGCCAACGAGGACAGATATCCATAGTGGCTGCTCTTATTGCTGAACAATTCTGTCTCATAAAACTTTATTTAATGACTACGCACCCAAAGCCTAAAAACAAGCAATAACAGCGACGTTTGTGAGGTCGCATTTTTAGCATTGTGTTTTTCTGTTCGTCTCACATCTTTATTTTCTTGCTTTGCGTTCGTCGCCAGTTGCTGTAACTTGAAAAGAAACGACAACGATAACCACTTCCTCGTAAGAGAAAGTAATGAGCCAAATTTTTTTCGAACCCCTTTTTTTAGTAGTCAGTATACATGATGTATCGGGATGCCTATGACGTAACCAACAAGTGCCATTTTTCAACGCTGTCAATGAACGCCCATATCGGCCACCGATCGACGCTTTGCATCCTTAAACTAAGAATAAAGTTTTGTTATACCTTTTTCAATCCCTAGGGCGAAAAGTACTCCCACCAGGTTGAGAAAAGGCACCACATTCGCAAGTATGATACTAGCTTTAACATGCGGTGAAAAAGTTATCTTTATTATTACCGCCATCTCTTGCCCTATGGTTATCCCGGTCGATCAGAGGAAGAGGGTTTAAAAGAACATTTTAATGCCAGCAAATCGGTGGAGAATGTTTAATGAATGCTCGTGCTTAGTAGCGATATGGGATATTTTATTACGCTACATCAATTCTAAACTTCGTAGTATGCTGTTTTTTTTTTTTTTAATGAACGTTAATTGTTAAAATTAAAGCTTTGGCTAGGTGGTGTAAGCCGCCTCCCGAATAAAAGGGTTCAGCCCCATCAATACATTCAGACTGGCCCACTTTTTTTTTTTCTTCTTTATGCAAGGCCACTTTGCAGTGACAGTGATACCATTGGTGGAACCAAAATAACTCGAATGACGAAAGCAGTTTACCAGACTGTATTAAAATTAATTAAGAGTCTACCAGACTTCTGGCGCTGCCGTAAATTACCAGAGCCGTATTTGAGAAAGTCTGACCATTCATTGGGAAGTATAGCAGGCAAATGAGGAGGCGCCATTGGCCAAGAGTAAGCTGGGCATGTTCCAGGGTGTCTTTCCAGATCCGAATATGGCCAGCCAGAAGCCGCGAATAATTCCCTGGCGGCGGTCGCGAAACAAAATTATTAAGTGCGTCAGAGTAACTCTCGGCGACTGAAAATATGTAACACGTTATTTTTGTGATCGCGGTCATGTAAAATCAAATTCAAGGAGAATTATCAACATGATCCGTACGCCAGGCGCCGAGGGCCAGGAAAACGCCGTCCGAGCGGGCAGACCCCGACAGAGCAAAGGAGAGTTCGAGCGGTACATTCGATTCTTACATCTTTTTGCATGATACCATTGGTGTAACCAATGGTATCATGATCATGATCGAAATATCACGCGCACTATATTTTCAACCATGAAGAGTTACTCCATTTAACTCTTACGCACTTACTAAAAAATATTTGCACTACCACCGCCAAGTAATTATTTTCGGCTTCTGGTTAGCCAGGAGAGCATAGCACGTCACGCCTTCTATCTGCGTCGCGGGCACGCTCTGGCTCTGCCCGCTCCTTCCATTGACCAAACTCTCTCTATATATGCGACTCTGGAAGGCACGATGAACTCCACAACGTTCTTAGACCTATCAGCTGACAAGCTCCACGAAAGAGAGGCGATCGAAATCGGTTCTTCTATGTTGTCTGACCGCCAGCAGGTGCGGTCGGATATCGTTCCTAGCGACACCGGCGTCAATGCCTCCATGGACAACCAAAAAGTACCATTTTAGAACGATGCTCTTTTGCGCTGACTTTGACTCAAACGTTTTGTTTACGATAAAAAAACACAATATAATAGCTTTCCACTGCAGGTAATCTGCATACAACGTTCTACCGATTCAGCAGTTTCTGTCCATTGGGCGGGCTGACGGTGTAGCGAGCGCCAGAGTCGTATCGAGCGCCACCGATCGCATGCGCCACGAAAAGGCAGACGTTCTAGGAAGCTTGTCAACTGACTATGATCTAGTAACGTTGGTATACTCCAGGTTGCTATAGCAACCCGGGGCATTTTCCCAAACGACCGAACATCATCACCTTCTTTAAAAGCGTGACTGTCGTTTTTTAACTCACGGGAACGGCAATCATGAGGGTCGGCCTGAGTACCGAGGCGTCGCCCTGGGTGTTGGGCATCAGGGCCGTGCCCTAGAAGAAGAAAAAGGGAAGGCGTAGGCACATCGAGCTCCACCGCTCGAACGGAAGTGCATATCACGTGACGCTGAATAATGCCAGTTGACTGTTGTGTTTCGAACAATGAAAAGGTAGCTGACGGTCGGAAACAATGGCGATTTCTCCACCTCCTCGCGAGATTACCCGTTGGTACGCCCCGACGAAGCAGCATCTGTCGCAATGGCTCACTGGACACTGTGAGAACTCTGGAGCGCTTACTTTCCCGCAGAGCACTTGGGAGAACCAATTGCTCCAATCTACGGGGGGAAGCTCGGAGATTGACGTGACTGAAAATATTTTCAGATCTAAAAATGCATGAAAAATTGCTAGACAGTTGTGACAAATACGTGAAAGGTTCTAGCATTACAAGCGCTTAGCGATACCCTGAGTTTCCAGACGCCAGACGCTTACGTTCATGGCATTTTTCGTCAGATAGTTTAACGTGTACCTTTGGTTCACTTGATTGTTGTGCCCACACTCTAAAAAAAGCCCATGCGCCTACTTTCCCGCACAACACTCGGAGAGCCAATCACCGCAACTTAGGGAGGCAGCTCAGCGAATTACGATGCGGAAACATATGTTTACACCAAAAAACGCAGTCTGAGTTGTTACATCAAGTAGTGGAAGTGTGACGTTTTGCGTTGCTTACTGTCACATACCTGCACTATGTTACTGATCCTGGCGCTTCACTTTGCTCAGTTCCTCAGCGCAGACTGTTTGATTAGGTGTGCGCTGTGACGCTCAAGATTTCTTAGACTGGATCACGTGTCACGCCAAAACTTGGCGAGTCGTTGTTTTATATATGCGTGAAAATTGTTAGCTGCTTCACTTCTTGGCTAGGTGTTTCTCGAGCTCGGCGGACCATAGCTGAGGGATTGTGAATAATCAACATAATTGGCAGATTAACCTAAATATGTAAATTAACTTTTTAATATTGGTTTTACGAGTCAAGAAGTCAATTGAAAGAGTTTAGTTAAATAGTCAACTTACCATGATGATCATTAACTCAGGTAATGTCCGGCAAACTCGAGAAACACAAGACGGCATTCAGCTAGCAGTTTGTAATTTGTTTTTTAAATTCGCTATGCATTATAACTAGGGTTCGGCGTTTTCGGTTTAAACCGATAAAAACCGATAAAAGTACGCCGAATCCATTTTCGGAAATTCGGTTTTAACCGAAAAAGGTCAGTTTTTAGGCTCGGCATTTTCGATTGAAACCGATAAAAATACGTCGCATTCATTTTCTAAAATTCAGTTTTAACCGGAAAAGCTCACTTTGACCTTCCAGTCGTACCGCAGAGCTGTGGCAAAAAAAAAAAAAAAAAATGGAACGACAGTGTCTATCGAAATGTGCCCGAATGTATGGGATACACGGATGCCATCACGACGTTTTGGTTTGAATGTGCCGCATCATCGATCCGAACGTGAAGTCTGAAATGCCCCCTGACTCCCCATATACAAGCGTGTTTTTCAACTCGTTGTAAAGAAGACTGACTTGATTCAAGCTCTGCATGTTATGTTGTGCTTCAATACGTCGCACCGTGTCTCTTTTGGTGGTCACAATCGGTTGATGGGCCGAATTTGGCTGAGGCAGCTCTTCATATCCTCAGCCTGCCAGTGTCCAGTGTTAGCGTTGTGAGGGCATTCTCGAAGCTCAGGGTTATATTAACAGGGAAGAAAGAGTGCGGATCAACGAGGAGAACTTGGGAATGTACATGTGTGTGTACTATAATAAGATCACGTAATCCTGACGTACAGACGGTAAAGTTCCATTTTTTTTTTTGGAAATAGGCTTTATATCTGACTTGTCTGTACTTCTGTTTTTTTCTTGTTTCTTTTACAGTTGCACACATTAGCCAAATAAAGTGTCCATTTCATTTTTCAATGTATCTGTGCCTTTATTCTTTGAATGATCAAAAATATCAGAGCTACAAGAATCATCTGATCCGGTGACCGTTGGTGTTTATTGTATATACACTGAAAAACGCCGATAAAATTTTGTGGGCATAAATATACGCCGAAAAAAACCGAAAATTGAATTTTAAAATAAACACCGAAAGAAGTACGCCGAATTTTGAAAAAATAGAAACCGAAAACGCGGAACCCTAATTATAACATGTCACCTATTATAAATTTAAGATATACGGCAATATAGTAATTTGCATGTTGTTTCTTCTCTCTCGCTGTCGGTGTTCCGCCAAAGGTGTCTATTCCGCCGCGCCACGGGGGCTCTCGGATGGTGTCGGCTATCCCCGGCGCCCGGCAGAGATGCTTCAGGTCAGGAGTCGGACTTGCGTCCGGTGTCGAGAAAACAACCAAGCCACGATAAAAGCAGTCCAACTCCGTGGTGTATTGTGATATTCTACA
Source organism: Ixodes scapularis (assembly GCF_016920785.2). Classification (NCBI taxonomy): domain Eukaryota; kingdom Metazoa; phylum Arthropoda; class Arachnida; order Ixodida; family Ixodidae; genus Ixodes; species Ixodes scapularis. The sequence continues at coordinate 80,478,254 of NW_024609868.1, read as the reverse complement.
AAATTTACTTATTAAACTGATTAACTACATCACGAGTTAGCTGCGGACGAATTTCGCGTCCGGCCCGGCCGCTGTTATATTTATGATGTAATGAATCAGTTTAATAAATACTTTTTGTATAACTGTTTTAACACACCACGAAGTCGACTGCTTATATCGTCCTCAGCTAATAACACGCACCTACGGTGGCATTAATAAATTACTCTATCATCAAAAGACCCGAGTAAAAAAAAAATGTAAGCGCGTTTACATTCTTACACAGCAGGCAGATATCCAGCCGTCAGATCTACAGAGCACGTCAAGCCAATGACGAAGCTTAAAAAGTTGTCCCGCTGAAAAGATGCAATCTGCGAATTGACAATGATTAGCTGAAACGTGATACTGATGATATCGTGTGCACCGTTTGCGTTTTCAATTCTAACTGGTATTTTTTGTGGCTGTCCTTCGTTGGGCATGGTTCTCAGATCGTAATGTTTGGTCAACAGCAGGCTGCGAGGTAGACGCAGAAAGTATCCCAGGTTGTTAAAAAAAAGAAGAAACAACACGTCTCGACCTATTTTACAATCGCTGCCCCAGCTGCTCAACATAAATAACGGTCTAATGCTCTATTGTATCTTTTAGGAGGACTTCTTTCCTCGACCAATAAACCAATACGTGTCGCAGTTTGGGGACCTTGTACTTATTTCTTTATGTCCTATACTTTTGGGTCACACGAAACACCGCAACTATCACTGCTGCCTTCAGTTTAATATATATTTTGCCAACTTAATTGTTACAACATGCTAGGTAATTTTAATTGGGGAATACACAATTATTCTAAGAGTAATTTGAAGAAAAGTTCCGCTGACAAATATTAAAAGTGCGAAACATGCAACCAAAAAAAAAAAAAAAACACTTTCGCAAACAGAAAAATATATTTCTACATTCATTTGCCCAAGCATATTTCTCTGCATTTTAGTCGGTTTCCACACGGCTGTTCTATACTTTAGTTCTGTTAAAACAAAAGAAATTTTCTGAACACCTGAATTATTAAAAAAAAATAAGGTGTTTTATCAACAATTATATAGATGCAACATCCTAAAACAGAAACGCCTTTATATATTGCAGTGAACCACCGTATGGATTAAACTATTGCTTGATATTTTCGTTGAGAACCAAGTAGGTAATTTATTGATTGATTAGCAACTAAACATTTCATTTTTATTTGCATTCGACAATGGCCTCCGAGATTCTCGGCACTCAAGGCTCACCTCCGGCCGCTCCATTCGGCAGCAGAGACTGACGAATAGGCAAAAATGACTCGCGGCTGTTTCCGCCGCGCCGTGGCGCTAGGTACAGGGCCGGAAATGGGCATCGTCGGTCCTGCTTGGCTAGCTGCCCGGGTAGTAAAAATGCGCTACCACAACATACATTACTGTTTCAAGGAAGAGGTTGGTTAAAATTTGAGTGTCAATTGCTCTTTTTAAGATTGGGAAAGGTGTAGAGTAAATGCGCGACTTTTTCAGACGAACTATCCAATCATTTTGGTCGAAAAATTGTGACTACCGTAAAATCCCAAGAGAGAACCCACCCAACATAAACGGCAAATCAGGTGAAAATATGGAGTGACCTAACTTTCGGTGTACAATGAAGAAAATTTTAAAACCTTACTATTTTTAGGTCATGTTCCTTTCAAGCTTGTTATGGTGGCGAGGGGCAACGAAGCAAAAATGACTGTGCTTCCCAGCTAGCAACGTTCGCTTATATTCCGCCATAGCTAACTAGCCACATTTACGCCGAATTCCTCATTGACTCCAATACTAATATTACTAAAAGTCGGGTATCTTTCGGTGTTTAAAAAAAAATAGCAAATCAAACCAAATATAGTGGTGGGCTATCTTTCGGGGGTAGAGCATCTCTCGGAATATTACGGGATAAAGAGTCCAAATAAAGTTACTGACCTAAACTTATTATTTCCTTTGTAAGACTGAGCGGGCGAAACGTCATGCTCATTCTTCCCTCGCAAATCGCGTTACTGAATAGCAGAGGAGCTCTTTGGGGGGTCTTGTCCATTGCTTGGGACTTCAAAGTACATCGTTGCTTTCGTAACATTTTTGTTTAATTTTACTCATGGTTTCTGATTGGTCCTCGGACGCCGTCTCCTCGGCACTTTGTTTTCGGCAAAGCACTGACGGCTTGAGCCCTTTCGCCGCAGTAGAATTTTCTGTGACAGTCTCTGCCCTGTTTACTTATGATCAAGGCCAGCTTTGCTAGAATAGGCCTATTGCTAAATTACCCAAGCATTAACGAGAATGCTCGGAAAGTAGGTCTGCGCGCGCCGCACGCGCTCGCCTTCTCGCGCGTGCAAGATGCCATTTTATTTTAGTTATTTACTTCAAATCTTTTATGTGAGGAGGGCGAGCGCGTGCGGCGCGTAAACCTACATTCCCAGTATCCTCCTTGATGCTTGGGTAATTTAACAATAGGCCTATTCGCGTCTTAGCGAAGGCAGAGGAAAAGAAACCACTGCCAGAGCCAGCGCACGAGCTGAGCACCACTTGGGTCACGTCTCGAAGCCCTCGCGCGTCTCATCCTTGGCGGTGTTAACGAAAATACGAGCTCTATACCACGTGCACGCATTTAGCGTTTCAGATACTGATGCCGACTCTGTATCAGCGCCATCTAGAGAAGCCGTGCTATACGTTCCTTCTGCTGGGCAAACCAGTGTTTGGAAAGGAGAGCTTCGCGTGCCAAAAATCTCGGAGGTCATGTTTCGACTGTTTGTGCTAACGAAGCAATAAAGTAGATTCTAAGACACGTTGCGGACTACTCCTAGAAGAAATGCAACTTACTTGATCAGTAAGTGTAAAGGGACTTGAATAGCCGATCCTCAAACCAAGTGCCATAAAACAACATTCTGAAAAGAGTGAAACAAATGAAGAAAAAAAATACCGAAAAATGTTAGGTGTTGCGTGGCTGTTATTCTTAGGCTTTTTTTGATTTTACAGATTTTAGCCAAGTGATAGAGGAGAAGGGAGAAGAAAAAAAAGAGGCGAAGACGTGTGGTAGTGATTTTCGCAGCGCATGCTCGGAACTAGATAGGTCTCATTTATCTTCCGCGAAGAGCTAATTTCTTGAGTGGGAGAAACGCCCAATGTTGCACGTTCAATCTGCACTCCAGCTAATTAAGATCGTTGTTCTTGTCACAGAGAATAAACCAGAGCTTTAGCCAGTGGAAACTTAAGAAAGGGAGGGCGGGATTGATCTTTAGCACCTTATTTGTTTTCCACAGCCAAGAAGACTTCGGCACTAACCAATAAGAGCACCGAAGATTAAATCACGACGCAAGAAATGTGAAGATAAGTCACAGCCTACGCTTCTTAACATTTCAGTGTCTATAATAAATTTACGAGTAAACGGGAAAAAAACAATTCTATGTTTTTATACGGAAAATAATTTCTTTTGCAGTAAAAGGTACCTAAGATAATCAAGCTTGTCATATATGTTTGTTTGGACGGAGACGCTCTGAACCGCCCTACGGCAAATTCGCGGTAATCATTTTATTATATTCGGGTGGCTCTCGACACCAAGGGTGGAAAGAAGGATCGAAGAAAAGCCACTACGTGAAGCCGTGCACAATAGACGATACACGACGCGTGAACGCATCATGAACATAAGGCACGATGTACGAACAAAATCTACTCAGTTACGTTTGAGACGCGTGTGTTCGTCCTCCTGAAGTCCCTTCGTCACCGGTTTCAAGTCGTGTGGAGAAGACATATAGGCCTGAATCGGCGCTTAATATCGATACCTGACGAGTTACAAAAAAGAAAATCTAACATCAAACAGCCAAGAGAAACAGCGTAAAGACCAGTCTTGGGTAAGTTACTTTTAAAAAGTAATTTGTTACAGTTACAGTTACTTTCAGAAAAAAGTAGTGAAGTTACCGTTACAGTTACCGCAACAAAAGAGTAACTCGTTACAGTTACAGTTACTTTTAAGAAGTAACGACGTTACTTTTCAGTTACTTTTGTATAACAAAAAAAAATTTAGGAAAAACTAGAAAACGCTTTTCACCAAGTTCTATTGCATAAAATTAAAAAGTATGCTTCTTACTTTATATTGTAACTTAGCAGCAGTTGCTTCTCGAAATTAGTGTCTAAGTTTCCCTTGTTTGATAAGGAACACGTCCCTGCCCTTGTTGAACAGTCACTCATCTGGCGCGCTGGATGGGACTGCTGTGTTGTGTCGCAGGAACAGGCTTTAGATTGCCGGGCAGACGTTGAGGCAATAGAATGTCGTTTCCTGCTGTGAAGTTGTTAGTAACCGCCTACGCCACAGCAAAATACTCTCTGTACGGCGGCCACGGTAGTCCTTCTTTGTTGTCATCAACATTCATATCCTTGGCAGCACAGGCATATTGCTGGCTCGTTGATGGTTCCGCTGGGTTCATGGAGTCCCTGGACATATTTCAGTTCGTACCCGGCGAGCCAGAAACAAACCCCGCGGAAACAATAGTAACTTTTGCCTCGACTGCTGACACTACGCTGGAGTAGTTCCGCAAATCAAAATACAAAAAATTCGCAGTGTCCTCCGCGTGTATTGTTGTTTCACGGTTAATTCACACGATTAAAAGCGTTTGCGCAGAAAAAAAAAAAACGCAACAGAGATAGGGCTTCAAGATACTATGATGCAATTGTTCAGTCACAAAGTACAAGAGCGTGCGTAAAGATAACTGGATATTTTTTTCATAAAATCTACACGTGGCTATATTCGGGTCGTGACTCGCGAGAAAGAACGTATTCACAAGTTTGTGCAAAAATAACTTGACACTCGAAATGTCGGAAGAGACAATTTGGAAAGCGCAAATAATTTTAAATTGTACTCGTTCAGTGGTATATTATTTATAAAAAAACTGGAAAGTAACGAGAAAAGTAACGTCGTTACTTTCATCGTTACCTCAGAAACAGTAATAGAACTACAGTTACAAGTTACATTTTTAAAAAGTAACTCGTTACAGTTACAAGTTACCAAAAAAGTAACGAAGTTACAGTAACGCGTTACTAGTAACGCGTTACTACCCAAGACTGGTAAAGACTGCCTCCGACCGCCATGTCTTCGAACGTTCCTTGGCACGCGCTTACCGGCTGCTATCTCCATGACGTGAGCGAGAGGGAGGAATCCAAGGTACACATCTTGTGCCCTAAAATAAAAAAAAAAAATAAACAACAAAAAATAGCTCTTTTTTTTTTTTTTTTAATATACGACGGGATGAGGGCGATGAGTGTTGAAACGTCTCGGGCCGGGCAGGTCCTTCTTCAGTCAGTCGCAAGACTGATCAACTTGCGATTGACAAGGTGATCTTGCGATTGACAAGGTGACAACTTGCGATAAATAGTGATCAGTTTTGCGGTTGACTGAAGAAGGACCTGCCCGGCCCGAAACGTTTCAACTTGCATCGCCTCATCCCGTCGTTTCTGGCGCAGCTTTTAAGGGCAATCCCAATTGTTGATATAATATGATATATTATGATATAATATGATATAATGTGATATAATGTGATATAATGTGATATAATGTGATATAATGTTATATAATGTGATATAATGTTATATAATATGATATATATATATTGTAAAAAGGAGGTAAATGATTTAAATCGTATTTATTATATGTATATATATATCGCCGAAACTGGGACTCGTCATCTTTCATGGAAAGCAAAAAAAAAATATGTAAATCCTTACAGCGCTTCGCTTTTTCCGAGACTGGTCCTGCAAACGGGGTGCTCATGTAAAAACGGCCATCACCATATAGAAGGACACATAAAAAAGCCTTCGTCATTAAAATGTCGCCGCCGCCACCGGACACGCCCGAGTGAAGAACGACAACGGGTCCTAAACATGGAAACGGGCATGTTTGCGCATTTTTCCTTCGTATATAGCGTTCTCCATCCAGAGTACCGAAACGCCGTCAGAAGCGAGCGGACATGTATCACCAAAGGGCTCCGTTCGTAAGACTGGCATGTCCTCCGCACACGAGTCAGATGCATCATCATGCAACAATTGGAAAACAACAGGTTAATGTTTCTGAGCGCGGTCACCAACTCCTCTACATGTTCAGACATTTAAATTATTAGACAAGCTTGCCAGGAAAAGAGCTCGATTATGGGAATAATTGTTACGGAACCAATCCGTCTCACGTGCGAAAGTGTTCACTTGAATGTATTCAAAATATCATTCCTTCATGTTTGTTTTTTTTCGCAAAGCTCCAAAATATTGAAGTTAATACTTTTCTTTTTTAGGCAGTACCTGTTATTGCCGATGTTTCGCAGCAGATCCCCTGGTGTGCTAGGTGTAGGGTCTCGGCGCTCCGCTAAAATTAGTTGGCAAGATGTCCCGCTATATCTATCGGGTAAAACTTTCTCGCCTAAATTTAGAGGGAAAACTAATCTCAGCGGCGAAATTCACAAACCCGTTTCCTGTCCTTCTAAACGTTCGACAGAAGATTCGCTCATCGTCAGGCAGAGAGTTGCGAAACAGCTAGCTCGTGAAACGGTGAACTTATAACCGTGTGCCCTGTCAGCACCCCAACAAAGCTCGTCTTTGTCCAGTTGTTTATTTAGAGCGCAGTCGATCTATAACCTCGGAAGCAGTCGAATACTCACGTGAAATTGTGCAGCACACTGGCTATCCCGAGAACGAACGCCACTACGTTGCCATTGGTGAGGATCACACCTGCGTAATCACGAAACATGCGAAAAGAAATCGCCGCCATTAGAGTTGCCGACAGCATAAGAAACCCAGGGCGTGGTGGCAAGTCCAAGGAATATCATTATCGATCGGTAGTCTACCAGATTGAGGTATCAATTGATAAGGACACCAAGGAACCAATCACGAAGCCAGAAGTGTGAACAAATTACAAAACACGACACAGATAGCTTACGAACATGTGTCCGCTAGTTTTACCTTTTTTTTTTTTTTACAGTTAAAAAGTTGGTATAAAAGCTGAGGACAGAGTTTCACTGACCAAGTTGAGACATCAGTTTAGACAATGAAATTAAGTGTTCGATACTAACCCTTTCCAATTAAAAGAAAATGCCGCGTTTTTACTCACTCGGTCGAGCGGTGTACCGTAAGTACCTCGGCTATATTCAGCACATCGATATTGAATATACCTATAGCCTGAAAAAATGCCTGCGCGTCTGTCTACTTACCCGCAAAACACTCAATGAGGCAATCTCTGCGATCTAGGAAATAAGCTCAGCACATGATGAGGCGGAACATCCGTTTAGAACTACAAATGAAGCCTGCACTGTGGGATTACGCAATGCAAAGCGTCAGGCTTGCATTGCGTAATGCCACAGCGCACCTTAATCTTGAGGTCTAAACAGATGTTTAGCCTCATCATTCGCTGAGCTGGCTTTGTATAGATCGCGGAGATTGGCTCTTGGAGTGTTTTGCGGGTAAGTAGACGCGCAGGCATTTTTAAGAAAGTACTCTCTTCGGGCATTTCGGTAAAAGTAGTATGCGCACGTTTTAATGCAGAATTTCATTCTTACTGGAGCCAAATTTGATTTAGCCATGAAAAGCGCAGAGTGTGTCACGGCGGGCATGCTGGAAGAGAGTTGGCCGGCTGTCAAACACTTGCGCCGCGATCTCCGCCAGCTACACCCCCCGCGCAATTAGAAAAAAAACAAATAACACCAAAGGAAAAAAAAAAAAGAAAACCGAAGAGACAGGAGAAAGTGCTTTTAGATGTTTAGAGAAGACTTCGCCTGCTTCAAAGGATTCGAAAATAATTAAAAAAATAAACGGTACAAAAGGGAGACGTAGTGACGCTAAACACTTCGTCACTTACTGGGAAGGCGGATGAAGTTGAACATTCGCTGCGTTTTCCAGAAAACACAATTTTGCACATGAAAGTTTAATCGACAAATTGAAATACACCTGCTTTATTTTCCCACGTGGTTTCATTTTTCTACAGAAACGAGCGTTAAAGAAAAGAAAATAAATAGACAGGAAAACTGTGGTAGTTTTTCTGACTTGCCTTTTGGTGTACCCGTTGAACCACTTGTGTACATGATGATGACAACATCAGTAGCCACTGGAACCACTGGTGGTGATTCTGCCCGCAGAAACACGTGAGATATTTTAGCTTTATCGCGCAGTACCTCGCACCCGGTACCATATAAAGATTTATGTTGTTTATGAATGCTAATGTCTATGCCTATTTAAATAAATGCCCTCGAGGCCACGAGGTATTTAGACATTATATCTGTAGTTTATCGGGAGCAATATTAGTAACTTCAGAAATTAAACTATGCGGTACGGGATTGCAGTTGTATTTCAGCGGCGCCAGGTCGTTCAGTCCTGCGATAATGTTTGTAAATCTGCACATTGATGAGAAACTCTCCCCGTTTAATATTTTTCCCTGGCTGCACGCCTAGTTTTTACATAAAACCTCCTAATACCTCGAAAATCCAATTCGGCTTGAGAAATAATATTTCTGTGACAAAAATGAAAAAAAAAAAAAAATGAAGGATAAGAAATTGGTTTTCCTGTTCATATTAAAAACAACGCAAAAGAGACGGGACAAAAAGACGAAGAAGCACACAAAACAAGTGCTAACTGGCATAAATGGCATTTTATGGCATTAAATTTCCTGCCATAAAAGGTGTCAAAGGGAACTAAAATAGCCAAGTTTGCAAACCTTTATTTTATTTCTCGTGCTACAGTGCGACCACCAAAGTTATTACTAAGACCAAATTCGTGTGTGGCAGGAACTAAACAAAGTTCTGCTCCTGATGCCAAATTGCATGAAAAAAGCAAAAAAAAAAGCCGTTTACAACTAACTCCCTGTAACGCCGAATTAGAGCGCAGCTCATGAGGAGGAGGAGGAGCGGAAGGTACGGAAAGGAGGCTATGCCCCTCCTCCCCTCCTGCTCGCCTTCCATTTAGGGAAATTTAGGGGGGAAATTTTGCCGCTAAATTTAACGGGAAACTTTTCCACTAGATTTAGCGGGGAAATGTTTCCGCTAGAATTAGCGGGCAAATTTTCCCGCTAGATTTAGTGGGGAAAATTTCCCGCTGAATTTAGCGGGTAAATTTACCTATAATGCACCGCGCGGTCACGCCGACGGCGACGCCGCTCAAGCCGGAAACGGACGCCTAAGAGCTGCGCTCTAAGACGCCAATCCCTTGTTGGGGTTAAGTACAGTATTCTGCCAACAAAGTGCGATTAATTTGTCCCGAATGCTGTATCAATGGCCACAGTTGTAGCGCTCCAAGGATCCACAAATATGTTTCTCCTGTGTACGCAGTCGCGTGTGCGTCTTTGCTGAAAATTACGTCGGTGTTCTAGAAAGAAATCGAGGTCCAAACGGATGGAAGTGCCCTTGAAAAACCATCTCACTAACCTCCTGCGACTGTTGCGCTTGCAAGTAGGTCCGCGAAAGGCATGACGATCGCTGGGGCCATGTCTGGAATGCTTCTCGATTCTCCCCTTGCCGGCATGTAGATGATGCGCTTCACATGACGCAATCGGCGCATCAGTTTCTGAGTGGAAACACAGACCAAATCGTTAAAGCATTTGTGCATTTTAGTGCACCACTTTCGCGGCACTATCGGCGACGTGCCCGATCAAAAGCGTCACTGTGGTCGGCCTTCCAAAATTGAACAAGCGCCTACTTTCGTCGATAACAGTGCCAAGAACAGGAAAGGAAGGCTGGGAAGGAGGAAGCAAGGGGAATGCTGGAAAGAGGGGGTGGTTTCCTCCTCTCCTCTCAAGCATTCCATCTGCTTTCTCTTCCCCAGCCTTTTCTCTGGCCCTTGGTTCTTCACCTGTCACCTGACGTCTTGAGTATGATAAACCCTTTTTTCTTTATTGGAAATAAGAAGGATGTCAGACAGTCACCTTGAGCGGAAAGGCGACAAGCAGCCAGAAAGAAGAAGCCTCTCCTAATTCCTCTTTCCATTCAAGAAAGGGGAAGACCCTCCTCCTCTCTACGGGGGAGTAGCTAGCTCAGAGACCCTCTCCGTGGGGAAATTAGGCGAGAAGAGTGCGAGGAAGAAATGGACAGAAGGAAATTGGGAACCGGTTTTCTGCCCTGCAGAAGACGATTGTGGTTGGCCTGATCATGACGTCGCAAATGTATGAACCGTAAGGGCCCACTCACACCTGCGACTGCTTAGGACACCGTGTGCCTTAAAACCTCTTAAAATTTCTTACGGCGAGAGAGCACTATAGAGAACACACTGGTACGCTCGCGGTGACCATGGAACTGAATTTCACTAGAGGGAAGGTTGTGCGGTATTTGCGAGATCAAATATACGTACAATATACTATAAGATATGGTCGTTTATAACAAACACAAACCTTTTCAAAGCCAAAAAGTAAAGAATGACGCGTGAAAAAGGAAAGAAGTATGGCAGATTGCTATACCATTAACAGGTAAAACGTTCTAGCATCACAAAGGTTTAGCGATACTCCGAGTTTCCCGTATATTACGGGCTGATAAACCTGGCGATCTTCCAGAGCCTTCCACTCTCTCGAGATCCCTTCCCTCAGTGCGCACAGGTGGTGGAGCTCCTTTCCTTCCCATCTGGTCACGCGACAGCCCCGTTTATCAACCAGCATCGAGCTTCGCGGCCATGTTTATCAGGCTTCTCAAAACACCTAGCACCTTGCCAAAGAACGCTTCACGTTAAAAAGGAAATCTACGGGATTGCCCAGCCTTCCCCGGCTCCCCGACAGCGACGCCAGCGTGTTAATTCTCTCGTCGTAAAAGAATTTTAAGAGGTTTCAAGACGCACGGTCCTAAGCAGTCGCGAGTGTGCGAACCTGCAGCCTGTCCACTAACCGAAGCATCTCGTCGCCAGTGGTCGCTGACAGGACGGGAGCAGCAGAGAGAAAGTTTCAATCGTCCAGCGCGAGCTTCCTATTCGCGTCTCCAGCTCGACGCTCGCCCTCCCGCGGCGAAAACGGGAAGCGCTCTAGTGAGGGTCCCCCGATTCTCCTATTCAGCGGGCACAGCGGAACTGCGCGCGATCAGGGATCGCGAGATCTCATTTCCGAACGCAAACAACAGTCTTCCCTGTCTTAATGTAGTGCTGCTGCCGGTATAAGATTAAGCCTTACTGGAGAGTTTTAGTGTTGCGTATAAAAGCAAACGCAAGCCCAGTGCGTTTGCGTTCGAGTTACGTGCCCCACGTTGTGAACGGGCGTAATCGCCATGCTCAAATCCAAGATCGCAATTTTGGGCTCCGCGCACGCGCAGTGTGGAACACGCAAAGCTAACGCAAACACACAGCGCTTGCTTTCGCTCGTATACGCAGTACTAAAACTCGCAACTGTTTCCCCGGCTTCCAACGCCAACGCAACGTGCTGCAGTGAGCAGAGGTGCAAGCAAGTAGGCGTTCCTTCGATCTAAAAAAGCTGCGATTGGCAAAACGACGGCGCGTAAAAATGAAAGTAATTAAATGTTTGTAAAGATTGGTAATATGTTATTTTATTTATTTTATTTTTTTTTTGGGGGGGGGGGGGGGGAGGGGGAGGCCTTTGGAAGGATATTGGCGGCGACTTTGTAACTTGTGCTGAGGATCAAAAGTCGCGACTTTGATATCAAAATATGCTTTACCCACAATTAGTGCAATTTTACATGACTTTCTCGCATTAGCGAGAATGTTTTGATTGATTTTAGGTTATTTTTATTTTATAACTTGGTAATTAAAAAAGCTGCAATTGGCACCAGTGATGATATATAATTAGCGCATTCTTGATCATCATACTTGTTCGCGTGTCTAAAATTAGATCATAAAAAACAAATTATATTAGAGCTTGAAAAATTGCGTATTAAAATATCTGAATTTTAATATTATTATTAATTCAAATCACGGCAATGTATGCCCGCAATTAACGCTGCAATCAGAAAAATACGCCATTTAACCATATTAGTCCTTCCAGAAAAGTATCATTTTTGTTTTTTCTTTTTAGCATATGAAAAACTCTGCCATCGTAATAAAGATAAACAGTCAAAAACTGGATGCAATATAAAGGCCTATACGTTACGCGTTGCTTTACAAAACCACACACACTTCAGCTGTCTGACTCGGGTTTCGTCCTTGGGTAGCTGTAGTGAGAACAGCGTTTATTAATTTATACGTTTTGTGGACATATTGTAAAAATTGTATTTATTTTGTTATTCTTGTGCTTAAAAAATAAACACCAATAGTCATCTAACTACCCCAAAACCCATTAAAAGGCCTGCAGTTTATTATTTCACATGACAATTTGTTGATCGAGAAAAGGCAGCGAGAACGCACAAATATCAGCACTGATTTTTTCAACAACTACAATATTCTATGTTACCTCTAAGGTGTATGCAAGACTCTGTCTTTAAAGGGACACTGAAATCTCCGAAATATTTTGAAGTGCCTGAATCGAACATGTATGTCATAAAATGAAGTTTCAGGGAACAACTTATTTAACTAAATAATTACGATGTGAGACACATCTTGAGCTATGAAAGAATTCGAAATTAACACCTATATCGAGAAATTGAATCAGAAATAAACATTAGTTTCGGTTTCGCTCTAGAATTAAAACCTGCCTCCTGGAGTAAGAATTACGCTAAACACCGTTTTTGCTTTCAGAATAAAGAGGTGACCTGCGCACATAACACCCTAGCTCCCTCATATTACCAGACATAATTTGTGTCGCTCAGTGAAGCCAGCACACTAGACAGGCTCAGCAGCGGCACGCATCTCCGACCCTCACTGTAACCGCCATATTGGAAAATAAGTGGCACCTCCTATAGCGAGCCTCGAGCGTGCAGCCAGAGAACGGTGGAGGGAAACGAGCGCGAGGCCAGGCATCCGAAAGACACGCGCAGCCGTTCTCACTCTGTCAGTGACCATAAGGCCACAGCCTCCTATAAACTGACAAAGCCTGGCAGATAGCCACGAGAAGCGGTGGCCGAAGGAAAAAGTAGAGCGGCTGAAAACGGATGAGAGGAGAGCCACGTGGCTGGCGTCCCACTGCGGCGAGACGCCGAAACACACTTCTCCCGGGCGAACAAGTATAAGTTCGGGTCCTCGCCACTGCAAAAGCTGTGGGCTGACGTCCATGTTCCCCGAGAAATGACTCTTTGCTCTGTGCTACCAGATCCTCGCGCTCCAAATCGGCGACCGGCGACTCTATGGCTCCGTCGTCGGACTTCCAGGCTTTGTGAGTATAGAGGAGGCTAAGATATGGCTCATCGTTTATCGTGCTAAGAGTCGAAACCACGCTGCCCCCCCCCCCCCCCCCCCTTCCCCCCGACGTTCGAGAATCGTCCCGAGTTCATCCGAAAACGAGGCGGTCTTATTATCGAGTCCGTGCAGCGATCTAACACCTCCCCAAAATAGCGAGTCAATTGTTTGACGTCGCCTAAAGAAGGCCTACGCGGGGCGTCGCGATTGCACACGAGTACTGCTGCGTCAGCGTCCTTTCCAATCGATGCCCTGAGTTGGCCTTTTTTAGGTGACGTCGAACATTCGGCCCTGTGACGTGAAGAGAGGGGACTCACAGACCGACGATCAGTTCGCGCTTTTCACTTTTCCTCGCTTCCTCCTCTCTCTCCTTGTAACCTGTCCACCGCTGCCTCTTTCCTCCTCCCCCATGGTGAGGAGGATCTTCTGCCTTGCAGAATATCGAGTCTATAGTCGTCGGTCTTTAAGACAGGCGGGGCGAGGCGACAGTCCTGAGCATTTTATTTTAACTCCGTTGTCAATGAGACCGCGGCATTACTCGATAAGAACGCCGGAGAACCAGTCGCGAAGCGTAACGCCCTGCGTTTCTCAAGCTGTCCGTGACAAAGAGACGTAAACATATCTAGCCGAAGACATTACCTTTATAAAGATGAAACTCCTGGTGCAACTTGGTGTGAGCAAAGTTAACCATCGTGCTCATGCAAATCTAAGTTGTTGTTGTTTTTCACGTCATTTGCCCGACTCACTTCGTAAATCGCAGTGATTGGTTGTCCCAGTACTGGGTGGAAAGGATTTTCTTTTTTTTATTTTATGACATTTATATTTACAACAGACATACAGTCCCAATCAAAGTTAACTGGAGCGCGCGTTCGTGCATTTTTTTTTCCTCCGCGGAGTGTATAGCCTGGCTGAACGCTTTGATTTGGTTGATTTATTGTCTCGAAACGAGCTCCGTAATGGGAAGTGCAGCGTAAAAACGCCCAACAATATAATAAGAGAGGGTTTTTGTTTTCTGCCCGCATGATATTTAGGAGCTATACCGATGTCCCAAAAATTTTCCGCCCAATGCCATGGACCCATTTATCTCCCAGTGACCCATTGCTTGCACCTACTTTTACCAGTTGCCGCCAAACTGACGTCTAGCGAAAAAAACAAAAAAAACACGTGCCCGACGTGTTCCGGTTAAGTTTAATTGCAACTGTATGTGCGCTCATTACGACAGATATTGGAGGAATCCCTGCATGTGGATTTTGGTTTGTCGGCTGCGAGTCGATGTCGGTTTGTCGGCTGCGATACGAAGCTTGCGAATGCAGTTCGGATAGGCTAGGAGGCAGATCGTACGAAAATACAGAGACCCCTATCCACGTATAGGCCACACATAGAGGCCAGACTGTTCATTGACGTGTTATTTGGAATTAGTTTTATTTTTACTCTATTTTGTTTTCGTAGTGCTCCACTCGGGACGCTGTATTTGCGAACGAGATTTCTAGATAAAATATCTGGCAAATAAAACCGTCGCAGTAAACGGTGCATTATTATTTATTTTTTGACAAATCAACAACGAACATCCCGTCTCGGTGTAGACAGAGCTGCGATCATGACACGACGCGAAGGCGGGAACGGAACCGTGCACAAACCTGCAGCCTCGGTAAGAGCTCCTCGGAGGTGATCATCACACGGCCTTCCGTCTCGTTGACGCTGAAGACGATCCCTTCATCACCCAGGGTGGCGTAGATGGTGCACACTGTAGGCGCATGAAAAATGTCACATCGACTGGGACGCGGCTTTCTAGCTTGGTGGAACCACGCCCGCCTTTCTGCGCTAATCCCCGAAAACTCCCGGACACTGGCTTACATTATAGGGAAAATCCGTAAGGCCCGAGCTGGAGCTGCGAATATCACTTTTGCATGTCATGTTCGGAAATTGAACGAGGATTCATAGAGCCCTCCCGGCCAAACCCACCCAAATCTCAGAAGCCAGTTGAATGACAAAATCCTTTAGTCCTAAAATATATATATGGACTCGGATTTCGGGATTCCTTATTTGAGGCGTCATGCTCAATACATGTCCAGCACACAGATCATGATATCGGATTGAAAGTTTACAAGAACCTGGTGATTTGTTAGGTTGTCTAGGTCGAGATCAGTGATAGTCTGCAAGCACCAGAAAAAAATATAGACGCGCAAGCTTTTTTGTTGTTGTTGTTTTGCATCGTGTAGGTTTAGGGGAGGTGGGAATGAGAAACGAGAGGCAAACTTTCTATAAAAAAGATTTTCGAATTATTATTAAAAACAGCCATAACAATAAAATAGTCACTTTTTACATAATATATGCAAAAAGAAGCACGAGTTCATGCTCGTGTAAAGCGCATCTAAGCTGCGCGCGTTCCTCCGACCACAGAAAGTGCGTGGCATTAAAAAGGATGACCTTTTTTTCCCGCAGCGAGTCAACAAGATTACGGAATGGCGCACTTTGAAAGCAGCGCACGTGGAGTGCATCCGAGAATCTTGGATTTCTTAAATTTATTTTACGTCGTGCATTCCGTTACATTAACACATCTAAAAGGGGACATTCCGTTTTGTTTGTGCGATCGTTACCCCGTAAACTAGGCTTCGTTTCCTCTCATGATGAACCGCGCAGGACGCGACGAGCCATCGAAGCCAATTCAATGGCACGTAACCGTCACGTGAACCTTTGGAGGGACGCAGCGACGCGTGGAGTGCGTCATCACGTGACACACTCACGGAGCTGGATTCGATGGCGTGGCTCGTGACCTCCACAGTAGCCCGTCGAAAGTTACAATGGAGCATGGGCCTATCAGGAACAGTCAAGATTCCGGCCGCTCCTAAATGCCATTATTCTGATTCGGCGCATTTTCTTTTTTTGTAAAGTAAGGAAAAAAAAAAGCAACGCTTAAAGACTAATAGGATAATGCCCCTTCGCCGTTCTCCGTTTTCTTTTCTTTTTTTTTTTTTTTTTTGCTACTGTTATAAGTTTGCAAATTTTTAAAACTATGCGCGCAAATGTCGTTGTCTTCCTGGAGACGCGGGCTCGTTTACGGAGCTGCGCGAACTAGAGTTTATGCATCAGATAGTCGTAGTACTGCTATTACTTATCGAGTGCGTGACTTGTTGCAATGTGTTTGTAACCAATCTCGCCAACTTGACTTTTGCGAGTAAACAACATAAAAAAAGATGCACGTTTCTGATGTCACCTAATGCGTAAATGAGAGAATTTATAGTATGTAACAAAAGTTTGACATAAAATGCGAAGGTGTTGTTTTCCATAAACGGCATCATCTCATTTAATCGTGGCGACCATAAGCCGTATTTTTTTTTTTCCTCACCGAGTTTGCTGAAATTTTCTGCCCAAGAGCACCCATCGAATGAAACAATATGAGAGGCACACTCGAAGCGTGATTCAAGGAGTTCAATTAACGTGAGTCTATCGTAATGTTAAGAACTGCATAATTGTTCAGAAAAATAGACGTGTTAAATGTTCGGTTTGGTCCGGTTAATACATAATTAATTGAAATATCTCGAAAATGCGAACCATACCCACACGGAGGAAGACACACATACAGCACGCATAGCCGCTATGAAACTGTTGAACTGCGTGTAGCTTTCTTCGACAGGGTATAGTTCGTACTTTCTAAATATTTTAAATAACTACAGCCAAACACCAGAAATGGTTTGTCATTTTTTGTGACTCAGCCCATTCCAGTTATATCGTTGATGACACCGTCGGCATTGAGTGTTTTCACTACTTTATCTTATAAATTGAAAAATTGTTTCGGTTTTGTGACAGTCCTCTGTTTAGATGAGAGCTGTAATAACGAGAATGTAGTTTTTTTTGTTTTTTTTTCATCTCCACTCACAGGCCCACTTCGAAAGCTCCTGTCAAGGAAGTTCTTAATTATTTGCCTTGCTGTACACTACCATATGTAGGTAGACGTCAGAGCTGTTGCTATATTTTCTTTTATGTGTTCTATGCCAGTTGCAGCATCATCTCTCCCTTTTCGCGGCAGAAACTGTTGGTATCTTACTAAACACCTCTCGATTCTCGAAATGAAAGCTGCGGCTTTGTGGTCACCAGTTTCGAGAGATCGGCAGCCCGAAGCACCGTTCAAAGCGTCGATGCGGGCTAGTGTTGGTGTGGTTGGAGCCATTATAGCTAAGCAACGCTTCCGAGTAACAACATGCACTTCAGTAACCTTGATGCTTCAAATCGTTATCACCAGCCACCTTAATCCGTATCTGAAATGGCAGGAAACAGGCCTAGTGAAAGTAAACCCTTATTCCCTGAGTATTCTGTAGCCGTATCTGAAGCTAAGGAAGTCGGATTTTTTGAATCGAAACGATCATCCGTCGTTCCCGCTCTACACTAAGACCCAAAATGGCGGCGCCGAGAAGAGATCCTTGGAATAGAGTGTCGGTGCTTAAAGCTTAGCCTCTTTAGTGATTAAAAATTAAAACAGCGCAAGGACACGGACAAGAACAAGAAGGTAGACGGACAGCGCCTTGCCCATCTACCTTCTTGTTCTTGTCCGTGTCCTTGCGCTGTTTTAATTTTTAATCATGAAATACCAACTAGCCCAAACTTCTACGCTAGTCAACCTCTTTAGTGGTTGTAGGTGTGGTGTGCCGTCCTTACCAATGACGCGTCTTCGGAAGCAGGCTAACGCTGCGAGTATCCACTCCTCGCGGGTCTCGGCGAAGATGATCACGCGTGTCTCGGGAACGATGCCGAGTCCCGCCAGACCCCGCCCGATCTGGTTCACTTGGCTCTCCACGTCCGCGTACGTCTTCCACTTGTACTCGCCCAGGTCGTACTGCACGGTGTCCCGAAGTAAAGCATTAACGAGCCTTCCATAGTCGGAGTATTGGTCCCGGAGCGCGTCTTCGACTGGTGCGAAACTTATACCGCGTTTTCAAGAGTGCTAGCCCATTCGGAGCGCATGTTCATTTGCCTCTTTTGCAGGAGTTGTGGCGACATAACAATACCGAGCCCTGATTGGCTCTGGTTGAAGGATAGTGGGTAGACCTCAAAGCTTGCTGCCTTGGGGTATACCCACCATCCTTCAACCAGAGCCAATCAGAGCTCGGTGCTCTGACGTTGACGTCCTACAAGCTATGCCCCAATTCAGTTTTTCCGTTAAATTTGGAAGTGTGCAACGAGAAATCTATCGCATTCATAGATAACTAACCCTGTGGTTTCTACAAATCTGCCTCAATCATCAAATTGCTGCCCTGTGTCTTTTTTTCTTTTCTGCAACACTTAAATTATAGCTATTTTTATTGTGCTTGTTGTTACTATTGTTTTATTCCGTTTTTTTTTTTTTTCCTTTTTTTATTGGGACAAGTGTGTTCCTGGCTTGTCTTCTTGCGGTTT
Organism: Ixodes scapularis; assembly: GCF_016920785.2. NCBI lineage: Eukaryota > Metazoa > Arthropoda > Arachnida > Ixodida > Ixodidae > Ixodes > Ixodes scapularis. The sequence goes on along the minus strand of NW_024609868.1, from coordinate 80,459,634 downwards.
ATGTTATGCAGGAAAGTAAAGAGCGCATTCATACATGTCTCCATCATACCTCTTCTAGTTTTTTATTTGTTTTACTAATAAGCAATGTACAAGTGTAATGGGGACCTCGATAGGTAACATCTCTTCGCCTTTCGCTCTCCTACCCGCGACTTGAGGAGTCCCAATAAAAACAGTATCTGTATCACCTTGACGATGCTCTTTCCGTCGATTATCTCTTGCGTCTGGCTCTTGACGAGTCGCGTTCCGAGGCAGGGGCGGTCCGAGTGCAGGCTCACGGCGTGCCGGAACAGCGCGTCCACGGTCTCGCAGCCCTTGAAGCGCGTCCGTGCCGTGTCAGGGGTGAGCCGCACCATCGGAGCGCCGGGCGCGTCCGTCAACGGAGCCGCCTGCGTCCCAGTGGCCGCACTGAGTTCGGTTATGGTGCCCGGAACCAATGTTGTACGCAACGGCGTTCCAAGGAACGGCGTTCCTGGAACGCGTTTCTTTTCGGCGGAACGAAGGAACGCCGCCGTTCCATTTTGCATCAGTGGAACTGGAACGGGAACGCGTTACGCTTTTACTGGAACGGAAGAAGGAACGGCGTTCCTTTTTTTTTTTTCGTCCAGTGGGGTAATTTGTAATTTATTTCTAAAGGGGAAATTCTAATATGCATAAAAACAATATCATTACGAAGAGCAGGTTCTCGTTAACTTTTTTTGTTACTTATCTTAAGGCACACTTGTGCAACCGCGTACGACCGTGAGAGACAAGACCTGTTTTTAAGCAACTTATGGCGGCGAACGACCTGCTCCGAAGCAGCGCGTCTGGTCCTACGCCGTCGTAAGAGGCTTAAAAACCGGTATTGTCTCGCTGAGTCGTACTCGGTTGCAAGTATGTGAATGGCAGTTTAAGGCCCGTTTACACACTTGCACCCGAGTCTGACCGACCAAGACAAGACCGGTTTTTTAAGCTTGTTGCGACGACTTAGGACTGGATGCGGTGCTGTGGAGCTGGTCCTAAGACGTCGCAAGAAGTTTAAAAACCGCTCTTGTCTCTCTCTGTCGTACGTGGCTGCAAGTGCGTGAATGGCGCTTTCGGGTTTCTTTTGTGAGGTTTTCTCTTGGTAGCAGTTAGGTGCAGGAAAGCTAATGGACATCGATACATTCTTTTCAGTGGCCGAGGCTGCAGTACAAAAAACCAAAACTTTTAGTCGAAAGAAAAGACACAGAAAGAGGGACGTCTCAAACTCAGCTACTTTCTTTGATTCCACGAATCGTCATACACCAGAAATTTAACGCCGACTACAGCCGTCACTGAACTTTCATAAAGAGATTTACAGTGACAACAGAACAACAGGTGACCAGACATGAAACGCAACCTTGTATCCCGAACATTGGTCACTTAAAGTATATACAAAAATTAACCTTTACTCATTCTCCCGTTGTCCCACACCTTAAAACAAAACAACGAATTCTAACCTTCACGAAGGACTGGCAGCTTTCAAGACTGCCCTTCCAAAAACCCTACCCTTTTCTCCACTTGCCCGTCTTGCGGATAGAAACATCGAGTGCCAAGTGTTCTTAAGTTCGAACACGGAACTTTGTTAGATTCAAACGTGTAAGATTGTTGTAAAACACGTGTGCAACAGTTCATTTGGCTCGTCTGAATTGCCCACCACAAAGATTAATATGGCCCAAAGCTGAGATTTTTAAACGTGAATATATCAACAAATGAAACCTTGCTTCCGCTTTCCTTCTCCTGTCCTTCCATCACGGCATTCAAATTCGTATGTTGTCGTTCGATGGGCTAGATTAAAAAACATAAAAAAACTCTGTTTGATCCAATTAAATACGGTAATTAGCAAAATACAAATGTAACGTACACGTAACGGTACGTTCCATTTTTTAAACTGGAACGGGAACGAGTTCCTTTTTCGCAAATGGAACTTGTAACGGGAACGCGTTCCAAAAATCAGAAAGAACGAGGAACGAGCTTTCGTTCCTTTTTTTGAGGAACGTGTACAACACTGCCCGGAACGCGTGTCTAGCTGGTATGTTTCACCGTCTCCTAAAAAAATGGTCCCTCCATTTTCTCCTGATGACGTCACAAAAGTGTCACGCTAGCGCCTGCCGCGATCCTAGCGGCGTCGCAGCAGCGCTGACGAATCTGGCCCACGCCTGTTCTGCTGCAGGTCGCTCTCCGGCTTGGCAGACCACGGGAGCTTCGGCAGCCAGAAGATGAGACGTCGTGACGACCATAGAGTTATTATAATGTACGCTAGAGGTTCAACTGACGCTAGTGTCTATGCGACTTTCGGGACGCAAATTGAAGCAGACAGCAACCAGTCCACTTTTGCGGTGCTCCTATGCATTCCTATGGGAAAACGCGCGTGAAATTTGTCTCTTCGCAGGAAAATAACATGAATAACTTTTATTATTTTGGTTGTAACGGATAGTATGCACATTTATTAATATTGTAAAAGTGTAATGGCTTTAATTACAGCATTTTTCTTTACCACTTAACGATGTTAAGCTTCGCTATATACTTATCAGGCCCAAACCTATGTTCCATGGCAGGTATGTGAAAACGAGCGACGATTCTAAGCAAACTAACGATCGAAAAGAATGTAGAGTATGTTCAAGGTTCGCTAGCATTGCGGTGGCACTTATATATGCCCGTCCTGTTAATCTATGAAAATGACTCCGTCGTGCATTTTTATGACGGTTAGAAAACGTTCGAATGTAAGAAACAAAGTACGTAAACTACGAAACGTGTGCCTTTTTATTATTTCCTATGTCGGGTAGTTTTTATCGGGCACCTTTTTTCTGACTTTTCCCTATTTGCAAAAATTTGGAGAGTACGGTTGATGATTTGAGCCCAGAACATGCATATGTGCGCATATTCAAGAGCAGAAAAAATAAAGCAGTACTTATTTATTGCAAATCGGACTATATTACGTGGCTTTCAATTTCTTTTGATCGTCTGCATGCACAAGGGGTTACTTATCCAGTGTTACTGCGTAGTTTTTGCCGTCTCTCTTGGTTTCCCACATGTTCTTCGTTCGTTTGACACGTATATCCCCCATGGTGGAAAGCGCCGATGCCGTGTTCGCGCTAACAGTGTCCGACGGTGCAGATAAATACATGTATAAAGCGGTTTTAGCACCATTTTTCCTGCCACGAATTTCAAATAAAAACGCCGCAACTTACCAATTATTTCGTTTGCGTGACTGAGAAATGTTCCAATGTGCCAGTACGTACGAAATATTCGCGATATTTGCTCTTACAATTTAGTGCAGCGAGAAAATGCACTCGCTTTTTCCCATAGAAATGCATTACCGGAAGTCAATTTCCGACTGGTTGCTGTCTGCTTCAATTAGCAGCAGCACACTAGCGCCACTTGAACCCCTATAGCGTACATTATAATGACTCTATGGTGACGACAGCGGCACTCGCGTTTTCTCGTATAACTTTTTCCGAGGCTTCAAGATCAATCGCCATGCGGAGCGCAAATTCGTCTGCTTCTTGCACAGAGGTTGCGATGATGTCAGAACGCCATGCTCTTATTGGCTGATTAAAAAAAAATAGTAGGTAGAAATAGTAAGTGCTAAGGCATTTAGCATCAAGCTCATCTGCTATCCTTCCAATCAAAGCCAATCAGAACTCGGCGTCCTTCTGACGTCATCGCAACCCCTGCGCAAAAAGCAGACGACTTGCTCTCCGCATAGGACCGCAACATCCGACACACGCCGGTGTCTGGGGCGTTATTTGTTGCCGCGTCGGAGCCACTTTTGATGTGTGGGTGGGTTAGGACGCCAAACACACCGGTCCGAGACGCGTTGCAGGGCGCCGTAATTTGATAGACGCGTATACGTAAACGTGTGTTTGTTGAAACAGGGCTCTATCCACGGTTAAGCCAGTCTACGCTTTTACCGATGCCCCATGGCTGCACGCGCGCGTCTTCTCTGTATGAAATATTTTAAGCAAATAACTAAAATTGGGCGCTGACAAACGCACCTTTAAAAGTGTCATTTGATGTTTGCTTTAGAGCAGTAATTGCTGCTACAAACGTCCCCCCCCCCCCCCCCCCCCCCCAAGCACGTGAGGCCCGTTTAACTACATTCAAAGAATGTTCCCTAATACTTAACTAATTTAGCACAAAAAAAAAAAAAAATCTACGGGCGACTCCAGCGAAATCCACGGTACCTAGCGTCTGGCGGACGAAAGACGAAGAGGGTGAAAGTAGGTTCAAAAACACGCGGTGAAAATCGCCAATATGGCGAGAAACCAAGAGAGAGGAGATGGGAGGGGTCGGTCAGTGCACCCCGAGCTCTGATTGCAGGGATTAGTGGGTCGATGCAAAGCCCAGCAGTCTTTGTCTAGTTTTTGTTCCTACTCACAGTTCAAACGCGTTAGAACTGCGGAGCGGAGGAGAGGGGGTATACGCAGTGCGCTAACACTTTTATCTCCCTCCTTCCTCCGCTGCACAGTAGGGTAGGAACTGCGTATTAGTGCTACCGCACCTTCGTCGCATTTGATGAACAAATCTACGTGCTCCGTCTCATGAGCTGCATGGAGCAGAGGCAAACGCACAGGCTCGTGGGCGTGGCTTTCAGATTGGCTTTTCTTAATTGAGAACTCGCGACAGGAAAGTAAATCTGAAGGCCTTGTGTCCTTGCTTATGCCTTCGCTGCATGTACGCAACTCCTGAGATAGAGTATGAGTAGGATTTCGTATTTTCGAAGTTCATTTCTTGTCAAATTCGGAGAGTGTTTTTCAGAGTTCGTTCTTTGCCGAATATTAGGAGTTTATAGGATTTTTTTTGTGCTTAATTCCCAATTCTTCGAAATTCAGAATTTAATTTTGCAGTGTTTTCTATATTAAATTATAATATCTAAGTGTAAACGCGAGCTAGAGAAAAAAAATAAGGCGCGCTTGTATCAAATATTATTTCTTCACCTGGATTTGGTGGTAGTGTCATTGCCATCAGCAATACTAATTTGTCTCACAACAAAAGTTTGGAAGATCGTATTTATCCCATCCTATTCCATCAACCTACCCAGCGGCCGCGCGAGGTGGAGAAGCTTCGACTGCACTCCCCCCCCCCCCCTTTTTTTTCCCCCTTTCATGCAATCTTTATGCATTCACTGTTACAAAAACACAACCTCTCCTTTCTCTATGAAGCACAGGTTGTATGGCCCCAACGAGGTAGAAGGGCTTAGAGCGATAAACTGGTATCTCATGCACCAGCATAGCCTCCTCTATACGGAGAAAGCCTGGCACGTCGCGAAAAAAAGTGGCCGCCGAAAGTAGGAGAGGGGGGCGGGGAATCGGGAGCGGAGGGAAGCTTGTCTGCTAGCGCCACACAAGAGCGAGCGGCCAAACGTAGAAACAGTCTTTTTTTTTTTTTTCTCTTTTCTTTTTGGGATAGCGGGGAAGAGAAACTCGACGTCAATCCTTTCCCTTCGCCGTCCCAGCGTCCGCATGTCCGCATCTCCGCAACGGTCCCGGCCGTCGCTTTCGTTTGCGCTGGAGGTTGTGCGACGAACTGCCCGGAAAGGTCGGTATCTGGTGCTTGGGGTGTTCGGCAATTCATGGGCCATATACTTCGTTTCACCTTAAAGGCCCGTTCACACTCTTGCGACCGAGTACGACTGAGAGAGACGAGATCTCTTACAACTTCTTAAATGTTTCTAGAATGAGGGAACACACTGACATTGCGGCGCCATCTATGCGGAGACCCTAGAAGTGCATTTCACAAAAGCGAAGGTTTTGCGGGATTTCCGAGGTCAAATGTGCGTAATACCCATAAAAAGGCTCGTTTATAACATTGACAAAAGCTTTTCGAGCCAAAAAAAAAAAAGGATATTGCGCGAGGAATAAAAAAAAAATATGCCGGACCGCCAAGTTTACACTGCTTCTCAATAGATGGCGCCAGTGTGTTCTCTGGTTTAAGAAGTTTTAAGGAACCCAGGTTTAAGAGGTCGCAAGCAGTAGCAAGAGTGTGAACGGGCCTTAAGGTCCGTTCACACTCTTGCGACCGAGTACGACTGAGAGAGACGAGATCTCTTACAACTTCTTAAATGTTTCTAGAATGAGGGAACACACTGACATTGTGGCGCCATCTATGCGGTGACCCTAGAACTGCATTTCACAAAAGCGAAGGTTTTGCGGGATTTCCGAGGTCAAATGTGCGTAATACCCATAGAAAGGCTCGTTTATAACATTGACAAAAGCTTTTCGAGCCAAAAAAGAAAGGATATTGCGCGAGAAATAAAAACAAAATATGCCGGACCGCCGAGTTTACACTGCTTCCCAATAGATGGCGCCAGTGTGTTCTCTGGTTTAAGAAGTTTTAAGGAACTCAGGTTTAACAGGTCGCAAGCAGTCGCAAAAGTGTGAACGGGCCTTTAGGTTTGACCGAAGTCAAAGGTATACTTAGTTTGATCTTATGTGCGAGCGAAGGCAGTGCAAGGCGTGCAGTACGTAAACATCGTAGTCGCAGAACGAGTCCCGCACCTCATGCACAATCGCTTCTCAACCTCGCACGACGCAGCCACAACGGCCCATGCCACCCACTGCCGATCTGCGATGGTGCTCAAAGAAGCTCTTCTGATGTCTCCAGGTAGTGTAAATTCGTGGCCCTTTTCTACCGATCACATATTTCTCCGACGTACGTACACTGCCCGTCTCGCCTGAAAGCGTTCGTCTTCGCGACGCGTGCACGCACCTTCGTTTCCCGTCGCAGTTGGCCGCAGTGCTCTCTGGAACACGCCGAACTTTCATCCTCTAGCGCTGTTACTTTTATCCTCGGCACCTGGGCGTCGAAACTACTGAGGCAAAACTGTTTGGTTTTTCCGGGGCACGACACGATGGTCCGACGACGGCGCACTCCGCTGGCAGACCGACGACTCCGCCGACGCCACCGGCATGGTGCATTGTTGCCAGCTTCCTTTCTAATCGCCGCAGCCGTTTCTCCCGGAGTACGAAAACGACGGTGACGAAAACACGAAAACAAACGTGGTTCGGGGAGCGGCCGCTCAGGACCCATGCGCTCGCAGACTATCTCTGCCCTTTCTGCTCTGCGCTACCATATTGGTCACCGCTCCGCGCGCTTCTCCTCTCCCTTTTCCTGCGGCCGCGCGCTCTATGGCTCCGTCGTCGATGTGCCAGCACCAGGGAAAAGTGACCCCCCCTCGGCTGCCGCCATGTTGCGCAATTTGGACCACAAGACTCGTGACCGTACCAAATCTTTGGGCTTTTGAGCAAAATTGAGCCGAGATTTGTACTGCGATCGCTGTAAAAAACATGATGAACTATTTTTTTTTTTTTCTTTTTCAATACTGTTAGCTCCAGAGAGCAGTGTCTAGCTCCGATGAAAACCCAAAAATACAGCACCGCGGCTGACGGCATTGAGCGAAGCCAATGCGAAGCTGCCAGAGTTTTTGTCGCAAAAGCATAATTTGGACTTAACTTATCTCGTCGCTACTGTTATTAAAGATCAATAATTATTTGTGCGCAATAGGTCTTTAAAATCTAGACGTAAAACTGTAAGGTCACGTGTCTAATGGTCAAAAATGTGCAACCTGGCGGTATCCACTTGGGGGTCACTTTCAGGTGCCAGTTAATCGCTCTAAAGCCCTTTACCTCGTTTTATAGCCCAAACTGGAAACCAAAACAGTGGCTTTTGTCGTGAACCGAAAGTACAACGACCTGTTCACCTGAATGAACCTTGACGAGATAGGGCGTAAGATCCCTGATGCCAATGGTCCGAGATTTTAAAGATAACTGTAGTGGCAATTTCACAGGACCATTGTGACTCGGCGTTAATCAAACTTTATTGTAAAATACCGTCCTTTTCCTTTCTTTTTTCGGGGGATAAATACGAATTTGCCAAAACTTCACCGGCGGAAGCTTTTTTTATTTTTTTTTTCGGATTGATCAGAATACACAAAACCTTAGGTATAACTCAGCCAATTTTTTTCGTCTCCGTCTCACCCAAGTGGATTGTTGTCTTCGCCGACGGTTCCACGGCCGCTGCACGATGATGTACACTGGAAGGGTCACCAAGTCGTACACCGTGGTGACCACTCGAAACAGCAATGTCACGAAACCCATGGCCACACCTGGCCTTAAGTCCGATTCTGGAGGCGAAAAAGAAAAAAAAGGAAGAACATTAAAGGCTTTCGTTTACACACTCAGTAATGTCACACCTTGCAGAACAGTATAAGCTGTGAGCGTGGATTTAAGAATACGAAAGACAGGCCCATGAATATCAATACTCCGTTCATCCATAAGCTGAGACTAAAAGCTCTGCCTTCAGCGCGAGCTTTCTGCCCTTGCTAACAGAAGTCTGAACGGGCAAACATGCGCGACCAAAGCACTGCGGAAGCCAGCGAGCTGAAGGCAGAGCTTCTATAGTCTCAGCTTAAGGATGAACGGAGTATAGGAGTCAACTTGTTCTTGCAACTTTCCCAAGGCTATAGCGTAGTTTCTGCGGCCAAGGCTACTTGCGCGAGCGCGTGACTTCATTTGACGTCTCTTCGCACGAAAGCACGTGCAAATGAAACGCATGGCGAAGCCACGCACTGTTTATTTATTTATTTAAACATATTTTTTTGGCATTCCTGCGGCCTTGTCCTGACTGTACTCGAATGTGATTAGCCTTATTTCTTCTTTGATGACATCAGCTGTTTGAGAACTCTACTCAGATCCGTGAGCAACATTTTTCTCAATATCGATCCCTTTTTTACCTTTTATGAGCCTTTTGTTGAACCTCCCGCGTCAAGCCTACTAGCCCAGCACGGCGAGGAATAAGGCACGGTGACGGTAGCGCCGCCGGCCCACCGCATCTGCGACGCAGTTTTACATCTCGGACATGACAACGCCTCTAACTGCGCTGCCGCGGCTGCAGTTGCTGCAGGATACTCAAGATCATGCCTCTGTCACTTTGTACGAACTCTTTCCCCCTCCCTCGCAAGAGATGGACCAGGACGCGGAGGGCTTCGGCCCGTCCAATATTGCAAAACGTTTTCGTTCTTCCGACGATAACCTTAAAGACGGAGATAGGAGACTCCAAATTTCATGGGCTTCGCGCAAGCCCGATGCAACTGACTTAGAGGGACTTTGGGAAAAGGCTACAACGAGAACCCAGCGCCCAGCGCAACTCGAGGCATCGGGCCAATCCCTATCCACCACAAGCCGCAAGGAACGTGTAACTCTCGGCACCCATGTAATCAATATACAGCCCACAGAACGATGCGACGTGTTGGGCCTAGACCCAGAAAAGCTGAAGACCGTTATCAGCTCCTTCGCTGGTGACTTCAAGTTACTCAAACATCAGATATTGCGGGTGAGCAAACTCTCTAATACCATCGTCGTTACGACGTGTGACTCCACACAAGCAACGCAGCTCCTCTGTATGTGCGTGTTGCTTTTTACGACCGAGACCGCCACTCCCAGTGCGCACGCACCAGGTTTCCACGGACGGTATCTCTGGGGAAGTAATCCACGGCTGCAAACCCACCGAACCCACGGCTAAGCTTCTGGAGGCGTTGTACGCCGACGCAGTGCATGTCTTGACGGCCCGGCCTATGAGCTCCAAAAGTACAGTCCTCATCCACTTTGCATCCCCGCATCCGCCACGCGAAGTTATGTCTTGGAGCTCCCCGAGAATGGTGAAATGCTATACGAACAGCGATCTCTCGTGTGCCTGTCAACGCCCGGGACATAAAACCGCCAGCTGCCTGACTAAGCAATCGGTCTGCAAAAGCTGCAGAAAACAACACGAGCAACGCCCAGAAGCCTGTTCGGTTGGAGAGACCAAGTATTCTGGTCATTGTAAGCAGAATGAACACATGGCTACGACCACTCTCGTCCCGCTCGAGTTCAATTCGCTCAGCGCGCGAAACAAAGGGAAGGAGCCAATTAAAAAAGAATGACGCGGAGCCGCTCGCGCGAGCACACGCAACGATCTAAGCAACCCTCGGGCGCAGCTAACTCACGTCCCGGTTTTACAGGTACTACACCCCAGCGGCGCAAGTCAAGCGATGTTCAGGTCCAGGATCCGCCCAACTCCTACGCCGATATAACAACGAGAGGCCTCAAGGGCGGCCGCGGCCCGAATACACGCCAGCTGCTTGAAACACTCCAGGTTGAGCAAGAGCGCGATCAAGCCGATTTTGATAGCACCATGAAACGGCTGGAACGTCAACTGAAAGAAATTCAGCGTACAATGGAACAAGTCAAGTGCAAACACAATCAACGGCAGAAATCCCGAGCAGGTCGCCTTCGGGCGCTGCAGCTTCAAATCGAGGAAGAGAGATTGGAACACAAACTCCTCAAGAGAAGCAAGTGACACCAGTCCCTCTCATCTGGGCGCTATCGCACACCATCTGGAAGTACTCCATCTACACAACAGCAGGCAACAAAGCAGTTCCAAGTACCTGCACCCCAGCACCAGGCAGCAACCCAGAACTCTAACGAGCCGCCGGTGTAGATACAGCGACTAATACAGCAGCAGCAGCGGCAAGCGCAGCTAATGCAACAAATACCGCAGATGCAGGAGCAAATTTGATTCATTTTTTTTTATTCATTTAATATACCTCAAAGCGCCATTTTGGGCATTGTATCAGGGGGGAGTGCACTTTTTTTTGAGAAAAAAATATTAAAACAATAAATTTCGTACGTGTTTGCTTAGAGACAACAAACAATGCAAATATACCCACTTAAGAAAAAGTACACTCGTACACAAACAAAAATAATGCAATATACCCACTCGAAATGCAACAACAAACGCAGCAATTCCTCCAACAAGTGACTCAAACGGTCACACAACAGGTCACTCAGATGTTTTCTCTTACACTCAACCAAAATGGACCCAGCCTGCATCAGCCACAACAAATCTCCACGGAACTGCAGCTCGGAGCACCCACAGCCTGATCATCCTTCCGACCTTCTGCAGTGGAACTGCCGCTCGCTACGCCCGAGCGCTACGGACGGAGCTCGTCGAGCTCTTAGGCCGGCAGCGCTTCTGCTGCGGGAGACGCGGGGAACAAGTCCGAGCACCTTGGGCTTGAACCGATACTTCCAACCAACGATAGAACACAGGCTAAGAGGCAGATCAAGTGATAGATCTCAGAATATTTGAAGCACAAGGTGCGGTGCTCGTGCGCAAGTGCCTCCTACAGGCACAAAAAGCTACGCAACCCGTTTCAGGAGGTGGTAGTGGTCCGCTGCGCGCTTGGACGTCACCGGGTCATCCGAACCTTCTCCTACGCGAGACCCGAGTCAAGCTGTTCCAGGCGTTTCGAGGTGAGGTGAGGTTTCGAGGTGAGAGTGGACTGGGTACCAGGACATGCGGGCGGCATCGGTAACGAGACCGCACACGCGTGGGCGAGCGAGCACAGGGAAGACCGTTCCAACCCAGAAATCTTCGTTTCCTTCGCTCCGCTGAACAAAAACCCCCTAGAGAAGAAGGCTCCGGCCCGAAAAGAGAATCAGCGTCGGCTGCGAGACCTAACATCGTACTACCCTGCACCATTACCTAAGGGTTTACCCAATGGGACAAAACTGCTAATACACAAGGCCCGCACCGGAGCTGCGCTCACCTAGGACATACTTGCTCGGTGGCGTAACTACAGACCACGGCGGGGCCGCCCAACCGACCAAGCGCCATCGGACGGGTCGAAGCCCGCTGCACTTGTCTGCACTACGTGCAGACGACAAGTGCATCGGCGTAAGCTTGACAATCCGGCACCTCCATTAGATTAGGGAGGTGATGGGGGCAAGTTGGTTCATGTCTAGTGGATCCGACACTGCGCACAAGACGCTAAGACGAAGTAGAGGGGTGTATAGGACAAGCGCTTTGTTCTGTGTACATCCTTCTACTTTGTCTTCGTTTCTTGTTCGCAGTGTCAAATCCACTAAACCTCCTTTGGGATTGTGCTGGCTGGCGAGACAGAAGAGCCGAACACCTGGGGCCTCAGATTCACACTTTACAAGCCTTAATCACACTGTTTAACGAGGCACGGGCCAGGGAGATGCTACTCTACGTATGGAAGTTCGCGCGCTCGAGGCAGTCCACCGCCGAACGTAAACTTTTTCTCCCTATGTTCCCCTTCCCCCAATAAGGCCATGGCACCAACCTTGTGAAAATAAAGTTAATCATCATCATAATTTATTTAAATACCTCTAAAAACCTCAGAGGGACATTACATAAAGGGGGTTACATGTGACGTTCACATGTTTAGTCGCACAATATTGTAAAAAAGAAAAAAAGAAATATAAAAACGGACACACAATCTTGCTAAACAGAACTTAACGAAGAATATCATGCCTCATAGTCATGCACACAGGCATCTCGGTCACGCACAAACAAAAAAGTGCAGGTCCTGCTCAAGAGCGAAAATATAGGCACACAGCAATTTTCACGGCAATGATTCACGGAATAATGCTATAAAAAACGTCGTGGTTTCTTGTGAGAGCAATTTCGCTTGACAGCCCATTCCAGTCGGCCGTAGCCTGTAGTAGCGGGGAAAATTTATACAATTTACTTATGGCGAAAGGAATATGAACTTTGTTCGGGTGAACATGACGAGAAAAAATACGAGTGGGTGGGATGACGTTATTTCGCAAAATTCATTTGATGTGTGATAGATTTTATGGAAGTGGTGTAGCTTAGCTAGATATCAAGAGCGTGAATATCCCTGTTGATGTTAGAAGTTGAGTAACACTTACAGGTGTATACATTTTTATTATCAACCGAGTTGCCCTGTTTTGTAGAGATTCGGACCTATCAATTAAACACTTTTGGTGAGGGTCCCTATAGACCCATGGGATCCACCCTAGGTCTAACCAGGGTAGTAGTCTAGTAGTTTATTTTCTGCTGTTACCATGTACAAATGCCTTCTTAAAAATCCTAAGAATTGGTTAGACTTTAGGTGAGCTTTTTGTATTTGCCGCTGGATTTTGCCTTCCTTACCGGCCGCTGGCACCTCGTCAGGCAACCTGTTTGCCTTTTGTGCCAGCGGACCGTTCAAGTCGAATTAGTATTTGATTTGAAAAAATAAAAGGATTGATTGATTGATTGATTGGTAGTAAGATGAACTCTCAAATATTTATAATAAGTTACGTAATCTAATTTTGAATTCGTGATACTATAATCATTATTTAGCATGGAAACACGGTTAGTAACTGTAATTGTTTTTGTTTCTTCTGTATTTATTTGCATTTGCCATATCTCACACCACACAATGATGCTATCTAGGTATCTTTGTAGTGCACTGCAATCTTATTGATTAGATATCTGACTGCATACCACACACGTCGTCTGCGAAAATGCAAATGTTTGACGAAAGATTGTTCGGAAGGTTATTTATATAAATTAAAATACTGAAGTGGACAAAGTACGGATCCTTGAGGTATTCCAGGTTCTGTGTTTGGTGTGTGCGTTTAGTGTGTGCGTTTAGTGTGTGCGTTTAGTGTGTGCGTTTAGTGTGTGCGTTTAGTGTGTGCGTTTAGTGTGTGCGTTTAGTGTGTGCGTTTAGTGTGCGCGTTTAGTGTGCGCGTTTAGTGTGCGCGTTTAGTGTGCGCGTTTAGTGTGCGCGTTTAGTGTGCGCGTTTAGTGTGCGCGCGCGTGTGTGTGTGTTTGCGTGTGCGTGTGCATGTGTGCGCGTGCGTGTGCGTGCGTGCGTGCGTGCGTGCGTGCGTGCGTGCGTGCGTGCGTGCGTGCGTGCGCGGGGGGGGGGGGGGGGGCTTATGTCGTTTGTAATTACGGTTTCCTTTCGATTGCTGAGATATTCCTGAACCCATGATATTACCTTTTTTATTACTATAAGATATTGTAGACGACTGTGGGGTACACAATCGAAAGCTTTTGTAAAATTTGTGAAAACTGCATCGCTTTGCGAGGATGCATGATGCTGGTGTGGAGGTCAGTTACCAATTCAAATTGTTGGGTTTCGCACGAAAGACCACGTTGAAAGCCGTACTGGTCAGGAAAAAGAATACCATTAGAAACAAGTTGACTTATTACTGGTGAATAGATCATGTCTTCTAAAAGTTTACATAAAACAGATGTAAGCGATATGTCTATAATTTTATGCACATTTACGACTGGCAAGCAGAACGCCTGACTCGCCCTTCGCTCTTCTGATTTCATTCTTACACAAACGCGCACATACTCCATGCACTAGCCAGTCATGCTCAGTATCTAAATATTTAACCCTTCTAAAAAAAATTTTTTTTTTTCATATTTAAATTTGCACATTTGACGCTTCGCGAGAACAAGTGACAGCTTTCTCTTGGGGTAATACCCATCTTCGGAAGAAAACTCTCACGTATTGAAATTATTTTTTTTTATATAGATAGCCAATCATGTTCTTTTGAGCATTCCAGGTACCAGCTTTTATAGCGCACTAGAAACTTCAACAAAGATGCTTCGATGTCATTGATTCTCGCCCTTAGAATAATGATATATTACCCTTTTAAAATCCACTCTGCTAGTATTAACGGCTTTATTGTTGAAATAAACAAGTCGATGATCGCTTATTTCTTCAATAACACGCACAGTCGTGTATTCGGGATGGGAGGTACAAACAAGTACCAGAACATCATTACCTTGGTTTGGCTCATTGACGAGCTGTTGAAGTGAAAAAGAATTTAACAGTTTTTTTTTTAATTGGGGACTCTTGTTTTCGTGACTAAATACTAAGCACATTAATACTGAACCAGTCAATTCCTGCGTATTTAAAATCGCCCGCCAAAATAGGCGCTGATCGTAGATACATCGAATATGTTCCAGATATTACTTTACGTTACAAAAAGTCACCGGGAAATCTGTGCTTCGTCTTAAGCGTGGCTATCACTTCAAGGAGATAGCCTGGCACGCGACATTCGAGACACGAATGTTTCGGTGACGAGGAGTTAGGACGTTGAGTTACCGTGGCAACCAAGGACACAATCCTCGTTGTAACGTAACGTAAGGAGTTCAGCTCGGTTCAACTTTTCACACAGCACCGTTTTCTTACGTTACGTCTAATACCTCATTCACACGACCGTAAAGGAACCTTTAGCTAAGGGACCTTTATTCTCTACGATAGCAAAGGAACCTATGTTAAAGGTACCTTTATGTTGACCGTGTGAATGGGGTATAAGTCACCGAAACATTCGTGCCTCGAATGTCGCGTGCCAGGCTATCTCCTTGAATTGGTAGCCACGCTTAAGACGAAGCACAGATTTCCCGGTGACTTTTTGTAACGTAACGTAAGAAAACGGGGCAGTGTGAACCAGCCTTCTGTGCAAACCAGCCTTAACTGGCAGCCAGAACATGCGGCCACGTGATCTGGAGCCGATTATATGCCGCCGATGTTGATCATAGCCACGCGCTGGGGTTGGCAAGGCACAGGACGCGCGCTGAGTTCCAGACCTTGCTATGGTTTAGTTATTGTCGTCATTGCAGCGATTTGTACACGGGCCACTACCCGAATGCTTCTCGAGCTATCGGTTATCACGAGCACAAATTGAGTGCCCACGCAATGCTCGGGTCCGATCTATGAGCCGCATTCAAATATCGTCACTGGGCGGTCCTGCGACCTCCCAGCTACGCCATCACGTTTTGTGAAGAGATTGAATGAAAACGCTCGGCCTTTGTCCTTGAAATTACACCGCAACAAAGGAGGTTCTTGCCCAGGGGCGTTGCGTGCAAGTATCCTCGAGTCCCACTGTAAGCTCGTGTAAGGTGAAAAATATTCCAATTAAATATCGTTGCGTCGCCCTTTTAACAAAATCACAGTTAAAATAAGGAGGAGGATAACGAACTCTTACACTCACATTTTGAAAGGCAACACCAGAAATGGATACCCAAAGAGTATTTCTTGCGTTGCGCAGCAGTGCGGAGCTGCCAGCGGCATAGAAACTACAATAGCTTTGACAACGACGCACAAAACATTTTACGCCGAGTATAGCGACAGAAAACACCTGCATCAAGACATATTAGTACAGAAAGGGGAATAAACAGACTCGTTAAAATCTAGCAAAGTGCGCCCCACAAAATAAAATCAACGTCACGTACATACCGTAAAATCCCAAGGGATAGCCCACCTAACACCAAGAGCAAATCGGATCAAAATATGGAGTGGCTAACTTTCGGTGTACAATCAAGAGAAAGTTTAAAAAAATGCTATTTTTGGGTCGTGTCCCTTCCAAGCTTGTTATGGTGGCGAGGGTCAACGAAGGAAAATGACTGCACTTCCCAGTCAGCAGCGTTCGCTTATATTCATCCATAGCGATCTAGCCGCATTTACGCCGACGCCATCATCGATCCCACCACTACTATGACTAGGAGTAGGCTATAATGGCAAATCAAGGCAAAATTAGGGGTGGGGCATCTCTCGGGAATTTAGGGTAGTTTAAAAAATTAAATTCTGTTGCTCAAAAGATGGTGTGGCAAACTGCTAGGCAACTGCGTTGCACACGTGAAAAGTTCTAGCATCACGTGACATCAGGTCATGTGACGTCAATTTCCACGCTGAATTTAGCGGGAAACTGAATTTTTGTATAAGTTACGTGATATTTTCCATGCTACATTTTGTGGGGACACTGAATTGCTGTTGAGGTCAAGTGACGTCAATCTTCCCGCTGTGGGGAAACGGAAGTCATGTGATGTCACAGGCCAGAACTTCACAAAATCCGGAGCAACTAGCCAAAGAGCGTTTCCTTCAAAAATGACAACTTACACAACAGTCGTGGTATGATCGTACATAAAACATTCACTACATAACTCGAAAATGCGCATTAAAAAATCGCACGTAAAATGTTTTCTAAAATAAAGTAAGCTCCAACTCTTCCACATTAGTTAGTAGGAAGCATTAAGTTACACTAAAACTTATTTTCATTTCCAAAAATGAAGTACGGTTCACCCAGGTGTCAGAAGCTATTTATATATTCGCCTATCTGCAGACTCCTAGAATTGTCTGTTTTATCAATATTTCGCGGCTACGCATAGCACACGAGTTCGTACATGGCGTAATCCCGCTCCTCATTCCGGTACAAACTTCTTCCTTCGGCGACTTCTTCAAAACGGACCGAGCAAGCGCCATCTCTACGATAGAACTAATACGCACCGTGCATGCTGACCTCTCCAACGGCCTTCCCAACCCATGTAACCTAGAAGCCTACCGCCGACGGTCAGCGGCATACGAACATACGAGGAAATGCTTTGTCGCGTCCCCCAGGTCAACTTAATTCGATAACAATTGTGAAAAAAAAGGCTTCATTACGTCACAGTTAACGGCCAAGCGAAGGAAACCCCGTGTTTTAATTAAGTATGGATTATACGTGGTCATATGTGTGACGTGCGTTGTCTCGGCAGGTGCTGAGTGTGGAAACCTGCTGCTCCGACGTTTGGCAATGCGATGGGTGGGTGGCATTGTCGCAAGGGCGCGAGCAAAGTTTTCAGCCGCTCAGATTGCACTTGGCTAAACTGTTGTTTCATACATCTGTTTTACTGGGGACAAGCATATAAAAACCCTTCGGAACAAGGTGCTTTAAAGGAACGGTGCAACGAATTTTGTACTTTTAGTAATGGCTGCTTACAATTAACCCTTGACGTTCGCAACCTACGAAACGCGCTAGTTTTTCTCTCCTCGCAGCGCTCGCCCCATCAACTCGCAGCCAGAACAAGCCGCCACGTGATCTGAGGCTGATTACCGTATTTTCCGGGCTATGGTCCGCTCCCCGTGTATAGTCCGCACGCCGTTCATATAGTCCGCCCCTGGTGCTTAGTCGACACGAAAATCTTCTCATACCTTGAAAAATGTCTGCTTTTTTTTGCTCACAAAAAAGATTGTATTATACATAAATCATCCGTCACGTCACGTCACGTCACATCTCTTCATTATGAACGAACTTGAAAAACAACATTCCTGTATATTCCGCACGCGTAGATAGTCCGCACAGCCTAAACTTTCAACTTTTAAACATGTATATTCCGCGGACTATAGCCCGGAAAATACGGTATATGCCGCCAATGTTCATCACACCCACACGTTGGCAAATCACAGGGCACGTTCTGAGTTCCAGACATTATAAGGAGTCTTAGAATGGGGGGCCCAGACCCCAAGCAGCACACCTTTTTCGAATCAACATCGGGTCGCCACTGACAAATATTGATTCCAATATTCGTAACTTTCACGACCTATAGAGGGCGCACTCGCGCCTATCAAAATGGCTGTCATCTAGATGATCGTCTTAAATCCGCAGTGCGAAGCTGGGTCTGCGACGCGCTAAGTAATTATGGTTTTGCTTTATACGAGCAGTATTAGATTTCCTCACGTCAGGAAGGTCTAGTCAAGCAATTTTATTGCGAATCCAATCATACAGGAGCGAGGGAGCGCGATTCTCACAACTCGGTACCACCATAGCTAAAAGTTGCTAATTAGCCTAACGTTGGATTTAGCGAAAGTAAAACCCGGTCTAATGTTGGACAATTCACTAATATCCATGTTGGACGACGATTCGGACAATATTTTAGCCTAAATTGGACCATCATTTATGCCATCGCTTGACCGCCATGTAGCCAACATTTCGTCACTATTGAACTAATACCTAAGCCATCATTGGACCCCCGATGGTTTTGGCTTGTACGACTTCAGCCAATATTGGCTTCCAACTTTAATAATTGGCTTATCTAATATTGGCTCCCGATCTTATCCACTAACTACTTCAATTTCGGCATCTGACCTTAACCGCGGGCTGTACTATTTCCGGCACTTTTTTTTAGCAGGCATGTTACTGAAACCGAGAAATATATATGAAAAGAAAACTGCAGTGGACATGCCTCATTCGTTACTTATTCCCATTTGTTTCACATAGCCCAATGTTTATTTACGTGATGCAACCGTTTGCTAAAATCTCAACTCGGTATGGCGTGCAGGAAAATCGGAACAGAAATATGTAGTTAAAAAAACCTATCTTGGCTCAATATTAATTGAAAGTTCTGTAAATAAACCAAACACCTGGCCTCGCTCTTTAATGTCAACTTTACTACTAAATTAGCAATCCAACAAATAATCATCGTACCCCAAAGAAACGTGACAGTCATAATAAAGGTCAACACACTTGAATTAACCAACAATTGAAAATAAATCAAGCACATAAAAAGAACGTGAATCAAGCAAACCCGTTAACGCGGTAACGTAACTGACACTCCACTCCCACCCAAAAAAACATATCTTGGAAAATAGCGACTCTTCAGCGTTTCTATGGTATGCGGCTCTGGCAAAACTGGAAAAACTTCTGCTTCACTGCAGCACACATCTCCTGCCGAAAAGACAGCAATATTTTAACAGGTAATATAAAAGTAAAAGAAGACTTAGAACACAAAAAAAAACAATCAGAACATCTCTCTCGGCTTTTAGAATATAAAATACTTACAGATAGCGCTGCGAAGGTTATTTTCGGGCAGATGGCTGTGGATTAAACACTGGGCTCGACGGAGGTTCCTGGCCCAAACTTTGACATGGTTCAAACTAATGTTGCCAACGTTACCAAAACACCCAGTTGGGAAACTCACCCTTGAAACCTGGACCGCTGCCGTTCGCCCAGACTGAGCTAAATACTACAGCGCCACCCTTTAACGACGAGCTGAAACATGAAAGTTGTTTTATATGGCTACTGCTAGAGTCACTGAATGTTCCCAGAGTACCGACACTCCCAGGCTCAAGGTGACTGGCTCAATCTGTCTTTATTTACTGTGGTCACCATGAGCTTCTAGAAAGCATGTTTTTGCATAAAAACAAACGGAAAAAGCTTTTTTTGTATGAACTTTTATTGGAGATTAGTACAGAATGACAGGCGCGCGATGTTTTCCCCAGTACTTAGTTAACAAGGTTTTATGGCACAATTAGTATTGCTTTTATATATTCATCTCACCGGTGATTACAGGTAGCGCGTCCCGACCTGGGTGCGTCCTAACTATGCAGTAATTCGCGTCGGGTGCGTTCGCTTGGGAGACGGGGTTTCCACCCCTGAAGCCATTTCCACCGTATATGTTTTGGCGCTAAAATGGCCGATTAAAGCCAAATTAAACAGTAAGAGTGGACGCTATCGGATGCGATACTCCCGAACCAATACAAGCAGCCGTGCAGTTCCCTGAATGGCCGCTGCGGAAAAAAACCGCGGCGTTGCGATCGCCATTAGCTAGGTTCTCGAGTGCGGATCGGTGCCTCGTTTTCAGAAAAAGCTCTATGGCAGTTTCCCAACTGAGTTGTTCTAGAAACGTAGGTTCAAACTGATCGGCTCATTCCAAAAGGTAGATTGCGTAGCAGAAACACCTCTCATTGAAGGTCAGGAGGTCCTTTTTAATTGTCAGTCACAAGGAAGAAAAGGCGGTCCATCGTGTCTTTGGTCCGCCGAAGCTACTTCTAACATGCAGAGTGTCGAACCGGACCCCAATCGTTATTTGTAGGTGAACCAGAACTGAACCGAAACAAAATTTCCGCCGCCATCTTGGAACTAAACCAGAATTAAACAGGAAAAAATACGCTTTACGGTATTCTTTTTTTTTACCACTATTTGAATATTTGAGAATCAAAAATTGACCGTTGTATTTCTATGTATTGATCAAATCTCCACATAGAAAATTGTAATATATGAGAAATTGTGGGTTTTCGTGGCGCTTTTGTATTGGCATTATAATTAATCATGTGTCATAAAGTGTCACGTGGTCACGTGACGTCACGGTGTCAAAACATGTTGTCAACTAATGACACGCCACGTGGCCACGTGACGTCGTCACGTGACTTACTGCGTTAAGTTAATTCAAATTGAAAACTTCACTAGATTCATTATCGTTGTTGACACCGTGACGTCACATGACATCATGACTTCGCACAGCGAGTCACGTGACACAATGACGTACTCGATTGTCATGAACCGGAGTCGAGTGCTAGTGATCATGACAATCAGCACCGCTAAACATTCGGGTAATGGCTTGTGTTCAATTAAAGATGAGCCGAACTCTAAGAATGTCTGCAGCTCAACCCATGCTCTATAATTTAGCTTCCCCAGCGAATGACTATAAAAAAACACTGACGGTGTATAATTAGCGTCAAATCACGTAGCCGCTTGTTCTAATTGCCAGTTTAGGAGTGGAAAGCTGTTTCTTTTCTTTAGTTTTCCGCGTCTTCCATTGCGCGGAGAGGAGTAGAGAAAAACAAACGGGTGTCTCGCAGGTTTTCAATGTCATGGACTAGTTTAGCAGCATTGAGGCACCCAAGGATGCTTTCGTTGTTGCTGAACTGCCTCGGGAAGTTGTTCCCGGGAATAGAAGCATTCGATCCGGACTGAATGTGATTCATTAATCCGACGTTACATAAAACTACAAATGTGTGCGTGAGCGATACCTGAAAGGGAAAATCCTGGTTGCCTTTATAGTCCTCTTTAGCTATGTCTATGGCCATATCACTGTCCAGCCATAGCGCTCTTTAGATTTTCTAATTGCTGGCAAAGTCTTTTATATGGCTAAGCTTACGGCTCTCTCTAGCCGACATGCTACAGCTGACTATAGAACTTTTTGTGATGCTTTAGCCATCTATAGCTTCTTACATGCTCTGCTAAAAAATGTACTGTGGATCATCTTATGGCTCTCTTTAGCCAGCATGCTATAGCCGTCTATGGCTTTTCCCAGTGTGTCGAACCGAAAAAAATACGGGTTCGGTTACGCTTCAGGTTCAGGTAAAATTATTTTGTTCCGGTTCAGTTCCGGTTCGATTAATTCGATCCGCGAACCGGTTCGGAAATTATAAATGAGAAATTGCAACATCAAAATAAATTACAAATAAAACATCTGAAATCAGCACATACGAAACGGGATACATCGTAGTGTAAGGCTCAGGGATTTCTACCAGGAATGGTTTCTTTATGTGCACTCAAAGGTTACCTCACCGACGTTTACGCATTCGGACTTCATCTAATTGGGTCCGACGCAGTAGCTGTAAAATCCGGGACCTCCTTACAAACCCACTTACAAGTAGAACTCGCTAACTATCCCGCCACCTCGGCGTGTAAGCTATTGAGGGAACAGTGGGGAGAAAATACAGCTTTCTTTATTTGAACTAGCCTTCGCTAACTCAAATTAGACTCTTAAAGAAGATTTCATTAAAGGGATGCTGAACCGAAATTTTGGATGGAAATTCTTGGTCGCAATGGCATACATAGCATGTCCTTTACTTCTAAATGACGTTGTTTTAAGCGAGAAGCCGTATAAAATTGAATAAACACGAAAAATACAATTTTACGCGACCCCTGGTTAGCGTCGTGGAAAGCTCGCTTCGTGATGTGCGCATTCTCATTCGCCTCAAAAGACAGACGGAGCCGAGCCAAGAAAGGCGCTAAGCCGGGTGGCGCTTGTTATTGTTAGTACCACGCGGGCTCTGCCCGCGTGGTACTAGTACCAGCCGCTTTGAAAACAGCCGCCGAGCGAAGAATCAGGGCGAGCACCAACGAACGAGGAGAATGCGCAGAGGCACCAGGGGCGCTGGGGGCGCCGAGAATGCGCACGTCAGTTCCACTACGCCTGCTCTCAGAAGGACTCGCTCGCGCCGGCGGCTTCCGGCCGAGGATTCGCTCTTCATTCAAAGAAATACAATAATTCGGGCCCCATCCGTCTGATTGAATATTGTTTTTAGGTACAGTACCATCCCGTGAAGTTCGCTTGGGCAATAATTATGAGATTTCAAATATCGGTTCAGCATCCCTTTAAACAAGACAAGGAATATGAAAAACACTTCACCGAACGCGACGCCAGAAGGACGTAATAGGATAAATATTAAAATAGAAGAGTTCGCTGTCTCACAAATATGTTAGCTTCTAAGTGCCTATACGAAACCGGATGCATTATTATCAAACTCCACAGCCTTTTCTTTTCTCATTCCGATGGAAGCAAGCTTCAAGAACTCGCGCGTTCTAGAAACGTGTTATGAAATTAGCACACAGCAGCATTTAGGATTTACGAGATTGTAGGAAAATGAAATCCCGTGACGCGATTTTTTTTTTTTTTTTTTGCACAGCCTTTTAATTTTTTTTTTTCCGTGCAAGCCGCGACCAGTGCAATACTGGTTCCTATGTCAAGATTCATGGATGCAGCGTTTGTCAAGATTCATGGATGCAGCGTTTATATTCCTAAGACTGAGTGGAGAAGAAAAATATGTAAGCGAGGTGTGTGTCAGTTGACGGCACTTAAAAAACAAATGGCATTGATAGCACATTCATTGTCAACAGCGCGTGGCCGAACCGTTTTGACATGAGCCGGTAACCGTTGTTTTTTTTCCGGTTCAGTTCCGGTTCGGGTTCATCGCGATAACAATATAACGGTTCGGGTTCGGGTTCAGTTCTGGAAAAAATACCGGTTCGGTTCCGGTTTTCGGTTTGGTTCGGTTCCGGTTCGACACCCTGGCTTTTCCTATTGTTTCTTCAGTCGCCCATTACTTTTTGTATGGCCCGTTATAGCTATTGGGAAATCCCGTAGAAATACGGGGTCACTGATACCTTCTTCCTTGTTTCTCCCTTTTGCTGATGACCATTTTTAAACTTCAATTATCCAATTGCCTTGCCATGAATTCCTCTTTATATCCTGCAGCTTCTAGCCTCATCCATTGTCTCTTCACCGCATTGCCCGTAAAATCAGTGCTCGATTTTCGCAACGCGTTTGTTATTAACGATTTCACAACCCCTGCTTTCACCGATTTAGCGTGACAACTATCTATAATTAACACCGGTTTTGCGGATTTTTTCTCGTACTACCATTAAAAACCCTGCTCTTTATGTATGCGTAAATCAAGAAATTGCAGGATTCCATGTTCAGGTTGTTCCGCTGTAAACTTAAGCTTTCGGGTTGCTGTTCTTAAGACCGCTTCCAAACCCCGAGCATTATTCTCTTGAAAAGCACAAATAAAAATGTCATCAACGCACCTTCCTTCGACTAAAAGTTGTTTTTCTTTTCTGCGAAACAGTCTTAGGTGTTAAACGACATGATTAGCTACCACCAGCTCGCCTGCGCACTTACAGTCTTTTCATCATTGGAAACCTTATAAAATGACGGAGCCAATATCGGTATGCGAATGGGTTCACTGGACCATCATTAGTTCATAGTTTGCAATTCGAATATTGGCCCAACACCGTGTGCTGCCTGAGACATGCTTTGGGTCCCCCGAGCAGCTTGGAGCTTCGCACTGCGCCTATCTTCTGCGCCTATCTTCCGCGCTTGCGCAGAGTGACGCCCCAAGCTGCTCGGGGAACGTCGACGCACTGATAACTACGAGCCCAAATTAAGTGCTCACGTAGTGCTTGTATCCAGTCTATGAGCAGCGCTTGGTTATCGTCACCATGGGGCAATCTCCACGACCACGTCAACAGTGCGATATTTGCGACTACGTCCTCAAGTTGTGCGAAGGAGAGACTGAAAACAAAAATTCGCTTTCATCATTGTAAGTACATTGCGACAAAAGAGCCTCTTGGTCAGTGGCATCGCGTCCGAGTGTACTTGGATCACATTATGACTATTGGCCTCGAGATCAAGCTAGAGGTGGTGCCATCGTCGCGCTATCACCATCATCATAATGTGGAAAGAAATATGGCCGCTCCATGGGGCGTTCACGCGAGGAGAGCTGTAAATTTAGACGTTTATCTTGCGGTCAGTGTTGGTCAGGATACTCGGCAAAGGTATTGAAGGTAAGTTACTAGTTACCTGCTTCATAAGGTATATTTAGAGTACTACTCAAGTTACTTTACCCGCGAAAAATCTTGAGTAGGGTACAAATACTTAGAAATGTAATTTCATTTATATTCGACGATACTAAGAATGGAAAGCGTGCTGGTAAGGATAATTGAAAGAATATAATTCGAAGATAATGCCGCATTATGTGATTTGTATGAACTTCAATGAATGAATTTATTTGCAAGCAACTGAATCAAATATAATAACCTTGCAGTGCTATTTTATACAGTTCCAGTAGAATGGGTAGCATCACTGGTGCAAGTTACAAGATTATATTCTCAATACAAGTGAGCAAAAAGAGGTCACTTTTTTATAGTCTCATCGCTGAAGATCACATCTTGTTGTTATTTTATAATTCGCGCCTACCGTTTTACTAAGCGCTGTAGTCGCTATATCCGGAGTTCACGTTAATGCGATACGCCAAGTAATGAGTGAAACTTCCAAACGCTGCATTTAGAAACAAAATTTTAAAAAAAGTGCACAAGAGGACACGGAGGAGCACTTCCATCTTTCTGACAGTTGTCGATTTTGTTATTGTTTTCCCATACTAAACTCTAGGAGCGCGTTCAGAAAGGCGTATAACTTCGAGAGGACTCTTTGTTCGCATTTTGAGAGCTTGCAGCTTGTTTCCTGCGCTGATTGGCCGATCATATACAATGCCATCCCATTAAAATTACATTAAAGTTTACTTTTTTGCAGGGGTATAATTTAGTTACTTTTGAAGATATATTTGAAAAGCTGGGAAGCACAGGTCAGGGGTGCAATTTTCAGGGTAAAGGGCCACTCTCCTTATTTATACAAGTTGGGGAAAAAAAACTCCTTCGGGGATCTTTATGCTGCGCTTAACATAGCCGTTAAATCCCGAAGTCAGCAAATATTATTAAAGGAGTTATACACAAGTGATGTGAAATATTGGTTATAAAGATAAATAATAAAAGTTTTCGACAATCCCGACTTTTACGAAACTTTTAAATACTAGGGAGGAACAATTTTCAACGATTTGAACTGGAAGGTATATGTTGATAATGTTTGTAGAATTGCTTTTTGAAATTTTTTCTTTCAGGTGGGCACTAAAATACAATACCTGCAGTTCAATTATGTGTGAATAGATATGTGGAGTATCAGATAGATCAACTAAAACGTAATCAACGGCTAGCAGTATGATTTGTTTCTTCTGAGTATCCTCGACCGAAATCTCTAAAACTATTAAAAGAGGCACCGTAAACTTTGGAACGCCGCGCAATAAACTCACAACTTAAATGTCAACAAACCCGAATGAGGCATGGAAGTAAGAGTCAACACCACACAAAGCTGACCTAAACACAAAGTTTTAAGACGACCTTGAAACATGCTATCATGCTCACAGTCCTCAGATTCTGCGCCGACTTACCTTTCATTTCTCTCTCCATTTTTTTCGTTCCGATCCGATCATGCCAGGAGAGCCTCTGCACCCCACGTTTCAAATCCTCTCTGCGCGGCTCTTCCCGCACGAACAATTGACAACACTAACTCGCTTCCGGCGGAAATGGATGGTCGTCTCACATCCCGGACTTCGCCCCCAATGCAACCGATATGCGTCGTTTCATAACAATAGTGCCGGCAGCGAGGGACAAGTCGAGCGAATCGTGAAGTCCTACACTGCATTCAATAGTCGGTGTTTCTTTTCTTTTTTTTTTACTTTTTAGGTGGTTGTTTTCGTGTGCGCTGAAGCAGTGGACTGGGTTCCGCCGCTTCTCCCATCTTGATGATCAGAACACAAAGTTAATTGAATATATCCTTTTCAAAAGTTCGCGCCTTGTAGTAACTCTGCGTCAAAAGTCCCTTTTCCAATAACGTTCTGTGCATGCGGTACAACCCCTCCGCTGGCCTGGCTTCCCGCTGTCGCCGATTTTGTTCAGAACGTATCTACGCGTATTTCGTATTTTTTGACAATTCCTTTTTGAGTATCGGTAGGGGAGTAAAAGGCAATACTGACGGGCTGCCCTGCCATGTACTGACGGGCTGCTCTGCTCCGGCCTGTCCAAACGCTCGGCTGCCCAGCAGTAAACGCGAGCCGAGCCAGTTCTCTAGATCTCTGCATGCGGCGCTTATAACCGAACCAGAAACAGAAACAGAAACAGAAACAGAAAAAGCACGCTGTCAAGTGTGAGCCAGCGACATGAAGCTTGCAATTTCATTTTTCTCGTCGTCAGAATAGAGACAGGTAAGTCTAACTCTCCTGATTCGTAGCTTTTATTCGCTACTCCGGTGTTTGCGCTCTTTCGCTGGGATACCCCAGAATGATAGATTTAGTGAGAATTTATATTTTGACTCGCCTTCCTGTTTTTGATTGACTTGCCTTCCTGTTTTGTTTTTTTACTGAAAGGTTTAGACGCGCAGTTTGTTTGAAACAGAGTTGGGCAGAAATACTCAAAAATTTGGAAATACAAATGCTGGGATACATTAAAATGGTAGCTAAAATACTTATACTAAGATACATTTGTAAAAATGTACCGCGATACGTATCGAAAGTACATATTAAAAAGAGGCAAAAAGTATTTGGAAATACAAATACAGTAATACATCTTAGGGAGGGCAGAAATACAAATACAGAAATACTGATAGTGCAATACATTTTCCAATTTTTTTGAGATGCCAACTGAGATGAAGCTTGAAGTTTGAAGTGGATGTTTTCGATCACGAAATTACTTTCCTGTAGGCTTGGCACTTTGCCTTGAAGGTAGTGGTTTCGGACGACAAGGAGTCTTCAATGGGCCCAAAAAAACGTTCCTTCAAGGGCTGACCGCGGTTCCTTCCATGACATCCTGTCTGTCTGATGAGAAAATCCTGTCAACATTGATCACATGATGTCACGGTGGAATGAACTAGTATTTTTTATCTGTAAGTGTGGCCTTGAACATGAAACTTTGCCACGCTGCTGTATGAAATGACAATACGTACTTTCGTTGTAGGTTACCTAGTTGAAGATCGCGCATGCAGTGTCATTTGAAATTTTTGAGAATAGTGGGCCACCTGAAGCATCTTGGAATACATGTCTTATCTTCTGTTACGGTTGAAAAAACGATACGATAGCATCCCTGTTCTGAAGGTCCATACTACCGACCCTGCGCCACCGACACACGGATTGCAGTCCTCAAGTTTTGCCTAGCATTATCCAAACAGGGACATCGTGGATTGCGAGTTGATATTGCCGGCACAGGTGCGAGCTGTCCGAGAAACAGCGGTCCTTAAGCCGTGCAATGTTACGGGCGCAGCCGCAGATGCATTCGGATATGTGTTGAACTTCACAGCGTGAGTCTTCCTACTATTTCAAGTCAACCACCGCCAGGCTCGTGCTGCAACAGACTGTGTGTGACTTAGCCTTGCCGGCTGTGTGTACGGTGTACGCTTAGCCAAAAGAGACGGTTAGCAGCGGGCATTGGATGCCAGCAAACAATGACTCAAGGTATCTCTACCTAAGGACCTGCGGCAGAAGATGCTCTGGCTCCACTCCTGGCACGCCACCTGGTTCGAGACCCCGACTACGCAACACTTCTCAAAAGAGAGAAGAGGACGCATAGAAAAATAGTTTGCAGAATCAAAAGGAACCTTGGTCACAGGGATGGGCAGTATTTCAAATACAAGTATTTGAAATACGTATTTCAAATACTTTGTGTATTTTGCATTTGTATTTAATTACAAATTGGGTAATGTATTTGACGTGCGTATTTAAATACTAAAACGTGGGTATTTCAAATACAATTATAATTAAATACAATTTTGTGGGCGAAAATACATCCCTCAAATTTATTGTCACTGTCCAGAGCAGGAAGAAAACTACATTCTGCACCGAATGCAGTGTCTCTTAATCAAACACAAGCGTTTAGTGACTTTGTGATTACTTTACTAGTCGAGGGCAAGAATAGTGACGAAATCGACGTTCATAGGCAGACTGGCTAAATAATTGCGCCTGTAACAACTTGTGATGCTTTCCAGCCTGATTTCCATCCATATTTTTGCCTGGAACATTCTAAATGCGGGGGTCGTCCAGATTTTCGTAATTGGTTCGAGTTGCAAGATTAAAAAATTCTCTAGCTAGTGCTGCGCGTCTTGGTCGTCTCGGTTCTTTGTTGGTCTATACTAAAATGTAATCGACAAACAAAGCTGCTTGAAGCTCTGTACATTTTTCACCTATTACGTCCAAGCTGAATACATTTTTTGTGATTATATTTCTATTGCGGTACTAGAGCCTCGCACACTAACTCCTGAGTGTGCAATGCAAAATTATAATGAGATACCCAGAAACCCGTTGCAGGTGCCCTGAAGTCGCTGACGCAAATTTTGAGGAATGTATTTGGAAAGGTATTTAAAGGAGACCAAATGCATTTGGTTGTATTTGTATCCTGTACTTAAATGCTTTTTTGGAAATGTAATTAAATTTGTAATTAATTACATTTTTGACCAAGTATTTTGTATTTGAATTTCGATTCATATTTGCATGTATTTTACCCATCCCTGCTTGGTCAGCATAGTAACAATGCCCCAGCATATCCTTGACTCTGGTGCCCTCAGAAGTAAAAACAGAAAATGCGTTCGGACTTCCCAAGCAGCACAGAGTTGGCCAGTCATCGGCCAATGGCTGGAAATGGTCCTTGGCCAAGTGGCCAGACAGTGGCCAGAGACTGGCCGGTGACTGGCCTTTATCTGGCCATTGGCCAATGGCCACAGGCCATCAGCCATCGGCCAAGCATTGGCCATTGCATGGCCACTCTCTGGCCACTGGCCAAAAGACCATCGCCAGACATTGGCCATTGCTTGGCCAAAATCCGTGCTGCTTGGGTTGTTTCTTTCTTTTTTTTCGGGGCGGGGGGGGGGGGGGGGGGGGGGAGTATTTCTCAAGAAATGTAACTCAAGAAATACATATAAGAAATGTATTTCTGTAATACTATCGCGATACATTTGTATCGCGATACTGCCCAACCCTGGTTTGAAAACAATATCGTGGAGATTTGTTCTACACTTCAAAAAGATGAACCTTAAAATTCAAGGGGGATCGGTGGTCCACCACTCCCCCCCCCCCCCCCCCCCCCCCCCCTCTGCCCGTTTCGATATGGATGAGCATCGTACCGGCGTGTAGTTGTGTATCACGACTGCGTGGTGCACGTTCAAGACCCCTAGGATAGCGGTTGTACCGTACTGGCTAAGTTTCTTATCTACAGCTGAGACACCAGACGCCCGTTGGGGCTGACTACCTTACGACTGTATCAATATACAAACAACACAATTACTTTTCAAACTTCGGTCATCTTCTTGCTTGCCAAAGGTCTGTGAGTTGCGGCAATGTAGGATGATAATTCGCGGCTATTTCTTCGTACTGTTTGACTTGCTTGCGAGCGCCACCAAGCGCCCCAGAGTAACAGTTTCTACCGGCGATTCCAAAGGCCCAAAGAGCGCAGCCACCGCGAAAAAAAAAAAAAAAAATCTCGGAGGTTATTTTGTTTTATTTGTAGTTCGCATGCAACTCCCCAGACGGCTCTCGTTACTCGAAAATAAATGGCTCTGGAAAATGGTCAAGCCCCTTGATGTGCCCATCTTGCAAGTAGCGTCAACTGCGACAATGTACGAGGAGCATGCCTCGAGCGGCCCTTCGGAGCGAATGGCGGCGCAGCACTGAAATAAGTGGCCCTAGGCACAGCCTCCGAGATTATTGGTGCACGAAGATCTCCTCCGGCTGTTTTATTCGTCGGCAAAGACTGACATGGAGGAAAAAAAAAGGTCTCGCGGCTCTTTCCGCAGCGCGGTGGCGCTAGGTACAGGACCGGAGATCATCATCATCGGGCTTGCTTGGCTCCGGCTTGGCTAGCTGCCCGGATAGTAAAAATCCGCTACCACAACACACATGACTTTTTCAACGAAGAGGTGGGCTGAGATCCAAGTGTTGCTCTTTCGAAACCGGGAAAGATGTAAAATGCCCGCCTGATTGTTTTCAGAGAAACTGCTCCTTCAAGCATATTGGTGAAAAAAAATAGTGCAAGACAATAACGAATTTCAATAAACTTTCTGACCCAAAACTACCATTGTCTATGCGAGACTGACTAGGCGAAACGTCATAATAGCAATAAAAGATCTTCCTTTTCTTGCAAGCATTTGGATGTTTACTTGCCGCTCGAATCGTCGCAGGTCTCCTGTTAATCTTCGCCGCATTCTACAGTTCTTATCGGTGTGTGCTACCGACCTACTCACAGCGATACATCTTTCTTACTCATTTCGATGATGCCTTCAGTGATTTGTGCCTGAGACATCTCCAGTCCATCATTCTGCTTTTGGGGTATTTTAATTGACCCTCAAATAAATTGGTCGACCTTACCTGTTTCAACCTCTCTCAGTAAGAGTGAAGCGACATGTTTCGTTCATTTCTGTCTTAACTGCAATGTTTCCCAAATTAAAACCGAACGCACGCGATCATCATCCCGTTCTTCGAATATTCTTCACCTCATTGTTTGTTCAGAGCCTGACTCATTTTGAATCGATTAACTAGTAAGTGATAATAAAGTAATTTACTGTACTTTTTTCTTGGCATCTTTATTCCAATCCCAAGCGGCGGAAAACTGTAAGGCTATACGATGAAGGTGATTACCAATGTACGAATGCCAAACTTGAAAAAGATTTAGTTCACTTTCTGGTCGACTTCGGCATTCACTCTGTTTCTGAAAATTGTTCTTTTTGTTCAAATTTAAAATGCAAGGTCTTGCTGCTACTTTCGTCCCCATTGTCACAATTAGCGAAAGCTCATCTGCTTCTTGGTTTAACGGTTCTTTAAAACATCTGAATTTGAAAAGGGAGATACTGTTTCCGAGGCCAAAACTAAAAGGCTCAACTTAAACTGGAACAAGTTTTATCCAGTCGATAGACAATACAGAACTGCGATAAAGGTGCAAACACAGATTTTATAACACTGACCTTCCGTGCATGCTAAACAATCACCCGAAAAAATTCTGGAGAGTTATCAACCCTAAATATGGTACTGCAATAACCCTTAGAAGTGACGGCAACACATTTGTTCGGGATGACGAATGTGCTGAATTACATAATTATGATTTTGGTTCCGTATTTACGCAAGAGAGTGGTGATGCTTTTTTCCTCTACTTTTCCCGCAATTCCTACGCTCACCTCTTGGATTATTTTTTAACCTTCAGGATACCCAAAAATTATTGACAACCTTAAGATTTCTTTGTCAGCAGGTATAAATAACATAAATACCAAAATTGTAAAAAAAAAAGATATGAAAGACTTATCTAGCGTGATATCGGTCAAAACATTTTTACAATCCCTTTCAACTAGTTTTCTGCCTTATGAGTGGAAGGTGGGGACACTGGGGAAGATCATCCCAGTTTACAAAAATGGCGACCAGTGTTCCCCTTTGAACTATCGTCCTATCTCCATAACAAGCCCATCATGGAAATGGATGGAGCATATCATCTACTCCATCAACGTTCACGGGCCTGACGGAGCTGCTTTATCAACCCATTCCAACATGGTTTTCGAAACGACCTTTATGTGAAACTCAACTCGCATCTTTAGTTCACACCTACACGTTAACCTTGATTCTGATATTCAAACTGACGCCATATCTTCCTGGACTTTGCTAAAGCATTTGACACGGTTCATCTTAGGCATCTCATATTCAAGCTTTCTCAACTGAACTTAGATTTCTCGATTCTAAACTGGATCATTCAGCTCTTAAAGGGTAGTTGCAAAGAAAAAAAGTGTTTTTTTAAGCAGCCTATTTAGGAGAAGCGTGTCACAAAACAAATCTTCCGCGAAAAAACAAATTTTTTTCTAGCAATATTTACGCCGCAGGACGTAATTTAGTCAGAGTCACAACTTTTTCACATTTGAAACTCCAACTCTTTCGACGCGCGCGGAGTAGCTGCTACACGTCACTGCGTGACGTGTAATACCAACTTTGTGGCGCGCGATTTAAAACGGGCGAAATAGCCGCAAACTAAAATGAGTCTCGCGCAATAAATATTGCTGTAAAAAATTTTGTTTTGGGCAGAAAATTTGTTTTGTGACATGCTTGTCCCAATTAGGCTGTTTAAAAATACACATTTTTTTCTTTACAGTTACCCTTTAACTAAACGACAACAGCTTTCACCACCAACGAGTCATCATCTTCTCTTGCTGACGTCACATCTGGTGTTCCTTGAGGATCAATCTTTGGACCTCTTCTATTCTTAAATGGGTAATGCAACGATTTTAGCGTTGAAATAATTTGCCGTTTGAATTTTTTTATTGTTTTTCTAGGCACAAGTGACAAATGGCGCCACCTTCACCCGAAAACCTATTCTGCTGCGTCATAGCAAAAATAAAAATTTATTTGGCAATCTGCAGCCACCTGTGGCGGTTGCGGGGACTACGGTGGCACGGTACATGCGGAAGTCAACAAAACCTGTCCCCTTCCGCTGTTAAACTCGCCGGTAGGCCCGTGGCGAACCGTCTTTTGTGTCGATCGCTCGCCGCGGGAAACCAGGTGGTCCCCTAGAGACCTCCTTCGACAGACGGCGTGAAACTTGAGAGCCACTTTGAGTTTCGATTAATTTCTTTTTCTTTTTTTTTATAAAATCTAGCATGCGAAGAAACACGTGGCCTTCTGTTCTTCGTTTTATAGAAGTCACAAATTAATTCCCGCAGTTAATTGACCAAAGTTCTAAAATCGTTGCACTTGCCCCATAATTTACATTAATGACATGCCTTTATCAATAACATCGCATGTTCGTCTTTCGCTGACGACTGTATAATTTACCGTCAAGTGACTAACTCATCAAATTACCTACTTATCCAAGATGACCTCATCCGCATTTAAAAATGGTGTGAAACATGGCAGATGTCTTTCATCGTCCAAATGTGCAAGGTTGTGTCCTTTACTTGCCGCTCTAAACCTTCTGCATTTTCCTATTCACTTAACGGCGTTCTTTTGGATAAAAATGACAAATTCTTATAAGTATCTCGGAGTTCCCTTTTCATCTGATATCTTTCCTGGGTCAGTGATATATATCAGTCATACCACTTCCTCTGCTAATCACTCTTTAGTTTATTTGTTTTGATTTTTTAAGCGCAACTTGAAACTGGCTCTTCAGTTAAAACTGCTTGCTTACTCATCCCTTCTCCGTCCAAAATTTGTATACGCATCTGCCATATGGGACTAATATTAAGCCTACTTCATAAGCAACATCTAAATTCAGCATCGGGCGTTACGTTTTATTTACTCAGATTCTTCTTTTACAGGCGTCATATTTCCTCTAACCCGCGCCAACCTTCCCCTCCTCTGTGAATGACGAAAACCTCCTAGATTAACTTTTTATTCACAAATTATTTCTTCCAGAGCCTGTGCCTCAGATCATTGTATATCGGTCCTTCAGAACGCCGCCATCATAATCTCGATGTATTTAAGGCGCCTGAAGGCAAAAACCATCACTTTTCTTAATTTTTTTTCCGTGCTGTTATTGTTTAGAATTGACTTCCCCAGAACATCCTAGCTACTCATGACTCATCTGAAATTTACAAAAATACTATTACGTCAAGTCGCGTTTTAGGTCCACTCGAGTTATTTTTGTGTTTATATACTTATCCTCTTGGTGTTTTTTTGTTCGTTTTTGTTTTGTTTTACACGCACTTGTTTTCGTGATAGTGTACCTTTTTTTTTTGTCCTTCAGGTCTTTAGGTATTTAAATAAATCAATAAGTAAATAAATACTTCTGACTTCTGTCGTTTCCTAGGTGCAGTGTTGGGGCCTTTCAAATTCTTTAGCAGGGATTCCTCTATTCCTTCTAAGACAAAGGGGGGGGGGGAGGGGGGTGAACCGGGGGGAACTGCCCGCTTTAGTCAAGCTACCTGAAAGTCGAAACTATCACTAACCACATGCAGAGAGGACTTGAGTAATGCCGATCGAAGGCACATTGAAGTGACGCCCTTCTTCATCAATTTAGAGTGGCCTAGTCAAAAGGCAAAAGGGCCTTTTTTGTATTTGGTTGTTCATGCAGCACACATGTTCAAATGAGTTTTATTTTATTTTTATCTGAAAACTGTAAAAGAATAAAACATCTACCGGTAGTTTAAGGGTGAAGAGGGTAAATGATTTGAGCAACTACTAAAAACCTCTAAAATAGACTGCGCTAACGAATCCAAGCGCGTTCCTCCGGTGGAATGCTGACAAAAATGACAAAATCGACTTGAAGTTGAAAAGCCCCTGCACTGCACCAAGGAAACGACAGAAGTTCGAAGTGTCGCCTTAAATGCACAAAGTTTTGCGAAACCTGAAAAGCGTAGCTGCACAATTCAGTATGCACGGACGTCGTCTTTATACTGCCTCCGCAAGTTGTCCAAAATGTGTGCTATATTCAGGGGCAGACAGTACTTATTGCGAGTAATCAAATTACTTGTAATCAATTACTTTTTTAAAAGTAACTTTGTAATCATTTGGTTAGTTTTTGTGAGGAAGTAATCGCAAAAATAATTTTATTGTTTTTCCAAGTGCTGAAATTATTTGAAATTATTAATTTTTTGTACAAATTTCCTACTAAGGAATCCTTGAGCCAAATCTTTGACGAGAGGACGATTTACCAAAATTGATAGATTAAGAAGATAAGTAGTTCATAATTCTGTGTATCTACTCCGATAATAGACAGTATAAATGACTCGTTTTCAAAAGTGCAGAAACCTCCGTCGTTTTGAAAAGCTAAAGTAGTCGGAGAAGTAATGGTTACTTTTTCAAGTAAAGACCGACTACTTTTTGAATGCTTCTTACGCAAAAGTAATTGTATTTGCAATCGATTACTTTTTTCACGTAACGTGTACAGGACTGGTCAGGGGAAAAGGGAGAAGGTCAAGAAGCCCGCTGGCATCAAGGAATACGCCAAGAAGACAGTGACCGAGGTTGTTTATAATATTTCTTTGGGTTTTGGGCATGTTTACATTGGTCGAACCTGGATTTGCCTGAATGACAGACTTGTGAGAACACGCCGCATCACTCAACATCAGCTATGGTTCGCACTTGCCAGTGCACTGCAAGACCTGTGGCTGTTCTCCCTTACTGTACAGGGTGCATGTATTAGGGTGCTAAAAAGAGAGCTTGGGAACGGAGTTACCGGGGGCAACGAAAATAGTCTCATGCAGCCACGACTCCTGTATTAGTGTCGCCTCCATACGTACGATGAACAAAGAGCTGATGTTTCTTATCAATGAATAGCCTTTGTAAGCGTACGCGACGCTATTCATTGCCGGTTTATGTAGCGTGCTCGTATGATTCACGTTTACAGTTACAACAAAACTGTTCGCTGTGCCCTAACGTGGTGGCACGGTTGATTTTGTTTTTCACAATAAAGTGTGAGAGTGTTTGTGTATGTGTGAGGAACAGGTCTTGGGACGTTGGAATTTCTCAATAAAGATTATTGCGAGCTAGCACCTGTCATGTGTGCGTTTGTTTCTCCGACTTCGTCCCGTCCATTTTGCACTTCATTCTGTTACGTCAATTAACCAACTAGCCAAGTAATCCACTAATCCACTATTTTTAAGTGTTCTTTGGTCTCGTCATTCGCTTGGGACTTCAAACTATATCGTTTCTTTCGTGGTGTCTGTTTGTTTAATCCTACCAATCTATAGTTTATGTTCTGTCGTCTTTCGCGTTTCTTCCAAGTGTTCATCAGACGTCGTCTCGCTATGCCTTCGCTGTAGGCAGGGCTCTGACAACATAGGCATTTTTTGCCACGCCTTTGCTAAGACGTGGCTTGTTAGAAGCCACGTCTTATCAAAGGCCGAGTGAAAGGAAGCACTGCCAGAACCAGCGCGCGAGCTGAGCGGCACCTGAATTGCACCTCAACGCGCTCGCGCGTCTCACACAGTTAACGTTTGAGATACTGATGCCGGCTCTGTACTATACTCCCTTCACGCTTAAGCTGAGACTGCAGTCAATGCTACAAGCGCGAGACCACGAGGTCGAGGCTTTGAAACGTCCTTCCGCAGAACGAACACTCGCGCTAAAAAGGCACGTCTATAGCCTCCTATAGGGAGCATTCACTGGCGGCCATAGCTGTGTGCGCGAATGCTGAGCGCGTGCTGATGGCGAGCTTCGACAGTTCTTTTGCAACGTGCACTCCGCACCATCAAGAGTGCCGGTTTTAGCAGCCTATTCGTGTGAGCTCGTTCTGAGCATGCGCTCTAAACAGGCCCGATGAATACTCCCTATATATCGGCAAAGCCTGGCAGATCGCTGTCATGGGCCAGTCATAATCCCGGCAGTCGGCGCTGTAGCTACTAGCGCGCCGAGTATATAAGCTCATGCTCGGCACCTAATAAAGCAGTTCATTGCCAGACTCTGACTAGACTACATGGTGTCAGAAGCGAGGTGAAGAGAACAAAGAAGATAGCATGGCATCGTCGCTGCTCCCACCGCCGAAACCGCTGGATACAACGGGCGACCTGTGGCGGTCCTGGCGCATCTGGAAAAGCGAGTTTAAGCTTTTCTCGACTGCAGCGATGCTCACAACGAAACCTAAGGAAGTACAAGCAGCCACCTTCCTTATGACGATAGGTGAAGAGGCACGGAAAGCATACGCGACGTTCGTTTTTGAAGCGGAGGAGGAACGAGACGACGTTAACATGTTCATGGAAAAGTTCGAGAGCTTCTACCGACCTGCCACGAACCTGACATTCAATGAGTTTCGTTTCGGCACCCGAGATCAGCGAGAAGGAGAAATCTTTAACGAGTGGCTAACAGAGTTGCATTTGTTGGCAAGTCGCTGCGAGTTTGGCGTGTTAGAAGAGCGTATGCTTCGAAGCCGAATCATCCTCGGGATAAAAGAAAAAAAACTGCAAGAGAAGCTGTTCTCAGAAAACCAGCCATACGCAAAGGCCGTCGAAATATGTCGAGCCCGAGAACAAGGTCAGGAACAGTTCGAAAAGATACAAAGCTTCGCGGAACAAAAGCATGCAGCCGTTGTTAATCGCATGGAAGCGTCATGCCCGAAGTGCGGATTTTCCGCGCACCGAGTCCAAAAATGTCCAGCAATAGGAAAACGCTGCCAGAACTGCAGTGGCTACAACCATTTCGCAAAAGTATGCAGAAAACCGAAAAAAAATCGCCCGAAACAGCACCACGAAAAGCAAGTACGGGAGATTCATGCAGATAGCGATAGCGAAGAAGAATATTTCCTGCAGACTTTGCGAATGGCAAGTGTCTCCAACAGAAACCTTTGGTCAGCCCAGGTTCACGTTGAAGACGAGCCGCTCGACTGTAAGCTTGATACCGGAGCGGATTGCTGCGTCATGTCAAAACAGACGCTCCGGCGACTGACAGATAAGCTAACGCGGAAATGCAACGTGTCTTTGAATGGGTTTTTTGGTCATATGAAATATGCAAGAGAGCGCGTTGCACTAACGCTCCAATGTGGCACCCACACAACTACAGCGCAGTTCTTTGTGATGGATCAAGACATACCCCTTACACTTAGCGGATCGGTCGCAGAAGAGCTCGGATTAACCAAGCGAATGACAACAATGGTGACCTGTACAAAGCAGCCAAGCCTTTTGATGATGTGTTCCAGGGACTCGGCAGACTAAAAACATCTCTTACAAGATGAAACTGAAATCTGGAGCACTTGCAAGGTATCGTTAAACCACCGAGGAAAGTGCCCATTGCTTTGAGAGAAAAGGTTAAAAAGGAACTCGATCGCATGGAGCAGGATCAAGTAATAACCAAAGTCACAGAACCTACCGATTGGAGTAGTAACATGGTCGTTGTTACAAAACCCAACAAGATCCGCATCTGTCTGGACCCGTCGGACTTAAACAGAGCCTAATTGCGCGAACATTACCCGATGCCAGTATTGGCAGCTGTCTTGAATTCTCGGGGTCTGCATGGTGCGAACTACTTTTCCACTTTTGACGCCTCCTCTGGGTTCTGGCAGATTGCTTTAGACCACGAGAGCTCCTACTTGTGCACTATGAGCACACCATTTGGACGGTACAGGTTCTTGAGGATGCCATTCGGCATTTCATCAGCTACGGAAATTTTTCAGCGGGCAATGCACACTGTTCTAGAAGACCTTACAGGAGTAGCCGTTGTCATGGATGACATTTTGGTCTGGGGAGCAACCAAGCAAGAGCATGATGCAAACCTGCAGAGGCTGCTACAACGCTGCAGAGTGGCACCTGAAGCTCAACAAAAAAAAATGCCGTTTTCTTCAGAAAGAGGTTCGCTACCTTGGACACGTCATAACCACGGAAGGTCTTCAAGTTGACCCCCAACGGGTGCAGGACATTCTAGCAGTTCCTGCCTCGACTAACTGCAAGTCCCTGCAAATATTCCTCGGCATGGTTAACTTCGTGTCTCGTTTCATACCAAATACGTCTTCGATTGCAGCCCCGCTGCGAGAACTGCTGCGTAAAGAAGTCGCGTGGGATTGGGCGGACCGACACCAGAACAGTTTCGAACTCCTGCGACAGAGGCTGATGGAAGCTCCAGTCTTGGCGTACTTCAGACCAGGAAAGCCTGTTACTTTGTCTGTCGACGCGAGCCAACACGGCGTTAGAGCTGTCCTCCTTCAAGACGGACACCCGGTTGCGTACTCGTCAAGATCCCTTACGGATTCACAACGCAACTACGCACAAATTGAAAAGGAAACTTTAGCTATATATAGTTCACGGCTGCACTAAGTTTCATGACTACATCTGAGGACAGCCCGAGGTTACTGTTGAATCCGACCACAGACCCCTTGAATTTATATTCAAAAAGCCCCTTTCCGAGTGCTCCCCCAGACTGCAAAGAATGCGTCTTATTCTACAAAGATACCCGATAACCGTTGTGGTCGGTTTGCCTTGCTGCATACCCGACCCGAAGGAATAACACGGAGCCGAGGGTTTCAACAACAAGAAACTACATTTAATTGGACATGGACAAGACGATTAACATTGCTACCGGCGCTGCCGGAGTCCAGGCAGCGACTCCCCATGCGCCGCCTCTGATCTGTCTTATCAAGGCGGCGCATCCGATGTGCGCGTGGCTGGCGTGACGTCGCCGCCACGCGGGAAAAGTTCGGCTTGAGCCTCGCAGTCGGGCAACTTGGCTTGGGAGCCGCCAGGGTGCCCACACTTCCCCCCCCTCAAGCTTCGTCCGGCATGTCGATGACGGAGACGTTGTGGGCGTCAGGGGGTGGATGGC
Source organism: Ixodes scapularis (assembly GCF_016920785.2). Lineage (NCBI taxonomy): Eukaryota > Metazoa > Arthropoda > Arachnida > Ixodida > Ixodidae > Ixodes > Ixodes scapularis. The sequence goes on along the minus strand of NW_024609868.1, from coordinate 80,419,685 downwards.
GCTGTTGGGCGGACTGACGTTTAAGTCCGGCCGGCGCCTGCTGGAGGAGCGCGGCGGCTGCTGGCGAGCGCGGCGGCTCGGTCAGCTCCGGTTGTTGTCCCAGCCGGTATCCACCACCAGAAAAGTCGAGTGTCATGCTTTCGCCTGTAATGAAATCTCGGCCCAAGATCACAGGTACCACAAGTCCTGGCATATAAAGAAATCGCTGACGTCGCTTTTTTCCATTAAACCGAATCTGCAGCCTCACGGCTCCTCCAGCTGTTATCGCTGTACCAGAAGCTAGCTGCAAACGGGTTTCGCACTCCCGGAGGCTTATCTTTTTTGCTTTGCAGAGTTCGAAAACGAAATCCCCTATGAGCGAGATAGGGGCCCCAGAATCCAAAAGTGCGGCAATGGGAAAATCGAGCAGTGATATTGTCATGCGCGGTTCAATGATGTTAGGCTCGGGCTGGATTCGACATACCGATGGAATCTGTGCCGCGGCCTGACCGCTCCCAGGGACTGCACCGGCCGTCGGCGAGTGGCTGTCTGGTTTCAGCGTCGCCGGCCGTAGTAGTTTCCCTGGTTGTTTTGGTTCCGGCCCTTTGCCGCCGTCTCGTGCCACCTCTTGTTTGTAGTGTCCAGAAGCCTTGGACACTGCTTTCGGTGATGGCCGGGCTGCTCGCACTCGTAGCAGCAGTCCGACGACAGTTGCCTGCTTAGGCCACCGGCACCGAGGTGCCCGTCGGACCGCCTCCAGTGATCGGATAAGGAACCACTATGGGAGGGCCTCCACCAGGCTTGCGACTGGCTGTTGTCAGGAGGGCTTGTTCCGTTGCGGCGGGGGTCAATGCTGCTGGGCTGCGGGTTTGCGACCGCACCGTGCCAGTTTTCGCCAGCACTTGCAGGAGCAGACTGATGAAGATGGTTCGCTTGGGTGGTGATCTCCGTTGGGCCCCAGCTTGCGATAGGGCACGGCCAACGACCTCCCACCTGTCGTGGCGACCCCCGCCCGAAACCCTCACGGGCCTCGCTGTGACCTCCGGGGACCTCTCGGGGAGAGTTAGGCGAACATACGCTTATCCCGCACGGGATATCACCATGCATGCCACGCCAACTCTCCTGGTTGACGTGGTGGGGAAGGGAGGTCTCGTTCGGACAGTCCACTTGCGTGGAGGCCTCGGGGCCCCGCCATGCGCATGCCGGTTCGAGCGCGTACTTGGCTGGTGGCGGCGGCACGTAGTTCCGCTCGGCATGAAGAGCTTCCTCGATGAGGCGGGCGCCCCGGGCTAGCTCTTCAAGGGTCTCAAAGGTGCGGTTGATCAGGTAGACGTGGTACCTGGGGTGACACTGTCTTCTGACCCGAGCTACTCTGTCCGACTCCGGTGACTTCGGGTCCGCCCTCTTGAAGAGCTCTTGCATGACCCGAACGTACCGGACCAGACTTTCATCCGGGTGCTGCGTCCTTGCCTCGAGCTCTCGGAGAATCTGCGTCGCGTAGCCTGCAGGCAGGAACTCTTCTCGAAGCCTTGTCTGGAAGTCCGCCAGGCTGGTGAAGGGGGCCTGTGACCCCAACCAGCACCTGACGCTGGCTTGCAACGCCAGCGGGACAATCCGCTCCACGATGAAGGCTTCCGAGGCACCGGAGGCAAGGTGGTACGTCTGCAGCTCGCCCAGGAAGTCTGCCACGGACTTGACGTCGTCGTACCCCATGTAGACCGGAACAGTCAAGTGTGGTCTGGGCTCTCGCGGTGGGGTTTCCTGCTGGCCAGGCGTGTGGGCCAGGCGCTGCATCACGGAGTCGCACATCTCCGTGACCTTCGTGAGCAGGTTCATTTGTGCTGCTGCGGCCATCGCGGCTTCCTGCTCCCGCGTGAGCATTCCTGCAAGCACAGAAAAAGAAACGCCCCCAAAAACCCAACACAAGCGCGCAAAACGATTGCCGCGTTCACAAAGACACGGTCACAAACACGCCAATACAACAAACGTAGACGTGACGGAAGCACGAAACAACGATAGGAAACACGGGGAATATGAAAAAGGCTTACCGAAAGAAGAAACCAAGCCCCGTGAAATTCCTGCGAGTGGGTAGCATACCACGGTTGGGCGCCATTGTGGTCGGTTTGCCTTGCTGCATACCCGACCCGAAGGAATAACACGGAGCCGAGGGTTTCAACAACAAGAAACTACATTTAATTGGACATGGACAAGACGATTAACATTGCTACCGGCGCTGCCGGAGTCCAGGCAGCGACTCCCCATGCGCCGCCTCTGATCTGTCTTATCAAGGCGGCGCATCCGATGTGCGCGTGGCTGGCGTGACGTCGCCGCCACGCGGGAAAAGTTCGGCTTGAGCCTCGCAGTCGGGCAACTTGGCTTGGGAGCCGCCAGGGTGCCCACACCGTGAAGTTCAAGGCAGGAAACACTTTGCTAATTGCGGACGCGCTTTCGCGCTTTCCAAGCAAGATCGTCTTGAAAGACGAAGAAGAGCACTTCCATGTGAATGCATTGACGTACTGTGCCTTCCTATTTCAGACGCCAAGCTGAAAAGCATGTTAGACGCAACAGAAAGGGACCCGGTGATGCTGCAACTTCGCGACTGCGCCAGCACATCATGGCCCGACTCGATGGATGACGTACCGGATGAGCTAAAACTATACTGGAACTATCGCGATGAAATTCACGTAGAAGACGGCCTGGTATTGCGAAGCAACAAGATAATCGTCCCGAAAGCAAAAAGAAATGAAGTTTTAAAGCTTTTGCACGCAGCGCACTGTGGGGAGGAAAAAATGAAAAACAGAGCAAAGGAAGTCATATATTGGCCAGACATTACGAGTGACATCACATCACTAGCACACTCGTGCACACTGTGTAAAAAATACAAACCCAGAAACGTGAAGCTGCCAATGCTTAGCCACGACGTACCGACCCTCCCTTGGCAAATGATAGGAGTCCACCTTTTTCGTCATGACGGTCATGAGTTTCTCATTGTGGTCGACTGCTACTCCTTTTTTTTTTTTTTTCTTGAAACCAAGGAATTTTGCCAAGCAACAGCGGCCACAGTGATTTCTGCCTGCACCGAAATATTTGCCACTCATGGACTGCCCGTTCGGATATGCAGCGACAACGGGCCGCCGTTCAGCAGCAAGGCGTTTAAGGACGTCTTGGCGAGCCAGCAGATCCAACAAGTATTTTCAAGTCCTTACCATCCCCGTTCCAATGGAATGGCTGAACGCGCAGTCCAAGAAGCAAAAAAGATTTTAATCAAGTGCTCTCGAGACAAAGTAGGCTTCTGTTTAGCACTGCTAGAATGGCGCAACACGCCCTAGAGATGCCCACCTCAAGTCGCCGGTACAGCGGTTAATGGGGCGCCAAACAAGAACACTGTTGCCCGTTACCCCAAGTCATATGAAACCCAAAACCGTACCAACAGAGGTAGTGACAAGTCGTCTGAAGGAAATTCGAGACAAGCAGAAGGTTTCATACGACCGAACAGTGCGCCAACTTCCTGATTTGCGACCAGGTTTCCCCGTAACCGTTTACGACAGTTTGCAGAGAACCTGGACTCCCGCGGTCATCGAAGCCACAACACATGCACCCAGGTCTTACGTAGTCACCACTGAAGATGGTAAAAAAAAATTAGTCAAATTGGACGTTTTTTAGTGATTTATACAGCGTAAGGTTGGTCTGCCAGTAGGGGCGACACTGGTTTACACTGTAGATGAGCGATTTTGCGAGTGCAGTACGACTGCTAAACTGGGGTCTGTAATGTGCTCACGCAGTAGTGATACACGACCGCACGCCGGTACGATGCTCATCCAGATCGAAACGGGCAGGGGTGGGGCTCGAACCCAGGATCCCTGGGTTCTGCAGCGCGAGCTTTCGCTCCACGCGCGTCAAGCTGGGTGTGCGCTTCAGCCCGCTCGGCCACCGATCCCCCCACTGAAGACGGTTAGAGCAAAATACGTACTAGGGAGGATTTGCGACTTCTGCTGACTAGTACTACAGTTGAAAATGCCCCGCCGGTCCACGGGAACGGAACAGCCGATACTTCGAGTCAACAGACACCTCCCGGGGACGACCAGGTTAGACACGCGCCGTCACCTGCAGATAAAAAAGCGACCGCCGGAGGTTCTAACGTTTAATCGGCTACCCCAGAGCGCAGAAGTACGCGACTACGGAGGAAACTTCAGCGATACCCAACCTCGGAACGCAAGCGACCTGAAGAGGAGGAAGATGTCATGGGCCAGTCATAATCCTGACAGTCGGCGCTGTAGCCACTAGCGCGCCGATTATATATGCTCATGCTCCGCACCTAATAGAGCAGTTCATTGCCAGACTCTGACTAGACTACAATCGCCACGAGAAGCGGCCGCCGAAATGGAAAAGGTGGAGCGGCAGACAACGAATGAGAGGAGAGCCACGTGACTGGCGCCCCGCTACGGCGAGACGCCGAAACACACTTCTTCCGAGCGAACAAGTGTGTTTCAGGTCCTCGCCGCTGAAAAAGCTCTGCGCTGTCGTCCAGGTTACCCGATAAATGGCTCTTTGATGCTGTGTGCTGCCAGATCCTCGCGCTCCAAATCTGCGACCGGGGACTCAATGGCGCCGTCGTCAAACTGCCAGACTTTGTGAGTATAGAGGAGGCTATGGCACGTCTCAAAGCCAGGAGCGCGGGCTAGCCGCGCTTATAGCTTTGGCTGTATAGTCTCAGCTTAAAGGTGAAGGGAGTATAGCACCTTCTTGCTCCTTCTGCTGGGCAAACGAGCGTAAAGGGGTATTCACACGGGGAAGAAATCACTCCCTTTGCTCCCCGGAATGCGCATCACGTGGTAACACCGTCACGCTTTTGCGCGAACCCGCGCTGACGTAGTCATTCCAGGGGGAGGGGGAGTTTTTGTTGGGGCCGCACAAACACTCCCCGCCTTGGCGCGAGATGTCAAGATTTTGCTCACGGAGATGCCGGCGGTGGCATCGGGATCGCCTAACGAGTTGGGGCTTGCGCTGTGGCGCATGTCGTCCGAGGCACCCGAAAGAGTCTTCGATATTCATCAATGCCATCCTCAAGTAAATGACTGATTTAGTGGTTTTCGATAACGCTCAGCAACTTTCTAATTGGAATCATATGTCTATTTCCACTAATTAAAAAGTTAATTAACAAGTTTTAATTATCTGGCTAATTAGTAGGTTTTTGGCAATTCCTGACGTCCGCCGTGGCTGGTAGTTTGTTCCCGAAGAGAGTTTCTTCTTTTTTCAATCGCCCTAATTTTTAGGATTTTTGAAAGTCTTCGCAAAAACACCCGGTATATATATATATATATATATTATTTTACTTTTTTTCTGTTGCATCCACCCATTCAAGAAGCATCTTTTATTTAGCAGGAAGCAGTTCGTCGCCTTCTGCATCTACAGCGCTGATGCCATAATCGCGTATCGACGTTTCATGTACGCCTCCAATTTTTTTTATTCTCGTCAGCGCGCACACAGCCCTGTTGTCGAGGGCGCAACCGCTAAATGTATCTGATAACACTGATATCCCTTTCGGCTTCCGCCATTCGTGTGAATGCTTGAGTCGGGGTGGGAGTCTCGCCGGTTCCGCCGATCACTGACGTCACGCACATCTTTCCCCGAAGAGTATCCCTCGAGTGAATACCCCTTAGAAGGAGACTGACAGGGTATGTATGCTTGCCGAGGTTTTCATTTGAACATGACCTAGAAGGGCCCAACTACCCAAAACACAATTTGTGGCTCGAAATTCGTTTTCTTTCTTCCCGAAAAGCGCCGTTCGAGAATTGGCTGGTTTCAGTCGCGCTCACTCTCTTTTCCATGGTCACGTGGCGTTCCTACAGACCGACACGCGGAGCGGCTCTGTTTACCAACACGGCCAGAAGGCCGCGCATGCGCAGCAGCTATGTGGGCAAAATAGGCCAGGCTCTCCGTGTTTTCGCCATTGCGTTCTATATGGCGTGCGCTTGTTGTTGACGTTGTAGGGACGCTTCTAGCTTTATTTGTGCGTCGTATTTTCTGCCAACGTATGTCGTATGTTATGCCCGACTATTTGAGCCCGCTACTCGAGCCTGAACGGCAGCGGTATCGAGACAAACTGTTGCTGGACGGCGTCGCCTTAGACGATCCGTACGCCGCTAACAAGGCCTGGTGCAGTTCCGACGCGAAGTTGCTGCCACCGACGTTGACGGCTCACGTCGTCGTTTATTTGGTTTTTTCGCCAAGCCAGTTGACGGCCGACACGGTGCAGGCGTACAAGTCTCTCAAGGCCTGCGCTTACTTCGAGCCGGTTTCCGCACTGCCGGCGGGATCAGCCGACTTTGGGTCTGCTGAAGTGTAATTAATTATTAATTAAATACACACAGCGTCTTCGAGTCAAGGTATGATAGTTTTCCTACCCTCACGACTACAAGGCATGACAAGCGGTAACGCTTTGTCCGTTCTCCACTCTTGGCGGTAACACGTTACAAGAAACGGCGTTACCGGTAACGTGTTACTTTTTTCATTAACGTAGTAACTTACTCGTAATTTTTTTTTAAACAGTAACGGGTAACGTATTTACGTTGCTATTTCAAGTAACGGGTAACGTAATTACAGTACCATTTCAACTAACTAATTTCTGAGTTTTCTGCGCTTTTCACTGCGTTTTTTCACGTTAGTATTTAGGTAGGTGAAACCGTAAAAGTGATAAAGTAATTACGTTCAGTGTCTGCATTAACATAATGTTTCTTAAAATATGATTTTACGCATGCCTGTACTGTCAAAACAGTAAAACGAGTTAAATCATAATTCAAAAAGTAACCGTGGTAGAGAAAGAAAAAAGTGACAGGAGGACAAAGTTTCAAACTCAGCTAAACGTGTTAAATAATGGGGCAAAGGCAAACCATAACAATTTGTGACCGCCCCGGGGGCGCGCATGACCAATCACCCTAAGCATTCCTAGCACGCGTTGAACAGCTGAATAATGGCGCCATCTAGTTGGGCGGCGCGAAACTTTATCGGCCGCATCAGGAGACAGTGCTCGCTCCGGGTGACGTGACAAACGGTGCACGCAACTTCGTCATCGTCGTCAGCTTCACACGCAAAAGAAGCGGAGGAACGAAAAAAAAAACTAGGTAGGGGCGATAGCCACGTGACTTCTGGAAACTCCCTCATCCTTCCCATTTCTCCATCCTTCTCGGTACGCGTAGTCGCCATGAATCTCCGTGCTCAGGTTTCGGTTTCAGAGCAGTCCGTTTTCTTGCTTTATGAAAAAGATACGTGACTCTACAGCAAAATGTTGATTGAGTAGCGGCCCGACACCATAATAAATCGCCTGGCAAAAAACGAATTTCGGAGGCCACGCTCTAGGACGCGATTGGCAGTGGAGCACCCGCTCGTGGCATTCGCGGAATAATAGTTGGTGGTACTTGTAAAAAAAACGCCAGACGGTGATTTTTTATCGTGCAACTTTAGAAAAAGGTAAGACGCCTTTTTTGCACGCCAGTATGGGGCAGGCACGTGATGACAGAGATTACGTCCCCACCGACTAGACCGCGTAGACGACCTCAGCTTTTTCTTTTTTTATGCTCATCATGGGGGGTTCTCCTCTCCATTACTCCGGCATTTCTCCTCGCGTTCTATTGTTGTTGTTTTTGCTTTGTTTTTTGTTGTTGTTTTTCTAGAAGCTTATGTAAGCATTGAAGCTATGCGACAAGAGATTAAGGGAGAGGAGGAAACGAGAGCGCGCGGGGAAAGCTGAATGCCGAACTCGGTTGGAATTATTAGAGCAGTGGTTCTCAAATGGGGGTCCGCGAAGGCATTCTAGGGGTCCGCGAAGTTCTATTTTTCTAAATTGAGACGAAACGTTCCAGTTTTCGGGTGCGTTTCCTCGTGTATATGTCAATAAGAGAAGTTTACTTCGCACTAGCCCTTAATTATATCAATTTATTCAATCACTATCATAATTAAACTATACTTCCCCTTCCCAACACCACGAACGGGGTCCATCATCATCTCCGCCGATTCACAAGGGGTCCGCGAAACATCAATGGCTGGGAACCACTGGATTAGAGGGTAGACGCAAAGCTGGCCGCCTTTGTCTACACTCATACTTCAAACACGTTCCGTTGCCAAACGAAAAGAAAAGAGGAGGAGGAGGGGCATACCCTCCTCTCCGTACCCAACTCTCCTCCTCCTCAAGAGCTGCGCTCTAATTCGGCATTACAGGGAATTGTAAACGTCTTTCATTTTTTTTAGACCGCAGCTCTATGGCACCCATTCCGGCTTGAGCGGCATCGCCATCGCCGTCGGCGTGACCGCGCGCTGCATTATGGGACGTTTCCCATAATAACGTCACATGTGACGTCACGTGTGACGACACGAAATCACTCGTGAAGGTCACGACCTTCGTGAAGCATTCACGAGTGACGTCACGAGGGCGGAGAGAGGGAGGAGGAGGTTGGAGGAGTAGAGAGGGATGGGAGAAGGAGAGGGTACGGAGGAAGAGGAGGGGCATACCCTCCTTTCCGTACCCTCCCGTCCTCTTCCTCAAGAGCTGGGCCCTACTTTGGCATTAAAGGGAGTTGTAAACGTCTCAATTTTTTCCTCATTAATAAAAAAGGTAATAATAAAAAAAATTATCTTTGCGACAGAAACCCTGCTTGATTGCCAAAGGTGCTAACAGTTCACGGTTTACGCAATAGGACATAAAATATACAGGATCTTTCTTTCTTTTTTTTTTCTTCATGGCTTTATAATTATTATTTTTTACCCAGGGGAACGTAATATAGGGGGTTAATCGTCGCAATAAGGTAGAATATTTAACTATTATTTGGTAAATAAATTTATAATCAGCGAAGATAGATATATGGTTCCGAATTCAAAATTGCTGGGCGTCACCGAAAATCACCAAATCGGGAAATTTTATTGAAGCGTGTGGGAGGCGCGGCGGTGGTACGCTAAAGTTTGCCAGTCGTGCAACAAGCGCAAATCTGGTGACGGAAAAACACGGATGACAAGCTTACCATGCGCGTGCTTTCCGCCATTCGAGGAAAGTTCGACCCGCGGATCATGCATATGGACGACACGGTAGCACTTCTCTTTTTGCCGTGATGCAACAAACAAAAGCAAGATCCGGAAATTTAGTGCAAGCAACGACCGCGTTAATTCAACTTGTTCCACGCGTACACGACCCTAGAACGAAAGCAGCGCTTGATTTGCTGTATCGAGTTCTGGCAACGGGCCATCAGAATCGGGAATCGAGCACGCACGCGAACTGATGGTTGTTTCCCAAAGAAATGTGTTCGATATAGATTGCCAAACGCGATCGAGATGCAGGATGTCGAACATATCATGGAAAGTAACCCACCCACGGCGTCGTGTATCTGGGCAACCTTGTATACATTGTCGAAAAGGCTATTCGGCGGCCTCTGATTCCAGCCAATGCCACGTATATGTACAGGGCGCTCTCGTACGCTATTCGTGAGTAAACAAAGGTCGCACGAATAAGCCAGTCAACAGAGTGCCATGGAACTTTTGACGAGGATGTTTTCACGTGCATTGTTCATACTCAAATTTTGTGAGTGTATGGGTTTCTGACAAATAAATTCAAGGAAATAAAAACTCGTATTTTCCAAATTCATGGAAGAAGAACAGAAGCTAAACGTCGGGTTGCCGCTGCTATCTCATATATCAGTAAAAACGAAAAAAAAAAAAAAAAAAAAAAGCTCTACGGTGTTTTTATAAATGAAGACCCTAAAGCAGATCCTAGCGTGTGTGTGGTATACCGTACACGAGTAGCAGCGTGAACCAGTGTTGCGGAATGGGCACCCCCATTCCATTCCAATTCCATTCCGGGGAATTAGTTTTCGATAATTCCATTCCTTTCAACTCCTAGGAATGGAGACACTGGGCCCATTCCCACTCCTGGAATGGCCGAATCGTTCCATTCCATTCCTCTAATTCCTAAATATTAATAGTGTCAATTAGCATCTGCATTGCATTGCAGGGTTGGGCAGAAATGTTCAAAAATGTATTTTGAAATACAAACACTGGGATAGATGAAAATAGTTGCTCAAAGTCTCAAATATATCTGTAAAAAATGTATCGCGATACGTATCGGAAATACATTTTAAAAAGAGGCACAAAGTCTTTGGAAACATACAAATACCAGAATACATTTTAGGGAGAGCAGAAATATAAATACTGATAATGCAATACATTTTTCAAATTTCTTTGAGACTCCAACTGAGATGAGGTTTTAAGCTTGAAGTGAAAGTTTTTTTGTTGACCCGAAATTACTTTCCCGCAGGCTTGGGCCTTCGCCTTAAAGGTAGTGGTTCCGGGCGTAGAGTCTTCAATGGGTTCAAAAAACGTTCCATCATGGATTGACCGCGCTCCCCTTCCTGTCATCCTGTCTGTCTGACCAGTGATGCGAAAAGATTTGGACCACTCAATAAATTTAATCAAAACATCACCACTTCCCTGCCCAATAAGGGTGCCTCCGTCAGCACTGATAACTTGACGTCACGGTGGGATGAACTAGTATTGTTAGTATTCTTGTATCTGTAGGTGTTGTTTTGAACATGAAACTTTACCCACGCTGCTGTATGAAAGTACAGTACGTACTTTCATTGTAGGTGACCTCGTTGAAGACCATGCAGGCAGTCGCATTTGGAATTTTTGAGAAAAGTGGACCACCTGAAGCATCCTGAAGCACATGTCTTATCTTCGGTTACGGTTGAAAAATTGATACTGTGGCATCCCTGTTGTGACGGTCATACCTGCCGACCCTCCACCTCCAACGCATAAATGGCAGTCCTCAAGTTTCGCCTAGCATCGTTCAAACAGAGACCTCGTGGATTGCGACCTGAGATGGCCGGCAGAGGTTCGAGCCCTCCGAGAAACAGCGCGCTCGATACGAGTCCCAGGTGTATGAAGTCTGGGTCCGCACAGCGAGGCCACGTCTGGCCTCCTTCCTGGGTATCGGATCACCAGAGCTGCGGGTCACGTTCACGTCAACTGAAGACGTACCCTTGAGCCTTGCAATATTACAGGCGCAGACGCATCCGGATATGTGTTCAACTTCACTGGTGAAAGGCGCCACTGTCGCCCCCCCCCCCCTCCCTCCCCCATATTGTCTTTGCTTTGACGGTTTTTTTTTATTGATTTTTTTTTTTTGCGTACAAGTCTGTTAGGGCCTTACGCCGGTTCGCAGTTTCCCGCTCATTTTATCTCCGAACAACTGACTCGCTGACTGGCTCGGTATAGCTGAACGTAAATAAATAAATAAATAAATATAAAGAAGTTGGCCCATTCCATTCCGGGCAAAAGGCATCTAATTCCATTCCCATTCCATTCCCGTCAACGTTGCCGCCATTCCATTCCCATTCCATTCCGGGGTCGCGAAAATGCGGAATGATTCCGGAATCATTCCAAGTCCGGAGTGGCAACTCCGCAACACTGGCGTGAACCCGACGAGGTTTGTTTCTCATTTCGTCCCGCGCATGTTTTTTTTTTTTTTTTTAGAAACCTGCATTTGCGAAATTTGAGTATGATCAATGCACCACCTATAAACACCCCTGTGAAAAGTTCCACGGCACTCTGTTCACTGGCCTATTTATACGAATATTTCATGAAAGAAAAGCGCTGGAGGACGCCCTGTAAAAGAGAAGACCTGCGCATGGCGTCGCCGCTAAGTGCCGCGTGGCTCGAAGAGATCGATGGCCGTTTGAAGGCACGGCATAAATCGGGTTCTTAACGTATCGCGCTAGGATTTACTACAAAGGTTCCTAAAGTTGGTGGAAGCGTTCACTAAAATTATAGAAACACTGGCTCACCCGAATAAATAATTTTAAAAAAAATGTTTCCCTTTACTTTGCATGTACACTAAAAATATTATATTATATTGTATTATATTATATCATATTGTGGCGCTAATTTGGGCCAAATGAAGTAAATAATGAATAAGCCAATTCCAATTTATTTTCGTCGCAAAAAATGTTTCAATCGTGGTAAACACCAAAATAGCCAACAACAGTTTTCGGATTATTTTTAGATGAAAGGCTTAACGATAAGTTTTCCATAAAATAAACCAGTTTTCATTTCCCTTTCTTTTGACTTCCGAGGTTTCATGTATTCCTACTCTCAATGAATGAATGCACCATTTGGCCCACACGGTAGATCCCCGACCGTTCCCACAAGCGGCAAACGCGCTGATCCTCGACGAGAGACGTCGCAAAGCGGCGGACGCGTCCGTCTTGGCGTCGCCACGTGCTCACGTCGCGCTCGTCGTGATACGTCCGCCCCTCCCCCCCCCCCCCCCCCCCCTCGCTACGCCATTGGCGCTGTCGACGATGGTGTCGCAAAGGTATAGGCGGCGCTGCGTGAATCCACTATACTCGTTTTCAGCTCAAAAACCGTAACAAAAAAAAAATTTTTTTCGCGGAGCATTATTAGTTGTTTTTTTTTAATAAAGAATTAAGATATATTGTCATGAATGACAATTGATGAGATGATAATTGAAGAAACTAAACCTTTAATGGGGCGAACTTGTGCCCAAAACAAAAACAAACAAAAAAAAAGGAAACAGAAGATAACAGCACAGCGTCGCGGGCGTCGATGGAAGCGTAACAGCAGGATCGTGCCGCTGGGGCGAGACTGACTCCGCATTGGCACGCGGAGCCCTATGTACGTACGCGCGTGGAATTCTGGAACAATCGGCGTAGAAGGTTCGACGCGGAGAGCATTCGGACCTAGAACGAGCCCCAACGGGATTCTCAAATTTACCAGAACACGAAATCGCAAGAATAAATAAAAGACACGTCGCTCCCCGGCCGTGGCCTAACGATAACCGTTAGGCCACGGCCGCGCTGCCTACTTCGCCAGCTGCGTGCGCGGCATAACTCCCTTCTTTAAAAAGGGCATGCACCACAAAACAAACCAAATAAAATAAAAAGAACGGCAAACTAAAGAGTCATTTATAACACATAAGGTCCATAGTCCTATCGAACGTAGTACGGCCTCAGGCGCACGACATGGACGACTTCAGGTCGTGGTGGGCGGCGTGATGATGTTCTTGTTCCGTCGGGCACCACCTCGTAGTTCAGCTCACCCATGCGACGAAGTACCTTGTATGGTCCAAAGTACCGTTTCAGCAGTTTCTCACTGAGGCGGCGGCGACGGATGGGCGTCCACACCCACACTCTGTCTCCGGGCTGGAAGCAGACGTCCCTGTGACGAAGGTTGCAGCGGCCCGCGTCGACGCGTTGCTGTTTTTGAATCAGGAGTCCGGCGAGCTGGCGGACTTCTTCAGCCCGTTGAGCAACCGCCTGGGCGTCGTCGCTGCCATTGTCATGCATGGCTCATGGGGCAGCATGGCATCCTGCATGGTCGTTACCTTCCGACCATGTATAGTGGAAAGGTGTGAATCCAGGTGGTCTACTGAAACGCCGTATTGTAGGCGAACGTGACGTAGGGCAACACCTCGTCCTACGTCTTGTGCTCTACGTCGACGTACATAGAGATCATGTCGGCGATCGTCTCGTTGAGTCGCTCCGTCAGCCCGTTAGTCTGCGGGGGGTACGCAGTGGTACGACGATGGCTGGTGTGATTGAGCCGGAGGATTTCTTGGGCCATCTGTGCCATAAACGATGATCCTCGATTTGTAATCAGAACTTCGGGAGCGCCGTGCCGGAGGACGATGGACTCGATGAAAAACTTGGCGACTTCCACAGCAGTCCCTGAAGGGAGGGCTTTTGTTCCGGCGTGCCGCGTGAGATAATCTGTGGCGACGATTATCCAGTGGTTTCCCGACGTTGACGGCGGAAAAGGGCTAAGTAGATCTATTCCGATCTGCTGGAGCGGTGCGGTCGGGGGAGCAATTGGCTGTAGGAGACATGCCGGCTTCGTCGGCGCTTTCTTACGTCGCTGACACTCGTAGCACGATCGGATGTAGAGGTGGACGGCTTTGGGGAGCTCTGGCCAGTAATACTTTTCACGAATACGGGCCAGTGTTCGGCTGTAACCGAGGTGTCCGGACGTCGGGTCGTCGTGACATACTTGAAAGATCTCCTCCCGAAGGTTGGTCGGGATTACCAGCAAACCACGGTGTGTCGCTGTCCCCGAAGTTCTCTTTGTAGAGTACACCTCGTCGAAAGGCGAAGGTCGGCTGCACTCGTGAGAAGACACGTGGCACGGTACTCCCACCCCCTTCTAGGCGCTCGATTAATGCGCGCAGCTCAGGATCGTCTTGCTGACGTCGTGCCGTGTCGTCAGTGTTCACTGTTCCTAGGAAGCACTCGTCGTCATTGTCGTCGCTGCAGCCGGAAGGGGTTTCGACGGGGGCTCTGGACAGGCACTCGGCGTCACTGTACTTGCGGCCTGACGTGTAAACCACAGTCATGTTGAACTCTTGTAGTCGGAGACTCCATCGAGCGAGGCGTCCTGACGGGTCCTTGAGGTTCGCAAGCCAGCAAAGCGAGTGGTGGTCCGTCAACACGCGGAACGGGCTCCCGTACAAGTACGGACGAAACTTCGTGATAGCCCAGACAACCGCAAAGCATTCTTTCTCAGTCGTGGAGTAATTTTTCTCCACCTTGGACAGTGTCTGACTTGCGTAGGTGATGACTCGCTCGATGCTTTCTTACACTTGGACCAGTACTGCGCCCAGTCCCGCGTTACCTGCGTCCGTGTGAATCTTGGTTTCCGCATCCTGATCGAAATGTCCAAGCACAGGAGGAGTCTGGAGTCGTCGTTTCAGCTCGCCGAATGCCTGCTGCTGCTCCTCGGCCCATTCGAACTTCTCAGCGTCCTTCCTGCCAGGCACCTTCTAGAGTGTAATAATTGTAAAGCCAACTGGTCTGAAACGGAAGTGATTCTCAAAGAACGTAATGATATGAAACGTGTAGTCCAAGAAACGATTCGTATAAAAACGTCTGGCACCTGTACAAATCAGGCGTCACTGCAGTTTGGGAACGAATGTAAACAATTTCTACGCATGTAAAGTTCTTTTTTGTTTATATGTGTATCCTTGGACTTGTTCGAGAAAGTCGCAGTGTTTATCCATTTGTGGTTCGTGGTAGGAGGGCAATGTCGTTCTCAGTTTTGGAGATCGCCCCAGTTCCGGCTGTTAGCAGTGTATAGTATTGTTTCTTTGGACTAAGTGATTTGTTAGAGGAAACGCACCTTTGAAGGTCAAACCCTTTCTTTGTGTTCAGTAGCGATTTCACCTACGTTCGCCGGGTGGCGGTGGTTATGCTAGAATGTGACCCACTGTGTGAGTGTCTCACAGCCGAGGTCAAGGGAGATAAGAGAAGGTTTACCCAAGTGTCATTGTCCTCTTGTCATGTGTGTGTGTGTGTGTGTGTGTGTGTGTGTGTTTTTTGTAGAGTGGGCGTTGGAGATGTGGTATATAAAGCGTGTACGAAATAAGCTTTGCAGCTGAGTTTGAGACGTTGCCTCCTATTTTACTACCTTCTGTTGTGTTCTCTTTTCTGCCCCAGTCTTAGGTTTACAAGCATGTTCAACTTACACCAGCTCGCCTGCACTCTGACTATTTTTTCCTTCGTGAGGTTTGTGAGCAGTGCAGAAATTTTAGCGAAATCCCGAACGAAGGACGCCGAGAGTTCGAATGGGCCGAGCAGACAATGATATCTTAAATTATATATATGCTATCTTATCAATACACGTTTCAAATGCCAAAAGCATGGCTTCTTCCTCCGACAACCACATCTTGAAAGAACTACTTTGCGCAGCGTATGAAAAATGCGCAAAACTTCCTTTCTTTTTCTTGACGTGAAAACGAGAACAGTGACGACGTTGGGGAAGGGGGGGGGGGGGGAGGGGGGGGGGGCGATGCGCGGGCTTCCTTTTCTATGTGGTATTGGTGCAACATTTTCGCGGCCTCCGATCAGCGTTTGGGCTATGGTGCCTGGAACGCGACTCCGACTGGTGTGTTTAGCGTCCTGTGATGTTCATAGATCGAAAATGGTCCCGAAGTGGCAACAAATGACGTCACAGAAGCCGGAGTGTTATGCTATTGGATTTCATTTTTCATTCAATTTCATTTCACTACCTTAAGAGCCTCTCGAAAAAGGCAATACATAAGGGGAATGTGAAAATCATTTTTCTATGATTAAAAAAAAACACGAAAAAAAAAAAGAAGAGAGTGTCAGAAAAGCTCATTATTAAACATTATTCGAACGAGTCTAGAGATCTAATGCGAAATCATTTGTAGGTACTACTAGTTACCAAACTTGAGGGCTGGCTATTTAGATCTGATATGCATAATGGAAGGGTTGAGCACCTTAATGTGTTGGCTTAGCAAAAAATCGGTTCCACATTGCAGAGGTGATCGAGGCGAGAGGAAATATGGTGGGCCGGAGAATAAAAAGTTCGGGGAGACGACGGGTTATAGTACAATCTGTGCATGAAAGAGAGCCGGTATATTTTCCTTCGGATGTCGAGACCTTGTAGGATAGTTTTAAACAAGAGATCGTTTTAAAGATAAGATGGTAGTCCAGGAGTAGTTACGAGTGATAAAACGAGTAACACGGTTTTGATAATTTCCGATTGGTTAATTAAATAGCTTTGACGAGGGTTTCATATCAGTGAAGCATAATCAAGCTTAGTTTTGACTAACGTTATATAAGTTAAAGGTTTAGCAAAGGAGTTCACGAGAAAATACGCCTTTTTATAAATCCTAATGTTTTGTTATCTTTAGAAAAGATGTAGTTGACGTGACTCTTTTATGAAAAATCTTCGGAGAGGTACACACATAAATATTTAAATGTGTTCAACCGCTCATTGTCGCCACATAAAATAGAATATAAAAAAGCAACTTCATACTGTGATCTCGATGATGACATCATTTTAGATTTATCCGAATTCATGGTCATGAGCCATGAATAACACCAAGCTGTTAATATTTCTAGATCTTGTTGCAAGGTTATGCAGTCATTAATAGAAGAAATATTTTGATTGAGCACAAGGTCGTCAAATTATAATCGGCCAGTAGAGGACAAGAAAGAGACAATATCATTTATATAAATTAGGAAAAGTAGCAGACCTAGAACCGAACCCTGAGGGTCGCCAGATATGACATTCAGAGGAGTGGAAGTGGCATTATCGACCATCACAGATTGAGCACAATGTAACCAGAAAGCTTGAATCTAGGAAATTCTGGTTTTGGATATTATTCTGTTATGGGGAACTCGGCCGAAGTCTTTTGAAAAGTCAATGAAGGTTGCATCTGTTTTTCTGAAAGAATGCAGATTAGTACGCAGATCATTGGTTAGTTCAAAAAGTTGGGTAATACAAGAAAGTTTCTAACGAAAACTTTGTAGATTAGAGAACAAGTTGTTGTTATCCAGATGTGGCATTATGCTGCTGAACACAATATGCTCTAAACATTTACATGAAACACTAGTCAATGAAATACGCCTGTAATTAGTTAGATAATTTAAATTTCCCAATTTGAAGACGGGGACTACGTTAGCGTTTGACCAGTCAGACGGCAGTTGGGATAGTTTAAGAGATTGCTAAAAAAAAACTAGACACAAAAATTCGAAGGAAAGCGGTTAATGACATTACTTACCTCTATAGAGAGGTAAATATATTCCATGAGCGTGAGGCATTCAGAGGTAGGTAAACGTGGGACCGGGAACGTTTCACGAGTAAAAATTCCACCAAAAAAGGCATTGAAATTAAAAGCAACAGCTGGGGGGGATAGCAAGTTACGTTGTGAATCGGGAGTGGGTAGGTTGGCACCTCTCGGTTCAAGATTGATAATCGACCAAAACTTCTTTGGGGTTTGAAAAAATGCTTTCTTCAAATCGTCGTTGAAATATTTGCGTTTTGCTATCTCGATCTTATCTTTGAACTCTTTGGAGAACGCTAAAAAATTAAGCCACGTGGACTCCTTGTTTAACTGCTCAGCCTTGAGGTATAAACGTTCCTTTTTATTTAACATCCGTTTCATTTTCACGGAAAGTATTTTTTATGGAATGAACTGATTCACAGAGCTAAGCAAAGCTTGGTTGAATAAGGTCCAATTGGTTTAGACAGAACAATTATTGAACGCGTTTTTAAGACCTGCCAAACGCCTTAATAATAGAAGAGTTTAAATTCTCTAGGTCAGCTTTTGGGTAGTCCCAAATTGCTTATAGGTTGACCTTCGTTTGACCGGAACCTTGACCGATAGAGCGATGTTTATAACGCATGATAGCTAACTTGCGATAGGAGTTGAATAAAAGAGACGCGTTCAGGGGGTTATGCAAAATAGGTGTAATGTTCAACCACCATGTGTCGGCTCGAGAACACTTTAATGCAATCAAAATGCAGAGAGACGGTTAATGGAATCTAGACACTTTGAATGTTTGCTGCATGCGGGAGAAACTGTTCACTTCTTCAAGTTAATACCTGGGAAGTTAGAATCACCTTCCAAAAAACGACACTATTTGTTCTCTTCTTGACCCGGATTACGGCATCCTCCAGCGCGGTGATGCCAAGAAGAGCGGCACCGAACGCGTGACCGATAAAAATCGGAGGTGAGTACTAAAAATATTCTTAGTTTAGAGTATTAAATTTTTTTTTTTTGGTTTAGATGCAGTACATCGAGAATATTTTTGGTGTTTCGTATGGTCCACGACAATGAAATATACTGTGAACAAGGACGCGCGAAATGAGAGCATTGCAGAAAACGATCGAAGGCAGCTCCCTCCGGCTTGCACATGCTTATAAAAGTATTAATTGAGGATCCCGTGTCGACGAGTGTTTGGTTAGAACTGAAAACAGGGAAGTCGAGATGGGCCTTTTGCCGGAACGAGTCGATCAATGATTCAACGATTTGAATTCGATGCATCAGCATATTTCAGCAATAAAAGTTTCTTTTCAGCTTCCTGGTGTACTAACTTGCAAAATAAGAAAACTCCACTCGCGTTGTGACGGTCAACCTAGGTTCTCGGCTCTCTGCTATCGCGCAGGAGATTGCGATTAAGGAAAACCGATAGGACTAACTTTTCGACAATTTCCAGCCAATTTCCAGGCGGTTGTAATGAGCCTCCAACTAAGTGTTATAGACTATTAAAAATAGTCGATGTGACCACCACCAAATATCAGGGTTACCTGCCAATAATAACAACCAAAAAGTTACAAGCTGAAACAGCGATTCTCACGAGAAAACTTGCACCGACCTTACCAACGTATAGGTCATGTTCATCGACGGTACAGCGTTAAGTTCGGTGCGCGCTCTACATTCACGAAATGCTCCGAGCACACTCGAGAGGATGGCGTCGGGGAACAGACTTTTCTGTTTACGAACACAACCCACTGCCGCCGGAGGTTTTTGTCATTTGGAAAGCGATGGAGTTATAGGACATTGCAGCGCAATTGCCTCGTCGGATCCCGAGCGCGATACAGATGTCCTCCGATAATATTCGGAGCTTTCGGTGTTATTCCTGCAGCCTATTACTGAACAATGGTGTCCCGATGACCGGGCAATTGTCGTCATTGAATGCGCTAGCTCCAATTAAGTCTGCAAGTAAAGAAATAAAAAGAAACCGCGAAGAAAACAAGTGAGCTTGGAGCAACACAGGCGTCCAAGGCGCATCCGGGTCTTCCGCCCGTTCCTAACTAACCAGCAAGGAGGAAAGCGCCGGTAGCCCTTTCCCCTTTTCTATCTTGCCCTCCTTCAGCAAAGCGGTCTATAGAGTGCAGAATGATGAATTTGTTCTGTTAAAACTTAAAAATATTGTTGTGGCGGTGCTGCGAATGGGAAGACGACGAAAAGGAAGACAGGAAGAAGGCGCGAGAAAAAGGACGGATGGCGATGAACGTTGAACGCCGAACGCTGGGATTTTAAACCGTCTTGATTTTCTTAACAATTGGTGTCAGAAGTGGGATTATGGAAGATCCCAACACCTCTCAGCCTGACCTGGTGATGAGAGCGATCGGCGCGCTACAAGCTTCGTTGGCCAGCTTGCGAGAGGAGCAGAATCGTCACCGAGACGAAGACCGGCGAGCTTTAGCAGAGCTACGTCGGGAGGTTTCCGCGCAACTCCAGCATCAACCTGGGACCGGGTCGTCACGCCAATCCACGGGACACCGAGGAGCGCTGCACCCACCATCGCGGTCCGGCGAGACTACTGAAGGTACGAGCGAAGGCGGCACTGCTAGCGCGGCAGATCTCTCCTTGCAAGCCCCAGCAGAAACCGAAAATGATAACAGACAGCAGATACTACCTTCGGGGGATGCTTACGAACAGCTGGCTTTGGCGTCGCAGAAGATGATTGTCAAGCTCGACACCTATGATGGACGCAGCCCCTGGAATGCCTTTCAAGTGCATTTTGATCTCGTCGCAGACTTAAATGGTTGGACTACCGCTTCGCGAGGAGCGTTCCTGGCATCTACACTCCGAGGACCAGCTTTGGAGCTGCTTCAGAACCTTCCTCCTGGCAACCAGCGGGACTACAAGGCGCTTGAGGAAGCACTCGAAGGGCGCTTCGGTGAGAAGCACCTCGGGCGGCTCTACCACGCCACTCTCCGAACGCGGATACAAGGACGAAACGAATCGTTGTCTGAACTGGCCATTGACATCGAGAGGCTTACGCGACTCTCGTATCAAGGCTGCACAACTGCGACACTGGACTCTGTGGCTGTGGGACACTTTTTAGACGCAATCGGAGACACTGAAGTACAACAGTTTGTCCGCCTGTCGTCACCTGCCTGCATGCGTGACGCTGTTGCACGAGCTATGGAGGTGGAGGCAACGACGAGGGCAGTAAGAGCCACCCGGCGGGTCACAGTGCCAGGTGGTTATCAGCCAGGCACGTCATCTGCTTTACCTCCAGTGCCGCTTCTCAACACGGATCGGCAAACTTCTCACGAGGCAACAGGGATGCCACCTCATCAGAGGCCATCTCCAACATGCTGGCGCTGCGGCCAAAAAGGCCACATCCAGAGATATTGCAGCTGGCGTAGTAAAGAAGAAAAAGGCTATTCCACTCCGGAAAACTAATTCCAGCCGAGCTTACCGGCCAAATCTCGGCTGAGAAAGAAAAGAGAGAGCCGGTCCCAACGCTGCAAGTTCAAAAGTTACGAGCTGACAAAGACGGGCTTTTTGTGGATGGGGAAATACAAGGCGTACCATGTAAGATGCTTGTTGACACCGGAGCCAACGCCACAATCGTAAGAACTGATGTATATGAACGAATAAAGACACCCGTAACATCATACAAACGCCTTTCTGGGTGCTCACTGCGCACTGTCACAGGAGAAACAGCGCCAATCACGGCGTCATGTGAACTTACATTTCTTTTTGGCACGCAAAAGTTTGTGCAAGTTGCCTTTGTGGCTGGAATATTTGAGGAATGCATCCTTGGACTCGATTTTCTACAGGCGAATGGTTGTTCACTGGATCTCAAGAGTCACACATTGGACGTAAGTGACGAACACGTCATCTTGTACAGCCAACGAGCAATTTTAGAAAACGGCGGGGGATTCCTTCTATGCTCCAAGTCCACTTTGATTTCTCCACAAAGCGAAAACGTTGTCTGGGTGACGGACGGCAATAACTGCTCGGATGGTATTGCGGTCGCTGAAGGAGACGCCACGTGCGATACTGTTCCAGGAATCATGATAGCAAGAACGCTAATAGATTTCGGCAACAAAAAGGTTCCTATCCGCATTGCCAACCTAACGGATAAACCTATCCACCTAAAGAAGGGGTGTCGCATTGCGAAGTGGTCCCGTGCTGTGAGCTTTACTCCCCCACGAAAGGATCTTGTCCATATGACACAAGAGGAATTGCCGGCTTCCTTGCTGGATCTAGCAGACCGCTCCAAATGCCACCTTGATCAAGCACAACAAGCACATCTCCTGAGTTTACTCAACGAATACAGAGATGTGTTTGCTTCTTCTTTGGAGACCGGACGGACAGGCGCTGCTCAACACCGCATCGATACAGGAAATGCAGCTCCGATTAAGCAACAGCCCCGGCGAATTCCGTTGGCAAAACGTAATGAAGTCGGCCAGATGATCCAAGATATGCAACAACAAGATGTTATTGAGCCTTCATCGAGCCCGTGGGTGTCGCCGGTCGTCTTGGTAAAGAAAAAAGATGGCAGCACGAGGTTCTGCGTTGACTACCGACGATTGAACGATGTGACCAAGAAGGACTCCTATCCACTCCCTAGGATTGATGACACATTCGACGCGGTTGTGGGGTCTTCCTGGTTTTCCACATTAGACCTCAGGAGCGGATACTGGCAAGTTGAAATGGACACAAGAGACCGCGAGAAGACGGCATTTTCTACTGGAGATGGTCTGTGGCAATTCAAAGTAATGCCATTTGGCCTTTGTAATGCCCCTGCAACGTTTGAGCGTCTCATGGACCAGGTCCTAAAGGGCCTGCCGCTCGATGTTTGCTTGGTTTATCTGGACGATATACTTGTGCACGGCAAAACTTTCCAGGGAGCACTTTGTAATTTGTCATTCGTATTTGACCGTCTGAGAAAGGCAAACTTGAAGCTGAATGCCAAGAAATGCGTTCTATTTCAGAAGAGAGTGCATTATCTCGGTCACATCGTCTCTGAAAAAGGAATGGAGACGGACCCTCAGAAGACAGAGTGCGTCAGAAACTGGCCTCGACCTCAAAATCAGCGCGACGTTAAAAGCTTCCTTGGACTGTGCACCTACTACCGGCGATTTGTAAAAGGTTTCGCGACAATTGCCAAGCCGCTGTACGCTTTATCGGAACAGAATACGGCGTTCGAATGGAGTGTACACGCACAAGATTCTTTCCTCACACTCAAGAATTCCCTTAGCGCCCCTCCAGTTCTTGGATTTCCTCGACCAGACTGCAAGTTCGTCCTCGATACCGACGCGAGTAACGTCGGTTTGGGTGCTGTGTTGTCCCAGATTCAGGATGGCTCCGAAAAAGTAATTGCGTACTATAGCAAAGTTCTAAACAGGGCAGAACAGAACTACTGCGTTACGAGAAGGGAACTCTTGGCAGTTGTAAAAGCCGTGACCCATTTCCATCATTACTTGTACGGCACAAAGTTCCTCTTAAGGACTGATCATGCATCCCTCACTTGGCTTTTAAACTTCAAGTACCCGGAAGGCCAAGTAGCTAGGTGGTTAGAGCGGCTGGCACAATACGAGTTCAGGATTGAGCATAGACCTGGCAAGGGACATGCAAACGCCGACGCACTTTCGCGGCGACCTTGCTTGTCTGGCAACTGTCGCCCATGCCTGAAAAGCGAGCAGCGCCTTCCATTGGACTGCCAACCGTTGTCGTCCTCCCAAACGACTGCGTGCCCTGCGATGGTAGAACACCAGCAAGATGACCAAGACCCGACAAACTGGACTGCAGATTTTCTCCGTGTGCTTCAAGAAAACGACAGCAATTTGCAACCTATTTTGCAGTGGAAGCGGGTGGGAGAAGTACCCAGCTGGAACGTGGTTGCACCATACAACAGCGTCGTGAAAGCATACTGGGCACAATGGGATTCCCTCATTCTACAGGATGGATTGCTGTATCGTTGCTGGGAGAGCAAAGACGGAAGAAACAGCACGCTTCAGCTCATTTTACCTCAAGTCCGTGTCGACACCGTCTTGCGTGAACTTCATGACAGCCCTGCTGGCGGACATCTTGGGATATACAAGACCCTACAACGAGTTCGAGAAAGGTTCTATTGGGTTGGATCAACTCGAGATGTGCGCGAATGGTGTAAAAAGTGCGACCACTGTGCGTCGCGTAAAGGACCACCATCACGAAGCCGGGGGAGGATGGTAACCTACAACGTCGGTGTCCCGTTTGAAAGAGTGGCCATTGATGTTGTAGGTCCACTACCGAAAACGACACAAGGAAATCGGTACGTCATAGTCATTGCTGACTATTTTACCAAATGGCCAGAAGCATTTCCAGTACGAACGTACGACGCAGACACTGTAACCAGGATCTTGACGGAAGACATCGTTCCAAGATACGGGGTACCACTGGAAATTCACTCTGATCAGGGTCGGACTTTTGAGTCGCAAGTGTTCAAGAGCATGTGTGAGACACTCGGAGTCAGGAAGACGAGAACCACGCCCTTGCATCCTCAGTCGAATGGCATGGTAGAAAGGCTCAACCGCTCACTCAAGCAATACCTTTCGCTCTTCGTTGACGAGCACCAGGACAACTGGGACACTCTAATTCCATTCTTCCTACTTTCCTACCGGTCAGCCGTTCATAGTGCGACAAGCTACACGCCAGCGATGTTGTTAATGGGCCGGGAGCTAAGGCTGCCTGCGGACATCACTTTTGGCACGCCAGTACTTCCATCGCGTGAGACAACACGCAGAGTTCTTTACTCTGACTACTCCCGCCACCTGCGAACGAAACTGAACTGTGTGCACGATTTTGCACGAAGACATATGCACCTGAGCAGTGAAAGTGCAAGAACCCGCTACAACCGAAGCTGCTCGGGTCGCATACTCCAGCCTGGAGACAAAGTGTGGCTGCACCAGCCACGCCGCACCAAAGGTCGCTGCCCGAAACTTCAGCCCAATTGGGAAGGCCCCTACGAAGTTGTCAAGCGACTAAACGACGTCGTGTACCGGGTTCGGCACCTGCTAAGCCGGAAAGTTCACGTAGTTCATTTTGATCGGCTGGTTCCCTATCAACCTGACTGAATATTTTTTTTGCACCACCTCGGGACGAGGTTCATGTGTTGTCGGGGGGCAGTGTTGTGGCGGTGCTGCGAATGGGAAGACGACGAAAAGGAAGACAGGAAGAAGGCGCGAGAAAAAGGACGGATGGCGATGAACGTTGAACGCCGAACGCTGGGATTTTAAACCGTCTTGATTTTCTTAACAATATAAATGTTCGCAATAAAAACATAAGAATAAAAAAAAATCGAAAACGCTCCAGAACAGCCGCGGCTTTCTTTCCATGTTAGCGTCGCTACGAGTTTTGAAGTATTCGATAGAGGCATAGGAAGTGGTAGGAATTTTTGGCTCTCTCAAGGAAAAACGTCACGAAGATAAACGGATCTAGACATTCTGGGGGGAGAGCCGAAAGATTGCCGCGAAGTTTTCTTTTCTCACAAACCCGCAGATCCGTTTATCTTCGTGACGCAGATAGAATCTTTGTGTTTGACGAGTTTAGCGGCCTGTGTATATCCCCTGCGCTTACACCAGTCGTAAAGCCTTTCTCTGGCCTTTTTGAAAATAGCAAGAGTGCGCGTGCATAGCTTTGATCGTCGTTAAAGATGAGCGAGAGTGGATTTTCCGAAACCTCTATAGCGCCGAGATGTTTCGGTGGCGCCCTCTTATGGTTTTCATTCGTGACGTCACGACTGGGATTTGCCTCGCCGTGACGTCACCAGTTGTTATCCTGGCTACTTATCATCGGGTGTGACGACGAGTTCGGAGGTGTCTTTAAAAAACACAGTGGAAGTTAGCAGCCATCGCAATCCAAAACTAACACCGTCAAAGTTGACAATCTGACAATGCTCATATGCCCATGGTCTGGCCAATCGTGGAAAGCTGACCGCAGCGACGCTTTTGGTCGCGCACATCGCTAATAACGTCACGCTCCGGGAAGCAGGGGCTTCAGCGGTATATTTTGAAAATGATTTTCTGGAGCCTCCGTGCATCGAATTGAAAAATAATTTCGATATTCGTAATCCTGGAGGCCAATTGAAGACAATTTAAGTGTTTTATTCAAATACAAAACCGCTTTAGTTTCCCTTTAACGTTGCTGCAATTCAAATTGGAACCGATTTTAATTGTTAGAGCAAAAGCTTGTCTAACCTGTCGCTGTGTGTCTGAGCGACTGAGCCGCAGAACGTCGTGAAAGGTTTTAACGGTTCAATTTCGACAAAGTTTTCGCAAGCAAAAGAGCCTCCACATGCCGATTGCACCAAATCAGAATACTCTAAAAACCTGTTCCAGGGACAAAACTATCAGCCACCCAAAAGGGTATGTGTCGCGCCAACAAAAAACTCTAATTATGTGTCTATTTAACCTCAGGAGGGGGGATCGGTGGCCGAGTGGTCTAGCGCACACCAGCTCGGAGCACGTGGAGCGAAAGCTCGCGCTGCAGAACCCAGGGATCCTGGGTTCGAGCCCCACCCCTGCCCGTTTCGATCTGGATGAGCATCGTACCGGCGTGCGGTCGTGTATCACTACTGCGTGATGCACGTTAAAGACCCCAGGCTAGCGGCTGTACCGCACTGGCTAAATTTCTCATCTACAGCTGGGAGACTCGTCGCCCCTCTGAGGCAGACCAAGTTCTAGGCTGTATAAACACACACACAACCCAATTATTATTATTTAACCTCAGGCTTATAAGCCTCTTCGCAGCGTTAACGGAATGTTTTTAACCGCGCTCATAAATTAAATATTCCATGAAAATAGCTATGCTGTAAAAATCATATGATGAAATAGCCTTACTAATTCCTTTCATCGAGAGTTTTCACTGCAAGCTAGCTCAACAGCACCTTTACAATAACCAGTCTGGGCCAGTGCTGGGAAGTACATTGTACTTGAAGTCCTACTTAAAGGTTTAGAAAATTTGTACTTTACTTGAAGTACATTCTTTGAGTATGTACAGGGTGTCCCCGAAAAAGCTTTACAGGGTTTCTTTCACCGCAAAATTAAACTCGGCATCGCCGAACGCTCATTCTCCGCCCGAAGGTAGCGCTAGAGGCCCGAACCAGATTCCAAAGGTTCAGTGCGAACCGATATTTCATTCGAAAGTTATAAATGATTTTCTGAAAATGTCAATGGAAAACTTGTGGTCAATGGGGCTCTCGAATACATGGTGCTCTTTTAACCCCCTTGTTAAACTACTTTGTGGCCACCAGACTTTTCTGATATTCGCCGCCATTTCAGAAAATAACTAATGGCTGATGTACCCCCGATTAGTCCCTGCCAGTTAAAAATTAAAAAAAAAAGACTGCAAGAGAAGGAAGGGTTATCATGAAAGATTGTTTTATGTGCAGTCTTTTTAATACTTGACATCAGGTACATTGCGGCCTGTGTGCTTACTACCAGAAAGTTGAACCGGTCATCATTCCGGTACGGTTCGGGTTCGTGTTAAGTAGCCTTGCATTTTATTCCGGTTCGGTTCCGGTTCAGTGATGCGCTCGAAACAACAGTTCGGTTACCGGCTCCACCGAACACAAACCAATTCCAACCGGTCCTTTAAAAAAAAAAAAGTTTACAGCTTTTAGTTTTTAAGAAGAAAAAGTGTGTTTAACACGGCGTCGTCTGCATTTAAGAAAATCATCGTAAGACGTGCTGCGGAAACAAGGAGAGCAAATAAAAATATATGCCTTATATCGTTTTGTGATCTTCACTTTTTATCGCAAACACCGTTGTACGCAAATTACTTTGTTATACAGGTGATCGGAAATAGTACCAAAGTACAGTACTCACATATGTAAGGTCAATCGGCCAGCACGCGCAGTGACACCGTAATGGTAACATGCACCATACTCGAAATCTACCCACCCGCCACCCCGCACGCCAGAACGCCTTGCTCGAAAGACTGAGTTGATGAGGAGAAAGACTGGCGAAGGGCGGAGAAAAGATAGTTAAAACAAAAAAAGGAGATAAAAAAGAAAAAATCTTCAAGCAGCATCTAGATCCCTGGGTTGCTTGAGCGATTAGCATCCCGTCAACCGGCGCCGCAGTATCACCGTCTTGTCGTGGCTTCGACTCTCGAAGCTTCCAGATTTTGCCACAGGTGAACAGACACGACGACAAACATAGACTTTTTGGTCTTATTTTTTGTTTTGTTTATGTTTGCTTTCAATTTTTTAGCAATATTGTTTAGCAGCAGGAAAAGCAACACACACACGAATGCATACACGCGCGCGCACATACACACATACAAATAGAGAGAGAGAGAGAGAAAGAAACAGAGAAAGAGAGAGAGAGCCAAGGCCAAAGTGAGAGAGATAGAGACAGAGAGAGAGGGGGGGGGAGGAGTGAGATAAGGCGATTTTAGCCGATATCACTGGACGCTACGAGCTACCCAGCCGATCCATAGGTCGTTGCTTGTCAAGCGACCTCGCGTTCCCCGCTTCGCACCACCCAACGAGCTTGAGTAAGCTTAGAGCGGTATACCATCGGCCAAAAATGCCCCCCCCCCCCCCCCCCGGGTTGTCGCCATCTTATTTGCGACATTAGTGATCACGTTGACATTAAGATGGCTGCGCCCAGTGGTGGGGCAGATCAGATTGGATAGATCATGGTCAGCAGATGGGCCCTCTGGGGTTGTGTTCTAATATTACTCAAAAGGATCAGAGTTATTCCGGCGGATCAAGTCATGTGACAAGACAGATACAGCAGTGCTGGACACGGGTAGGTTTTCGAACGCAACGGGTACAAGACCTCTACCCATTAGTGGAGATAGAGTAAATTCCGCTGGACGCGGATAAAGATTGGAACACAACCCCAGATGGCCCATCTGCTGACCGTGATCTGGCCAATCTGATCTGGCCCACCTCTGGGCGCAGCCATCTTAATGTCACGTTATCACTAATGTGGCAAGCAGGCAAAATGGCGGCAACCGGGGGGCTGCCATTGTCGATGCGGGCCGTGGGTTTCGGTTTACCGTACTAAGGTAATATTCAAACTCGTTGGCACCACCCAGCCGAAAGGACGCTTGACATCCTCCGAGCCATAGATTGGCTCCGGTAACGCCTATAGCGTCCTTTGAGGCCCATCGTAAGGTGAAACAAGTATAAAAGTGTAAGCCTCCGTGACGACTCGCCGACGCCAAGTCGTGATGCCCAAATGAGTTAAATATATTTATTTATTTCATTATTATGGAGCTGTCTCCCTGCCACTGCCGTTTGTTTAGTCAAAACTGCGCCGCTGACACCAGAGTCGCGAATATTTTGCTCACTTCGCGCCGCCACCCGCAAGATATTTTTTCATCTTGCAGAACACTGCCAACGATGTTGGTGTGAAACATTGTTAGACCACACAAGGTTTATTAAGAGAGGGAATGAGATGGACGGAAAGGGAATTAATCGAGGCGATAGAAACGTTTATCACTTGCATGTGTTTAGACGATTGGGATCGACAGTTTGACGATGTTTCGTGTTTCATTAAATCAGTTGGTAGTTGGCGCGTGTCCGTGTCGTACGTGTGTCTTTTTGTGCCCTGTTTTGTTCGCGTCCTTTAATCCTTTTAATCGATAAGTACCAACTAGTCCCAACCAATGATTTTTTTAAACAACAAAGGTTTTGCATTGGTTTCCGGTTCGGATCGACACCCTGTTAACTACTGAACTTGATGTATGTAGTACATATATTTTCATTTACCTTGTACCTCAATTACTTGAAGCACTTTTTAGATGTACTTTACCCAACACTGTTCTAGGCACAAACGTTTAACTCGACGAGATTGAGCGCAGACACAGATTGCACACGACTGGTGCCGCAGCGACTGGCTGTTCCTCCTTGTGTCCCGTAAGTGCGTCGAAGGAAGCCCGGCGACGGGCCCAATTGCTGGATTGGCGCCATCAAAGTACGACGGCGTTAAGTATAGCTAGATGGGGCTGTCCATTGGTTTTAATTATTTTAGGTAGTGCTAACTACATATAAAACCTAGATGCACGATTTCATATTTTAAAAAATGGCACAAAAAATGTATCGTATCTTATCAGAAAACTTCTTTACTCCGTTTCACCGTAACTTGGCAGGGTCAAAAAGCTATACCGGCCCTCGTGAGCCAATCAAATCAGCAAAATGAGGCACATCCGACGCATTGATTGCCTCGCCACTGCATAAAATTATTCAGGTTGTTTAATCCATCAAATGATATTGCCGCGTGCGAATAGCCGAGTCAGCAACGTGCTCCGCTGACTGGGGTTTGATCCCCGCCAGCGCTTGTCCTTTTTATCCTTGTTTTGCTTGCATGACTGGAATGCTCCAGATGACTTGAGAATATTGTTGTTTGTTCGAGCTCGGAACCTTCTGGAGACCCACGAGCTTACAAAAGAGACATGGCATGGCTGCTTGAGTCAGTCGCCCTTCCGTCGCCATCAAAGTACGGTCTTTGTTACTTTGTTTCTCGGCACAAGTTCGCCGCATTAAACATTCATTTTAGGTTTTATTATTCAGGTTAATGTTTTAGAGCGCAGCTCTTAGGCGCCCGTTTCCAGCTTGAGCGGCGTCGGCGTCGCCGTCGGCGTAACCAAGGTCACCCCAAGGTCACGTGACCCCTCCCAAGGTCATGTGACCACCCGATGTCACGTGACCCCTCCCAAGGTCACCTCAAGGTCACGTGACCCCCCTAAGTGGCCCCCTCCCTATGGTCACGTGACCCCCCCCCCCCCCCCCCCCCGAGGTCACGTGACCCCCTCCGCCCGAAATCAGGTGACCCCCCCGGAGCATATTGCCGCGCGCAGGGTCACGGACTTGCAGAAGATTCTTGTTTATTCTTGCTGCGGACATACCTTCTGTCGTTTGTCCCTGCTTTTGTTGTTCTAGGAAATGCCTGTTCATTCTCGTTCCGAGCGCGCTACGCTCGAACGTTCTCCACCGAATCTTCGAGATAGTGACTCACTCTAGATAAGAGGCCACCCGCAACCTTGTCGAGTCAGTTTCGCGCGTTCGATCTTGCTGCTTCGCCGCCTTCGACGCCCGCGACGCTCTGTTGTTATCTTTCTTTTTCCTTTTATTTTTGGGCACAAGGTCGCCCCATTAAACGTTCAGTTTACTCAGTCATTCGCCGCCTCGTCACTTGTCATCCGTGACATTCTGGTGGAGGTGCGGGGTATCGCATGTCCATGCAGCGCAGCCCTCCGAGTTCTCGCTGTACAAGTCCGAACCTAAGTTCTCGAGGACCCAACGAAGACCAGATCGAGACTCGATCAAGTCGCCGCACCCAAGGGCTACACCCGGAATACGGACTTTTACCACCCAGGACCAGGCAGCCGACGATGGCCAACCAGTCGCAGACGCAGACCGCTTCTGCTGTCATCTACCTGCCTGTCGCACCACGAACGGCTGCTCCGTTCCACGGCGAACTCCACGAAGACGTCGAAGATTGGATCGACCAATTCGAACGCGTCGCCCGCCACAATGGCTGGACCAACGAGTAACGGCTGGAAAACGTGTATTTCTCGCTCGAGGGGACTGCCAGGTGTACGAAAATCTCGAGTCTTCATTGACATCCTGGGACATCTTCAAGAGCCAGCTGAAGGCGACATTTGTCAACTAGCACCGCCGAGAGAGAACCGAAGACTTACTGCGTACCCGGACTCAAGGCCCAAACGAGAGCATAACCGGCTTCGTGGAAGACGTTCTGCGCCTGAGCGCCCGCGCCGACCCGCAGGCTACAGAAGAGAAGAAGGTTAGAATCCTCATGCGGGGCGTGAAAGAAAATATCTTCGGCGGCCTTGTTCGTAGCCCTCCGACAACTGTCGAAGGTTTTGTCACCGAGGCGACTAACATCGAGCGTGCCCTGCAAGCCCGAGCCAGTCACTACCATCGACCGCCCGGCCTCGCTGCCCTTGCGCCGTCTAGCTTCGACCTCGGCTCCAGTATCTTAGACATTCGCGAGGTAATTCGAGACGTCGTCCGAGAAGAGCTCAGGAAGCTCCTGCCTGCTGCCAACCAACCGGCTTCGCTGTCAATAGCCGAAGCTGTCCGTGAAGAAGTTCAGCGGGCAATCCAACCGGAGGCTCCTGCCGCCGTAGCAGCATCAGAGGAGCCCGCTGTGAGCTACGCCGCAATGCTCCGCCGAGCACCACCAGCACCGCGTCCGTACATGGCGCCTCCCCGACGTGTGCCTCCAGAGCCGCAGCATTCCCGTCGCCAGAAAGATCGGGCGCACGTTCGTCCAGAACAAGTTGCGCCAAGGAAGATCGACGTGTGGAGGACGGCTGATCGACGCTCGTTGTGCTACCACTGCGGGGAAGCCGACCATATCTACCGACGATGCCCCTGCCGCGAGCTGGGCCTACGAGGGTTCTCGCCCAACGACCCTCGACCACGTGTTGGAGAGCGACCTCGGGACATCGAGGACTACCTCCGCCGCTTTTCATCTCCTGAGTCATCTCCCCGCCGAGTATTCCGTTCGCCATCTCCCCGACGCTCGCCATCGCCCTTCCGCCTGTCTCGCCGAGACAGCCTGACACCCATCACGTCCCGTCGGGAAAACTAGGCGCGGCAATGCCGGGAGGTGGTGTTGCCGAAGACGAACGATGCCAAGATCCTCCAAGACCGTCGGAGCTCTCCCACTCTAACGCCGCAACGCCCCGAAACGACGTTTCTGTCACAGTGTCGAATAACTTCAACGTTATCATCGACGGCCATGACGCGACAGCACTCGTCGACACCGGAGCAGATTACTCCGTTTTGAGTGGGAGACTCTCTCGTCGCCTTCGGAAAGTTACGACGTCGTGGGATGGACCACAGATACGAACCGCCGGCGGACACCTCATCACGCCTGTCGGCAGGTGCACTGCTCGCGTTGAGATCCACGGCGAAACCTGCCCTGTCAAGTTCGTCGTTCTGCAAGACTGTGCCAGAGACGTCATTCTCAGAATGGACTTTTTTGTGTGAATACGGCGCCATCATCGACCTTGGGGAGAACAAGCTGACGCTTCGGAAACCTGTTCCCTCGGCGGAAGATCCCAAAGCGACGTTAGCTGCAGTGCGAGTCCTTACCAACCACGTAAACCTGCCGCCGCTGTCCAGTGTCTTTGTCCCCGTCGGGACCGACGAAGCAACCTGCGGGATAGCACTGTTGGAAGGAAGCGTTCAATTTCTCCTTGGACGAGGGATTGGCATTGCAAGAGGCGTAACCGAGCTCCAAGACGGGCGTACCGTAGCCCTTGTCACCAACTTCCGGCAAGAGTCGCAGCACCTTACAAAGGTTACAGCTGTGGGCTACATCGAGAAAATTCAGGACTCGGCCGCGATCGCCGTGATCTCAGAAGACGCCTCTCCGACGCAGCACAAGGGAACCACGCCGTCAAAGCTCGAAATCGACCCATCCCTCCCAGCCCCACAACGACGACAGCTGACTGACGTTCTCGCTGAGTTCAGTGAGTGCTTCGCCACATCGTCAAGGCTACGCCAAACAGTGGTGGCGAAGCATCGAATTGTTACTGACGATGGCGTGCCCCCTATTCATCATTCGCCGTACCGAGTTTCGGTGAAGGAGAGGAAACCATCCAGAAAACAAGTTCAAGAAATGCTTGACGACGATATTATCCAGCCTTCAAGCAGTCCGTGGGCCTCTCCAGTCATGCTGGTGAAGAAGAAGGACGGAACCCTGAGGTTCTGCGTGGACTACAGGCGGCTGAACGCTGTTACAAAGAAAGATGTCTATCCGCTTCCCCGCATAGATGACACCCTCGACCGTTTACGCCACACCCGATACTTTTCGTCGATGGACTTGAAGAGTGGCTACTGGCAGATTGAGGTCGATGAACGGGACCGCGAGAAGACTGCCTATGTCACGCCCGATGGACTTTACGAGTTCAAGGTGATGCCCTTCGGACTCTGTACGGCCCCGGCGACTTTCAGCGGGCCATGGATACCGCACTAACAGGACTGAAGTGGCAGAGCTGCCTCGTTTACCTGGATGACTTCGTCGTTTTTTCGCACGACTTCGACGAGCACTTGAAACGGCTTAGGGCCGTGCTCCAAGCCATCAAGACCGCAGGGCTCACACTCAAGCCAACGAAGTGCCGCTTCGCCTAAGGCGAACTTAAGTTAATTGGTCATGTCGTTAGTAGCGACCGAGTACGCCCTGACCCCGCAAAGACATCCACCGTAGCCGAATTCCCTCGACCATCGGACAAGAAGGCCGTCCGCAGATTCCTGGGGCTGTGCACCTACTGCAGGCGCTTCGTTCAAGATTTCGCAAAAATTTCGGCGCCCCTCACACATTTTACGAAAGACGCCGTGAAGTTTCACTGGGCAGAAGAACAAGAACGGGCGTTCGACGAACTGAAACGAAGACTTCAGACACCTCCGATCCTCGGACATTTCGACTAGCACGCCGAAACCGAAATTCACACGGACGCAAGTAACTCCGGACTTGGTGCGGTATTGGTACAGCTACAGGAAGGCACGGAGCGAGTCATTGCCTACGCAAGTCGGAAACTGTCCAAGGCGGAGAAAAACTACTCCACGACGGAAAAAGAATGTCTCGCGGTTGTATGGGCGATCACAAAGTTTCGTCCGTACACATACGGGAACCCGTTCCGGGTGGTCACAGACCACCACTCGCTCTGTTGGCTTGCAAACCTCAAAGACCCTTCAGGACGCCTGGCTCGATGGAGTCTTCGACTGCAAGAATTCGACATGACCGTGGTCTACAAGTCAGGACGGAAACATAGCGACGCCGACTGCTTGTCCAGAGCCCCGTCGAAACGTCAGGCTGTACCGACGTAGATGACGACGAGTGTTTCCTAGGTGCCGTGGACACCAACGACATGGCAGGACTTCAACGAGACGAACCGGAGCTCCGCGCCCTGATTGAGTACCTAGAAAGACGAGGGAATACCGTTCCTCCCGTCTTTTCACGAGCCCTGCCGACCTTCGCTATTCGAAGAGGTATGCTTTATAAGAAAAATTTTGGAACCAGTAATTTACCTACCAGTTCCTGGTAGGTAAATTACTGGTAGGGACTACCAGGAACCCTACCAGTTCCTGGTAGTCCCTACCAGCCTTCGAGAAGATATTTTTCAAGCCTGCCACGACGACCCGACTTCAGGACACCTCGGGTACAGCCGAACACTATACCTGAATACGTGAAAAATACTACTGGCCCAAACTGCCGCAGACCGTCCATCTCTACACGCGATCGTGCCATGAGTGCCAGCCACACAAGAAACCGCCGTCAAAGCCAGCAGGTCGCCTTCATCCGATTCCCCCTCCAACTAATCCGTTCCAGCAAATTGGAATGGATTTGCTGGGCCCTTTTCCACCGTCGACGCTGGGAAACCGCTGGATAATCGTCGCCACAGATTATCTTACGCGTTACGCCGAGACGAAAGCACTTCCGTCGGGGACTGCTGTCGAAGTCGCGAAGTTTTTCATCGAGTCCATCGTCCTCCGGCATGGCGCCTCCGAAGCCCTGATCACAGACCGAGGGTCATCGTTCATGGCGCAGTTGACTCAGGAGAACCTTCGTCTATGCCAGATGGACCACCGTCGGACAACTGCATACCATCCGCAGACAAACGGGTTGACGGAACGGCTCAACAAGACCATCGCCGACATGATCTCCATGTACGTCGACGTGGAGCACAAGACATGGGACGAGGTATTGCCGTACGTCACATTCGCCTACAATACCGCCGTACAAGAGACCGTAAGAGTGACGCCCTTCCAGCTGGTGTATGGCCGAAAGGCGACGACTATGCTAGACTCTATGTTGCCGCACGAGCCAGTCGACGACGAAAGCGATGACGCCCAGGTGGTTGCTCAACGGGCAGAAGAGGTCCGCCAGCTAGCAAGACTACGAATTCAAGACCAGCAACATGTCGACGCTGGCCGATACAATCTTCGCCGGCGTGACGCCCACTATCAACCCGGAGACCGGGTATGGGTGTGGACACCAATACGGCGCAGCGGTCTCAGCGAGAAGCTTCTCAAGCGCTACTTTCGACCCTACAAGATTCTGCGCCGTCTCGGGGACTTAAACTATGAGGTGCTTCCCGACGGAGAGGAACGACGACGAAGTGCTCTAACCAAAGACGTTCAATCTTCCATTCCTGGTAATTTTTCGTATTTTTTACCTTCTATTGCGAAAATCTCGATCAAATATTAACGGGCAGTTTTTCTAAACTCAGTGTGCCTGACAAAGAAATCAAGCAGACCGCCGAGATCTCTTTTAGAGAAAACTGCAGCCTTTTCCGCTGCTATCGTTCCATGTGAACGAACATGGAAGCTGCCCAAGCGGGCGTCCCTGACGCTGCTAATACAGCACTAAGCATAACTCCTGAGCAACATCAAAGGAACGAAGCACGCGTAACGTCGCAACCAGATGATGGGCACTCTATTTGCTCCGATGGTTCCGTTGCATCGTCGACCACAGACATCAACTGTATGGAACAAGACGACGATACCGGAGGTCCGTATCAAGAAGTTAGATCAAGAAAGAGAACTCGGCGCAACAACTCCAACTCCAGCTCGGAGACAATAATCCAATCAAAAGCCATCGAAGAAGGGCTCACTGTTGTGTTCGCCCCTGCGGATACTGAGACGTTAATAACATCCCTCAGTAGTGTGAAGCTCTCAAGAGCTCTAGAAAACTCCTGTCCTGAGGGCATTCACGAGGTTCACTTTAACAGCAGATTGAATGTCATCGCAGTTGACACCAGAAATGGTGAAGCTACAAGAACATTGCTCAACTTGAAGGCTCTCTGTGGAATTCCGGTGATGTCATACTCTCCACTGGCTGGAGCAACGGTGAACGGAATGATTCAGGACGTCGACAAAGAGCTTTCTAATGAGGAGATCACCTCGCATCTCAGGTCCAATATTAACGTTGGTGCCGTCCGACGCTTAGGGAAGTCTAGCACAGTCAAAGTCACCTTCCGGGGCAAGATTCTGCCAACCCATGTTCTTCTGGGGCATGTACGCCATCCCGTCCATCCTTTTCAAGAAAGGCCCATCCAGTGCCTTAACTGCTTTGGATTCGGACACAAGCGAGTGACCTGCAAACGCCCCAAAAAGTGTGAACATTGTGGAAAACCACATGAATCAACAGACACCACATGTCAATCAATGCCTGCCAAATGTGTCAACTGCGGCCAAGAACACGAAGCTACAGCACGCTTCTGCTCGAAGCGAAAGAAACTAGGGGAGATCCAGGCGTACTCAAAATCCAACTTGGTGGGATTTCATGTCGCAAAATCCGCCTTGGAGTACGATGAGCTCTTCCCGGAGATGGAATCTACTCAAGCAGGCAGCAATGCCACGAAAGAACCGACTGTCACTGAACTCAAGAATTCAGGAGAGCGAGACATGGAAGAAACTTTAAAAGATGTGACTACATCATCGCTATTCACGACGGTCGTCAAACAAACAAAACCTAAAAGTCAAGCAACTAAAAAAGATTGCCAGGGTTCAAGTCCACACGAAAAACAAAAAAGCAATATGCCGGCTGCATCAACACCTCAGGAATCCCAGACCTTTTCTGCACCCACCACTCAGCCGCAACCCTGCCATTCGAAGGACGCAAATGCGCAACCAAAAACTTCCTTTGGAGACAGTTCACCTGAATGGATGTCTTTTGTCAAGGCCGCAGTCAAGATCGCTCTCAGCCTACTTAAAAGCATCGAATCAACCTGGGCAAAGACACTTACTACCATAATCCAAGCAGTGCTCCCTCTTCTTGAGGGATGCTAGGGTCATCTTCTACTCAAATTAAGGGTTTTACCACCAGTACTTCAGTGGTGTCCGCAGGAGCTACCATACCCGACACGCCCAGTCGGGTAGACACCCTCAGTAGAAATGGCAGAGCCCGCTTATGGCAGAGCAACGCCGAGCGGCCATAACTAGAGTCTGGCAATGGAACTGCCGGGGGTACCGCAACAAACGTGGGGCCCTAGCGCAGTACATTGCCGGACTCGACAAACCCCCCGACATAATAGCACTCCAGGAAACTGGAACCGAGACACCCTCACTTTCGGGCTACAAGGTGCTTGTCCCTCGCATATGCCAGCGCGTGGCAGTCCTAGCAGCAAACCACGTAAATGCCCGCATGCACGAACTCAGCGACGAGAGCATAGACCACGTGCTTATAGAAATTATTCCCGAGAAACGCCACTGGCCCTCGTTCTTTATTCTCAACGTATACAGTCCGCCACGCAACAGGCACGAGAATTTTAGCAAACTGTTTGCGCGCGCGCTTAAACTTGCACGGAACCAGCTCCTCATAGTAGGCGACTTTAACGCGCCGCACTCGGCCTGGGGGTACACTCGCTCTATGGCCAAGGGCAC
Organism: Ixodes scapularis; assembly: GCF_016920785.2. Lineage (NCBI taxonomy): Eukaryota > Metazoa > Arthropoda > Arachnida > Ixodida > Ixodidae > Ixodes > Ixodes scapularis. The sequence goes on along the minus strand of NW_024609868.1, from coordinate 80,381,745 downwards.
CCGACTTTACCACTTAATCTGCCAACAACGCCTCTCTATCCTGACCGACCCGGAGCAGCCCACGAGGACGGGCAACAGTGTTACCCGCGACACGTGCCCGGACCTCGCGCTGACGAGATGCGAACGGTGGTCGGAATGGTCAAACCTCGAGGTGAACCTGGGAAGCGACCACGCCATAGCCCAAGTGGACATCGCCGTCTCGCCAGGAAAAAAGTTCCTCCGGAAACAAGCCCTGACAGACTGGGACAGGTTTCGTGCAGCACGCACGGCCACACACAGCGAGCGAGAGCACGAGGATGCTTCCCTTGCCAGCTGGACCGAGCGCCTAGTGTGCGACAAGAACACCTATACGGAAACTCTCAACCTGACAACAGACACTCCCGAGGTGGACAGGCACCTGCTCCACTTGTGGGAGGCAAGGCACGGTCTGATCAAGCGCTGGAAGCGCCAGAAGCTAAACCGCAAGCTCAAGAAACGGATCGCGGCAATCACGACGGAAGCGCTCGAGTACGCAACCCAACTGGCGCTTTCCAACTGGAACAAAAAGTGCACCGATCTCCAGGGAAAACTGGGGACCAAGGACGCGTGGCAGTTCTTGCGACACCTCCTGGACCCTAGCAAAAGTAAACGCAATACCAGCCAGAACCTCCAGAAAATTGTGCGCGACTTCCCCGGCACCAACCAGGACCTCCTCGAACAGCTCAAACTACTGTACATCGGCTCGTCCCCGGACGAGGTGTATCATGACTACGAAGGCGAGCCAAACCCAGAACTCGACGTCCCCTTCAGCTTCGAAGAGGTATGGAGCGCGCTTCAAGACCTGGGCCGTAATACGGCACCTGGCGTGGACCGCGTCCAAAACACGCTGCTTCGTAACCTAGACGCGGGATCGGTTCAGACCCTCTTAAAACATATCAACCAGGTATGGGAGAACGGCGAGCTCCCCAATGAGTGGAAACACTCGGAAATTATCCTAATCCCCAAACCTGGGAAGGAGCTCTGCCTCGACAACCTGCGACCAATCGCCCTCACGTCCTGCGTGGGAAAGCTGATGGAACGGGTCGTCCTCAAACGGCTGCAGCCACACATGGAGGAAACGGGCGTGTTCTCGCACACCATGTTTGGTTTTAGAGAGCACTTGTCAACCCAGGACGTCATGCTACAGCTAAAAGAGGACATCCTCGACCCCATCTCCAGGACGACGACCCAAGCGGTGCTCGCCCTGGACGTCAAGGGAGCTTTTGATAATGTGGGCCACCAGCTAATCCTCCGAAACCTGACAGTCACCAATTGCGGTTCCAGAATGTACAACTACCTGCGGGACTTTCTACGGAACAGGACAGCCACCATTGGTGCAGGTGACCTCCGCACGGACGTCATCAACACCCCCAACAGGGGCACGCCGCAGGGGGCGGTGCTCTCGCCAACCTTGTTCAACCTGGCAATGAGCGGGCTGCCCCCGATTCTGGAACGCATCCCGCACATCAAACACTCTCTGTACGCGGACGATCTCACAATTTGGACCGTGTCCGGGTCTGACGGACAGAAGCAGGACGCGCTTCAGGCGGCAGTCGACGAAGTTCAACGGTACTTACGCCAGGGTCACCTGCATATCTCGGCAGCCAAATCGGAATTGATCCTAGTCTGCAAGACGCCAAGGTCCCGCCGCAACTCGGAGCCCAGAGACGAGATACAAGTCTTCCTGGACGACGGCTCTCAAATCCCCGTGGTTCCGCGTGCCAGAATCCTGGGTCTCCACCTCCAGGAGGACGGAAAGGCGACCCATACCCTCACACTCCTCCAAAACCAAGTCACCCAGATTCTACGCATCATGCACCGGGTCGCCAGCCGGCGGCACGGCCTCAGGGAAGACGACACGATCAAACTGGTTAACGCCCTGGTGGTGTCGCGGATCATCTACGCCACACCCTATCTCAATCTCACCAAGGGAGACGAGGACAAGCTAGATGTCCTCATACGCAAAGCGTATAAGACGGCCCTCGGACTCCCCCCGTACACCTCCACAGAGAAGCTACTCAAGCTCGGCGTCCACAACACTTTTAGGGAGCTGGTGGACAGCCACCTTGCCACTCAGCGAGACCGACTCGCCCAAACCCCTGCGGGCAGAAAGGTTCTAGAGTCACTCAAGATTCCCTTCCAATGGGACAGAGAAGAAACCACGGCACCCCTCCCGAGACACATCTGGAGCCAAATCAAGGTGCACGCGATCCCCCGCAACATGGACCCGACGCTCCACGCGGAACGCCGCAAGGCTCGGGCAAGATTCTACCAAAAGGCGTATGGCAAACGGGCTGATATCCTGTACACAGACGCGGCCACATATGCCTATCAACGGAATGCAGCGGCAATATGCGTCGTGGATGGAACTGGGAGAACGCGAATCACGGCGTCGCTGCGCACCTCTAATACGACCATTGCAGAGGAATTCGCCATCGCCATGGCCATTGGGCTCGGAAAAGATCACGTCACCATCATGAGCGACTCACAAGCAGCACTGCGTCGCTTCCTAGCAGGCCGTGTCTCGCCGAAGGCACTCAAGGTCCTCACCCAGAGAGACCTACAGGGCTTCCCCACAGTGGAACTTATATGGATCCCAGGACATGACGAGGTGAAAGGCAATCGGTGTGCTGACACCGAGGCCCGAGCATGCACCCTCCGGGCCGCTCCTGCCGCCGCGTCACGACTAGGGCTAGGTGCATACTTTATTCCGGTGCCAAACAGGTACTCCGAAATCAGGGCCTACCATCGTGGCCAGAGGCGTGAATACCCGCCGCCACACAAAAATCTCAGCAGAGAGGACGCGGTCGCTTGGCGCCAGCTCCAGACAGGAGCGTTCCGCAACCTAGCTCTCTTGCACAAATTCTATCCTACAAGCTACAAAGCCGAATGTCCGCACTGCGGGCAATATGCTTCCTTACTACACACCGCGTGGTTTTGCACCGCTCACCCTAACATCCCCCCCTCGCACCCTGATCCCACTCCTGAAAACTGGGAAGCCGCACTGCTCAGCTCGTCTGCTGCTGACCAACTAAAGTTGATCGAGCGGGCGAGGCTGACAGCCGACAGCGTTGGGGCCCTGGACTAAGGGAACCACCCAGAGACCAATATACAGGCATAATAAAGTTTATTCCTCCTCCTCCTCCTCCTCCTTCCCGACGGAGCTCGACCATCAAGACGACGTCAACCGCGACCCGAAGTAGTCCACGTCGTGCGCCTCAAGCCATATTACGAACGATAGAACTTCGAACTCTCGTCAAACTGTGAACTGTGGCTCGCGATTCTACTGTCCTTTTGTTGTGGATTTGGTGTTTTCGGTTTGTGCTGCATCGGGACGATGCGCTTTTAAAGGGGGGGGGGGGGGGGGGATAATGCCGCGCGCAGGGTAACGGACTTGTAGTAGATTCTTGTTTATTCTTGCTGCGGACATACCTTCTGTCGTTTATCCCTGCTTTTGTTGTTCTAGAAAGTGCGTGTTCATTCTCGCCCCGAGCGCGCTACGCTCGAACGTTCTCCACCGAATCTTCGAGATGGTGACTCACTCTAGATAAGAGGCCACCCGCAACCTAGTCGAGTCAGTTTCGCCTCAGCGTTCGATCTTGCTGCTTCGCCGCCTTCGACGCCCGCCACGCTCTGTTGTTATCTTTCTATTTCCTTTTATTTTTGGATACAAGTTCGCCCAATGAAACGTTCAGTTTACTCAGTCATTCGCCGCCTCGTCACTTGTCATCCGTGACGATATTAAAGAATGAGGGGAGGAGGAGGAGAAGGAGGAGGAGGAGGAGGAGGAGGAGGGGTCTACCCTCCACTCAATACCCTTCCCTCCTCCTCCTCAAGAGCTGCGCTCCAATTCAGCGTTACAGGGAGTTGTAAACGGCTTTAACTTTTTTATTTGTAACGTTTTGGTGGAGGTGCGAGGTAACGCAGTCTATGCCCACGATGCGTACCACCTGTGAACACGATACCTCCGAAGACAGCGACCGTGAAGGTGACGTCCCCGAAAACATCCGAGGATCACTCCAACTGCATGCCGTTAACAACGACCTCAACTATGGCCTCGAAAGTGACCCGGACTATGAACTCGACAAAAAAACCCTGGCTACAACCTCCACGATAACATGATGACCACTTCGACAACGACGCCAACGATGAAACGGACAACAACTCCAACAACAAACCCCAGTTACGACGTCAATAACCAACCGGATTACGGCCTCGACAACAAACAGCGGCTTCGACCTTGACGACGAAACTAATGACGACACTGACGACAAGAGTGACGACGAGAGTGACGACGACTTTGACGGCAACCCTGACGACGACTTCGATGGCGACCCAAGGACTACTCAGACGATGACTTCAACGATAACCCCGACTACAACCTGGACGATAACCTTGATGACGAACCCGATGACGATACCCACGACAAATGTGACGTTGACCACAAAGGCGAACAGGACGACGACGCCCGGTTCGTCAGTCAACGAGCGGAGGAAGTCCGCCAGCTCGGTCGCATTTTGATTCAAGCAGCACAATTGGCTGACGATGGCCGGTAAAATCTGTGTCGCCAAGACGCCCAGTTCCAGCCCGGCTACCAAATGTGGATCTGAACACCAATTCATCGTCGCAGCGAGGAACTGTTAAAATGATGCTTTAGCCTCAAGGTTATTCGCTACTTGAGGGACCTAAACTGCAAGCCGTTGCACGACAGAACATGAACCTTGTCACGCCGCTCTCTGCGGCCCGAAGATGATTCATGTCGCCCGATTCGAACTGAACTATGCTCGACAGGACTGTGAAAATTTGTGTTTTAGGTGACTCTGGAGTTTGCCTTTCTGTCGTTTTGAGTTGTCAATTTCATTTTCTGTTGCATCAGGACGATGCGTTTTTTCAAGAGAGGAGCAATGCCGCGTGCGAATAGCTGAAGTCAGCTGCGTGCCCCACTGACTGAGGTCTGATCCCCGCCAGCGCTTGTCCATTTTATCTTCCTTTTGTTTGCATGACTGAAATGTTCCAGTTGACTCGAGAATCTTGGTGTTTGTTTGAGCTCGGAAACTACTAGATATCAACGCGCTTACAGAAAGAATTTCGCATGACTGCTTGAGTCAGACGCCCTTCCGTCACCGTCAAAGTTATGTCCCTGTTACTTTATGTTTCTCTGCACGAGTTCGCCGCATTAAACGTTCATTTTAAGTTGTATTCTTCAGGTTAATGTTTTCATTCGTTAAAATATTTTCAAACATGTGCTGTTTTCAATTGTCATCCTTGACACTTTTTTGAAAGGTTGCAGTTTGTTTTTTTGTGTATATTTGTCTTCTGCTTGATTTTTATTATTTATATGCCCCCCCCCCCCCTTCGCATGTAATGCCCTTAAAGGGACCATAAAGGCAATTTAATTTTTTTTTTTAATGAAGGTGTTTTCGAAAGCATTGGGGTCCTGGCATGCCACACAATTTTTTCTAGGACGTTGTGACTCTTATTTCTGTACCTGCAAATAAATTTGCGAAACCGAAACAAACATTCAGATTTCTTCCCTTTTTCGCCTCTGGAAAGAGAAGTGACGTCAGGGAGCACTGTCGGCATCGGTAGGATTTAGTGCACACTCAGTGGGGTTCCCGTGGTTCGCTCTAGTGCACGGCGGTCTGTGAAGAAAACCTGGAAGAAATGGACGACAACGCCGCGCTCGCAAACGAGTTTGAGCTCCCGTTCAGCGACTTCACGCCGACTGGACGTGCTTCGTTGCCGCTGTGGTGTGGGCTCCTTGCTCAAGGAAAGTGAGGGAATAGTGTCTTTCCTCAGACGCGGGAACTTCATGTTTTTACCCAGACTCCGGCTGACGTGAAGGTGCTGCTCAAATTCTTCTGGTCGGAAATGCAACGAACAAATCCTGACACCGCTGTCCACAGCTCTACGCAAGACGACGGCGCGCAACCAAATGCTACGCATTGCTGCATCGGTCGGCAGTTTAGGCAAACTAACGTCGCCCGATCGACCGCACGTCTTTAGCCGACCTTTCGCGCAACCTACTACTGCACATAAACGCGGCATGATTGGAGAGACACCAGTTCGCAAAGCGAACACGAGACGACGCATGAAACCAAAACCAAAACCGGCGCTCGTACCTCTTTTCCTTTTTTTTTTTTTTTTTTTTGTCCATCGTTGCTCGATGCTTGTTACGCGCCCCCCGAGGTAGCAGTGCGGGATGCGTTCAACCAGTGACAAAAGGAGGGAGCGCTTCAGATTATGCGTTTATACACGGTATGAAACCTATTAATTCCCAACTGCAACTTCAAAAGATTATCCAACATTCAAATAAACTTTTTTCATCACATCTCACCACCGAAATCGAAACCAAGAGCGCGTCTATCGTTTGAACCAATCGCCAGACGAGGAGCCCGTTGTCGTCACGCTTCGACGGCGCACTTTAGTTCACCTTTCTGCCGCCGCCTCGGTGGGGTCTCAGGCATCGTTCCCGGCGCTATTATTACCGCGCCTGTTTGCTCGATTGGTGCGGCGCCCAAACTTCTGTTCGGGCTAGAACTTGGTCAGCAGTATCTGAGACGTGCCTGACATCCAGTTCAATCGTCGAATACAACTTCGAAACTGCCTTCATGGTCCCTTTAAATAAATTTTTGAGGTTTTTTGAATAAATAAATAAATATATATCATATTTCGAGACTATTTTGGTGATGTCCGCAGGCAATGCGCTGCTAGCGGTCATTCCGCATACGTTCATGACTTCCATTTGTCAGAAGTAAGAAGTCAAAGTACTGCTACGACTAATACCCCTACCACAAAGTAAAATTTACTGTCGTTTTCATTGAATGACTTTATACGATCAGCCACTCTGCGCCAGCCGCTCCTGGCGCAGCAGAGTGCACGCTTGACGGGATCGCGAGCTGATTCGACGATCACTTAGATATTTGCGCCGGGGTTTTGGAAAATCTACAGAATCATTTCTCGATTTTCATTACTATAGCTTGTCCGGCGGTGGTCAAGTAATCTCAATGCCACGAATAAATTAGGAAACAAGAGACTGAGATATTTTTAAAAAAAGGTGACTACGTCAACGTGTGTTGACGTAGAGGGTAAAGAGAGATTACTTTAATGAGATGAACTTGATCCCGGGTCTCAGATGACATGAAAGTATCTCATTTTGTACGTAGACGTACAAAATGAGATACGAAGATATCTTAAAAGAAAGTGTCTAAGCCAAAGCGCTCAGATGCAGGACGTAGCCTCTGTCAGTTAAAAGTTGTTACTGGGGGTTGCCTTTTTTTTTTAATTGATTTGGCACAATATTCATTTTTCATTCAAAAATTAAGTTCCTCTTGAAAGTTTTAAAAAATGCATTTTTTAAGCTTTTCTATTTGGTGTCTTTAGTCTTTACAACACTTAGAATAAAAAATGGATAAGGAAGTCATGATAAGATGTGCAAACTCTAATATATTTATCTGCTGCTTCGTAAACTGCGGTAGCTTAAACGAATCACAATTGAAAAACATATCCATATCACATTTAACACTGCCTTTCCAATCTTGAGACTGTTTCATGGCACCCAAGACACTTTGGCCCACACCCCCGTGGCCCACACAAAGGCATGCATATTGGAACCAAGACAAACCAAGATATAAAAAAGCATCTTAGAACCAATACGTATTTGTGAAATTTTGCCACAAAGTCGATATCGTTCAACATGAAGGCACACAGTAATATTCTTAATAACGGCATCTTGAAATATTACCCATTCCAAACGCGAGAAAAGTGGAAGTTATATATATATATATAAATATATATATATATATATATATATATATATATATATATATATATATATATATATATATATATATATATATATATATATATATATATATATATATATATATATTTATTTAATTCCTACACACCCCACGTGTCAAATATATAAATACGTTTTTTTTTTCTTCTCACACATTGTTTTCAGCTGAAAATATATGCTGTGCATTAATGGTTTGGACAGGAGGTTATCACAACATGCTGGAGGTCGTTCGTGCATGTTCTTGCCGAGAAAAACAAATTTGGCGGTCCGAAATCTATGGTGCAGAAAGTTTATGCGTTCAGCAGCAAGGTCATTGGTCATGACAATGGCAGCTGATGCGACGTCAGTGCGAGCTACGTAATAATACGTATTGCACGCAACAGGGGGGCTATGTTGCGCTTTTTGCACTCCCAGGAGACTAGGGAGAGGGAAGTGACGTCAACGACACAGCAAACGCAGATTGGATGTTGACAGAAGAAAACAAAATCAACATCCAATCTACGTTTGCTGTGTCGTTGACGTCACTTCCCTCTCCCTAGTCTCCTGGGAGTGCAAAAAGCGCAACATAGCCCCCCTGAACGTACGTTACCGTGCGAAAGATGGCGATTCTGTGCTTGCAAGCTGTCGAAACTCATTCGCTGTCAACGCACGCTCAATAATGCATAACAGCGATCGGATACGGACTAGATTAGGGAGCAAACGCGGAGAAAACAATAGGCCTTAGAGAAGCATGGGCATCTCCGCCGTGCATACTCACAGTTTGCGGAGAGAATGGCTTCGGACGCACCGACAACGCGGCGCATCGCGGTCGGCTTAGACCAGGTCCCTTGGGGGACCCACGGCTTTCTTTCGGGCCATGATTTAGTGGGCTTCGTTTTCCTCTTCCCCGGGAGATTGACCCTAGGGTCAGCCACGTGCATGACCGAGAAGGAACGCTTTTCCGTACTTCCAATTACTGTACTTCTATGTAGAACATTCGACTTTACTCTTACCCCAAGTCTAAAAAATAAGGAGGGTAAAATGACCTTGCCGAGTGACTTACTCGGCAAGGTCATGTTAGCCTCCTTATCCCTAGCTCACTCCCGAACATTCTATTTCCAATATTCGAGATACCAAGAGTAGTAGATTAGGAGCCGAGCTCGACTGCCGACTTACTCAGACTCTTCCCACGATGACAGAATCTCTCTCGCAGTCATGCTCCAGCCAGCTGTCAAGCCGACGCCGCGACGTTTGCTGCTGCAGTGTTCGACGCTCATATTTTATTTTGTTTCTGGTACAAGTTCGCCGATTAAACCTTTATTTTCAGTTTACGCCCGACGAGCCTCTTTTCATCCGCGACATTTTTGGTGGAGGTGCGGGGCACGACCGACTCTATATTTACGACCATGTCACCGGCGCGCGCCTACTGTATGGTGTACCGTACTAGAACTGCCAGGTGTGCCGATCGCGTCGGCCTCTTTGTAGGAGCTAGGTGTTATGTGGTCACATTCTGCCGCAGGGGGCTGCGGTGGCGCTGCCAGTCACAGCGGGGCCAGGAGGCCGGTCAGGCAGAGTTTAGCGAGACTGGCTTAGGAAGTGTTGGTATGGCTATTTCGTATTAGTTTGCGTTCTGTCTGGAGCGACACATTATTGTGTGACTGCTAGCTGTGCCGAAGAGACAAAGGACTCACGGTGATGTCAAATACGGCGAAGAAACATACGTAACGGTAGTTGTTGTTGTTGTTGAAAGCTTTATGCTTCGTACATTCAGAAGGGAAAAATGATGGGATCAGGCGACCGAGAGCCCTTGAGCCCCGGCGGCCTCCGCAGCCCATTCACAGGCCGCCGCTTGGACGACCGGATCTGAGCTACACATCAGTGCGTCCCACTGCTCCAGAGTTTCGACGTTTCCATATCTCTTCAGTAGGTTTGGGCACCAACACATCATGTGGGTGAGGTTGGCTGGCTGAGAACAGAATTTGCATATGCCCGTGTACCTATTGGGATAAATGCGCGAATATATATTGTGGGATAAGGATATGTGTTCGTCTGCAATCGGCGCCAGGTATGTTCCTGGGCCTTGCTTAAGGATTTGTGGCCGGAGGGGTATCGTTGGCGAGCGAGACGGTATGCCTGCGTAATTTCCTGATACGTGGTCAGTACATCCTTGTGGAGGGTCAAACCACTTTCCCTATCTCTCGCTGCCCGGTAAGCAAGTTCTCGGGCGGTGTTGTGGGCAAAGTCGTTGCCTGGGATAGAGGAGTAGGCGGGTACCCAGACAATGCTGACCGTGTCAGTGTGGACGAAGTCTCGGAGGATCCTGGCCGCGAACCTCGATATGCGGCCCCGGGCGTAATTTTGAACTGCGCGCTTGGAGTCCGAAATAATGGTGGTAACGTTGGACAGCCATAGAGCTAGGGCTATGGCTGCCTCTTCCGCATCTTCAGTACTGGTAGTGGCGATGAATCCGCCGCTGAGAAGTACCCCCTGAGAGTTCGTGACGACCATCGTCATTCCTGGATTCGTAGCATGGTCGGCCGCGTCCGTATAAACTGCACCGAGATCCTGATGGTATCGTTCGTGAAGATGCTTGCAGCGGTCTCGGCGACGTGCATCGTGGTATTCCGGGTGCATGTTTTTCGGCAGTGGGGAGACCAGAAGATGCTTCCGGACTTCCCTTGGGAGGTTCATTTTGGGCTGCGTCGTTCCCTCGTGTTGAATTCCTAGCGCGGCAAGAATGTGTTGGCCCGTCGCCGTGGTGGTGAGGCGAGTATATTGAGAGTGAAGGTGTCCTTCAATGAGTTCTTCCACGGTGTTATGAACTCCGAGCGCTCGTAGTTTGTCAGTGGATGTGCCAATAGGGAGCCCTAAGGCCGTCTTGTATGCTCCTCTGATGATCGTGTTTAATTTGTTGCGTTCCACCGCGTAGGGTTTCATCTATGAGTCGACGTAGTTGATGCGACTAAGCACAAAAGCTTGTACGAGCCGAATTAAATCATTTTCCTTCATTCTGTGATGCTTGTTTGATATCCGCTTGATGAGGCGGAATGTTTGATGTGTGACACTATCCAGTTTGCGGATCATTTCGCTGTTATGGCCGTTGCCCTGGAACAACATACCCAAAATGCGAATGGTGTCGACCTCATTTATTTCTCTGCCTTGTAGAGTCAGCTTCAGTCTGCAAGGTTGTTCACGCGTCGCTTTGCCTCTCCGTACTGGTCTGAGCACCATGTACTCCGACTTCTCTGTGGAGCAGGCCATGTCTCGGATGCCCGCGTACTTTTGTACAGCGTCAATGCCTTCTTGCAATATACCTTCGAGACATCAAGCCGTGCCTGCCTCCGCCCAAAGTGTGACGTCATCGGCGTAGAGACTGTGCTTGAGCCCGGGTATTTGATTTAACTGCTCTGGCAATCGACAGAGAGCAACGTTAAACAGAAAGGGGGAGAGGACTGCCCCCTGTGGGGTGCCTGGGCCACCCATGAATATCGTCGGAGAGGTGGTGTCTCCGACCCTTAGTGTGGCTGTACGACCTGTCAGAAACGCCTTTACGTAAATATAGGTCTTCGGTCCGACTTGGAGATATTCAAGATTTTCCATGATAGCCATATGGGACACGCTGTCGAAGGCTTTTTTAATGTCTAGGCCTACTACTGCTCGGTAGTTCTGTTGGTTGAGCGTGCAAATTGCTTGATGATGTGTTTGGAAGAGGACGTCTTGAGTGGATAACCCCGGCCTGAATCCTATCATGGTGTGTGGAAGGAGGTCTTGATCATCGGCATAAGCGTGCAAGCGAGCGAGTAGGATGTGTTCAAATAACTTTCCGATGCACGATGTGAGAGATATGGGCCTTAGATCTTCAAGTTGCAGAGGTTTCCCCGGCTTGGGTATGAACACCACTGTGCCATGCTTCCATCGCTCAGGAAGAGTGCCTTCCTCTCAGAACTGGTTAAGGTATTGGGTTAACGCCTCTATCGAGTTCTCGTCGAGGTTCCGTAGAGTCTTGGTTCGCACTCCATCGGCTCCCGGTGCCGAGGTGGTTATGAGCTTCTGAAGGGCGGCTCGTACCTCGTATTCTAGTATCGGGGAGTCGAATTCTTCATTAGGTGATCCACAGTAATCGGGGACGGTGGTGGGTATTTGGTTCCCTATGTACCGAGTCTGCAGTTCTTGTAGGAATGCGTCCATGTCACCGCGATGGTGATGTATGAGACGGCTCATGTTGCGGCGATGTTCTGCCTTCGTATTTTCTTGGCCAAGCAGGTGTTTGAGAAGGTGCCAGGTCTTGGCCATTCCCAAGCTACCCTGCATGTTGTCGTATATTTGATACCATTGTTGATGGGTGAGGTTTGTCGCGGTTATGCTTTTGTCGTAGCCATCGGTTGTGGAGGCTCGGTCTTGCCTGCCACATATGTAGTAGTCGATTGTCAATTTCCGTAATACCTGCTTCCTCTGGGGTATCCTGTGTATACGTTTCAACGTCGTCCTGGAGTTGCTGCGTCCATTTCTCGATATTATCGATGGTGTTGGGCGCTATTTCCTGCCTGATTTTACGCAAGCGATCCCATTCCGTGATCCGCACGCCTCTTTTTTTATGTTTGTATCCCGAGGTTGGGATTGTCGTGCTTAATATATAATGGTCGCTGCCGAGACACGCCTGAGTGTTAAACCACTCGCAATTTGCCATATGTTTTTGACAAGAGTGAGGTCTGGACATGTGTCAGAACTAATACTGTTACCTATTCTCGTGGGGTGTTGTGGATCCGTTAGGAGGGTAAGCCCTTCCTGTTGTATCGCCATCCATAGATGCCTTCCTTTGGGTGTTTCGGTGCGATACGCCAGGCAACATGGGCGGTGTTAAAATCTCCCACAATTAGCAAGGGGTTCTGCTTAGCCCGAAGTAGCGTATCATGGAAGAGTGAGTGGAAGCGATGCTGTTTGAACTTGGGGCTACTGTATATATTAAGCACAAATAGGCTCGGCTCCGCTCGTCTGCGTGGGACAATTTCTAGTAGGACGTGATCGATTTCTGATTGTGCGATGCCATGTCGAAGAGCAATCGAGTTCCGGTGTGCGAGGGTGGCCATACAACTATCTGGCATTGCGCCCTGGTACGTTTTGTAACTGGCGAGTTCAGGTGCCCCCCCCCCCCCCCCCCCCCCCCCGGTTTCCTGTAGGCAGATGATGGCGGGTGGAGTTTGTTGGGAGATTAAGGGTTGTGCAGGTTTCCTCTTCTCCGTTGTTAGCTTCGGCAATTCCACTGCCAGACCGTATATTTATCGTTGGTCATCTTGGTGGGATATCTTTCTAGTGGAGTACGTAGGTTCCGATAGCCTGATGGGGTCCATGCCCTGTGGTGTTGTACTTCGGGAGGGCGACTCGAAACGAGACGGACGGCATTGCTGCTGCATCTGCTGCACAGTCCCTTCTAGTGGCGTGAGACGCGTTTCAAGTCTCTTCATGTTCTTTTCTAGGTCGAGAGTGTCACCGGTAAGCGTTTGCAACTGCGCTGTCGTTTCTTGAGGCCGGACAGTATTTTCTCGATGCTGAGTCTGGATGGCTGTCATTATGTTTTGTATTATAGTTTCCAGTCTCGCTATGTCCTGGGGTTTCAGAGCGGGTGCAAGTTCTGTGTGTGGAGCAGTAGTGTTCGGGTTTTCATGTGGCCCTTCGGCTGTCTCTACCGCTTTGCGTTTAGGGGCTGACCTCGGAACGCCCATCTGTTCTGTATCTGCCGGTGCGTTAATTTGTACAGGATTTGGGGATGCCAATGGTCGACGTTCGCGTTGAAGTTGCTCGATTAGAGCGTTTTGTCGCTGTAACATTTGTCGGAGCTGCATGATTTCTGCGCGTAGGATTTGATTTTCATTATCTCTATTAGCTCGTTGGTGAAAAGAGGGATCAGTTACCGACGCCCAGGTCACCTTAGTGGTTGTTAAGCCTCTGGAGGGTCTCTGGTGTTCCTCGCCGCCGGCGGAGTTACTGTCACCTTGATCAGCTTTCTGCCCGATCAGTCCTCGCCCACCGCCGGCACTGCGACTGCAGCCACGCGCACCCTGACTACGTCTTCGCGCGCTGCGACTGCGAGAGGTCCCTCGACTTGCATATGCTGATTTAGCGGCAGAGTGCCGGTCCTTGGAGCGGCTTTGCGTTCCGATGCTAGGTCTTGAAGTGGGTGGTGTAGCTTCTTCGTTTGCAGTTTGTTGCCTGCGTGCGGCCCTCTGTGGGGCGTGGAAGCGGTGTTGGCACGCTTTCGAACCAGACATATGCTCGCCACCGCATATTGCGCAGCGCAGCGTACATTCGTGGCTTCCCTCTGGGGCGAGGGTTCCGCATTTTGAGCAACGTTTGTCGTCTGGTGTGGGGCAGATATCCTTCCTGTGTCCAACCTTGTAGCAGTTTTCACAGACTTCAATCTTTCTTCTATACAGCAAGCACCTGTATGTTGTGTTACGGTAGTTTACGTAGTAGGGCACCGATTTTCCTTCGAAGACGATGAGCACTGATGCCGTCTCTCCGAGACGTCGAGCTTGAGCGCGAGACGTCGCGCTCTACAACAAAATACCCCCCTGGGCGTATTTTGTTGTAGACTTCGTTCAATATCCGCCGGGCTATCGTACGAGGGGATGTTGTGGATGACCCCTTTTGCCGAGTTGTCCGGCGCCGTAAGGTAAGTAGTCGAGGAGTACGTTCTGGCACCGATCTTAACTTCCTTAAGGCTGCAGTAGGCGACCGCGTTATCTTCCTCAGGCGTACTGGCAATAACGATATTTTGTTCAGGCATGGTCCGGATGATATCTTTGTCCGCCCCACTCCGAAGCTGGGCGCAATGTTGGATGCTGTCGGAAATCTGTGCAGCGCTCCAAGATTTGGCGTTGAAGCCTCCTCATGGAGACGAACGACAATTTTGTAGTCTTCCGCAGGTAATTTAGGTAGCGGTGGTAACTTTCGGTGTCTAAACTTGCTGCTCGGCGTTGACTGTTGACACGTGGCGGGTGTAGTTTCGGCGTCCGGGCTCTTGTGCCTGTACTTCCGGTGCGCCGGAAGCCAACCAGGTTCTCGGAGCGTCTCCGGAGAAATTTCAGTGCCCTCGACAGTCACTTTCATGTCGTGGAGCTTGGGTCTTCGCCTTTCGAGCGGCTTCGCCCAGTGTTAGGCCTAGCTCCACCGGCGTGGTCCAACACACGTCTCGTAAAGCGAAAAAGTCCCCACACAGATGAAGTAGAAAATTCACACTTCGCTGAAACACTTGCCCAACTTTTGGTAACGTTGGTAGGGGTGACTAGCGAGGATTACCAGTCAGCCGAGATGAATTGAGACGGAGCTCATACGGAGCCCTCTGCTCTGGGAGTCCAAAAAGCGCAACATAGCACTGCTTTAACTTAGTCGCTTCTTCCTTCCTCCGTAACGGTAGTGTTTTGTGCCGGAGCGCAACGTGGGTTACAGGCCTTGTTTCGGACGCCGAGCGACGCCTCTATGTTCGCGGAATAAAATCATCCAATTTCAAGGGAAAAAAGGCAAAACTGATGCAGAAAAAAAGAAGTCTAAGAATAATGTGTGATCTGTGTGACATGTCAGAGGAAACAAATGTTTCCCAGTGGGATTGCTCCTCAATTAAGATAGCATTTGGACTTGCTCTGTTTATCTTGCTAGACTTGGTGTTTATTTTCATATGATGCATGCGCACTACATGAAATCAATTCAGATATCTTCAGGCCTGTAAGCTTTGGCCGATGATGCAGAAGTCAAGAAAAGCTCGCTATCATTAATCTATGCTGCACAAGAAAGATGTATCAATACCAAAACAAAAATTGGGTATTCATAGGTCTGCAAAAAGTACACCTGCTTAAAGAAACAAAATCTAAAAGAGCTTTGACAGTAAAGTAGAGAGGAAAGCATCGCATATTCTATCATACTCAAACTTCCCTTACTTTGGTAATGCTGGTGTGTAAGGTGAGGTACAATTATTTTTCTATGACAGAAAAACGAGAGAACAAAAATACAGAGGCGATACTATGTAAGTAACTGACCGATTCGCTCTTGGAATATTAGCTTTTGCCGCGCACGAAAGTCACCTTTTTTCACAGGGGTGTGAGAGGGGAGGAGGATTTTCCGTGAAGTAGTAGAGAGGACGGAGTTTGTCATGCGGGAAAAACGCCGACGATGTCCCGTCCGAAGAACAGAGGGAAACGTAAAGAAGAGCAGAGAAAGGAAATAGGAGATGGGGAAGGAGGAAGGAAGGAAAGAGAAGGAAAGCCGGCGGTCAGTGTTAATTATCACTTGTAGCTACACATCCACACCCCCCCCCCCCCCCCCCCACACACACACACACACGTGCTGTTCTGGAATCGGCTGCTTTTAAAATTGGGCTAAAAGTCCAGAGTCCTTTAAGAAACGCAAAAAAGGACCTGCATATGTCTGCGACGGGCTCGAGAGCCCCGTGGGAAAATAATGTCATCAGTTTCCTCAAGTGGAGGACGAAGGTCCTGAAGCTGCTGGGAGAATCTCTGCCTTTGAACGTTGTATTTAGGACATTCCCAGAGCATGTGCTCGGCGTCTTTTGAGACCTTGCAAGCGTCACATAGAGGCGACTTCCTTCGGCCCCATCGATACAGTACTTTTCCGGTTTTCGCACTTCCAGTGCGGAGGCGAAGTAGAACTGTAGCTTCTGCTCGGCTGAGACCACCGAGGAGGCAAGGTTGGTGCCCTGATTCTGCCGCTGGACCCAGTGATGAAATATGCAGGCGAACTTGCTTTTGGAGCCAGCGGTCGTCTGTCGGACACTTGAGTGTCGGAGCGAAATCGTGGGCTCGAGAAGCGAGACGATCTGCTGTTTCATTTCCGCTTACTCCCACGTGGGAGGGCACCCATTGGAAATGAACGGTGAAACCAGCGTCTTCTAGTGCATAAAGAGCTGTTCTTGTTGTTTCCACGAGTTCTCCTATTTGGGTTTGCTTGCGTAGACAGAAAAGGGCTCCACGGGAGCCAGTTAGAATGACGGTGGGCTGAGGCGGATACGTCTGTAGAGCCTCTAAGGCCTCAAGTATGGCACAAAGTTCGGCTGTCGTAGTGGAGACCATTCTTTCTAGCCGTCCAGCCCACTCTATTCCAAGGCTTGGGATGCAGAAGGCAGAGGTGCTGCTTCTCTTGAAATGGTCAACCGATCCATCGGTATATACTCGAAGAAAATCTTTGAATTCGGTCGCAACGTGTTAATCTGTACAATATTTGAGATTCGGGGGATTTGAATTATTTTTCTTCTTTACGCCTGGAACGTGCTCATGGGATAAGATCGTGCGAACAGCCCAAGGAGGTGTAGATTTTCTGGTGATGACTGGTGGTTTTGGTTTCCACCCGAGGTAACGCAGGGTGCGAAGAGAAATGCCAAATCGTGATAGGAGTCGTCGGGTGATTCTTCGAAGTAAAGAGAGGCCCGCAGTAGTTTCTTCAAGGCGGAGCATCTGTAGTAGGAGGTGCTGGGAAGCCATTAGAGGCAGTGGCAGTGTTCGGGCTTCTTCGTAAACTTTGAGGCTGCTGGTTCCTCTAGGAACGCCAAGGGCTGTGCGAAGTCCTTGTCGATGAATGCGTTCCAGTTTGAGAGCTGGCGTGGGTAGGATGTTCATATAAGGCAAGGCATATAAAAGGCGGCTCACTACTAATGCTGAGTAAAGCGAGAGCATTGAGCGAGGGGAATTGCCCCAGTTTGCGCCACCAACTCGGCGGACGGCATTTCTAGCCGAGATTGTTGAGCTTGTCATAGCCTTCACTTGGTTTGTCCATTTCAGCCTTTGATTTAAGCTGACTCCTAGAAATCTATGGTTTGCGACTTGACGTAGGGGGGAACCGCCAAGGCACAGGTCAAGTTTGGTGGATCGTTGATTTTTCCCCGGAAAAATCATGAAAACAGTCTTTTCTGCGGAAATGCGCAGGCCACAGTCTTTAAGGTATGTCTCAACAGATGCTATTGCCGACTGGACAATTGCTTTCAGGTTGCAGTGCTTGTGACCTGTCGTCCAAATACATATACCATCCGCATACACGGACATGTTGACCCTTGGTGTGGTAAAAGGAACCGCGCTTGGGAGACCGGAGAGGATAACATTAAACAGAAGAGGTGAAAGCACGCAACCCTGTGGTAAACCGCATGGGGAAGAACGGTTGGCACTGAGCGTTTTATCGAGTTTTACTCGGAAAGTTCGCTGTGTTAGAAAGCATTTAAGAAAGCGTTGCACAACCCCAGTGATGCCTAAGGATGTGAGTTTTCTTAGCACAACTGATGGGGTCACACTGTCAAAATCCTTTTCGATATCGAAAAAAACCGCCAACGTTGATCTTTTTTCATTCCAATTGTGTTCGACTGCGCTGAGCAGGTCTAAGATATTGTCTGCCGTTGAAAGCCGAGTTCTGAAGCCTGTCATAACATCGGGCAGTAGTAGTTAAGCTTCAAGCCACCAAAAAAGTCGAGCGTGTACCATGCGTTCCATTAGCTTTGCCACACATGAAGTAAGCGAAATGGGTCTATAAGATGAAGGTTCGGTTCTCGGCTTTCCGTGTTTGAGGATGGGCACAACCCAGGCTGAACGCCACTCACCAGGTACGTTTCCCGTCGACCAGATAACGTTAAACTCGGACAGAAGCAGTTGCAGACCTTCATCTGGCAAGTTGCAGAGCCTTTGGTGGGTAATGCTGTCTGGTCCGGAGGCAGTGCGCTTTTTGATGGAACGGAGCGACGCCTGGAGTTCATCAAGGGTGAATGGTACATCAAGAGGGGACGAAGTCGAAACTATGACGCACGGTTCTTGCGATTGGCTCCGGGCCGAGGCGTAATAGTTAGCGAATTCGTCCGCTATAACCTGGAGGTCTTTTCCTCGTTGGAGCGCGAGAGAGGCTTGGGGCGACAGTTTGTTTCTTGCTCCCATAAAGCAATCGAGAATATGCCAAATCCGGGAAGCTGGTGTGTGGGCATCTGATTTATCACACACATCGTGCCATTGTTGTCTGCGTAGCTTCTTGCATAGCGCCTAGTTGCGGCGTTTAACTTGTTGAAATGCGATTTTAGTAGCGGATTTCCAGAACGCTCTAGCTTTCGTTGGGCCTGTCTCCTGCGTGCGCAAAGATTCAGAAAAATCAGGTCCGGTTTGGGGTAATGTACTGGGAGGCGTATTTGCACTGTTGGTGCTTTTGCAGCGTCTACAATAGCCGCACATACGTCTTCCTTTACCAATAAAAGGTGACTGCGGAAAGTATCCCAAATGATCATATCAATTGTGCGCTGCTTGGACGGTTGGTAGCCTTTTAAATTCAGGAAAATAGGAAAATTATCGCTTCCCATTGTGTCGGCTAATACTTGCCACGTGACTTCGAGGTCTGTACAATGGGCGGTTATATCAATGGCGCTATAGGTGCAAGGAGGGCGGTAGAATTTAGGACGGCCATCATTTGCCACGACGAGATCGTGCTTCTCTAGAGCTGTAGCCAGAGCTAGGCCCCGTGCGTCTCGTTTAGCGCAGCCCCACAGTTCGTGGTGGGTATTCCAGTCCCCGCATAAAAGTAAGGAGCTTGGGCACCGTTTCTTAAGCTCCGCCACTACACGGGCAACAGGAAGGCCGCTTTTTCCCGGGCGTGCGTATACGGACCCCACACATAAAGGCTTACTAAATACGCTGATTTGCAGTGCGACGATTTCTAGATGGTCACTACACAAATCAGTGATATCGATAGAGTGTTGAGGGAGAGACTTTTTGATGAATAGTGCAGCACTACCGTTAGTGAATCCGCTCATAGTGGGGTTTGAGTACCTCACGTAGCCGGAGATGCTCTGATCATTAGGGAGGCCAGCTTCACATACTGCAAGAATAGGTATGGGTACAGTCAATAAGTAAAGCAACAGTTCTGCAAGACGGTTTTGGAGACCTGCACAGTTCCATTGCATGACTAGCGGAATGTGTCTGAGCTTTGGCGACGATCTGTGAGGTTGTACGTATCGTACAGAGTTTTTCATCCAAGAAACGCAGCCACAAGGGGCATGGCTAGATCGATGATTTTCAATACTGACGAGGCAAGGGGGTTGTTGATGCCCGCCACCAAGCTGCGAAGAGCTTGCAGGAGGGGCATGACGAGGCTTTGCCAGCTTGAGAAAGAGTGAAGTGGAAGTGCAGTTGCTGGAGGAATTCTCTGTTTCTTCTGACTAGAAGATCTTTCTGATGACGCCTCACGGTAAGGGGCTTGTCTGGCGACTGTTTCTCTTTGATTTCTCAAAGAAAGTGGTTGAACATTCCCTGCCTCCGCAGCAGCGGGATTACCTGAAATCGTGGGGATACTCGGCGTGCCGTCTGTCTTTTCAGGGACAGCATTCGCTTCCACGACGCTTGGCCAGGTTGATTGGTGTTGCGAAGCTTGCGGCAACTGTTGTGGCCTCAGCTGGGAGTCTTCTTTTGTTTTGTTAAGCGTAGTGACAGCTGTTTTTGCGGTAGCGTGGTTCACTCCATTTTGCTGTCGGTAGTCGTTGATCTTTCTCATGAGTTTGATTTTCGGGCAATGTGGCGATGCCGCGTGATGTTTTCCTCCGCAATTCACACATTTGGATAGGGCGTTTGGCGGGCATTCCTCGGTGTCATGGGTGTTGGAGCAGCGAAGGCATATCGTTTGACGCGCACACGTTGGAGTTAGATGGCCAAGTTTCCCGCACGAGTGGCATTGCACTGGACGTGGTGAGTATGCGGTGACTGGATGCCGGACGCAGCCTACAGCGACATGACTTGGCAGCTCACTTCCGAGAAAAGTGAGGCGTACTGTTTGGGAATCACCCAAGCGCCTCAGTTGAGCAAGCTTAATTGTACTCTTAAGCTGTGCCTTGAGCTCTTCCTCAGTGATGTCCTTCGCTACGTCCTTTATGACACCCACGGCATGCGTTTTGGACCTTGGTTCATAAGCGTACATCGGTACACCTAGCAAAGTTTCACGCTTCAACAGCTGCGCTGTAGTTTGTAAGTTCCGGGTATCAATAGCAATGACGTTTAGTGCCTTATTCGGCCTGATTTGCAGGATACTGGACGGAGCGATGTTTTCTAACTCCGCGGTCAGGCGAATGCTATTAAAGCTTGTGACTTGCTTTGTGGGGTCTTTCGGAGTGAAGACCACTACATTGCCCAGAGCCGAAGGGAACGTGGTGGTGTGTGCCATTATCTTAGGCGCATGGTTGAGCGTTCTTTTCCTCCGTTTGCTAGAGTGCACAGTTTGGAAGTCCCGCATATCGAACGTGATCTCCGAGGCGTCCGAGGTAGATTCTGCGTAGTAGTGCGATGAAAGCGGTAGTGCGTTAGTTGGGTCCATCACTTCGGTGAGATCCTCATCACGCTCTATCATGTTGACGTCGGCCTGAATTTCTTCTGGGGGGCACTTTAGACCGGACAAAGAGGCTGCCTCCTCGGCATGCGCCAGGGAAGCATTGGTTAAGGTGGGGTTGGTCGCATTTAACGTTTTTTGTTCTTGGGATGTCATCACCGCTGGATACTTGGTTCTCCCGTGCCGGGAGAACCGATGTCCACAGTTGCAACTTGCAGATGCAATTGAGTGAAAAATAAGAGTGTTCTGGATAAAATAATAAAAAAATATTGCTGACCTGCGAAAAAGTACTGCTCGCAATCCGAACACTTCGTCGTCCTCCAGGGGTGTGAGATAGGTGGGAACATATTCTTTCTCACCGAGCAGACAAAAAAAAAAAAACGAAGAATACGACCATTTTCACGCCCAATAAAACATCTCTGCTGCAACCGCCAGGCCTCTGTCAGCCTTCGGATGGCCGCGCTCTACCGCGCTCTAAAGCCCCTTGATAAAGGCTTCTTTTACAAGTACCGCCAACCATTGTTGTGGAAACGCGCGAGACACGTGCCGCGAGCGCGTGCTCCGCCGCCATTCGCTTCCAAAGGCCGCTCATTTCAGTGCTGCACCGCCATTTGCTTCCAAGGGCCGCTCGAGACATGGGCCTCGTGCGCTCGCGCATTTGACGCTACTTGCAAGACACGTCAACACATCGAGGGGCTTTACCGCGCTCTGCCCTACAGCGCCCCCACCGGCGTGCTCCCACATCGCGACACTCTCATCATGGCCTCAGAGATTTTCGCAGTCCCAGTAGTGGACTGCGCTCCTCCAGCCGTCCCAATCGGCTCAAAATGGCATATCCTCGCTGCCTGGCGGCGCTGGGAACCCAGCCAATTTTACAGGAAAGTTACCCTCCATGCATGCATGAGTCAAGACGACGCCGTGTAGGCGGTGAGATCAGGGTGAGTTCAGGGTGAGAACAGGGTGAGATGTTTCGGTAGCGCCCTCGTTCGGTTACCTTTCGTGACGTCATTACGTTGTGGACAACAAGCTCGATGGTGTTTGGAATGAGCATTTTGGAAGCCTGAAATCATAGCGGTCACAAAGCAACACTGCCAACACCGTCGAAATTGAAGTTCTTACATTCCTCTTATTTCTGACGATGAGACATCCTTTGCTGACGTCATAGTCAGCATTCGGCCAATTGTGGTGGGCCGACTACAGCGACACGTTCGATTGCTCACGTCACCAATGAGGAGTATTCACTGGGCGCCATATTTGTGGGTGCTGTCAAGAGCGCATGCTCAGAACGAGCCCACATTAATAGGCTGCTAAGACCGGCAATCTTGAGGGTGCGAAATGCACGTTACAAAAGAACTGTGGAAGCTCGCCATCAGCACGCGCTCAGCAGTCGCGCACACAGCTATGGCTGCCAGTGAATACTTCCTATAGGGAGTATTCACTGGACGCCATATTTGTGGGTGCTGTTTAGAGCGCATGCTCAGAACGAGCTCACATCAATAGGCTGCTAAGACCGGCTCTCTTGGTGGTGCAGAATGCACGTTGCAAAAGAACTGTGGAAGCTCGCCATCAGCACGCGCTCAGCATTCGCGCACGCAGCTATGGCCGCCAGTGAATACTCCCTATAGGTACAGTGTACTATAGGGGTAGGGCCCTACGGGAGCCAGAGTTGTGCGTCTGTTTTCCACGTGCTGCCGCGCCGCTATTCGCCAAGATCCGATCACGTGAGGAGCCGGATCAAATGCCGTGCAGGAAAGTAGACGTTGCACGCGCCCCGGCGTACGTTCCCATGCTATCTTCTTCTTCTAAGCGTTGTGAAAGATGGTGGGGGGGGAGGAGAGGGCCAATAGTGGTTGCGCACCGGGCGCTTTGGTCACTGGCTCTCGGGGGGAGGGGGGTGTGGGGAGAAAGGTTGGGGGTGGAGGGGGGAGATAGAAATAGATTTGTAGAAGGGGAGGGGGGGCGGGCATGTCGGAGTACGCGCGAGGGGGGATTAATTTAGTTGCATCGAATACCGGGTGGCCGGGGATGGGGGGCGGGGGGAGTTGGGGGTCCAGCGCTGGAGGCTGGCACGGCGCGGTGTCCGGCGATCAAGCAATCGTCCGGGGCGACCACGTCGTGTGGTGGGAGGTCCCACTCTAGTCCATCCGCGCCGGAGTCCGGGCGCGTTCGTCGAGCACGCGGCAGGTGCGCGCCAAAGCGAGCGTCCAGGGCACGACTGAGCACAGCCGTCAGGGTCCCGCTCCGCAGTCGGCGGGCGCCAGGAGGAAGTTCAGAGGGACCACAGGAGCCCGGTTTCTTCCAGAAAGGTCAGTAGGGCCCTGAGCGCGCGGTCTTTGCCGCGCCGGTCGCCCCTGGGTCTCAGTATTTGTTCTGTGGTGTTGCAGGGCAGCCCCAGTGCGGCGAGGGATGTTGTCATGGCCGCCCGGGCGTCAGCGTGTGCCGGGCAGGTCAGGAGGAGGTGGTCGAGATCCGACCATTCTCCGCAGGTCGGGCATTCCGGGTCGGCCTCGTTGCGCAGGAGATGCATCCGTGCCGGCGTCAGGGCGCACCCCGTCCGGATCCTGTGGACGACTGCGGCGGCTGGACGGCCCGTGCCCCGAGGGGGCTTCGCCGGTCGGTCCCCGGCCGCGTACCGCTCGTCCGGGTGGTTTGCGGCGGCCTCCCGTGCGATAAGAAGCTTGGCGTCGGCGAAGGGGCCCACGTCCGACGTCCGGAACTCGGCGGCGTCATGGACCCGGTCCGCCAGGGCGTCCGCGCGCTCGTTGCCAGGAATCCCGCAGTGGCTCGGGACCCACTGGAACGCCAAGCGGTGGCCGAGGCCGCCGAGAAGCAGAGCCTCACCAGCGATCTCCCGAGCGAGGGGGCATGCCCCCTCGAGCCCGTACAGCTGAGACAGGGCCGCCTGGGAGTCGGAGAGCAGCAGCCAGCTGTCCGGGCGTCGGCTCTTGTAGTGGATCAGGCGCAGCGCCAGAAGGATCGCCGCCAGCTCCGTGGTGGTGCTGGTGGCGTGGAAGGCGAACCGTTCGCCCACGCCCAGGTCTGCCCTCTCCACAAAGACAGCCGCCGTCGACGAGCCGTCGCTGGGCCGCACGGAGCCGTCGGTGTACACCCTTGCCCAGCCGGGGTGGTGCCGCTCGATGTGGTCCTCCGTCAGCTGTTTGGCCACGACGTCGGCCGTCCTCCGTCGAGGGCCCATCCCGTCGACTCGGAGGTGGACAGTCAGTGGATGGGGGTCGGAGTGCAATGGTGGGAGGGGAGTGATCGCCGGTGCAGGGCCTGCGACGTCCCCCAAAACGCACAGAAGCTGCCCCAAGCGCGACTCGGGCCTCTCCGCAATGCGTGCCAGCAGCGGTGCCGCGGACTCGCAGGTGGAAATGCGGATGAGGTGCCCAAGTGCGCGCTTTTGGAGATGGTTGCTGACGGTGTTGGCTCCAGCTTCCGTGTACGTCGGGATGGACGCCGCCGACCTGGATATGCCGAGGCAGATCCTAAGTGCGATCCGGTGGACTGTCTCGAGGATTGCTGCCTGTGAGGTGTTGAGGCTGAGCAGCGGCAGCGCGTAGAGCGCCACCGACAGCACCAGTCCCTGATGTAGTTGGAGCATCATGTTCTGGGATGCCCCCCAAGTGCTGCCGGCGAGCGACCGCAGGGTGTTCATGCGGCGCCGCATTCTTTGGACTACGCTCGCCACCGCTGCCCCCCACGTCAGCCTCCTGTCCAGGACAAGGCCCAGGTATGTGACCTTCTGCTCGTGGATGATCGGTTGCCCCTCGATGAGCAGTGTCGGTCGGAATGAGGCCGAACGCGGGGCGTAGATGAGCGCCCGAGTTTTTCCGCCCGACACAGTGAGTCCGAGCTGCCTGAGATGATAGATGACGTTGTTCAGCGCCCTTTGAAGCTCGGCCACAGCCCTCCATCTTTCTCGGCCGCCCTGTCCGGTCACCCACAACGCGACGTCGTCCGCGTAGACAGCGACGTTGACGGGGTATCGCGCCGTGCCCCCCGCACGGGCTGCCGCCGGGACAGATGACATCCCGGCCGAGGAGAGGAGAGGGCTGATCACGCTGCCCTGCGGGACTCCGCGCGTGAGGTGCCGCGGTGAGCTCTTGTCCTTGCCCACCTTGACGGTCACCGTGCGGCCGCCGAGGAACGCCTGGACGAATCCCAGCGGCCGCCCGGTGACCCCGAGCCTCCGCAGGGCGTCGATGATCGGAGCGTGTGGCAGCGCATCAAAGGCCTGGCGTATGTCGAGTAGGACCAGTGCCGCGGAGTGTCCCCTCGCCTTGGCCTCTTCGAGCGAGCTGACGAGGTCCCCGATGGAGTCCGCCGTGCAGCGCTTGGTCCGGAACCCCGAGAAGCATTCAGGCAAGGCCCCTGCCGCCTCAAGGTGGTAGTTGAGGCGGCGCAGGACCATTCTCTCCATTGTCTTTCCGAGGCATGACGTCAGAGAGATGGGCCTGTATGAGCTTGGGTTGTTGGGGTCCTTGCCTTGCTTGGGGATGGGGACTGCCACAGCCTCCCTCCACTCGCTGGGGAGCCTGGCCGTTCGCCAGATGTTGTTGAAGAAGGCCAGGAGCTGTGGCAGGGTCCCCTCGTCCAGGTTCCGGAGGGCTTGGGCGGTGATCCCATCGGGGCCTGGTGCTGTGCGTCGGCGCGGGGCGGACTGCAGCGCGTGCCGCAGCTCGTGCAGTTTGAAGTCCGCGTCGGGGGACTGCATGGCGGGGGCCGTCGGGGCCTCAAACATCCACCACATGGGAGGGGGCGTGCCCGGGGGAGGAGGGGTGGGAGCCGTGAAGAGCGAGTCCGCCAGGAAATTCGCCATCTCGGTCGGGGACAGATGTAGGTGTGCTGCCAAGCAGAGCACGGGGCTGCGCGGGACCGGGAGGCAGCCCAACGTCCGCACCATTTTCCACGCACGTTTTCCCCCTCCTGGGGCCCCGAAGGAGGCGCACAGGAGACGCCACTGTCTCCTGGCTAGTCGTCGCCCATGGCGCCTGAAGTCCGCGTCGAGACGCTTGTACGATAGGATGTCTTCAGGGTGGCTGGTTCGCCATGAGCGGCGCTGGGCCTGCCTTCTGCGGGCGCGGAGTTTGAGCCACAGGAGGTCGGGGTTGGGGCGGGTGCTGGGCACCTGGACGGTCCTCGTCGCTGCTCGCACGGCGTGCTCGATAAGCTGGGAGGTGAAGGGCAATCCGGCCGCCGCCCCCTCGGCGATCAGTGCCCGGTAATGGTCCCAGTCGGTGATTTTGCATACTTTCATTGGGGCCTTCTTGGGGGTGCCCACCACGATGGGGAGGTGGTCACTGCCCCAGCTGTCTGGGAGAGGGCTCGCAGAGAGTCGCAGGCCCGGTGTGACGAGGGTCAGATCTATCACGCTGCCCCCCGCACCGGGGCCGACGTAGGTGGGGAAGCCCCCCGTGATGTTCAGGAGGTCCACTCTCTCTAGCGTTTCCTGTAGCCGCTTGCCTCGGGAATTCGTTTTGCGGTCCCCCCATGCTTCGGAGTGGGCGTTGAAGTCCCCGCAGATGATAGCACGGTCACGCCCCACTCGAGCACGGAGGGCACAGAGGTCAAGGGTGTCCCAGGTGGCGTTGCCGGGGACGTAAACGGAAACAATATGGAGAGGTCCGTCCGCGAGCTGCAGCGTAACCGCCACCATTTCCGCTGGGCCTCGGATGTCGGGGAGGTCGAGCCTGTTCTGCGTGAGACCCCTGCGGACGAGCAACATTGCTCTAGGATTGTCGCCCACGCGAGCGGGCGTGCTGCAGTATGAAACGTAACCGGACACTCGGGCGGCCGAGCACCTAGGCTCTTGGAGGGCCAGAGCCTCATAGGGGTTCTTTTTGTCCCTAAGGTGCGAGCGAAGCTCTTGTAGGCGCCGACCGAGGCCGTTACAATTCCACTGCAGCACGGCGCAAATGGACGCTCTGTGGTGGGGCCCTGGATCGTCAATGTTGTCCCCCATTGTTGGTGTGGAGATGGGAGTTCGGTGCGACGTCTGCGAGGATGGCAGAGCAGGCGCGGTGTAGCCCGTTTAGAGACCGCTGTGGCAGATGTTGCGCGAGGGCGGCGATAATCCGGGTCAGTTGTTCCAGGAGGACCCGGAGTTCAGAGTCGCCGCCCTGCGGGCCGGCGGGCAGGTGATCTTCTTGGGGAGGCAGCGCGCTCGGGAGAGCAGGGAGCTTGCCCCCGCGCTGGGCGCCGTGCCCCTGCGAGAAAACGCCGTGGTCTCCCCGCAGAGCACTTTGCCCGACGCCTGCTCTTGGAGTGTTTCCAGTGTTTCTTCCCGGCGCGCTTGGTCGGCGCGAGAGGGGGCCTGTTGCTGTTGTGCCTGTCTCCACGCGGGTCGGTGCAGAGGACGGGCGTCTGCCGATGTTCCGCCGCCGCCCGGGGCGTCCAGCCGGGGAAAGTCATCGTCCAGCTCCAGCATCGCGTTCGGCTCACCGCGTCGCGTATCCCCCTCTGCGGTGTTCCCAGTCCACCGGCGGGGGCCCCGCGCCCCGTGGAGCCCGCCGGCCTGCCTCCCCGCCTCGGCGGCCCGCGCCCACTCCCGGGCTCGCTCATAGGCGACGCAGCTCCGATCGAAAGCATCATGGTCGCCGTCGCAGTTTGGGCACCTTGTTGTGTCCCTGCGGCAGATGTTCTTGGGGTGGGCGCCGCAGCAGTACGGGCACCGGTTCTTCTCTCGGCAGGCTCTTCGGGTGTGTCCCAGTCTGCCGCAAGCGCCGCACTGGATGGGGCGGGGATGCGCCGCCGTGACGGGGAGGCGAAGACCCCAGAGATCGACGTGGTGCGGGCGGGGGCCGTCGAAGTGGAGTCTGATGGTGCGCCCCCCCGCAAAGACGTCGGTGCGCTGGATTGGGACAGCCGACCACCTCGGCCGTCTCCGCCTCGAAACGGGGGCGGACAGTACCTCTGCTCTGGGCCGTCGGTTGTCACTGCGATGTTGTGCAGGACTTTCACTCCGAGCATGATGTCGATCGCTTCCGGGGAGTCGAGGTCGACAGCGGCCACGTTGCGTCGCGTATTTACACGAGTCGCGAGGGCCTTTCCGTTGGTAGCCAGTGTTAAAGCCCTCGCGATTTTTAGTTTGTTTGTCACGTTAAACTGACCCTTAGTCCAGGTGGGTCGGACGAGGACGGTGATCCTCTCACCTGGTCGGATGGTTGGCCGCGCGGGTGGTTTCTGAGTTGCTTTGGGGCGTTGCTGTTTGCTGTTTTTGCCGCGTCGGCGCTCGGCCGGGTCGATTGTTGCGGGGGTGGCGGTCACGGTCCCGTCAAGTTGATCGCCGTCTCCGCCCTCGCAGTCGTCGGTCATGCCTGCGAAGCGGTTTTTGGTGGGGATGGTTGTCACGCTGATATTTTGTAGGGCCTCCTTGGATAGTGGGGGCCGCTCGCTGGGGACGTTCGGCGTTATGGGCTCCTGTCGCTCCGGGGCGCCCGAGGCCGCAGGGGGAAACGCTGGGGGTGCCCCGCCCGGCCTCTTTCGCGTGGGGGAGGGGGGGCGTGGTCCGTTGTTGTTGTTGTTGCTGCTGCTGTTGTTGTCTCTGTCGGTGTTCTTTTTCCCGGCGGCCTTCCTTTTGGGGGGCGGGTGTTCTTGGAGCCTTGCTGTTGGGGCTGATGCTGCCCCGCGTTGTATCTCGCTCACGGGGGAAGGGGGGTGGGGCTTTCCGCGCGCGCCTGCGTTCGGGGTCACGACGGGGGAGGCGGCGGCCTGGGGTTCTGGCTGCTTGTCCAGGGCGGCGGGGGGTTCTACCTCCGAGTCCCTCTGGGGGGCGGGGGGGGGAGGCGTGGCCCGGGGGTTCTGGCCGCTTGTCCTCGGGGGCGCTCGGGGGCGCGGGAGAAGGGGTGGGGGGCGTGTGCTCCCCCTGTTGGCCTGGGCGGGCGGTGGTTGTCGGGGGGTGTTCGGGGGACGGTGGAGCGAGATGCCATGTCGGCTCGGACGCAAAAATAGGGCCGATCGGGATCAGGCCCGGGGTGCTTGGGCAGGGGGGCGGGAGCTGCTTGTCCTTTGTCCGCGGTGTCCAAGGGGGTCCAAGTAAACTCTTCTGGCTGGCGGCCGCCAGCTGCCTTAAAATTCTCATCCCTGGTGAAGACGAGCTGATGATACTCTTACCAGGTGGCGACCGGCGGCTCTGGCGCGTGTGGTGCGCGACGGGGGAGTCCTGGAGCGGGGCGGGAGCGGCTGCTCCTTTCTGGGCCTCGTCCGCCATCTTGGACATCCTGCTGCCTCGCTCGGGTAGTGGCGTCGTCGGGGTCCCTTTTTGGGGAGCCTCCGGCTGCGCCTGCCCTTGCCTCTTTAAGGCACGAGGGCGGTGGGAATGGCGCAGCTTACGAACTTTGGAAACTGCGCGGTTCCCCCTAAGGGGGAAGGTGGCGGGTCGGGACGGTTTTAGAACACGTCCGTTGGGTTTGAAATTCCGAGCGATATATCTTCCCATGCTATTGAGCGCGCCGCGCGCCTCGAATGCGCGGCGTCGCTATTTGCCGACTTCAGTCACCTGAGGAGCAGACTCCGAATGCCATGCAGGAAAGCCGGCGCTACCGGGATGAACGCATAACTCTGGTCCCCGTAGGGAGCCTATACACGAACTCTAGGTATACCGAGCACTCCGCGTTTATGGGTAGTTCCACGTGCCGCCGCTTTATGAAGGAAAAGTGGCGTTGTAGCAAGGATACCGGTGAGAGGGACCGCTGGATCAGTGGCATGCTACAACATCCATGCACATGTACGCGTCTCTGAAGACGGAGATTGCCCCGGGGACTTTCTGCGGGAACACGCTGGCAGTCGACTGCTTATTGAGGCCCGTGGTGCCCTAAGTACCCGCCTATACCGAAGCAAGTACGACAGCAGCGTGAAAAAAAAAAATGTTTATACAGCCTAGAACTTGTTCTGCCTCTACGGGCGACGAGTCTCCCAACTGCAGATGAGAAATATAGTCAGTGCAGTACAACCGCTAGCCTGGGGTCTTTAACGTGCATCACGCAGTAGTGATTCACGAACGCACGCCGGTACGATGCTCATCCAGATAGAAACGGGCAGGGGTGGGGAATGAGCCCAGGACCCTGGGCTCTGTAGCGCGACTGTTCGCTCCACGTGCTCTAAGCTGGTGTGCGCTAGCCCACTAGGCCACCGATCCCCCCTAAAGTATCCCCCCAACAACAGCGTGACTGAAACGGTATGCAGTGCGTGTGGAGCGGGCGAAGAGAAAATCGACCACTTGCTGCTAGCATGCAGGGCACTGCACCCAACGCCTATCGTTGGTGCCCGCTTGGAGCAGGCACTTGGTTTTACCAACGAACACACCCCTGTAGTATGCTCCAAGCGGAGGCTCGAGGCATGGTGCCAGACTCGCCTGAAAAATCGGGGGCATGACCAAGGTGACCAAGATGGCCAATAGCCGCTGCCTTACTTTTGGCTGAAGGGGCAAACACTCACTTAAAACGACGGTGTCATGTGAACTAATTAACTTTGACTGTGTGAAAGTGACGGTTGGCAAACTTTGGACACACGTGCTAACGATTTCTCTTTCGTTGTTGTTGTTGCTTTCTTTCGTTTTTCTTTTTTGCTTTTATTGGCGTGTCTTACAAGACTCTCGATACAAAGAGATTGCGCCGCAAATATACATACATACACACATAAACGGTGCATTTCTGCTCAAAGGGGCGGCGCGTGGAGCGTCTCAAGTGTTGTGCGCAAACGCACGGGGTGCGAGAGTGTCTTGTACTCCGCGTGCTCATGTAGGACGCACTTCTACGCTTGGTGCCATTGCGCCCCACGCGATAGCACCCG
Organism: Ixodes scapularis; assembly: GCF_016920785.2. Lineage (NCBI taxonomy): Eukaryota > Metazoa > Arthropoda > Arachnida > Ixodida > Ixodidae > Ixodes > Ixodes scapularis. The sequence continues at coordinate 80,350,811 of NW_024609868.1, read as the reverse complement.
GCGCAGGAAGCCCCTTCATAGTTCAAAAGTAGCGCAAGGTGCATCGATGCACGTTCAACGTGCAGCCCTTGGGAAGATCATGGCGGCACAGTGGAGCAGTAATTAGAGTAGAAGGAACAAGTGAGGCGACCGGAGTGCTATTTAGGTACCTCCGCATGTGGAAAAAACCGGCTAATTCAAGCCACTTCGCTCGTAGTGCCCGAGAGGGCGCTACGAGCGAAGTGGCTTGGATTAGCCGGTTTTTATTAAAAACGTGTTGCGTTCCAACGCCAAGATCATTCCACAAGCGGCGGCGCCGAAAAAAACGCGTCGGTCGTCTCACTCAGTCCTTTCTAGTACACTCTACGAAAGTGGCGCTGCGATCGAAGTGGCTTGGGTTCACCTGATCGCTTTCCACATTTCGAGGTGCAACTGAAAGCATGAGCGGAACCTGTAGCTCGTCCCACTCGTTCCTTCTCGTATACTCATGCAGTGAGCTAGATTTCAGACGCCGTGTTCTTCCCAGAAGTGGGGCGCGGCACGTGTCTCGAGCATTTCCACAACAATGAACGGCGCCACTTTTCCCAGAATAGAGGGGCTTTAGGTACCGGTGCCATCGGCGTCATGAACAAGTGGCATGCTATCGATTTTCTGTTCGGCACACCTCCCTTTATTGGCGACGTGCGCGACCGAAAGCGTCGCTGTGGTCGGCCTTCCACGATTGGCCCAAAAGCTGACTATGATGTCGAAAAGGGTATACCATCGACGGAAATAAGAGGAATGAAAGAATCTTAATTTCGACGGTGTTGGCAGCGTTGCTTTGAGAGCGCAATGATTTCAGGCTTCCACCATGCTATTTACAAACACCATCGAACTTGTTGTTCGCAAGGTAATGACGTCACAAGGGGGAACCATAGGAGGGCGCCACCAAAACATCTCGCCGCTAATAGTCATCATAACGCCGGTTCTAAAGAACTTTCCACAGGATCGTCGAAGAACCCGCGAGTGGCTGTACCAGCGTCGGTTTTCGAAGCGATTTAGCTCTTCGTGGGGCCTGTACAAAAGTTACGATTGCGATTAAAACAATTCGCAATGTAATACTGTAAACGACTTAATTTTCGCGAGGACCTAATGTTCGCGAATCGCCTACAATTCGTGAAGAATCCGTACCGCGAACAATTCCGTGAAAATGTAAAGACATTGAAATCTATATTGAGATCCCACCGCGTCGCGAAAATTAGAACCCGTGAATTATTCCAAAACTTCAGCTTTGACCTAAATCACGATATACTGAGCCCGCGAAAAATAAATTGTTTGCAGTAAACGTAAGTAAAGGAGTAAGAAGTGTAATGTAATAAATAAAGAAGGAATGTAATGTCATAATAGTATAAAATAGTGTAATGTAATAGTGAAGAAGTAATGTAATAAACATGAGTAAAATAAAGAAGACCTCGAAGTGCAATCCTTCCTTCACCGCCGCCAATTCGAAGTTCACATTGAGGGCACCACGAGCCCTCTAAGAAGAAACACGGTAGGAGTTCCCCAAAGAGCGGTCATCTCCCCAGCCTTATTTAACATGGCCATGGCTGACCGAGCACTCCCCCTGGAGGCAATAAAAGACGTACGTTAAACAATATACGTCGACGACGTCACATTATGGATCAACAAAGGCACACCCAACATTTAAGAAAGGTGACTTCAAAAAGCCCTGGATGTCACCGTGGATTTAATGCAGAAAACAAATATAATAATCTCGCATAGGTGAGGGTGCAGGCTAGCTGGTGTAAATTGAACATACAGGGTGATTCAAGGAGACGCCAGGCCCTTTAAATCGACTGCAAAATTCGGTTTGTTAACCCATCGCTCTACGACTTTGTGCAGCGTTGCCCACAAATCGTGCTTTTTTTTTATTGTAAAATTTGCAAAGAGCGAACTTACCTGAGGAAAAGGTAAGGAAAGAAAAGGTCTTAGCTCTTATGAAAACGCAGCGACGCCACCGGTCTTCGAACAACATGGCACCGTTTCGGACGGGAGACAAGAGATGGCGCAAGCGGTCGCGACGCCAACTGCCGCCAACGAACGAGAGTTTTGAGCAGACAAGGAACTGCAGTTCCTTGTTGTTACCGCGCCTGATTTTGTTTCTGGGACTGTCGCCGCCCGCGGAACGCGCGCCGCTTTTGAGTCGAAAAAATCGTCTGCTGAAGATGCCGGCTCTCGGCGCCGTATGCTCGTTCGTTGGCGGCGTTCGTTGCGCCATCTCTTGTCTCCGGTGCGAAACGGCGCCGTGTTGTTTAAAGACCGGTGGCGTCGCTGCGTTTCCATAGGAGCTACGCCTTTTTTCTTTCTTTACTTTTTCCTCAGGTAAGTTCGCTCTTTGCAAGTTTTACAACAAAAAAAATGCACCACCTGTGGGCAACGCTCCACTAAGTCGTAGCGCCATAGGTTAAGAAACCGAATTTTGCGGTCGATTTAAACAGCCTGGCGTCTCCTTGAATCACCCTGTATTTGTAAACCCGAGACTGGGGATACGGACAAGGGACACCCTTGTCCGTATCCCCGGCACGGACGAGACTTCGTCCGGGTCGTTCTGTGTTTGTCGCTTGTCCGTATCCCCAATCTCGGGTTTACAATTATGCATAATAATCTCAGCCGAAAAGACCACCTACACCAGATGTCTCAAACACGCGACCCGCAACTAAACGGCTGCGAGCCTTTGTTTCTGTCTTGAGCGTTACAATGTGCATGCAACAGAATAATCTAATGTCACCGATTCAGTTATGCTACATACGTAGCTCTGCAGTTATAATATGATCACATTGTTTCGTTTTAATTTTTGCTCCCCAGCTTTTTGTCACTTCATCTGCAAAGAACTCTCGCTTAGCAGCAGCGATTGCCGAAGATAAAGCTATGAGCTTAGAATTCTCGCCTTCAGAAATATCACCATAAAAATACAAGTATTTTTATCAAACTGCTTCTATAAAAATCGCCAGGAAAAAAATAACGTTCGTATAAAGAAATATTTTTTTGTTTTAAATCGTCTTGAGTTTGAATAATTCCCAATGAATTTAGCAACGGGAACTACAGCGTGCGCACTATTTACTTCTATACAAAAATTGCAGCATGGTGGCGACGCGGAGTCATTTTAATTCTTGTTATCACAACAAGTTAGAGCCCAAAGTAGTCCTCAAAGCGAATCAAACCTACATACGTAACAAGCAAGAGCGCAAAGTTCCTTCTTCATGACACGCCCCCCTCCTCCCCCCCAAGACTCCCCCCCCTCCCTGGACTCTTCCGCCACAATACCCACCGAGGACCCCGATCCCGATAAAATAAAGGCACTCGCAAGACAAGAGCGGAAGGCGAGGCTGGCTGCACTACTGCCAACGGAGGAACACCGCTCCCATCAAGATACTCGCGGTGCAGCGGGTGTGCCTCCGGCGCCTCGCTACCAACACGGCCATTACACCAGTTCTACGAAAGCGTTTTTACACACCAACATCAGAAGAAAACCCGGGCCCTGACTCTAACTGCACAGTATGCCATGTGCCGGCTACCTGCAGACACCTTATTTGAGACTGTCAAGCGACAACAGAAAAACGACAGGAAAGTGATTTCAAGACTTGCCCCCGAACCCACAACACAAAACTACGAAGACTGGGTTACCCCCTACAAGAGTCCTCTAGACAGGAACCTAATCCTCGACATCCTTCTTGACTTCGTCAAGAAGGCGGGCTTAGCCCAATATATATAACCACTTCCCTTTTTTTCCCAATATCCCAACCCCTACTCTTTACACCCCCACCGAATGGGATGACTTTCGTCAAGGTATCCCAGTATCCCCTTTCTGTAATAAACGTAATCTCACTCACTCGTTAGAAACAAAGTCTCAGCTGAGACTGGGGAACAGAAAACACTGCCAAAGCCAGCGCACGAGCTGAGCGGGACTCAAGCCGCGTCTCAAAACGCTCGCGCGCCCCACCCTTTGCACTGCTCTCGTTCAGCTAATCTAAGCTGAGACGCTGTCCTAGCAAGCAGGCCCAGAGCAAAATGTCACTGAGACGCCGAGATTGAACGCTTATATTTCACGCTTAAATGTTGTTTTCAATATTGTGACGTCGCGGCCTGCTGATCGGTCGACGCTGTGTCGCACTTCTAGTTTACGCTCTCACCACGGGGGGGGGGGGGGGGGGGGGGGGGGAAGGGGGGAGAGGGGGAGGGAAGGGGGGAGAGGGGGAGGGGGGGAGTATTTGGCGCTGGCGGCTAACCCGCCCATTGGCCAAACTCTCGCAATATACGGTTCTGCGGGAGGCCAGCTGAAGTGAGTGATAGGTGGGGGGGAGGAAAGGGGGGGGGTGTTCTAGGACGTCATTAAAATACTATTACGGCACGGAGATATAAATTTACAATCAACCTTTCACGCGTCAATCACCTTTCCAGCCAATGAAAGATATAAGCACTTTGTAAGCACGGGGGAGGGCTTAGCGGTCTGCGACTTCCACCTTCTGCGCCTAAATTGCGTTTAGCAAACGTAAATATTGAGCAATATTTTCGTGAAATAGTTTGTTGTTGGGCGAGTTGGTGAACTTTTGGATACATGGTTTTTCGCAAAAGAGACGGACACAAGAGAGAGGGAAATACGAGCGCAAACTTACAACTGTATTGAGGAAACATTTAGAAATGTTTTCTAAAGGTTTCCTCAATACAGTTGTAAGTTCGCGCTCGTGTTTTGTCTCTCTCTCTTGTGTCCGTCTTTTTTGCGCAAAACCATGTATCCAAGCAATATTTTTATTTGCGGACAAATTATTTTTAAAAGTACGTGTTGCATCTATTTATGCCATTTAAAAAAAATGTTCAGCCTTTCCACTCTGGTGAAGAAGAAAGAGCACCGGAGCTGTACTATGTGCCGCCATCTATGAGCGACGGCGGCAACCAGACAACCGGCAAGCCGATTATCTGGTTGCCGCCGTCGCTTATAGTTGGCGGTAGCTGTCCAGAAGGTTGTGTCGAGATTTATTTGTCCACGGACACGAAACTGGGGAAACTAGCGCTTAACAGCTCCGCTGTAAAAACGTTTTTTCCTTGCAGTGTCCCTTTAAGACTGAACTCCATGGTGCGAATTTGCGGCGAAGAACCGATGAACCTCGCCTGGCGGCGCGTTAGCTTTAAGCGCGGCGCAAAAGCCACTCTTCTAACGACACCCGCAGAGCGAACGCCGCCGGGCGAAATTTGTCGCTTTTTCGGCCCCATGAAGTTTAGCTTTTATAAGGCGTATAGTAAACATATAATTAAAACAGCGCAAACGAACACAAGGACAAGTAGAAGAAGGGACACAGACACAGCGCTGACTCACGACTTACTGTCTTCAAAACACATCAACATAAGAAAACACAAAAAGGAAAAAAACACAGAAAGGAAAAATCCCGAAATCTTCACTGTCATGTGCCATCCGAAAAATTTATACCAGGTGTATCTTGGTTCATGCTCTTATCGTCTTAGCTTTGACCTGTGCTGCCGACGGCGTAAACAATTTCTTCCGCACTAGACGAGACACGCTCCTTCTTGTGTAACAGTCTGAGCTGCTTAAGTTTGTACTACCAAAACAAAAAAAAACCTTGCAAGAGTCTTTTTGCAGCACCTCCTGAGCAACGCAGGTGGCCTATGGCCACTTCAATGATATAAAACTAACCCAAAAGAAAACCACTAATATCGGGCGGTTAACACAAAAGAGCCAGTGGAAGCCCGCTATTTGGCTACATAATCGTTGCTTTTCCAGGACACTGCATACAATTAATAACGTAATAGCTTTTTTCGAGAACACTGGATCTATTATTCTTACATAGTCTCGTTCCCTCTTTGCGTATATTCCATAAACAAATTGGGGTCTGTGTATGTTTATACAGCCTAATTAGTCTGCCTTCAAGGGCGGCTTGTTTCCCAGCTGTAGATCATAAATTTCGCCAGTGAGTACAAGCCGCTGGCCTGGGGTCTTTCCGCTAAATTTCCCGCTTATTGTAGTGAAACTTTCCCCGCTAAATATGGCGGGGAAATGTCCCACAATACAAAGTGCGGTTAGCGGGGAAACACCCCATAATGCAAAGCCCTCTCAAAGGCGGCGCAGCCCACGCAGCTACCCGGCCGCCGGTAAGAGGTGCGGAGCCTGCACGGGCTAACTCCCGAGAGGCTGCACGGCCCTGCTCAGCGCGGCGCGGCCACTTCACGAGAGCGCGCGCTCGGCCGCTACCTCGGCAGTAGCGAAACGTGGCCGTCCATGCCAGTACGCCGCAGACGAACTAAGGGAGCGGAAGAAAGACATTCATGCTTTCGGATTCACAACTCATAAGAAGTACTTAGGTGTCCTCGAAATTTTTTTTTCTTCTTTCCGTGTTGTGCTGAAGAAAAAAAAAAAAAAAGCATTCCGACGTCCGAAATTGGCTAGATTCAACGCCGCAAGACAATCCAAAGTTCCCGATTCATACCCCCACCGCTAGGGTGCGCGTCTCTTACCTCTCGGTGATGACGTCAGAAGATCTGGCGTCGTGACGTTTTTTTTATTTCCCTTGACGACACTCGCAAAACGAACGCCGCCGGGTGAAATTCGTCGTTTTTCTCGTTCCATGGAGTTCAGCCTTTATACGGCGTTTCATGGTTCACGCTTTTGTCACCTTAGCTATGTTCTGTACTGCGATGGCGTAATTTTAGAGCGCAGCTCTTAGGCGCCCGTTTCCGGCTTGAGCAGCGTCGCCATCGCCGTCGGCGTAACCGCGCCTATTCCTCGTAACCCTCGTGAGGGTTACGAGGGTTGCTCTCACGAGGATTACCCTCGCGAGGATCATGAGAGTTACCCTCGTAACCCTCGTGAGAGTAACCCTAATAACCAGTTACCGTCAAAAGGGTTAACCTCACGAAGTTCACGAGAGTTACCCTCACTAAAGTCACGAGGGTTCTAAGAGTTACACTCACGAGGGTCACGAGGGTTACCCCCTAATGTCACGTGACCCCCCTGAGGTCACGTGACCTCAGGGAGTCAACTATCCCTCAGTACCCTTCCATCCTATCCCCCAGCACCCTTCCATCCTCCTCCTCAAGAGCTGCGCTCTAATCCGGCGTTACAGGGAGTTGTAAGCGGCTTTCATTTTTTCTTTGTATTTTCTTTGTTATCGTGTCCCGCACCAGAGCAGGCATGTTTCTACATCTGTTACAGTTTGAAACTCTTAAGTTTGTACTACAAAAAAAAAAAAAGTTCTAACAAGCCCTGACAAGTCCTTTTTTGCAGCGCATCCTGGACAACGCTGGAGGCAAGGTCACTTCAACAATATAAAACGAGCTCAAAAGAAAACCACTAATATCAGGCGGTTAACACAAAAGAGTTAGTAGAAGCCCACTATTTGGCTACAAGGCCGTGGCTTTTCCGCTACACTGCACACAATTAATAACGTAATAGCTTTTTTCTAGAACAGTGGATCTGTAATTCCTACCTAGTTTCGTTTCCTACTTGCGAGTGCCATTGAATGCGCTCAATTGTTTTCTTACCTTCAAAGATGGCCGGCAGAGCGTCGGGTTCAGGCGAGCCTACTTCAACCCCAAATTCGTACGAACTGTGTTTTCATATGCGCCGTCCGAAATACATTCCGAACAAAACATAAAAGAGTGTACTTGTTGAGTTTAACGACTTTTTGAAATCTCGGTGTCGGGATGAAAAGGACGGTAATTGGGAGGAACACCTGCGACGAACGCTGTTCGTGCAAGCCGACGGCTACATGGAATCAAGGTATTATGCAACGGCGTGAGTCAGCTGCTTCGGTGCCACGCAAATTCCGCAAACCCGTGAACAAACAAGAAAACAATCAACACGTCACACGATTAAGTCAATATCACTACCGGTCAACGGATAAAAGCAAGCGTTAGGCAGCGGCAGAACGACGACGGCTCGAAAAGTCATCAGGAGCAGCCCACGAGGAAAACGCGGCCAGACGTGGCGGGGTCCCCCAGCCGGTCCTTTTGTGACGTCGGCTGAGGGGGTGTAGAAAAAAATGTCCCGGAAAAAATTTCTGCGAAAAAAAAAAGTCCCCGGACGAAATGTCCCCGGAAAAAAAAAAAAAAAAAAGGCCCCAGGTGGAAAGTAAGAAAAAAAAAATGTCCCCAAAGGATTCTCTATCTCTGGGTTTACCTGATTCTCATGGCTTTCGGGCGGTCCGGTCATATTTTCTTGGGAAAAAAGGCACCGTGTGGCAAGTGGAGAAAAGCGGCTCCAAGAAATAAGGAAATACACGATTCCCCGAGGTACACATCGCGACACTGTTAGCTCGAGCACGACATCGGCGCATTTTCAGATTTTACTTAGAATGAGTATTAGTGGGAACGAAATTGTACCGTCTGCATATTTATATCCCTAAATGAGCACTTTCAGTACCTATAATAACTTTGGTGACAATTAACCTTGCGTTTCTATAAAAAAATATTTAAAAAAAAAAACTAGCGATCGCTTGTTCGTGCTAACAGTGTCGCGCTTTTTACCTATTTGGAAATGGTACAGAAGTACCTCTCAAATTCCCGAAACACAATAATTTGGTTTTGGCTAGAAGTGTTATAAATGTTTATTTTTCAATGAAAAACAAACAAAATCAGTTGAGATGCAATGTTGCAAAATGAGAAATGAAATGGCACACTCTATATTCATATAAAAAAAGTCAAAAGCGGATCGTACGGCCGACGGCACACTGACCGGATAATGACAGGACCGCCCTAAAGGCCATGAGAATCGGGGAAAACCCAGGAAAGCGGAAAAGATATCCTTTTAGGAATATTTTTTCCTACTTTCCACCTGGGGCCTTTTCTTCCGGGGACATATTTTCCGGGGACCTTTTTTTCGGGGACATTTTTCCGGGGACGTTTTTTCCGGGGCCCTTTCTTCCTGAACCCGGCTGAGGGGCTTCCTCCTCCCAGGGCCCCTATAGACCGTTTTATCGTGGGTAGCGCCATTTTGAGAGCGAGAGAGAAAAGGGGAAAGGGCTACAGGCGCTTTCCTCCTTTCTGATTGTGTAGAAAGAGTGGAAGTCCCGGATGAGAGGCTTGGCCGGTGTTGGGCGTCTGCAGTGCCCCAACTTCGTTCGCGCTTTCTTCTACGTTTCAAACTCCCAAACTTAATTAGAGCCATGGTCTTTGATGGCGACAGTCCCCCGGTCATCGGGACACCATTGCTGGGTGATAGGGTGCACAAATAACGACAGAAAGCGTCGAATACTGTCCGAGGACCTATGTAGCTCGCATGGAATCCGGCAAGGCAAGTACGGCTGGAATGTTTTTAAGCTCCATTGCTTTCCGCATGACTGGAAATGATGAACCATTTATACATTCTTGCCAGCAATGGGCCTATTTAAACGTAGCCGCTTTTAGTTGTAATCAGCAAGCGATACACGAAACGGCAACCTCAATTAACTTTGTAAACGCCCGGAGCTGCTATATAATGTCTTGCTGTGCTGTTTTTATCTTCGTGTCCCTGTTCTTATATTTCCTTGTGAATGAACAACGAAGACGCTCTAGATGTACTTTTATCGAACCGCAGAAAGCCTCGAAGCAGCCACGAATTATTTTACTATTTGATGCAATATTTTGAGTACTCACCTCCAATTTCTATAGCTGGCACGTTCGCTGCCGCTGTTCCCCCCGTCGCCACACTGGCGGATGCCATAACTCAAACAGAGAAACGTGCACACTGGGCTCGAAAACGCAGATCGCAACACACAAGTTGGTACGCCACTGCTATCAAGCGCCTCAAAGCGCCTTAGTCAACGGAAACAACCCACCAGCGGCACTCCAAGGAGCGCTTTTGCCGGCTCTCTGGTATCGCGCAAGAGATCGCAATAAAAAAAAAAATATATAATAATAATAAAAAAAAAGACCAATAGAACTACGTTTTCAACAATTTCCAGCCTCACCCGGCGGCGGAAATAAAAGCCTTTAACTAAGTGTTGTAGATGATAAAATCGATTCAGTCACCACTACAAATTATCACTATTAAGATAAATTCAGTTACGAAATTTTACAAGCTGAAACAGCAGTTATCATGAGAAAACTCGCACGCACATTGCGAGCGTACCCCATGTTCATCGGCGGTACAGCGTTCGGTGCGCGCTCCATTCACGAAATGTTCCGAGCGAAGTCGAGAGGATGGCGTTGAGGAAACGCCTTTTCGGTTTACGGACGCAAGCAATCCACTGCCCCCGGAGACAGGGGTCATGTGGAAAGCGATGGAGCTCAAAGACATTGCAGCCGCTCTCGCCTTGCTGGATTCCTTGCAAGCTACATATGTCCTCGGACAGTATTCTATGCTTCCTGTTTTTATTCGTGCATTCTATGACCCAGCAATGGTGTCCCGATGACCGGGGGACCGTTGCCATCGAGGCCTCTGGCTCTAATTAAGTTTGCGAGTTTAAAAGAGAAAAGAAAGCGCGAACGAAGTTCGCGCACAGCAGACACCCAACACCGGCGAGGCCTCTCATCCGGGACTTTTACTCTTTCTTCACAATCAGAAAGGGGGAAAGCGCCGGTAGCCCTTTCCCCTTTTCTCTCTCGCCCTCTTTCAGTAAAACGGTCTATATATTTTTTTTTTATTCGGCGCTGGGAAATCGGCGTGTAGCGGACGCTCTCGACACCGCGCCTGGAGCGTCGTCTAGAACGAGTCGTCATGCGCGGCTTTGGAAAGCGATCGCGTGTCAGTCGTCGTACGCACGAACGCTGAGAATGGCACCGGGGGTTCAGAAAGCCGTACAAACCCTGCTTCCAGAAGGTGTTAGTTCCACTCCGCCGTGATGAGAATGCGGGTTCGCATCGAAACATCTCAGCGAGCAGACGAAGCAGACCGCAGGCACGGAGGTAAGCCTAACGACCGAGCGGAGAGCAGACGATGGGGCTTGGTTGAATTTGGATGAGAGCAGACTTGGACGTAGTTCAACTACTCTACTCAAACTACTGTAGTTTAACTACTTTTTCGAGTAACTTGGTAACTTTCAATTACAACTTGATTTGGGTAATTAGTAGTTTAATTTAACTACTTTTTCAGGTAACTTCTACTCAAATTACTAACTACTTTCGAAATTATATAGTGCTAATTTTGCCCATCACGAAAGTTTGAGCGCAGAAATGAATAAGACGCCGGCAGATGAAGTGGCATTCCCAAACAAGGGGCCCCCTTGTTCGGGAAGGCGTCCTTGGGTCAAGGTGGTGACGAGCAGCCAAAACATAACACCGGCACGCACGAACGCAGGAAGAGATGCTTAACAAGCCTTGGTCGGGTATTGACCTAATCCGGTAATGCACGCAGGCGCCGCGTTTCCAGCTGCAACCGTGAAAGACGGGGACACTCCGAGAGTTGTTGTCTGTCTTTAGTGAGTTCTGACTGGTCCGTTCACACTCTTGCAACCGAGTGCGACCGAGAGAGACCAGACCGGTTTTTAAGCCTCTTGCGATATCTTAGGACCAGCTCCGCTGCACCGCATCCGGTCCTAAGAAGTCGCAAGAGGCTTAAACACCGGTCTGGTCTCTCTCAGTCGCAGTCGGTTGCAAGAGTGTGAACGGACCTCGAAAGCGGTAGGTTCCACGGGAGGCGCCACTGGAATGGCCTCGCAGCTGGGCGCCTGTTCCCATGGTCGCCTTGTTCTCAGCGCCTTTGCCCGGCCCGGCCTTTGCCCGGCCTTTGCAAAGCCGGGCTCCCCCGCGCACAAACCCTGGCACGGATAATCCGTTGATAAGAGCACGTTCCCCCTTCCAGCTGCAACTGTATACGAGCGACGATGCTTGTTCACGTAATCCTTCGAGTCCTTCCGACCATCCATGCCTGGGAGACATCCTCTTTGTTAAAAACTATTTACTTGTCAGGCGTGTCAGGCGCGTCAGAATATTGTAGTCGCCGGCGAGGATTGCGAGTTACCCTTGGGAGATCCTTTTGTGGGACCCGGCGTCAGCGGCGAAGTATACTTCGGTTCATCTTCTGTTAAACCAAAACATTTTTTTTTTTTTTTTCAGTAGCGTAGCACTAGCACTACAACGGAACGCGCAGTCGTCCGGATGATCTCATCGTCGTGGCTCGAGACTTGAACCCTTGTCGGTCTGGTGCACTCTCTCAGCGTACTCAAAGAACGACGTCGGAATAAAGAGGGGCCAGTCATAACAATCTCAACTTGACGAAGAAAGAAGAAAAACGGAGGAAAGTTTGGTATAAAAGACCCTCTACCCGAGGCAAACCTCACATGTTTCATCATGGACACCTAAGATGCCGACACTCGCTTACCCGACCCTGCACAGCCTGTTTCTCAAATTCAACGCTGCCGTTCTATTCAGTGCCACGGTGGAACGTCTATTTACCTTGGCTGGGGACGTCTTTAGAAGGAAAAGGGGAAAATTCTCCTATCAAGAACTTTGAGAGTCAATTTCTTCTGCGAGCGAATAAACTATTTTGGATAAAACAGAAGCTATAAATAGACTGCATTTATTTTAGGCTCGCAGGGTTTTTCATTGATCAAAACTGTTGTTCATTTTGCTTCCACAAAAATATAAAAAGTAACTTCGAAAGTAACTCGCTACTTTTTAGAGTAGTTAGTAGTTTACTCAATTACTATTACAAATGCGTAATTTCTACTCTACTCCAATTACTTTTGGCGTCGATACTCAGTAACTTAACTTAACTACTTTTTTTGAGTAATTTGTACATGTCTGGATGAGAGCGCGTCGGTGCGCGAGGCAGTCTGGGATTGGTATAGTCACCCTGGAGCTAGGGAACAAAAAGGGACGGACAGACACGAAACTCCGAAACTCGGAGTTTCGTGTCTGTCCGTCCCTTTTTGTGTTTTTTGTCCCCTAGCTTCAGGGTTACTATGATTTTAAAAGGGCCCTGCAAGCATATTTGAGCGTCTACCTTTTTTGCGGTTTCCACGTCTCTTGGGGTCCGGGCAAGTCAGCGGGCACCGAGAGAGTAACTATAGTCGGTTACAAGTCAAGAAGGTAGGAGAAGCTCCTCCCACAAGTGTGATCCGCCCGTTTCAAATCTCTCCGCAGTCGAAAGAAGAGTTCACTGGAAACGCTCCTTGTTCCGCTTCAATGGATTCCCACTTGTCTCCGACCCACTTTTTAAGAAAGCGACCTTTGTATTCATCGGAGAGGGAACCGAGCCCCTGAAAGCAGCCTTTGTATCCATCGGGGGGGAAGCTAATCCCCGAAAGTCGTATTTGTTTCCGTCGGTGGGGGAGAACTCTAATCTCCCTCTCGTGGCTTCCACAATGCTAAGTCAAAGTCGAAAGATAAAGCAAATATGTACAGAAAGGCAAGACCCTCCTCGCGCGTTGTCCGCGACGTCACGGAAACGGTGGGACGCTATTGGATGCGGAGGTGGCGGAGGGATATCTGATTCCCTTTGAGGGGCATTTGCCGCTACCTTCTTAACCTGTAACTGACGTATCAGTGCGTCATATTTTAACCGGTTCGACGCGGAAACCTCCTCTCCTTACGGGGCGACACGCGGTGCCGAAAGCGCGCGATATGTGACAACTTTGTTCCTGGGAATTATTACTGGTCAGAGCCGCTAAAAGCTTCTTTTTAGTCGAAATACAAAATATAAGTGGCGCGAACCGTTTCAATTATTTATAACAGAAGCTTTTGTTCCCCGTACGAAAATGTCAGATCGGAGCGGTTCCACGTGGGATCCGCGCGGTTCTAAACTTGTGGACAGTTAAAATCCGCGCGAATCCGATCTGGTATCCGCGCGCTCCTCAGTGTAACCAGTCGGATCCAGCGAGACGCAACGCATTGAAACCGCACGGTGATAGATGGATCCGATCCATTCCCCTTGGTTCCAGTAAAGTCTGCTCCCAGCCAGCTGCCGCTCACATCCGTGACTGGAGAAGAGGTGTGGGGGTGGGGGGGGGGGGTCGGTCGGCAAGGAATTTTCGCGGTCTCTCGCAGGTCACGCACCCGCTACGCAGGCGCACCCGCTACGCAGGCGCTGCGGGCCGGCGTTCTCAGCGTTCTCCGCGCGTGCTCCTTGCTTTGGCTGCAGTTGCAGTCGGTTGCAGCACTGCCAGAGTTTAGGTTCTTCGCTCTCGTCGAACTGTCGGCCGGCGCTCGTCCGGTGGCGACGTTCGCGTTACGCGGGCATGGATACCCCTACTGAAAAAAACCATTTGAGATTCAAACGGGTGGCAAACTGGTAAATCAAACGGGTGCAAACTTGTCGACCCGTTCGGATCAAACGTGATTATGGGATACGGGTAGCCGTTTGAAACGGTACCCGCTCGAAACGGTACCCATTTGATACAGGTGCCCGTTTGATACGGGTGCCCGTTTGATACAGGTGCCCGTTCGAACTTGCACGTGACCACACGTTTGAACGTGCCATTCGAATCGGGAAATTATGCGCTAGCCCTAAACGGGGATCGTCTGGTAGATTGGCTATCTTAAACTTATTTAAGACGTTCCGAAACTCATAAACCTATTTATAACATGGAGGAAACACGTAGAACAAATGTGCTCACGTAGGTGCTTGCAAATGGACAGGAAAACAGACACAAAAGATTGTTTTCAATTCTCCTCAAAGTTTATTACGTCTTCTGTAGACAAGTACAAACGTGCAAGCGATCTGTGAAATATGAGAGGCACTCTAAGCTTTTATACAACTGAGAAGATAGCAAACCAAACAAGAACCGAGGTAATTCTAGACTATGAAGGTAGACTTTCGGGAAATTATTCGCCCGGCTGCCGCGAGAATAGTGGCGCTGCATAATTATATAGATAATATGGAAGAGTATGAGTAGAAGAACGGTCAATCGTTGCCAAGAAGTAGGTTGCAGTGCACTTACCATAAAAATAGCGGACTTGAAAGATGTAATCCGTGATATTTGTCGACACGGTCAAAGCAGGACCACACAAACACTAATGAGAGGGAACGGCTTCTTGGAAGTTTCAACACGATGTGGCGCACAAGCTGTCAGCTGCCGAACCCAACCAAACCGCAAGAATTCCTGACTTCTTCGAAGAATCGCTTGTTGCCGATATAGACGTAGAACTTTTCGAACACTGATAGCTTTGGTGCACATCCAATACGTTGTCGAGAGACATCCTAATAAGACCGCAGGGTTAGGCGACAGATCGAAGCAGGTGGACGCGCTAAGTTCGAGCTGGAACTGACAACAAGCAGACAAAGAAAAAAGCGGCTGCTAGGCGCACCTAGAGCCACTAAATGAGCTGCGCTTAGAGTATCGGCACTCCGTTCCCCGACATTGTTGTGGGCGCCGCCATTTTGGCTCATATGCTGGGCAGACGCAACTGCCGATCGTCATGATTCAGAAGTGCGACTTCCTTAGCATTAAATGTTGTGTTAGGAAGCTCATGCAATATTGTCTTGCTCTGTCGCGAACTGTTTAAACATTTCTGGAGGGCAAAAAAGCGTTTTCTGTGATTTCAGATAAAGCTTCAGATAACTGGCAACCATGATTTAGAGCCACAATATGGCCAAGTGTCGTTACTCTGAAGCGTAGCTTATTTAGTGGCACTAGGCGCACCCTTCCGGATCTCGATGCTTATCAGCGTGTAGCTCGCGCGCGGGTGAGGGCCACGTGACGGGTGACAAGAAAGGAGGGCGAGGACCACAGGAACAGCCCCTCTCCCTTTCCCCAGGCATTCCAGAAAAATGTTTTTTTGTAACCTCAAAAAAAAAAAAAAAAAAAAACACGCGCGCGCGCGCGCGCAATTTAGCACGCTCGAATCTTGGAAATGGCAGCGGGGCGGCCAGAAGCTCGGCTTGCGCCCGAGCGAAGAAAGTACTCAACGCGAGCTCGTAGTTTGACTGCTGCAACGGCGGGCGTGCTCTCGCAATGCTCGATGTTCTTGCAGCCGCGTGTACGCGTGCTACCTTCGCTGCGTCTTGAATTAAAGTGAAACGGAGTCTAGACGTACATTCTTTCACGCGGTCGCGTCTTCTGTGAGAGAGATTCGAGCTGAATAAGTAAATTGAGGAAACAAAGATGGACAAAGTTTTGAAGTTCTGTCAAAAATATCGGCTCGCCAACGTCGCGCGTTTACGTAAAACAACAACAAAAAAAAGATGTTAGTTTTAGTTGCAGTATAAGCGAACATCAGCGCAATTGAAATATAAATATAATTACTTGCATTACGCGGGCGATATGAAATCGATGAACCGGCGCTCCCAGCCTTCCGCAAACATTGGCTGCCACGGCTGAAACGCTAGGCGTGCCCACGCCGCCGATCTGTACGTTCAGTATCAAACGGGCTCCGGACAGCCGTTTGATTAAACCGGTGCAGTTTGCAACATGGTCACCGGTTTGAGCAAACGTGCGACAACTTTGCCCAAACGAGTCGCCCATTTGCCCAAACGAGCGACCCATTTGCCCAGACGAGCGACCCGTTTGCCAAAGGAGTGGCCTGTTTGTCCAAATAGGTGACCGTTATGGCTCATACGGGGGACCCCTTTGAGCCATACGCATACATGGGTAAATTACTTTCAAAATGTAATTTAATTACAATTACAATTACTTAGCTCCCAAAGTAGTTTAACTACAATTACAATTATTACTACGCGAAAGTAGTTCATTGCAATTACAAATTACTTTTCAAAAGTAATGCAATTACTTTACAATTACTTATTTCTGAGAGTTACCCACCTTGGGCCATATAACAGTAAACGAGTTATATGGCCGTATTGCATAAATGGTGTATAAATGTCACGCATTGTACTTTCCTTTTATGAAATTTGTTAAATGGATTATAGAACTTAATAGTTTGGAGTAATGAACTCTTGCGTTCTTATATTCTCAAGAAATAAAAATAAATGGCGACAAAATTCACAGGTGCGAGGTGAATCTCCTTAGAGCTGATGCAAATGGTATCCAAGTCAAACCAACAAAAAAATAAACCTAAAAATAATACAAGGAAACAAATATGCGACAGTACTGGTACCATAAAACTCACGTAAAAATGACTAACAAGAGAAACTTGTAGACGACGTGAAACATTTAAAGAATACGACAACTTACGAAAACATTTCAGCCACGATGATTCGCTGCCTCTCCCTGTCTGTGGACTTGTAACAGGGTAACCGTAGCACGCGATTTGTGGTCGCTTCCACAAAACTAGTGTCACAGTAGCAGCAACTGTATTGCCAGGGATTCTGGGTTAATTCAGTGCACGGTAACACCCAAAAAGCTCCTGATATAGATAAGAAATTTAGGATCGTCATGTAGCTAATCATTAGGATAGCAATGATTGTATCGATGTTATGCGTCTCATAAAGAAGACCGATTTGAATTTAGCATGGCAAGAACAACCTCGAAAAATTCATGATACACTGTAAACGACTTTATTTTCGATTTCGCGAATCGCCTACAATTCGCGAAAAATAAGTCCCGCGAAAAATTCCGGAAAATTCCGGACACATTGGAATCTATATTGCGACCCCACAGCGTCGCGAAAATTAGAATCCCCAAATTATTGCAAAACTGCGGCCTCTTGGACGCCTCGATTTCATGATTTACTTGAGCGTGTTTCAGCTGGAAGATATAGACGAGTCATTATTATTTTTTTTTATAACTGTAAGTATTTTTGAAAGTGACAAAAAAGTTGCCTACCTGCAAATGTTTTCGCAAATTGGAGGTCGCGTTTCGGTTTGTTGAATTTGTTTTCAGAGACGGTGCGGAGAGTTTGCACCTCACGATTATATTTTTACATTGCTGCTAATCTGTTTAAAGAATTTTTCGGAACAAGGCCCCGGCAGCCTTTCCTTTTCCATTGTAGATAAGACTGTTGCAGGTTTTCAATGCAAAACAGCACTGCGCACCTCGGGACGGTTCCACAGGCCAGGACGAGAGGAGAACGCGTGGAGGGTCACGATAGAGGTGTAAAAACAAAGTGCAAGCCAAGCCCTCTATAAAAAAAGAAAGGAAGAAAAAAAAAAAGAAGCCTTCACCGAACAACAAATGTAAAAACAAGCTCCCTACAGTCTAAAGCCGTGGTTTGTAAGTTTTGGAATCTCGTCCAATCGGGCTGACAAACGGTTGAAAGGGTTAGGTAGAGCGAACACTAAATAATGAAGACAAAAAGGTAGACGAGGATTGGGAGAAGGAAGAGCAGTGTAGCAACAACAGTTGGAACTAAGGCAGGGTGAGTCGTGTTAATGAGACCTGCTGCTTCTTCCCTTCTTCGCCTCGATGTTAGAGTAGCACAACTTACTGTTAGTGGTACCACCATACGAGATAGAGGAGAAGGACGTGAAAAAACTCATAAAGAAAAGAGAATAATTTAATGAACAAAAAAGTCCCCAAAGTTGACTGAAATATGTAAGCGAATATGCTAGCGGCGAAGACGTGTAAGGAGAACCTCGAACCTCCCCGCCTCGACCGGATGATGTGATCGGGGCCAACCAGCTCGACTTCGACCCATGATGCCCCCGTGTGGGAATGAGAAATAAGAAAGACCCCTAGAAACACGAGCAACAGGAAGCGAACGAGATGAAGAGTCAGATTCAACTACGACAGGAACGAAAACGGACGCGAATGTAGCCCTCATTTATCAAATTATTTCTCAAATTCTTCATTAAATCGTTTTACAGTCTACAAAATCCTTCATTCCGTTCTATCCCAGCCTCCCTTTCCCATCCTTCTTTTTTCTTTTTTGAGCAGGTTGGGAGACACTCTATCCCCTGTCGCTTTGGCTGTGCTGTCGTCTCCGTAGCCAGGGGGGAAAAGCGACGCCGCCACAAAATCTTGCAAAAGTAATTGTAATTGTGCCTGAAATTTAGCAATTACTGACGTTAGAAAGTAATTAAATTACAATTACAATTCCTTTTAGCCAAAAGTAATTATTACAATTACAAATTAGCAGGAAAAGTAATTAAATTACAGTAATTCAATTACTGTAATTGAATTACTACCCAAGTATGGCCATACGGGCGACCCCTTTGACAAACTGGTGACCGGTATGGTTCAACTGTTACCGGTATGAACCCGTTTATTTTCATATAGGCGCCAAATGGTTTTTTTTAGTAGGGACTGACACGCCCGTCGTTTCCCTGGATGGATACCCACTGACCTCAGCTTTAGATCTTCATATAGTATGAAGCTGCCGACCCATTGCAGTTTGGCTCGGCATCTGGATGCGTTTGGCGCTGGTGTGCTTCGTGGTAATACTTGGACACAGGCACGTAGCCAGGGTGGGGGGCCCATGGGGCCCGGCTTCCTCCCCCAAATCTTCCATTTTGCTGGGGCCAACTCTTCCCCCCCCCCCCCCCCTCATACAGCATATTTGTCATCGGCGGCCCCCCCCCCCCCCCCCCCCCCCCGGTACAAAAACCTGGCTTCGTGCCTGTTTGGAACAACTCGGATACCGCTTGCCTGCCTGAACTTCCCGATGCACTCAACACTGAATACTGTGCTTGTGCGTGCTGTGTATGTGTTCTGTGCACCGTGTTAGGTGACGACGCCTGGACGACCGTGTGCGCCTCCGGCATTCCCGCTGCGCTCCTCGCTGCACTCTACAAAAGTATTTCGCGCGATGCCGTTACAAGCGAGAGATTATCGCGATTTCAGAACCAGGCTTTTCCGCCTGGGTCTGAAATCGCAACGATCTCGCTTGTGACGGCTAAGGACATCGCACGAAATACTTTTGTCGGGTCCAGTGGTGAGCGCAGCGGGAATTCCGGCGGCGCACAACCTGGGTCTGAAATTGGGGCACCAGTTTGTATCCCGTCTGGAACTGTGCGGTTCCAGGCTGGATACAAACTGGTGCCCCAATTTTGGGTCCAGGCGGAACCGGCATTTTTCCTTCCGGCCTGTATCTGACATTTCCGTACGGGTCACTATTTTAGATCAAAAAAAGAAACAAATGCAGTTTAGAAAGTACGGAAACAAGAAATGACCCGTCGACATACCCGCCACCAAGCGGTGGAAAAGGCGCCGTATACTAGAAATGTGTAGTGGGATCAGGCACCAACGAGCGACGAGCGTAGAAAGGTTCCGGATGTACGCGGCGGCGCTGCAGTCGTAAGGACTGGAGGATCCGACCGGTCCGAGCGTTCCCAAGGCCTTCGGCGAACAGCAATAGGTTTGCGGTTTGGCCCTTTGGCGTTATGGCAGCGCGAAGTGGCTCTCGTTTTGAATTGATCTTTACCCCGTGTTTGCTTCCATTTGTGGCCAATGAAGTGTCATGTCGAATTAGTGTTTAATCGCGCAGCAAATGCAATGCAAGCCGCCCTGGCTGTCATACAGCCTAGCCAGATCGTGCTTTAGTGGCGCCCTCTCAAGCCGTCGACACGGAGTGCGGCAGCCGTGAACGCTCGCTGAACTCGCTACCCATCCTCTCATTCACGGCCACCCAAGCAACCAAGGACGTCGTGAAGGAGGTTATTTCTTGCTTGTTTTTGTAGTTTTAATTTGCCTATAACTTGAGAAATAAAGCGAAATTCGAGAAAAAAAGTTTCACTAAGTTACTACGTTCAGTGCACTCAGGTTCGGTGCAAATTAAAACCAGTAAAAAAAGTCCTTGCAGTGCCTTTTTAACCAGCTCGCCTGCCTACTTGCTTTAACTTCAATCTGGGATTGGGTTCTTTTTCCGGCGTCGCTGCCCAGGCGAAAATCATTCCACTTCCAGCTGGATTATGGAACAAGAAATGAGGTGGTCCAGCTGGATTCCAGCTGGACCCAGATAGAATCCAGCTGGACCCAGCTGGAATCCAGCTGAAATACAGCTGGACCGCCTCATTTCCAGTTCTATAATCCAGCTGGAAGTGGACTGATTTTCGCCTGGGTGGGTATGACGTCATGCCGGGTCCTGCCCTATTTAAGCGTCCTTGGCATTTGTAAAAAGAGGTGTCCTTGGGGTTTTCCCTTCCACCATAAGCTCGTTTTTCTTCTTTTTTTTACAGCGGAGTTGGTAAGGGCTGGTTTTCCCAGGATCGTGTCCGGTAACAAACAAATGTCGACACAACACTCTAGTTGCCGTCGTCGCTCATAGATGGCGGTAGCTGTTCCGAATGTTGTCAGTTCTAGCGGGACGAACCACCAGTCTGCAGGCTGGACTCATTGGTGGTCGGGAGTCCAGCCTGTTGGCTGGCGGGCTCGACGACGCTGGAGAGCTGAGTGACCCTCAGCTCAATAGCGTCTTCGAGTAGCAGGCGTCGGGCAGTCAGGTGACAGGAGATAAGTCGCAGGACAAGGGCGCGCAAGTACCAGGGGGATCTAGGGTAC
The DNA here is from genome assembly GCF_016920785.2 of Ixodes scapularis. Classification (NCBI taxonomy): domain Eukaryota; kingdom Metazoa; phylum Arthropoda; class Arachnida; order Ixodida; family Ixodidae; genus Ixodes; species Ixodes scapularis. The sequence goes on along the minus strand of NW_024609868.1, from coordinate 80,329,590 downwards.
TGGTAGTGGGGAGCTCTAATGTAGCACGGGTTAAGAGGGGTGTACTGAACAGGGTGAAGGGAAACCAGAGGGTAACTGTAGAGGTCCAGCCAGGGAAGTGTATGGTGGATGCTATGGACCACATCATGTGAGCGGGTGTGGGATAACCGGGAGTGAAGGAACCTAGTAATAGTTCATGCGGGGCTTAATGATGTGCTCAAGGGTAGGAGCCAGAACCTCGGAAAGCAGCTAAACGTGGGAATGTGTAAGCTGAGGGACGTGTCTGAGAATGTGCACGTGGTTGTGTGCACCATTCCAGAAGTTCGGGCGCAGTCCGGGGTAACGGAGAGGAGGGTTGTCAAAGCCAACAGAGTAATTAAGGGAACCATTCGACAGCTTCGGTACGACGTAATGGAAGTAAACAGGGAAGTGTACGAGGCTGGTTCCCGCGCTTTTGCAGATGGCATTCACTACTGTGAGGCCATAGGTTACAGGGTGAGGGATAGGATGGGCCGCATGGTGACTGCTTTTTTGGGGGACCGAGGGCCCTGGGGGCACTGAAGTGACTGAAAACCCAACAAAGTCAGGAGAGGCACCCAGGGTTAAAAAGAGAAAACGTAAGAACAAGTATAAACAAACAGCACAATCAGACATTGGATATATTAACATGCAGGGTGGTTAAAATGGGAAGAGGTAGAGGAGCAACTAAGAAAGGAGGATTTGATGGTGTATGGGTTTGTGGAAACACATCTCAGAGACATGGAGCATGCCACCTTGCAACCCTGACTATGTGTGGGAAGAATGCAACAGAATGGAGGTAACGAGGAAGGGAGGTGGAATTGGAGCATTTATTAAGAAGAACACGAACTTTCAAAGGATCAGAAAGGAATGCGCCGAACATTTGTGGCTGAAAGGAAAAGTCGCTGGGGAATCAACAGTCCTTGGAGTTGTTTACCTTTGGACAGGGACAGGTGCTAAAGAGAAAAACAGAAAAATGATTGATTGTATATCAAAAGACATTAGTGAGCTAGGGGAAGGCTCTGAAATAATTATTATGGGAGACATGAATGCCGATATCGAGGGTCTGGATGGGTATACGGACTCAACTGGAAGCATATTACTAGAACTGGTAGAAAAGCATGACTTATTTTTATGTAATACCAGTCAGAAGTGTGACGGGCACATAACGTGGGAAACTGGCAATCTACATTCAACTATAGATTACGTACTCATGTCACACAAAATATATGGTAAGTTACAAGTAATTGAAATAGATGAAGAAGGTTCCAAAAGTCTTGGTAGTGATGCCAGAGAAGTAAATGCTGAAACTAGACAACATAATTCAAAGCAAACTTTCTGCAGCGACAAAGAGGTGGAAATAGTTGCTGAAAGAATAGAGGAAGCAGTTTTAGGGCAACGGTATACAGATTGGGCCTATGAGAGCCTAACTAGGCTTTTTGCTCTGGAACTAGACAAAGTTCAGAGTAAACGAAAGGGGAAGCAAGGACATAGACGAAAAAGCTGGTGGGGCAAAGAAGTGAAGCAAGCGATACAAAAACGTCAGGAAGCCTATAGAGAACACATGTATTCCAAGCGTAGTGGGGAGTAAGAAGCGGAAGTAAAAAGAAAATGGGACACTTTTATAACATGTCGCCGAGAGGCATCCAGTTTTATCAGTGCGAAAATTCAGAGAAAGGGTGAGGAATGGGTGAGTAATGTAAGCAAGAAAGATAGAAACGCAGCCAAGAAGTTCTGGGAGCACTTGAACTCACTCGGTGAAACAACGCAAGCTAGACAGAGGTTCATACTCTCGTATCAGGGAGATCAATTAGAGGGAGATCATGCGATACGATATATAGGAGCAGTGATGGAGGAGAAATTTCGGGAACGGGTACATGTGGAAGATAGGAGAACCGAAGGAAGTAGCCGTCCAGCTTGTGACATCGTGGATTTTGAACAAAGAGAATGGGAAAAGGCGGAACAAACAGTCACTAGTGGAACGTCGAGAGGCACAGATGGTACCCCAATCAAGCTGGTGACGAATTTGGGTCCTAAATTTAAGGCAGAACTAAGGGAGGTAGTGAGCACTATGATAACAAAAGGAAATATTCCAGATGAATGGAGGCTTAGTAGGATGAGTATGATATATAAGGGAAAGAGAGATAAGTCTGATATTAGGAATTATCGTCCCATAAACGCGACACCAGTTATTTACACGTTGGTAATGCACATTATAAAGAACAGACTGGAGGAATGGGTAGATTGCGAGGGCATACTGGGCGAGTTACAGAACGGGTTTCGGAAACAAAGAAGGTTGGAGGACAATATATTTTCTCTGACACAGTGTATAGAAATAGCGCAAAAAGAAAACAGACAGCTCTGGCTGGCATTTCTGGATATCAAGAGTGCCTATGACAATATGAACCAAAGGAACCTGTGGGACATAATGGAGAGCTTAAACCTAGATGAAGGACTAACAGCAATATTGAGGAACATTTACAAAAATAATAAGGTGATTATAACATGGGAAGGAAAGGCAACGGGGAAAGTGTAGTGTGTAGGGAGGCTCTAGTGAGGGTGGGTGCAACTCAAAACCTGGAGAGCGTTTGCAATTTAATGGCGGCGCCTGAGGGAAAGGATTCCGGAAAGGATATGCGCCAATGTTGCCTGCACGAGAGCAGACGCCCGCTCTGTTGGAACTCGGTTGCTCCATGCGCCTTTCCTCCTCTCGCCTCCCATTGCAAGCAACGAACGCCTTGGCGCAGCCTCTCTTGCTTCCTTCTCGCTCCGAGAATTGCAAACGTCGAGAGGAGAAAGCAGGGTTGCCATACGAGCAGCAACGTTCAAGATGGCAGAATTTGCCTTCTTCGCGTTAAAAAAATACTTAACCTATCGCAACAAAACTGGTGGCTATGGAAAAGTAATCATTTATACCTTGTGTAAATTATTCAATCACCTTAATGGGCTCTTATGACCTGAGTTAGGAAATAAAACGACCCTTTGCCCCATAGACTAGTCCCAGCAAAATTTAGCAATTAAATGGCGTCCATGTCCCGTGATCCCCGATCTAGCAGTTGCACCCACCCTCACTTGAGCCTTTCTAGTGTCTTGTTTGCCGGTTGCAGGCTATGGCCGGTTGTCCGCTTGCTGCCGTCGCTCACAGGTGGCGCAACCTTTCGAGCCGTTCCACTCTGGCTTGCCGACTTGCGGCCGGCCATTACTTCAGTTACAGTGAACTAGAGAGGAGTAGTGAGTCCACAATCCACATGCTGGCCGGAGAGGTTACTCTTTCTCTGGATCAAGGAGGTTAGAAGTACTAGGAGGGGGCACGTTGCCATATTGGTGAAGCCTAGTCATAAAAAGTTCAAACGATTTCGTGCCCAGCGTGACTGCAGATCTCTCTTGCGATTGGTGCGCGTGACATGTCACGTGTGAGATGGATGGTTGGTTGTAGAAGGACTCCTTGCAGGCTTGCGCGCGCTCCGTCAGGTAGGTTTTATCAGATCGAAGGCTACACTGTGGTGTGTTCTAGTACCGCATAGCAAGACGAAGGCTAGCTACGGTCACGTGATGTGGTCACGTTGGCATGGTAAGTGAGGAGAGTAAGGAGGAAAATGAGAAAGAGGCGAGGCGTCAAGGGAGCATGGCTTGTGGAGGCTAAGCGGCCGACGTCACGCTCTCTCCTACCCTTCTATCAGCGTTACTAAAACACTCAGTTGGGAAACTCCCATAGAGACAGCTTTGAAAAAGTGGCCCCAATCTGTCTCCGAGCACCGAGCTAATGACGAACACAACGCCACCATTTCTCCCGCAGCGGCCACTCGAGGAACTGCACGTGACTTCTATTTTGGCTTTCAGAACAGATACAGCGGAAGAGGTTACAGGGGTGCCACCTCCGTCTCCCCGGCGGACGCGCCGCGTCGAACTACTGAAGTTAAAATGCAGCTAGGTCGGGACGCGCTACCTGAAAGGACCGCTGAGGCATGGTTGTATAAAAACAATATTAATTGTGCCGCAAAACCCTGCAAACTAAAGATATTAAAATCATAACGCGCCCCTCTTTTTGTACTAAACTAAATTTCATACAAAAAGAGTCTTTTCCGTTTGTTTTTACGCAAAAACAGGCTTTCAGAAACCTCAAGGTGACCACAGTACAGACAAATGATAAAGAGTGGCGCTGTTGTCGCATTTAGCTCGGTCTCGGTGGACGCCAGCGGCCCAGGTTTCAACGGCGAGTTTCCCAACTGAGTGTTTTAGTAACGTTGCCTTCTATCCTCTTTGCTCTGGATGCTAGTAAAGGGCGCCACCGCCGCCTTCGCCTGAAGTTCTCCGGCCCCTCCGCCTCTGCTCCGTTGAATCATGCAAAGCTCTGTGCGATGACCGCCGTTTTAATTATATTTGTATAAAAATGATATTTCCAAAATCATATGTTTGAAGAGTATCATAACACTGCCTATTATTCCCGTATTTTACTGCTGCTTGCCGTTCTCTAATACCCCTGTTACACGGGCACACTTAACCGCGGTTAACTCAGCTTTAACTGCGGTTACGTGGCAGCACAGATGCCACACTATACCCTCGGACAGCTATTTCAAAAGAAGTGAAGAGAGCGCGTGCACTGCTTTGATGGGTGCTCAAGATGCTCAAGCGCACGTTCGCCCATAGCTCTGACTGCATTGCCGCAGAATGTTGTCGGCAAGTATTGTGCGCTAATTGTGGTTTAGCGTAACTGCAGTTAAGTGTGCCCGTGTAACAGGGGTGTAATTGGGCAAGTAGTGCGGTAGCACCTTACGCCGTTACAAGCGCACTCACGCTGTCGATCCAAAGCAGCCCGTTTAGGCCGATCTTCGGTGCTTTGGTGAGCGAGTGGCTTTCAACACACGAATTGCGCTAAGCACGTGCTGACGGGAGCGTTCACCAGCTTTGAATTGCACGGTCAAAACTGGTGCTCATGGCAGATTTTTAAGTAGCTGATGGCACGTGAACAGCGCTGCAACAGCGCTTTGCCCTTGCTAACACAACAGGGAACGCGCAGGCACGCACAACCAAAGCACTGCGGAAGCCAGCGAACTCGCGCTGTTTCGCTGAATCAGACTTGCTATTAAAGTTTGCTGCAGTTCACTTTAAAAACAGTTCAATGGTTTTAGCGACCAGATACCAGCCCGAACTTTGAAAAGGACCAAATTAGGTTCCAGAATGTTCCTCACCCTGTTAAATAAACAGATTTAAAAAAAAAAAAAGGGGGGGGGGGGGGGGGGTTTGGACGGTTTTATTTTCAGTGTTCGTGCCTATGGCGCGTGATTTGCTCGCTTTCCGAAGCGACGAACATCCGCGCGTACTGGGATGAGAAGATCGGACGTTGGGCTGAGGATTCGTAAATATTGGAAGGTGTATGCCTTTTGCCAACCTACCCATATGGTGGCCGGAAGGGGAAGTGTGGCGGCCGGGAGGCGAAGGCCTGCACAGAGTTGCGATGAAAATAATAGAGGACGCTGCGCACAGCAGGCGAGCTAGCGCTGGCGTGCGGCGCGATATTTTCCCCTTGTTGCGAATACTGTAAAATAGTTGTTGCGCAAAGAAAAGACAACTAGACGTTTTCTTCGAGAGCTGAATCTACTGACGCCTTGTTACGCAATAGAAAGGAAAGAAGAAAAAAAAATATTTTTGATTTACATTCAGAACAAATGCGCTGGAGCAGGGTAACGTCCACCCTGTCGCATATATGTTCTGTGCTGGGGAAATCGGACTTTTTTTTTACTTGATAACTTTATGAATCGTGGACACTTCATATGCTTAAGAGTGCAACAGAAGAAAAATGTGACGTACAAGGCATAGAATGTAGAACTCACTCTTATTTACTCTTACAGATATTGAGTCAAGAATACAAGCCAAAGGAAGAAACTAATTGCTTCTGAAGCAACCTTTGTTTTGACAGTCTTTTTCTTTCTCGGAAGAGTGCATGAACAGGCGTTAGTAAGCGCGCCGAGTATTTTATTTCAATAAGTCAGCAAAAAAATCTCCAGGAAAAGTGCGCATGCAGACAAACGTTTGATTGCCGCTTGATCCGGAGATGCCACAGCCACACACTGAACCACAGGTTTTCTCACTCATCTTAATCCAAGCGACGTCCAATTTAATCCCAGTACCACCCAATTTAATCTAGTCGCCACACAATTTAATCATTGCGCTATTCACTTTAATCCCGGGTTTAGTCAATTTAATCCACAGTATATAGTATATGCACTAATTGCCTTCAGGGGTCGTGTTTTGCTTACACATTTGGTAACTTAGAATAATTGTTTACGCACTTAGATTTTTTGGAAGACAACTGATCATATGATCATTATTGTGACTACTCCCACTTTTATTACTATTTTTGTAACCTGGAGTTATTATGGCGCACTCGAATATATTTTAGCTGAATGGACGTTTTGTTCAATCTTTTTTATTACTCGACTTATAATTGCAGTTTATGATTAGTGTTTTGATTACTTCGTGCTATTATTGCTCCAACTGATCTATAATAAACTCAGTTGACATAATTATTTTTCTTTTGATTACTTCGATGTTACTTTTGACCCATTGGTCATAAGTTCGAATTGAACGCAATTGTATCATACTTTCATTACTTTCAGCTAATATTCAATAAACTGATTTTTTGTGATGATTATTGACATTATGATTACTCTTGATTACTTTGAGTTACTCTCAGTTCAATTAACTTTAATTTGGACTAAGTGGAATTTTGTGACTCTTGTTTACTTTGTGTAATTATAGCGCCAATTTATCGGTTGTGAGCTCAGTCATTATTATTAGTCTTTTGATTACTTCGAGTTACTTTTGATCCAGTAATTCGGCTTCATTGATACTGCGATGACTGTTATAATTCTTTGGGGTTAATATTTAATAAATTATTTATTATTCGCTCAACTGACATTGCAATTACTTGCTTTATGTAATTATACCTCCAAATGATCTATAATGAACTCTGTTGACATTATTATTACTCTTTTGATTTCTTTGAGTTACTTTTAACTCAGTGGACTTGAATTAGACCGAAATGAAATTAAGACGACTCTTGATTACTTTGAGCTTATATTAATACACATATTTATTATGAGCCTAATGTATATTATGTCACTCACAGCCAAAACAACAGAACTTGTAGCAGCCTCAAAAGAGTGCCGGCGCCCGCGAACCAATACATCACCCAAGGCCGCTCACTCTCCTGCAGACTGCCGCGCCCCTCGCGGTGGCGAAGATTTGCATCGCAACTCGCGCCCCTCTCTGACATGGCGCGCATACGGCGCCCGTCAGACTCCCCCTTCTAGCCACCATACTACCCATATCGAGCAGAATACTGGTAATGCGAGTACACGCGCGGGTTCTCCTTATCTGCATAAAATATTTAAAGTACGCAAATAACCAAAATAAGCCGTTGAAAAACGTGCGTGCAAAGTATTTCCTTTTTTTAGCCCTGGAAAGTTATTTTGCAAACGCTAGCACGCGCACGCTTCTTGGCACTTGGGTAATTTAGGAAATGGTTTATAATATGTTACTGTCCATACAATGACGGAGTTCCCTTATGCCTAAATACACCCTGGTGCGAGCTTTTTCCTGAAGGGGAGAAAGACCAGTCTCGATCGTAGCTTCTAGGGATTCGAAAAGCAACGATTCCTTTCCACAGAAACATACCCCCAGAAAATTGCATATAATAACTGCAAGAAACTGCTATGAGCGATTTTAATCAATTAACTCTGGGATAGAAAGCACTGAGTGTGGCCATGGATTTTTGTTTTACAAAATCTTCGCGTTGAAAGACCTGTATCCCTTTCCAAGTGAAAGTTATTTCATCGTCGCCCGAAATCGTACACACTTCCCGTTTTACTACCAAAATTTCTTCATTTTTTTTTAAACATTTTTAAGCAGCATTTTTTTTATTTTTTTATTTAAGCTTTGTATTTTTCGAGACTGCTAACAATAACCCAGACTAGTCGGTCTGGAGCACGGCCAATGACTTGTCTTTCCGTTCCCCTTTCAACAATGACTCCAATGTGATATATCCCTCTGGGGAGACGAATCACTGAGATCACTGAATCTGTCTAAATAATCATCAAGAAAAGGGGTCCGAGCTTCTGGTACATCAAAACAGACACGTTTGCGTTGCGGAAGGTTTGCCAAACATATTGAACAGTGTATTTGTGTGTACGTCCCGCTTTACGGGAGACATACTCGTTGCTATAGATTATTTTAAGTTTATCTATGTTTCTTCATTGCCCTAACTTCTGGTTTGGTGTTAAGCGGATTGTAGTAAGAATAAAATTACGGGGGGTTTTGTCAAAAGGAGAAATATATGTGAGCTCTGTTATCCTTGGGGGATGTTTTCTTGTTCGGTCTTTGCGTGCCTATTTTCTGTCTCAGTGGTGTGGTGAACCTTGAAGGGGATCAGCCAGCCGGACTAGTGCCCGTAGGCACATGTTTTTCTCCCCCTACGCGTTTTTTGTTCAATAAACCCCCAGCTGCGTTTGCGATTCGTTGCCTTGTCCCAGGCAACGAATCAATTATGAAGCCATCTCAGGCTTCATAATTGTGTATGTGCAAAATGTTCGCTCTGTCAAAAAGTAATGTTTCTTAAATGAAATGAAAGGCCGCGAAATCGGAGCGACCGGAGCACGCTGGCAGTTCACGCCGGTAAAATTGTACAGGGAAAGTCGACTACAGCGCCATCGCTATCCTCTGCTTTTTTTCCACGTTTTCGGGTCCCCTCGCCACCCCTCGCCAAGACCGGTTTCGCGGCCGAGTGAACCAACTACAACTGTAGTTACTTCAGTCCCACCATAGTATAGTACAGCTTCGCTGGTCTTCCTTCTTCACCAAAATGAAAAGACTAAAAGTTTTTTTTTTCTTTTTTTAAATAAAATTATAGCAGTGTTTGAGACTTTTGAGTTTGTGTGTCGTTGCCTGCAGACTCAGGGTTTTTAATCATACATACTTTTTTTTTTTTTTTTTTTCTTTTGAGGGGGGGGGGGGGGGGCATTCGGTGATTTGGTGGTGCGGCGAGACGCCGCGCGGCGTACGCTGCCGTCCCTTTGCAAGACGTAGCTGCGCGTCGCTGTCTGGTCCGAGGTCCAGGTGCCGGATGTGCTGGTCGCACATCCCACCGCGAGCGCCGCAGACGCAAGCAACGCGATTGTTCTCCGTGTCGTCTGCTTTCCAGACTTCGGAAACATGCTTTAAAACATCGCTCGCGTTATAAAACAAACAAATGTGTACCCAGTGGCTACACATACTTTTCAGTGGTCAAGCAACCTTCCAGCTCGTTCTATTATTGTGTAGGATGCATATTTCGCAAATGCAAAGCGAACAACATGGTGTGCCCAAAATTCGGCGCCAGCAAGGTCACTTTCCCGCATGAAGCTTGTCTCCAGCTCGGCGCACGTGAAAACGAAAGGCGAGGGTAAGATAAGCGGGGAGGAGGAAGCAGACGGAACGCTGGAGAAGGGAGGGGGAAATTTCCTTCTCTCTAGCGTTCCGTCTGCTTCCCCCTCCCTGGCCCGTCTTACGCTCGCCCTTCGTTCTTAGGTGGCAACGCACGCGCGTCCCTACCAAATTAAATATATATATATATATATATATATAATATATATATATATTCTTAGTGGCTTTTTAACAGAGGCTTAGAGCATGCTCATCACGTGGGTCCGGAGAGTCACTCACAAGCTCTGTTGGCTGTCAGTCAATTGCTTAAGGCCTCCGCTGCTGTTCACGACCCCAAAACAGCAGAACAAATGGACAGGCAACAAACAGGCACACCATTGGCAGTTGGCGTGTGACAGCACCCAGGTCACAAAAAAACCAGAAAAAGCGAAAAAGTCGTGATTTGTTTTTTCTTTTTTTTTTTGTGGTGTTTAAACAGAAACCGGACTGCCGGACTTCAACCACTTCAATTTCCACGACTTTAAAAAGAGTAGTGTCGCGTAACGATTTCTGAAGTGTCCTGTTTGGACAGCCCTTCAAGCATTCTGAAGTATTCTGTCTGGACAGCCCTTCACGTGTTCTGAAGTACTCTGTTTGGACACCCCTTGGAAAAATCTTGCGAGCATTCCGTTCAGGAAGTTATGCTCAGAGGAACACATAGAACCATTAGCGAGAGGCCCAATGTAAAGTCAGCGGCTATTCCTTACTTGCACTTAGTTTCACACAATTTAAAATGGCCCAGCATTTTAACGTTCTTCTGGTTTTCTCAGCTCCCAATTGGATGGTTTTACTTTGCGATAATATTAACAGCCCCGGGCAGCAGTCTGATCTTTGCATTTAGTGCAAAGATTAACAAAATATAAGGCAACAGGCTGGCAAAGTTTGACAATTCTGGCATTTAGAGATGAGAACAGTAACTATAAATGCTAAGCATTATTGCGCAATGTGCAGTGTATGCATTTTTTTTGCATATTAGCAACATTGTTTTGTGTTAAATACTGTGGGCTGATCTTCCCTATGCACAATTTGTCTGTAAATATCTCTATATCTGTAGCCACCGTAGTAGTTTTGGGATATGTGGTGAAAGGCCAACTTTGCACAACCTGCAGAAAGCGCTTTGGAATGAGAGTGTGCTTCCAATCTTTTTCTGCAAAGACAAAACATTTTTTCGCAAAACAAAAGGTGGTTTCAATCTATTAGCCATTAAGTCAACAAAATGTTTTTTCGTAAAAATTTAAAATAGTCATTGGACATGGTCAGCTGAACTTGTCTGAAAACACCGATATAGAGCTGCTTGCAGCCTTTGTATAGAGGCATGAGGGATCATCCAAATGGTACAGCATGAGAGTGGCAACATATTTTCTAAAGAATCGGCTCACACTGTTCATGCTGGCAACTCATTAGCCAGCTGAGCATTCGGCTCACTCACCAGTCTTGCCAGCCTTTCAGAGGTACCTGATGGTCATGCTCATCTGACCATGTCTCCAAGGGAATGTGGCACATGGTCATACAGAAATTTTCCCCACGAAGGCAGTAACAATCAAGAGTCACCTCCTAGTGCCTCCCTGATCACTTTCCTTAATCCTTTTACAATTTGTCTTCACTCCAATCTTGATGAACAGGCATCTCGACACCCAGGCATGTGAGCTAACGCTTGCCTATCAGCTTGCATGTTCTTGAATACCTCTCAAAACAAAAGAAAGTATTAGTCACTTGCATCAATAAGCACAGAAGGCTCAATTTGATCCAATAAATGTAGCTCGCTTTATTAAAAGCTCAGTTACACATAAATACCGAAGCATGCTTCTTCTGAAAGCTGCCAGATACACAAGTATGTCACCATTGTCAAACATATCCCATGCCTCGCAAAGTAAAGTGATAAAAGGTTTAAGAGATCCTATCTGAAGAAAAAGGCAAGGTCTTGACCCTCTACACAACTAATATGATAAATGTTCGCTAAACCCTACTTAGCCAAAGCTACCTAAAAAGTGGATTAATATGTGCGAGGACCTTCCCGAGAAAAAGCACATAACTAAGGTTGAAATGAAATGCCATAAAAAAAAATATTAACCACCTTTTTCCCTTTATGAAACCTTCGAAGTGGCTAAACAGGTAAAAAGCAATGCAAGGCTATTCTCCGTTTTTGTTTCCTTGCTCTAGCCAAGCCTTCATGCCAGCACGTTCAGAAGCTTGAATCTGGATTTTTTTCCTCTTTTCTAAATATTTTAAGGGAGACAACACAAAAAAGGCAGTGCTCAGTTTTGGAACAAGGTGCGAGTGAACTCAATATAGTCGTACGCTCCGGAGATGGAACGACCACTTTTCGGGTCGACGTAGGGCTTCATACGCGACACGCAGTAGTCCGCCATGTCCTTGGTGAGGTTCTGAAAAAGCCAAAGACATGTGCAATATATAACTTTTGTGTCACACAAAAACTACACAAATAAACTTCATCATACCTGCCAACCCAGCAATGTAGAAATCAGGGAGACAAAAAAACACAAAACGGGGTGGGGGAATCCCCCATTGATTTTTAAAGGGGGGGTGCAACGATTTCCGGACTTCGGTCAAAGGTTTCTGGAAATTGCCCTCTGACACTTCTGAAGTAAAGAACAGAAAACAGATTTTGACTGAGTGTCCTAGTTGTTGCGTAAAAAAAAGATAAAGATTGGCATTTCGGGCACCCCTCAACTCACTCCCAGCCTTCAGGGTCAAAACTGGCGCCCCTCCTAGTGACGTCATTCGGAGTGCCGTGTAGCTTCCCGTGTACTATCTCGGAGGACGCTTCCTCTCCCTCTCTCCGCTGACATTAGCGGGTGGTATGCTGCAGCTTAGAGCCGAGCGAGGTCACGTAATCTTTTCGCCGTAGTTCCTTCGGCTGCCGCTTGGGGCTGCAGGTGGGGGAAAAAGCTCGACTTTTGCTTTGCGATTATGCAGCGGAATCGCGACATTTTTAATGAAGGAGGTGTTTTCTCTATCCTCCGAGACACGATAAACAACGTAAAAATGCCGAAATGCAAATTGTTTTATTCGTAAAATCGTTGCACCGCCCCTTTAAGTGATCTGGCTGTAGAACCAAATTCTTCAAAGTATGATCGTTTCTAGCAGCCTCTGGACGACTAACAAAAAGCCTCCGATAGTCTCGTAGTGGAATGGAGCTCAACTTATTTACTTTTGAAAAGACCTCGCCGTCGCAGATTTCGCCGGCTTCAGAAACTTGTCGGAATATATTTGTTCATAACAATGTTCAGCTTTGTGACCCCTTACCATGTGGAGGTATCCAAGAGTCGTTGGAGAAAGATGAGCTAAATTCGGTTCTTGCCATTTTCACTTTGCTGAAGAACCGCTCACATTCAGCATTGCTATGTGGTATGGGGAGTACTTGCAGCATCAGCTTTGCCACTCTGCCAAACTTCAGTCTGCCATCAATGCTAATCATTCTTCCCACTTCTGATAACTGAATGTCACTTCTTTCTTTATTTCAAGATGTCTTGGGAAAGATCAAGTGCCTGCAGCTCCACAAATTCTACTTCCAGGGCATCCAAAGCCTCTTCTCTTGACTCATTCTTCTCCAGGGGCAAAAGTTGTGGGAAGGACTTAATGAAGAAGACTCCTAAAAGATGCACTGCTCATCAACTTTAATTTGGCAACTTCTGCCTTTTTCAGGGTTTCATTCTCAAGTGAAAATTTGTGTTGGATGTAGTCGCATGCCACAACAAAGTACTGACAAACAGCAGAAAAAAACTGCTGCTTCTCGCTGGTAGGCAGCCTCTCCACAACAGACAACATGCAGCTCCCAAGGACCATATCTTCGTTGGCTTTTCGGTTGTTAACATACTGGTAGGGAACTTCCAGTGGTGAACCACAGGCCTTCATGGCAGAGGGCTGAACAAACCTGGTCATAAGGTCCCTCAGGAGCTGCACCAACAGGGACTGCAGCAGATGAACTTGGGGTGCCTGTGACTGAAGTTGGAAGTTGGCTTTTTCATGAGCAGGTATCGCACTCTTCAAGAAAAGGCCATACGTTAAGCTGATGTCGGTCATGACAAAGTACAAAAGCCACTCCTCACAGGTCACGCTGACATGCCCAGTACTCTCACATGAAAGCTTCATTTTCTTTGTCGGTGGAGCATCCATCTTGCCTTTTGACTCTTTGCATTTTTGGCGATCTTGCTCGACTTCGTCCCGCTTGTCTTCTCCCAAGGCTAAAGCTTTCTTAGGGATCTGGTACGACTCCAGAAAGAATGGACGCAGCTTGTTCTTTAGTTTTGTCTCATTTAGGAAGAAGCTAGTGAAGGGCTGCCACTAATCTAGTAACCTGTTCAGACCTAGTAATCCCAGCAATAGCCATCGCGTGGGCACACGTTTCAAAATCTTATGCACCTCAGTACTGTGCATCCCTTGAAATCCGACAAGCCTGTCCTTTGTCTTTGCACTCTTCTCGAGGAAGTACCTAGATGACGTCCACAAGGACCTCGTCAAATTCTGCTGGTAGGCATGCGGCTCCTTTCTAGGCCGAAGATTGATAAGGTGACATGGGCAGCCAACCACTATCAAATTATCTTGAACTTCTTTTACCACAGCTGCCACACCATTCTTCTTTCCAATCATGACGTTCGCGTTGTCGGAACCAAAAGCGATGCAGTTCTTCACTGATATATCGCGTGACTTCAGCGCATCCAGAACAAGGTTGCCGATCTTCTGCCCAGTGGCCTCTCCATGGAGCACTTGCAAACAAAGCAGCTGGCTTTCGACTCTCTGCGATTCGTCCATGTAGTAGGTTGCTACGACGGGATACAGTTGTGAAACCTATCATTGGTTCCATCCACAGCGATTGCAAATGCACAGTGCTTAAAATGCTCCAGCAATATCCCATTTTTCACGGAACAAATGATGTAGTGTCTTTTAGTATTAGTGATTTTTAATGTGAAATCACTCATTATCCTTAATTTCTGGAATTGAGCAGAGTTGCCCTTTAATGGCTCACATTAATAATTTAGTATTTGTTCTTGCACTAGCATCAACCTCTCCGCCACTAGTTTTATGCTTATAATTCTATGTTCTGTTGTTGTTTCTTTTTTAATGTGCCTGCACTGCAAGCTGCCAACCACCTTTTTGTTGCTTTCAGTTTGAACGTTTTTTTTTCTTAATATGTCAGCACTGTTAACTGCCATCCACCTATCAACATAATGTTTCCTGTAATTTTTTTTTTTCGTGTATACTTTTTTTTTTGCAATGTTTTCGAAAGAGGTGCCTTTAAGGGTATAATAAATGAATGATTGAATAAATGCTTAATTTGTGATTGATGTGAACCTACAAACAGCTCCACACAAAATATATTGAAAAGTTAAAGCAGTTTTTGTCCACATTAAAAAAAAAAAAAAAACGTTTGCACCACATTGCACAAAGCCGGCTACATGCACTAAGTTCCTTGCTATGGCTGAGAGGAACATCCAGCGCGAGAGAGAACAAAATAAGGAGGGAGGGGGGATAAAAAAATGATAAAACAAGTGAAAACCCACTTTGATGCATGTCATCGTCATTATCCAGTCTGTACAAAAAAGGAATTCCAGAACGGGAAAAAGAGGTAACACGGTCGTAGAAAAAAACAAGAGATCAAATAGGTAGCTAGTGAGCAAATTTGTCATACACGACACCTGCTAAAATACACTAACGTTGGTGATAAGCGGCGATTTGTGTTCCCAATATAAAGAATATTGATGTCCACCATGATATTTCAAATGTAATCTTCCTCACAGTCATTCAACCACATACTTCACAATCACATAAGCAAGCATCTTTCATAAAGTGTGAAGCTTAGTGAGCTCATGAGCAGAATTCAAGTAAAACAGCTCTCACAAACATTCACCTCGACTTTGCCAACCAGCCAGAGAAATACCCTGCGCACACCGCCAAATAATTTCATTACTGGCCACAGGATACAGTCAGCAGCAATATGAGCCGGCCCAGCCGAAAGCCAGCTGAATGGGGTAAAATGCTGCAGGGGCACTTCCAGCATGCCGAGCTACGAAAGCAACCACCATATTGCGAGAACAGGACACGTGGCAGACAATACCACCCCTTTTACGACAGATCCACACACCAGGGGTTCTTCGAATGGTTTTTGTGCCACCCTCGCCCGAACGCCGCTGGGTCAGCTCATACTGTCGTGATGTGCACCGTACCAGCTCCAGCCGGTTCCCACGCACTTTATTTTATTCGCATCTTCGACGGCTGTAGAGGTGGCAAAATGTACTGCTCTGCTTTACGCCTTACAGCATAGGTTCTGGTTTCCCAGGAACCCTCCCCGGAGTCCAGGGTTCCTGAGCCCCAAGTTTTTCTCAGTCATCCCTACCCCAAAGTAATGTGTTCTTTCCACTTCAAGCACCACCTTAGCAGATCTGAGCTGCCACTGATGCATAACTACTATGAGCCATACACTCCCTAGTTTGCACATTACTGTTTACAAGGTCTTTAGGATACTGCGCTGCTTTACTGCCTCAATGTCGAGGACAGATAAACGTTCTTCATTATTGAAAAGCTTAAAAAAACTCCGCTTCACAAAAGCCAAGGGACAACAAGGGTGGCTCACCGCGTAGAGCTCGTCGGCGGTGACGTAAGGGCGGTCTCCCGAGGTGATGGCGCGGAAGGCGTTCTCAATCTCTTCCGACGAGCGCACGTTCTCCGTCTCCCGGGAGATCATGAAGGCCATGTACTCCTGCAGCGACACGTGTCCGTCCCGGTTGGGGTCCACCGTGTCCAGGATGGCCTCGAACTCCGGGTCCGGCTGGCCCTCCTCCACCATGGGCAGGTCGTAGCCCAGGGCCCGCAGGCACGACTTGAACTCCACCTGGTTCAGCTTGCCACTCTTGTCCTTATCAAAGTGCCTGCGTTGTGGAACGGGAAGCGAAGCGAACCGTTTGGAACGAGCTCTTCGGACGGAAGCGCAAACCTGCCAAATTGCCTTCGCTTGCAGGACTCGTTCTTGCACTCTCGAAATTCAACGATGCACGATTGTGGTGGTAGGGGGAGAGGTTTACCATCCAAAACTGGGTGCTAGCTTTACTACAATCACATATAAGCATGCTTTTAGTATGGTCTCTTCATCTTTTGAGCCGGCAAAAAGCGCTGATGGACCTTGCCGTATTCAAATAAATGCTTATTCTTTCTCTCTGTCCAACCTCACACATTTTAATACGGATGTTAGTACAATTATCTATCGGGCCACGCGCAGGCTATAGTTGACCCGATGCAGTCTATTATTAGTAGTACTTTTATTGAATATAAGTTTCTTGGGAGGTCTCTCAGCTAATAGGAGGTTCTCATCGAGAGCAACTTGGGCACGGGAAAGCAAACAGCTGTTTGGAAGTAAGCCAGGCTGCCTAGAAGACAGCAGAAAGGTAAAGGCCCGTTCACACTCTTGCGACCTCTTAAACCTGGGTTCCTTAAAACTTCTTAAACCAGAGAACACACTGGCGCCATCTATTGAGAAGCAGTGTAAACTCGGCGGTCCGACATATTTTTTTTTGTTTCTCGCGCATTATCCTTTCTTTCTTGGCTCGAAAAACTTTTGTCAATGTTATAAACGAGTCTTTCTATGGGTATTACGCACATTTGACCTCGGAAATCCCGCAAAACCTTCGCTCTTGTGAAATGCAGTTCCTGGGTCACCGCATAGATGGCGCCACAATGCCAGTGTGTTCCCTCATTCTAAAAACATTTAAGAAGTTTTAAGAGATCTCGTCGCTCTCAGTCGCAAGAGTGTTAACGGGCCTTAAGGCTGAATCAATGCACGAGCAAATGGTTTTTAATGTATCCAAATGGAAGCTATTCTTAAAAGGTGACTCCAGTACATTTTTTCGACTTCAGGGTTACAACTGTTTTTAGTGAAGAATCCCTGAATAATAGGTGTCACTCTTTCTCAATGCATTGTGCAGTTTTGCAGATATCTGGAAGCTTTGTTTCACGAGTCTACGGCTAAACCGAAACTACCGGCTCAAGCGTGACGGCAACCCTTGGGATCAGCTGCATGGCCATCGTGTGATGCAAAGTTTGTACCGCGGTACCGTAAAACGTACGACTGGCATAATCGCAAGAGCAGTTTTGATCAGTCGGGCAAGATGCTGCAGCTGTTTTACTGCTTTGCTTCATAGATATAAACATCTGTAGCAAATATTTATACACATCCATAAAGTTGCCGGACGAAAAGCGAGTATGTCATGATGAACGCAGGCTCAGCGCCGGCTCAGAATGAGCCCCACTTAGCTTCTGAGAACTACCATCCTTGTGGTGTGCAAGGTTGCAAAAGCATTGTGGAAGCTATTTGTAAGCTCGCGCTGAGCAGGAATGAACTAAACTATGTGAATGCCACCTTCGGTACCACGACGCGCTTGAGTGAGCAGGGAGTCAATCCTTGTGCGTGATCGTTGACGAACACTTATAAACAACAGACGCAACAACATAACAAGCAGAAATCGTCTGCTGAGATGGCTGAAATTGCAACAGAAAAACACGGTGAAAGAAGTGGCAGTACAAACAAGTAACCTCCTTGGGTATGAACATGATGTCGGGGTAAAAGGTTGCTTGACGAACAGCCAACCCGCTGAATGCCTGGCGAGAAGCTGGTGGTAGCATTTTTATTATTGGTTTTAGATTGGATCGCAGTTTCCAATTAGTGTAATATTTTTGCAGTGCTCGTATTTAATTTCTGAAAATCTATATCGGTCATTTATTTTGGTTCAAATTTTGACCGGAGTTACCCTTTAAAATAGCAATTAGTAGAAGAAATATTCTGACAAGAACAAAACTGGTACTGACTTGAACATCATGCTGAACTCCTTGAGGGCATCCTCTGTGACTCCACTTTGGTTCCTGAAACAGAGAAAACGTAGGAATTTAGGGCAGCCACAAAAAAAGATCTCCAGCAGCACTGATCAAAGCGGCATTCAACTTTTTGTAGCAGGATTTGTAGCAGGCAAAAGTTTGGTTTGGGGCAGCTACTGATCAAAAAAAAGAACCACCCCGTCTAATTCTTAGAATGGACAAATTTATTTCAGCTACCAGCAGCTGCCTAGAGGGTTTGAGGTACACTCCATTTCGGATGGACGTGAATTTAATCCTGAGCAGATCCCATCCACCTTGGCCACTTCCTTTCCATTCATTGTATCTACGGTAATCACTAAGCTGATATCGCAAGATCCGAGCTGTCAAAGGCTTCAATATGTCAATGCAGATCTCAAAACAAAAAGATGCGAGTGGTTTCTAGCGTACCCTCCCTCCCCCCTCACCTGGCCTGAATCTGTTGCTCGAGGTTGTGCTGCATGCGCATGCCCAGCTGGTCCAGCTGGTCCCACTGCTGGGCCAGCCCCACCGTGCCGTGCTCCGTGTACCGGTTGTCCAGGATCAGCTGCTCCTCTAGCATGGCCCCCAAGTCCTCGATGCGCTTCAGGTCCGCCCGCTTGGCACGCACCTCCGCCGCCTTGCGCTGCATACGCCACGTCAACCGTTACGGTAGCTGCCAAGACCGTGGGCGAGGCACAAGCCCCGAGTAGCACATCCTTGTCACATTGCTTGTTGGGAGCACGGTAGAAAAGGCTTCGTATCTCGTGGATAGAAACCGAGTGGCTAATTTAGAAAGAAAACCTGGACATCAAGGTGAAACTTTCCGAAGGATCACACTTGCCGTGTGCGCTAGGACTGGCCAGCTTACTGAGAACGACGGAGTTATACGTCTGTGACTCAAAAGGCTTCGCTGTATGTTGATCCGACGATGTTTCGATAACCTTTATCACTTGTGCGGTCTCATTGGGGCATAGAGTGCCACATTGGCAAACTTGCTGACGCACGAAAAACGAGGGGTACTCCCAAGCGCTACCCGTCGGAAAGCATGTATAAAACCTTTTCGGTCCTATGATCTAGGAGATGACTGTCACTGCTTACTAATGCGAATTCTGAAATAGCTACACATACAAGTACGCAAAAAGTGTCTTCCAAGCACCTTCGTAGCTTCCAGCTGTGCTTCCAATGTTCCCGAGCCTTCCATCATGGAGGACCTGCCGAAGAAAAAGGTTTGCTCAAACGCTCCACCTTAACCAAGGTGAAAGGAATGGAAGGGGTGCAAGTAATCTTTAGAGGTACTCACCCATCCAGCAGCCACATTCTGCAGGAGCGGGGCAGGCCGGCAGAAAGAAAGGGGCACAGTTAGTCACACTTGTAATCGTGACAACGCTTCACTAGGCTTTGCCCCACCTACAATGAACTACAACCAAAACTATGATCCATCAGGTCTAATCATGGGCCAGTTAAAACCACATGGTGTATTGCTGCACCACGCGTATAGTTGGACCAAAACACGAAAAATGGGCCGACATGGACATCTAAGCTGTATACCACATGGCTTCCGATTGGTTCGCGATTGGACCTCACGGTTTGTAGCTTCGACTGTAGTCTGTCAGAGAGCGAGAAAAAGTTAGAGGGCAAAGCTGAGCTCACCGTGTGTCTGTGAGCCACTGGTGCAAAGCATTGGCATGCTTGGCAAACTCTCTGCGAAGGCGGTCGTTCTCCTCCTGTCGCTGGGCCTCCTTAGCCAGCTCAACATCTCGTTCCTGTCGAAAGAGACAAATGCTCCAGTTTAGCGTCATGGCAACAAAGCCGATCACTGCAAAATGATCTCAAAAGAAAAACATACCCCAAAGGTGCTGTAAATGTGTTGCATTTATAAGTACCCTGTAAGGTCATATGTCCCTCGACGTCATGGTGTCAAGTGATCACGCCGGTCAGGATATGTCACGTGACACCATGCCACAGTGTCAGTGACATCATGTGACTACCAGGAAAGCATGTGGTCAAGTGACCTTTAGACACAATGTAATGAGAGGTCTTAGTATCATGTGACTTCCCAGTGTCATGTGACATCATGGTGTACCATGATGTTACTGTGTCACCCAATACCACAATGCCAAAGCAAAAAAAAAAAAAAAGTTGACAGCGTAAGGCCTTTGGAATGCTACGACACTGGTTTAGACAGCAGATGAGAAATTTAGCCAGTGCAGTACCAATGCTAGCCTGGGGGCCTTTAACGTGCACCACGCAGTAGCGATACATGACCTCATGCCGGTACAATGCTCATCCAGATCGAAACGGGAAGGGGCACAGATAGAACCCAGGAGCACTGGGTTCCGCAGCACGAGCTTTCCCTCCACAGGCTCCGAGATGCGGTGCGCGAACACACTCGGCCACCGATACCCCTGCCACAGTGCCACGTGATGTCATGGTGTCATGGGACGACGACCACATTGATAACAATACATGAGCACCGTCTGCTAAATTTAGTGGGATGCTTCCCTTCCACCGAGGCTCACCTCCTCTATCCACCATCGAGGCTACAGCCCAGGGACAACACAGTGCTAAGAGCAGGCCATGCACATTAAAGAAAAAGAGTAGGGGTGCCACCTTGATGATCTTTTGGAGGTTGCGCCAGGTGTCCTCGAGGGCCTCCATGGTAAACCAGGTGTACGGGTTGGGCCCCACGTTGAAGCCCTTGATCTTGCGGTCTAGGGTGGCCAGGGCCTCAAAGTCCGCCTGGGCCGAGCCCAGGGAGCCCTGGAACTGGGCGTGCGCCTCCCGCAGGGCCCGGATCTCCTCCACAGAGTTGCACCGCACAGGGTCCGTCAGGTCCTCCTCCGCATTCTCAAACCAGCTGTTGAATGCTGACGCCTTCTTCGCAAACGTCAGGAACAGGTCCTCAATCTGCACCAAACGCGAAGACAGTCGGTTCATTTCCATTATAGCACCACCCCATCTAGTGCTACAATTATTACCGCACAGCTGGGTGTTGTGTTTTAGTTTTGATCACAATCTCCCTCGTGCAATCTGCGAGTCTGGTACTAGTGTTGTCACGTATATAAGTATGTATTGTTGGAATAAATGGTGCATTCGTCTGGGTCAACAACCGTTTTCATCTCTTCGGTTGTCAGTCGACACCGCACTGGGTTCCAGAGCAGCAGCTTAAGTACCAAAAGAATTCAAAGGGAGGTGCCCTTTCAATCGATTAAGAGACATCTCCGTTTGTTTTGTGCTTAATTAGCCATACTCAGACTACCCTTTAATTGATAAATCCGATTTTGGAAAGGAACAAATCATTGGAAATAATAAAACATTTCGAAGGTTTGTGATCTAAACGAGAACATCTAGCACCCCCCAGCAGAAGACAGGATTCATTTAGATCACCCGGGGATCTCTAATGCACAAGAAAAAACTCAATTACTTGGCACTTGCACTGCTATAAGACAGTTTGTCACCAATGTATCTGGGTCTTCTGAAAAGTTCTAGCGACATATTTTGTCTGAGCTTTCGAGACACCCCAGGCAAATGTCGGTCATCAAAACACTCGTGGCACAAAGCATGTTAGCAAAATGACATGCTCTCCCAATAGATATAAACCAGGGGTGGCCAGGCTGACCCGGTCTAAGAGCTGCAAACATAAGCTTGAAACTTCCAAGAGCCGCGGGGGGAACTGCGGGGGGGGGGGGGGGGGACTTTGGTTTAGAGCAATTTAAAAAAATCTAGCTACTTTCAATCTTTCCAAGTCAAAAGCAGTCCAACTGTACGTAACGTAGCAGTAGCACCAGACTATTAAACCGCAACCTGTCTTTTGATTTAAAACGCATTCTATTTTTCGTTTTTTTGGGGAAGTGCTCGTGTGACCGAGAGGGAAGCGGCGAGTGGGGGGGGGGGGGGAGGTTGGGGAGGGAGCCGCGAGCCGCACTTTAGCACGCAAAGAGCCGCATGCGGCTCGCAACCCGCAGCTTGGCCACCCCTGATATAAACCAACAGCCACACATGAAAAGTGAGAAAATCCGTGGGAAACCGGCCAACCTGCTTAAACTGCTCCAGCATGTGGAGGAGACGAAGCTTGCGGGCGTTGGAAGCTGCCAGCAGGTTGTTCCACCTGCAAGAAATTGAGAGCCATTGAACGATATGTTATCTGTACAAGAGGCAGTTGGCTCGCTTGCGGTGGTACCTAAGAATCACAAAGTTAATGCGACGGCCATCAAACCAAGAATGACAACACAACACTTCCTAGCATAAAAGTCTAGAAGTCAATAATTGCAATGTCCTCTTTTGGTCCTGTCCCACCTGGTGAGGACATCGTCGTGGCGTCTCATGATGGCGGCCGTCTGGTCGTGGTTGGCCGCCACAAGCTGGTCCTTGAGCTGGCTGATGCTTTGGATGCCCTCTTGCTCAAAGGCCCCCAGGCCGGCGTCGAAGGTCTCCTGCAAGGAACACCAGCAAATCATCATTCCGGTTATCATCACCATCGTGGGTGTGCAACCCGCACCTTGCACTCACAATGAACACGAAGGTCAGAGAGGAAACAAAGCTGAGTGGTAGTGAAACAATTCCCCAACACACCTGCTTTGTGAGTAAGGTCTGCACAGATGACAGGTCTCGGCCAAAGTCCTCCGATCGAACATGGGTCTCTTTGTCGGCTATAAAATGAAGATGAAAGCTCATTAGGTTGCCGCCAATGACACTGATAAGATGCGTGTGAACACGCAACATACTATTAAACTATGACAGACATCCTAATAGGGCCTCGGAGCCTAGATGCAGCAACCGAAACATTAATGATCTGAGATTGATGTATGGTTAGCATGAAAAGAACAATACGTACCTTGCTGCCTGTCCAGAAGACAGCAAGCAAGGTATGGTGAAACATAAAAAAATAATGGGCCCTATTGTTTAGGAAACTACAGCTTTTGGTAAATGCCCATTAGGTATTGACAAGATTTACTTCGTGAGTTTTGACAGCCCATCCAAACCGAATAAGCATCAAAACAGCATCGACAGCTCTCAGTGGTGCCACAACAGTCGAGAATGTGAGCGGAGAGAATGACGAAATAACAAATTCATGTAGTCATGAAAATGCACGATTAGAGCTCTTCAGGTAATTAGTCAACAAACAGGGAACAAGCGGTGCAACGAAAAAAGAAAAATGCTTATTCGTATCGCAGAACTACAACTCTTTTTCAAAGCTTTCCCCAGGGAGCCACTTAGCTTCTTCCACTAGCACGAGAATGTCAGACTTAGTCCTCAAAGTTTCTCCTATACTACGGTGACAAAACAAAATAAGCTTCGAGACAGTTTCATTTCTACAGTCACGACCGGCTCGAGAAATGCACAAGGCACAACTTATCATGTTCACTCTTCCTGCAATGTGATTCACTCTTCGCTGTTCTTAACAGCTAACGCTGCAATGTCATTGGCTATGCAGCCAAAATGAGGTCATCGAGACTCGCCACGCTCTGCATTCCTTGAGCCGTCAAGTACCATAGTATTAACGTCTTGAACACCTGAGACATGGGAACAAGAAAGGAGACAACACGGGAGACCCGTGTGTTGTCCACTCTTTTGTTCCCAACTCTCGGGTGTCCAAAATCACCAGCTGGCCTGCATGTTCTTCGCCATTTCTTTCAGACTACAGTCTAAGCTCGTTATAACAGACCTTGATTTTGACCAAGATTTCCGTCTGTTGTAAAAGGAGTATGTTGTATACAGATATGAAGTTGAGTCAATGGTATATAGAGGAAAACCAACCAAACTTCACAAATCGGTATGTTATATCCAAATGTCTGATGTAAACCAGGCCTGTTGTAATGAGCTTAGACTGTGTAGCCTGTTCTTTCAGCAAGTAGCCTCCTTCGACCATGTCGACTTTATGCTGCTCCACACAGTTGCTCCACTCAGTTGAGTAGCGCAGATGAAAACTGGGAAAAACGGGGGGAGAGAAGGGGGGAACGCACCGATCCAGCTCTCGACCACGTCGGCCTTCCACATGAACTGGAGGTAGGCCGAGTTGTCCTGGAGCTTGGCCTTGCGCCGGGCGGCACTGGCCTCGAGGGCGTCGAGGCGCGAGACCAGCTGGTCCAGGCGCTGCTGAATCGAGTCCCGGTGGTGGTTGCCCTCCTGGACCAGCGTCTGGCCCGCCGACACCGTATCCCCGCAACGCTCGCGGTGCACCGCAAAGTCTGCCTCAAACGCTTCGTGCTTCTTCAGCAGGCCCTGCGCAACCATCACGAAGGATGTTTGCCTCGCTCGAGAGAGGAACAACTAATAGTTCATCTTGTTGTTTTACCAAAGAACTAAGGAAGATGCCGAGACTGCCTTCGTGGCCAGTACTTACTCGCGAGTCAGTTGTGTCTCATACATGACATACGATGCAGACCGTATCATTTTCGTGATTGTAATGCACTTTTTTACAAAGTGCATTAGATACCAGTTATGTTTGATCAATGCTTATTTGAAAAACCGACCCCTGCAATAATGCCTCACAATATAGCAAGTTTCTTTGCAGAAAAACAACAAAACACAAATAGGTTGGAAATTGCGTGCTAACCACAGTCGAATCTAAAGTCCGAAAGTCAATTTAAAGTACAATGTGCTCTCGACTCCCCAAAAAAGGAATTCTGTGCAAGTGTGTTTGCCTCATCATCCGTTTTGTCCGCTCTTGAAGAAGTTAGCAGAGTGCTACCTTTTCCATACACTGCTTGTACGTGACGCCGCCGCGCCGTGCTGGCGGTGATGCCTGCTTGTTCACGCCGAGAAAAGCAAATTCTGCGGTGTTAAATGTGCGCAGAAAAAGATATGCACTCGGCAGCAAGGCCACCACAATGGCCACTGACGCAACGTCAACGCGAGCCACGTATTATAAGCGTGCTATCTCCCCTAAGACAGACCAGGCTTTTCACAAAGGTGGTCGAGCCTCAACAGTTCAGTGTTTGTCGAGCACCTGCACGGCAGCCATGGTGTCTCCATAGTCCTCGACGGACAGGAGCTGCTGCTTCTCGGAAATCCAGGCCTCCTCTTCCTCCACCTTGGCCAGGAACTGCTGGTACACCAGCGACTCGTCCAGCTTGTGGCCACGGTCACCGGCCATCTGCGAACCCCAAGGTTACTTCGTGATTAGCCAATAACCCTTACCAGCAGAACAAATGTATGCTGAAATGCACACAATCAAGAACCAACCTTTGTTGAACACTGCATTCACACAATCTACAGAAGCGATGCACGCCATCCAACCATTTTTCCGCAAAGAACTATTACGACGGTTGCGCCTTTGCAAGATCAATAAACATTCCTTTTTTGACCACCCCTTTCAAGAGCTCTACAGTTTCGTAGCAGCAGCAGGCATCGCTGAATCTACCTGCACCAAACATTCGCGAGAGAGTAAAGCGCTCTGCACTACAGTGACAAAGTGGATTTTTGGGACCCGTTTTGACCGGCTGGAGAGGAGATTCCAGAATGTTGTGAAGAAACAAATAAAGAGCCATCATAGTTGAAGAGAGCCTCAGAAACACAGGGTGTGGCTCATTAGCCTCAGGCTTCTTGTTTCGTGATTTGTTCTTTGATGTTTTTATCAGCTAATACTGCAATCTCATTAATTGCAAAAAAATAAAGAGCTGCTCAAGACTTGCCAGTGACAACGCAGCATCCGTTACCCTCACCCTTCTGCAAACATATACTTGCCAATAATATTTTCTTAGACTAAAATTTATGGACCTTTAATCGCTCGATGCACGTGGTTCCCGACCGTCACAAACCATGTGACCGGTGATCTTGGCAGTTTAGGGCCAAACGCAAACCGGGAGAAAGGAAGACCGACCTGCTTGAGCTCCCGCCAGGAGAGCTCGAGGGTCTGGAGGCGCTGCTCAATCTCGGGCACGCCCAGGTTGGACTCGGCCATGAGCTTGTGGCCAGCCTCCTGCACCGCCTGGATGGCCGGCTCGTGGGCCCCCAGCTCTGCATCCAGGCGCTTATGCTTCTTGCGCAGGTTCTGCACCCCGGTCAGGTCCCTGCCGTAGTCGTCGGACCCCACCAGCAGCTTCTTCTCTCTATAAGCAGAAGCAAGAAACTCCGCTTGTCACGACGAGGACAAAGATTGGACTTACCATTAAAAATTTTTTTGCGACGTGTGACGGAGAAAACGTGAAGAAGGGCGACGCCTCACGAGAGATGCTCGGTTCTTTACATTCCTCGGTCTTTTGCCACTGCCAACACGAGCTTGTATGGGTACCGACCCGTGGTACGTATTACTTGGCGCTCTTGATAAGTGGAAATTACCGCATATTATTGAAGCTCCCTGTGACTATACATTGAGAGGTCTTCAAATTGGACCAACAAAACTGCCAAGCGACAACCACATAAGCTAATACCTTCAACGGTCTTCATTATCCAGTGACTGAAATTTGTTCTGGTAACACCAACTTTCAAGGATATATAAAGCATTTTTTTGATGCACAACCACCAGACAAACCATTTGGAAAGGGACAGCCCGTTTTCCCCCGATATCTACCATCCGCATAAATCTAGTGTTGCTAAGATCCTCCTTCTCCCTTGGCATCACAAATGATCGGCATTGAGAAAAGCCGAGAGGCCAAGCTGCAAGTTCTTTTACTCTTCCATGACGGAGGAGAGAGAGGAGAGCCCACTGGGACGCTCACTTGATCCAGGACTCCTCGTCGGCAATGTCCCTGAAGAACTGGTGCAGGGTGTTAGCCTCGTGCAGGCGGGAGCGACGGTAGGCGGCCAGGGTGCGCAGCCGCTCGTAGCGCTCGTTGATGGACGACCGCTTCTCCTGGATGGGGCCTGAGTGGAACTGGCCAGAGTCCACCAGGGAGTCTGCCAGGCCGTTCAGGTCCTTCACCCGGTCCTCGTGGGCCAGGATGTCTGCCTCCACCAGCTGGTGCTTCTTGGTCAGGTTCTGCACCGACGCCAGGTCCTTGCCGCTGTCCTCACTCTTCAGCAGCGACTCCACCTGCACCCCAGGTTAGAAAGAAAAACTTGGAAGGTCTGCATTGCCAAACCAACGAAGGGCATCTGGCACGCCCCTACGAAGAACCGGGGGTCGATTACAACCAAGCGGGGACCTTTTGACATGTTTCCGAAATGTCGGTAGCATGTTCGCCAGATTGCTGGCATCTCGGCCGGGAGTCGAGTCCGCCGCCTTGAGATCCATGGGCCAACGCTTTGCCTCGGAGCCATTGAGCCAACATATGAGGATGAGAGACTATGAAATGAAGGGCAAAGAAAACTGTGTCTCTTTACTATGAGCAGGCTCAAGAAGCTAATGTAAAAACTAAATTTTGAACTAGGCAATTTGCAAAGAGCTATTACTTCAGAATTGATCCAAAGCCTAAACTTTCAAAGTGGAAAGTTGGGCCAGTTAGTTTCATGGTTCTTTAAATAATTAAAAGCACCGAAAAAGACAAGGACAAGGGACTGGAACGACACAAGGCGCCTTGTGTCGTTCCACTTCTTTGTCCTTGTCTTTTTCGGCGCTTTTAATTATTTAAGGAACCTAAACTCTCCATTTTACCCGCCCTGAACTGGGGTTATGAAAAGTTCACTGGCATCAAGGCACAAGATAGCGGCATGCCCCAAGTAGCAGTGCTCAAAAAACCATTTTTTCACTATATGCTATTGTTCTTTATTAGACAATCTTTTTTTCTTTTTAAATGTTGGCATTGTTTCAATTAAAATTTTTACCTATAGGTTTGTTACAGTCAGTGTCAAAGTTACCCTCTAGTGCCATTTATACTTCGCTTCACCCAAGTCAGAGTGCAGTTAAAGACTAACAGGCCATCATGGGCGCCGATTTACAGCAGTAGACGTCAGTGCCCCTTCCCAACAGAAACTGCTCATGTACAAATGCAAAACCCTACCCAACAGCAGAGGCACTGGTCTCCCTCCCTCTCTCCGTTGTTCCTTACACATACGTACACGCCAAATGCAGTAAAGCTCTCTCTCGCTTCTCCTCCTCCTATCTCTGAGAAAGGGTGTTGATAACCATGTCATTTTCTGGTGCAATGCATACTGGAATACCTGTTGCCAGTTGCTATGAAAAGAAATTTGAGAAAATATGTATTTTTCAAATTAAAAAAAATATATATGCATTTTTCTTTTACATTTACAGTTTTGCACATTACAATTTTTCCTAATAAAGGAACTGCAAAATCTAAATTCATAACTGACCAGGTCCATAAAATAAAACTGAAACAATAGTTTTATTACAGTAAAATTTATGCCAAAAAGTGGAACGAAGAAAAGCGCATTCAAAGTGCTCAAACCTCTACCTCTTCTTGAGCAGCAATGGACCAAAAATGATTTTAGAAAAATAACTAGTATGCAGTGTAAACACACAAAACTTTCTGGGAATACTATCTAGGTGTTAATAGATGTAAATATGTAATTTTTCAAAATCAACTTTTTTTGCAGTATTTTTTTTTTCTGGGTAGTGTCTCCCATTTGAGGCCAAGTATAGACCTTTTCGGTTCACCTGCCTCCCCAGCCACATAGTTCAGATATCTGCTATAAGGGATAAAAGTCAAACCCTAAAAGCTAAAAGAAGTAAACATTTATAAAAGAGAAAAAAAACAAGAATGAGTGACAGACGCGATTAAACCGTGAACAGTCCCCAGTGTCATGGCAAGAACAAAAACAATGTTTCCTTCCATACTGGAAGTTCAGCAATCTAAGACGCCGATAAACGGGTAGAAAAAGTATAGCAGCGGTTCTCAAGTGGGAGTCCGCAAACCCTTTGGGGTCCATGAAGCCCTCTTGGGGTCGTTGAAGCCCGTAACTGTCAAGACGAGCAATAACCTTTTTTTATTAATGAGCCATCCCAAGACCAAGCCATGTGTAGGGTTGATTATGCTCCCTTTCAAAGTTTCAAAGTTGGTTTGCATGCATTCAGTTCTCTTCATATACCCTTTTGTTGTAGTAATCATTCAATACCTCCCCCTACCCCCTAGATGACTGGGTCCCCCATAACTTCTGCCAATCCAGAAGGAGTCCCCAAAAGGATCAGTGGTTGAGAACCACTGGCCCATAGCAACGGCTTCTTTGTAACATAGGGACGTCTGCAAGTGGATCGCTCCCGTGCAAGAAGCGAGAGGGACCTCCTCACCTCGCCGAGCCAGAAGTCGATGTCCTTGACGGCAGCGTGGAAGGTCCGCTGCTTGTTGGCCTCCTTGAGCTTCATGCTCTTCTCCGAGGACTTGGTGGTCAGGTGCTCCCACTGGTCGGCAATGGAGCCCAGGCGGGCCTGCACTGCGTCCTCGGAGCCCGCACACTTGCGCTTGTCAATCAGGTTCTGGCCCATGGCCAGCACTGACTGGATGCGGTCTGCATTGGCCGCCAGCTCCGCCTCAAATGCCTGGTGTTTCTTGTGCTTGCTCTGCACAGTCAGAGTGGGACGGGTCACAAAATTTGCTTAGTGTGTGAGGGTTTCGGGACGTGTCTAGCCTCAAAGCATTGGTGGTGTCTGAACAGGAAGGCAGACGGGACAACCGTGGCCCCCTCTCCCCGTTGGCTCCCCAACTCTCAAACACTTTTGACACGGCTAAACTGCACACCCAATTTCTTGACTCATCCAGCAGTTGCCTGCAGAGCAATGTGAACGGGTGACAGGGCCTCATCAGGAATAGCAAATCAGCCTATTGCCTTGCTACCCTAGACCTTGTGTCTAAACAAATAAACAAGCCAAAAAGAATTCCCCGATTGACTAACTCGGGAAAAGGTGTCTAGAACCAGGAATCAGGACAATAACGGTATTTAAGACTTCAATACAATCATGCCTCATTATTCAATACAATCATACCTCGTTATTATGAATACCTTGCTACATAGACAAAATATTAGAGACAAACTGGGAAAATACGTGCACTTTTGTTTCGTTACGAAGGATTACTCACATTATGAATAATTTTTCGGGGGAAAGGAGGTTTCATATTAACGAGATACGACCGCATCGTGAAACTCGTTTCATTGCTCAAAGTAACGAGCTAACTACG
Source organism: Ixodes scapularis (assembly GCF_016920785.2). Lineage (NCBI taxonomy): Eukaryota > Metazoa > Arthropoda > Arachnida > Ixodida > Ixodidae > Ixodes > Ixodes scapularis. Next base: position 80,299,282 of record NW_024609868.1, on the reverse strand, counting down.
TACCAATGCACCAATACCACGAAGACGTAGCCATGTGTAAAATTGTCGTAAACAATGCTGAAGGCTACAAGAAATGGCAGAATGGTAGCTTCTAGGATAGAAACCAAGCCAACAATGTCCCACATACGCTGAAAAAGCGGTTAAATTTCTCTACTGGGCACAACAGAATGAATGTAGCAGGCTGACATCCTCACCTGGATGTTAGCTGGGTCTTTGTACGACTCGTCCATGGCCATCTGGAGCTTCTCGGCAATCCAGTTCTCAATCTCGTCGGCATCCCTGCTGAACTGCTGCAAGGTCTGGGATTCTCCCAGGCGAGACCTCTTCTCGATCAGGGCCTCCTTCAGGTGCTTCCACCTGAACATAGAGACACAATCAACGTCTAACAGTGTTAGGGACCAAGAAAATCATATCCTAGCACAAACAGCCGTTTACTTCTTTATCTAATGTACACAAAAATATATATATATTTAATTTTTTTTTAAATTTAGACCAAATTGTAGCAACAGTGGCTTTTATGTATGTGGGCAAAATTACCAGGTTGTTCATCACTGAGTACTGCAATCCTAAAACAAGTGTCAGTGTCAGGCTGTGGCCTCAAAATGACAAGAGCTGTTTAATGTTTGCAAATAAACAATTTCTGAATTCTAATTGCAATGTGCAGGCAAACTTGAACCCAAATTCTCCAGAAAAAAAGTTCGACAGAATTGTGCAGGTACAGTATAAAACACTAGGTACGTAGCCTGAAGCTTAACAAGAACATTATGTAAAGGGTTGAATAAAAGCAACCCCTGTATGAGTTATACCAACCAGTTAATCAAGCTAATGGGCAAACTTCTTAACACAATAGTTTAAGAATTTTCAGTTTTCTACCATTTACTACTACTGTTCAGCAGCAAAGAACATTGCCAGCTGGCACACAAGCATGCCAGGTGCATATCCTTACAACAAACTCCTAAATCCTGCAAAATGCAATAATGACCTTGTAAATGACCATGGTTTTAGCTAAGACAACATGAAGCTCTAAGTTCTATACTGAATAGCTTCACTGCATGTCTTAGCCTTAACAGTAGTCTGCTAAAAGTGGGGCTGTTATTACAAGAGGGCTGCAATACACAGGCAAAAATTAAACGAGCTAGCAGCAGAAACCACTAAGGCAAAGAGATCTAACCTGTCCAGCACTTGGTCCTTCTTGTCCTCAATGTCGTTGCCAGCGTAGTGGTTAGCGGCAACCAGTTTGTCAGCCAAGGCAGCCAGGGCAGCAATCTTCTCCTCCTAGTCATTTGTAAGTCACAATAAAAATATATAGTCAAGGCTTGCTAAGCATTCAGCATATTTGAGGTAAATACCTCCATATGGCAGCCACTAATTATTCCATTAAAAAAAAGAAGGCTAGACAGATCAAAATTCTTATGAAAACAACCCAAGATTTATGCCATGAAGTTTTATACTTTCTGTTATACTTCTGTTTTCTGTTTTATACTTTCTGTTATCTAGGGAAACTGAAGTTTGACCATCGCTGAGAAAGGCAGCTTCTACGAGCTGTAATTTTGGAGAACGAAAATTTGAGGGCTTCCCAATGGCTGCAAGAGTGACTGACATGAGATGGACATCAAGGCACTCTAGCGAATGCTAAGAGTACCTAAATGCTTACGTCAGGCGTTCTTGCAAGCAATAAAATACCCAGAGACCTTCGTTCGCACATCCTAAGGAACGGTGAATCTCGAAAATCACCATTCCCAGCGGTGATGGTGCCAAAATTTAGCTGTCTCTACTGGCATAAATACATAGTTGTCTCAGAAACCTTAAAAGGAAACTGCAACGAAATTCTAGCATCTATTTTATTGTCTAAATGTCAAGCATGTTCTGGCCACAACACAGATACACCAATTTTTTGCTCAAGACACCACAACATTATTTAAAGGGAATAAACCAAATGTTGTTACGTCACTGCTCCACAGATGTACGGTGGCAAGCTGCGTGCTCGCGAGCCCTGTCAAGCCAGGTATCTCTTCTCTTCCGGCCTAGTTAACTCTTGCGGGGAGTGAGGAGGGGAAACCAAAAACGGACCAGTTGTAACGCATCGACAAAGCCAAGTGGCATGGCAGAGCTCATAACCAAGCCAGCCCCTGAGCAGCTTCGTCTGTGTTGGACTAAGTGACGTCATGTCTGCTGCGACGTCAACTAGCTCGCTCCCACGATGCATCGCGCTCTTCGGTGGTTGATCTTTGCGCGCTTGCTGGGATTGGTCCTTTGGAACGAAAAATGTAGCCATTCGCTCAAAGTTCAAGCGTGCAATTATTGCTAGCAGATCGAGTTGATAGAGTTTAACTTATTTCTGGACGTGAGTGGTATATTTGAAGTTTCCATTCAGTATCCCTTGAACGGTCACAATTTTATTTATTAGAGAGACAGAAAGAGATAACCGATTATGTATGCACTTTGGAGATTTCAGATTTCAGCTAGACAAGAAAAAAAAGAAAGGATGTCCACCGAGCTCCTCGACCCACCTGGGCGCTGATGGCTTTGTCAAAGTCCTCGTGCTTCTTGATGAGGGCCTCGACGTTGTCGCCACCCATGTCCTCTGAACCGAGGAAGGCCTCCCGGCTGCCCATCCAGTTCTCGGCCTGCTCGCAGTCCCGGTAGAACAGCTGCAGGTCCAGGCACTGGTCCACCTTCACCCGCCGGGCAATCCAGGCCCTAAGAGAGCACAGAGTTGGGACACCGCAACAACAGCGACGCTCCCATTCGCTCTTCATTTCTGCCGGGGCTTCTAGCTCCAACCACCAAGATCGCGACATCTAACAACGTGACATGCAGACACCAGCGACGTCATTTGTTGCCACTTCGGGACCACTTTGGACGTGTGGGCGGGATGGGCCGTTAAACACACCGGTCATGAACGCATTCCAAGTGCCGTAATAGTATCGCAAGAAAGTATGCCATAAATACCGAGCGAGTGCCTGCCCATAATTGGAGATAATTGTGGCAAACTGGGGGATGGGCGCCTGCTAGGTCCAAGAGCGAAAATGTGGGAGCACACGGTCGGGTGGGCCCCTTGCTTGGTCTGACTGCTGAACTCGGAACGGCCGTCGTTTGCCGAGCTAGCCAAGCGCGCCGGCATGTGAAAATGAGACTTTCGCATTCTTTGCGTGGACAAAAAAGCACCCTGCGACGCTCGAGCAGTTTTTGGGTCGGCGGCGCTCGGCACCAAAAGTGACGCAATTGTCCCTAGGCCTAGACACTTTCACGATTTCACCGCTCAGTTGACATTAATATGTTCGATGGACGAAAAATTTCCGAGGGCCAGGTAATTCCTCAACCCCAATTTTGTTGGCCCTGTGCGTCGTGCGGTTCTGCCGCTGATCTCTTCCCCAATTTCCCACTTGAAGCCACAACTCGCGCGCCTGCTGCCACGCTTGGTTTGGCTTTCTCGGCCTCGCCACTTTGCGACTTAATTTCTCGGCAGCTGCACGGGAAAAGAAAAATCGGTAATGGCGACCATTGTTGGGGGTGCGTTCATTACGCGAGTAATAGGGTAAATAGTTTATTGGGAAAAGTTAAAGTGACTGATTACGGGCCTTCTCACCTTCGTCACTATAGTCACTTCACCCGTGCTATGTGTCCGCCAGTCCCAGAAACAACGGCCGCCCACTGCGACTGGGTGCTTGGCGAGTCTTTCGCACATTTTTTGATTTGCATAAAATTGGGGAGTGGCCGCTTGATATCTCCTTCGATGATTTTTATGTTTCAAAAGTAAAGGGTGGCCACTTATTGTGGCATGGGTGCATGCTCTATATTTTACGGTCGTACAATTGAAACCTGAGGCTCTATCCAAATGAAGCGCTACGACAGGTGATAAGATGCGAAACAGGGCAGTGTAAAGCTAAAATTTTGGTGCAAGTCACGTTTCTTGATAGGGTGATGCTCGAGAAATTCTTTTACCAATGTGAGATAAAGCGGACTATTTGAGTATGTTCTTCTTGAAGGATGCCTTCGACCCGCGCATGTCATTACTGCCATGAATGTCACGTTTAGGCATTGTTTCAGTTTTATCCATTCCACTTCCTTTATGTAGTGGAGAAGAATGTAGCACTATTTTTCTTCCCAGTCACACCCAATACACCTAGGTATTTCTACAGCTTGCCAACTTGATGTTGCAATCCCTGCATGCAGGATCAAGAGAGCGAGACAGCAAACACTCGCTGTGCACTGCTGCCACCTACTAGACACCTGGTATTAAAGAAAATTTGTAAAAGCGTGACATCTTGATCATGCTAAAATTTCCAAGGCATATGCTAGTTGCATGATCCAGTACAGACAACCAAAGAACCAAATGTTTGCAACAATGCAGTAAGGAATATGAAATCAGCTGGCCCTTACTTTTCAAGCTCCTTGCGAGCCTCGGTCATCTTGTCGAGCTTTTCCTGAATCTCGACGCTTGCGTAGTGACCGTTCTGGAGCAGCTGTTGTCCAAACATCTCAAAGGCTTGGAAGGTTCCAGCACGAGCGTCAATCTCAGTGCGGTGCTCCTGCAGGCACCACAGAAGGGGCTCAGAAAGTATTTTAGCCAAAGTTCACTCACAGCTTAAAAAAATTAATGTCTGTTCTCCTAAGCTTTTAGAATGGATAGATTAGAAAGCTATGCAGAGTGACATTGATAGCTAGTCGTTACGGTCTCAATCGTACACTGATATTCCCGTAAATTACTATAAACTGAAAAAAAGGTTCTATACAGGACAAGAAGTTGCACTAGGTTTCATACTCATTGTCTTTAAAGCAACTAAAAATGCTGTAAAATTTGTTGATTACATGGGAAGGGATGAACACTCCGTTCATCAGACAGTAGAAAAAAAGGTGCAAGAGCAAGCCAGTTGGTGACTTCAAGGGGTGGTTCTGCTGGGAACACCTATGCAGGTGCATACAACAAGAACTCGCGGTCGCAGGCTCGACACTTAACCCCTTGTTAATGATTGCTGCCTCCAGGCAACAAACCACATAATAATTTTTCTTTCTTCTACAGTTTCGGCTTTACAGTAGAATCTCGTTAATTCAAACACGAGGAGGACCGAAAACTGGTTTCAATGAAGCAAAGTTTGAATTACCGGGAGTTCTTTTTCATAGCGACGCATGGGATGGGATTTGCATGTTAGTTTGAATTATCCACAAGCTTGAATTATGAGTTTGAATTAACGAGACTAAACTATATCATGTTGTTTTTTTTTTTTTATTTATTTAGTAGTTTGGAAACAGTCTTGAAGATTGAAACTACGGCGCCATCTAGTGAAAAGATGCACAAATAGTTGACGAGAAAAAAAATGTTTGGCGCGCTAATTATGCGGCGACTGAGTACGTTTTCTCAGATTTTCGGGCGAAAAATATGGATAAGTGCTTTTCCTCTTGCCATTAATATTTTACGATAGGTGACCGGTTTACTTGAAGCTATCATATGCGCAGATATTATTGACATTCCGTAGTGACCCGTAGAGGTTACGCAAGGGAGCCACCTTTGAAATTTTGTTTGGTGTTTCCCACAGGCAACAAAACTAAGTTGCAAGTTTACCTTACAATTTCTTTGTAAATTTCAGCTCTGTTGTTTCATTTGATTGTGATAAGCATTAATATCTTCAAAATAAATTTTTAAGCAATTTAAGCAATGAAGGGTCAACTAATTCTCAGATGCCAAGATTACAAACAAACTGTTTAGGAATTAAATGCAACATAACCCATTTACTTACCTATTGACAAAAGCAGCCACATTACAGAAGCGTGTTAACAAGTGCAACTTCAGACGTTTGTCCACAAGTGACTTTCTTATGCGTGCCTAAGGGTACACTGTTAGTTTTAGGAAGTTCTTTTCAATTAGGAAAAACGTTCCGAATCCGTAAGAGTCTCAACAGCAGAACGCTGATGGTCATAAAAGTGGACACTATATAGGTCAAAGGCTTCCCTGAAGATGCACTTGTGAGAATGCAGCGAGGCTGGTGCGGCACTGTTGCATCAATGCAAATTAGGTGCAAGGTGGTACACAAACAACAAAATAAAGAAAAGGCAGCTCATGCTGTGCAGTTGGACTGTGCTCCGCTCAAAAAAGGGCAAAAAAAATTGCCGAAATGTGCGCACTGTGAAATAGAAATGGTGAGTGGTGCAAAGTTCCGTTTTGCTGGAATGTGCTTCCAAAGTGGGGAATAAAAAAAGAGTGACACCATCAAAATAGCTGTGCACATACAAATGTTTTTAAAAAATGTCAAACCAATAATGCTTTCCAAAAAAAATTGAACTAACAAAGTGGTTTTGTAGTGCATAAACATAATGTGTGAATGCCATAAGAATGAGCAATTCACAGGCGCATCAGGTACCAGACAGAAATCTGGTATGATTTCTTTTTGATTTAGGAACAATAAAATTAAGAGAAAAGTCTAACAAATGGCCAAGAAGTGCCCAGTATAAGGTTCCCTTGCAGATATCATAAAATATCACCAAAAACATGAAAAAGTGGTGTTGGTATCCAGTGTCGTGGTATGTTCGAAATACCGATTTTAGTCACACCAGAAAACACAGCGAATAAATATGTCATAGGTATGCTTTAGTCACAGCAGCAAATCTTTCCAAGTTACACTGCAAGAGTCAGCAAAGCTGAAAAACTGGCCGAAATTTCACAAAACTATCAGCTTCGTGTCCAGGAAGATATGCCAACAAGGCAGAAAATCCAAAACAAGGAAAGCCGTAAAAAAAATCTCGCCGGTTATGGCGGGAGTCTTTGTAAGCAAGGACTCTCCATGCGGTAGAGTGTGCATGACTTTGCAACGACAGCAGCGGAAGCAGCTGCGGTTCAAGCCCGCGAGATTACAAGAAGAAAACGAAAACGTAGTCGAGTAGTGAAGCACATCACTGCCACAAACGGCTCAGGATGTTAAAGTGGCAAAATGGGAAGGGGGGGGGGGAGGAGGCTGCCAGACGTCGAAGAATGGAGAACAAAAACTTAGAACCGGGATAAGGGCTGGGGCCGCCGTGAGTTTTAAAGCGGGGGAGGCGGACGAAATGGCTTCTGTGTCCGCAGATAGGTAAAGCGGGGAGAATGTCCACAAATGAGTTGGGCTCGGGTAAGTAAGCACGCCAAGAGTAAGCACGCCCTTGGAAAGAGTTCACCCTCTGAGCAGAGGAGGCTGGAGAAGTTGATGTACCTGGGGAATGCCATACCGGGCGTCTATTTCAGAGCGGTACGTCTGTCGTGGAAGAGAGAATTCAGCGGCAAAATATGTCAAAGGGGAGAATGTGAAGGGGGGGCAGTACATGACAATGAAAGGGCTTTGGAAATTCGCAGAAGACGGATGAGGGGCTGGGGACGGTAAATGGAAAACTGGAATGAGGGGAGGAACACAGTGAAAATGTGAAACACTCCACCGATTCTCTATTATCAGCTGACTCGAAGGTCAGGCAGTGATATAACTTAAAAATGAGTACCTTTGCTAAAAATACTTAGATTAACATTTTTCGGCAAATTTATTCCACATGACAAAAACTGCAATTGGGACATAACGATGCAGTTCCTAATCGAGTTGAAACCGTCTGATGGTGTTAACACTCATGTCATCCCCACAAGCAAGTGGAATTAGACCATGCTAAAGCTGTTGACTTGCACATCAAGAAAGGCTCGCTGTTATCATACAAGAAAAGGACGTGGCTTCAGGTATCACCCAGAAATATTCACGAAGAGGTTACATCAACAAGCAACTGAACAATCTCCAAAACAGCAGTAGAGAGAAAAGTATGGCAAAAGACCATAAAGTAGAAATCGCTGAAAAGAGGAACAATTTAACAAACACTGATTCAATCTAGTACAGCAAGAATATAAAAGTAAAAAATTTGAAGGGCATCCTACCAGATGTCTTTCAAGCAGAGCTTCAGCTCCTGTCACATCATTTGCCAACTCATCAGAGGACACTAGAGCCATCATGCTGTTGATCCATGATGTCAGGTCTCTGCAAGAGGGTTCAGATACAGTCATGAGAAACAAAAACTACTACATTACTACGTACTTCCTTACCCTTTTGATGGCCGTCGCCGTGTAAGTATGGCGGTGATTAAACATTTGAAAGTGACTGCCTGAATGCGAAATTGCATGCACTATGGGAGGTGCTACTATTTTTTATGTTATTGGCAAACTATAAACATTATATTCGCACGGTGTCTCGCTTGGCTGGGCTATTTCCAGTTTTTAAATTAGGCGCTCCGTTCACGTGACGCTCACTTCGCATACCGGCTGCTCTGGTGATAGTGCCAATGAGAGCACAGGCTCTTCTTAGTCAGACTTCCAACGTTTAAAGAAATTAAACTCAAATAATGAGAGCTCACCATCCAACAAAGCAGCTTTGTAAAGAACCTCCAGTTTAGAATCTGAAGCCGCTGGAATGTCACGAAACCGAAAAGAAAACCGAACGAAGAAAGGCGACAACTTTTCGCCTTCAATATTTTCATTTGATAATTCTAAATATGAACAGTTTGCAAGCACTCTATGTGCTCCCACAAGATAACGACAAAAAACCTGCACATCGAAACTTTCTTTATAGTATTCCCTCGGAAACAAGACCCCTCCACCGGGAAGCATCTTAGGGGCGTAAAAAAACTCAACCGTTAAAGGGTCGTATTCATAGCAAGATGCCTCAAGAGGGGACTGCCTCCCTCATCATTAGACTACCGTAATATCCCGAGTCATCGCCCACCCCCCTACCGCCTGAAATTCGTTAAAAAAGTGGGATGGGCCATGTCTCGGTGGGTGAGCACAAACACTTGAAAAAAAGCGGAAAAAACCGCCTATTTTTCTCTGCGTATCTAGCGCTGATGCACAAGAGATACATCAAACTCAAAACTCGATTTAGTTTCATTGTTTTATAGAAAAAATGCTCACAGAAGAATATTTTACTATAGCGAAGTCCGCTGCTTGCATACGCGCTAGAAACACCGCCGATCTGCATATACACTCCGTGCGGGAACTATAGGGGGCGCTTTGAAAAACGCGCGCAGCGCCGCTAGCGGAGGAGCTGGCGTTCGACTGCGAGGCGCGTTCAGCAGCCTGCGGCGCCTTTTCGCATGCCAAGCTGTGGCGGCGGAAGCGCGCACGGACGAAACTTTTGCTTTTTGAGCCGATAAGTTGAGGGTGACGTTGCATGAGTACTGGGATAGACCTAAGAAGGGCATCTAGCTGTTCTCCATTTCTCATATATCGAGTTTGAGTCGTTATTAGGGGTAATTTCTCTAGTTGCGGCCGAATTCCGAAAAACAAGACGGCCGCCACCTTGATTGCTCTGGGTGGGAAATTTATTTCGCTTGTCGCTGTAAACCTAGGACTGCTGGAACGATAATATCTGGAGGCGAGTGAGATGTTCACTAAGTTTGTGCACGAAGAGTGCCAAGTTTCTTTAAGACAGCAGGTGTGAAAGTTAGGTTTCTAATGAATAAAGAAACAAAGCTGTACGGGACATCCAATATTCGACCCAAAATGTTGTGTTATAGTGGGCTGTGTAAAGCGCAGATTTGGGCACACAGGTGCTTGGTCTTGCCAGTAACATGACACAGCACTTATTACAAAAAAAAAAAAAAAAAGGTGGCGTAGGGAAACCAGGTGAAAATTTGGTTTGGGCGGCGTAACTCAATGGGAACCGGTTTTGACCATGAAAAGGCTGTCAAGAGAATATCACTGGTCGGGGGAGGTGGAGACTTTAGAGGTAGGAAGGGACTAGGGTGGACTGTACTTCCAATTGAAACAACTTTACGAAAGGTGGTTCCAAAGCCGAGAAAACAAAGTTGTCGGCCAAAACACGGTTTGGCCGCCAAGGGCTTTTGCGGTCTGCTGTTGTGTAATAACCTGTTGTGCGAGGTGCTGATTTTCGGCGCACATGTACTTTGACATGACCGTCACTTGGCACAACACTTATTATAACAAAAAGAGTTGGCATAGCGAAACCAGGTGGAAATTTAGTTTGGGCGGCGTAACTAAATGGGAACTGGCTTTGACCGTCAAAAGCTGTCAGATAATATCACTCATCGTGGGAGGTGCACACTTTACAGGTAGGAAAGGACCAGTGGACGGTAATTCCACTTCGAACCACTTTGCAATAGGTGGCTCTAAAGCCGAGAAAAAGATTGTTGTCTACAGAACTCGGGGTGTCAGTGTTTCCACATCCAAAAGGAGGCTGATCAAGAAAGAAAGCACCCTACATAAACTTTCATACTCAAACGTCAATTCTCCAGTGATTCCGAGTTTCATTGTTGTTTTCTTTAGATTTACATTTGTTTTTACCGTTCGAATCTTTCTTCACGGAGTACAGATTGCGTGCCATACTTGTCCGGAAATATCATTGACACGGACGATGGGGACGAAACTTCTTTGGAGGGCATTCCTCCAACGAAATTGGCACTGCGAACCCGCGAGTGTGGGATGGCGTTTCCGTTCGTCCCATCGGCGCTAACATATGTAGGCGTTACTGGTACGAAAACAAACTCAGAGCGAAAAGCGGCAGTGTAGCTAGAATATGTCAGCCGTGCCGACATAGGTGCAGACATGATCGGGAGACCAAATTTCTCGCGTCGTACGGCACGGCTACATCGTTCTCGCTTTTCCACAAAACATCGGCGAGGTGAAAAACTGTGAAACTTTGTCTCCACGAGATATGACGCATAACTATTGAAGCACTTAATGACGCAGCACAGGCAGCAAGCACTTCGTGCTGTGAACCCAGCGCAACCGCACCACTCCGACTTCAATGCGTACCAACGTACGCGGCGTGGTTTCGGTTTCGTTTTCTCTGGGGTTCTCACTGCCTACCTTCGGTACCGGCCGCGCGGCGGCGCGCCAGTCGCGTCGCACGGAGTGTATAGCGCGAACGTTTGTTCCGTGAAAGAATGTCACCATTATGTTCTCCTAGTTAGTAAAAAAAAAAAAAAAAAGTCTACAAGAAAATAGAAAAACCGACCAGGCGCAACGAGCGAGCGGACCAAAGAAGCGACCAAGAGCAATGCTGGGAAAGCCGGCGGTCGCGTTGGCAAATACTTTGGCGTCGGGCCAAGTCGGGCGCCTTGTCAATTGCAAGCTCTTGCGCAACTTGTTTGGTGCTTACATACGTGCGTCCGTGCACGGCGGGCTATCAATGCACGGTTGGGACGCTCTGCAAACGTCTGTGTAGGACGTTCCAGCAAAGCTTTATTTACGCTTTGGCTTTGCCTAAAATATTGCACAACCGCGGTCGCGACAGGCGGGAAGAAGGAGCGGATTCGCGGTGACCTTACTTCGGCGGAGACAGACTTTGACTTAACACTCCGCGGTTACGTTAACAAACTCTTATTTTGTTATCTCCATCGTTTTCTTTTCGCACGGATACACGACCACTTTGGGGTCGCTCACGGAGGAAATCCGTAAACAAAAGGAAGCGTCTTTCCCTCCTTCGTTTTACTTTGTCACGGACGTCCTCCAGCAGTAAGGTCCGCGACCGCGTCATTCGGGTAGGATGAGTGTTCGCGGATCGCAGAGTCCGCGCTGGGGTATTTGAAGGGGTGGGCGATGACTCGGTGTTTTTTCGGAAATCGATATTGGCCCAAAAACTGGGGTGGCCGATGGCTCGGGGATGGGCGATGACTCGGGATATTACGGTAATCCACAAAATCTCCACAACAATCAGCCCACCTCAGGATCTCTGCAGACAAGATACATCAAGATTATTTCTGCAGCATTTTGGTGGCCAGCACAAAATTTAAGGAATGTACTTCAGATTAACTGGGAATTCGTACGCCCCTACTTTACCTTGAAGCTACCGGTTCAGCTAGTCGGCACCAGAGTCCGAGCTTTAAGAAAAGCCGTGTTCAGTAAGAGCGAGAGTATACGGGCGAGGTTGGTTAGGAAACATTGTAATCCAAACCCCGAGACGCGGGGGTTTAGATTAGGACATTTTCACCGTTCCTTCGAAAACAATTCAAACGTGCAGGGCACAGGGAGAAGAGCCGGGCAGCCACCTGTAGTCGGCAAGGAAGCGCTGGAGGTCGTAGGAGTCGAGCAGCTTCTCCTTGCGGGCCTTGGCCTTGGCCGTCAGCCGCGTCCACTCCTGGATGATCTCCAGCTTCTTGGTCGAGGTGGTGTCCGACGACTCGGGGTGGGTGTTCACCAGGCGGCTTGCCGTGTCGTCTAGATGGCGGATCTGTGGGCACACCGACATCATGTGCCACGACTAAGCACAGATCCAGCTTGGAAGGTTTTCAGTACATAATGTGTTTTATAGGTCATCTACGAGAGAACTGTCAGGTACGAGCATCGTAACGAGTGTAATGAACGACTGACACGGCGGTGATCGAACCTGGATAGGTGAGGTAGCGGCCGAATACTATGGCCACAGAACCACTAGCAGAAAAGGTCTGAAAGGGTAAAAGTTTTTTTTTTTTTTAATGCAAGTGTGCCAGCAAGATGGACTGGTTTCGGGTGCAAATAATAAGATTAAACAATAAATAAAAACTAAACAAAAAATAATAAAAAATAAAAGTAATAACAATAAACAAATAAATATAATACAACAAAATAATTATAAAATAAAAATAAAGAAAAATATATAATATTGAAAAATGTAGAACAAACCACTTGGAATGTGGTTTGTGCAGGACACATTCTGTACTTTCCGGTCCTTGTCATTATGATAAAGCCCAGAAAATTTCTTCATACTTTCAAATCTAAAAGGAGCTTGAAATATCACAAACACGAGATCCACAATAGACCTTATGCCAAATTACTGAAACGTAAAGGAGAATGCTGGGAATGTAGGTACACACACTGCACACGCTCACCTCATCTGCATAAAACATTAGAAGTAACCAAAATAAGGCATCAATGAATGTGTGTGCAAAGTGCCATTTGTTTTGGGTTTTTTCTTTAAACTACTGCAGAAGGCAGCATGCACAAGGTGTGGCACAACGCGCGTGACTACACTCACGCACGCTCCCTTGGTGCGCAATTGAGCGAAAGGTCTATTCTCTACTACACTCAAGACTTTCCGTATGATTGGAACACATAAGCCTTCTACGAGTTGTCAAAAGAATTCTGTAGAAAACGGTGTCTTATAAGCAAATAAAAACTGTGCTTTTCGATAGTTTGTTGCATGCAGCGGCACTGTCAGTTGGTCTCACTTCCGAGGGGAGAACTCCCAAAGTCGGAATTTGGTGAATGCCAAGCATAAGGATTCTGGAGGCCGGGTTAGTCAGTCAGATTTTCAATCAGGCCCAATTCAATTCAATGTGACCACGATAAAGTCGTGTTCTACATGAGTTTTTGCAAGTAGAGCAGTAACTGACAGCCCATGCATGAAACTTTCGTGTGGCAGAAAATTGTGAATTCCAGTGGATCTTGGAAAAAGGCCATAAACTCACCTTTCCGGGCAGATCAGCCCCAAAGACCTTTACCATATATAAATGAAATCTTTGTTACACGGTGCCTACACCATAATAAAAATTGAGAGCACTTCCACCCCATGAAGAGGGAAGTCCAGCGAAGCTGGCACTCTGGTGGGATTTGCTGTGTCAGGCTGGGAGCAGCGGCAACGGCGGTTTCACGCTGACAGCGAGCCCATTCTCGCTTCTGGGCGCGCCGATGCTCCTCACACTCCCGCTGCTCCTTTTTAAAATGTATAACACGGGTGCGACCCATGTGAAGTCTGAAGTCCAACTGATAAGGACAGTGGCACGATCTTCGGCAGGTGGCCACTGACGAGCGCGCAGCATTGTGCAATATCAGGGGGGAGAAAAACGCTGCACTAAGAAAGGCGTGCACGTGCGGCACCGGCGTCTGCAGCATTAACTGTTCTAGAGCAGAAGGCATCTAGCATGCGCATTCGTCAAAGGTTTATTTTTAATTATTTCCTTCAAATCTTTTATACAGGGAAGGCGCGCATGCGGCGCCAGCGTCTGCAGCATTAACTGTACAAAATTGTTGGTCTACACTCGGTCTCACCCTGGAGTCAATCTGCCAGAACCTAGCCATAGACAGCTTTGCTGTAAAAAAAAGCTTTTCCCAGTTTGGAGACACCATGTTGGCAAGGCTTTGAACCTGTTAATGAAACTATGCCCACTGAAGTCGCCGACGGGACAAGAGGGGCAGGGCGTCTCTTTCGGCTGCCCGGCCTCAAGCACATGCTCATAGCCTACCACCGTGCTATGGCTGCGTGTGCACGCCCAAGGATCACGAGGTGCCATGGCACGACTGAAGGCTGGAAGCTCGTGCTGGAGAAGGGACAGCTAGAGGCCTTCCCGCCGTCCTCGTCCTGTCAGCGACTACAGAGAACGGCAGTAGCCTGGGAGTATGCGAGCAAAATTTAAGCATGTCTGGATCAAATCTGATAAACTCTGATACACATAAAGTCTGCTGTGTATGAGCTAGACACAAGCTGTGTGTGTTTGACACCATGTGACATCACGTCATGTCATGTCACGGTCACGTGACTTGACAACAAGCTTTGGTATAATGTGCGTCATGTGCCACCGGGGCTCCTGTGACACCCTGACATCAAAGTTACACGAGCAATACACATTGCTCGTATGACCTTCACTTGCGTCACTTAAGGGTAAAGTGTCGCTTTTCCCGGAAAACTCGGCCCTATAACGCATTTTGCATTAACAGGCCGGCAGTAGGTTGGCAGCGGGCAAGGGCTTCTCCCGGGCGTCCTTGAAGAGGGGCAGAGAGGGTGCCTACCCGGTCTCCCAGTGCGGCCAGGTCCCTCTCGAGGCCCTCGTGCTTGCGCTGCATGGTCTGGACCGAACGCAAGTCGTGGCCACAGTCGTCCGCCAACAGTGCATCATCTTTCTCCTGGATCCAGTCCTTCGTCTCGTCCACGTCCCGGTGGAAGCGTTGCACCTCGTGCGCCGAGCCCAACTGCTGGGCCCGCTCCTGCGTCACCTCCTGCAGGTGCTGCCACTTCTGGTTCAGGTCCTGCATTCGGAGAAAAGGAGGAGACTGACGCGCGAGGCTCACCCAAACAAAACAAGGAGACCACATCCCCCCTTCTGTGCAGCTTGAAGGGACAATCAGCACACCTGAAGCTCGCCGAGGCATTGGCGTACAACGCTTTGGGAAGCCGTCAGTTACACACTTAAAAAATTCCAGAAGAAGGTCAACTTTCAAAGTTTCTTTCAGAAAATAGTATTGAAATATCTGTCAAGCGAGTAAGATTCTGCGAATTTAGGGGTGGTGTTCACCTTGCGAATATTGATTTAGTCACACCCGGACTATATTTCGTCGGACAATGTTTTTGGGAGGCTTCGAACAACTCCAGATAGGTTAAGCGAAGTGTCCCCTAAACAATAAAATATGCAACTTTGCAGTAATCTAAGTTTGGCTGAACAGCAAGTAACCCTAACTCACAACCTTGTTAAAGAAAGAGCCACAACAGGCTCTTGTCAGCAGCTTAGCAATGCCATATAGATCAAGGTGTTTCACTTCAATTATCAAGCATCAAACAAGAGGACCGGACTTACACTATGGACTGCATGCAAATGTTTTAGTTATATACTAATTTTTGTATTTTAGGCGTTGAGATCTAAAAATTGTTTCAAAACAACACCACAGCAACTGCTCAAGCATTAGTGTGCCACCTGCCCACTACTTCAATGCACCAATATACCATATTTTCTCGCATATAACCTGCATCAAAACTGATAGAAAATGAAACACAAAGTAGGGGAGCGGGTTATACATGAATTTCGGCAGGCACTGTGGCTTCATGGCAATGCGCACAAAGTTGTAAGGATAGATTCCCCAGAGTCCCCTTTCTCCGGTCTCTCCTAGCAGTGGTGCAGCTAGGAATTTTTTTTAGGGGAGGCTGAGGTGGCTGGGATGTCCATGACTTGGGGTGTGGAGGGGATGGGGGGTCAAAATGCCTGTTTTAATTATAGGATCGGCTAGATTTTGGGAGGGGGGCGGGCTGAAAGCCTTTACACTGGCTGTGCCGCTGTCTCCAAGGGACTTTCTTCTCTTCACCTTCTCCTCCTTTTTTGGGGTAATCATCGTTACTTTATTTTTGCAGGCTCTGAGACGTCAAACACCGCTCCGCGCTGTGGTCAAATCTGCTGCCGAAGAGATAGGAAACCGAGCGGCAGGCCGAAACTATGACCACTACGATATTGACTACCACATTCACTCGAGTATTAGCCGCACTGTTTATGAAGAAAATCCGAAGGTTGGCTTTTCCACAGGGCACGCAGATTGCCAATCACCGCGATTGACAGCATGATTCCAACGGTTTACAGGACAGAGATAACGTCTTCGTGCAAAGATACCATCTGTGGTGATTGCATTTGTATCGAGAATCGTATTCTCATTCTGGTCATTCGCTGTGTTATTTACGGACAACGCTATGATTGGCTATATATGTGCTCTGTGGGAAAGTAGATGCCAGGTCCTTGTCCATAAATAGTGCGGCTATTACTCGAGTAAATACGGTAGTCAAGCATGCAAGAACGGAGGAAGAATGAGAACCTACAAACTGCAAGCCGCGACCGAAGATCATACTACGGTCCGAAGACTGGTGCACACCCAGAGCTTGAAAAAGCGCTCACGAAGTCTGTCGAGAAGAGAACAGGTCGCGGTCATGCCGTATCTACAGAAATCCGACGTTACCACGACTTTACTAGACGAGATGGTCTGGAGCAGTTTCGAAAAGTGCTGAATTAGCAATCAACTTGACGGCACGGATGACAATGCTATCTGCGGCAATGAAGGCATCAGTGATCAGGATGTTCAAAACAAAGGTATGGTTTCTAGCAAGATCTGGACATTACCTTGAGTGACCAGTGCAGGTACCGTATTTACTCAAAAATAGGTCGACCCCTATTTATTGAACCCACCGAGAATAAAAAAAAAATAATTCAAATATAGGTCACCTTTTTTTTTTATTTTTAAGAACAGGGGAAAGTTTGGGCAAAAGAAAGAAACAAACAATTATTTACAGCACTCTCAGCTAAATCACGGGGCGATGCCAAAAACTTATTTAACCGTCAGAACTTCTGGACGTGTCATCGTCGTCCGAAGATTCGTCAGCTTGGTGGACATCCTCGCAAATTCGCAACAATACCTCACTGACACCGTTGTAAAACAACAAAATGACTACAAGAAGAAACGAAAGAAGGTGTAGACAGGCAAAGCGACGAAAGACGAAATACAGACGCAAGCAACGCCGCGAGTCGAGTCGCCGTGAGCAACACGCGAACAGAGCTGCCTCAAGCAACAAACAAAAGTAACCTCAGTTTTTTTGTTTTTTTGTGTGTGTGCGCGTTTGTGAGGATGGAGGTCAAAGTGCATGGCGCATTGCGTTCCTCTCCTTCCCCTTCCCCGTTGCCCGGCGAGGGGAACGCTACAGGCGCGATGGCGAAACCCGACGCACGAGGGATGCGCGCGAGAGCGGCAGCGGCGCGGCCATTGCAGGCGGGCCGTCGGCTGCCGCTGTTTCGGTTGTTTTCGTGCACCCAAAGCTTTTTGAAACAAGAAGTGGCGCGGCTCTACGGCAACGCGGGCTCGGTGACTCGATAGCTCTATGCCTCCGGTAGGGTCGCAAAATTTGGTCGCGAATGTAGGTCGAAACTCTTTGATCACAATTTCCGAAAAAAAAAAAAAAAAAAAAAAAAAAAAAGGTAGACTTATATTTGAATAAATACAATAATAAGCGAAGTATTTTTTTTTCTTTTTTTCTGAGAGTGCTAGTAATACCCTAGTTACACGGGCGCTTTGAACTGTCGTTCAGTTCAATCACAGTTATCGGCGCCAACTGTGATCGAACTGAACTGAACTGAGATGGTGCTACACGGCTCTCTAGAACCCAGTTGAAGCTAAAACGAAACTAGCTCTTGTGCCACATGATCAGTTTAATTGGTAAACTAATTTACTCGGAGACACACATTTTATTTATAATAAGTATATCGGACAATATGTTCTATATCTTGTTGCTTTTTAGCGGCGTTTACACCGGTACCAAAGCAGATTCAGGGCTAGATTGCGCATATTTTAGGATAGGTGGCGCAAACTACCGCCCGCTACGATCGGTGCAACTGTTACTATTTGTCCATTCATACAGCCGGTCCCACCGCCATCTTCGCTCGTTTGATGGCTTGCCCGCTAGCCGGGATCGTTTTAGCGGCAGCTCGGGCGCCTAAACCTATTCCTTCCCGGATATTTTGCTGCTACGATTCTTTCTAGACGCCTACCCCCGCATTCCAAAACAGTAAGTGCCTCGCAAACGATGGTCGGCGGCAGCGGTCCCGCGAACAAGCGCCATTTTACCTCAGTTGGGGAAGTCCGTTCAGTTGAACTGAGGTAGGGGAGCTCAGTTGAACTCAACTGTCATTAGCGGCTCGATGACAGTTGGCGCCGCCGTGTAACTCCGGCCGATCGCGATTGAGTCAACTGTCGTTGACTCAATGGCAGTTGAAAGCGCCCGTGTAACTAGGGTATAAGTTCGGGTAGGGGTTATTCGCGACTCCAGCGACCTATAGGGGGCGCCACCACCAAACAAACATGGTATTTTCTAGGTATTTTCTAGGTATTTTCAGGGTATTTTCTTTCATCTAGGTATTTTCTTATTCACTGATGGCAAGGGGGTTTCATAGCCTCACTTTCTTTGCACTGCGGAGTGAATATAGATTTCACATTTAAATATTCTAAGCTTAAATGGTAAAACAAAATGGCTAGGTGGCGTAAGCTACCGCCCGATCCAAAGGGCTCAGCCGTATTCATCCATCCATCCATCCATGGCGGCTGAGTCCAGGTCGCGTCGGCTCGGCCGGGCCGCCTGAATGGGTGGCGCATTCAATTTAACGATTATTCTTTTGTTGAATGCCCAATTTTATGGGTATTTGAACTGAGACAGTTAAGTTTAGCTGGTGCGCATAAACTTGCCGAGCATAGTTTTGTTTTGCCGGTGTTTTTTTGTTCTTGTCATGTCAAACTTTCGCTGCGGAGACTTCGATCAAAACCGAAACTATGGGCTCCGGAGAAACGGTAATAGACTCTAATTAGTTTTCATCATCTAAGGAAAGCGGCGAGGGCTACAAAATTGTTCCACCAAGAGTAATGTTTAGCTAACTCGCATGCCTCGATCATGCGACTTACCTGTCCGCGAAATTGAGCTTTTGTGCCTGTCCGCGTTTCAAGAAACAGTTGGAGTCGTGTGCTCGGTCAAGAACACAGGCTGCAGGAAAATTACGAAAATTAAGCAAGCGCTTCTTGAGCCAAGGAGCATGTCAACTCGCTGGCACTTCACTAAGCAGCTGATACTCGTATTTCAATTCAGGTTTTAGTAGCAATCGAAAAGTAATTTTGATGAATATGCGGTTATGTATTATATTACGTACTATGGTCCCACTAAAGCGATATTATTATGTTCTTCGGGTTGAAATATGAACATAGTTGACTAACTATTAGGGTGAACTGCTGAATAAACGTATATTTGACAGACAGAGAGATACTACTTAAACTTAGCCAAATGGTTCTAGCCGGTAGAACGGGACGAATGCGGACAAGCTGAGGAGAGTCTTCATCGGAGATTCACTCAGACCTCTCTGCATTGAACTTGACTTCAAATCCTAAACGGAAATTTTGTTTTTTTTTGTTTTTTTTTATTTTTGTGGCCGGTCAACTTGAGCAATGTAGACGTATATTGCTGCTGGATTCGACAGGGGTTATAAGTATTGGAGGCGCGATAGATCCTAATGACGTGACAGCTTCTATCTTTGCGAGACGCGTCCCCCACCTTTTGAAAGCAGATAATTTCCCTCATTAATCATGTGCAGCGAGCAGGTTTTCTGAATCAAGTAATTGCGAAATTAGCCCAACTCCTTCAATGTGGTCTTTTTCGGCGAAAAGCCGCCAAGATGAATAGCCAACGCACCGACCGGCGTTAGTGGCTCAAAATAACCTGAAGCTAATCCAGCACTACCAAACTCAAGGAAAGCAGCTATCGAACCTTCCCATTCACTTGACTGCAACATTGGTGTCCCCTCCACTAAAACACTTCGTCTGTCGACCTCAGTCTACTGTTCTACATCCTTATAAAGAAACCGCTTATCAGTTACCAAGCAGTCGTCACTTTGAATGTGATTAGAGACAGACGAGAAATCAAAACGTTTTTCCGTGATTCCTCCCCATCCAAAAAATTGAAAGCACGCGATCGTGTGTTGTGGAATAAACGGGCTTTCAAACACGTGATGGAAAGAAACAATCTACTGAGGCTTCACCACACTAATGAACACTCAGGCAAACTTAAGAAATTTTCGGACCTTCATCAAAAACATTGCTCGCCGCCGCGCCGACAGCACGCGTCCGCGAAAGCCACCAGAGACGCGGCGGGGCGCGGAGCGACCTGGACCGGCTGGTTCCCGGTTTTTTCCGTTTGGCGGCGTCCGTTTCGCTGGAGTCGCGAATAGCCGATTCACATGACGGGCCAAATCGCAATTTTCGTCTACGGACCGTGTACCATGTGACCATCGCGTCACCGATTCCTGCGATCCGCACCCCGTCCGCGGACTGATAAAGTCTAGCGCCTTTTCACTTGCAGATTTTTGCCAGGAGATTGACTTGAAAAGTGTTTAGTCAGGCAACGGTAAAAAGTTTTCTTTTTGTTTTCAAAAATGGCAAATCGTTGTGTTTTGTGCATTCACCAATTCATTTTGTCGAGTGATTCTTGGTTCTACGGGTGAAAGAAACTGCAGAAACTTTGTCCGGCTGACAAGACTCAGGTTACGGTACACCTCCGGAGGGAGGATTGGTGGCCGAGTCGGCTAGAGTACACCAGCTCGGAGCACATGGAGCGAAAGCTCGCATTGCAGAACCCAAGGATCCTGGGTTCAATTCCCACCCCTGCCTGTTTCTATCTGGATGAGCATCCTACCGGCGTGCGGTCGTGTATCACTACTGCGTGGTGCACGTTAAAGACCCCAGGCTACCAGTCGTACTGCACTGGCTAAATTTCTCATCTACAGCTGGGCGACAAGGCGCCCGGTGAGGCAGACTAAGTTCTAGGCTGTACAAACATTCACACACCCCAATATTTCTTTTTGTACTCCTCCGGGTCTGTGCCAAGAAGCTTCCGTCAAAACTCATCTAGCACGCCGCAATAATTCTTACACGTCCCATCAGCCTTTCACCAAGCAAGACCTTTCCTGTAGCTGTGGTGTACTTAGGTGTTGTACCCAAGCACGGAGTGCGTAAAAACATCTTTAAACGCCCCTTTGCGAGCTCAGAACTTTGTTGCTTCTATGCAAAAGCTTTCTCAAGCAGGACCATGCCTCTGTCACTGTCATGCCTTGGGTTAGGAAAGGTAGTGGCGCGTTGTGCAAAGCCTATCACGGTGTTCTGTCTCAATCTGTACGTAACAGCAGCATAGGATTCTTTATCGTGGTAGCAAACATAGATTTCTCTCTCAGACAATGGTGCAATGTTGGAGTTTCGCAGCACTGGAGTGGCAAACAGGTTCAGTTTGTCCTTGCTGGCATCTGCTCGTCCTCTCCCTCGTGTGGATGCGCTTGGGAGATGGACGAACCGCGGAGAGCTCGTCACGTGATCAATCCGCCCACGGATCAGTCCGTCGTGTGAGTCGGCCATATGCAGGGGCGGGTAATGTGCGCAAAATAATATGAACTGCCGCATCCACATGAACGCCGATGCCTGCCAACTTCTCCGATTTCCGCCAATTTTTAATGCAAAAGCATTAACTGTCTCATGAAGCGAACCGTTGTCATCAGTTTGAAGCGCGAAAATGGGACCTTAAATCCTTTCTCCAAGTGTAGCCAGCTCCCAGCTATGAAACCACGTGAACACGGCACCTAGTTTCCCTGATACCAAAGGAGCGAAGTAAAGCTAATGAATTTTTGGCTTCCATCCCATTGGCTGGCGCACGTCAACGAGGTTCCCATTCGCCACTGCGCGTCCGTTTCAATGATCGCTCACCCGATGGCGCTGCGGGTCCGATGGCACTGAGTGTCTATGTGCAAGTTCAGCGCGCCGCACGCCGCAGACGAAAGAAGGAGCGAAGTGCGGCTTGCGTGTTTTCGCATTCACAACTCATAAGTGCTTAGGTGTACCTTGAGCCTTTTTTTTTTAAAGAAGCTGTGGAAATGCTTAATTTTTTGGGGATCAATTTGCGCCACCAATAATCCAAGTGACATAATGGTAAAAAAAGAGCGTTCCGGGAAGGGACATACCTCGATCTGAGTCTGGATCTTGACGGCGGCCTCGGTCTGGCCGAGGGTCATAAGCTTGCTGGCGATGTTGTTCATCTCGCCCAGGCGCACCTCGTTGCCCTTCAGGTCCGACATGAAGTCGTCAAACTTCTTCTGGAGCACCTCCACCTGCTCCAGATCCTCCCCAACCTCCTGCACCTGGGCCACTTGCTCCTGATGAAGCAAGTGTTTAAAGATGCACATGGGGGTTTACTTTCAGGTAGTGCGCAGCACATTCCCATAAAATGCGTAGCAAATTATTTCAAATTATTAACAGAGCAAAAAAAAGTACTTGTAAAATTAACTTGTAAAGATTGCTCTAATGTAACTATTGTGGCAAAGAGGGAAAAGAATGAGAAGCACAGAGAGAGAGCGCTCCCTGTATACTACTCGCTGATGTCCCATGCAATTTTTTTTTATTGTTTATATATTAAAGGGGCGGTGCAACGATTTTATGATTAAAAGAATTTGCATCTCGTCACTTTTACGTTGTTTATCGTGTCCCAGAGGATAGAGAAAACACTTCCTTCATTAAAAATGTCGCGATTCCGCTGCATAATCGCAAAGCAAAAGTCTAGCTTTTTCCCCCACCTGCAGCCCCAAGTGGCAGCCGAAGGAACTACGGCGGAAAGATTACGTGACCTCGCTCGGCTCTAAGCTGCAGCATAGCGCCCGCTAATGTACGCAGAGAGGGGGAGGGGAAGCGTCCTCCGAGATAGCACACGGGAAGCTACACGGCACTCCGAATGACGTCACTGGGAGGGGGACCAGGTGTGACCCTGAAGGCTGGGAGTGAGTTGAGGGGTGCCCGAAATGCCAATCTTTATCTTTTTTTTACGCAACAACTAGGACACGCAGGCGAAATCGGTTTTCTGTTCTTTACTTCAGAAGTGTCAGGGGGCAACTTCCAGAAATCTTTGACCGAAGTCCGAAAATCGTTGCACCGCCCCTTTAAAACTATGCATAACAAACTACCTACTAGCTCCACTTCCTAAAGCACTACTACAAATCGCAGTTGCAGGTCAAAACTCTTGGGTTATGATTATAGGTCGACCCTTAATTTTGGAGTACAGTGCTGTAGAACAAATGTTAACCCTTAGAGCTTCCCCTCCTTCGTGCAACCAAATCTAGCCACAGAAATGACTTGTTTCATACCAAAACTCCACTGCAAAATCCAACCAAAAAAAAAAAGAATGGGACTTTCATATGGCTTACGAAACATACAAAAGACAAAACAATTCTCGCGAAAGAGGACCAAGCATCTGGCTACACCGCTACTATGGTGCCTGAACCGTGCATCTGACTGGTGTGATCACATCCTCAAATGTGGTCCCTTAATTTCCGCCCCATGACAACACGAAAAAATAATTCTGTTGCCTGCTGAGCTCCTGGCAGTGGTACAGCAGTGGAGATGTATGCAACAACGTCTGTTCTGCCGCAAATCACTCTACGGCTTAATAATCTGCGGAACCTTTGGCAGCCGAAGGTTGGGGCTCCACAACGACGGCAACAGTGGCGTTCGCTCATATTTTTTGCAGGAACTTCTACGACCGACCGCCAGGATCGCAGTGTCCGACAACCCGACACTCCGGCCTCTGCGACGCCATTTATTGCCACTTCGTGACCACTTCCAACATATGGGGAGCATAGGATTTTAAACACACAAGTCGAAGACGCGCTCCGGGCAGAGCGGTAGCTACAGTTGTGAGCAGGGGAGGGGGCACACCTTGTCCTTGATCCACTGGGCGAGCTCCGCAGCCTCACGCACCAGCTGGTAGGCACGGAGGGACTCGCCCAGCTTGTCGCAGCGCCCCCGGCCAAGATCCATCAGGTTGCCGTATTGGTTCTCGATCTGGCTCTGCCGGGCTCCGATGCTGTTGCCCTCGGCCAGGTGCTGCTGGCTGGCAGACAGGCCGGCCTCCATCTTCTTCACGTAAGCCGCCGGCACAAACCCCTGCCGGTCATTAACCTCTACTTTCCACCAGTCCTGCAACGATTCAATGAAATGGGCACTGGACGTCAGGGGCATTTCCTCCAATCCCACGAGCAATGCGAGGAGACGAAATGCTTGCTTATCTTTGTCACGTAAAACCGGGAAGATAAAGAAAAAAAAGAAAAAGTAGAATTAGGGGCTCTACGTGCTAAACCAACAAAGGGCATCTGACCTGCCCCAGTGGAGGATTGAGAACTCATTTTGACCAATGGCAGACATTTTTCTCTAGATTTATTACACAAACTCTACAAAAGGTAGCCGTACCAGAAAACAAGATCCTCGGAGTCTCCTGAAACGCAGCACGTCTCCGAACCAAGTTAAACTTATAAATCTGTTACGGCGAGGAGTGGGCTAAAACAGGGATGTAGCCTACTGCAGCGTTATCCGGAATGAAGGTTCTGGAATTCTGTCCTCGGTGAAAAGTTTATTTTGTAAAGAAAGCAGAGTTGGCCAATCAAACACACCTTGTTGTTACTGTTCAGAAGTGTGAGGACGTCATTCTTCTTCATGGACACCTCTCGCGGGCTCTTCTCGGTGTAGTCGTACAGGGCCATGACAAACTCCTTGCCGGCCTGATCTACCACGGGGGCTTCTTGCTGCTGCCATTTTGCCCCCCAGTGAAAAAAAGAAAGCAAAAACAAATAGACTTAGCTCTTAAAGTCCAAGTAACTTGGCACACACATAATAATGCTCAAATCATGCAAAACCAAACTCGGTGAGGAAAGTCACAAAGGAACTCACTCTGCATGACTGAGCCTGTTCCTTGAGGGCTTCTACAGAGTTTCCAAAGGCCTCCAGGTCAGCCATCAGGGCCTCGTGTTTCTTCAAGAGAGCCTGAATAACAAAGTAGGCACAGAGACCATTCAGACAAAAGAAAATTATTTCCACGGCACGGACTCTGGGCTAACAATGCATCGATGTGGGCGCACAGAGGCTTGGGGGGGAGATAGTGCCCATACCTCGGCGGAGTCCTCATCCTTGCCGTAGTCCTGGCTGCCCACAATGGGCTCCTTCTCCTTCATCCAGGACTCGGCTTCGTTGGCATCTGCAAAGTACTGGTGCGCCTGAAGGGAGTCCTCCAAGTCACGCTTACGCTGCAGTGCCTTGTCCTGGAACAAAGACAGAAGAAGGCTGAGTGGGCAATAATGTCGATAGCATTATCAAAGACAAAAGAGAGACAAGCTGTGACTGGCAGACATGGATGACTCCAGTGTGGAGGTGCTAACCTACCTACAGTAAAAAGAATGCAGAACAAACTTTCAATAACATTATATTTATATGTAACTACCATGGAGCAAGGTGAAATTCACTTTAGGAGGAAAAAAAGCAGTGCTCAACAAAGTGAGAGAATACTGATGATATACTTTCAATAGTGCCCCAATATAACCAGTTTTGATTAGGCACACATGCACATACCAAAATGGAAAAGTGAACAAAACTGGTGAAGCACCCTTCTACATGAACAAGAATCCAGTACATATTAATCTCTGTTATTTATTTTAGGTGTAAAACTCCATTTTAGAACTAGTACTTGTCAGAATCATACACATTTTCCCTTCTTGTCTCAAGCTGAAATGCAGTGGCACCTGCGTCAAAATATCCCTAAGACACATCAGGTTCAAAGCTAGACAGTTGGTGTTGAGTAAGCCGAAGCTTCAACCTGTGAGCTTTCTTTGAGAAAGAATAAATTCTAATATGATAAAAAAGTTCAACAACACAGGTGCAAAAAATGTGCATAAAAATATTAAGTAGACTATGCAGATTGGAAATGGACTGGGGACAGCTGATAAATGGCAGGAGTGAGCCAGTCGATGACCACAAAAGAGGGAAGCACTGCGGCAAGGACGCATCTGCCAATCCCGAGGCAGACGGTAACTCCCACCTTGAGCTGCTGCCACTTCTCGCTGAGGTTCTGGATGCGCTTGTTGATCTCCTCGTGGGCAAAGTGACCGTCGGCCACCATGTTCTCCCCAGCCTGGCAGACGCCCCGCACCCGGTTCTCGTGGTTGTTGATCTCAGCCAGCACCGCCTGGTGCTTCTTGATCAGGTTCTGGACCCCAATCAGGTCACGTCCTGCACGCGTGAGGCGCCACGGGATTGGCAAGCAGCCCCGACACCGGATTTTGCTTTTGAGCGACTTTCGTAGTGTCCCTATACCTTACCACGCTGCCTTCTTAATACAGAAGGAGCTTTAGGGCCGGTTTCAAAGCCCAGAACGTCATGGAACGTTGTTAGGCTAAAACGGCCGAATGTCTTTACTAAACACGCTTTGTCCCTTGCCAGGAATCAAACCTTGGACTCCATAATCTGATGCTCTGTCCCTAATATTTGTGGAGCGGCTTGGACGTGCGGGGTTAGTTGTTAATTCTGTACTCTTGCTGCCAAGCAGTGTCACCACAAACTTTATTAATATATATTATAAGCATGGCTGCCCCCAGAGTAAACTTCACCTGTCATAGATGCACTTACTCAAACATCAGTCGACCCCCCAATCATCAAAAACCAAAAAAAGAAAAAAACTAGGTACTTTTATTCTGGTCAACCCTTCCAACTAGAATTCCCAGATTTTTGGAAAATGAGTTGTTTCATGTGCAGGTAAACGTGACAAGTTGTAGCGAGATTATCATGCCTGGAACGCGTCTCCAACTGGTGCATTTAGTGTCCCATTCTGCCTACGCATTGAAAGTGGCCCCAATGTGACAACAAACGACGTCGCAGAAGCTGAAGTGTCGTGCCGTTGGATGTCGCAATTGTAGTAGCTGGGCGTACCGAAAAAAAAAAAAAAAAACAACGAAAGGATGTGAGCGTCGTCATCATCATGGCGTCCCAACTCCCGGCTGCCAAAACTTCTGTGGACTTTCAAGCTGGAGAATGAACTGCGGCAGAACAAATGTCTGCCACATCCGGCATCACTGCCACAACACTGCAACACTTTTACAACGTCGTCAGGCGAGAATCGAGGGAACGCCTTTAAGGACGCAGTGCACGGACCAGTTGGAGAAGCGCTCCAAGCACCGAATAAAGGCCGGAAGCCAACGCACCGCGGTTTGTGGACGCTGCGATGGGTTCCTTCTCCCTGATCCATGCCTCCTCGTCTTCCACGTCGCGGAACAGCTGCTGCACGCGCAAGGAGTCCTGCAGCTTCTGCCTGCGGTTGCCCATCGGTGCCTGCAGCCTGTTGTAGCGCTCCACCAGGGCCGCCTTCTTGGCTATGATGGCCGGGGCATCGAAGTGGCCCTTGTCGGCAAACTGTTGGGCCTGGATCATCACTCCGTCCACTCGGTCCTGAGGAGGAGAGGAGCCGCCACAAGTGTCAGTGCTCGTGGCTGTACTTTGCTTCGCCTTACGTTGGCCTGCGGAAGACGTCCCAAGCCACTGAAGTCAATCCAATAATGCGCGAGTGTTGCGCAACTTTTCAGGAGAGGTGCGGAGATGTGCGGGGCACTTAATCAAGTCGCACATTCGCAGCGCTGGATTGGTTGGGATGGTTCGTGGCCTCCGCTGCGGTCCATTGTAAGGAAAAATGGAGCATAGGACAGCGCATTTGGGGCTGCAAACTAATGTAGGTGAAAAGGTCTCTACTAAACTTGACAGAAAGAAACGAGAGTCAAAGAAGAAATGCCAAAAACAGTGTTGAGAACAGTCAACGTTTTGCATATTCAGAAAGCTTGAGAGGTGTACAGGGTTTACCGACAATCGAGCCGCAACAGAAATATTAGCCGATAACCATGACCGTGCGCAAGGGAAAAAACAAAGGAGAGATGTCGAGAATTTTGAGAATATCTAAATGTTAGTAGCCATGTGCGAATAGTTTCTTCAAGCCTTTCACTACCGTGCACCATGCTTAACCTAAAATTCAGCTGGACTCGTGAAGTTTGTTCTTAACCTTTCCCTCGTCCACTTCTAAGCTCAGTTAATTTTAATATTAATATAACTACAGGGCGTTTCGGAGAAACGAGAACAGTGTTTTTCGACCCGGGAAGATAAACTGTGCATCACAGAAGGCTCACCCACCGTGAGAACATGATGCTGGCAACTGGGATATAACCCCAAAAGTTTGAGAACATGGTGTTACCTGAATAAAAAATAATCGAGAAAAATAAAATTTCTCTTTGGGCCAATGTCCATCTAAGCCTAATGCTGTCAAAACAGAACTTCAGATTGTGACTGCTTGAAGTTGTTGGATCTATATCAATGGAAAGCACTTGTCAGCAAGAAGGAGGACATTACTTCCTTTCTTGCTGACAAGTTTTTCTTACTGAAATAGATGCTACAGGCACCCACAATGTCAGTTGACAATATTAGACTTAGGTGGACGTCTGCTCATAAAGAAATTTTGTTTTTCTCAATTATCTTTCGATCCAGGCAATGCCATGTTCTCAAACTTTTGTGTTCTATCCGAACCGTTCGCGTCACATTCTCACATAGTTTTGAGCTTTCCGTGATGCATAGTCGACTTACCCAGGCTGAAAATCGTGGTTCTCTTTTCTTGGGAACCCCCTGTATATTTATAAACTGTGTCCACATTCAAGATCAACTTTGGTACCCTTAAGGGCATTCTCGTGGAATGCATTATATGAGGGGGAAACAAGAATTCATAGCGACAATAACAACATACTTAATAGATTAAACATTAATTGCACCTACACAAACAATACGTAAACATACAAAGGAAAACTATACACGGGGATTGGTAGCACTGGTAATTGATACTAATATAATAAGGCAAATATAGTGTACATTAATCAGGTCAGTAGAATTAAACATTTCTCGCGAAATACAGAAGGATCTTGCTCTTTAACAATATTGGCAGTCAAGGAGTTCCAGTTTGTAATAGAAAGCGCAAGTGGTGAAAATTTCAATTAATTAGTGCGACCGAATATTGGCTGAACTTTCAGGGAATGATCATGACAGGGAAATGTATGAGGAAGGCTTGCCGTACACCAGCATGAAAAATGGCATATTATAATTTATCTGATGAAAAAGAGAAAGACGAGATACCGTATTTGCACGAATATAACGCGACCACGAATATAACGCGAGGGCAGTTTTTGATGCCCCCAAAAAGAAAAAAAATATTATTACTATTATAACGCGAACCGATGCCGCGTCAATTTCTCGCACTCGGGGGCATAGCAGAAGTGAAAAGTCAATGGAAATGGAAGAAATATCAGTTTATGTTCTGACTGCACTCATCCTCACTGCTCAGGTCCTTCCGTTTACAATCCACTTGGCGACTACGCAGGTATGCAGCAGCACGGCACCTGCTTGTCTGGTAGTTCTTTTTTCTTCCGCGGGAGCTCCTCGGCAGCCCACAATCCAAACAAGGCGCGGAAGCAGAAGCACCAACACACAAACACCAGACCACTCTGGAGCAGAAACTAAACAATGCGTTGGCAGAAAAAAGACTGCTGAACCCGATACACGATCACACTTCTTGTTCTGGTCGCTCTTCGTAAACAAATGCCTCGTGTTGCACGATTGCGTAAACGCGGTCGGTGGTCTTGGCTTGTGTTGATTTGACTTGGCCCGGCTTGGCTTGGCTCGAATTGGCCAATGCCCGCATTCCCGCATGGCGCGCGCGCGTGCGGCGGGCGCGCGTTGTAAAAACACAAAAGCGATAAAAATGCTTTTTTATGTTTTCTATTCGCCCCTTCACGTGGCCCCATGGCTAGAAAATGCCCCTCCACACCCCCACTTCTTTTTCCATTGGATCTTTTGCATTGAGCCGGAGGGATGACTTTCTCCTCTGGCTTTCTCCAGACTCGCGCGCCTCGTGGCTGAACTCGATTCCGAATATAACGCGAGGTGCGTTTTGGAGCACGTAATTTCGGAAAAAAACTCGCGTTATATTCGTGCAAATACGGTAGTTAGCGACATACATCAAGGGAAGTTAGGTTTGAAAGATCCTTAAGTTTGAACAAGCTGCTTTTGAAAGAATAGTTAAAATGAATGAATCGGGCTGCCCTGTTTTGAACTGACTTTAGCCTATTGATCAGATAAGACTGGTGAGGGTCCCGTATCGTGCTGGAATACCCAAGTTTAAATCGAACGAGGGTTTTGTAACACATTAACTTTACATCCTGTCGAGCCTGGCAAAAGTGCCTCCGAAGAAAACTGACAGTTCTAGATGGTTTGTTAATTATGTTATCAATGTGAGTAATCCAAGAGAGATCCTCCGTGAAAGTGATACCTAGGCATTTATAAGAGGGGACAAGTGAAATGGCAATGGAGTTGTAAGAGTAGGATGGAATACATGTTCTTGAACGACTGAAAGAGATCATATTTGTTTCCACAATATTAATATTCATTTGCCATGTTAAGCACCATTCCGCCAGAATGTCTATGTCTCGTTGGAGAATTTCCGAATGACTGGGATGGAAATCTGGCAGTATATCACACAATCATCGGCGAAAAGTCTTACGGATGACGAAATTAGTGGAGGCAGGTCATTAATGTAAACCAGAAAGGGCAAAGGCCTAAGATGCTGCTCTGTGGTACACCAGATTTTACAGAAGTTAGATGGGATGAGGTGTTGTCTATTGACACAGACACTTGGCAATTAGCTAGAAAAGAAGAAATCCAATTGATAACGTCGTTGTTTATGTTTAGAATTGAAAGTTTCTGTAGTAACCGTTGATGGGAGGGACAGTGTCGAAGGCCTTAGCAAAATCGATGAAGAGTGCATTGGTGGTAGAGGAGTCGTTAAAACCCGTCATGCAAGTCTGTCACAAATTCAAATAGCTGAGTTTTGCATGAAAGGGTTTTACAAAAGCCATGCTGATTGAGGGGATGATAGCTGTTATCGTTCAGATAGTCCATAACTTGAGAGTAGATGACGTGCTTTATTATTTTGCAAGGAACTCTGGTAAGAGAGATCAGCCTATATTTGGACGGGTTATTGCAATCACCCGATTTAAAAATAGGAACAACTTTTGCAAATTTCTAATCGTCGGGTATTAGTGAAAATTCCAAAGAGGCGTGGAAAAGGCATTTTATCTTTAGATAGTTTCAAAACCTGCGCTGAAATTTTATCGTCACCACAAGCAGAATTTGGATGCAAATGGTCAATGATTTTAGCAATTCCACACGGAGTGAATATTATTGAATCCATATTCATACTAACAGGATGCAAAGCTAACGGTAGAAGAAATGACTCCTTGGTAAAGACTGAACTAAAATAAGAGTTAAATATGGACGCAGAGTCAAAGGGCGACATTATTGTTCCACTACTGTCGTTGTGAATGGGAGATGGATTTTGACGTTTAGGCAAGAATGTCTGGCAAATCTTTCGAGCGTTAGTAGATAGCATATTGATTTACTTTTTTTTATTTCTGATTTATACGTTTTAGCATCTTCCTTATACTTAGCCCAGGATTCAAGAGAAACCCCTGTCCTTGCCAAAGAAAACAACCGGTATTTTTTTTTATTAAGGAGCTTTTTAAGAAAGCTATTAAACCAAGGGCTCGTTATATTCTTTCCTATTGACATTGATGGGACAAACTCCTTGAAAAGGGAATCGATTTGATCGTTCAGCACAGCCCAAATCTCTGATACAGATTGAGTGTCAAAAAGATCCAAAAAGTTGTGAGAAAAAGAGTTGAAGGAGCTAAGCAGTTTGCTGGAATCAGCTTTGGGATAGTTTAGAAATGTTCTCTAACGACAGTACGCTTAGCAGGAGAAAATGTAGAGTCAATTAGAATGGCGTTGTGTTAGCTAATGGTTTCTCGAACGTGGCAAGCGGAAATACAGTCAGGCTGAGACGAAAAAAAAAAAAATAGAGGACAGAATCGCCACGCGTAGGATTTGTGACCATCTGAGTAAGGTTGCAAGATTTAGACACAGACAAAAACTCCCTGCACTCGGACGAATCATGACAGCCTGGGCGGATAGAACACACTCTCCACTTGACACCCGGATAATTAAAGTCGCCACCCAAGACTATCGGGCTTCTGAGATAGCTGTTGATTATTCCGTTGGTGCACTCGCTCAAAAGGTCGCAGAAGTGACGGGAAAACGATGACGGTCGGTATACTCTATTTCACCTTATGATGTACCGCAGGAAAGGCTACGAGCGCGAGCTCCGTGCTCTAGGGCGGATCTTGGCGGCACAAGATCTCGTGCATTAAGGGCAGCTGTCAATGCTATGAGCTCGCGCTTCCAGCCTTCACTGCGGTACAACATAAGGTGAAATGGAGCATACGCCAATAATAAGAAAGGAACATGCAAGTTTCACACAAACCCATAGTAGTACCTTCTAGTTCTGGGTTGATAGCTAGATGATCACATGAGAGGGTACTTTTCACTCTAATCATTACACCTCCCCCTCTTGACTGCAGTCTATTTTTCCGAAAAATGTTGTAGTTTCCAAGAAAAGCCAGCTCCATGTTGTCTACATCCTCAGATAGCTAAGTCTCGGTTCAAAGGATTATGTTAGGGCTACACGTGTCAATAATGAAAGAGCTTTAATCCTGTTTAGACAAGATGCTACAGAAGTTGCACAATAAAAAAGAAAGTGGGTAGAGGAACTAAGTGATATATTTTGACTGTGCCAGTCGTTAAGGAAAGGGAGGGGGGAAGGCTTCAGTTGCTACCGCAGACAAAAAATCCTGTGAAGAGGCACCCTGTGCAGATCACACTGTCTTTGCATTTGTTTTGGAGGAAACTGCAGATAGTGCACAGCCCTTCTGCAGCACAAACATAGAACATAGCCTTTGTGAAGCGATGTGTATCTTAATGTCGGCCTTACTGCCACGCGAAACGCTCACATCCCAGGTGCACGTGGTACAGAATCCATACTTGTCACCTTTCCGCGAAGTGACAAAGCATGGAAATTCAGCCGTGTATGATCTCAGAATTTTTTTTTTTGATATATGTTAACAGCTTGTTTTCAATTTCAACTAGCGGCCCCATAAAAATAAGAATGTTTGCAGATGACTGCGTAATTTACACACCCGTATATTCAGTCGAAGACCAGATAAATTTGAGCAGCACATTATCAGGCATTGCGTCGTGGTGCCAAGATTATAACATGATGATTAATGTTCACAAAACGCAGTACATGCATGTTTCAACTAAAAAAAACTGTATTGACATTCAACTATGTTGTTTGTGGCTTCAAGCTGACGAACGTTGAGAGTTATAAATATTTAGGAGTGATTATCGCAAGTGATTTAAAATGGAGCAAACATGTGGAATACATTCGAAAAAGGGCAACTAACAAGCTATGGTTTCTAAAAAGAACGCTAGGCGGAGCTCCTCCCTCGGTTAGACTTTTAGCATATAAAACCATTATTAGGCCTATCCTTGAATATGCGTCTGCGGTCTGGGATCCTTGGCAATGCTGTCTTGTTAAGGAACTCGAAGATGTACAATCACTGGCGGCACGTGTAATCTTTTCGGATTTTAGACGGACCACGTCGGTCACGGGACTTAAAACAAAAGCAAATTTACAGCTTTTAATAAACAGAGGGGCATGTCAGCGGGTGAAGTTGTTTTTTCAGATATATAATAACCTCCTAAAAATAGATGGCTCAAAATACCTAAAGCCAAGAACATTTCACTCTCAGCGCTTACACCATTCGAAGATGGTAGCACCCATTAATGCTAGAATAAATGCATTCAAACAGTCTTTTTTTGTGCGTACAATTGAATTATGGAATAAACTTCCAAGTGAAATAGTAAATCTTGATTCTTTTTCCATTTTTTCAAATGCCTTAGATGCGGTTTTTGAGTGTTAAAATGTTCTACTTGCTGTGTTTTTGAATTGTATAAGGAGACGATGTTTTGTATTAAGTGATATTGCTTTGTTAGAAGTTAAGCTATTGTTATGGTTGTGTGCGCTAGAAGGAGAGTGTGTGCACACAAGTATTGTTGTTTTAATTTGTATCAGAGACAAATGTGCCAATATTTCTGTATCATCCACTCCTGCTTTGGCCCTAAAAGGGCTGGCAGTATTGATAAATAAAATAAAAAAAAAAAAAAAATACTTGCAAGAACTTCTTCTTGGCTTTTGAAAGCGCCATTGATCGTTCCAACTAAACTAGGGGAAACAGAGTAGTTTGGCGTTCCGCACTTCACTCGACGACCTGACAAACACCCTACAGTGGCTATTTCTTGGGAGATTTGAGGTCGCTTTCGTACAATTGGGAGATGTGATCAAACTTCGGGAGGCTCCTGGGAGGCTAACTTGCCGCAATCGACACTTCTAAAAGTATGAATATTGCAGATCCATCTCCAAGCGAATATCGAATAGCGCATTATTTAAAACTTTTATTCGAAAATTCACACAACCCTAAATATTAAGTAATATAGAGAAAAAAGCACGTTATGGTTTACAATGAATTGCTTAACGCTATTTTGCTTGAGCTTCACATCACAAAACATCCACAAGAACGTGCTTTTGCTAGTTTCATATTCCATTGCAAGTTTTTCAGTAATGTTGCAGACTATAGTGTTAGTTAACTAAAGTGGCAAAGCGGGCAAGTTGGTTCATGACTTATAAAATTTAAAAGCGCTAACAAAGACGTCTTTGTTAGCGCTTTTAATTTTTATAGTGTTAGACAGGAAGCTTTGCCAAGAACAGCCGTCCTTACTTGAGCTGAGAAAACATGTCAATGAGTGAAAAAATTTCCAAGAACTGTAATGATCAGTTGGAAGGCTATCCGGTCAAGATGGCTTTACTAAAATTTAACCGTTTCTACTTGCTGCGCTCAAAGCTGAAAAAAGCGTAGACAGCCACTCACTTACAGTCAAGCTCAACACCCCAAAAAAGAACAGAAATATTTCGAATGACAGACATACCGCATGGGAGTTGACATCCGTCTCTAGAAGAGCATGTTTCTTCAGCAGATTCTGGACACTTGTCAGGTCCTACAAAGCATCGATGCAACACAATAAATCTCCACTCTCAAAAAATGCTCCAAACTTCCGACTGCCCGAAACAATGAACTGACTATAGTGACAAGCCTTGAGCGTGAAACAAGGAGAGGCGACATACCTTTCCATTATCTTCTGACATCAGCTGGCCCTCGACCTCAGACAGCCAGAGCTCGATGTCTTCCACCCCGCGGTTGAACTGCTGCTGAGCCGAGGCCTCGTTCAGCTTGGTGCCCTTGGTGTCTGCGGCTTCGGTCAGTGCCTGCCACAGCGTGATGATGTCCTCCATGCGCTGGCTGCGTGGGAAAGCACAAGGCGCAGTCAAATAGACAACATTCTCACGTCGCATCACTCTCCTACAACTTTCTATGGCTACGTAGCGAAAGCCACGGGCATGTGGGCACTTGAGCATTTTGAGCGCCAATCAAAGATGTGCAAGTGCACCCTTCACTTCTAAAATGCCATAGAAAGTTGCCCCGAGCATACATTCAGACGCTTTCAACCTCTGGAATGATCGCTTCTCTGTATTTTATCATTCAAATTTTTACCAGCTTCAAGAAAGGCAATATCAGGAAAAAAAACAAAAAAAGGTGGCAACAACCAATACAAGCTTTCGTGTTTATGCACAAGTATGAATTCTAAAGTAGAAGTTTTGGGAACATTGCTAAATGATGAGAGTAACGGACGAACAATTTTGAGGGTCACGACAAATGCAAAAAACCTGATGGCCTACGACCCAAGGTCAATGGCAGAGCGCAAGAATGGCGCATTTTAAAACGGCCGCCATGAGAAAACCGAAGGACGTACCCAATGCGGTCCGAAGCGTAGTGCTTGGCCTCGATCAGCTCCTGGCCCGTGCTTGTGATGTCTTCCACGCGGCTGCGGTTGGCGTTCAGCTCCTGAATGAAGTTCTGGTGCTTCTGCACCTTCCCATTCAGGTTGGTGGGGTCCTTGACAAGACGGAGAAAAGTCAAGAAAAGTCAGACACGGCTCTGGCCCCCCTACCCCCCTACCCCCCCCCCCCCCCCCCTCCCCCCCACCCCTCGAGCCGCACGGGCATACCAGGTAGCTCTCGTCGGTGGCCGTCTTGAGTTTCTCGTTGATCCAGCCCTTGGTCTCGTCGCAGTCTCGCTCAAACTGCTGCAGACGGTAAGACTCCTCCAGCATCGTGTGGCGGGTGCGAGAGCGCTCCAGCAGGGCGTTCCTCCTCTCCAGGAGCTGAAAAAGATGGTCACGCCAGTTTTGACAAGGGCCAGAGAATTCGCGAGAATTGCTGCACACGAGTCACGGAAGAGAAAGGAAGGGACTCGGGGTGATTCGCAAGTCACCCAAGATGCAGTCATGTCCGGGCGAATGGGGTACAGGAAAACGATAAAGGAAGGAGGGGAGGAGATGGCAAGCCATTTACAAAAATGCAAAGCTGAAAAATCACGTCAATCAATCCCCACTTTCAAAGACCTCAATACACTCTCGTCAAGAAGACACGGGAACAGAGGAGGGTCGTACATACCGCAGCTCTTCTCTGAGCGACGTCATCCGCCGCGTAGTGGTGCCCTTCAATGAGCTTGGTTGCAAATTCATCAAGAGCCTGAAAGCAGAAAAATTAAAAAGCCTGTTAAACATTAAAAAAAAAGTGTAACGCAGTAAACAGCTGTTACCTCCAAGAACTGCGATACTAGACTGTGGGAGAGCTTCGAGCAAGTTAGTTTTTCTTGCAATGCAGCTGTAACACCTTGTAAAGCTACGCTCAGCCATGCTAGTACTTCCAAACAGTTTTGTTTACGTGCATTGTGTGACATCCCCCCCTCCCCCCCCCCCAAAAAGCTTCCCAGAACATTAAATATAATTGAAATAAGAAAAAATGTAAAGAACTGTCCAAGCCTACACAAAAACCAGTCAAAGACAGTGTAGGAAATACACTGTAACTGCTCAGGCTCTGTCTAATGAAATGTGTTCTTTCTGTTACATTCTCTCTTTAATATGATATGCGTAGAATTTGTTTGAAACTGACAACAGTGTATACTAACGTGTGTAAGATGTATATACTGAAGCTTGTAAGCTTTCAAGAAGGAAGAGAGCAAACTTCGCAGGCTCCACCATCCCTATGCTTGTTGTGAAACTAGTCTCTCATAAGCGGACTACAATTTGCATACACAACGCTTTGTGGCCTAAAACTTGTTGGTTACTCAATATGAACTTTTTATCGCAGCCTGCTCTTAACAGCTAACGTGGCATTTTAGGTGCCAAAGCACCAACTCTACTGCGTTTCACCTTACGATGGACCACAGAGGGCATTATAAGCCATCTAGGCCAATCCAATGGCGTGTGAATGTCGCGTGACCTTCGGGATTGCCACGACAACGCGTGGGGCGCGTAGTAACGTGACACATTTACAGCACTGGACCGGCTGGGAGGACTCGTAGCGTCTGCCGAGGTAAATCTCAAGGTGAACCAGAGTATGTCTGCTACGTTCGATTTGCCCACACTCGGGGCACACGACCATATTCGATTTACAAGTGCGGCCTATATCAGAGCACGACCGGATACATTGCACTGCACTTTTCTGCATTATGCTACACTTTTCTGCACCATGCTGCACTTTTCTGCACCATGCTACACTTTTCTACAATGGTGCAGGTAAACTGAAAGGACCCAGTATCTCCCTTAAAGAGCCCAAGCACACAGTTGTGCGTGCATGCACATACCTTGATCTTCTCCTCCTGGGCGTTGAGGGACTTCTCAAAGTCCTCGTGCTTCTTGAGCAGGGACTCGACTGAGTCGAGCGAGTCGCCCAGGTCCCTGTTGGCCAGGAAGGCCTCCTGCTTGGCCATCCAGGTGTCCGCCTGCTCCGTGTCCCGGTAGAACAGCTGCAGGTCCATGCACTGCTCGTACAGGATGCGCCGTTCCTCCCACAGCGACAGCAGCACCCCCTTCTCGCTCTCCAGGGTTGTCAGCTGCAAGGACGTGAAATATGTTTGACGACACTGGAGCCTCGCAGCGAATATGCACGCAGCGACTCCGACTTTCATGTCTAGCAA
The DNA here is from genome assembly GCF_016920785.2 of Ixodes scapularis. Lineage (NCBI taxonomy): Eukaryota > Metazoa > Arthropoda > Arachnida > Ixodida > Ixodidae > Ixodes > Ixodes scapularis. Next base: position 80,261,137 of record NW_024609868.1, on the reverse strand, counting down.
GCTTCCTGGCTAGAGTGGTAGAATGTTGATGCCACGCTTCTCCGCAGATCTTTCTTAACTAAGGACTCTCAAGAAGCTGTTCCACCAATATTATCTTAGACACTGGCATGATGGTCACCATTTCCTAACTAGAAGAAAAATTTTCTGGAACTGTAAAAGTCAACCTTAAAGGCCCGTTCACACTCTTGCGACCTCTTAAACCTGGGTTCCTTAAAACCTCTTAAACCAAAAAACACACTGGTGCCATCTATTGGGAAGCAGCGTAAACTCGGCGGTCCGGCATATTTTTTTTATTTCTCGAGCATTATCCTTTCTTTCTTGGCTCGAAAAACTTTTGACAATGTTATAAACGAGCCTTTCTATGGGTATTACGCACATTTGACCTCGAAAATCCCGCAAAACCTTCGCTCTTGTGAAATGCAGTTCCAGGGTCACCGCATAGATGGTGCCACAATGTCAGTCTGTTCCCTCATTCTAAAAACATTTAAGAAGTTGTAAGAGATCTCGTCTCTCTCAGTCGTACTCGGTCGCAAGAGTGTGAACGGGCCTTAACAGGGATGCACATTGCATTCCTGCAGTCCTTTTTTAAACGTAGAGGAAAAACCTCTTCTTCTATAAGAGTGCTCCCACTCCTCCAACAAGCGTCCCAGCGGAAATTGCCCATACACTGTGGTGCCATTTGTGGCAGGCTGGTGATGCGACTGCTAAAACCTAAAACCTTTCAGCCTTTCCACTCTGGTGAAGAAGGAAAACCAGGGGAACTGTACTATGGTGAGACGACCTCAAGGACGACCTCAAGGACGACGTCTAAGACGACCTCAAGGACGACTTCTAGGACGATGTCTAGGACGACCTCAAAGACGACACCCAAGATAACCTCAAGGACGACTTCTAGGACGATCTCGAGGATAATGTCTAGGACGACCTGAAGGACAACTTCTAGGACGACCTTGAGGACGACGTCTAGGACGTCCTCAAGGATGACTTCTAGGACGACCTCTCGAACAACCTCAAGGATGACGCCTAAAGAAATTCAGCCTTTCCACTTTGGTGAAAACCAGGGTGGAAAGGTTGCTGCCAGCTATAAGCGACGGTGGCAACCAGACAACCGGCAAGTCGGTTGTCTGATTGCCGCCATCACTCATTGATGGCGGCAGCTGTCCAGAGTTTTGTGTCATCATTTGTTTGCTGACGAACACGATACTGAAGAAACTAGCCCTTAACAGCTCTGTTGTAAAAAAGCAGGGGTCCAATCTCTCGTCCGCCTCCTAACAACAGCTGCCTCAGTGGCTCCGAGGCAAAGCGCCGGCCTATGGATCCCCAGGTGGTGTGTTCGAATCCTGGCCAAAGTGACCACAATTTGACGGAGGCTTATTGCGGAGAAGGGGCCGTGTAATCGAGCTTTCAGTTGCATGTCAAAAGATCCCCAGGTGGTCGAAATTAATCCCCAGTCCTCTGCTGGGGCGTGCCAGATGCCTGTTGTTGATTTGGCACGTAAAACCCCCAAATTTGACTTTCGATTTTTTTACCACCTAACAATGCACAAATAAACCGGCACATTTTCCCGCTTCTTACACCGTTTGGAAGCCCTATCGTCCCACTTGACTTTTTAATTGAATCAGAAAGTCAATTTTTTCATTCAAATAACGAGCATGACTCGTTACTTGAATGATTCAACTCCTTCACTCAATGAGTCTTGTACCGTTTCACCTTCACATAAAGGCACCTTCAAGGCGCCACACGACTCACTTACTTTTTCTTTGACCTCGTCGACAGCATAATGCTTCTGATCCAGAAGAATCTGTCCTGCCTCAGCAGTGGAGCGGAAGCTGTCTTCCCTGGCATCAATCTCGCCCTGAGCAGAAAAAGCAAGTCAATAGTAAATGCCTCAAGTCTCGGGGCAGAACACCAGAAAGGGTGCCACAAAGGCATACCTTGTGCTCCTGGTGGCGTTCCAGCAAAGCTTCTGCTCCGGCGACGTCCTTAGCCAACTCGTCCGCCGAGATGATAGCCTTCATATCATGGATCCAGGACACAAGGTCCCGGAAATCAGCCAGGAAGCGGTGAAGCAGGTACGATTCGTCCAGGCGACGCCTTCGCTCTTGAGCCTGCAGGCAGACAGGTCCATTTCGACGAGGCACACTTGACATAGGAAACAAGCGGGCTTGGCATATCATCATTATCAATGACAATGTAGTAAGCAATTGCGCTTGGTGTATGTTGATGATCATTTACAACTGGCATCCCAAATGCCAGCATCACGGCACAAAAGTCTTCTTTCCTTTGTTGTAGGCTGACAAATCTGCCATTTGGCTAAGATGTGGCACTTGCAAGTGTGCCATAGAACTGCTCCCATTCATTTGAGATGAGACTGATGCTACTAACTCCACAACACTGAATTCTTTGATTGACAAATTGGCAAATAGATGTGGAAGCAGACACCTGCCTTAAGTCAGGATTTGAGATGTTGGCAAGTTTGGCTACTTGTAAACTCATTGAAGATTAGAAGTCTATGCAATGCAGAATCTTAGTTACAGAATGCATGAATAGAAAATTCACAACACAGAATGGGCCATAAAGATCAGCCACTAGAAGTAGCAAGCAGATATTTCTCTAGAATGTATATTTTACTAATCTAATTGTCACATTTTCAAAGCTCTCATTCTGTATTAAAAATTAAAACCAGCCATTCTTTGTTGCAGGAAAACAGCCAATAAGACCAAAGTGAACATTGGCCAACCTCCTTTTAAACGTCTAAAAGATACCACCCACCCCCATAATAAAATAATAATTTACTGCTCATAGCCCTTGATATACTAGCACAATATCTGGTAGAACATAAAAAAATAATAAAGAGTGCTGTTGAGAAAATCACATTATAAGATTTTATAAATATTTGGCCAATAGTACTGAATTCAGAACTGTTACGTTTGTCGGTAAACCTACATAAATGAGGTAATATTACACTTGCCAGTAGATTTCATAACGAGAGGCGCGCCGTGTGCATAACTCAACTGGATGAGCGCACATTGTTCTTACATCAGGCCGTGAAACAGAAGCTCCAATGTAACCCGAAATACAACACCTGCCTCATGGGCACTGGTCGCTTCTCGGGAAGTATTCACTGCATCCTCCGCATGCACACCCGCTGGCAATATGAAGGTGAACGCCGGACCGTCGACCGCTTCGTGCTATCAGCACCATGACGCGGCTGCCGTGGTGGCTCGTTTTTTCATCGCGATATGAAGGTGAACGCCAGACCGTGCGCCGCTCCGTGCTATCAGCGCGATGACGCGGCTGCCGTGACGCCTCGCTTTCTTATCGCAATATGAAGGTGAATGCCTAACCGGCGGTCGACGGCCCGGCGTTCACCTTCATATAGCACACAACTGTACCTTGGTCTTAATCTAGACACATATACAGACACAGAGACTACACCTTGGAACTATTGAAATCAGATCATTCTAGAGATATCAAGATGATTAAAAGAATGTTTATTTTGTAGAGAAGCTTGTCAGATTTAGCCAAATGCTGTCAGCCAGAGGCAGTTATACTTTTAAATATAATTCAACACTTAAAATGTTTACGATAATGCAAAAAAAAAATCCACCAGCAAGTTTTCTTAGTTTTAGAGCGCAGCTCTTAGACGTCCGTTTCCGGCTTGAGTGGCGTCGCCGTCGGCATACTTGTGAGGCCACGTGACACCCCCCCCCCCCCGCAGGTCACGTGACACCCCCAAGGTCACGTGCCCCTCCCCCCAGATCACGCGACCCCTCCCCCAAGAACACGTGACCCTCGGTACCCTTTCTTCCTTCACCTCAAGAGCTGCGCTCTAATTCGGCGTTACAGGGAGTTATAAACGGCTCTCTTTTTTTTTTTTTTATTTATTAGTCAATACTATTACCAGCTTTCAGGCAAAGGCAAGAGTATGTACTACCTTCTGATAGTGTTACAAGCATAAAATTAAAACCAATAAAATATTCAGAAAGAATGGCTAAACAGGAACGGCACAAATGAACCTGCAGCATGTCTGCACCTACAACAATTCCTTGTGGAACATTTGTGCAATATACCATTAATATTTACAACTCAGCAGGGACTTTGTACCACTTATGAGCATGCTTACAAAAAGGACAATGTTTTTTAATCTTCAGTAAAAAAAAAAAAAAAAATGCAGCGGGCTTCATTTAATTTATTGCAGTTATAACAAAATAAGCTTGAGCAGCTTGAGCCCATCCATCGCTGCCGCCATATTTCCACAGAAGAGTGACTAGCGTCAGAGTCTGTGACAGAGCACCTTTAAAACAAGAGGCCGCAAGCACCCACATACCCAGGTGGCTTACCTTGGCCTTCAGCATCTCCCAAGTGGCCATAATCTCAGCATGCTTTCCTCTAATCTGATCTCCATGGTCACTGTGGATGCTGCACAGCCTGTCAGCCTCTTGACCCAAGGTCATCACCTGAGGCAGAAGGGGTTCACAGCAGCCTGGTTAAGTTGCACACCAAACACGCAGATTCGCAAGGCGTAGCCTTGCACGATCAGAATACTACAACTGAAAAATACCCTAATAGCAGTGAGAGGCATTGAATAATTGCTCAACTATCGTCGCTGACAAGGTGGGAAGAGCAGGGCGTTTTTTTTACAATGCCCAGCCTCCAGTGCGTGCTAGAGCCTTGCGAGACGCCCAAGCATAATCGAAGGTACGTAGTTCGTGCCAGGAACAAGACAATTAAAACTCTTCCCTGCCGTTCTCGTCTTGTCAGTGGCTACAGTTCACACTCATACAAAGTGAATAAATAATAAGACTCTCGTCATAAGAGTGCCACAATGGCAATTCACACATGCTGCGTCAAAGGGTTCGAGCCAACCGAGCCGCACACAATACCTTGTCTTCTAGAGCAGCGAGGTCCCTCTCGATGCCCTCGTGCTTACGCTGGAGAGTCTGCACGCTCACTAGGTCCCGGCCGTAGTCATCCGATGACAGCACCACATCCTTCTCCGTGATCCAGGTAATGGTCTCGTCAGCATCCCTGCAGCGACGGCACACGCCCTTCAGAGAAAGTTCGACACCTTGCAATGTTTCGTGGATGGTGCGCCGTTCTGTGAAAACCGCAAGAACTCAACGAGCATTTGTTTATTGATGTAGTTCGGCTACCTTGTATGCAAAGGTAATTGGACAGGGTACTGGAGACAATTAGCGAGCCCAATAAAAAAAAAAAGATGCTGCGCATACGTATCTACCGTAAAATACCATGAAGCCGGCCACCCCACTTTCAGTGAAAACTGGGTTAATCGAGACATGGGCTCTTGTCCGGTCAAATCGGTAGAAACCAAGGTTGCAGCCAATAAAGAGCTTTGAAGGCAGAGCGAATGGGATCGGAGAAAACAATAATGTTCACGTAACATCCCCATCATCGCTGCTGGCGGTCTGATGGCCGCCGCAACAGGGTAAACTATTTTGGCTGATGCCGGCGCTTTGGAGGGCGTGGGCACTATACTCCGCGACAACTTTTCTTGGCAATGCAGTGGAAGGTACAGGCCCGCTTCCCCTCTCCCATTCTGAGTGTACGCAGGCTCTCCTCCTCCCCCATTTCCGGGGAGAGGAGGAGAGCCCGCGCACACTCAAAATGAGAGAGGGGACGCGGGCCTCTACCTTCCACTGCATTGCCAAGAAAAGTTGTCGCAGAGTATAGACATATAATTTTCAGAATTCCCAAGTTTGGGGAATGTTAACAGCGGGCGCTTGTCAGCTAAAAAAAAACTTCAACCTTATTATTACGAGGCAAATGCAAATATTTGAAACTTTGGATAGTGATTTGAATATTGGTGTCTTCAATTTGATCTTCAAAACTAAATAGTATTGTTCTCTAAAAATTTAGGATCTTTTCTAACAATTTTGCTAATATCTTAGGAACGAGGAGGTGTATTAGCTCTGCTGTCGCATTTTCCCCGGCTTACTGGTGCACCAGAGCAAAGCACACCCACCGTCAGTGGTGCTGTAGTGGGTGCGATTTGCCTGCAGTAAGAGAACTGGCACCAATGCAAAGCATTGGAAAGTATCCGCAGTTTTTATGTAGTGTGAATGCTCTACCAAGCAGCACGTCTTCTTGTGTTTTAAGATGTGTTTGTTGTAACTTAATCCTGTTCTGGTTATGTTTGTGCTCATTTATTGCTAGGACTATAGGTCCTACGTGTGAAGGCTGCTGCCATTACAGGGCATGTACAAAAAAAAAAAAAAAAATAAAGTTAAGAAAGCATGTCGCTGTGAACAGTTTGTGTACATATTTGGTAAAGTTATTTTGCATGTGCTACAATTCTACTTTTTTTTTTTCTCGGCACATCAAGGACCCTTCCTGCCCTTACACACCATGAATCTGAGGAGTCACAATAGACCCTTTCGAAAGTCAGTGCCAGCGCCTGTCCGCTACTGCTTGCTCACATACTCCGAGCATGTATTGAACACGAGGGCTGCGTCAGCATTCAGCGAGGACTCGGATCCAATCACGCGCTTCGGGAGCAAACGGCGACCACCAAGGTTGCTCGACTGACTTCTGAAAAGGGTCTATTGGTGCCAGGAAAGTCTTGATACAAAAAAGTAATACACAGTAATCTGATTGCCAATTCAGATTATAATTAGCATTTCTTTTATACTGACACGAAGTACCCGACCGACTGACTGACAAGAAGATATCAATTAGTTTTGATTCCAGAGTGGACAACTACAATGCCATGCATGTTGTTAAGAAAACATAACTTCCTTGCTTAGGAACCATATTGTTCGCGCTGCGCCAGCACGTGGTCACCAACCGCGAGCAGATAAGTTCTCGCTGCTCACTGCTGGCTCTAGAAAGAGATCTTTACCGAAACTCCGTGCGACCCCCATTGACGTCACAGTGCACGTGACTCGGAAGATGGTGAAGGAGTTGAAAGGTGCCGAAAACCTCAATCTTTGTCCAATTTTAAAATAAAAAAACTAGGACATGCAGGCAAAAGCGGTTTTTTGTTCTTTACTTCAGTAAGGTCGAGACACAGACTCCCAAGTTATTTAAGCAAAGCAGTGAAATTGTTGCAAAGCTCTTTTAAATTTAGCATAGAAATGGGATGCCTTCTTTCTTGAAGGGCCCATTTTTTACACCTTGCAAACATCATTCAATTTGATATTTGAAGTTTTTAAAATTATATGATTAGTCAGTTTGTATGCAATTATGTTTTAGACACAACTACTTACAAAACAAAAAAGCAACATTTTTTTATTTTGTTAGCTAAAAAGCTAACAAAACACTTTTTGGTTTGTCAGCTACACTTTGTTTTGTTAACTGAAAAGCTAAAAAAAAAAAAAGCCACTTTATTCTGACGACATGCCAGCTAGATCATATAAGATTGGAACCACAAATCCCGATCTTGATTCAGCGTCTAGTGAAAGTGAACGGCCTCACAGACCTGTTGAACCGCTGGATCTCGTGCGCGCCAAACAGCCTCTCCTGTCGCAGCAGGGTGAGGGACTTCAACTTGTTCCAGGCCTCGTTCAATTCCTTGGGAAAAGAAACAGGGAAAGGCTCACCAAGAGAGCATTTCCAGAGCAGATTGCCAGAGAGGCAAAAAAAAAATTTCTGCTAGCAATACAAGAGAATTGCAGCAAAAGCATAGAAAGAGTGCAAACAACTTAATTAGTGCACATGTCAAGCATTTTCTTGCATTGACAAAAGGGCATACCTCCCCTTTAAATACTCGCACAATACTATTAATTAGTAATAAATTCTGCATAAATGTCAATGTTTACATTTAGAAAGGTCAAATTCCCACAACAAAAACTTTAGGCCAAAACAAGAAAACAATATATGCCCCTCTATGTAATATCCTACTTGGGGCATCTAGGGACACATAAATAAACAATAAATAAAAAAAACTAAGTATGATCAAAGCACCCACCTCCCTCCGTTTTCGGATCGTCTCTCGTTCGGGATGATCACCATTGATCAGCTTCTCTGCCTGTTCGTTCACTTCGGTCACTCGGAACTCCTGACTGGCCATGTCCTGAGGGGGAAAGATAATAATACAAACGTTAAGGTCACATTCACAAGTTTAGAACCAAACTGCACAAAGAAAAAAGACTAAGTGGCACTAGCATCATACCTTCTGAAATTCATCAAACTTGCGTTGAAGAACTTCAACATGCTCCAAGTCCTGACCAAACTCGTCAGCCATCACAAAAGTTTCCTGGAAATCAAGTGTAATACGCAAAACTAAGAAGACGAAAAAAAAAAATTGTGCATCAAAGTGATACAAAGTTGATTGGCACAGGTTAGTTCACTCATACAATAAACCAAATAGATATAATGAGTTTGTTCACCTTGTCGTTGATCCAGAACATGACCTCATCACAATGGCGCAGAAACTGGACCAACACCAACGCTTGCTGCAGCTTCTGTCCCTTGTCCGCCAATTTGCTCAGGAGGAGCTCCCAGAGGCGATGAAGCTCATCAAGGCATTGCTGCATCATCAAAAGAGTAGCTGACACAGAGGTTCCGATACACACACCGCAGCTCGTTCAGAACATGAACGATCATGGGATAAAACGTTGGTACCACTTATTGTTAAAACTGCGGGTCAGTCTTGAAACCCGAAAGGCAAATAAGTATGATCCGTTGCCTCACCTTGATTGTGTCGGAGGCGAAATGACCGTAGCCAATCATCTCCATTCCGGTGTTGTCAAGCACCACGATGGCATTTCCGTGGGCTGCTACTTCTGCCTCGAAGGCTTGGTGCTTTTGAATTTTTGCCTGGAAAGAAAACGAAGTTTGTGTATTGTGCACCGTATACAAGTTCATCTGTAGAATTGATTCATGTTTTTTGTAATCAGTCTATATGAAATGAACAAGCAATGGCACATAGAGAGAATAGATTAACAATATTCTGGAAACAAGGATGTGGCTATTTATGGCAGTGCTTGTCTAACGACCTGGCACTTCTTGTAAGCCATACAATGCTGTGTTTTCTTTAGAATAAGCTTGCATTAATAGCAAAGCACAAAGAATAAAAAGACAACACAAAATAAAATCCGCACTGATTCTAAGAAATGGAACAGGTAATAAATACCGTGTGCATAATTGTAACATAAACAACAGAAAACATATGGCATTTCTTCATTTTCTTTTTTTCCTAAGCAACCTCACAAACAAAGTACCATGGATGCCTGGCTCTTCAATTTAAGCGGACACTGGAAGACAAGAGGGAAGTTACCAGTTGCATTACCAGTTATTTCAACATCTCCTATCCCGAGGCAAAGACGTGGAGATGCAAAGGGTCAGCCCCAACGAAGGGGGGAGGGAAGCTGGGCCCACCTGCAGGTTGGTGGGGTCTTTGTAGCTCTCGTCCGAGGCAGCCTGCAGTTTCTCGTGAATCCAAGACTCGAGCTCGTCAGCATCGCGCTTGAAGTACTGGAAGCGGCGAGACTCCTCGAGCCGATCCCGCTTGTGACGGGCCTCTGTCTTGAACTGCGAGTAGCGGCCCAGAACTTGCTCCCTCCGGTCCTGGATGTCATCCACGGTCTCCAGGACCTTGATGTCCCTCGGCTGGACATCCATCGTCGCCCGCTCTCGGTGGCGTCAGCCTGCACGGCAGTCCTGAAAAACGGGTGCAGTTTTCAGCAACCGCGAGTCCCTCATAAAGAGGCTCAAGACTTGAAAATTTTTGACATTTCTTTAGGCATTATTCTTTCTCTCTCTAATCTCCCTCTCCCTTCTTTCCTCCTCGAGCGTAATGCGACGCCTCTTGGATCTGTACCGATTATTCCTGCAGTTAAGACAGGCCAACAGCCTCCAAATGCTGTGCCGGTTGGGCAGAATGGCATGAGATGGCCGAATAACTCTCACATTTAAAAAAATCTGTAAGGAAAGCGAGATTTCATTGTTAGCCTGAGTCCAACCCTTGCTTTTGCAATATTCTTGTATTGGTCTCATCAAGATCAAGCAGTGGCCACGATATGGGTGCATGCTCATGGAATAAAAGTGCAAGAGTTGTTCAATTCTGGCTTCCATGCACTGTGAACTTTGGACTTTGAGCAATGTTGATCTAAATCGCCGAGAAAATTTTGAAATAATGCAAAGAAGTCAGTCAAAAGGAGCTTTTAACGGTACCCTACTATAAATGATGTTTTCTGGGCAGCAGTGTTGTTGCCTTTAGAAGTACAGTGGCCTGAATAGTGCCTGAATTGACACTAATTTAGACCACCTTCAATTAATACATTTATTTAAACTTTATATGCTCTGGGTGGGTCCCTATGGGTCTTGTTTGTTTAAACATGAAGCCATGTACAAATGACTTAGGTACTGTAAAAGGCAGAGGCCCCAATCCTCTGTACATAAACGGGACAAGAAGTGTGTTAGAAGTGAGCAGTCATGGCCAGGCTCCTGACTGTATCCCTGCTTTTGCAAGATCATTTAAGTTCTCCAATAACTTCACGGGATCTCTGTACATGAACAGCGTGGAGATAAAAGTAGCACTGCCCAAAAGGCTCAAGACAGGCACTAAAATAAATTGCAATGACACCTTCTTTAATGCAAATAATAATAAAGGGCCCTTTCCAACTATTTAAGGCTGACTGTGGATCAGAAAGTATACTTGCCCTCTCTTTCTCCTTCTCTCACTTGGTTTTCTAAACACAACAAATTTACAATAAAAGTAAAGAGCGTTATGGAGCGACACTGACAGGAAATTCATTGTGGACCACACTGTAGTGGACAGGTATGCATTTCACATGGCAAGCATTCATTACAGCGAAATTCCCATCAACGGGGTTTTGGGTGGGGCAGGTTGTTTAAACCTGCCAGTAACTATGCTGTATCGCAGAGCATTTCTATATCAAACAAAATTTGCTCACAGAAAAAAAAAAAAAAAAAAACCTCTATGATTAGTATGAACTCAATTTGCTCCCTCCTAGTCCAAAGCCATGACCACGCCCATGCACTTTACTGATGAGGTGCGTTGAATGACAAAGTGATCTAGCTCTCCAATTTGAGCCTTTTCTTTCTTAATCCACTTTCAAAAAAAAAAAAAAAAAAACGCACAACACAGTTAATAATGAGACGAAGTCTAAAAAACACCAAAATGACAGGGTGTCCTAGAGACTTATGCAGTCATGAAAATTATGCTATCATGAAATTTATGCAGTCATGAAAAAAATTTTAATAGCTCCATCATGATAGATAGATTATTATACCAAAAGACACCGAAAAAAAAAAAAAAAACGGGCGCTTGCGAAGTGTTTAGCTACAGTGGACCGAGCATAGCCCGTCAGGAATGTGGACGATTGCAGATAAGTTGCGCAATGTTATCTGCCTGAAACTACAAGGTCAGCAGCAGCAGGAGCTGCATATCTGGAGCATAATGAATCAGCGACACTGTGCCTACTGTTCGCTAGAAAAAAGAAGAAAACCAATAATAGCCGGGGAAGGAAGGGAGGGATCCGGGAGGGAGGGAGGGAGGGAGGGAGGGGGGGGGGGGGGGGACTAAGCTTTTTTTTTAATTTTGTATTTTTTATATATATTTATAACGTTATTACAGCACTAGACAAAACTAAAGGCGCAGTTCTTCGATCTAGGAAAGTAGAGCCTCCACCGATCTTTCACGCGTGCCTTTACATCCGATTAAATTGAGGGAAAGAAGTGTTCAGCTCAAGATAGAAATGCCAGATCTAAAAAAAAAACAAAAAAACGAGCACGACACCAGAAATAGCAGCGGAAAAAGTGGAAACCGGTAGTGACTTCTCCGATCGCATCTCTCATATCGCATCGCGTGCGTGGAGTGCGTAAAGCCTTGCAACGTGCCCGACCGGCCCCTCCCCAAATGGTAGCACGGTACTAGTACAGCACGATCTTGCCGGTCAATAATAAACATAAAATAAATAAGGCGTAGATCTGTTTAACACAAATCGAAGCATATCACGACTGAGGTACGACAAGCCCAACACTATTTAGAGTATGAGTGAAATATCTGAAGCCTCACAAAGTGATCTCAAAATGTCTACAAACGTGAAGGAAGGTCGTTAGGATGCCTCGGGTACCGGTCACTTCGCTAATGTTTTCAAACGCACACTGAATGCTTCTGTATTTGCGTTAAGCGATCGAGTAGCCAAAACGAGAAATGGATCCCTCGGGATTTCGGTTGTAATAAATACGAATGAATCAGGGCGCTCGCGTGAGAACATCTCCGGGCCTGGGCGTTGTCATCCGGCAATTAACCTGCGGCTGTTTCTGAGAAGTGCTCACGCACGCGATTTGGTAACAAGTTAAGATATTTCGGGGCGGATCGTTGCTTAGCGTTGTTTGGAAAAGAATGAAATCAAATGCGGACTTACTTTCAGAGAAAAAAAGTTGGATATCCACCGGACGAGTTTACGTAAGATGGCGACGGCTTGACGAGGTCAATCCGAGTTGCCGTCACTGGCCGTGCAGCGACGCTTCGGTGCAGATTCTTTCATTTTTCGGAAAACTTCCGCCGAACGCTTCCGGCAGCACCCTCTGACAGCGACAAAATATAATAAATATTCGTTAGTGTTCTTAAAGTTTACTAGTTAACTTTTTTGAGTTGAAGTTTACTAAATTTATACAATTTGTTCGAGCAAACGTTGTTTTCAATGTGTAAGCCTTGATGTATTTAGAGTTAGAACTTCTCTAGCTTCACGGAGCATGCGTGCTAAAAATAAAACAAAAGTATCAAAAACAAACGTGACAAAAAGAGTAGGAATAATTTATGCGCATGCGCTTGAGATATGGAGAAGTTCTTGATTGAGACATATCTCACCAATCGGAATGAGGGACAGTGAAGAAGCGTTGAAAATGTTAGCGATGTTACGTTGATGAGTATGCGGTCTGGCGGTCTGGCTGTCAACAAGCCACCTTTAGCAATAAGTACAAAACCGTCCTCGCGATAACTACTACTACTAGCACTACTCGCCGTTGTGCGCACGGAGCATTTAACGTTTTCAACGAGCGATCCGTCAGCTGCATTCGGGTCGTGGAAATTATGAGGCGTTGACCCATTCCTGGTCTTTGCACCTCCTCTGTTCCGTGCGTGAGTTTTTTTGAACCCGGTGCCCTTTAATCGCGGAAAAGGGAGATTCAGATACACCGAGTTCCTTCTGTAACGGACTGCGAAGGCGATCGGATGACTGGCAAGACGATAACAGGCGAGCTTGCTCAGCTATGTAACTCCCGAGGACTATGAACGATATTCGTTGCTTTCGTAGCACCATGGGCGAAATACTGCATACCGATTTGGACAGTTCGGCCTCGCCCGCGAGGCTGGAGTATACGTCCGAGAAACATTCACGACACACCCTGGAAGCCGTCAACTTGCTCCGGTTGCACCGAGAACTCTGCGACGTCGTGCTCCTGGTGGGCAACCGAAAGATCTTCGCGCATCGCATCGTCCTTTCGGCATGCAGCCCATACTTCCACGCCATGTTCACGGGCGAGCTGGCCGAGAGCCGGCAAACAGAGGTACCGAAAACGCTGTCTTCTCATTTTGTACATGGCTTATGCTTATCTAGGCGACATGCTAGATTTTGGGGGTCTTCTTTTTATATAGATTTATTTAACAATACTGCACGCTCCACAGGGGCAGGAGGAGTTTACAAATAAAACAAAGCTAGAACAGTTACGAAATGCAATAGTTTGTTAACAAACATGTTAACATGTAGAACACAGCACATATGGATATGTCAGTCTTGCAGTGTGGTGAGCCAACAACTCCATTAGCAAAGCAGCAGTTGCACATATTGTTTGCAAATTCCACTTACGATTAGTCGGACTTCCGTTTGGTTATCCTCATAACAAGTTTATAGGAGCAAACATGGACATAACTAGCTCTCTCAAGTGTTTTTGGTCAGTTTGCGGTATTTGCCTTATTAATTATGTGCCACATATAACCCCTGCTACATGGCAGAGTTGAACATAATTCCCATCTAATGGCATAAAATGATCGGCGAACTAGCTCGTGTTCCTGACTATGAACATTGCGTCTGCACTGCATTGAACCGAGAGTGGCGTGCACCGATTGCCAGTCAGGTAATGTCATTCGATGGAAATTACATTGAATGTTTTCCTGTGGCAGGGGTATGAGAAGCGCATGGACCTCAGTTGTCATGAACCTGTTTTTCATATTCATTGCTGCATCACGCACATTGCTGCACACTCAGATCTGTCATTCTGAGCAGACAGAAAAGGTTCAGTTTCTGCAGCCTCAGGACCTGACATACATACAACTATTCTGCAGACAACGCAAGATTTTTTTTGTACATATTGGCATTGTTATTTTAGGCATCTGGCGTGTAATATTAAGACTCCGCTTACAAAATGACAGGCATACCTATATCTCAGTGTGAGTCTGTGAGACGGCCTACCGTTACCCCTGCACTTTCTTCTCAGGTGACGATCCGGGACATAGATGAACACGCCATGGAGCTGCTGATGGATTTTGCGTACACGTCGCACATTGTGGTGGAAGAGGGCAACGTGCAGATGTTGCTGCCGGCTGCCTGTCTGCTTCAGATGGCGGAGATCCAGGACGTCTGCTGCGAGTTCCTCAAGAGGCAGCTGGACCCCACAAACTGCCTGGGCATACGGGCCTTCGCCGACACCCACTCGTGCCGAGAACTGCTACGAATCGCCGACAAGTTCACCCAGCACAACTTCCAGGAGGCACGTTGGTTACTCCCCTCTTTGGTGGAACTAGTTCACCGATTTTCTTGTGTCTTTCTGGCAAGTGTCTTTCTGGTAAGGTACACCTTAGTAAATGTGCAGGCATCAGGTAGCTGTGACAACAAATCAAACTTTCGAGGGTCACTGACATAACGAAAACGGCAGGGCATCTTTTTTGGACACCCCGCTACTCGCCCGTTATCTTATGTTGTGCTCTGGACTGTGCGTGCATGCTCGAAGCTCCCGAGTTCCCAAAGCATTATCGAAGGTAGGAGGCTCATGCTCAAGATGGGACAACTGAATCCCTCCTCGCAGGTCTTATCCCGTCACTAACTAAATTGACCTTGGTTGGCAGTTGTGCCAAATGCTGAACAGGCGGGTTTAAAACGAAGACTTTGCTGTCCCGCAGGTGATGGAGAGCGAGGAGTTCCTACTCCTGCCCGTCAACCAACTGGTGGACATCATTTCTAGCGACGAACTGAACGTCCGAAGCGAGGAGCAGGTCTTTTCCGCGGTCATGTCTTGGGTCAAGTACAACGTCACCGAGCGAAGACAGAATCTCGGGCAGGTGAGTACTTGTGGCCGTGGATCGCTCTAAGCTTTTCCCGCAGAATTATCTGCGAGGATGAGAAGCTGGAGATACCCAAGTATGGCCTAGCGTAAAGCTTAATACGATGGACTCTCATCCATTTAATCTCAACGTGGGCTCAAGAGTTTGTGCGTTAGAAGGAGTCAGCATAGGTTTTTCTAGAAGTAGTGCCATGTAATAAAATTGCATATATAGTGCACAGTGAAAAGTCTATACTCTGTTTCACAATAACTTGGCAAACTGTGGAGGCTGCGGCCCCCGAAACCCAATAGGGGCGCCGAAGCAAGGCACGTGATAACACTCCATGGTCGAGGCCACCGGGGCCTCGTTACCGCAATAGCAACAGAGCCCTCCACGACAAAAAGTAGTTCTGGGCTTCTCTTTCTTTTAACAACAATTGAACCCACGCGATTCTATCTATAATGAGAAGATATGAAGAATAAATAATCACAAGTTTATAACTTTCAATTATATTTACACCAAAAAGTATCTCACATCCGTATCCACTCGATTTTTTTCGCCTTGTAGCGCCGTGGCCATTGGCGATCGCAGCTGTGTGATTGGCCGTTTCCGCTCAAAACTTTGCTCTGTGCCCTGGCATTAGCACTCGTCACAGATTTGCATCTAAATTAAGGGGTAGGGAAACGAAATTCTAGCACTCATCTTCTAGCTTGAATGTGTTGCATGTTGCACTCTAACCTCAAAAACACCAGTCTTCTGTTGAAAGGCACAAGAAAACTAATTTTAAAGCTAAATAAACAATCTTTCAATGTGCACCTGGTGGATGTATGCAGAGCCTATTTGGGAAGTAAGCAAGCAGCGTTGGGGAACTTGCTACATAGTCTTGACGTAGCACATCTCTTTGGAGCAGCGCCGCTCTTTGGAATTTCAACATTTTCCTTTAACTTTCCTCCTCAACTCACAAATCGCGCATTGTACCAAATGGCCCAAGAAGACTGAAAGGAAGGACTCCCCTCTTTCTCGGACCCTAGTTCATGCAGCCAGACACAGCCATTCTCCCCCTAGAAGATTAGCCCGTCGCTCAAAACTCAAACAAAAGTTGCTTTTCCCTCCCTGTTCAGCCCTAAGCTGACAGTGTTGTGGAAGCTACGTGCTCCTTGGGCCAGCTGAACGCTCGTCACTTCACGGCTACTTCAAACGGCTCGGTTGTAACGCGCTGACGCTATTGACACCACCACAACACTGACAATGCCACCAAGGGCAAAGTTCATAATCACGCAAGCCTTTCTACGTCACGAATGCAAGGAATCTCTTTTTTCTGTTTTTGTTTGCGCCGGATATTCCATGACGCATCACATACTCCATTCGCTTATCTTCGAGCGCTTGTTCGAGTGCACCGTTTGGAATGAAAAGTATAGCCAGTCGTTCAAAATACAAACGTGCGGTTATCATTTACGGTTATTATCCGTCATGCTTGACTCATTTCCGAACGAAATTTGAATATTTCAATTTTTGTTTCCGTACCCCTTTAAAGGGACAATGAAGACGCTTTTGTTTATTTTGTTTAAATGGTGTTTAATGCATGCTGCCCAATTTTTTGTAGACATTTGTGACGCGTATTTATGTGCCTACGAAAGAAGTGAAGAAACCGAAACTGAACAATCTCCATTCTCGTTTCTGGGCCTCCGAAGACGGAGGTGACGTAGGGAGTGACGTCAAGTGTGAATAGTCGGTATCGGTAGTATTTAGGAGATTGAGACTCTGGTTACCGCGGTGGGTTATAGCAGCGCGGTGGCACGGTCGTTTCGCCGATTCGGTCAACATGGACGGCAATACCGCTCTCGCGAGCGAGTTCGAGCTTTCGTTCAGTGACCGAACACCAACAGAATGGGAGTATGTGTGTGGTGGCCTCTGCCATCACCCGACGGAGACCACACAGCCGGCAACGAGCGGCCCGCATGCCGAAGGACGGACGCGGGGGAGATGCCGAGGGGAAAGCGGCAGCGATCCCGCCGTTCCGGGATTCGGTTTCTCCGCGGACGTCCTCTCTTTTCATCGTCAAAGAGCACGAACAGCAACCCACACGTGAAAACCAGCGTCGCCCAAACGAATACTGCTCTTCAGTCGATCGTTAGAACAGCCATCTACAGCTACCATTTTTCAAAATCCTTCGAGTGCCGTGTTCTTTTTTAATTTTATTTTGTTTGCCCAGGGTTGCTCGTTGCCGGTTTCGTGTCCAGCGTAGCAAGGAAAAAAACAATGATGCTGCTTTATTTACGGTTTAGTAATCATTTCCGGTCCGATTTATACTTTTGATGGTTATTGAAGCGGAAATTAGAACGTTATTTCTAAAAATCGCGAACCAAAACGTGACCGAGGGCACGTTTCTCGTTTCGACCAATCGCTGACGCGTCTCTTGTGACGTCGTGCTTCTTGGCGCCGCATCGGTCACGTGAGCTCCGCTTCTCCTGGCTTCTCCCGCAACTCTTGGGGCGTCACCCCAGTCGATCCCAGTAAGATTATTACTGCGACTGTTTAATAGATTTGCTCGGCACACATGCGCCGGTTTCGGCTGAAATTTGGGCAACATGGCCTGAGACGTGCCTGGAACCCAGTTCAATCGCAAAAAGATGTCCGAAATTGCCTTCATTGTCCCTTTAAGCGCATGTTTGTCTTATGAACTGTTGCTGAAGTGCTCGCTATTTTAGCGGAGGGAAATGTTGCTGCAGTGGACGTTATCCGAAGTTGGTTGGTTTTGGAGCAGACGATTCTTGGATAGCAGACGACAGCCGGTTCTTCCGGGCCTCGCACCTCGCATTTGGCATGGTGACACAAATGCTCCCATGACGTTGGGTCACATGCCTCGCTCCGACGCTCTTATTGGGTCGCGGGGCCCTAGCCTCCACAGTTTACCAAGTTATCGTGAAATGGAGCATGCCTAGATGCAGTTGTCAAATGTTTTATTCTATAGTCCTGGTTAACAGAAAAGCTTAATTGGAGGTTCGCAGTACGCCCTTGTCGGCCTCTTTCAGCTGACGGCAGTAAACTTCGAGGCACCCAATATGCACACGGGGTTCTCGCCACGATGGGTAGCAGTGGTTTTGCCGCCCACCTTTCCGGTTGACCATCCATTTCTACGATGTCCCACCCACCTTGTATTTTCCCACCAGGCACCACCGATTTCGCAAACGTACAATGTGCCAAATACTGTAAACGACTAAATTTTCGCAAGGATCTCATTTTGGCGAATTTCGCAAATCGCCTACTATTCGCGAAAAATAAGTCCCGCGAACAATTCGGGCCATATGTGAACGCTACAGAAGCTACACTTGATTCGCGAAAATTGGAACCCGCGAATAATTTCAAATTTCAAGCTTTGGCCCTATTTGCGAAAATTTGAGCCCGTGAAAATGAAGTCTTTTACAGTAGTCGTGTTTGACAGACTCAATCTCTGCAAACGAAATTCCTGCTGTGCAAGCCATTTGGTGTACAAACCTCGGCATGTAGTTTGCTGGAGGAGCTTTTAGGTTATTGCTGCTACTGTTCATTTTTAAGTTACCTTCTTAAAAAGACACTGACACTCCCCAAAGATCTTTCTACATATTTTGCCAGGTGATTTATTATGATATCAGGAGACTGCCCAATCAATATTTTGCTACAGAGTCGCGTAAAGGCAAAACACTTAACTGCTCGAAACCGAAACATGTGCAGGGAGGCTCGGAAAAGAGAGTTGCCAAAGGTCATGTGGCTATCGTCCCTTACCCAGTTTTTTTGCGTTCCTCTGCTGCGCGGGCGTGTGAAGCAGACGACGACAAAGAGGATGTTGCTCAGCCGTTTGCCGTGCGATTGTTTCACACTTATATCCCTTCCTATTGCTGTTCTGCGCTTGAAAATCGATTGGCCGGTACCACGAACCGCAGTTCTGAAGTAGGGGTCCTACGTCCATCGCAACGTTGGTCCGTCGTGCATCGCCATTGCGTAGTCCAGCCCGCAGTACGTCGCCACATTGAGAATGACATGTACATGTACTTCCTGTGATCTGTGCAACATATCTTTTTTCAATCAATGTATTTGCAACTTCTTGGAAGCCACAAAAAAATTTAGTTAATATTCTTTCCTATTTCTAATATTGAATCTGTGCCTTATGGTGAATTCGGGTGGTCGCCTCTCTCCCCTGGCCTTGATTCAGCAGAGCACACCCGTTTCGTCGCCAGAGCTACTCGGGATCGTTTTCAACCAATCACAACTGCTGGGTTCAGGGCACTCTGACATTCTCAGACCAGTCATGGAAGTAAAACTTCTTATTTTTAATAATGCAATGAAAAAAAGAAAAGATTTTACAGTGTATGATGGACGAGTAAGCAAAATTTACGCTCGCAACATGATGAAATAACGGATGTGACGTAAATTGTTTTTCAGATCGGCATGTGAAAAACAAACAAAGAACAGCAGTATGCGAATTGACTTTTGCAGAACAGAACGAAAGCCAATGCTTGGAAAGAGTTGTCAACTCATCGCGTTTTCGACAGTGAACGCGCTGCGATAGCGGTCATGCGTATGGCAGAGCAGGCAAATATAAAATGATTAATAAACCACATTTTTCTCACGGCGAAATATTGTGCAAGCAGGATATAATACATATCGCCATGTGACACAAATGACTGTGCATTATATTCGGCTTTCCCTTTATTTTACAACACAAACCTTTAAATACACTTTTACGAAACCTGAAAATTTCTTGAAGCGACCACAAAACCCGGTAAAACAGTGGCGAGCTCTGCGGGCTGTTTCGTCGTCGGATAGGCTCAGCGGAATCACGGCCGCGAGATTTATCATCTCGTAAAAGCACTGGGAATACTTCACACGTCGACTTTTCCTGTTATGGTCACAAACAAACGTCGTCCCATCCGTTTTAATCCTTGCACCGTCGAATGCAGAAGCACTTTGTAGAACCAGATATCAATCGCCGTCATACCGTACCCCGCACACCACCACAGACCACTGCCGGCCATCATCAACAAAACCACGTGATCCCCGTCCAAGTACCACATGACACCGACGGCTACAGACGGAGTGCTAGAGAGCGCTCAGAGAGGAAGAGGCGCCCTCGGAATGAACCAGCCGATCAGGCCACAGCACTCTCTTTCCACCAACCGATCTCGCGCGCTCTGAAAAGAGCGCTGAAGAGCGCTCAGAAAGAACCACGTGAATTCGCCATTAGATAACGCACTACTTTGAATATATTTGGTACGCATCGGTTTGAACGGCACGTGACCGTGGAAAAGAGGCTGAGCGCGCCTGAAACTGGGCAATCCTCGACCGGCGGTTTTCGGGCAGAAAGAATATGAATTCCGAGCCGCAAATTGCGTACACGTTTTAATAACATTGTTGTCGCCATTCTTTCACTTTATGCTTGAAATAATTCCGACAACATTATAAGCGACCGTTTCTCAAGGATAGTGCGTAGATTTGACCTCGCAAATACTGCAAAACCTTCAGTCTAGTCACACGCAGGTCGGAATCGCGTTCCAGGGCCACCCAATCGATGGTGCCAAATTTAGACGATTGCTTTATATAGCATTCCACACATTATAGGATTTGGAAGAGAAAGGTTGCCAGTCATTTCGTTGTAGTGCAAAGGCCCACAAGATTTGCGTGCGCGGTGGGGCCCACGGGCATGCCTCCGGTTCCCTTGCAGGTGCTGCAGCACGTGCGGCTGCCTCTGCTCAGCCCCAAGTTCTTGGTGGGCACGGTGGGCTCGGACCTGCTGATCAAAAGCGACGAGGTGTGTCGAGACCTGGTGGACGAGGCCAAGAACTACCTGCTGCTGCCTCAGGAGCGGCCCCTCATGCAGGGTCCCCGCACCCGGCCCCGCAAGCCCGTCCGCCGGGGGGAGGTGCTCTTCGCCGGTAAGCGAGGGAACGCCGGGGCGGACGACCGCCGAAAGAAACGCAGGGCCTGTGAAGGCCTGCTAGAGATGCAAGAGGTTGTGCACACCATACTGGCACCGTAATGCAAGACTGCATTTGTAATACATACCTCCACTGGAATACTCACGAGGGAAAGAAGTTTGGCTCGACGTGTGGCGTCGTCTTATGCAGAATTTTCGCAACTCCGAGATGGCCCACCACCATAGTCGTTCGACTTGATCTCAAGCTCGATCGTCCAAACGCACTGCCGTTCGACGATGCGATAGTCTTGCCCGATCGTTCACTGTTGTTGCTCTTTTCAACCATTCGTGGGGTCGACTGGTAGCCGACCTAGGCGCCTCCTTTTCACTGTCCCGGGGTTATGGTCTTCACGCAATATCAGCTTCTTTAAATTTCAGATTCTAGTTGCTCGAGCCGGAATCAAATAATTTTGCACGTGCCAGCGCCATCAGCGAACGTCCCAGAATTACGTGATTCTGAAGATTCTCACCCTCCAGTCAAGCTGACCAGGCGCACATGCATTTGGCAGAAGTGAAAAAAAGGAAGGGAATGGAAGTGTGCGCAGCTGTGGCGGCTGGCACTGCGCATTAGTAGCACACGACGAAACAGGTTGTACACAGTCAGTGCAATCGAGGTTCCCAGCACCGCATGAGGGCTTGCACTACTTTGTTAACGGGCCCATCAAACTGTTACCCCTTCGAGTGCAAGCCAGCAGTTCTCAAACTTGGGTTTGTGCTGTACATTCAGGGGTCCCACAGGGTACACGTGGGATTTTATGAGCACTTTAAGTTTCTTGACACTTACTGCATGGAAAGACCCACCGGTCAGGAAATAATTCACTCATGGATGCTTTTTTTTTTTCGAGGAAAAAGAGCCCCCCGCCTCTTACTAAAATGAGGACGATACTGCATCATGAATAAGTGTGATGAGCAACTGCTTTGCAGATAGCGAAAAAACATGCTTTTGGGAGAACGTTGGCAGTTCTTGGAAGGGCAAGGTTCTTGCATCATCAAAGTTTTGAGGGCCCCTTTCAGATTAATGCCCCACAATGCATTCAGGGACAGATACAGCTGTTTTCAGAGGGGGAATCTGAGTACCAAATACATGAGGAACCGCCCCCCCCCCCCCCCCCTTTTTTTGCCTACTCTAAAATTTTACACATGCGGAATTTAAAAAGGGGGTCAGGACAACTGGACACCCCCCCCTCTCAATCTGCCACTGAATGCATTTATGTTTCTCTTTCAAGTAGCAACAAATGCTCTAATATGTGAGGCCCATGCCTCGCAGCCCTGGGAAGCAAACAGTGGCGCAGCAATCGAATGACTGGCTCTTGGAAGTAATTGGTGGCGAAGCACTCACTTTTGTGCACAACAACGGTTGTCAGTACTTGTAAGAAATTCAGAGCATAGATTTTTATCAAGGGGCTTTATTTCAGATATTGGATATGGTTCCCAAGGTGAAGAGAAGGCTTGGTGTTCCAGACACAAACTCCCTCTTCTTCCTTCCAGTGGGTGGTTGGTGCAGTGGAGATGCTATTGCCAGTGTGGAGCGGTATGATCCCCAGGCCAACGAATGGCGCATGGTGGCACCAATGAGCAAGCGCCGCTGTGGCGTCGGTGTCGCTGTGCTCAACGACCTCTTGTATGCGGTCGGAGGTCACGACGGCCAGTCTTACCTCAACAGCATTGAACGGTGCGCGAGTATTTCTTCAAAATTTGTTCTTGGCAATCCTATGGATTAATGAATCATGCAGTCAAACACATTTATGATGATCGCTTTACACAGAAATGCCCGTTTCATAAAAGAAAGCCAAACTCCTGACTTGTTTTCTCGTAATGTCAATGTGTAAAGCTATACAAGGGTGCAATATCTGCTGCACCAAAAGTGTTGGTAGTTATTTTTTTCGGTGCATCGCGAGACCTGTCTGGATGCTCCGGTAAACACAGGAGGTTGAAGCATTCCTTGGTGATACCACAACATAAATGAACCTGGGGCTGTAGTCTAGCAAATGAAAGATGCAAGAAGTAGAAGAGACAAAAAAAAAGGGGGGATGGACATTGTCTTGATTGGGAGAATTAAACATTCAAATTTCCTTATCCTGGTCTGGGGTAAATTTGCATCATGGTTAGCTTCTCCATCAGCTGGTCTGCACTCTGTTGCTTTTTTCTCAGTAATAGTCTAAGTAGTGGGTGCCAACAAAATGTGCTACTTGAGCTTCACACTTACGTCACACTGATGGCAGTATACACGAGGATTCAAAATAGCCACGTGAGCCGAGGGGCAGTCTGTGCTAAACAAAAGAATTCCGACCTACAGGTACGATCCCCAGACGAACCAGTGGTCAAGCGACGTGGCCCCAACAAGTTCTTGTCGCACGAGCGTGGGTGTGGCCGTGCTCGACGGCTACCTGTACGCAGTGGGTGGCCAGGACGGAGTTTCTTGCCTCAACTTTGTCGAAAGGTATGCCGCTCTAATTGAACATGTCGGCGTTCATTTCGAGTCTCACGTCGTCGAGAGTTTGGTTTCAATAGACCTTATTCAGATTCGCCCGCCATCTTTCGGACGTGGCGCCGACCTTCCTTTCGACGCCATCTTTGAGGCGACTGGCAAAGCGTTGTGGCCGTTTGCGACGTGTGAAAGCGACGCGCAGTGTCCGCACGACTGCTCTGTTGTTCCGCTACGTTATTCAACGAGGAAATAAAATGAAAAACAATCGATGTAAAGATTTGGATTGTAAGTCAAAGGTATTATTGCCAACGTAAAACAGCCGTAGTGCTTTCCTGTACTATTCATGCTCCTAAAAAAAATCACCCGCGCGTTAGTGTTGTGTGTTTTTATGGGGCTCGTAATCTCTTCTTAATATATGACACTTCCCACAATGGCATGAAGGGCTCATGATATTTGTATGTAACATCAGCGACCACCTATTATTTTATGTAATTTTTTGGGAGCTTGGATGTTGGCTAGCATCGCAGCTTCGCTCGTGCAGAGCAATGGCGAGGTCCAGTCACCATCACTCGGATAGTGAAGAAAGATATAAAACGCAGGCGAGCTGGTGAATGACATTCATAGTAACCCTGAAACGTAGGAACAATAAAAAAACTACGCTGAAGATCTACACTAGCATACTCACACAAGCGTATGCGAGGCACACAAGCGTAGAAGGAAATGACCGGCGTGTCGCCGTGGTGTAAGTTTTCCTTTTATAATCATAATATATACTTGTGCATATATACTTCGTTGTTCTGTCTGTTTTCTTATTGTTCCTACGTCGCAGGGTTACTATGAATATAACTCAGATGCACTGTTTTACGCTTGTTGTATTCTTCTCACTCAAGAAGGTCTTTTACGCCTGATTGAAGGTATGATACAAAGTACAGAAGAGCCCATGCTCTTCTGCACTTTATGTGCGAAACTTCGTTTCGCACATAAATAATAAAGACAACGGTGCTAAAAAGCAAAGGTGAACGCTTGCTTACTTTACTCTGTATTATTATCACGCGAGTCTTACATTTCGAGAAACATTTTCGAGATGTAGACAAAAGCATAAAAGCGGGCTCTTGGCTGCTAACCTGGACCTGTCGGCGAGTCGCACTTGTTTTCTTCCCAACAGATTGGGTTTGTGCTGCGGGAGAAGCCTTCTTATTTGTAGCTAATCCTGCAAGAAACCACTTCTATGAGCACTGGTCATATTCTATTGCGAGTTATAACTCGCAATAGAATATTGCGGTCACATAGAGTCTCAGAGTTAAATGTGCTCCTCCTGGTAGCGCGGTCACATAAAGTTAAATTTCATGCTAAAACTCTATGTGACCGCGCTACCAGGAGGAGCACATTAAAATGTTGCTAACATTTATTCATGCATTTTCTCTAAAGGGGCCGAAGAGTATATATGCCCAAGTATTGAATTTATTTGTTAGTATTATTATTATGATTATAAAAGAAAAATGTTCCGGCTTTCAGTAAAATATATATTTTTTTTAACACATTATATTCTGTGCATACTTGCACCGCAGCGACACGCCGGTCATTTCCTTTCACACTTGTGTGCCTCGCATATGCTTGTGCAAGTATGCTAGTGTAGATCTTCAGCATAGTTTTTATTTTTTAGCTGCAATAAAAATACTATTATTGTAAACTCGTGCTGCATCACACGCACTTCTTATAATGATGTTTTGAGCTACCATTCGGTGATCTCTCCAAGGAACGGAATAAAAATATATGTAATAAGTTTAATTTGTGTTTTCGTTTTTTGTGCGTGTGTGTGTGTAAAACCATATCTGCAATATTTCTCAGGTTAAGACAATGGGGAACCAAGATTTAACGTTCATAGCCCCCATCGTAGAACTCTGCATTTCGGGTCTGCACACGCTGGGTCAAGGCGCCCTCGGTGAAGAACTGCTCGCATTCCTTAGACCCGCAGCCACGAATGCCAAATAAAAACAAACTGTCACACAGGGGCTGATGGCCTGCTAAATATATCATACAAATTGTCCTAGTGTGAACAGGCATAATCAGCTGACCTGGCAAGTTAACGTACGATTTTAAAACAAGTGCATAAGTCAGCCTGCTCTAATGCTGGAATGAAGCTAATTTTTATAAAAAGGGATGCTTGGTGAAACCACTGAAAACAAACTTATTCACAAACGGCTGACACCAATATAAAAAAAAAAAAAAAGCAACATGCACGAAACCTGCGCGGGGAGAGGGGTTCATACTGTGGCGGCGACGGGGACGGTGAAGAAGCCTCAAAGATGGCGCCGAGTCTCTGATAGTACCCGTGGCTGCCAAGAGGTGGCGCTAATAATGAATAAGGTCTATTGGCGTCGGCATCTGCAGTGGCCATGCTATTATAAAAAGTTTGAGATCTACACTTCGGTTGTGTGGTTCGTATTGCAGCTAAATCCCCTATCACCCATAAGTTTTTTCAAGCCCCTCCAGCGCCGAGAGCACACCCCCAATTCCGCTCTGCTTGTCGTTACGCCCAATTGCGAGAAACCGCACGACATGCCTGCTGCACCAGATCAATTTGGGTGGCTCGTAGCATCTGCCGTAGTCCACTTTATGGTGAAATGGAGCATTGCTAAACTCCTCATGACCCTTACAAATATGTCTCAGGTTTGGGCTCTAGAAAAGCGACTGCACCGCGAAAGAGTGAAACTCTGGAGCTGTGTGCTACGCAAGTGCCTCAAAATGCCGTCACCGAGGAGCCCAATGTGCAAGAGGTTTTTTTCTTCCCCAGGTACGACCCCCAGACAAACCGGTGGACCAAGGTGGCGCCAATGAGCACCAAGCGGCTGGGCGTGGCAGTGGCCGTGCTGGGAAGCTACCTCTACGCCATGGGGGGCTCCGACGGCACATCCCCACTCAACACAGGTGCTCTTAGGTCCCCCTGGTTTATGCTGTAGCATGTTGAGCATGTGCCTGTGTCGCAACAAGCGGCCGCCATTTACTTAAAACATTTGAAATATGGGCGATGAACGTTTTGAACACTCAACCCAGCAAACTCTTGTGCCCGCCGAGCCAGCAGAGATGCTCCTCCGCGTCACCTGCTTTTCCGAGAAGCCGGTGCTAAGTCGTGAAGCCTTATGTGCACGCGTCTGTGCTAGGTGGTAAAGATCGCCGCGAGAGCACCGGCACAGAGTAGGCTTGTTTGACGAGAGCACCGAAGCTGCTGCCAAATTAAGAGCTCCCCCAGACTCCTTACTACTGCTGTACCGTCCCGTCGGATGAAATCGGGGCCTACCCTACCATGTGCCTCTTCCGCTTTTTCTGCTCTCGTACCGAACAAGCGCCCGTAGCATGTTGAGCATGTGCCTGTGTCGCAACAAGCGGCCGCCATTTACTTAAACATTTGAAATATGGGTGATGAACGTATGGAACACTCAACCCAGCAAACTCTTGTGCCCGCCGAGCCAGCAGAGATGCTCCTCCGCGTCACCTGCTTTTCCGAGAAGCCGGTGCTAAGTCGTGAAGCCTTATGTGCACGCGTCTGTGCTAGGTGGTAAAGCTCGCCGCGAGAGCACCGGCACAGAGTAGGCTTGTTTGACGAGAGCACCGAAGCTGCTGCCAAATTAAGAGCTCCCCCAGACTCCTTACTACTGCTGTACCGTCCCGTCGGATGAAATCGGGGCCTACCCTACCATGTGCCTCTTCCGCTTTTTCTGCTCTCGTACCGAACAAGCGCCCGTAGCATGTTGAGCATGTGCCTGTGTCGCAACAAGCGGCCGCCATTTACTTAAACATTTGAAATATGGGCGATGAACGTATTGAACACTCAACCCAGCAAACTCTTGTGCCCGCCGAGCAGTCTTGTACACGTTACTCAAAAAAAGTAATCGATTACAATTACTATTACTCTTGGCTAAAAAGTATTCGATTAGATTACTTGATTACTCCACGGCAAAAGTAATTGGACATTACTTAAAGAAGTAATCGTTACTTTTCCGATTACTTTATTGTGCTAAAACACATCTTTAGCGCTCATAACAATGAACTACTTCCAACCTATATTTCACATTTTCACAAGTATTGAAGAAGAAAAACTGGCTCCCTCTTCGTGGTTGTTGCACCTTCACGATACGGACACAAGCATCGAATTTTTTTTAAGACGTTTAATGATTTGGGCGTTCGCCAGTGTGTGTGTGTGTGTAGGGGGGGGGGGGGGGGGGCGGGGGCGGAGGGGGTTCTAGATCTTGTTAAGCTTGAGCAAGGGTTGTCGCTCAAAGTTTGCGTCGCTCGTTTTATTATTCACGTGTGGATGAGCTCGCATGTGATACAAAAGAGCAGCAGCTCCAGGATTTGAAACGGATCATGTGTAGTATCCATTAGTGGAAGAGATCGCCCCGACCACTTCTCAACTCGAAACATTGCTTGTCACAAAGACCACACAAGGGAAATGGGGAAATATGTCAACTGCCTTTGATGCCAACTGCCTCAAACTTTGCCCTGAATGACCTTTGTCACGCACTGTGGCTTCCCTGCAGCTTCCCACTCGCAGTCCCAGCTCGAAAAAAGAAAAACGGACATTCCACAGAAACTGTACATAGAAAGAGATTGACCTCGCTTCCTACAGCTCCGCAAAAATCTTTCATTTTTTCGTCCAAAAAAAAAAAAGAAGCAAATTTTATTTTTGTAATTTCATAAAAAAAAAAGGCGTGTGCCGGGGGGGGGGGGTTCCGTGGACAAATTGTAACGATTACAAGTAATTTTATTACTTCAAAAAGTAATCAGATTACTCTTGTGATTACTGCCTAATAAAAGTAATCAACTGATTACAAAATTACTCCAAAAAGTAATCGATTACAAGTAATTTGATTACTTGTAATGCGTACGGTACAAGTCTGCCGCCGAGCCAGCAGAGATGCTCCTCCGCGTCACCTGCTTTTCCGAGAAGCCGTTGCTAAGTCGTGAAGCCTTATGTGCACGCGTCTGTGCTAGGTGGTAAAGCTCGCCGCGAGAGCACCGGCACAGAGTAGGCTTGTTTGACGAGAGCACCGAAGCTGCTGCCAAATTAAGAGCTCCCCCAGACTCCTTACTACTGCTGTACGGTCCCGTCGGATGAAATCGGGGCCTACCCTACCATGTGCCTCTTCCGCTTTTTCTGCTCTCGTACCGAACAAGCGCCCAACCCCATTTTCGCCCGACCCCATTTTCGCCCGACCATCTCCAACTTTCGAGCGGGTGGGTGCTCAGCATTTTTTGTTATCAATCAAAAAATGAGAATTGCATACACGTCATTCACATATTGTGCCAAAGTATGAATAAGCTTTTTGATGACACACCTATAAACAATGATCAAAGTCCCGACGGCGCAACTATTTTTTAACGGTGCGCAGTTGCTTAGTTAGGTGCAGGTGAATCCGAGGACTATTCCGCGTGCCTCAATTTCAGTCAAATTTCACCAACTTCACGCACAAATCGGTCAAACACATTACAAAACGAAGCTTTCCTTTAGCTTTTGATCCTTGAGGCTCTGACAGAACGCGCACTCTAAAAATCTCGAGGCTCCATCGAAAAGGTCCGAAATTGTGGCTTACATTTCTACAATGTGGAATCGGCTCCCGATTTTCCGGGAGAGTTTGAAGCCTCTATATGCTCCCACCCTCTATTTTTCTTGTCCGGCAGTGGAGCGCTACGACCCACGGACCAACCGCTGGAGCTCAATTGCGTCCATGGGCACGAGGCGCAAGCATCTGGGCTGTGCGGTGTACAGCAACATGATCTACGCCGTCGGGGGTCGGGACGACACCACCGAGCTGAGCAGCGCCGAGCGTTACAACCCGCAGCTCAACCAGTGGCAGCCCATCGTGGCCATGACCTCTCGGCGCTCAGGGGTGCGTTGCCAGCGCTTTCTTTTCTTTGATTCAGCACCTGCCTTGCACTTTAAGATTTCCTTTGCATTACTATACTCGGCAATGGCTTTCTGTAGCAGTTTAGACAAGCGTGCATGCACCACTTTCATGGGCACTCGAGCACACACTCCCATACTGCCAACTTCATGGCCACAGAAAATTGTCCCCTAGCATAGCCGATTACGTAATTTGGAGCATACAGCTTACAATGTATGGACCTCTTGGCCAGCTTACCTCAAACCATATCCTGCCATGCAAATACTGTAAAACCCTTTATTTTTGCGGCCCCTATTTTTCGTGAATGGGTCACAGAGCACATAATCACAGCCACTAAATTTCGTGAATTCCAGGCGCCTGCATTGAAACTCTTAAGAATTGAAAATTTTGCGTGCTCTTAACGTTTTTGCAAATTTTTCAATTCGCGCGCAAAAATTAGGGGCTTGCAAACATTAAGGGTTTTACAGTATTTAATATTTAGGTTTTTTTTTTTGTATTCCGTCCATCTTCGGATTGAGGATTGGTTATTCGGCCATTTTTAAATATTCAAATAATGAGTATTGGGACAATTTTTGGCAATCACACGCATTGCAATGTAGTGGTTCCTCCAGATGCTTTTATTCAGTATTGCCCTCATGCACCTCGTGTCCACCAAGTGTATGTGATCAGTGTTTTTATGTTGCCACTGTTGTACATTACAGCAATTTTCCTTTTTTTTTTTTTTGTGCCATTTTTTGTTTGCACAGAGAATAAACAATGTACTATGCGTGTGTAAGGAAAGACAATATGATTTATTTTTAGTATAATTTAATTCTAATCTGAGAAACAGATAGTACTATATCTTTTATTTAAAAAAGCAGTGCTGGTATGTACTATTGGTGAAGCTTCAAAATATTTGTGCTTGCATAGTGTAAAACCCCATCAAATTTGACAAAACAAATAATTTGCTTCCTGTGGACGTCAATAGGCTTTGCTGCGTTGAACTGTTTGTGTCCGATTTCGAGTTGTCTTCCGCCAACACTTTTCCTAGGTGGGCCTGGCAGTGGTGAACGGACTGCTGTACGCCGTGGGCGGGTTTGATGGCACCACTTACCTGAAGACCATTGAAGTCTATGACCCGGAACAGAATCAGTGGAAGCTGTGCGGAAGCATGAACTACAGGCGCCTCGGCGGCGGGGTGGGAGTGGTCAGGCTCCCGCAGCATGAGGCACACTACTGGTGAAAAAGTAGGGCTGCATATTCCCGTGGGACCTTATTGTTTTCACGAAACCATGCACATTCACAAGGACTCGTGTTCTTAGATTCTTTCCGCATCCTCAGCGCGAGTGTTGAACCAACTGGGACATGTCATCGGACGCTCAACCACACCAGATTAAAAGTGGTTTGCAGGTTAAAAGAAATACCGAGGATGACCGTGCATGTCTGCGATTCTTAAAAAGATTGTCAAAACCCGGGCATTTCGGCTGCTATGCACAAGCTCGTGCTGTAACCATTATGAGCACCGTTCCTATCTATACTGTTTCCTCGCGTGTGTCGGGGTTTCATAGAAGCTGCTGTTTTTGTGTGCATGTATCCTATTAGTGTAACACATTGACCAACCGGTTAGAAGGCGTACGGGCTGATCCTTCTTTTCACTCTATTGTACTATTTCCAAGTTTACATTGAGGAAAGGCTTCAATACAAGCTTCACTCATTGATGGATTGAAGAAACTGCCTACGTGTCAAATATACCCATACGCCACTGATTTTTGTTGCTAGCTCCTGTTTGAACACTTATCTTACAAAGACCATTCATTCCTTGTGATTCTAGCAAGCCCTGTTTGTATTGTGTGTGGTATCTTTCTGTATATATATATTGAGGTAAATACCTTAACTATATGTACTATAGATGTGCGACTTGCAGTGGTGCGATGGGTAATGCAGCAATATGCGTCCTAGTTGTACAGATACTATACCGGTCCCTTTCTGAGACGCTGTACATATGAAGACCAATCAAAGCACAAAAATGAATTTCTCCGAGTGTGTACGACTCCTCCATGTGCCAAGAAGAAGGAGCAACTCCTTCTCAAACTTGCAATGGATTCATGTACTACTACAGATTGCCCAAATAAACTTTTTTTATGCCTCCGTGAACCCCCCCGCTTGGTGTTACACTGACTGCGTGAAAGACTGGAAAAAAAGTTTTATTGACAGCTTGGAGACGAAGTTTTATGCATACAAGCATCTGGTACAAAGACCCCTTGCACAACAGCCAGCACTGGTTCTTTCTACAAACAGTAGAGCATAACCCTCGCTCAACTCTAGGAAGATCAAATCAAAGGTTCGAGAGAATGATCAAAACAGCATGCAAAGGGAAATTAATTCAACTTGTTTTTCTAGTAGTACAACAGATGCCTTCCCTCTAAGCGTCGCTCTCAAAACTGATGCCTTTTACTATCGCCCTACTACAGTCATGTTCCAAGTGACTCGGTAGTTGCCCAAGTCACTGGTGACTTGGACAGCCACACAGTTCTACTGCAGCATGCCCTTGTAGGAAAAACATGTTCTTAAAGCATATTCATTTATGTTGCGTGCAGCAACTGATTACGATACCACAATCAGGAGATGAACCATACGAAAGATGCAGCTGATCAAACTAACATGAATATTTAATGCTTACTACTTGCATGACTGTACCCAAAGCAAACAGGGAAGGTTATGGGTTTCCCTAGGTACTACTACCAAAAACTGCCCTGCTATGCTACTTTAGCTGACTCGCTTGCTTGCTAAAGGCACAGAGCAGTTCACAATATGTAAACTAGATAAGTGACAGCTGCCAAGCATTAGTCTGGTTTTCCAACAAGCATCAGCTTTACCAGAGCAGGCATGGTGTTAGAATTTAATGCACTTGTTTCTTGGTCCTGCATAGCACACCGTAGCCATGCTGCTTTGCAACTATGAGCAAGATGCCAAGACTACTTTCTTCCCAATATGCAATGCATGGGAACTATTTTTAATGCAGGCACTTGCAAGGTATACCGGGTGTTTCAGCGAAGGCTTTCAAAAATCGGTAAAAATAGGGTGGCTGAGAAGAGATTAACTCTTTCTGGGAACAAACTGCCAGACATGGCAGACATGAAGGATTGCAAAAACCACTCTAATTAGCTAAATATTTAACTAAGATTTACTAATGAGCATTTTAATTAGTAAGAATAAACATGGTTCAAATGCAAACCTTCCTAAATATTTTCAAAAACCACTAAATGAACTCAGTTTAGAGAGGGCAGCATTTTACAGTGTTCCGAAAAACTCTGCACTCGTCGAATGCGGAACGCCGGCATCTGGCGTTTGGCTTTCGCATTGAAACGCGTTCGATGAGTGCAGTGGCGACAAAGGCAGAAAGTGTTAGGTCTACCCACTCATCGCTCCAATCGGAGCTCGGCATTCTGATGTCCCCGCGCGCTCTTATTTCCTCCACCCCCTCAGTTTCTCGGTGCACATCTTTCTAAAATAAGACGATTTAATGGTTTTCGATGATGCATAGCAAATTTCTCATTAAAATTGTACGTTAATTTGTAGTTATTAAAAAGTTAATTAGTATATTTTAGTTTATTATATAGCTCGTTAGTGTGTGTTTTGCAATTCCTGACGTCCGCCGTGGCTAGCAGTTGTTCCCAGGAAGATTTTTTTGTTTTCTCAACCACCCTATCTTTAAATATTTTCGAAACCCTTCGTTGGAACATTCTATATAGTTCAAAGGCACTCAAGCCGATTCCACTCCCAGAATAAATGTCAACATTAATTTTTATAATTTCACTGACATGCGAATCGGAGATTCCTTTCACAGAAAAACAAATTAATGCTGGCACACCGACTTATAATAAACATCCAACGTAAACAAACAATTCAGTGTATGTTACCTGAATCATGGTGACTGAGTATAAAGTGGCACTGACACCTGATAACAAACGACAAAAAGTATATTATCTGAGAACCAGTTTCAAACTAGATTAACATGTTGTTTTTTTTTCCCTTAATTCATGAAACCCTGCATACAAGCGACTGGCAGTCCCCCACCTTGTCACTAACCCATACTGCAGGAAAACACCTAGGGAAAAGCACCCTCTCTAGATCAACCATAGTGAGAAGATCAAGTATGGCTATTGCATGCCAAATATTGGTTAAGCTACATCGCCCTAACATACATTCTGCCTCAGAAAGCACAATAAATTGCTTTTAAATTGCAGGTATACAAAGTCCAAATGATTCCTATTAGTCTTGCCTGCAACAGTGTTCTACTATAATTACTTGCTCACTTTGATATCAAATGCCAAAATTGTCATTAACAAAAATGTGACATAACAGCCAGTCCTACTATATAAGAGATTCGCTCTGCCTAAGAAAACATTTGAAATTAGTAATACTGTATGCTGACACAATGCTGTAACAAAAGATATGACTAACTTTACATATCAAACATGGTCACTGAGGATCAATAAGTAAGGCAAACTTCTACACAACACAGCAACATTATTTGTTAATGGAGTTTTTACATCATCTACATTCTGCACAAAATACAGTCAACTCATTCATTCAAACTCTCTTAATTCAAACTTGTGGATAATTCAAACTAACACGCAGGTCCCATCCTATGCGTCTCTATGGGAGGAAACTCCCGGTAATTCAAACTTTGCTTTATTCAAACAAATTTTCGGTCCCCCTCAAGTTTGAATTAACGAGATTCGACTGTATCTGGTTTGATGTATGGAATTATCAAACTTTATCAGAAGGGAATGACTAATTTGTAACTACTTGAATCCCTAAATTCATTATGTGGCAATGTATCTAAGCAAAGCATCACAGGTACAAGCTAGAAGGAACAATGGTGAGAAGCAGCTGCAATAGCTCATTTCAGCAAGGAGAAATTATGTAAATGAATAGTGCTCTTGAAATTGCAGTCTTATGTACTTGATGTGCGTTCCTCCAAATATACAATAAATTCGGCACTAAAAGAACAACTGCAAAATCCTCAATTTGCATGACCCCAGAGTTCATAAGCTCAGTCAGCTGTACACATTGCATCTCCAAGAGCTCGCAACTTGCAGGTCACCTTTTCTGGTTAGAGAAACTTTTTAGACTCAAACAATTACAATGTTTAAGTCTTAAATGCTGCGACTTTAATGGTTTGTAAAACATGTAATGTAAAAAATAAATTCAAATTAATGATGACACTGAAGCTACATGAAATACAGTTCTTGTGTGTCCTGAATCTCCTTACGGACATGAAAATGTTTCTCCCGTGCAATTGAAAATCAAAAGATGGGAACCAACTGCTTACGGAGTCGTTTAACTTAGCTAGAATTATTAATAACAATTCGACGCACATTGACAGTAGTTAGTGCCCATCCCTGTGGAAACATCACCCTTCACATTACGACACACACTTGACTGGCCTTCAGGCTCTGTCGTATTTCAAGAGCCGCAGCTCTTCTTCTGACAGCTGCAAAGGGAACAATGATGTGCATCAATACACCTAAAAATCTTAACATACAGCGAGAGCCAAGTGGATATGACCCACTTTGAATGAATCTCAGAAATCAGTTTCACGTGCTCAGACACTCATTAGGCACAGACATGTGGCTGGGTGGTGCATTTGTTGTTTTTTTATCGCAGAGAAAACACTCTTGAATTAAGAGTTACAGCCAAAAACCCTAATTTTTCTATAGGACAACACAAAGCTAAGCCTTTTTCGTGTGACTGAGAAAATGTTCTTGTGGACGTATGGGACACTTGACCAATAAAAAAAACAAAAAAAAATACAGTGAAGAAAATTAATTAAATTCGCCCTCAACCCCTGTTTTGTCCAAAAAAAACACTCAATGGCCCGCAAGGACTTTTTTTTTTTTTTAAACGTAAAAAAGTTGTACTGTTATAGGAAAACTGTTTTTTATTTGTAACTTATGATAGAGGTAAATTTTCACCCCAAAATTTTCCCAAAATAAATGTCATACCTTTGGGGTAAATGACAGTGTCGGAGCTTGCGAAGCTGCTTTTCAATGTTTATTTAAGGTACGTTCAATCCGTTTGACCCTAGCTGTAGGTGGCCAATCCCCCTAAATTTGTCTTAGCTTACAGACAGTCATGCCTTTTCAAAAAACAAACAACATGCTGAGCAGCGTGCAAAAATATATAAATAAATGCAGTACAGGCTAAAAAATATTACACAAAAATATATTCTACTATAGTCGGGTTTTGTTTGTGGGACACAAAAAACAAGACTTATTTGACCCAAGGTCGCTCGAGCTTCTAGCTGCAATGAACGGTAAAATTCACACGTTGAAGTGTACCAAAGATAGGTGAGCACATACCAAATCATGCCAGAATTTGCCACATGCAGTGAACATATGCAGAGAGTGGGGTAAGGTTACCATACCTTCCAGATAAATCTCCCTGTTAAACAAGCCTGCAGCTAGTCGCGTGCTGAAATTGATTATCAACCACGTATGTCAGACTGAAATGGTAAACTCTGTTTTTCTTTCGGCAAATGGCAAATGGAGCTAAATTACAAAAAGATTTTGGCCGGCTGTCGTGCTTACTTGTCTCTTCCTGCTCTTATCTGTGCTTCGTATAGGCCATAAACGGGTCGATGGTCAGATGTCTGTATGACTGTGACGGCATTGTAACAGACGCACTCAATGTGGCCCTTCCGCTTGCTACGGAACAGTACGCGATCCTGAAAAGTAAGGTTTTAAATCCCGATTGGTGTTGGTCCAAAACAGAGAAATTAATTAGATGAGCAAAACAGACATCAGCGCAACTATGAAGGCAGGTTTAAGAGGCAGATACAGTGTAGATAATTTGTGATCTTGTCCAAATCAGTTGCCCTCCATTGCTCGAAGCAAACTGATTCATGCAGGCAAAAGGGCTTCTTCTGGTCAGTGGCATAGTTGGGTAAGAGGTTGTTCTACGCCTCAGAATCACTGTGCCAAACCACACCATGCAGACGGACGATGTGAGGCAAATACTGTAAACGACATATTTTTCGCAGGCTCAATATTTCGCAATTTAGGTCAAAGCTGAAATTCTGGAATAATTGCGGGTTCCAATTTTCGCGACGAGGTAGGATCTCAATGTAAATTCCAATCTTTTTATATATTACCAGAATTGTTCGCGGGACCTATTTTTGCGAATTGTGAGCGATTCGCGGAAAATTAAGTATTTACAGTAGACCGAATTCTTGTTCAAAGCGTCGCAAGAAAAAACTTTCTCGACAAGCCGGCTTTTTTCATCCAATGCTGAGAGCGGACGTGACGTGCAAGTGCTTGGCACATCTTACTAATCGATAAATCAAACCAAGAAACCCACTCACAGTGTAGGACGGCACCCTCAGCTTGACACCATCAAAGAGACTGAAGCCCACCTGGAATTTGTAAGTTGGACCAAACCCAATTCCTGCCTCTTGAAAGCCAAAGAATGCTTGGCCTGCGGGTACAACCAGCAACACAAGAACAGACCAATTCAGCAGCAAAGGATCACTTGCAACTGAATGGACAAACCTTCGCTCATGGCGCTCTTTAGCTGGTCGAACCTGAGCAGGCTCTCGTAGACGGCTTTTCTGTCAAAAGCTGGATCACGCAGCAGGTTAACAACGGTCTCACGTTCGTTCATGATCCGAAAATTGAGGTCCCCGCACCAGAATACGAGATCAAACCTTGCAGTCACATCTGTAACGAATGAAAACTGAGGAAAGCTCTGAGAATGCTGTCTTCGTATATACCTTTGCTTTGGTATTGAAGCTTAAGCTGTGCCTGTTTGGGAAGGTCGATCTGATGGCAGATTCTCTCATAGTCTTGAATTCTTTCCTTGAACTTCTTGTCGTGTGCTACGAGAAAATGTAATACAGTAGATGTAAAATACATCATTGGTTGTCATTACGTTTAGTGACCGAGAGGTTTAGACAAAATGGTAAAGAACATGAAAATCCCATTCATAAAAGGCAAGTGCATGTATGCTCAAGGACAGCCTATGGTGCAGTGCTAACGTGGAAAGCAATGTCACCTGTGAGATGAGAATTGATGAACAGCATGGAAGACCCAAAAAACTGAAAAGCGATGGCCACAGCACCCTTCGTCTTAACCGCAGAAACGGGACGAGTTGCGTGGGTTGCCTCTTCGGGCGCTGAAAGAGAACAAGTTTTCTCATTCAGCACGAATTTACCCAAAAGAGAAGAAATTTCACATTTCTCGGAACAAAAAAAATGCACATATCAACAGCACTACGCTGAAAACGGCAGAGGAAGTGTTGGTGTGGAGGAAGCAGCTGGGAATAAATTCAGTAGCCTGCAGGGCATTACCTGAGCAAAACCACAGCAGGTCTCGTCGCAGAAAGATGGAAAGATGCAGGACACCGAGAGAGACAGAGTAGAAGAGAACGTGGGAGGGTCCCAGAGTGAACTGAAGCTTAGTCTCCCACTCTTTTCTGGCAGGATGCACGAGAGACAGAGACAACAGATGGTTAGTCACTTGAAGAAGCAAGCACAAGTCCAAAAGATTGAGGGGACAGGTATACAGAGTAGCACAGAGGTACCGTTACAACCTAACGCCAAAGAATTTTCCCAGAGTTACTAAACTCCCAGACCCATGTTGTGCCACCACAATTGATGGCTTCAGAATGGCCACCCTGTGCATTCAAATTGGATTAGACCGGGCAGAGCTGATTGTGCTGGCTTGCCAGCAGGCTGACGGGAAGACATTCTCCTTTCAAGGGCTGGATTACAGGCTATTTGATATAAGAAGTCGTAGCAAAAGCCAACACTTCATTCGCCTTCATACCTGTCGTAATTTGCACGCTGTTAGGAGCTCCCAAGGTAAACATTTTACGTGCATGCCTGGCTTTTTTCTCTTTCTTGGCTTCAAGATTGCTGACGTGATCTAACCAACAAGCTTGGTTGGCTTGATTCTTTACTTCAAACATGCTATGAAATGTGGAACTCTGAGGGCATACAGTGGTTCTATTATAACTTTCTCAGTGACATGATTTGCCTGCCCCCACCAATCTTTTTGAAAACTGTGTCTGTGTGCTGACAGTTTTGAAATATGGTCCTACCATGTTTGCTCAAGTGGTGGGAGCACTTGAGAGAGCAATGACTAGGGTTCTGCTTTCTACAGCTTTCTTTCGTTGAAGGCTGAACTTGTCATCAGTGTTGATGACAGGGGTTCAACAGATTCTGTTAGACTTCTAAGTACCTCCATGCAATGGTCAGAAAGCGAAAGTTCCCTGGTAATTTAAGGGGTTATTCTTGAAATGAATGCTCATAGGTTACTTAGTATATACCTAAGTTTTACAATTTTTGGAATTCGGGGAGAAATCGGGTTTAACCCGATTTTCCTGAAACATGTTCGGGGTGTAAAAATCGGGTAAAATCGGGTATTACCCGAAAACGAACAACCTTACTTATAAACCATATGACCATGAAGGCACTCTCATTCTAGGCGCCCCCATGATCGCCCAAGCTCGCCTTGCCGCGGTATGATCAAAACTTCTCGCGCAACTCGGCTACACCAAAGCTACTCTCACTCTCGCCCCCCGCCCTTTGACATTCCAACCTGCATGCACCTGCAGGATC
Source organism: Ixodes scapularis (assembly GCF_016920785.2). Classification (NCBI taxonomy): domain Eukaryota; kingdom Metazoa; phylum Arthropoda; class Arachnida; order Ixodida; family Ixodidae; genus Ixodes; species Ixodes scapularis. Next base: position 80,222,002 of record NW_024609868.1, on the reverse strand, counting down.
GTTACGGACGACGGCGACCACGGCGAGTTCGTCCGTGTCGATCCCGTTGTTGCTGGAGCTGGTCGCAAACGGGTTTGCAGTCAAAATGATTAGTTTCTAACATCTCTGGATGAGAATCACACTCATCGCTGCTGCGATAAGTGTCAAACACTTTGACGAAGCGAGCGACACCGTAGACGTAATCGTCACGAACCGCACTCTCGAAACATGGAAGGTAATAAAAAGGTGGTTACTTGAACCAACTGGCCCAAATAAACACCTTACGTAAGGTAAACGAGAAAGCTGGGACTCGAGACGCAGAAAGGGCCAAGTCAGTGATTGCGTGCAAGGGGACATCGCACGTTAGGCGGATGATGTCACCGATCCAAGAACCCCGGCGGCCTTTGCGAACAAGGCGGCATAGAGGGTCCTGCACATATATCGATTTGTCCACAAAACTATCGAGCCTTTTTCAAAACAAATTTAGCAGCGATATAAAAACACACATTGGGTTCTAGCAGTGTAGTTATTTCATATTTTATTTTTGGCATGTCCTAAAAAATACTGGGATTTTGAAGCGATTGGCACTAACAACATTATTGTCTGCAAGTTTTGCAATGTACAAGGGTTGTTCAAGGTTGACCAGGACTTTTTGTCCAGAAACCGCTGAACAAATATGCATAGTATAATCAAACTGGTGGATGAAGTTAACGCAATCTTCGTTGAATATCGCACATCGGGAATAATGTATTTGACGCATGCACAGTAGTTCCAGCTATTGTGGCGGCAAGCAATCTGTTTGTAGCTGTAGAGCAATGGTACATGGTCGAATTTCTTATAAAGAAGAAAGTCAAACCAGATGAAATTTAAAGAACATTGCAAGCATAGTGCGGGGTATACGATCAATGCAGTGTTGGGAAGTACTTCAAGTACATAGTACTTCAAGTACTACTTCAAGTAGGTTTAGGAAACTTGTACTTTACTTGAAGTACATTCACTGAGTATGTACTTAAAGTAGTTTTTTCTAGTACTTTCCAAGGAAAGTACAATTCCAGACTTCAAAGTACATTCCCCAAATTTGGTTTTGTACAATTTGTATCACGAAATGATGGTTTGTCAGCTCCGAATAAATACTGGGAGGAATATTCCACTCTCACCAGAAACGTGAGCAGACGACGCATTGCTCCGTTTGTTCTGGGTGCGGCTTTCCCATAGCTTTTTGAACTCTAGCCACTTTTCGGTCCGTCAGCGCAAGGGAGGAGGTTTAAAATATTATGAGAACAAAATTAATTATGATGTAGCACCTGAGACTGTGGTGCGGAAGAATTAAATTTTCAAGTCTAAGTAAAAGACAACAGAGGAGAACGTCACAATGTTTTGAGACATTCTTTTTTGATTTTTCCTTCTATTTGAAAGTTCCTTAATTTTTTTGGCACCCCAATCTCAGGAGTCACATTATGATTAATTATCACCAGCTCGCTTGCACACTCACTGTTTTTTATGTTTTTTTCATTAAAAAGAGGACACTCCTCTATGAGAGGATTGCTTGCGGAAGCTACGGGGCTGGCGGCATGCTCTTTTCTAGTACATTTAACTCCCTTGGGTGCAACAATCCAGTGCAAGGGGTGCCAAATTCACAAGGGACTTCTGAATTTGGCTCCTTTCCTGAAAATAACTACTCTGTGGCAACTTGACTTTATTGAATATTCGCCGCTGCTTTTGAAAATAGGTCATGCACCCTAGTACCCCTGGGCAATGCATACCAGTTAAAAAATCACTGTATAGGGGAATGAAAGGGCATCATGAAAGATTGTGTTAAAATACTTGAACTTTACTTTGAAAGTACATTGTATTTATAGTACTTTACTTCAAGTATGTTACATCCAGTGTTTTTAATACTTTAGTTAAAGTACATCACGTCTCATTTACTTTGTACTTTACTTGAAGTACCTTTTAGATGTACTTTGCCCAACACTGGATCAAATGACAAGAGAATGAATGGTGTTAAGGGACGATACCACCCAGGAGGATCAACTTTTGCCCTTAGCTTTAAATGAATTAAGTTAATAGTACAGACCAGGGGCGGCAACTTTTTGCAGCGGTGGCCGAGTCGTCATGAAGCCGACACAAAGGGGCCGGACAACAAGTAGTGAAAGAGGGGGGGGGGAGAGAAGAAAAGCCAAAAAGGAAGTGAAGACGTCCTCTGCCCAGGTAGCTGGACAATGCCAACTGGAAATGCTCCTTGTTCTTGTCTAATCCCATTTGAGGTCAACACTGCTATGTGGTCCTTGAATGTATGTGAAAAAGCACCAGGGGGGTGGGGAGGGGGTGCTTTTTTGGATGTCATGTTGGGGGTCGCACAAAACTGTTTCGCGGGTTTTGACCCTTGGTGTAGACTGCTAGTCATGGTAAAAGGCGTAGAAAAAAGTTACAGCTCTGTACATTAATTGTGAAGGAAATTATAATAGTTCCTATTAGAAGTACACCACAATTGTTTGGTTAATCTGTCGTTAGAAATCTAATCCAATGCCTAGAAGCGTTCTTCACTAGATGCAAAGCAGAGTGCCTAAAGAGTGTGCCTGTGGAAAAAAATTTGTAAAAAATAATTTACTTCTCTAAAAGTCTTGGCTTGCTAAATCAAGCAAGTGTATATTTACAGGGTAGAAAACAAACTTCACAGGTACATGTATTATAAAATTTTAGTAAAAAAAAAGAAAAGATTGAGCCTTTTTTTTCTATTTTAAAACAATAGATTGATTAAAATGAAATTGATATTGAAAATATGGAATGACGAAAATTATGTTCGAAGTGTCTAGATGTCTGTCATTTATATTGTTGTATAGCACCAAGATGCAGAAAATAATTAATAGCAAGTTAACTATGCGGCAGAGGCAAATAAAACTTGGTGGATATCTTATTCAGATGTCGGGGGACCTAAATGTAACATTCTTCAATATCATTGTTCTTTTACAAAAAAAAGAACACTAGATGGTTAAACTAAATGCAGTGGGCACCCCCACTCTTGTTGCCTTTAATAACTGCATGGTGGCAAGACGCTCGGTTGTTGAAGTGCCCACTACAGTGATAGTTCCAGTTCATGCACACAAGGGGTCTTTAACATGATTTATACATAGTGAACAACAGAACTCACTTGTCGCTCATAGACTCTTGCACGCCAATTGCGTAGATGTCAGGGACATGTTCAATTGTCTCGGGAAGCATCAGGTCATCCAGGTTTGGTGGTGGAGCCTAGATTGGAATGAACATATTTCCAGAATCGAAGTGGGGCTTCTACGCTGTTGCGATTAGAGAGCTCTGTATAAAAAGGGAAATCACCAATCCATTCATGTTCCAGGTTGCAACAAAGACGTGGACCTTTCTGTCGGGAAAGTAGCGGCTCAGCTCCTCTTCTCCAAGAAGGGAGCCTTTTCCACTCACATTCCCAACAAGATAACTCCTGTGCAAAAGATTTAAAAAAAAAGAAGGAACACTTGCCACATTGGTTACGAAATGAAATCAATATGATAAAACATACGAAGAGTTTCTCTTGTACGCTGCATAGAAGCAAAAAGTAATAAGCATCATATGGCCAGGCTGCAAGCTATGCAACAATAAAACCACCCCCTGCAACATTTTTTCCAGTAAGCTGCGCCCAACTGACATACGAGCACTTCATGTTTATCAAAATGAAAGAAAAATGAATGAAGGAAAAGATGGTAGCAGCTAGCAAAAACTATCCATACCATCATGCTCAAATAAAATGTCTCATAAAAACAAAATATTAGGAGACACTGCTGCATTTTATAGACAGGTGTTGCTGCCCGAATTAAAATCGGGTCTTTCAGTTGTCAGCATTTATTTCCTTCAAATCTGATGGTGCATTGGCAAGTACAAAGTTTTAGTTCCGTAATGAGGAACTAAAACTGTGAAATTGGAAGAAGAGGGAGGCATAATCAATGACGGAGTAGAAACAGTGCAATCCACTTACAATGATTACGAGAAAAGCCGAAATTTTAATCGTTATAACCGATTATCATTGAATCTGGACTAAAAACTGGTCGTTTCTAGTCTAGAAACTATGGAAACTCATCGTTATAAGCAATACACCGTTATATGTGGTATCGTTATAAGTGGATTGCACAGTATCTGAAGCGCACGACTAATACTCAGAGTCACTCAGTAAATATGAAAAACTTTGAACAAGCATCATAACTACGAAACAATGTAAACATAAACAGTATTTACATTATAAATTTAGTTTTATATAAAAAAAAGAAAAACTCCAAGAGCTTGGGGCAATTAGTTTCCGAAATCTCAGAGTCAGTATCATGGCAGATGTCTAGAGCACACGAAAAGCAGGCTGTATATACCTCAGACGTGCATCTTTGGTGGTTATCTTGGGCAAAATGCTTGGCTTGTCAACGGGCTGGTCGAAGCTGTCCTGAAACTGTGACACCCCCGTGACAGTCCACGAGTGCTGCAACCTCTTCGATTCTGTGGCACGCCTCGCCGCCTCCGATGGTGACCCCGTCGTCGCCAACGGCGGCAGATGGTGGGGTCTCCCCGCGTCAAAGCCACCAACGCCGTCGTGCGATGACAAGGACTTAAGGCTCCCAGTGCTCATGCAACTCGTCTGCCAAAGGAGTTGCTCTGTCGCAAACCCAAGAGGTCTATTCAGGCTGCTCGATGACGGACACTTGACGAGGCTCGAAAGCCGAGCGAGACGAGACTTGGCCTTCGAAGTCTGTTTCAGAAGGGGATCAGAGGAGCCCAGGTTGTCATCGTCCCAGCCGGGTGAGCTATTTGCCGGATGAAAGTCCTCGTCCTCAGACGAAGAGATGGCATGATTAAGAATGTCTCGCGGTATGGGATGCGTGTCCAGGCTGCCGACAGAGCCTTTGGAGATCTTGCCCGCGCAATCGAATCTGTCTGCCACGAGCCGGAGATCATCGAGTGGTGTTTTGATGACTGGCAAACTTTGGCTCTTTTTCGTGCCTTTGATTCGGTCATGTTTGAAGGCCAGCCTGGACGGCCGTTTGGGCGAGCTTTCAGCCTCCTTTCTGCAGGATCCCTGATGGTCCATGTGATGCTGTGAGATCTAACAAGTTGCTCTCGGAATGTCCTGGGTAAAAATGCAACAAAAGGGAAGGTTAAGCTTTTTGCAGCATGGACATTATGTACAGCAAACCAGTGGTGTAGCTAGGGAGAGAGCTTATGGAGCTTCAGCGCCCCCTCACCCCAAAATCCGGCCGACCCTATGATACGCACGTGCATTTTGAACCCCCCCCCCCCCCCCCCTTCACAACCTCTCATAAACATCCCAGCCACCTCAGCGGGCCCCGGCCCCGGCCTCCGCCCCGCCCCGCCGCCCAACCCCCCCCCCCTCCGAAAAAAATTCCCCTTTTTTGCAGCCAGGTATAAGGGAACATCACGATTCGTTCATTCAGTACCCAACAAGCTTCCAATTCGGGCAAGCATCCATATGGTCGTAGCAGCAAAGCTTTTGAAACAAGCTTCTGTTTGTCGAGTTTTATTATGAGGCCTAAATTCATTACACGATCTGCACCCATAAGAGGATACTAGACCATTTAAGCACTGACCTCGGAATATGCAAGTGAAAGGAACACGTAATGTGGGTATCTCGGCATTACCGCACTGCTTTGACCCTTTTAACCGACCTGATAAACTTGATACAAACCTTACGCGCCGTCCAGGATAACGGGGAATTCAAGTGTTTTTGCTGTCGGCAAGGCCACTGTTGAGCACAACAACGGGCACAAGCTACCTCAAAAAACCAAACCGAATCCTCACCATCAGTCAACGCTCCAAAACACACAAGCGTGATACGTGTATCGATGGAGCTGTGCGGTAGTGTGCGTAGTTCAAGGTTAACAAAAAAAAAAAAAAACTTCGCATGCCTCGCATAATACCTAAAAATGCAGCAGTTTATTATAACTTTACTGCTTATAAATTCTAAATGGAGTATACTTTTGTCGGTTAGTATTTAGATTTATAGACAACACACTGATTAGGTGACGCCACTCAATGTCCAATAAAACGAATCTGTACTTGCTTTATATATCCACTTATTTTGAACGGAAACGGGTGATAGAGAACCGTGGATAGAGAACTCATGTTTCGTTTCCGGTCCCTGTGTTGGACGTTGGTCGGATGCGAGAATGAGTTATCGGCCGAACCAAGGTTTATATCGCACGTTAGATTTGGTAACACCCGCCACAAGAGTATGGGGTATTCTGACCGCGATAGGTAAGCCAGCTCACAACATTCAGTGCTATCGATCGGCGAAAGAAAAACAAAAGCGTGCGCAGTTCGTTCGCGCGGACGTGCACCCAGGTGAAATGCGCGTCTGCGGAGACATGTGAGCCGAATGTTTACGTTCTTCGAGATTGCGTAACAGGACTTTTCCGTCTATCGTTTTTGACCCTTTTTCTTCGCGCTGATTGTGCGCTAACGATGTCAACAAATCGTAAACGCACGGGCTTACACTGGGAGGTTCGCACGTGTCGCCGCTCGACAGCCTCGTGTTTTTTTCCGAGGTCGTACTACACATGTTCTAGCCGTAGTGTATCCTCTCCGACCTTCAAACGACGTAATATTGGAACGTTTCTAGGAATATCGCCGCATGCGCGATTGCTCTAACTGTTAGCAAAGGTGCGAAGTCATTTCTTCCGACGCGGCATTGCAGAGTCGTTGACGTAGGAGACAGTACTCGCACGAACCAGTTCCATTAGTAATTGAGCCTTTCTCGGAATTGAGTTCTCCGCGGACGTCTGTACTTGACATGGACTCGTATGTCCGCTAATTACCTTTTTGCGTCGTCCTCGCCCCCTCCATTCATTTCCTCCTTTCTCGTTCCAGTGTATTGGGGAATTGGCGCTGATCTCGCCTTTCACGGCTTCGATCTCGGCATCTACATTTTGTGAGTTTCGGGTGACGAAACCGTCGATCGCATTACTTCTGGCATGCCGTCCGAGATGCTCTAAACCGGAGACAGCGCGTGGTTATACTGTCTGTCATTTTATTGCAGAATATCCGCCGTTCTCATCACGCTCTTAGAAACGGCCTTTGCTGTCGATCTGTTTCTCGAAGTGTGCGTAAGGTAAGGCGCGTCCCTTCGGTATCCAATTGAGACTCATTCACACATTTGTATTTGAGCGTGATCGGCTTCTTTGCCACAGCAGTGCGACCGCTTACAAAGAGAGAGCACTTTGACACGATGGCATCAACAGTCGTATATATGGTACCCGTGGAAGCATTCTTATCTGCGTGTGACTATACTGAAGGTTTTGCAGTATTTGTGAGATATATCATATCGATACATTACGAAAAATTGGTTGCTTATAACATTATCGGAATTATTTAAAGCCCATAGTGAAAGTATGAGTGCAAGAAGTTAGGAAATGTCAAGATAAGTAACACCAGTGTGTTTTATCACGCCCAAATGCTTATGTGCGAACCAGCCTTTCTGGAGCTCATGATGTGCGTTGCTAGACAACTCAAAAAGTGACAATGTCTTTCGTTTTGAAGGGAAGAGAGAGGCTGCTGTTTTCGCCTCTGGAGAGGCATTCGATGGGTCGACTTATGGCGAAAGAGCATCCTGTACACCGGCATGTCCGCCTTGTGTTTCTGGTATCCGTGCAATGTGTGGCTCGCCATCCTCGCAGGTGAGCTCGGTGCGACGCACTTGCATAGCTACTGCCGGGCTCTAATGAAACTACACCCCAATGGCGCATGTGCTCGCATGTCCTATGGAGTCGTACCATTTCCAGTTCTCTGAGGAAGGGAGCTTGCGAAATATGAGTCGAAACTAAAGCTCTTAAAAGCAGAATGAAGAGAAATATGTATGTGTATAGATGATTGCAAGCAGGGCATCTGGCCGCCGCCATGTCTCTGCTCGTGCTGGCAAGTGCGCGTGCAAGCTCATGGTGCCTCATGCACTTGCACGCATGAGGCACCATGCTTGCAATTCGCTTTTAAAATGTGCGTACCATGTGGTACAAGATCTGAAAGTGTTGAGAATAACAAAGTGACGTTGATGGGACGCGGCAAGTTGGGTCTCTCCAAAAAGCAGTCTTGGGATACAAGCTTGACCCACTTTGGTCTTTGTGCTGAGCATGTACTGGTCACATGCATGGTGCACGCTATATTCACGCTGGCTGGAGTGGCTACAACAGAGTCCCTCCTCGGGCGACGGGAGAACACGAGTTCCAGCCATTTGCTGACGCAATGTTCGGCTGCTGCAGCCAAGCGCAGCGTCATTTTTCTTGTTGTCCGTGTGGAAGTTCTCAAGTTAGTTGCATGGGAGTTCTGAAGTTAGCGGCTTGGGGCGCAGCTGTTGAATCTCCTCCCCAGTAGCTTCAAATCTTCCTGGGGCTAACAAGCTTTTCTTGGTAGCTTTCTACTTTTTTTTTTTTCCTCTTAAAATTATTTTGATTATGTTTTGTTAGTTTTGTGCAGTTGCCATAAACATGCTACTTTGTGTTCTTCAATTGTTGCTTTTTTTATTTTTCCCCCAGGTGTTATGACACTAGTATTGTGCGTTTTGTACCTCATCCTAACCTACAAGAACCACCTTGAGGTGAAAGAAGCTCTACTAGCCGACAAGGAAGCTTCATACGACAGGTAAAGTACTTCTCCAACAGTAGTGCAACAGGGTAATCTTCAGGTGGATGAAAAAAAACATCCAGGTGACAATATTTTTTAAAGCAGTGTGAAACCAAATGTTTTCGTGCTCATAGGAAGTGGATATGTTTTTGTGGGTTGTTAGGTAACATATATAAGATGTCCGAAATAACCAGGCTCAAAATAAAATGGGCCGTAAAAATCGGCGCCTGCACGTAGCAAGCTAAACTTTTCGTCAGAGGTTTTATCTTGTAAAATTACAAAGCGTAGCTTCCTTTCTTTAAAAAATAGGGCCAAAACACTGGCTAGGGTCAACGGTGGATGGCAGCGCAGATGAACAAGTCAAATGGCAGGGCGCATTTGACGCGCATATTGATAGATGGCATCAAACCCAGCGTCTGAAGGTGTAGCTGACCAGTGAAAGAAAGCAGGTGACACGCAAACAAAATCCGTCGACGCAACAAGACTGCCATCGCTCTGCAACCGCCTTTTCTTTTATTCTTTTTTTTTTTAAGTTTTGCTTTCATTGTTTGCATTTTTTCTTTTTTTACATCACAAAAAATAGTATGTTCATTTTAATAGACTACAGTCATCGCGACCAGTCTCGATAAGGAGATAGCACCATCTATCAATACGTGCACCAGTCGCGCCCCACCACTCGACGACTTTGAGTCCGCCGTCGACCCTGGCAAGTTTTTTGGCCCTATTTCTTACAGAAAGCAAGCTACGCTTCGTAATGTTACAAGATTAACTCAACCTGTGATGTACAGCTTTGACGAAAAGTTTAGATTACTACATGCAGGCGCCAATTTTTAAGGCCCATTTTAGATCGAGCCTGGTTATTTCGGACACCCTATACTACAACAGCATGTGTGAACGCAGCTGCAAATTAGGCCCAAAAAAGAAGCGCTAGACAAAATATCACCTCAAAAAGTTACACATAGTAAAACTAAAACAAGAAAATAAAAGCACCAAAGGTGAAGCTAAGTATTCAGAAAGTCTTCTTGAGAAACATGGTTTACTTGACATTTGGTCAACTTTGCTTTTTTGGGTAAGAAAGAAGAATAAGAAACATTTATGCTAATGAAGCATGAAATCTGTACAAAGTTCTGTGCAACATCACTGCTAAGATACTTGCATTACATTCTCTGTTGACTCTGCTTTTGCAAGAAATATGTGGGAAAGGGGCAGTTTTTTTTAGTTTTTTTTTTAACCTAATTTGTTTTAAGTGAAGTTTGAGCTGTCTTTATATGTGTATTTTTTTATGGCAAATTGTTTTTGAAATTTCGGATTCTTTTTTTTTTTTTTTATCCTTGTAACTATACTGGCACTGAGCTTACAGAAATATGTTGACGTACCGCTTGTCGGCACTCCAACTCCATTTAGAATCTTTTGCCTCTATAAAAGCTCCATAACTCGAGATGCCATCTGCCTCGAAGACTGAGCACTGTATATGCTAAGCACATCCAGTGCTCGGTTCATTGCTAAATTTTGTTCTTGGTAGATTCAGATTCACGGGAGAAAAGATCTGGGATGGGCAAGCGAGCTGCCCTTATCTTGGATAGTGAAGCGAGTTGTTGAGCTCTTTTTACATTTCTACAATCTCTTTTTTTCTGCTTTTGTATGCTCAAGCTGTAGTCCTTTTTACCCAGGTTTGAAGACTTTCAAGAAGAAGTCGACGTCGACGACACTCTCCCAGAACCGGACGTAGGCACGGTGGGTGACCAGGACCGCATCTTGCAAGTGTGATCACCATTTGGGTGGCAGCAGGCAGCACTAGGACAGTCGTAAACAAAATGTGCCTAAGCAAGGATGGGCCCCCCCGTCAAGACAGCATCCCACGTCCAGACATGTCGTGGCAGAGACCCGAGGAAAGCGGCTTCTCTCCTGCCGAGAGAGCAGGGACACCACACCGTCTTTTATCGCACTCAAAGAGTTTCAACTGCAGTTGTGCGTGGGCTGGAATCTCCTGTGCTCTGACCTCGCTGAGAACAGCCTCCAGCGGTATTAGCGCTGCATAAAAGCGTGCCGCTGTACTTTTGTAGAGTAGCGGTCTCTCATCTTAAGGTCGTGCAGCTGTTGCTGGCACTGTATTTAGAGCCCACGTCTCTTGCCTAGATTGTTTTTTTCGGTTGTTCCTTTGGTAGAGAATTACGAGCACTTTGGGAGTTTGCACTGCCTCTTGTGGATTTATTTCTCTTTTTTTTTTTTTAGACTGAATTTGAGGATAGTTTGCATACATGGTTCATGGTGCAGTTTGAAGTATTATAATTTTTGCAAGTAATTAACCTGCCAAGTTTTTTTTTTATTGTTGTTTACACGTTTTGTGATACAACAGTTAAGGTTATTTCTTTTTTGTTCAGTAGCCTAGCTACCCTTTATGTACTTAGATGGTTGATACAGAAATAATGAGGCTCTAAAAAAAGTTTTCAATGTTGAAGGTGAAGCGTATATATCACAAAACGTTACTGTCATGTCATTTGGATGATTCCGACCGTACGCTGTGCAGAGTATAAAATGCAGAGCTCAAAGAACGAAGCTGCGGTCTTGAAAAGTTGCATCATGTGCAACAAGTCCAAAAGAAGATATGTGTGATAGTTGTAAGTCTAGTAGTAATTTGAAGGAACCTGTCGTTCCAATTTACTGTTGCGAACAATGTAGTGATATGTGATCATTTGATAGTTAAAAAAACATTTTCTTGGACCTTCTCCATGTGAAGCAATCTTATTATCAATGTTTAGGTTGACGACAGAATACTAGACACGCAATGTGATAGCAAGAATGTAGAGCCTGGTGGCCAACCTGTTTATTTGTTGTGAATCGGGTTATTGGAGTAGAGTGTTATCTCACAAGCTGATACACTTGGGTGTGGTGGGTTATAAAGATTAGCGCCGGATGTACAGGCTGTATTCTTTTTATTTATCAAATGTTTCAAGTGATGGCCTTTTCGGTGGGTGATTTTAATGAACTGGGCTAGATCTGTGTGTGCTTTGAAGATTATAGGCTTCCCTGCAATAGGGCTTCCCTCTTCTTCGTGCATGGTGTGTAATGTTAACTGCACTAAGTCCAAAAAATTAATCTCGTATTGGGGCTGTGAGAACTGACAGTCTCGTTCATATATTTTGTAGCTTTTAGGCATCTGCATTTAACTCTCGCATACATGCTGGCGTGAAACTCCAATTTCTCATCCCATTTGGGTATTTGAAATATGGGCCTTGTAACAAGGTTTCAGCTTTTTATACAGAGCCAGTCAGTCTTTCTTTGTTGTATTCTATGGCTCTCAAGGCAGCTTTCAGGGTTTTTACAAGTGTGCTATTCTTGCTTTTTCTGCTCCCGGTGAATGAATGTGCCTTTAAGAGTGTTAAAATTGGCAGCTGTACCAAAAATATGAGTGGATTCATGTCATCAGAGCTGTTGCATATTGACACATGTTTTAGAGGGAAGAGAGTAGGTAGTGGTTTGAGCCCCTTTTGGGTTTGCACACTAGTAGACGAAATGTTCCTGACAAAGGTTATCATAGGGTCCGTCCTGATTGTACTTAGATCTGTACATAAGGTGTGTGCTACGTGTGCGGGGAAAAAAAATCTCATATATTCAAGTATATGCTATTATCTCAGTCTCTCCTTTTTCTTTTCTTGTAACTGCCTAGAAACAACTTGCTCCTCAGCTATTGCCAAGATGGTTCTCATTGTGCTAGTTCATCTTCAACATATTTCTATATGTATAACTTCATATTAGATCTGCACTAAACAGGACTTGAGACCTGTATTGATAATCTTTTTTTTATGTACAGCAAACTTTTTATGTTTGACTTATCTTCAAACTTGTGAATCTGATTGACATTCTTGGAAGCAATTCAGTTTATTGTTGCCATAGCCTTTCTGACCAAACTCCTCTATTTGTCGGATCGTCAGTTTCGGCCATTTGCCAGCTTCGGTGAAGGCCGTTGTGGCTATAAAATCTCAATAACAGTGCTAGCTAGCTTTACTTTTTGTTTAGCTTTTCCTGTCAGAAAGCATTTTTTAAAGGAAAGCATTTCTTGCTCCATAGAGTCTTTATTTTTTTATTTCAATTTTCAATGGCTTTAGGACATGAGCATGGCAGTGCAAAACAGAAAAGATGTAACTGTAAGGTCAGATTCTTGAACTGGTATGTGAGAGCGATGGAGACAAGATGACCGCAGTTACAGCGTGCATTGTTTATAATGGACGAGTGGTCCAGTCTTAAGACCACCATGGGCGAGTCAGTACCAGTACCTCCAGGATTCACGTCCGGAATAATTTCTAATGGTATTGCCGAATATGGTTCCCATTTATGGTTAGTTCCATTGCTATGAGCTGTGTAAGGAGTTCTATTAAACTCCCAGCACAGGACAGTGACACCTGTGCAGAGATGGGTGGACCACCCAATAGGCAAAATAGACAACTGTCTATACTCTGCGACAACTTTTCTTGGCAATGCAGTGGAAGGTAGAGGCCCGCATCCCCTCTCCCATTTTGAGTGTGCGCGGGCTCTCCTCCTCTCCCCGGAAATGGGGGAGGAGGAGAGCCTGCGTACACTCAAAATGGGAGAGGGGACGCGGGCCTCTACCTTTCACTGCATTGCCAAGAAAAGTTGTCGCAGAGTATAGGGCAGCAGGGAAGGGGAAAGGCACTTTGGTTCTTCCAACACCAGCTGTCATTATGTATTGTGAACACGTGCATTGGCGTAGAGATTTCGGTACCCGTTGTATCGTGCTATCCTGATGGAGCAGTCCCATCCCTCCGGCTCTCTTTATAACTACAGTTGGGGATGTCAGAAATAAATTGAGAACCAGGATTGAGTGGCACCAGGGAAACTCCCCAAGGCTGCATAATGCTAAGGCTGCCTCTGAGAATACTGGGCAGAAAAAGGCTACTACATGGCAGAAGCAAAGCGTGTTCTTGCTCGATTGTGCTCGCGTCTAAAAAAGCTTTTAATTTTTTAGAATTTCTTTTTAAAGTATATTTACAATAACTTTATTGTTCCATTACCAAGAAGCAGTGACTGCAATCTCTTGGGTGTGTTCTCAATCCGTAGCACGGCCAGTGTCCTCGGACCTCCGTTAAAGTAAAACACTCCTAGGCGGATTTGAAAATTGCATTATTTTTGGATTCACATCACACCCCAGTTGCTTAGGGAAGAAAGCTGACAAAAATAAGTTCTGTCGGGATGTTATTTGCGACCCCTGTTCACAAAACGGGGGTTGTTGTAAAGCTTAGTAAATTTTGTCGCAAAAACTTACTTGAGCTTTGTACTTCAATAGTCGTGCTCCGTCCAAGTTCCCATCTAAAGGGTGGGCGTGAATCGGGGCGAAAATTGATTCATCCTTTCCATCTGGCATGTGTTTGTTCGTTGTTGACATGCCAGACTTCCAAAACTCCTATCGAGTCCACCGTTTTGTGCTGTTACTACAATTCATTAAAGCTACTATGCAACATAGGCCACCAGCCGCATAATGTTACCACATCTGCCCGACAAGCACTTCAAATGTTTTTGTCAAAATTTAATAAGCTGTGGTCGACTACAGATAGCAGATGCAAATTGCCACTTGCCATTCTCTCTTGACTTAAGTGAAAACTCCTAGCAAAGGCCTGTGCTTTGGCAGTTTATTGCACAAGCACTCATGTCGTAGTCAAACGAGTATTCATAGTCTTTGCTCTGTTGTAAAATGGCTATTAAGTAAAATTGTGATCTAGTTTATTATGCTTAACCTTGGAGCTCTGTTTATGTGTGGGAAAACTTGCAGCTTATGTTTGTGTTCTCTTTGTGGAATTTCATAGCTTTATCCTTACTATGGTTGAAAGATTTTGGAGTAGTGCTTGGTTCAAGTAGTTATATAAATGTATGCTTTGGAAGTTATTTGTAAGCCTAGCTTTTTGGCTGTGGTGCACATAGTAGGGCGCTGCATTTTTTTATGCCACTATAATAAACACTCAGATTTCCTTAACTTTTACTCGGCAAGATGACGACCATCATCTTTCTTGTCCCGCAGTTCTGATCCGTTCTTTGTTTAGTTCTTTTTTTCCCCCCTATATTCAATCTTTTCCCTGTAAGGAGTCATTAAAGTGCCATTGACAAGGTGTTTACGCATGCCTAGATTTTCACAGAAACGCAGCCTATGAGGGCTCTACATTCGAGACAAAATATTTGGAAACTTGAAGCTAAGTATTTTTTTGCACGAAAACCGCCGATTGAGAGCCGGCCGCTCGGTGTCTTTGAGCGTGGTTATTGTATGAAGTCTTTGAAAACTGGAAAAAAATTTAAGATGAAACGCTAAGCATCTAGCGAACAAAGGTGTCGCTACATATGCTCTCCCAAAATGTGACAATGCTGTGATTATTGAAAATATAATAAATAAAGATAGGTTTGTTCTCATCTCATGAAAATCTTTGGAGACAGAACTTCGAAAGGAGCCAATGCTTCGACCGCATTGAATAAGGACTTCGGAAAACCAAATTCATGGCTAAGAATAAACTAAAAAAGTACCCTACAATTTTAGAGCGCAGCTCTTAGGCGCCCATTTCCGGCTGGAGCGGCGTCGCCGTCGCCATCAGCGTAATTGCGCGGTGCATTATGAGAAATGTCCAACAATGCAACGCGTGGGACTTGTGACGTCACGAGGGTCCCCCACGGTGCATTATGAGACATTTCTTATGATGCAATGCGCAGGGAGGAGTAGGATTAGGAAGAGGGGAAGGGGAGGAAGAGGAAGGACAGGTATACCCTACTCTCAGTACCCTTCCCTCCTCCTCAAGAGCTGCGTTCTTAATTCGGCATTACAGGGGGTTGGAAACATCTTTTTTCTTTCCTTTTTAATGAATTTTGAAAGTGCAGTATGTTGGCTGTAGATTTAGTCACTATACTCATACCTGTGTTGTATAACTAAAAGTAAAATCAATGTCTAAGAGCTTGAGCCGAGCACAGCTTTGTTCTAGGATGCACTGCAGCAAAATTGAGAAACCTGAACTCATAACTTTACGAGTTGCTCCTACTGCGCAAGAGTTTCTGCAACCAAAGTGTGCCCTTGAGCAAGGTGTTTGCGCTCGTAACCTTAGCTGCAGTGCACCTTGAAGTGCAGCTGAGTATAGCAAAGACCAAAGGAGGCATGTGGGCTGTAGTTTAGCGTTCCAATGACCCCGAACTAGCTGTTGCTGCTCTTACGTTGCCTCACCTATAGTAGTTGCCCGTAGAGTGCAAAAAAACTAGCAAGCACATGTGGTTTTTGTTTTTTGGTCATTGAATGTGTTTATACGAATCTGATTGTCGTGCATTGAGTCAAGATTTGACAAGAATGATTGGGTAAAAGGAGAGGATTGGGTGCATGGGATTGGCCCTCTCTCGGTTCAATGCGCTTCGGTCACATTCATGTAAATGTAGCCATAGTTCTGAATGTGGAGTGCAATGTTTATGAACATATAATCTAGTTAAACAGTTGCTGGATTGCTTCAAAGCATGTACTGCACTCTTTTACGCTTGCTGCTTGCATCAGTTTCTCATGCTGCAGATGCGTGGCATTGGGCAGTTGCCACTAATTTAAGTTTAAGACTGCAGCATTATGCAGGTTTGGGGTTTTCTATTGGAGAGCACTAAATGCTCCAAGGCACCATCTCGTGTTTTGCCTGGACCTGAGGTGCAATGAGCTGCTGTGACTACTCGTGTGTATGTGCTTCCTTCCTCACTTGCTCGGCTTCAATTGTACATCGGGCATTCGTGTTCGAGTGCCAAATTTAGTTTCCCTTGTTTGCAACTTGAAAACTAGAGGCACGTGGAGATGCCACCGTCTAGATGTCATTTCTTCCCAGGGAAAGCTTCTATCGATGTGCATAGGTAACAAATGAAAAGTGTCGGTTGTTTCTAGGCAGCTAGCATTGGCAGTGCAACACTGCACAGTCCGCCATGTGTTCCACCACAAGATGTCAAAGGTGGGAGGAAAACGGAAAGAATTGTTCTAACTCAAAGGAAAACCATGCATTGTCATAACTCAAGTGCAATGTTGTGGAAGATGCTGGCACGCATTGCTCTACCCGTTTCATTTGCACAAGCACTTGTTCTAATGAAGTCCTAGATGATGTTATGCACTCGTGCCTGCAGCTTTTACGACCATAGTGATTGATCTTGGTAGAACCCTCGAGGCATTCCGGTTGCTATTGGTGTATTGTGATGGAGAGCGACTCATAACGTAAAGCGTTGTCTTGTACTTGTGTGCAGAATTCGTCTTTGGTTTTGTTGCACATATCAGATGACGAGGAGTGGGACTGAGAGACGCAAGACCGCAGATTTCCTTCTCACGGGTCTTTTCATCTACCGTAGGCCTTACATACTGTTTTATAAATTAAAATAAATGGTGCAGTACTTTGGATTGTTGTTGCTAGCAGCACAATACAGAAGAGCATTCTTTCACTTGTTTTAACGTAAATGCAAGCAAAGCAAGCGATACGTGTGCAAACGTCACGTTTTCTGGCATGTCCTCCATGCGCACGTGCTTGGGCAGAAAGAATGTCACTCAAGCCAACATGCTCACATCTGTGCAGCTTCGCTCGCACATCGTATTTTCTGGTCTACGAGTTGCTAAGTCACACCCCACTATGAACGAGTGTTCAGAAAAATTTTGGTGTACAAGCCGCACTTATATATTAGTACGGTTGATGCGGTGAAACTGCATTGAAAAGCCCGCCTATGTCTATGATGATCACAACATAGCAAGCTAGAGCAAGTTTCAATATTGTCATCAATAAATCTAATGATAAAAATATAGCTCCCGCGAAAAATTTCTGCAATTAATGTCCATACTTGTAAAAAAAAATGCATGCAAGTTGCACCGTTGTACAAGACGCAACGACAAAAATTTGGGAAAACTGCGACTTATACACCAGAAAATACGGTATGAATGGCTCTACTTGTTTCATTCAATTTTATTGATGTACATGACAGTATCTTGAGCTAGTCCTTTTGTGTACTTCAGTTTGCTACAATAGCGTGGGTTGTATAAAGTACTTTTTGGCTTCTCTTTGTAGGTGCAACACTGTGACTATATCTTACAATACATTTAAATGATCGCACTTAACGTGAAGGTAATCTAAGCTGGCAGGAAGACCTTGAAATGGAACTTTCTGGGAGTTTCAGAATGGCAGCTCCCAGGAAGTACCACCCCCTTAGTGAAACGTCTGCTGCCATTCTGAGGCTGCCAAGATGTTCCTTTTCAAGAAAAAAAAAGATTAGTGTGATTTCATTCTAGTTGCTAATTTTGCTGGTGCTTTTGTTGTACAATAAAAGTATAAATGGAAAATATTTTTTTGTCAAGGCCTGTTTATGCTGTATGCTTACTTTAAATCTGTGCAAAAAGACAACAGACAAAAAACAGGAACTGACAGGACCAATCGCTGGCTATCAACTGAATGTTTATTAGAAAAACACAAAGCGCATCATTTCTGCTCCGATATAATCAACACTTCCAATCTTCTACGAGAAAACAAACACACTCAACCTCAATAGTGAGGCAGCCTTTTTGGATCCTAGATCCAAAAAGGTTGCCTCACTGTTTAGCAGGGTTCAGCATGATTGAAACATGATAGTCTTTTTTTCTATGTTATATGCCTCACCTATCCCTCTTGATTGTTGACCTTTATGCTTTTAGCAAAATAACAGTGTCACCAAACTTGGGTTCATACAAACAGACCCTACAGTGCAATGTCTGGTATGAGTATGCACATTCTTTTAACAAATTTTTCTGTTCTCGTAATCGAGTGTTAAGGCATCGCCCGGTCTGTACAATGTAAACATGACCACTAGTGAAGGGAACCTCGTACACTACGCCAATGGCACACGGCGCATACTTTTTCCACGTTTTATGGTGCATTCTTTTTCCCCTGGATTTTTTCTTGCCTTCCCACCTTTCAACTTGGAAAAAGTGTGCCGAGTGCCACTGACATAGTTGTAGTGTATGAGGTCCCCTTCAAGTGCGGTTGCGTTTACATCGAACAGACCAGGCGATGCGAGAACACCAAAATTCGCTAAAAGGAAGTGTATGCTCACACCTCGCATTGCACTGCAGGGGCTGCACGTGTGAACCCTTATCTGGTGATATTACCATTTTGTTTAAACATAATGGCCAACTAACAAGAGAGAGTTGAGGCGTATAAAATATGAAAGAAAGGAGTATCATGTGTCAGCTAACCGTCTATGACCTTGCCGGACAGTGAGGCAGCTTTTTAAATCTAGGACCGGGACGTTTGGGGTCGAGAATGTTTTTGTATTCTCGTGGAGGATGGGAGGTGTCGATCACATCGAAGAAGAAGCTATGCGTTTTTCTAATAAACATCCAGTTGCTAGTTGGCGTTTGGTCCTGTCAGTTCCTGCGCTTCGTCCGTTCTCTTGCCGCACCGTTTTACGGTATGCAGCCCCGAAACACTTCCCGTCCGGGTATAACTAGGCTCAAGGTTTTTGCTGCACTTGCGAGATAAAATCTATGCACCGTCTACAAGAAACGGTTGCTCGTAACATTACCAGAATTATTTCTAGCACACGGTGAAAGAATGAAGCATAAAATATATATGCACATCGGAAATGTTCCAGAACTACCTGAGGGATGGCGCCAGTGCTTACTCGTCTTAAGCCGTGCAGTGCACTTTTTATTTTTACTGTCAGATTTTGATCCAGTTTTACTGTGAGCACAATTTCAGGAGCAAATTTAAGACCTATAAGTAGTTTTTCACTCAGTTTCATTGTAACTCCAAGCAAGGCTAAAACCACAAGCGCAAGCATGCCACCTCGGACAACTTGTGCGGCACAAGTGTCTGTGTGTATGGGAGGGGTGTTCGAAGAATCGAGCTCCCTTGTGGCTTCTGCATCGATCACACTTTTGGTGGAACAAAGTATAGGCAGCTGTACCAAGTCAAGAGCTACTAAAAACAAATATATATGGAGCATTTCCTGTGAAACAAGAGCATTTTTCCTTTAGCAACAACAAAACACTTGGCCGCCATGCTAGACTCTTTAGCTGGCAATGTTCATTTTATTCTAAAGGAACTGAAGTATGGAACTGCACAACATTATGTAGACCTCCAAATTTCTTTGAACGTGTGAACTACACTCCAGTAAAAAGATACAGCTTTACTGTATATATTCTGTCCAATACTAATCCAACAAAACCAAGTTTATGGCTGTCAAAAAAAATGAGACGTTTACAATTCCCTGTAATGCCGAATTAGAGCGCACCCCTTGAGGAGGAGAGTGCACGGAGAGGAGGGTATGCCTCTCCTCCTCCCTTGTGACGTCACTCGTGAAAATCGTGATGTCATTATGGGAAACATCCCGTAATGCAACGCACAGTTACGACGACAGCGACGCCGCTCAAGCCGGAAAAAAGCGCCCTAGAGCTGCCCTTTAAAAACAAAAAAAAAAGCACTTCAAAACCTTCAAAGTGACCTGATCTGAGAACATCATGTTGAGAAAAATGCATCAGTTTTAGTGTGTCACACTTTCACTTGAATAGAGCTTCCTTAAGAAAATCTGTTTTCTAATGGAATGTTACATTACACTTTATAAAGTTGCTTAATAAACTAAGCATGCAAAAAATTTTTTTTCTTCCTAAATCTACGTTTTTGTTTTTTTTTAACATTAAAGTTTATAGTGCAAGCTCATTTTTGCATTGCATTAAAATGTAATTACTGAAGAGTAGACTTGAACTGTGAACCCCAAATTTCATGGAAAATGAAAAAACTAATATCAGAAAAATAAAAAAGTGAGCAAGGTTACACGAGAACAACCGTTTTTTACAAATCCACTTCAGCAGCCAACATGAGTGTTCTCAGAGAATTATCCGTTAACCTTTCACTGCTATAAATTAGGCAAGAGCTTTTATTCACGGAAACCAATATGTCAGAGAAACACAGTTAAGTTCGAAGTAAATCTGCATTTCCATTAAGCACGGGCAAGTTCGAAGTAAATCTGCATTTCCATTAAACACGGGTAAATTCGAAGTACATCTGCATTTCCATTAAACTTAACTAACTTTTCTTACAAACAGCTGAAAGTTTACACTGACAAATTTAAACTTTGTCTACGTCCTATTTTAAAAAATTGGAACACTTACTAAGACTGTGGACTATGCATTGCTGGAGTGCAGCGCTTTGGTCATGCGAGGGCTTGCTCGCAAACTGAATTTCTTGCACCTCACAGTCTCAAAATCCTATAATCTTTCATTGACCCGATCAAAAGCAAACAAGTAACTTGTATTTGTTCTTTGCATCTGAAAGGATATGATTAGAGGCACAACCCTTCCATCTCTTTATCAATAGTAAAATTATATTACAAAAAAAACTTCATTAGACTAGACCACAAGCAAAATGCCTTTCCTGTTTAACGTTAACTACGTCCAAGTACGCCGAACAACTTAGCTTGTGCAACATCATTTGCCGTCTTACAATACGTAGGAAATGCAATGTACATTGTCGCGTAGCACGCTTGACTCGACATTTGGTGCGGCTGATCATCAAATCCCCAACCCCTCTAGGACTTCTTCCCACACAGTAAAAAAAAGTTACCTTAAAAAAAAAAAAAGAAAAGAGTCTAAAAAATCTTTTTAAGAAAGAACGATGGAGCATTCCCAGAACAGGAGCGAAGCTAGGGCACATTCTCGGGAACCCTTTCCACGAAGGAATGCAGCAGCTGATTGACAATTTCTCTATCTACATTGCAGCTGGAGAGGCTACAATCTTCCACAACACCCTCGCAGAGGTTGTCCGTTGCCTCGATGATGGCAATGAGCTCACTCACGGTTCCCTCGACACTCCTGTCCACCGGATGCCTCGGAGCCCAGACAGACGCTTGCTTCCTCGGCCCTCTTCTTGCAGACAGACGCATTCTACTCTGTGCCCTCCTCGGTTCCGCCGTTGGCCGCACCTCGAGTAATCCGTCCGGGCTCGCGCCCCCAGCGTTGCCGTTACACGACCTGGAGTGTTTTACGTCGCCTGCACGCACACTCTGGTAATCTAGAGAACAACCGTGGCTGGAGACGACGACAGCCGTAAGCAGGTCCTCGATGCTAGACCTGACTTCCACGTCGATGCTGGCACCATTGTTGCTTGCACATCCGAGGGGCAACTCCACCGTCGCTGCTTCTTCAACAAAGAGGTCTCCGCTCGAAACGATCAGCGTATCCGGCAAGCCAGAGCTCGAGTTCGGTTCAAAAGAGCCGTTGTTGCATCCTGCCTGCGAGCATAACTCACTTTGGCTCAAAGAATGCACGGAGTCAACGGCTGCGCAGGCACCACCGCCCATGTTGTTGTAGCAGGCTGGCCTTTTGTCAATGGCGATTAAAGCATGGTCGGTCCCATTTTGGTACACAGATGCAGGACCTCTCACGCGCGTTTTCCGTTGCGTCAGTCTCGTAAAAGCATCTTGAGGACACTCAAACACTTCTGGGTGGCCTTGATGCTGGAAAAGCGACTGTCGGCAAACTGCCAGCTTGCGCGCTTTCTGGCTTCGCTTCCACTTCTTTGATGCAGTTGGACCGACGGTGAAATCAATGAAGCGCTTGTACTTTCTTACCGATGTGAGGCGTTCTCTTCCATCGGCCCCGTGTTTTGGATCTTCGAAGATTGTCTCCAGGAGCTTGCACTGTGTGGATGCTTTGCCAAAACCGGCCGGTGTAGAGGCCATTGTTGGATCCTCTTCGGCGTCCATAGCGGGCACTGTCTTTAAACAAAAACAACAGAAAAGCGGTTAGAGTTCTGTCGATAGTATGATAAACGAAGAGAGCGAGACATGGGAACAGCCGACGTTCCACCTTTTAATGCATGTGTTCTTTCTTTTACTTTTCCTTCATCTCCCACTAATTTGAAAGTTTTAAGTGTGAAATGACAACCTTTCTGGAAAGACTCGCAGCTTGGAGACGACCCCACAGCGCATACGAGTGATCGTGAAGCGAACCAGCGCTTCTCTGCGGACAGCACCTGCGCTTGGCGCTGGCTTTCAGCAAAAAAACGATGCCTGTCGTTCAGACCTTTTCTGAAGATTTCCCTAAAAGCACGCGGTAGCATATGGTCGAGCGAATATGTGCAACGACTGATTGACACCAGTTTTTACGGTGACGAGAATATTTGCTTAAATTCTATCCCAGAACAATTTCGCGGCTGTGGAACCACAGACATGCCGCTGCTAACAGCAACAATAAAAGCTCCTCAGTTGCTCGGCGCGCATCCTATTGTACAAGTTTCAGAGTCCAAACGTTCCTCGGCTTCGTATGAACGTGCAAGCCAAACAGTGCTAAAATAAAAAAAAGTAAAATTTAAATTCAACGAGAATAAGAAAGGAAGAAATCCGATTGAAGATTTGACAGCTCCCCCGAGACATTTGTTTTGCGGCGACTTTCTCACCTCATCTGACGTAGACTTCGGGTAGAGGTGGACCTCGCGCTGCTCTAGAAATAGAGCTGTTACTTGCCACAATCAAGTTCTTATTTCGGTGCGTTAAATAACAACTCTTGGCGGAAATGTTTAGGTGAATAACGCGCCCAAACACGGACGTCAGAGTAAACAAAAACAGCCCTACCTTTCCGCGCCATTATGACGTAACGCGCACACAGCGTTGCCGGTTCTAGCATGGCGCATAAGCAGAAATGGCCGAAACTAACGAAACTAGGGGTTTTCAACAATTTTCAACTGCGTGAGGGTTACCTGTGACGTATTTATCTTGCACGACTGTTTTTATAAGCCTATTAATCCAAAGTTATCTTAAACCAATACTTCTGACATATGCCCTTTTTTTTTTTTTTTAGCCACGATGAACGATGAAAAACTCTAAAATTAGTTTCGATTTTCGCAAAAAAACTTGCAGACGATTGCAACAAGTGTTTATTGAGACAAGAGATCCAGAGTTATTGCCAGATAACACCATGCTTATTGCACATGACATGATGCCAATGTTAGGTAAAGATACAACCGAAGATATACAGCATTGAGACGGATGCAACTTGCTGGTTGCAACTTCCACCATTCAGAAATAAGAGTGCGGAAGCAGAAACAGAACGCGGCAAAAGTTCCAGTGAAACTTTGTTCTACGCAATATCATAAAAGAATGTTGAACTGTGAGACCATTTATGTTGAACATAGCAATGAAAAGTTGGTTCACAAAAATAATTCATTGCATTCGCACTAATTAAATAATGTGCGCCATAATGTATTTTTCACAAGTTAAAAAAAAAATTAGTAAATTCTTTTATTTTATAAACGAAAAATGTAAAGCCAAAAAACTAAATGCATAAAAAAAATCAATTTGATGCATATATGTCATGCAATAAGACACAAGCACATAAAAGAGAAGGCCATTCATATGAAATGCAGCAGGCACAAATTCTCAAAGCAGCATTTCTTTCTGCTGTGAAATATGAATGAAGCATAAGCACTAGCATAATAACAAATAAAGGATGTACATTACTGTGAATTGCTCACTGCACCTTAACCTAGCAGAGAAAACATGCACACAACAATGTTAGTCTTTCTTAATTAACCGCTTCATAAAATATCACTCTAAATGCAACACTCTATAAATATTAGATCACAGTAAAAACGCACCCCATCCACCACTGTTTTATATCCAAAGCTGTCATACTAAAATATGCTTTTATATACAGACTATTAGGACAGATAAATCAACACGTTTTGGGGGACATCTCACAACCAGTTGGTATACAAAGGTACTAGCAAAATAAAAAAAAATGTAATGCTATAACAGAAACATTACAACCTTAGCTATCAAATAAGACTTGTCTTATTGTCTACGCAAAGGGGAAGCTCTATTGAGTTTGCTCTAGAAACCACCCAGTGAAGCTATTGTAAATTGCAAAGTTTCCTACATTCAAGAGCACATAGACAACTGCCACGAGCGAGGACCATAAACTTAGTACATGAAAATCGCGAAATTGAACAACCACAATTATGTATACTGTGCTGTGCACAATTCACAAAGAAAAAAAAATGTGATAAAAAAGTAAAGGGTTTTCCAGTATGCTGGTAGAATCTTGATATCTTACTGGGGATTCAATGCCCATTGCATATCTTCCTAAAGTCATCTGTTTCAAAACTTGTACAGTGTAAAACTCACTCTGCATCAAACAGTACTGTAGCACAAAACATTTGCATCCATGTTAACACTGGCTTGCATTGTGGTTGAAATAACATGTACATAAAGAACTGCAGAAGCCTTTGAACAAAGGGATTGCAAACAAGAACTAGCGTGCTCATAGGGCATCTGAAAGAAAGAAGTGCTATTGTGACTGCAATCAAAATGTAAAACCATAAAAGCAAAATTATACTTGGCAAGTGATAAAGACTGGGCAAAAGTTCATTCTATAGGTCTTTCACGGAACTTTTCCATACATCAGTCTCTTGCAAAGAAAATTATGCCTTTTCAGTTAATGGTGATAAAACAAAGAAAAACACCAGGGTAAAAAAAGCATGACATGAGGATGCACAACCAAAAGTCAGCTGCACAGAATAAAAATTCAATTTGCAGAACACTCCAAAAACAGACAAATCATAAATGAGATAGAGCATGTGCTTGCAAAAGGACAATATCATTCCAATCAGATTAATTTCATATGCGTACCCATTTGGCAATGTCCTGTCCAACAAAAAATGGCAAACTTGGCAGTCCAGCTAGCCACAATGCAAGCCCAACAGTGCAGTACACAAACTAGCCTATTTGTGAACACCTGTGAATGTATCTTTATCCCCAGAAAAAGAAAAAAAAAAAAAAAACACCCATAACGCATTTCTATGTTTGACAACACCATAAGAGTAAAATTAGTTTTCCTTGCTTCCTTTCGAAGTCTCTGTTAATACTTTTGTTTGTTCGGTCATGGAAGCCCCTTAGCTGGAACAGATCATATAGTGTGTAAGATTCCGGTTGCTGATAACTTTCCACTGACTATCTAAAGGCTGAGATTACTACAGGTGTATTGCTCGGTGTTTGCATCGCATCCACTCAGTTAAATGCTGCTTGCTCGCTTGGGGAAAACGGGAGCTGGAACAGCTCCCCTGTCAGCTGCTCCACAGAACTCCATCACTTCCAAGAACAAAAATCACTCTTCTTTTCCAAATCCTCCACATATTACTAAACGCTGCCATGCACTTTACTTCAGCTAGTGTACCCGAAAATCGAATTGCTCGTTAGTTTCCATGCCGAGCGGCACCTCTAGGGAATGAAGGCGGCTGATTGTATTGGCATGATCAACAATAACGCCCCTTAGCTTTAGTTGCAATTGTCTAAAGACACGCTCGAGTCAAGAGCCTGAAGGAAACTGACGCAAAGCTTAAAAACAAGCCAGCAAGTCAAGCTGCAGTCTATCGTACTCCCTCTAAAAAAGTTAGATCCTCCCCAGGCCAACTTTAAGAGGAGCTCAGACGTTACCTTCGATCCGACAAGGTACAGGCGTATGCCGATGCTCATATGAACAAAGGACACGCCTTGACAATGAAGATGAAACTCGCCACAAAAACCAGAGATACAAAGTCGAGCTTTCCGCAAACACCTGGGCGGAGAGCGTAAGCCGTCACCCGTCGCAGTTCTTCAACGACCCGACAAGATGAGACATGGCGGGGAGGGTCAAAAGCAGAGTTCCGAGAGGCTGCACTTTGTGAGGGGCTTAAAGCGTAGGTGTTCCTCGATGAATTGGCACGGACAGCGCGCCATGGCGCAGTGACGCGGAGGCGCCGGGGGGCAGGGCCCGTCCTCGAATCCGTCGGGGTGCACGGGCATGTTCAGGTCTAGCCGCTTGCGCACAAACTCCTTCACCCAGCGCTGGCTGTAGCGTAGCAGGAGCTTCTCCGCATACTTCTGCAGGGGAGGAACAGAGAACAGAAGGCACCAGAAGTCTGATTCAGTCCAGAACGTTCCTTCTGCACCTGGAGCTAACTACTAAATATCGGACGACCACGAAGCTGTGAATCATCTGGACAAAGACCTCAAATAAGCATTACGCATTATTCCAGAGTATGTCTCCTATGCAACCGAGTCAGACTAGTGTCTAAAAAGAAAGGAAAGCAAGGGACATTGCAATCCTCATTACAAGGCTTCTTTGAGGTCCATACTTTCTTATAATCGCAAACTAAAAAGAAAAGAAAGAATGACAGTCAAGATCTTGGCAAACAAGGGCTCTAAAGGCCAGTGCGCAGATTTCACACTTTAGCTCATCACATTGCATAATTCTGAAACCATCTCAACAAAATGACCAACATTTCACTAGGACTCAGCTTTCTTGTTTTGAAAAGGTCCTGTTAGTCAGTTGACAAAGTGGTTGCTAGATAAAACCTATCTGTACTGTCCTGCGCCCGATTAATTATGAAGCCTCAAGTAAGCGAACTTTCACATTAACGTTTCACCTCGCTTGAACTTTCTAAAGTTATTTCTGATGTATAGGCTGGCCACAATAGGTATTTCCTATGCTGTCAAATGAACCGGAAAAATCAGCGTCTGCCCACAGAAAGCTCGAACTTTCACCGAGTATGTGTTTAGGTGGTAGATTTTTCCATGTAAAATATCAAGGCAATGTTCTCTCCCTGTGAAAAAAATGAGACCAACAAACTTGCCAAAGTCAAAGGCAGAGGTGTTAAAAAATTACCGAGTTAGCGATTAATGTAACTTGTGGCGCCATCTCCCAATAGGCGCAGCTAGTAGGCAACAGAGTGCGCCGTCTGTCGTAGTACCTATCATAAGATGGGGCCACAAGTAAAATTCATTGCCAAAGGCCCAAACACATCAGCGAAGAAACTGACGATGTGCGGCGGTTACCATAGCAGCTGCCACGGACGCTGTAACGTGAACCTGTCCCATGCCGCTACATCGCAGCGTCCGCAGCGGTTGCTATGGGAACCGCCAAGTGGCGGTTGTTTTCATTGTTCATTTGTTTGGGGTTTAACTCTGTCGTCTGCAAATACGGCCGTTGTTGACTTCAGAAAGTTTGCTGGTTTTGTTTCTTACGAGAGAACTACACCCTGAACTTTTATAAAATTATAATGTAAAATCCACCATCTAAACGAACATCCTATGAAAGTTTAAACTCTCTATGAACAAGTGCCAATATTTCTGGATAGTTTTACGGCACAGGAAATGCCGTAGCCACCCTATATTTGTAGAAGTGCCACTTTTGCATGCACACATTTGGAAGCATGCATATTGGGGGGAGGGGAAGCCACTACCACAAACCCCCAAGAGCTAAATCATGATTGCTCAAACAACTATACTATACAGGGTGTTTGCTTTTAATTAGAACAATGTTTTTTTTTTAAGTCGCAAAAGGTACATTATTGGGGTCTGTTCAGCTGAGTTATATGGCCAGGGAAACATAATTTAGGGGGCTAATCATCAAGATAAGTAAAAAATTAACTAAAACGTGATAATAAGCTTCCTAATTAGTAAAAATAAGCATATGGTTTCAATTGGAAACTTGCTGAGCATCAACTAAAACCGCTAAATCAGTTAATTTTAGGAAGATTTTTAGCCTGTAGTAAGCACAGGGGCACATTTAGTGTGCTCAAGCTTACCACATGCTTCAAATCTTTCTCAAATTGACTGATTTAGTGGTTTCGGATGACATTCAGCATGTCTCTAATAAGAACCATATGCTATTTTCACTAATTAAAAAGTTAATGAACAAATCTAACTTGTCATGATGATTAGCTCCCTATGTTATGTCCCCCTGCCTATACAACTCATCTGTAGACCACATCAGTGTACCTTTCACGGCAAACACCCAGTATAGCGCATCTCCTAGCATATTACCTGCATCAAAATTTCACTACATTCAAAGGCAAAGTAGGGATCTGGGTTATACACAAATTTCGGGGGAAGTGCGGTTTGATGGCAGTGCACGCGAAGTTGTAGGGACACATCTTCCAAAGTACCTCTTCTTCAGTCTCTCTTCGGACTTTTTTCTTCTCCCTTACTCCACCTTTCTTCGGCTACACTCGGGCTCAACTTTCTGTGGCAATGAAGAGAAAGCTTGGGGGGCGGAGCTAATGGCTCTGTGTTATTGCGCCAAGTAGTTCCAGACTTTTATGGTTTTGGTTTTAGTTTGGGTTTCGATGCGACAGATCACACATTTGCTACAGTTCATCTCTTCGTTGGGGTGTTCAACCGCGATCACCGAGCATGCAGGAATAGTATCAGCGTCTCTTTTCTTACGTTTTGCCCATTTCTAAACACAAGCCAACACTTGGACTAAAGCTTCTAACTGACTTACAAGGTAAATTACACCGTGGCCGACCTCGTCAAATCTTTTCTGTCTCCTGACCGACGCAGATATACAGCGGCCATTTAAGAAGTGCCGTGAATTTCATCGGCGCTGCAGTTTTCAGGTTGTTTATACATAAGCTCTTCTGGTGCTGAAAAATCGTAGCGTGGGTGCGATACCCCGAAATAGGAGCATGCAAACGCTACAGCACGAAGTCAAATTTCATTTGGATCTCATTCAGTAACTAATGGCCCTAAGGGGTGGGCGTTCGTCTAGGTGGCGTACCACAGCTCAGAAACACGTATAGCGAAAGCTCTCGCTGCAGAACCCAGGGATCCTGGACTCAATCCTCACCCCTGCTCACTTATGCCAGACCCCCCCCCCAGCTCGGCTCCCTCCGTCTCACTTGCGCGTGCACGTTGCACACCACTTGCTTGGTTTGTTTTGACAACTTTTGGTTGCCAAACTTTGTGAAAATCAATACGGGACGAACAAAAGGGTGACCTCACAGAAGATATCGTTGATACTATATACCGACGATGCCCGTCGATGCACACAAAGAAAACGCCATGTTTGTTTTGCAGGGAACTAGAAAAGCTACAGCAAACTTAAACCAAGAAAACCCCAGAACTAGAAAAAGAAATACTATAAGCTTGGCACATCCTGACTAATATTAGAGAAACACTGTGAAATCAAATCTAAAAAGAACAATTTTATAATTTTTAATTGAATAACAAGTTACACCCAGCAAGTTATTTTGGTTGAACTTTGTTCAGCTGCGCAGTGAAATGGCATGCTTCGGCTCTGTAGCCCCGGATCGAATGCCAAAGAAAGCTGGCCCCGAAAATAGCCAATCTTGCATTGTTTGTTGGCTGGGCGGCTGAGCCGAGCCATCGAGTGCCGATACGCCGCCGACAGTCGTCGTATCCCATCAGATCACATCAATCTTGACACCTCGTTCAATCCCTGTCTGTTCATCACGAGCTGGGCTCGGCGGCAGTCATCGGAAGCCGAACGGCAGGCCAGAACTACGACATTAAGGAGTCCTGCGCGCAAGAATGGAGGAAGGAAAGTCTTCAAACTGCAAGCCGTCACCATAGACCATTCCAAGGTTCGAAGACTGGTGCATACCCAGAGCTTAGAAAAGTGCTCGCAAAGTCTGGACATTGCTTCGAGCAGCTTATGTGGATAATGTGCGAGGGATATCTTTGTGTTGTTTTCTTTAGAGAAGTAAGTTGGGGGTGGGGTTTATATGCAGGGGCGGGTAATATGCACAAAATATGGTACGTGCTCCAGTAGTCAGAAATGTGCATCCTGCTATGCTGCAAACATTAACTTTCGAGTTAATGATGCAGCGATACTAGACACACGAAATACATGCAGACAGGTCACTTGCCTCTCGCTGCGAGATGCGAGTTGTAGAGCTGCCGCCAGTGATTATGATGTCTGACGTGTCAATGTCCATCCGCGCTCTGTCCACTGGGTACAGGGCCGCTCCGTTCCTTGCCTGGAAATGAGCAGTCTATGAGAATACAAGGCCATGGAAAGTGTGTTAAAGGGGCATGGGAGCACTTTTAAAAATAGAATTAAACAGAAGGTCAATTGGTTATACAGGAGATATGATAGGCTCAAAGAGGGAAATGTCGCAATCACTCGCTTCTCCCAATGAAGGAGAGTTGTCCAGCGATTCTAATTACAGAGCACAGTATCATCTGCTAGTTGACAGCAGCACTACAACTGTCATGAGCCACTCACCCGTTCAGCATAAATGCAGGGCGGTGCTGCTGTTAACATACAAATGACATTTCGCTCCACGCACTGAATTGCAGTACCGCCCAAACCTGTGCAATCATCACACTTCCTTTTTCTAGCCCGCTATACTGGAAGCACCATGAAGACAGCGGGAGAGTAACGAAGAAGCACATTGTGGGTGATATTGTCACGAATGACGAGGTGGCGAAACAAAGAATAACAGAGGAAACTGAAACGTTTAATGGGGTGAACTTGTGCCCAAAACAAAAAGGAAACAGAAGATAACAACAGAGCGTCGCGGGCGTCGAAGCCGGCGTAACAGCAGGATCGAACATTGGCGCAAGACTGACTGTGGCTAGCCAAGCGGAGCCCCTTTTGTACACGCATGGGCTTCTGGATCAATCGACGTAGAAGGTTCGCGCATAGAACTTTCTAACCTCGAATCAGCAACACGGTTCTCGAATTTACGAGAACATATTGATACAAAGTCAACGAAAATGCGTATCCGCGGCCAGGAATAAAATTTTGACTTCTTGCGTGGAAGGCAAGCACGATAGCTGTTAGGCCACGAGTGCGCTGCCTGGTTGGTCAGCTGCGCGCGTGGCAATATTCCCTTCCTCTATGTGCACATTGCAGGACAGAATGTGCCCTTTGAGAACACCGAGAGCCTGAGAGAGGGAGTAGAAATATTAGGTTATCTTCTCAGCCGACGTTTCAGTTGCGATCTTGGTGACTACCACTGGTTCTTGTGCACTCTATATTTCATAAAAAAATATTCACCTTATGACTGCAGAAAACTAGGTGCATATTTCATGCACCCTAAGCTTAGGGCTTGTGCCTTCCACAATGCTGCACACAAGGCACAAGGGCCTGTGCACATCCAAGATGCTTTCCTGAGCTTAGCACTCAACTGCCATAATGCTGCATGAAGACATGTTCATAAAAAAGGCTCTTAGCTAATGATCAAAAAGAGTAGTGTTCTGGACTACGGCATGCACAGCAGTTACTGAATGGTGATGCAAATTTACGATATCCTAAGTTAGTTTAAATATGTACAGCAACTACAGAAGTGTAACTTACAAGTCATGACTTGGTTTTCTGTGACCAGGACTTGTGCATCACTTTCTAACGACACTACCGTAATATCCTGAACGTACACCCAACCTCGAACTTTGGCCCACCCCCCTGTTATGTCAAAATATCTCTGTCAAAGAAAATCCTGATAAATCGCCCACCCCCCAAAACTAGCAATTCCGAAGAACTGGGGACACCTGGGCAGACCTTTCTTTATAAAAGTCTCCAGATGCACCTATGTATGCACCAAACAAGAAAGATGCACAAGAGCCTGCTCCTTGTGATCAACAAAATGCCCGACTCGGCCCGAAGCCAAAGTATTCGCCAACGCCAATCGCCGGCTCTCCCGCTTCCCCAGCATCGCTCTTTGTCGCTTCTTTAGCCCGCCCGCTCGCTCGCTCGTTGGTTGCACCTGGTTGGTTTTTATATTTTCTTGTTGACTTTTTTTTTACTCCTTCCATTTTTTAATCAACAGATCAGCAAAAGCTAGGAAGCCTAACGAAGGGAACATAGCGGCTTTAGAAACATGCTTTCACGGAACAAGCGTTCGTGCCGTATGCCAATCGGTGTTCATCGTGTGTGTGCAAGCAATGGACTTCACGATAGCAAAACATTTTTTCAAAAAGGCGGGTGGGCGAATCTCAAAAGTCCGCCCACCTGACTTTTTTTTTTTTTTCTAATTATCTTTTGTGAAAAGGTGGGTGTTTGTTCAGGATATTACGGTACAAAACTATGTTTAAGGTGCATGTAAATGCCCGCAGTAAAATTGGGTAGTGATTTTTCCTCACTCTTCAGCAATTATAATTAGTGATGGACCGAATCTGCCGAACTTCAGATTCGGCAAAGTTCGGCAAATGCCGAACTTTTGCAGGAAAGTTCGGCAAAGATTCGGCGAAAATTCGGCAAATGTCTGCGCAGACGCGAGAACGCGAAGGAGCCTTCGACTGCAAATGGACGCCGTGCAGTCGTGCGGTTACCATCGTGCAGTGTAGTACAACCAACGGTTACGGCGCGGTGTGGGGTAGGCAACACGGTAACTGTGCGTTTGTGAGCGAATGTGGTTTTCTTTAATATTTTCTGCCTCAAGATTAGAAGATCGACCAGTAATTTACGCAGTCCACTTCGCAAGTGACAAAGGATGCGGTGCATTCTGAGACATTGGCCGACAATTACATTAAAGCACTCCTCGCAATTATAACAATTCTGTTTTCGGCTCAGGGGTAGTGTGTTCCAAAACAAAATAATATTGCTTTTTCAATTAGCGTTATTTCGCGATTTTCATGTCTCTGCAGAAAACTAAACACGCAACTATAATACATACTCGACGTTACACATCCGACATTTACTCTCCCTATCTTCCAAACGTTTGTGTGTGTATAACACCAGAAACAGGCATTTTAAAGGTTAAA
Source organism: Ixodes scapularis (assembly GCF_016920785.2). Classification (NCBI taxonomy): domain Eukaryota; kingdom Metazoa; phylum Arthropoda; class Arachnida; order Ixodida; family Ixodidae; genus Ixodes; species Ixodes scapularis. Next base: position 80,188,894 of record NW_024609868.1, on the reverse strand, counting down.
AACGAGACGTTGCAAATATGGAACGCACACTTTCATTAAAAGCTGACGTCAAGTGACTCAAATCGATGAACATGCATATTTACAATATTATTATTCTTTCTTCTGGTGAAGGCTCAGTAACCGTTACATTCGTTTTCGCGCACGAAACGGTGACTCCCAGAAAAAGCAAGAACGCAGCGTTATTGCCCTCATTTTAGCAATGCACACACATGCAGGCAGGGGCGGATGCAGCAATTTCCTGAGGGAGGGGTCAGGTGTTAGTCAGCGTACCATATGCTTAGAAACCCCTCCCTCCTTCCTTCGTTTTGTGCCCCAAATTTTACACATGCAGAAATCAAGAGGGGGGTCAGGACATCGGGACCCCCCCTCTAAATCCGCCCCTGCATGCAGGCTTGCGCTGATAGTGCCTCAAAACCGAAACTCTTGTAGCGTGATTCGTGACTGCGCCACGCTCGCTTCTACCCAACCTCGTTGTCACGCCACTTCTGCAAGGAGTCACTAAAATTGCCAGTAAACACACAAAAACGACACCGATAAAATTATCTTGCAGAATATCACCTTATTTTGTAAACATGTTGCATTTAAGGTAAGAAAAAAAGAAACATAAAACCTTTTTTTCGCCAGAAAAAAAACGAAATATTAACGAGTTTGGTAACAATGTATTTTTGCCGAATCTTTAGAAAAGTTCGGCAAAAGTTTGGCTTTGCCGAATCCCAAGATTCGGCACCGAACTTTCGATTCGGCAAAAGTTCGGCCCATCACTAATTATAATGCAAATGAACCATTTTTGGGGCATTTTGCTGTTAGCAATGTGGGGCTATTCTGTTTCAGTCCCCATTCGTAATTGGTATTCACGAGTCAAAAGTCCAAATGCAAACAAACGAGTTTGTATGAGTCGTCGGCATACCGGACTTGGGGCATCACCCGCTGCTCTGGCATCGAGTGCATCTTGACGATCCTGGTTTTCCAGCATCTCGTACAGGTACCTCTGTGAACGGAGGTCAAATCAACACGCTATACCTTAGCTTGCAACCACATAGGGTAAGCGGCACAAAATGTTTTGATCCATTGCAGACAGTGAGTTTCATACTGTTTTTAGTGAAACAATTGGTCTTTAGTACACACACTGCATTAGAAGATAGACAAACATTTAGTACTCACAATGCATGGACTCACGTCGAAGTAGACAAATATCAACTGATTTGGAGTCAAAGAGTAACATTGCAAAGTCAAAGCAACGTCCAACCGTGTTGAAAGCAATTGACCTACAAATAAGCCGACTTATTTGTAGGCAGTAACAAAATCTGCTGCTACATAAAATACCCCTGTTGTACCAGCAGTTAGGTTTACCACAGAAACCTTGCACAATGTTTTATAACAGTTATAACTGGGACTGTTAAAATTAATTATACTCAAAACATTGGACAATTATGACCATGAATGCTTCAGTAAAGGCTTTCACAGTCCTCTGCAGCAAGGGAATAGTGATAAAGGGGGGTATCACCCCCAGACATATTTTATTTCTAGTAAACAATATAAGGAGAAGGGGGAAAAGCCTCTCTTTTTTACTTCTGACCTAAATCCCCAAAACACTTCTGAAAGTAGTGCCCTGCAGGATATAGACCAACACGCGTCTTTGACCTTATGTTTCTGGGTGGCGCTGTTGTCACCACGGCGCCTGCGCAGAAGCTTCTCGTCACGTGAACCTGGTTTCTGCGCTCGCGCAGTGCCCACACCTGGTGTGGGCAAAAGCGGGTTTGTTTGTAAACAGCGTGTCAGTCTATAGTACTCTCCCTTACCTCTAATATTCTTCCGTGAGCTGTCACAATTGCTGTTGCATGCACCACAACTGATCATGCAGCAAGTAAACTCCAAAGTTTTAATCCTCATCTAAAATGACAGTTCAGTGTCCTTCCTGCATGTGCATGTGATCACAAAAACATTGCAGGAAACGAGTAAGGATACATGAACTTTGTGGCACGATATCTTGCCACGGTCGTCGAGGCCCAGGAGGATCTTGTGACGGAAGAACAAACTGTTGATGCTGGCGATGCACCGTTCGAGCATGTGCAGCAGCTGCGCAGAGGCAAGAATATGGATGTTTAAGTCATCAATGCAATGCCACCAACATTTTCACTGCAGAGCCCAGCCCTACATTTAAAAGCAAGGCGACATGGTGAAAACTGAGTCCCAATACTGCCTAAGGAAACATTATGACCAACTTTTACATAATTTACTTTCTGAAAACTTTCATGTTATGCAAATGAACAGGAAAGTTCCAGGTTGCCATCAAACAGCCACACAGAACTACCGTAAAGTACTAGGCATGCCCCCATGTCACAATAAGCATCCATCCGCTACTTTTGAGACATTGGAAAAATAAGCAAAGGACATGTCAAGCACCCACCCCAGACTTCTAGCCCTATTTAGCTAATCAAGATGCCTCTCCACGTCGGCCGCTTTTCCGATCACGCCAGTGCAAAGTGGCGAAACCCGATGCACGTGTGCCGGTGCAAGGCGGTGAAGCTTGGTGCGTATGCGCCAGTGCAAAGCAGCGAAGTTTGCCTTATCATGTGCTCCTTCTGCACTTTTGCACTTTGACCTAACAAGCCTCCATCTCCCAGTTTTTCGAGATTATCTCCAAATTTTATGTTGGTGCTTGCTCACCATTTTACGGTAGAGAGATCCAGAAAGAGGCGGAAGATTGTATTAGTTAGAATGGCACACAAAAACACATGACAATGGTAAGTCGTTTTGTCCTGACATCCACCTTCGACATGTACTTGTCCATCAACTAATTCTCCCAAAAACCACGCACTCTATAGACTGGAAACATTCTCGGAAAAACGGCAAAGTGGAATGCAAAATCCTCGAGATGGCCCACCTTAAACTTGAGCCACATGCAGACGAAGATGCCCATGGCGTTGACCACAAGCCAGACAACACCCCCACCAAAGAGGGCCAGCCCCCGCACCCCGGAGAAGAGGAGGCAGAGGAGGATGAAGAAGCCCAGCAGCACCCAGACGAGCAGCAGGCGCTTGTAGCACACGTTGTACAGCGTGAAGCGCACGTCGTGCACCAGCACTTGCATGGCCGCCACATACTCTTCCACTGTCAGCTGCAATGCCAACGCCACGTCTCACACTCTGGGGGAGAAAAAGTAATGGCGTTGTTTTTATGGTTAGACAGCGTAAACGTGTATCGCGCAGTAGTAATACACAACTGCAAGCCGGCAAGGTGCTCGTCCAGATGGAAACTGGCAGGGGTGGAGACTGAGCCCAGGATTGCTGGGTTCTGCAGAGCGAGCTTTGGTTCCCAGAGTTGCGGTGCGCTAACACACTCTGCCATTGATCCCCCCTGGGGAAGAAGCCGAGGGGCTAGTGTTAAAACACGGAAAGAAACCATCCGTGGTTTCAAGTGAGGCCAACAGTAGAGCCTCGCTCATACATTCTGGGTTGGTACCATTTTCCGGCTGTCATGATCTCAAGCGCCAGTCCCGTTGAACTCCCTAGGGGTATGTGTATCAAGTTCTGGTCTGCATTTGCCTTCCCATTGTTATGTCTAAAAACCGCCACCTGACTGTTGTGCTCAGTTCCCCTGGTTCTGCTAGTTTCATTTCGCATTGCCGATTATGGCATCGTAGAAAAGGAAAGCTTTTTATCAACAGTGCCAGCCATGTCCCTGTCTAAACTTCGAGAGGATGATGCAGCCCCCGTAGCGAGCAATGAGCTAAAGAAAAGTCGCCCCTTTGCCTTATTAGCATGGCAGAGGCAGTGGTAACACAGAATGTGATTTGTTAGTGTGGAGAGGCCGAGTATAAATGTGGAGACTGGATGGCGCGAAGCGTCCCCGTGTTGTGCAAGGTAAGCGCATGAGCACTTTGTGGATGCCTTACATGTGGGTGCCGCCATGTGCAGTTGCAGTGCAAGTGCGACTTTCTCATAGCCTGCTGAAGAGTGAGACGCCCTTGAAAAAAACATGCAGAAAACTGAAGAATTGAAATGCAGCAAAAGAGAACAAGACGCTCACAGCAAAGTGTGCGTCTGCTCTCTTTTTTTTTCTTTCCGACGCCTTCCCGCGCTCTTTCTCTGGGTTAACCTGGAGCGTGCTCATTTCACAGAGCACAATGCCGCTGGCACCACAGTATGTCTGAACACGTGATGTCTGTCCCTTGCCGAGATTTACACTGAGGAACTCATGGAAGAGGCTCGGCTGGCACCGGTGTCAAATAAGTGAGGAGACAAGTGCTGCATCAGCGTTCGGCTGGCAGTTGGCCTGTTGACTTCCGTTGCAGGCACTTACCCAAATATGGTTAGGTGCCAGCCATATAAGACATGCTGCGTTGAAAGTCACGAAGCGAGACTTTGCAAAACAGCTGGATGGCAGCTGCTGTGATAAGGTAAAACCAGTTTCCTACTCTTGAAAAGATCCAATGATTATCTTGTTAACCACGTGCCTTGATGCCATGGCCCTCACTTTGCGCCGCTCATGAAAAGTTTGTCTTCCATTGGTGCATGTGTCGAGCTTCACTGCTTTGCAGTGGCATATTAGGAGGAGCAGCAACCGACACGGGGGAAATTTAGGTTAGCTCAATAAATCCGTGAAGCTTTTTTGTTTGTTTTTTTATTGCAATTACAGCTTAGGCATTACTTTTAAAACCCAGTGCTGAAAAAAAATGCTGAGATATATTTTAATGGATATACACGGTTCTCCACAGCTGAAAAAATCTACATAAAATAAATGGTTTTAGCGGCGAAGCTCGTTAGGGTCTAGCCTTGTCCGTCCGGCGTCCGTGCTCACATAAATTGCCATCTCATCTGTCTTCTTAAAAAAAAAAAAAAAATGCTTGCGCAGTCGACAGGATTCGAACCTGTGTGGGGAGACCCCAATGGATTTCTAGTCCATCGCCTTAACCACTCAGCCACGACTGTGGGATGAGTAGGGGGCTCTGAGATGTGGTAGTAACTCAAGAGCTGGGGATGTCATGGATGAAACGTTGCATGTAGCCGCTCAACGTCTATACAGGAGAGGGCGCTGCGGTCAAATGCATATATAATCGCATTAAACTTTGCACGCATTGGCTCAACGTTTATAGATGAGAGGGCGCTGCGGTCAAATGCTGAAATGCGTATATAACCACATTCCATACCACACATTCTCTTTCTGGCATCAGCACTACCTATAAACAAAATCAGTATCATCAGCACCACCACAGCTTCGCCCCAATCAACATCATTCACCACGTGGAGATGCGGTCATTTTTGTGAGAGCTTCTTCCTGGCTCATCCATAGCCTTCCCAAGCGCATTACATATCGGTTCTAACATTTTTTTTTAGATCATACGTTAGTTTACCACAGCTGTCTAAAAAATGTATCGAAGGGATTTTATTTTGTATATCACCGTCCCACTTTTCTGGCTAAATATCCGCAAAATAAAAATTCAGAAACATCGCCCACGCCCCCTTGATTCCCGTCGGACATAACGTGATGTGCGACGGGAATCGGGGACGGGGACGGGAATCACATTAACTATGCAATCTGCGGTACCAGTATGTATGACAAGTAGGTTCGCAGCGGGTTCCCCCGTTTCTGTCCGCGATCCGCGCGCGCAATATCGGTTCCCATGTCACACAAGTCTAGCCAGTTTCCGCTTGTTTATCGCATCGCAAAACATGAATCTGCTGCGTCCGCAGTCTGCGGTAACCCTTTCCGTGACACAGGAGTTCGCAGCAAATTCCCACGTGCTTATAGCGTTGAGAAACGCGAATGTGCCATGTCCGCAATCTGCAATATCGGTTCCAGTGTCACGTGGTTTGAAGCAGATGCCCCTTGTATTTACCATTAAATTTTTTATAAAATTTTGCTGTCTCATCCCTAAAGATAGCCCACCTCATGTTTTCCACCATTTATCTTTTCATTGTGGATGGGCAACCTTACGGAATTTTATGGTAATTAGCTTGCAATGCAGTCGAGGTACGGTTATTACACCTAAAGACTGCACCTTTACGAGGACTTCATTTCTGCAGATTTTACAAATTTTGTGAATGATCATTTGAAATGTAGGAGCTGCAAACATGTCCAGTCTGCTTGTTTCCGATTAAAAAAGAATCTGGGTTATGACAGTGAAGTGCTATTATTGTGAAACATTCTTTGGCTAGGTGTTTGGCATTTCGTGAAGCCCAGATAAAAGCATGGCCGCGAGGTTCGACACTGATTGGTTGATGGGTTGAAGAGGAGCAGTGAGGTGTGCGATCCTGATTGGTTAATGAGGAGGTCATGTGACCAGAGGGGTAGGCGGAGCTCAATCACCTGTGCACACTGAAGGAGAGTATCTCGAGAGTATGAGGGCTCTGGAAGACCGCCAGGTTTAACAGCCTGATTAGGAACAACTATCAAGTTTAACAGCCTGATATTAGAAACAAATATCAAGTGTACACATGGCACGCGTTAGAACTATCTGATGAAGAGCGCCGTGAACGTAGGCGTCTGGAAACTCACAGTACCGCTAAATGTTTGTGATGCTAGAATGCTTCATATGTGCAACACCATTACCTAGCAATTCGCCATAAATTTTTTTAGAGCAGTAGGTGAGCCTGAGGCATGCACATTTATTTGGGCCCTGCCCAGGACCATAATTTCTTTTCCGTCACAAAACACTGCCTTTTCCCACACCGCCCAGTCAGCTTTATGAGAATGCTCCTTGCTAATGAGCTTCACAAGGCACTGGGCAGGTCGTGTACTTGAAAGGCTTAAAGGGATACTGAACCAAAGATTTTAGTGCCCACAATAAGTGGCGCACATTCTTTCCACGAGCCAGCAGCCACCGGTGTGCGCGAGCACACGCAACGAAAATGACGTCTCCATTCGCACTTAAAGGGCTACTCCACCGATTTTTTCATTGTCTCCGATTTGCTTGAAATTTTGCTAAACTAACCAACAAACATCGCGAAAATAGTATCCCAAATATTAGGTCAAAATATTGATTTTTCGCGAAGTTATTGAATTTACAGTTTTGGTCCTCACCGTGTTTTTCAAGCTCGAAGTCTCTACTGGCAACAGTGAAAAAGTGACGTCAGTGGAAGGCACGGGTTCACTCTTTGGGCTGTAGATTTTGTTTTAAACTGATTCGAAGCAGTTTCATGGTGTCAAATGAATGCTTGGGAAGCTCGCTGCAGTACCCGCGCTCCAGCACGGAGCAAATGATCGGCATATTCTATTTCTTGGCTGCTTGCTCGACTGGCAAGCCTGCCTGCCACTGACGTCACAGCCCTGAAAAGCGCGCGTATATTTGAATGTTGGTTTGCGCGCGATTTTCATTTGCCAATTTCGCAATAACTATTATGAATTTCGCGATTCTATATAGCATACCGGAGAGAGTAAAGGCCGGGGAGTCAGAAAATATAGTTAGTTGAGGTAGCTCAAAAAATCGGTGGAGTACCCCTTTAAGAGGACAGTGAAATGCATGGGCTTGGAGCCAAAGGAGAATAAAGACAGGTTTTTCATCTCCACAAGTGAAAGCTACGTCCTTGTTACACCAATTAATTGCTTACCTTTTACGCCAGACACCACTGTGTAAATGAAAAACTTGTCTTTATTCTCCTTTGGCCCGAAGCCCATACATTTCACTGTCATCTTAACCGCGAATGGCGGTCTCTGACGTCGTTTTGGTCGCGTGTACTCGCGCACACCGGCGGCTGCTGGCTCGTGGAAAGAACGTGCGCCACTTATTATGGACACTAAATTCCTTGGTTCAGTATCCCTTTAAGAGTTACATGCAACAGTTTACTTTTTAAACCAGCTGGCTGCAGGCCCCACTAAGCAGAAGCTTCAGATTGTTTATCATTATATTGAGCAACATGTTGCACAGAAGTACAAAACTAAAGTGTAGGGTCTAACTTGAGAAGGAGACTTCAAAAGTGACCTACCGTGAGGCCTGAAGCCATGAGTTCCTCAGGAACCAACTCGGGTTTGAACTCTGCTTTAGTGATCCAGGCACAACGCTTGTTCGTTGGCAAAGCATTTACAATGACATCTCCGTTGCCTGAAACAAAGAAATCAAGACCAATGAGTCATTCAGAAGTCATTCCTAACACACAAAAAGAAACAGACGTACCAAACAGCAAGATTAAATGGCAAATACCTAGAAACATGGCATTCTCTTTGTTACCACATTACAACAAACTTAGAACATCGTAGGTGTATATACTTAATTTCACCTTATGATGGACTGCTGCGGATGCTACGAGCCATCCCAGCTGATCCAGCGCTAGGGTGACCACCCGTCCCGCGATTTGCGGGACTGTCCCGTATCGAGTGCTGGTGTCCCGCGTCCCGCAATAAATACTAAAATCTTCAAAATGTCTTGCTTATAGGTCGTAAAGTGTCGTAAAATTCATTACATAAATTGTGGTGCTCCCAAACAACGTGGCACGGGAAAACGCGAAAGTCGCTGTTAAGCGTGGGAATCATGATGGTATGCAATTTTCTATTCAGGCACTGCGAGAAGCGACCGTCGTTATTGCAGGAGACGGATGAACATGCGCCCTTGTGCGCATGTTCGTCCATCTTCCCCCATCCCCCATCAAGGGGAGACTTGATGGCAAAATATTGCAAGCGAAAATTGACCGCCTGAAACCAAAACTATTGTACTTATTTGCAAATCACGCTGTGTCATGCGAAGGGGTTGTTTTAGAAAGCTTTTTTATTGCAGGAGACGGCCACACAAGGCAAAAAACCTGCTAATCACAAAGGTTGAAAACAAACAAACACAGGTTATAATTTTTTGTAGGAGCATGTTAGTATAAGAATGTAGGCTGGAAACAATAAGCCAAAACATATTTAATACTCCATATTTCCTTTTGATGCATTGGGGTCTGCTGCAGTCGAGGTTTATGTTTTCAGCTTAGACACCTTTAAAAATATATTTAATAGTCGTGTGCGAATAGTGGATTTTGAGTTCGAAGCGAATTCAAAGCGAATAGTGGTTTTGGCCGAACATTTTTTATTTGAATATCGAATAGTTTTTCCACGCCATTCACTACTATTGCATAATGCTTAGACGACAACCCAGCTAAACCTGCGAAGGCTACTCCACTTGTTCATTTATAAGCTAAGTTTAATCTATCTATATTTATGAACTGTGACCTCAGAAGGTCAGATGTCTTGGGATGACAAGTTAGTGACAGATTTGATATAAAAGGAATCCTATAGAGGCGGCCAACTATAACAATTGAGTGAATTTACAAATCTTGCTATATAAAATATTCTTCCTTTAATCTCGAGTTCAAAAAGAATGAATCGCGCATGATGAACACAGGTTGTGAAAGCATCTCTGCCTAACATAGTGCACTCTTGCACAAAAGTTTAATTTTGAAACTTTTACTACAATGTAGATGATATACAAATTCACAAAGTTTCGATTAATTTTCAAATACAGTCGGCACGGGTGCACCATCCCGCTTTGAATGTATGTTTTTCTTCCAAGCATGCAATTACGATATTGTTTATCGCGGCGGGGGACCCCATTAAGTGCGCTTCTTACCGAGCACCGATGTAATGCAGAGAAGCAACAGCCGGGAGCTCACTATCACGGGCTTGGCTTCTCCGCAGCGCACCGGTGCTTGATAAGAAGCGCACTCAACGGGGCTAACCCGCAGTAATCATCACTTCGAAAAACGCGAATAGTGCAGTTCTTTTCGAAGCGAATATCGAATAGTGTATAATTCGGAACTACTATTCGAAATTCCTAATATTCGCACAACCCTAATATTTAACATTATAACTGAACAAAAATACATCACTGTGCATGAAAATTATTTTAGCCTAAATGCCACATCACACTTTTCAGGTATATAATATGCTTTCGGACAGGTCAGGATTCCGGGGTGTGCGTCTTGATGAATAATTTCCTTAATACATTTTTTTTCAATCGTAACCCCCCCCCCCGTTCAGGGTGTCCCGCATTTTGCCAGCAGGAAGGTGGTCACCTTATCCAGCGCTGTGAATGAATCGCGTCACAATGCACATCACGATTCGCTGCTCCCATCCCAAAGGTCACGTGACAGTGACAAAACACTGTAAAACAGAGTATACTGCCAACTATTTCATCTGTCAATGTAAAAAGGCAGCTCTTCAATGAAGGACCACTGAAGGCTAAAGAAAGCATAACCAGATCTCGATGTAGCGAACAAATCTGGTAATTTAAAATGATGTCGTTGAATGGAAACGGTGAAACCTTATATCTAAATTGCCCTGACAACCACAGAATTCCACAAACGTTAGTGGTTGATGCTTTTCATACTGCATTAGTTAAGCGTGCTGGAGGTCCCATGGCCCACAGTAGTAACAATATTAAAAACTGGCTACATGCTTGGTCATTCTGCCAAACACATTAAGATGCAATAGCTTTACAGGGTGGGTGGTGCTTTCAGTTCGGGTGGTGCATTGGGCAGGATGACCCTTAGTCTTTCAGTGCCTGGGGCAAGTGATGCTCTTAGTTCAGGTGGCACCTAGGGCAGGGTTTTGTATAGAAACAAATTACATTACACCATTCTCTTTTTTTTTTCTTTGTGCCCCAGAACAACTTAACAGTTTTGATGTTGTAGCACAAGATAGAAAATTTAAGATACTATTCATATACTTATGAATAGTATAGTCATAATGGTACTATTCTTCCTTGAAGGGAAAGAAAACATAGATAGTGGTGCCTACAAAAGCAAGCAGGAGCATGCAACTGTATAGAGTTTAGCAGGTCAGCACTCAAGTGATCATGAATTACTTTGTGTAGAAAGGGAGTAACACGAGTTAGTCAACAAGTGGAGAGATTTTGTAAATGACGACTTTTGAGTTTCCACATTAAGCGCCTATTACCAAATTTGTAAGATCTGAGAAAATATGCATGGTACATTTATGTGTAAAATTCATGACCGGACAAGCGCCCATCCCCCATTTTTTCGCGATTATCTCCAAAGTTTGAGTGGGCGCTCGCCCGGTATTTTACGGTAGTTGTAGTCATAAAATGACAGGAGGACAGTCAAGACGGCTTACGTGTGGGAGGCGAAAGCATTATAGTCCCGCGGGAGAAGTGTTTTCAAGTAACGTTTCTACACATATTGAAGTTTACGAAAACGTATAGGATGACATCCTAGAGATTGACGCCAAGTACGGCATCTAGGACGATCTCAATGACGATGTCGAGGACGACGTCAAGGACTGCGTCTAAGATGATGCCAAGGACAATCTCTCGGACGATCTCAAGGACGACGTCAAGAACGGCGTCTAGGACGACGTCAAGGATGACATTTAGAGGACAACAACAAGAACGACTTCTCGGACGACGTCTAGGACGACCTCAAGAACGATGTCTAGGACGACGTCAAGAACGACGCCAAGAGGACACTTAAAGGGTAACTGCAAAGAAAAAAAAGTTTTTTTTAAACAGCCTAATTGGGAAAGCATGTCACAAAACAATTTTTCTGCGAAAAAAAAACACATTTTACAGCAACATTTATATGCTGTACGTATATACGTCTGCTATACGTCACGGAGTGACATGCGACAGCAACTCTTCTCATTGGCTAAAAGATTGCTTGACAGCTTAGACCTTGATTGTTAAACCTTTGTGATAGGTATGTTGCAATTTCCTTTTGAGCGGTATATTTTTTTGTTTAAAGAGTAACCCATGTAATGCAAGTCATCATTCTTTACAAAAGGTTTACAAAACAGGCACTTCTGCTTGGATTCATACCACAACAAATATAAAGCTTTTCTATTCTTTTCATGGCCGCCGAAGCCTCTGCTCCCGCCTGTCTCGCCTACCTCGACTAGTCGTTTCGTCTCGGTGAGTATTTCGTGTTGACCCAGGTGCTTGAGCGAGACTTACTGAAGTAAAGTAATGTGCGTTTAGCAGCTGTTGCAAGTCTTAGTGATAGGACGCGACGGGGGGTTTTGGCTTTTGTAGCGCAGTTTGTTACTTTCGCTTTCCTCTGCTTCATTAGCGTGCTTTTTTTTCTTTTTTTTTTTTTTTGCTTGCGTGTGTTAATGTTCGACTTTTTGGAGATGTCAGCTCCTGTAAAGCGGCATTGTTGCTCTGTAAAGTGCTGCCAGATGAGTGATCGTGACAGTGAGTCTTCCAGCAGCCATGCCGCCCCGAAAGATGAAAAGCTGAATGCTATTTGGCTGGAGGCAATCGGGCGTTCGCGTAGCGACAAACGTGTCTGGATATGATCTCGTAATTTCGCTCCAGAGGCCTTCAAGATTCGCACCGGGTGCACCGACCGTCCACGACTGTGACACAGCTGTCACATAAAAAACCTGGTACAGTCAGGTTATTACGTGACAGCTGTCTGCAGGAGCATTCAAACGTCCGAATTCTGTGTTAGCCGACAGATTTATGTAAAGTTGTTTGAACTAAATGTGTAGTGCACTGGTCCCTTCCTACCTGTAAAGTGTCAACCTCCCACGACGAGTGGTATTCTCTAGAGCCTGCGATGTCCAAAATTTAGTTAACCTGGGGCATAATGTAAAATATATATGGGCGGTTTCATTTGGATTCAGGCAATGAGGTGGAGTCGTATTTTTTATTTTGCTTCAAATTTTTATATTTCGTGGCGCATGTTCCAAAAAGAACAATTCTTATTATTTTAATGTCCTGACATGTTTAGTTTCTGAGAAAAAAAATCTCAAAGAAGTGGGAAAGAACGACGAGGTTTTGATGATTGTCGTGTGTGGCGTTTTTGAATCACTCGAAATTTCAAAGTACCTATTCAAAAGAGAGCGTCTATATTTTTTTATTGTGATATATATGCAAATAGGTAAAATGACATTATAACTACTTTTGCTAATTGCTTGACTCTCGAAAAGAGTCGAGAGTGGTTCTCAGGACCCAAAAGTAAAGCCTAAACAAAGGCCTCAGGTGATTCCATATTTCACAGGTTTCACATAATTTTAAAAAAGTGGCTAACCGCTTCAATGTGCCAATGGTTTCCACTGCACCTTGCAAATTAGCACAACTTTGCCTGTGTGTAAACCAGGCAGATCAGGCAAGAAGTAAAAAGATGTCATGTATGGTTAAACATGTCAACAAGGTTGTAGATTGCGTGGTTGTCCACGCAATCTACAATCGTTGTCATGCGGCCGGGTTTATATAGGGCAATCGGTAGGCTGTGTCAATGAGAGAATGTGTGAACATGCCCTTTTCCTGCGGTCAATGACGGGAGGTCACTTGTATGTACACTGCAGAGACCGCCTGTGTCATCCCGTCTTCGAAGATATCATAATCATTGGCAGGGGGCGTACAAAAGTGCAAAGAGAGGTGCTGGAGGCGCATGCAATAGAAAAAGCTGGCTCAAGGCACTGCGTCAGCCAGCCTTCAGTTTATCTACAGAAAAAAGAGATAGATTTTGTAGATGCCTGGTGAGCGATGTGCCATTGGTTGTTACGGCGTCGGTTGGCTTTGTGGTGCTTTCTTGTTTGAGCCGTTTTAATTAAAACTTCAGTTGATAGTTAGCACTCGTCCTGTGCTCTACCCTCGTTGTCCTTGTCTTTTTTACGCGCTGTTCCCAATTTCTTACGCCCGCTGAAGCAGAATAAGTTCTGGGCTGCATAAACATACTCTCATATTTAAGAAAAAAAAAACAAAAACATAATTGATTACATAACAAATAAAAAGAAGCGAGAAGGTGAAAAGCGGGAGAGAAAAACGCCAAAAATAAAAAGGGCACATGTGCGTGGGGGAATTTTTTTTTCGCGTTGTGGTATTTTTTTTTAATGTCTATGACTACAACTTGCATTGTTTTAGACAACAACAAAAAATAAGACCTTTGGGGTGTCAGTGCCCCTTTAAAGTAGAAGGAAAGGTGGTAAGCTGGGCAAGTTGTTCAGTGTTAGGCATACTAAGAAACAGTGCTCAAAAGGCCGAACAAAGGAAAGGAACAGCCACGACAAATAGATAACAAAGCCGGCTAATTTTCTGGGCTTCGACACCTGTTTATCGTGTATATTCCTTCTATTTGTCCAGCCTTTTGTGTATCGTTGTTCACTATGTTCCTCAGAGAAGCCAGAGACAGAGGTGGTGGTTGGGGGGGGGGGGGTACGCACTGAATCCTGACGAGGAGGTGGTCCTGGTTGCGAGGCGCTCGCTGAGTGGCACGGCCAGGGGCTCCACCCTGCGTGCCGAGGGCAAAGCTACGTGGTTGTTGTTGTCCCCGGGCTGGGCCGACGCCCGGGGCTTGAGCCTGGCTGGGGCGGGGGGGCAGACCGCGCCGGCGGGGGCCGACGGGCTGCCCACCAGGGGGGGCCGCGGGGGAGGCAGGGGGCCCAGGTCCGGACGGGGTTCCGGGGAAGGCACTGCACAGGGCCCACAGGCAGAGGTTAATCCAGGATTGACAATTTAGCAGGAGTGTAGCAAATTTCTGGGAGGGGCTCTGGCAGGGGGTGGGAAGTATTCGCAACTCCAACGCCCTATAGGTGGCGGGGCGGTAGTTCCAAGATGGCGGAAGAGACGGGAGTAGATTCTCCAGGATATCCCGTGTACCTGCTCGCTGACGCTGTTCAGCGCTCTTAAAATGATTTATTTGTCTACAAATGCTAAGTGGTTGGGGAGGGATCATATTACAGGTGACGGAGATGCTGATGCACGTTAGGAACACGAGCAGGCTGCTATTTAGAAGTTGCAGAAACCTCAAATTGCGCAGCTTTGTGGTGAGCGTGCGCGTTTTAGACACCGGTCACGTTACTGTTTGTGGCAGAATATTTTTGAGGGTGATGAAGATATGCTTGCGCTTTGCCTGGCCATTAGTGCTCTAAAAAGAGAGTCGCGAACGGTGACCGTCAAGCTTCGGAGGATCAGCAATACACAGTATTGGTGTCTTCGCGTTACAGCCTCACAACTCGCTCCTCATTGTCTCGGTTTTAGTGTATTGCAACACGTAATCAAGCTGCTCTATGCTTATGGATAGAAAGTTTGTTATCGCAGGCTACCGTTCAGTGTAGCATTACAACCGGAAGCTCGCGCTGCGCCTTTGAAGCACAATTTTCAGTGCGTGCCAGGAGCGTTGCCGTGCTTTTCACTCTAAAAAAAAAAATGTTGTACTTTTTACACCTCTTGTCACATATACGACACTCCAAAACTTCAGTTCGCCGTGCAGCCCACTGACGTCAAACTGACGGCCCCAACTTTTACGAGAGGCTTGATTTAAACAGCTAAAGTACGCATCAAAGAGTACCGAAAAACAAAAACGCAGAGGTTTTGCAGTAAAATTAAAAAAAACCGACTACATTTTTTTAACAGTCATTTACACTTATTTAAGCTATTTTAATAAGTTGCACAACTCGGTTATCAAGCCGCTCGTGAAAGTTGGCGGCGCCAGTTGAACGTCAGTGCGCTGTACGTCCAACTGAAGTTTAGGGGTGTCGTACGCTATGCAAAAGCTGCCTATTAATATAATCGGCGTGTTTAGGGGTTTCATTTATTGCTCTAACAAAAAAAAAATAATTTAAAATACTGTACATTTTTGTACCGTGTTATTTGAAAACATTGCGGTCCCTCTGGCCAAAACTGCGCGTTCTAAGCTCTCGTCACGAACGGCTGGCTAACCCAGACACGCTTGAAATGTTTCGAGCATTTTTTTTTATTTGCTTTGTAATTACCTGAAAGCAAGTACGGGTATTCTGTATTATTAAAGTGCTTGGAATAAATGGTCATGTTCCTTGTAACGGCCTTAAAACGCGAACCCATTCTCGATTTGTATTGGTCGACACATTCCGTTGCGCGACGAGTTTTATCCTACTTATGGCAAAGAATAGACTTTCCGTAGACCGTACTATACACCAACTCATCTCTGTGACGTCACGGTGCGGTGGTGGCACGTCGGTCGCACTTCCGGTCTGGGGCTGTGGGCAGAAGTCCCCATGCCAGACGTGTATTCCTGCGTTGTTTTGAAAGGAACCAGACAAAAACCTGCCTTCTCGTCAAAACGCCGCAACTGGGGCCGTATCAAAAGTGTCGAGAAAGATTTGAAGGTCAGTTTTCAGGTGCTCGATTCGTCCGAGAATCTGGATATGTGCCGTAAAAAGGAAAAAGCAGACGCCTTCGGACAACGATTGCTTGGGCGGGAAGCACTTTGGGTTGAATTACGGATACTTGTGGTCATCAGATTTATTTGTTTTGTTGCAACATGAACGCCAGAGAACCATCAAGTTGTGCGGACCACCTGCGGACTACGTTCAGTGCGTCTTCAAGTTCAAACGGCCGCCTGATCGTTCGAGCTGTCGTCTGCTCTCTCAAACGTTTCTGCTTGTCGTCTGCTCTCTTAGAAGACGCCGGCCCGTATATGTTGGCCCGGTACTTGCGATAGGAAGTAAGTGCAGGCCTCAAAAGACTTACGTTTGAAGGTTGGTAAGCAGGCTCGATGTAAACAGTAAATAAAAGATGTTGATCATTGTTACCAGTGACTGTCACTGACTTGCTATGCCTAATTGACTTGGTCCGATTCTGCTTGCGATTTTCAGTATTGACGTCGATCATCTCAGCTACGGTTCACGCTTTTGCAGCCCGAGCGGCGTCGCGACTGAAAATTGCGAGCGAAATCTCATCATGCGAATCAGGTTTTAGCGTTCATACTGCGGCGTCCACGCGGAATGAATCGCCACATGTCACATTATTCGCACGAAGTTTCGCGGTGTAACGAGCCTCGGTAATTTCGCTGATGCCGCTCAAGTAGTCGGACATCGCCAGGAAGACGTAAAATCAACAATTCGAACGCGAAAAAGAGCAGGGGGACTCACACCGACGCCGATAACATCGCGTTTCAATGGTTTGTCTATGGGCGACGGCGAGCTTTTTGCCCACACCCCCCTCGCGCATGCGCGGCGCCGGTGGCGTCCGCTAGGGGCGCTCCGGTTTGTTTGTAAACATGAGTTGGTGTATAGAGTTCTTCATTATTAGCGGTAGCGTCTTCCGTCACGTTGAGCACAGATCGAGCTGGCGGCCATGCACAAGACCAGAAATCCGCAGCGTATGCGATACACGAAAAGTCCCTGATGAAATTAGACATCCCGGTTCTTCGTGCAAGGCTGTTGCAAGGCGGAGCACAGGAATTCCTTTTTTAACGCGCTCACTTTTCGTTAAAACGGTTTCACGCATGAAGGCCCGCAGTCCCTGCCACCGTTTCTGCGCCACCGCCGCAGCTGCCGTCCCCGCTCCTCTGGTTCTCCGTTCGTTCGCGGGAGGGCGAGCGGCGCGCTGGAGTTGCGAATACTATACACCTTTTTTACATGGGAGCCGCCATCTTCAACTCTGGAACTTCCGGTATGCGTGAAAACCCCCATCGCTTTCTTCTTGCCTCGACAGTAGAACATGTGAACATTTTAATGGCAACCGTTAGTCGTTCTTGTTATGACCCTTCTACACTTTTTTACTTGTTCGGATTTGTAATCTCTTGCTTTTTGTTCGGAACGCATACCGGATAGGGGGACAACGTGGCTGGCTGCAAGGCTAAGCGAAAAAGATGTATAGGCCTGTGTAAGCTGTGTAGAAAATTCCGGAGCGGTGTCAGATTCTGCTGGTGAGGATGAAAGGACCGAAAAAGAGAGGATTAAAATTATAGAGAGAAGGTTAGAAAATTGGTGGAAAAAGTCTAGAGAAGCGGGATAATACACAAAATTGGTGGGTAAGACGATTTAACAAAGGAAGGAATTTAGAGCGAAATTTAAAGGGACGGGGGGGGGGGGGGTGCGATGTAAATGCCTTCTATACTTCGCTTCATCGCATAATGGACTATAGGTGACGCTACGAACCGAAGAAGCCGATCCATTACCCTACAAGCGTCGCACGACCTTCGAATGGCGTGTGGCGATGTGCAGGACATGCCGTCACACGTTACGCTCGCAGTGCTGGATCGGCTGGGATGGCTCGCGGCATCTGCTGCGGTTCATCGTAAGGTGAAACAGAAAATAGGCTAGGTGGCACAAGCTACCGCCCGATACAGAGGGTGTAGCCAATGCCGTACATTCATTTGTCGTAGAGGCAGGGGCCCCACCTTTTCTGAGGGGGGCCTCCAGTTTGGCCGGGGAAGGGGGCTCCATCTGCACAGACTGCGAGGGCTCCAGGGTGGCTGCCGCAGAGCCGTCCTCGTCGAACTTGACCCAGGAGCTCTTTTGGGCCTCGGCCTGCGGGGAGGGCTCCCGCGACAGCTTGGGCTCCGGCCCGGACTCCAGGTCTTCCGACATGGCTCCTCTGCAACGGGGCTGGCGTGAGGTGACAGGGGCCCCGCTTCACGGAGAGCGTGATGCAACTCTTAAAGGGATAGTGAACCGAAATTTGGAGCTCACGAAACAAGACTGGAGCGATAGGCCGGATGCTGCAAAATCCAAAAACACCACTCATACATTAATATCTCTAACGGATGGCCGTATTTTTGGAAAAAAAAATGCGCGATTGAACACGGTCGACAAGGCTGACGAGACATGCGACATTACAATTCTCATTCCTTCTCCTCCTCGCTTCGTCCCGTCAAGTTGGAAAACCGAAGCGAGGAGAAGAGACGCGAGGCCGCTTCCCCTCATGTTCAACAGTTCCAGGAGGATCATGACGTCGTAGTCCTCGCTTGATCGCGCCCTTCTTTTCCAAAAAATACGGCCCTCCGTTTGAGATATTGATGTACGAGTGATGTTTTGAAGTTCGTAGCCCCGTTCAACGCTTCTGCGGCCTTATTTTGCAAAATCCCTATTTCTGTCCTGTATCCCTTTAAAGCCTCCAGGTTTCTTTCTCATGCGTCCTCATGGTGGCAGTTTGCCAGAAGTGGGTGTAACTAAAGTAGTAGTAGTAGTAATAATAATAATATCAGTGCGAGGCAACATAAAAATGAAACAAAAAACATAGATGCGCAAATACAACATGTCAACAAAATCATAGCAATTCAAACAGATCGAAGGAAAAAAAAAAACAGAATCCAGGATATTAGTAAATTGACAAATGGACAGAAACAAAGCTGAGCAAATTATACAAGTCTTGTACCCGATGCACTATGGAGAAATGTGAGCAATATCTAGAACAAAAAGTGTTTGGTGACCGTTCATAGCTAACATGTTTGTTAACAAGTTCGGGCAGTCTATCTTGGCAGTTTTAAAACAGAAGGCAAGTTGCACATTTTCTTTTTTACAGCTGCACTTTGTAAATATGCACCAAATGTAGTAACTTCTAATGTGTATTTATAAATTTGCCGACCAAAAAGCGAATTTGACTGCTATAAATATGACGCGGTCAGTGCCTGCGCAGCGCAACTGTATTTGTTTCTTGCTCACGGACAAAGAGAAAAAGAAATAATGGGAGACGGATGGACAGATCGTATCTACAAGCTGTCCAAGTTATTTATTTATTTACTTATTTACAATACCCTCAGGGCCGTGACGCATTAAAGCTAAGGTGCCGTTACGTGCACACTAGTTAAATCTGCTGCGACCTGCTGCGACCAGCCGTTGTGCGGGAGCAGCCAACGGATGGTACGCGAACAGCGATGGCATTGCATCGTTCGTCAACAATGCGTGTTTCGGGGAGAAACTCGCAGCAGTCAACAGCCGCAGATCCCTTGTCTAAGAGTCTGGCGTAAAGTGCTGGGTGCAGAGCTTCGCGTTGGAGCTCAGAGTCCACGTCTTCCGAAGTCTATCCGGCGATTGGCACTGACCCACACTTTGTGCCTCTTCCGGTCTCTTGGGAACTGGTGGAACCGCAGCTACGGGTTGCGCACCGGATCGTTGGTGCAACCCACAGCACTACAAGTTGTGCTCGGCATTGCCCAACGCGAGTCCGGTAAGTCGCTCCATACCCACGACACGCACGTGAGCAAGCAGCACCGCTTTGCTTTCTTCCGCGCAGTCACGGAAGCTACGCTGGAGTTAAATGAACTGCCAGGACACAAATAAAAATAGAATACAGGATTACACGGTGAGCCCCTCTTATGTCGGCAGTATCGCAGACTGCCAAGGGAAACAAAGCGTCCGTGGCGACCGTACGAGAGCATACAACGAACCTACGTCCTTGCCCAGTGTTGCTTCAATAGCTCACCCAATGCCAGCGTTGCTCACCCGCTGTCGGGCCACTAACCCAGCCAGTAGAACATTTTTATTATTGGTTTTAATCGGGAATGCGGCGTCGGTTTGACGTGATATTTTGGGTATGACCGTATTTTCACCTCCTAAAGCGATATCAGCCATTTCTATAGGGTCGACTTTTTGAGTGGAGTTGCCCTTTAAGCCCCATCTGTCAATAAACAAGGGAGCCACAGGCAGATGTCTCACACTTAATTACTGCGTTGCAAGTGAAACAAAGCTGCGTCGGCTGATGAGATCTGTGGCAAACATTTTATATTGCTCCACACCTACCTAGCAAACAAGTTGCACTACATGCCTTGTTGTGGACATGAAATTGGCAAAGATGACATCAGCTTTGAGTGAATAAGAGAAAAAAAGTCACGTAATTTCTTGAACTTTCTAAAAAAAAAAAAAAAAATATTGGCTACCAAATGCATGCTGTTCACACCACCTACACTTATAATGAGCAAGTAGTGTGTGCATGTGGAACAGCAACGTTCATGACAATTCTGAGTGCTTGACCTTGGCTTTTACAATTGCATGAGTGACTTTTTGCAACTTAGTCACATTTCAACTCAAGTAAATGCAACCAATGTTAGGGAGCACTTTAAGTACATTGTACTTAAAGTACTATTTCAGGTTTAGAAAACTTGTAATTTATGTGAAGTACATTCTTGGGGCATGTACTTGTACTTTATTAAAAGTATTTTTTTCTGGTACCTTCCGAGGTAAGTACAGCTCCCGACTTTCATGTACATTCCCAAAATTTGGTCTTGCTAAATTTGTGTCGCAAAATGATGCTTTGTCAACTCTGAAGAAACACTTGGAGGGATATTCTACTGTCACCAGAAATGAGAGCAGACGCCGTATTGCTCTGTTTGTACAGGGGGCAGCTTTCCCGTGGCCTTTCGAACTCTGTCAGCATAAGAGAGGGGGTTAAAGATATTAGGAGAGGACACTCCTCCATGAGAGGGTTGCTTGCGGAAGCTACGGGGCTGACGCCATGCTCTCTCCTAGTATGTTTAACCGCCTTGGGTGCAAAAGGGACTCCAGAATTCAGTGCCATTTCCAGAAATAACTACTCTGTGGCCACTTGACTTTATCCAATATGCGCCGCCATTTAAGAAAATAACCGATGCTCCTCCGATTACCCCTAAAGCAATGCATACCAGTTTAAAAAAATATTGTATAGGGGATGAAAGGACATCATTAAAGATTGTATTAAAAAGTATTTGTACTTTACTTCGAAAGTACATTGTTTTTTTTTATACTTTACTTGAACTACATAACCTCTAATTTAATTTGTACTTTACTTTGAAGTACTTTTCAGATGTACTTTACCAACAGTGAATACTACAGTAACTTAATTAGGTTTTAAAGGCAACTTTAGAGCTCTGTCAACAACATGTGAATCTGGACAAAAATATAAAATATTTTTCCATACTTTTTTTTTATTACATAACTATGTGCATTCATTTACACATTCTAATCCAGACAGGCTATGCCACTGTAATGCAGGCATAGATGTTAGCTGATCAAGGAAATCCATTCTGAGGGCAGCAGAACACATATCAAAGGATTGTTTCTCATAACAGAATTGTCAAACGGGAAGCAAGATGGAGAGGAATGTCAGGCATTATGAAATTTAAGGCTGATAAAACTAGTGTGTGCTAGTTATGAACCATTCCAGTAAGTGCCTTTTATGAACTGCCATCTTTGTCTATCGTTGTGGAATACGTTGCAGTGACTCTTTTAAGCAGAATATCAATGCCCTGGGATTGGTCGGCCGCTCGTCCACACAGGAACCCATCGCTCGTGAGTGGCTGACAAACGCAGTCCATCGTTCGACCATATTCAGCAAGGTTCGGTAGCACCATCTGTCATTCTGCACCAGCAGTAAATTTCAGGAACTTTATCACTTTTTTAATATGTAAATTGGCCGTGCATGAATATAATTTCGGGTTTTTAGGATGCTTAGGGTTCATAGATTGAGTTAGGATCACAAAACGAGGATCTCAAAACGCACTTAGTGCCTTTAAGTTCAAAGCTTATGATTCAGAACTGGCCTCGACACAGGTATAAAGAAAAACAGGACATCATAGACATATGACAGAATGAATGCTTTTAGGGAGCTCTTGTGATGGTTTGTCATCATATGGCTAAACAGCAACGATTGATGCTATGGTGACAAACATTATTGTTTTTTGTGCAAAGCTGTAGATACTTTCCTAGACACCGCTTCATGATTTTCAAAGTTAATGATAATTTACCATTCTGCTCTACATATTTCCATTATCATTTTTCACTTTCCATGTAACATACTTCACCATTTTATCAAATTAGATGGCCTTGCAATACATGGCTTGCATTGACGTCACAGCAGCCGCCATTGCTCAGTACCATGCTCCTGTGACCATACTTTCTGCAGCATACATTTATCACAATCGAATTTGTAAGGATTGCCAAGAAGAACAAATTCGATGGTATGAAATGTATGCTGCAGAAGATACGGGAACAAGAGCATGGTATGGAGCAATGGCGGCTGGTACGGTGCCATATGACGTAGCAAGCAATGTATGTATTGATATCTTATTGTTTTGTTTTAAGGCTATTATTCTGCTATTGTGTTATATTCTACTTTCTGCTATTGTGGTTGTTCCAATGTGGTTGCTTTTGAGGCTAATAAAAATACCATTTGAAATAGTACTCTTGTAACATACACTTGAGAAAACAGTTTTCATGGTCGACATAATGTGTCATCAGAAATATGCCCATTCGTCAGTCGAAAAACTGAAGACGAACGCATACTATGTTTCAAACCGGTGTTTTCCGGCATTCCGCGACGCCCAAAACGTGGTATTGTCGGCCCGAAAAGAGTAGCCAAAGTAAACGCTGGAAGGTCGGGGGGATGACAGCGACCTCGATGACACAAATGGTACCTCCTACGATTAATATGATGATATAACATCCAGGCACAAAAAAAAAAAAAAAAAGGAGACAAATCCCAAAGCGCATATGCTAGCGCGGGAGAAACCATACAGCCGACACGCCACCTTCAAAGCATTAGGGGCAAGTTGTTTTTGGTCCGTCCATCGAGGAAACCATTTCCTGCCACAAGTCTTCTTTTAGTCTACAGCGCGGACGGGTGTGCAGAATGGTGCTATCACGAGTAAAGTTCGACCGGATCAACGAGATTCCAAAAACGACGACAAAAAAAAAAGGGGGGGGGGGGGGGGGGGGGGGGGGGGACAAAACTTGCCTTATCTCTGGCATCAAACAAGAACGCAGCTCCACAACGTGGATGTGGACCACAGCAAACAAGTTTTTTTTTTTGTTTCGCGTATCGTCGTGCTTTTCAGGGACGCAATACCGCGTTTCGAACTCGCATTAAAGTTCACGTAGCTTGTTCCTCATATGCCGTGCTACATGAATATCCCACAGGTGAATCACATTAATGATCTGGTCAAAGATTTTGTTGCTCGACCCTATGACTCTGAGGCGTGACGCTAGGCGTTGTTTATCGGGCATTTGCGATCTCGCAGCATCTCACACAATAACATTGTTGCTCTCGTAACATGAAAATAAAAGAAAAAAAGAGCAAGACACTTTTGATAACAGTATGTTGAATGCACCACGGGTCTTCCTTCTGTTCACGTCGTCTGAAGGGTCCAAACACAAATTGTAAAACTTTTGGGGGTGAGAATAAGGCCTCAGACAATTGGCCTGAGAAATTATACTGCCTTACCTTGTTATGCGCACGAAGTAGAGTCCATTTTTGAAAGGTTACAGGCACGGACACCGCTCAACAACGCCCGAAAGCTCCAAACTCCATAAAACCATAAAACTCCCGAAGATTCACGGTCCTAAAATTCCAACAAGATGCACGAATCCTCCCACTGGATCTTCCAGAAGCCGGACGGCCGAGCTAGGCTAGGCCGAGCAACACGCCGTCACCCACCAGAGTCACCCACCTCCACCAAACAAGAAAATACGTCATTTAGGCGCTTAACAGTTTAAAAAAACATTTCAAGTCAATAAAATTTCATTAAATTGTGTTTATTTATATTTTATTTATTTATAAATATTATTTTGTGTAACGTAGCGGGTTTGGGGTTACAGCTCCGCTAAAGACCGAAAGCAGCCTGGTAACGTTGTGTATTCTGTAATTTCTTTTCCTAGCTCCAATCGGTCCAAGCTACTGCAAGTTTTAGAGGACCTGGGATGTGGGCTGACACGCTATTAATTCTCATAATTTCCATATTTACTGCTCTATTGAGCGAAGGTTCGTGCGATATTTCGTGCTCTGTGCTGTCTCCATTTGGTGGTGTTTTACAAATAAGCCGTACAAAAGCGCTACGCATGCTGGCTGAACGACGGAGACGACGGTGCCAACGTTGGGCAGACATGAAACACTTGCTCCTGTGAGCAACCATTGGTTCTCGCTCCTGATTGTACGGTTTGCTTTGCAGGTTTAACATGGCTCATGGTCTACAGGACAGAAAAATACCAGAAACTGAAGGCGGAGGTCGAAAAGCAGAGCAAAAGACGTACGTATTCCTCTACACATTCACGATGCGTGCTTCGCCCCACCGGTCTCGCCCTAAATTAAAACTTCGAGGCTCGCACTTGAAGTGTCATCCTGGAATGGGTGACACTTGGATGCAAAGTAACTTCATATCTTGCACTTGAAGTTACCTCACGTCCTGAATAGGAGGAGTTCAATCATGTCAATGTAAACAATGGCATAAAATTTAGCATCAATAGAGGTTTATGTTTGCAGCATTCGAACTAATCCCCCTTTTGTTTTTGCAGTTGAAAAGAAAAAGGAGGCTCATGGAGATTCCGTTGATCGGCAACAGAAGAAAAAAATTGGTACGTCAGCTGACTGGACAGAACGTGTCATTGATCGCTCTTGAGACGCTATCCTGAGACACCTATCTGAGCGACAGCATTGTGATTGACTTGCCAAATATGTTTCAGAGCGTGAAGAGGAGAAGCTGAAAAACAACAACAGGGATCTATCTTTGGTAAACTGCACTCTCTCTTAAAGCAAAACAAGTCCTTACTTTTCAAATAATATTCTGTGTTTTGTTTCAGGTCAAGATGAAGTCTATGTTTGCTATAGGCTTCGCTTTCACTGCCCTCCTGAGCATGTTCAACTCCATGTAAGCTTGAAAAGTTGCTTCTTTTTCTTAAACGAAGCATACTACAGAAGTTAGTTGGAGTAACTGCATGTGCTCTGCTTGCGGAGCAGAGTATCGCAATGGTGCTCCTGGGGCGGCCATGTTAGATCCAAGGCAGGACTGCAGGAAGCGACCGTCGCTTCTGCAGGAGATCCGGAGGTGCGAATGGCGTGGCTGTGAGGCGGCGTGCTGCAGTGTGCGGAGCAGAGAAAATATAGTGCAGTGACATGCCACGTGTGCGCCATCGTCTCGTTGTGTTCTATTCTCTGTGCCATCGGTAGAACATAGTACTCATGAAAACGTTGCCCCTTTGAAAGCCATAGCTACACGTTGTTGTCTGGTCCGAAGTGCCCGGATGTGCCGGTCGCATGCCACTTCGCGAGCAACACGATCGTCCTCCATGACGTCTGCTTCGAAGACTTTGGAAACATGTTTTAAAACATCGCCCGCGTTATAAAACAATGCGATAATACTGTACTCGGTGGCTACAGATAATGTTTAATGGTCAAGGAACCTTCAAGTTCGTTCGGTTTTAGTGCAGGATGTACCTTTCGCAAACACAAAGCGAGAAATATGCTTTGCCCGAAACTCAGCGCCTGCTAGGTCATTTTCTCTCATGAAGGTTGGATCCAGTTCGGCGGACGTAGCCGTTTTTCCGCCAATACGGAGTTGGCGGCGCTAGGAAAAGGAATGCGATACTCTGGCTCTGCAAGCAGAGAGCAGAGCCTATACAATTACTCCAAAAATTAGCCACTCTATCACAGTGAAGCAGAATTAATCTTTTTTGTTGTTGTTCTAGGATGTCATGAAACCTTTTTTATGATTTCAGTTTTGATATTAAAGTTAAGCTTTAGCTATCAACACTCACAGGCACACCTGGTGCATTTGACATATTAATGTGTACTGGAATGCAGTGGTATAGCCATGCCTTTTTTTTTTTTTTTTTTTGTGTGTGTGAAGGGGGGGCTAGCAAGGCGGGGCTGAAGTTTTGGCCCCGCCCCTGGCTACGCCGCTGCTACAATGTCTAGGTAGATAATCGGGCACCAACTCATTCACACCTAAAACACTGCACATTCTGAGCATTTATTTACACATTCTAAAATGCTAGGGTTGTACTCCAGTGTGTGTGCGCACAATTAAAAGACCATAACTCACATTTTGAAGTCGCTAGCTCAATTCATTGTGCTTCTAATGCTTTGGATAGAACTGACAGAAGAACGGCCAATCGAAAATGAGCATATTATGAACTGCAACCATTCAATGGCTTCCATACCGAGTCCCAGAAGATTAGCCACACACAGTTTTTATTGGTAAAGTGGATTTGCATGACTTGACCACCGAGTAGTCGCTGCAATTGATGCAGCAGCGCATCGTGATTTTCAGAACCAAGAAAGTATCCCGTGACACTAGTCGATAGCACCCCACAAGGTGCCATAGCCCTCTTAATGTTTTCCGAGCTGCTGGTGAAGCACTCAAGATGGCACTAATGCTGCTTCATCCTTTGTGCAGCTTCGATGGCAGGGTTGTGGCCAAGCTTCCGTTTGTGCCAATCTCCTGGGTCCAGGGGCTCTCGCATCGTAACCTCACGGGCGAAGATTATACGGACTGTTCCTTCATCTTCCTCTACATCCTCTGTACCATGTCCATCAGACAGGTGAGCAGTCTGCGTTTACAGCCATTCTAAGGAAGTCAACACTAGACATAAATATCTATTCACTGTAAACCTACCTGAACGTACAGGGGGTCCCCCAAAAAATGTACAGAACTTTTTTCATCACAAGGAGAAACTATGCATTGCTGAACACTCGTTCTCTTCCCAAATGTATAACGCTAGCGGTCCATACCAGATGCCGGAGCGCTCGAGTACATGGAGCTGAAATGGTACCTTTTATCGAAAATGGCCCCATTAATCTAATGAAATTCACACTTGTTCATGCTAAGATTCTACTATTAGGTGCTTAAGTACTAGAATTAGCCAATCTTTCGAAAATTTTCCTTGATTGACAATTTTCCGACAGCTGTATCCCACAAGTGCAGTGCAGGAGGCAAACTGCGACAAGGGCTGAAAGGGGAAGGTTTTCTGACTAAAGATAGACATTTTGCTTTTTTCTCAACTGCAAGTGAAGAGTGCATTGAGGAATCCACATCTTATGTGTTTCTCTGTTGTATATTTTGTAATAGGCTGGATATAAATAGTGGTGTGAAGCAGAAATACAAATCGAAAGAGCACTGGAAGTGCTAAAGACATCTGCAGGGGATGCCTCACTGAGCCATTTTAAAGCACTCCGCTCTACAAGATTGCAATCAATATCACCCATTATGGGTTTTTACGAGGTGCAAGTGGTTAAAAATAGAATTGTGTATGCAATAAGACAACCTCGCATGGCCACCTTTCGTACGAGCCAAGATAATAAACCCTTTCCGAAATCGGTGCTGGCAACCCTGAGACACAGGCAACACTGCTTATGGGGTGCACTGCCATGACTTATGTTGGCCGCCTCCATAGCGAATACCGGCAACAGTGCTGCAGATGGTCCTCCACCAAGTAGGAGCTTGGCTGTGATGGACTATTACTAATTATTAATGGACAGCACTATGCTGCCCCGAAGATGAGCGTCTGTAAACGGTGGTGTGACCACAGATTCATTAGTGAAAGCTACCTGGAGCTCTTGTCGGTTAAAATGGCGACTTATCTTCGTGGGTTAATTCAATTCTCAGTTCGGTGTTTGCATGATTATTCCGAGTTATGCAACATGCGGCAATTGTTTTCAAAGCTCGTGTATCATGTGCCCGTAACTTTGTGCCTTTCATAGCGGAAGTGCTTGCCTTTGTTGAGTTTGGCAATCAATCACCAATTCCTTGCACACAGCCGGATCCCTCGCGAAGCAAACAGGGATATCGTGAAAAAGAATACCATGCACCAGAGTTCACCAGAATCAACTCATGCTAAAGTATCCTCATGTTGACGACATTTTTTGTGGGCCTGACATCGTCGTTGCAGCATTTGAGCAGAGTTAGGAGCATGTGCATGCAACCAGCATTGGAAGGTTTTATTGCGACAGCACTGGTAGGCCAGCCACACTATCCAGAGCACCTTTTCACTCACATACAATAGAAAAACCATCCCACGTTTTCCCCCCAAAGTAGTGCATTCGAGGTTCCGTCTAGATGGCGCAAAATTTCTGAAAAAGTTTATTGCTCCCGGTTTTTTCTAAATCCATTTACAGAACACGCAGAAGCTCCTTGGCTTCGCACCATCACGAACAGCCAACAAGCAGAGCGGTACCCTGTTTTCACCCGGTCCACAACCGCTCAAGTAGTGCGAGAATCATGGTCTGTAACACCGAAGAATAAAGCTCCATTTTTTCAAAGTTTGATTGCAGTTTATTTGCTGCTTACCATCGTCATCTCAATACAGCCATATGGCACACAATCTATGCAAGCTCCCACCAATTCTAATGGCATCTTTTTTATTGTCTTATGATTGCTTTCAAGGTCAGGCTTTTCTAGTTGAAACTATGGTCGGCCCGAAGTTTTCCTGTCACACCAAGAATTCAAACTCTTCACAGTTCGCGAAAGATGGTGTTGTTAAACTTACTTCTGCTCACCTTGAAATAGATATGTAAAAACTGTAAGCCACCTGGTTTTGTTAATCAGTCAGGAATTGGAAGAGCGTTTGGTCACGCAAATAATAGTTGCTGTCACAAAAATGTGCTTCACCAAGATCAAGCTTTAGCCTCTTCTCACCCGTGACCCCAGCGTTAAATTTGTACTTTAAGAATATCTGCACTTTGCTGAAAAGCTATTCCTAAAAAAACTTTTTTTTTTTTGTAAATGCAAGGTAGTTGCAACAACACAGTGAACCTATGTTTCCCCTAAAAAATGATACTAAGTCATTCTATAGAATCCCCCACAGGCCTACATATTTTATGGTTTGCAATATTTAGCCATAATTATGACACATTCCAAGATTTCAGCTTGGCCCAAATTCAGGAATGTATAGTAATGTACGGTTCCTCTATAGCTGCCAAAAGTTCACCGGATCGACAAACCCTCGCGTCTACTCAAAACTTGAGCAGCCAACATGTGATATGCACTCCCGTCGGTAATACTAACTTCTTTTGTACAGAGTAAAACCACTGCTTTTACCATCGTGCTACAAGAAAAGATTTACGTATTGGCAATAGACCTTTTGCAGAAACCCCAAAAAGGCCACACACAAAGCAACTTCAAAGAAAGAGAGAGAGTAGCGCAGTCTTGCTCGCCGTCGCCTCTGTCGTAAGTCAACCGGTTTCGCCTCCAGTTGCTGGCATTCTTTTCAGCACCGTGGATGATGCTACTTGCCGGGGAGATGGTTTCAGAATTTTTTTTGCCGTTACGAAGCTGTACCCGCAAGCTTGCAAATGTCCGTTTGGTATGCAGAGTGGCTAGGGTGACCACCCGTCCCGCGACTCGAGGGACTGTCCCGGATTGAGGGCTCGTGTCCTGCGTCCCGCGAGAAATTCCCAAATCTTCAAAATGTCCCGCACCACTGCCGAACGCCAGAGGTGCTGTCGTTCGGCAGCACCACTGTCATGGTGCTGCAAGAACAACGGGGCAAGGGGAAGCGTGGAGGTCGCTGGCAATCATGTGAATCACAATGGTACGCCATTTTCTATCCAAGTATAACAGGAAGCGACGGTCGTTCTTGCAGAAGAACCGACGCGCATGCGCCATTGTGGCTCTCCCCTTGGTGGCAATATATTGTAAGCAAAAAGTTTAAATATAAATTATTGTAATTATATTCGTAAAAATGTGTAATATGTGGATTTTTTTTTTTTTTTTTAGTGAAGACGGTTAGTGAAGTCAAGAAGCCTGCAACTCACAACGGTCAAAAAAGAATGTAATGTGAAAAAATGTGTAAGACCATGTTGATAAAAGTAAGCGTTCACAGGAAACAATAACCCGAAAAAGATTTACTGTTTCTTAACTTCATTTGATAAATTGAGTTCTACTGCAGTTGACTTTTATGCCTTCAACTTGACACATTTAAGAAAATATTTGGTATACACAAAATCTATCGCTGGTAGTGAAAACTATTTTAGCTTAGAAGCTGCTACACAACTTTCAGGTATATAAACGGCACAGGGTATTAAATGTGTTAACAGAGCCTCGGTTTGTGGTGTGCGTGTTCATAAATTTCCCCTACCCCCCCCCCCCCTTCCCCTGCCCTGCGTGTCCCACATTTCGCTAGCAGGAAGGTGGTCACCCTAAAAGTGGCTGAGCACATTTCGAAGGGCTAAATGACTATAGCACCTTTTTGTGTTTTTCACGAGGCTCTAATTATTTTTTTTTATATAAATGCACAGCAGCTATAGAGGAAAGTATTGCAAGCTAGGGTTACTTAAGGACCTTCTGACAAATAAACAACAAAACAAAAGCATTACTACTATAGTCGCGGACAAGGTGAGTTTGGCAGGGAGGGGCTTTGGCCGTTCTGCCTCCAGTGTGATATTCCTACTACCTTCGACAATGCTTCGGCATTTCGTACACCTCGAACGCATACTGGAGGCTGGGTGTTTCTCACCTGGCCTTCTCACTCTGTTGGTGACTATAATCCAAAAAATCTTATAAAAAAAAAAAAAAAAAATTTCAGCTTTCTGAGTTTTTTTGTAGACAAAAAAAAAACATGTGGCAGAAAAGGCTTCAATTGCCTTTGGTGTGTCCAACTGACGATAAAATTGGGACCGCAAAAAATGAGGGTTTCTCATGGCAATCTACAGGGTGAGGCCGTTGGGATCGGCACATTTGGCACGCCTCGCAAGATTAGAATTCAAAATGCCTGAAATCGGGCACGCGAATGTCGTTTTGCAATAAGTTTTACGTCTGTTCTTTTTAGAGCTCAACTTGGAGGGAGGTGAAATATTAAAAATAAAGCGAAAACGGTGGCCGTGCGTTTCCTATGTCCTATACCAGCCTGTTCGTCGTGTGCTTGCTACCAGGTGGCTCGTTGAATTCAAAAACGCTGAGAACAACTAGTAGGGGCCGGCGACGAGTAAAATGATCGCGATGAGTAATCGTTTTAGCAAAATATGTGAATGTCGACACCTGGGAGCAAGCTCACGAACCAGTGTGCAGACGACGAACATCCGGTATGGGACACGGAAAATGCACGGCCGCCGTTTTATCACCATTTTAAATATATCACCACCTCAAAGTTAAGCCCCAAGAAAAGAAAAAAAAATAGGCAAAACTTCTTGAGAAACAATGCTCGCATGCTCAATTTTGGGTACATACAATTAGAATTCCAATTTTGCGAGGCTTGCCAAACATGGCGGTCATTACGGCCTCAACCTATACATGCCTTGGCTCCAAGCCGCTAGAGGGTCAAAGATTGTGATCCAGCCCATAGCATGACCAGAAGGTAAACAGCCCTCGTGGCTGGGCATGGCCTCCCATACAGGGGCAAAGCCTGTGAACTCAGTTCCACAACCAGCTGCAAAGTCTGGGAGGGAGAGAAAGAGCAAGGCAGGCAGGAATGCAGCAACAGAGCGGCGGTTTTGAGAAACACTCTGCCTCGAAGAAGCCCACGATAATAGCCATGTGGCCTCGTGTCGTCGCTAAGCGTTTAGTTATGCAGTTGGCCACCAAGCTTTCACTAGAGCTGTGCATCTTGCATCTAGTCCTCCTGCCTCTCTTACAGCTGCCGAGCAGGCTATTTCTCTGGCACTGAACTTGCAGGCTCTTTCCCTATATAGGAGGCTATGGCCTGAGCCCACATCGCATCTGGACATTCTAAAAAAACGTACAAATTTGACAGATCGGACCCACAGCTCGGAGACGATGCCGTGAATGGGTCCGGGCGCGCGTGACTAGTTGACCGCTGTCTTCAGACAATGGCCTGTTCGTAAAGAGGTGCCCTCTGCACGAGACGCTCGAGGCCAAAGCGCTCGAGGTTGATGCTGACGTAGCTCCCATCCAGGATCAGTTCCATGATGGCCCTCCCCACGCCTGGTGCCATCTGGATGCCGTGACCGCTGAAGCCCGTGGCAAAGTAGACGTTGTTGTAGTAAGGATGGCGCCCCACAAAGCCGTTCTGGTCCAGGCTGTTGTAGTCGTAGAAGCCTGCCCAGGCGGTCTTCATCTGGTCGACGTGGGAAGCAACAAAAACGTTTATTCACAGTTTTAAGCTTCCCTAGCAAAATGTTAGACACCGTTTTAAGCTTCCCTAGTAATGCATGCTGCATGACGGAAATAGCTTGAGGACAACATGCTCAAGCTAACTGCAAGCTTGACAGATAAATTTTAAAAAGAATGTATAAAGACTGGTAAGCACAGAATGTGTGAAAGGCCTTCCGGGGAAGAAGAGAAAGGTGCCTGAACGGCACCGCCTACCGAGGACTCGAAATTCGACCGCCAAAGAATTCTTTTTGCGCGATACGAACACCGACCTTGGATAACTCGGTCGGCAAAGCACTTGGCTCACAATCTTTAGGTGACGAGTTCAAATCATCACAACCATGCTGCTCATCCCACCGCAGCTTGCATTCGTTGTGAAATGCAGTTGTGGAACCTTATTGTGGATTAGAATCATAAAAAAAAAAAAACGAAGTGAAGCAATAAAAAAAAAAAAAAAATTACAATCCCAAGAGGATTTGAATTTAGAACTTTGCAAAGTTGGTAGCAAAGAGGGACACACGTGAGCAACCTCAGGACTGTCAGCACATCCGTTTTGGGCCATTTATTTTCACGGGTGTAGACCCAGGACGATGAAGTTTCCGCACGAGCACCTTCATAGTCACGTGTTTTCCGGTGAATTTTACTTTACCAGAATCATTCCAAGCAGTATTTTGACATGCTGCTCTTGAAGCGCACAAAGGCACTTCATTTCCACACAGATTTCTACCCTCCACGTCCTTTCTCTAGGAGCGGATCAACACTTCTCTGGTCAAAGTGAGAACAAACTCGCAGCTCGTCATTTGACGATCATATCAGGACGCGGCTCAACTGATCGAAGTTGCAAGTAATTTTCTCAAACTTAACTCTGTAGCACAAACAACATATGGTGTCGGCATAAGGCTCTATACCTAAGAGCCGATGGCGGTGTAATGGACGACGCTAGAGCTCAATGAGGTCAGTCATCTTACGAGTATCTGAGCATAGTATCGGACGTCAAATGTCATCCGTTGACTTGCATGTGCGACGTCATTTTGGCACCACTGTCGGATCAATATCTGATGCTCTGGCTTTGCCCCTCCAGTCTGGTTTATGTCGCCACCTTGTGCAGACAACGAAAATTCCCTACTGGTTACCTATCGTGACGTATTTGCAAAACTGAGAAGGAAGCTTTCCGGGGAAACTGCAATTACCTTCCTTTTTTCGCTAGTAAATGAATTCGACGATCAAGCAAATCAATGTGGGTTCTATGATTCCAAATAGACATATAGCTCAGAATTTCGGTAAAACCTCACAACCCCTTTGAGTAAATATGGTAATTTAAATTTGGCCAAAGCCATCACACTGAAAATAAAATTTAAAATAATGGTAATATATTTTTTTTCTTTTTTTTAGTTGTGTTGCATTTTATGCAGAGTCCAATAAACACACTTTTTTTGCACTGCACACCTCTTTTTGTAGCAGCAGGGAGTTAAAATTCCACACATAGACAGTCAGGAGACAACAAACTAAAAAACTTTCAAAGCTTTTTTTTTTTTTTTTTTTTTTTTTTTTTTTCAGGGATAAAAAAGTGAAGAATTTGTAAAAAGTGGTAAACCTTGAAAAGTACTCAAAGTGCACATGGAAAGTGCTGAAATTTAGCAGATTGACAGCAAAGTATATTAATAGCCAGGCCAGAACATTAAAAAAACAGTCACTATTTCCTTGCTTTGTCTCGCTTTTGCAGCTCTTTATTACCTAAAGTAAGCTGCAGTTGTTCAGCCATACCATTTTCAAAGTTGTATACTTGCTAATAGAAGTGTCTTGCAGAAACAGGAAATGTCAGGCCATGCCGATGGAAGGCACCTCCCTTCTTTGGCAACAGCCACTGCCACTTCCTTATAAAGAGTGGCTTTCAGCTACCCCCTCCAGCAGCAGCATATATCGAAATTTGGTCACTGCTGTTACCACCACCTTTGAACAAACTTTCAGCTATCTGTAGCATGTTGATCTCAAAAATATTGTGGACTCTCCTTTGCGATTGAGACTGCCACTATCAACACCTACAGCTGTGCCAGTTTGTGCTTCTGTATTCCGGCCAACACAGTAATAACACACCATTGTTGTTCTATGTGGAGTGAGGGGAAAAAAAAAAGAAGCTTCGGAGCTTTTAGAAAGATATACAGTATAGACCACTTGCAACGTAACCGCTTATAGTGCAGGACCGGGTATAACGCGGCTTTTTTAAACCACCGGTTTGCCTCCCATAGAACTCCATGTAATTATATACCGCTTAAAATGCAGGCGCGCGAAAGGAAATACCGGTTATAGTGCGGTTTTCGGAACAGCCCGGCGACCGCGCCGACTGACCAACGCAGAAAGCACGCTTCCCTGTGCGACACTAGATAACGGCGCAAGCCGCAAGCGGCACTCGCGGGGCAAGGAGGTTGCTCGAAAAAAGCGGGGAGAAGCGAAGAGAGGCTTCAGTCGCCATAGCGACGAAGAGACGCACGCACGTGTCGTTCATCTGCGTGCGTCTCTCTGCTGCGTTGGTTGGAAACAACCGCAACGACAGACCAATCGCCGTTCGAGGAGAAGTGTTTGCACGCGTTGCATGCCGGTCGCGGGCCGGCCGGCCGGCTGCTTCTATCCGCAAACATGGCGTTGGTTTTGATCGTCGGCGTAAACGGCGTGGTAGAAGCTCATCGTTACGCCTAAAAGCGCTATCCTCGGCTGTGAATTTTCGTTGTGTGTCGCTATGATAACCCAGCACGTACTAGAAGGGAAGATCCACCTACTCGTGCGGCGATGTTGTGGTGGCACTCTCAAGGCGGCAGAAACGCCCGTGTCGTCGTGTTTGTTTACTTCGACTACAGTGGTGCTTTCTAAGCATTTGTGTTTTCGAACATCGCCCGGATTTCTTATTTGGAGCATTCCATGCCTGTGCTCAAGTTGAAGGTATTACTGGCGCGTTCCGTATAAAGGATGCGAATTTTCACGCGTTTTCATCGCCGGAGAAAAGTGATTAGGGTTAGCAAACCTGAACGTTCACAACGTCCGTCCGCAACCCGCGACGCCGTTAAAAGGCTGCGCCAGGCAAAAATCGCTCATTTCTTTCAAAATGTGTGACACACTTGAGAGAGAAGTGCACTAGTCTGGTGAAATAAAGACTTTCCTCAAACTAAGCTTTATTTTTCATCTAACATAAAATAAATTCTTTTACAAAGGTAAGTTGTCTTGATGGCATGCATTTTGGCCTGAAAACTTTATGTTTTGGTTATAGCGCGGTACCGCTTATAGTGCGGATTTTCCCGACTCCCGCGACATATGTTCTATGCGGTCTACACTGTACTTAACGAGTAAAAAGTTGCATTAGTTAGCAGAAGCTTCCCATCATAAGACTTAAAGCTTGTAATTTGCTCATTTCAGTTAGATAATTTGCCTCAGATTATTTTACGGTGGAGCAATTAAAAGTCATTTTTGTAGCATAAGAAAACTCTTTTGAGACCTCATGCATATAGCAGCACCTTGTTCCCCCAGAAAGTACGGTAATTGCTAAGTGCACTGGACTATGCAGTTAAGAGAAAATGTCTTTTTTCGCTTTCCCACTAAAGCATAGATGCTCAAGTAACACGAAAGTTAAGATGTAATTCTCTGCACTGCAAAACATATTGCTATATACCCACAAAAGAGCAAGGTGCTTGCCAGATTGCAGGCACCTTGGCACAGATTTGAGCCCGCCACCTAAGAGTAGTCCAAAAACCGGCACACTGCCCCAGATCTACTGAGGCAGTTGGAAGCAGAAAGCGCAAGTGTCTCTCACCTTGATGGAGTCAAAAGCTTGGATGCGATTTGCGAGTGAAGGCCACACTGCTTTGTCGAAGAAGGAATAGTCCACATCCAATTCACCAACGTCTGGCTCTTCGTCCTGAAACAAAGAAAATGGTAAAAGCTCAGCACGTAACAAAAATGAGAAAAACAAGAGAGCCAAAAGCCGCCCACACAAAAAAAAAATTACCGCATCTCCACGTGGTGAATAATGTTGATTGGGGCGAAGCTCTGGTGGTGCTGATGATACTGATATAGTTCATAGGTAGTGCTGATGGTGCATACGCATTTGAGCATTTGACCGCAGCGCCCTCTAGTCTATTAACGTTGAGCCAATGCATGCAAAGCTTAACGCGATTATAAACGCATTTGACCGCAGCGCCCTCTCCTGTATAGACGTTGAGCGGCTACATGCAAAGTTTCATCCATGACATCCCCAGCTCTTGAGTTACTACCACATCTCAGGGACCCCTCCTCGTCCCGCAGTCGTGGCCGAGTGGTTAAGGCGATGGACTAGAAATCCATTGGGGTCTCCCCGCACAGGTTCGAATCCTGTCGACTGCGCAAACATTTTTCCTTTTTTTAAGAAGACAGATGGGATGGCAATCAATGTGAGCACGGACGCCGGACAGACAAGGCTAGACCCTAAAGAGCTTCGCCCCTAAAACAGATACACTGGCAAATGCACTGGGGTTTACAGCACAGCACAACCCCCTTATCTCCCAAAATCCTTACCCTGGCAAGGAAAGATGCAAAACTAGATTCTACAATGACGCTGCACTGGTTCTCCAGTCAAAGCAAAGCACAACTCAAAATACACTGGGAGTTTGCCACTAGTAGTCAAAAGTTCACCCTTGCAGGCTGTCGGGACCCCCAGCTGTCGGGACACATTAAGACGGACGCTATGAATCTGGCTCAATAATGTCCACGTTTATCGCTAGCAGGTATGCTCTGCTGTGAGGCAAATGTTTTAGCTGAGATACTGCAATTTGGGGACTGGGGAGTTAAAGCAATGAATAGAAATGACCACTGCTATGTTTCAATACCACATAAGCTACGTAAATATCAAAGGACCTTGTACTATAGTAGAAGACTAAAAAGTGCAAAAAAATATGGACGAAGAAGAGTCACATACAACACGGACTAGCGGCAGTCCGTATTGCATGTGTCTCTTCTTCGTCCGTGTTTATTTGCACTTTTTAGTTCTCTAGATCACAATGAACCAACTAGCCCAACCGAAAGTTTTAACTTGTACTATAGTCTTAATGACATAAATCGAAGCAACTAAAAAAAAACTTGTATATCAGGAGAAAGGTGGATCTCACTGTCAGACTCCAACAAGGCAGCAAAAGTATACCTTCCTCACATTCAGGGAATGTAAATGCGAAGTATTTTTATGTTTCATTTGCAGCAACACTGACTAATGTTATAGTTAATTTTTCTTTATGCGTGAGGGCCCCCGTGTCTGCACCTTTCTACTTCCTGGATGAGATGTTGGGTGCTTGGATCACATGCAACGAGCATCTTCCCAAGTCCTTTGCTTGACCAGAATTGTTGCTTATGTGTTACTGTAAACGATTTGCAGCACAAGGAACTTAGAAGAACCAGATATTTTACTAAGTGCATATTGCTGAACGAACCCAAAAAGCTCGAACACAATGGAAAAGAGCCAGAAATCTGAGTTGTGCTGTAACACATTGAAAATAAGAGCAGTCTACTTTTTCCTCCAGTCCTTCGGAAAGCCTTCTGACATTTCAGTGCCATCCACCTGGTCCAAAACGGTGCTTGGCGCATCATGGCCAAATGCAGCTTACGGAATGGACCTCAGCACTGGGCTACCAGTCCGCTTGCAGTTTGTGACAATCAACTCATCTGTGAA
This sequence comes from Ixodes scapularis, assembly GCF_016920785.2. Taxonomy (NCBI): domain Eukaryota; kingdom Metazoa; phylum Arthropoda; class Arachnida; order Ixodida; family Ixodidae; genus Ixodes; species Ixodes scapularis. The sequence goes on along the minus strand of NW_024609868.1, from coordinate 80,150,782 downwards.
TATTACGGTTCTCGTTCCTCGCCGATTATGCTGAGACGGAAATCGCTAAACTGTAACACTGTCTGCATTCCAGCGCATGCTGCAAGCATGGCAAACCCAGGCACTTGAGTGTGATGAACGTTGGCAACATGAGCCAGTGAAACATCACTTTACTAGAACTTGCTAATGTTTCTCTATATTTTCTGGGTCATTTCTGCAATGGTCTACATGTGGAAATAAAAACAAATGTATGTTTTACATAAAATGAACATTACAGGAGTATGTCCAGAGAGTATTTAATGAAACAACAAAAAATGTTATTATGTCTTTTCGTTTTTTTTTTTTTATTCCTCCGGATCTCCGAAACATCGTTAAAAATTTGTCACACAAACATAACGAAGATGCTATAGTTGGGGACAGGTTGAGTGAAGTGGAAGCTCCTCTCACCTCTCCATTTTAGCAGAGCACACGCTGGAGAGGAGGTCGTCTTCTCTTCAGCTTTTGCTCCGCTAAAGTTGAAAGAACTGGGAGGAGCTTCCACTTTACTCTTAACTCTATCCTGACCGCACCCATAAGCACCGGTGATTGATGGTTTCCAAGTGCAGTCGAGAAATTGAAGTTAGTGCGGAGAATTATTTTCCACAATCTCGTAGATTGTGGAACATGAAGAACTCTAGTTACAATTTCAACGTGGGTTTGAGGTTTATCACAAGCTGGTGGGTTGTCAAAAATAGCCCTGGGAGCGGTGGTTGCACTTGTCTAACATGACTAGCTGCTTGCATCAGTCAGTGTAATAAAAATATCATTATTTACATGATTCAACTATATATTGTGGCATATGTTTTAGGCCTCAAGAGCTCTGTTCACATTTTGAATGATGTTACAGGCATCACTTAAGGAGGGATACTACCCAGGAAAAATAAAATTTTAAAAATGCCATATTAACATCTGCCAACATCTAGAGAGTATTCCCAGAAAGTCTAATTTGTTTACACTGCATAGTTATTTTTTTATGAATTCTTTTCAGTCTACCGATACTAAAGAAAAAGTTGGGGTTCGTGCACTTTGAAGGCGTTTTTCTCCATTAAACTTTTTGACATAAGTTTCACTTAAGGGACACTACCCTAAAGGGTCAACTTTTGACCCTTTAGGGGGTCAAATAATATGAATGAAATTTACAGTACTTGCAGTTGGCGAGGCAGAGTGCAGTGCAAAGTTTATCTGTGTACATGAATTGTAAAAGAAATTATAGTCATTTTTATCAGGGTCACACTGACTTTGTTTAGGAAAACTATCATTAGAAAGCTAATGTAATACCCAACGTTTTTCTTCACTAGACCTGCAGCGGAATGCCTGGAGAGTGCAGCTGTGAAAACAGAATTTCCAGAAAGAAATTTATTTTATGCTAACATCGCAGTGAAAAATCAAATAAATTTGTCTTTTATGTTGTCGACAAAATCTTAATTTTTATAAAAGGACATCCACAAAGTCAAAAAACAATCCCACAGCTGCATTGCCCGTAAAATTCCTGTTACGAAAAATCATAAATTAGTCTTTCCTTTTGTTCCATGAACACACAATAGTTTTCCTAAATTGAAATTTATGCCCAAAAGTTGAAGGAGAAAAGTGTGTTCTAAGTGCTCCAACCTCTATCTAATTGGCATCGGTAGACCGGGAGAGATTTATAAAAAATTAACTGTGCAGCGTAATCCAATGAAACTTTCTGGGAATACTCTCTAGATGTTGGTGGATGTAAATATGGCATTTTTCAACTACTACTTTTTTTGCAGAAATATTTTTTTCTGGGTAGTGCCCCTCAATAAAATCTATTGATTCAGTGTGAAACTATCGAGACCTAATTTTCGTGGCTTATATATCGAAATTTTATGGAGACGGTTACTATGAACTTGGATTTTGCATCTTCATGTTCCTTTGTTATGACAAATTGTAACTTGCAAAACTTGGTAAATGTAAAAAAAAAAAAAAAAATCATATTTTTTAATTTGTAAAATGCATCTTTTTTTCTTTTTTTTTTTTCTTTCTTTTAATAGCAACCGGCAACAGGGATCCCAGTATGCATTCCACCAGAAAAACGTGTGGTTATCGACACCAGTTCTCAATGATAGAATCATTGAACAGATTCCATGCTTTACTTTGTTCTGGAGGTATAGTACCTCATAAAGTTGGTTCACAGGGCTGAAACTTTGCATGCCCTCCTCATATATATGGCTACCAACACCACCTGCAAATATCATGCCGATTGAGTGAGTGGTTCATAAGTTGACATTCCCAGGTAATGTCCCCCCTTAACAGGTGTGTCGGTAAGCATCACTATAATTCCCAATGCCGTCTTGAGCCGGCTTGCACCCAATAAGACGGACAAAAATGCTAAATATGAAGGAAGCGCAATCAAGGCTATGACATAACCAACGTAGAACAAAAGAAAAGCATTCTGCTGGGGATGTGAGGTGAACTATCTGTGTTTTGCCTATGTAAGCATTCCTCCGTTGAAAAGCACACGTGTTACAGAGGCTAACCCTCTGACAAATCAAAAATGGACAATGTCAGTTAGAGTACACTAACCTTCAGAAGTAATAGCCTAAGTATGGGACACATGTTGCATATTTGGAATCTTTCTTATTTGTTGTTTAATTTGACATAGCTGTAGAAGTTTCGGCGTTTATACGCCTTCTGCACATACATTGTATTTTCAAGAAATAAAATTTTAACATCCTTTTCCCACATTATACCAACCTCTGTTTCTTTCGAAAGAACAACTAATTGGCCACATTGCAATGTGTCATATTGCTCCATATGCAAGTTAGTTAGGAAAATAAAAGCGTTTACACGGATCTCTTGAAAATTCCTAGTTTTCCCATGGTCAGAAAAGATCGAGTTAACCTGTCACCGATTACAGTTACTAATGCATGGGCTCCACAGAAGAGTTCACTTCCAATCGTAAACTCACCTTTCCACAAAATATTCTAAAGTGCAGTATTGTGGAAATGATGCCCATGAATATACCATTCTTAACAATACTATATTGCAAATTGCATCTGATCTGTAACCTTTGGACTGGCAAACTACATTGCGTATATGGCCAGGCTGCTACAACTCAAGACCCACAAACTAGAGAAATATTGTCACGAATAAAAATAGATTAATGTGAAACTGAAAATAAATATTTAACACAGCAGAGTTGTGCCAAAAAAAAAACTGTACAATAATGGCCGTCGCGGGTGTCCAGGCAGCGGAACCAAGCACCAGTGGAAGACTGATCCGGTGCTGCATGCTACAGCTGTTTTTATACACAGTCTATGTTCCTGAAGGTTTCTACCCAGAAGATACAATAACCACTGAGAATGCACTGGAACTTTTCAGCAAGGCAACGAAAGGCAAAATGCAAAATACACGGCGGGGGGGGATTCAAACCCGGTCCATCCGCACGGGAGCCGCGTGCTCTGCCCCCTCGGACATGAACGCAGCAATCTGTAGTTTGTAGAGAGCCACAGTGGATAACATTGCCCAGACTGGCTCCTACAGTGACCCTTTTCAAAAGTCCACCAAGCAACACTGGCAGCCAGCATGGTTCGAGCATTGCTCCTGTACGTAGCACGCATGTCGAACACAATTGGACCCGAGTGCGCAGCAAACAATGACGCAGAACGCATGCTCAAAGCGCAGGCCCAAAATATGACAACCTCGTATAATCGCCGCAGCAGCTGGTGGAGGTTGCGCACTTTCAAAAAGGGTCTATCGCAGGTGGAGGCATTGAAAGACCCGGCCAACAAACTGCACTTCAGCCACCTGTCATGTCATGGTCACTTACGGCAGCAGGAGACTTGCCGCACACATAGTGACCGCCCAGCCCCTCTCGGCGGCAGTACACCCCATCGGGCCCCACCACAAGAGGAAAATTGAGGCCAGGTCCGTCCGGGCAATGGACAACGTACACGTAACGCTTCCTGAAATAAAAAAAACAAATAATACAATCACAATCAACTGCTAGTGAAGCCGATCGCCGCAACCAGAAATACATACGCCTCATTGTATTAGTATGTACAGTCGGCAGTAAAAGTTTGCGAGGCGCGGGAGCACCAGCAGAAATAACTGGTTGTGCCTTCCGACGGCGCCTGGCCGCTCTCAAGGTCCACGCTTCGAGAATGGCTTTCTTTTGTGCTCGCAGTCGTGTCTTGCTTACTCGCTTCTGTCCGATGCGCACGAGATAACCGGGACCGGCGCAAGGTGCCACTTTTTCAGCCAACATGCCGCGTGTCTGCCTCAGCCACCGTGATGTGTGACGTGTTCGCATGTTATAAACAACATTTCGCAGCACCCTGCGCCAGTCGCCGTTATCTTGTGGTTTCGGACAGAAGCGAGAGAATAAGAGCATGACTGCAAACACGAAAGGAAGCGCATGCGCAAAGCGTGAGTCTTGAGAGCGGCAACGCGCCGTGAGAAGGCGCAGCCAGCCTTTTCGGCCGCTGCTCCCATGCCCCGTAAACGTTTGCTGCCGACTGTGCAAACTATTGGAGATGACAGAAATAAAATAGAAAAAGCATTGATAATGTCGTGCCTAGTCAATGCCAGAAAAATGTGGATGGCGTGTGGAGAGTCTAGAAAATGTACTAAAGCAGCTTTTTTTCTTTCTTTCTTTCTTTTTTTTTTTTTTTTTACAGCACCGACGTGATTTACTTAAACTTCCAAAAGTCTAAAAATCCACAAATCTTCTGCATATAGAGTCGTGCCTAGTTAATATGGATGCCTCCGTTCCCCAGGAAAATCGTTCATTGTGCGAGTCGTCCGTAATAATGAATCGGCACATGACAGCCCTAACTAAACATATGGTGGCGAGAGCGTAGGTGGCGAGAGCGTAACTTGAGCAGTTGGAGAAGAGGGCCAGGAGGAACTTGTGTCCGGACCCTCTTTTGTGTGGCCCAGACATTGCTTTGTCTCCCAGAAACTTAGCCTGCAAATCAAAATTTCTACAAAAGCGCATTCTTCTGTCTTCCATCCGTGTCTTTGATAGCACTGCGCACTCCACAAGCAAGTCACGTGTCTCCCTCCGACGTGCCAATCGGCTCGCTTGGAGCCGATTGGCACGTTGGAGGGCACGTCAGAGTTTTCACCGTTTACCGAGTTACGGTGAAGCGGAGTAGAGGAAAAGAAATTAGCTTTGTGAGACATAAGTAATAAGCGTAAGGACAGGGCAATGAGGTCGACCTCTTCGAGCCTAAACCCAGAACGTTCCTGCGTTATGTGGACGACTGCTTCTGCATCTTTAAAACCAGTGAGGTGGATCGTCTTCTAAAGCACCTGAACTCGGTGGATCGGTCAATTCAATTCACGGTCGAACGCAAACACAAGGGTTCCCTTCCCTTTCTGGATGTACTGGTAACCAGGAGTGGCAGTGGCCTAAGCTTCTCTGTTTACAGGAAGCCAACCCACATTGGCAGATACTTGGGGTTTGATTCCCACATCCCCAGTCTCATAAAGCGTCAATGGCCTCTGCGCTCTTCAGGCGCACCTTCGCCACCTGCTTTACAAAGAAGAGTCTCCAGGAGGAAATCAAAGTCGTAAACAGGGTGTAAGATAGACAGGTGGGGAAACGAGAGCCAAATGAGCGACCGAATTGTGTCCCCCTCGGTTTTCTCTTTTTCTGTGGCGCCATCTATGTGGAGCACCGCGAACTCTCACTCCGGGTGGGCGACCGGTGGCAACTGGCTAAACTGACGGAAATGATTTTTTGTGGATTTTCAATGGAGGACTGTCATGCTCTCGGTTTATCTTGCGCACTCTCCCATAGAGTTCCATGCAAATCCGATTCCAATTTTTTCCTTCCCGCCGCAGCGCCATCTGTCGCAAATCGGGGGTACCCGGAAGCAGACAAGTACACAATCTGGTCACGGCGCTGCGGTAGGCTATTATGGGCCGTTTCCCCACCTGTCTATCTTACACCCTGGTCGTAACATTGGATCTCTGCAAGAACGGCTACCCTCGACGGTTTATTCTTCGGATACTCAAGAAGTCAAGGCATCCACTCGTAGCGCGCAGCATTCCCCCCTCCGATTGCGTCTGTGTGCCCTACATTAGCTGCACCAGCGAGGCCCTTTCCCGTGTCCTAGGCCGCTACGGGATTGCAGTGACTCATAAGCCCGTGTCAACAATCAGTCATCGGCTCCCCCTCCCGAAGGATCGGCACCCCAAAGAAAAGGCCCGAGGTTTGGTCTATCGCATACCATGTAAAGATTTCCCAGCCTCATACGTTGGCGAAAGTAAGAACTTTGCAGAGAGGCTTACACAACACAAATATGATGTCCGGAAGAAGGGTGTGGAGGCAAGCACCCTTGCAGAACACGCAGAAGCAGCCAGCCACACAGTTGACTTCAAGGGAAGCATTGTGCTGGCCTTGGAGAGGAATTGGCGAACGCGTCTCTTCATTTAGTCTTGGTTCATCCAACGCGTAAAATAGAATGTGATTCGTTCTCCGGGCTCCCTGTCCAGCAGCTACATCTCGGGACTGCGCGACATCAGCAAAGCCCCATACATCCGTATGTACATTTAAGAGACGCGTGTTCTTTCCGTCACTCACCCGTGAACAAGAGACCGAACTGGTCTCGAAATGTCCAGTAAATGTTTATTAAACCTTTGGTTAGAGTCCCTATTTTTCACTTAATGTGTATTCCTAGCCAGGCAGAGGGCTGCCAAACGTTTACCTCCAAGGAGAGTATACTGCAGAACATGAAAGCTTCAAAATTATAATTTCTGAAAAATAACATTTTTGGCAATTTTTTACTATTTAAAGATCCGCATCGACCCTTAGCGGTGCAAAATTGCATGGTGAAAGATTGGTCGCTGAAAATTTTGTCCTATATTCACAAGGTCCATATTAAGGAGGCATGACTGCACAACCCGTTTCTACTATATAAAACACAATTAGTCTCAAACCCATTCCCTTCGGTATGAAGAGGAAAAAGGGTATGACTTTGATTATGTGCTTCAAACAAAGGGACCTTTATGTGAATACTTTGTGGATGTTCAGGCTTTATGAAGTAGGCAGATCGTGACAGAGTCATGAGCAGACAAAGGCAAAAAAGACTAAGTGCAGCTTTACTATCAGCTCTAGGATTTCATAAAGGTCACTGCTTTTTTACTAATCCTGTGCCACTTGTAGCATTACTAACAAAAAGTGCTGCATGTGCACTCAGCCTCTGATTTTGCTTTTCATACACTTCAGAATTGGCTAGAGCAGGGCCAGGCCAACCCGGGCCCAAAGACTGCCTGCCGCCCATGAAACTTTCTATTAGCCTACATACATCCAATCCCCATTAATCCATTGCCATGGCCTCACGTCATCTATTCACGTTCACGTTTTAAGGCAAGTTTTGCAAGTTTCTTCTACTTTTAGCCATGACCCACGCACAACGCTTGTATAGCCCCTTTAATGCAGTGGATAGTCTGAAGATATTATTAGCAAGTAGGTCGTTTCTGACTGATTTGTAATCTCACTGTTTCTGCATCGTTACCAAGGCATCAGCTGCCCATGAGCACAAAAAATGATCTAATTAATTAATTAATAAATCATTTCAACCTCAAGAGAGCTTTGGGTAGAAGTGTCCTCCAAAACTGACTAGTAGTTGTGTGCAGCGTTGCCAAAAGTACAAGGGCGAGAGCATAATTTGAACAGTTGAAAAGGAGGGGAAGAGGGAAACCTCCTACCCGGACCCTCCTTTGTGAGCCCCCCACATTACTTTGCTCCCCCTCGGAGATTAGCCTGTTGCTCAAAATTTGCACAAAAGAGGCTTTCCTCTCTCTCTCGCCCATAGCTTCCACAGTACTGTGCACAACTAGTGAAATAGAGTATAGAAGCAAATTCCCCAAAATTTTTTGGTGAAACTGAAGCATTATTCTTTTACCATTCACTGACGACCAGAAAGATCAGCGTCGTCCGCTAACCGCTGGTTCAAAACTGAGAGGAGTTCACATTTTACTTTGTCTACTTTCTGCTTGATACAGCGATTCACAGGGTTGCAACGTCACAAAGTGTTGCCAAGTCAAGAATTACAAAAAATGCTAGCATTCCGGAGACCAAGCAAATTACTTTTCTACAGTTCCAAAGCACCAAAAAGTGTGAGACCTGTCTTGCATGTCCCAAACGTCCCAGGAAGGTTTCAAAACAAGAACAATCTAACTTTCCGATTTTCTCGTCATGGCCCCTTTAAGGCATACCGTGGCTCGACGGGCAGTGTTGCCTGCAAGAGTCCAGACCCATTGCCAATTCTCAGCATCTTCGCAATGTCTCCCGAATGAGGTCCTCCCGCTACCACCAGGATGGCAAACTGGATTTCACGCAGCTCCCCGTCTGGCATCTTTACCTGCACAGCACGGAATGCACAAACTACTGGGATGCCCCCTCTGTTGCAGCACAACCCCTGAAAACTCCCAAAGATAGGGGACAATGAAGACTGCGAGACAAACACAGGAGTTCTGATATCGGGATATGTCAACAATGCAGTACTGCAATGATTCTGACTGCTGTCTCACCAAAAATGTGCCGCATGACTCGGTAGTGAAAATTGCAGCACAATAAATTTGATGTGCTACATGACCGTTTATAGCGACATACTTAGATCAGCTCCGTTGCAGAACCCTACTCACTGATGAGATAAAAGCTTTTGGTAACGATTCGGCATCTGTCGCATGCCCACAAATCCGGGGGAAGCCTTTAAAGTGACCGCGTAAATCGGCTTGGTAACGTGTCGCGCTATGATTCACCACAGAGGTGCCCGAAGGTGGTGGAAGCGTCGCATCAAAATTTAAAGGAACACACTTACTCGAGTAAAAAGTAAAAAAATCGACAACTGATTTCCCCTAGCTACGGCACCCGTCTGCTATCCACACACCATCTGCTGCCGACAGATGGCGGCAGGAGCCCCGGTGTTGGCTTACCGCTGGGTAATCTGATGCTCTCTCTTTTTCATTCCAATTTACTGAAATCACTGGAGGATGAGAACAAATAGAGCATCTCTTTTGAATGCCCAACCTCCAGCATGCGCTCATTGCCCTCCATCATGCTTCGGCTGCGTTCGGAGGGAGGTGTGGAGGGGGAAAGGGAGGGGTTAAGGGGACAGATCCACGTAACGTGGTCGAGGGATGAGTGATCTTTACAAAAGGGTCATTCGGCTGGATATTGTTGAGGAAAGAGTTTGTGCAATAAAGCATGCACACTCAAAGCTCCCGAGACGTCAAAGCGTTATTGAAAATGGAAAGCTTGCGTTGGAGGCAGGAAACCGGAAGAACCTCCCTTCTGTTCTCATCTTGTCAGTGACTCTAATACTAAAAATAATGGTTAGTTTTCAGTTAAAAAATTGGTTGAAAAAAAAGAGAGAAAAGTGCAATAGCTGACAGTCTTTTCCCTGCAGGGGCTATCAGCACGGCATCGTAATTTTAGCACACTTACAATAGCATGGTTCACAGGCCTGTAGTACTCTTCCTCGTCGAGCACAGCATTACGGACTTCGTTAAATTTGAAGCTGACCAGCTCTGCATTCAGGTACCTTGCTCCCAGGGAGACTGCTTTTCTCCTAAAGGCAGTCAGGAGGGACCAGGGATCGAACCACCCCTCATTCTCGAGACCTGGTGCAGACAAGTGAAACGAAAAAGAGGCAGGTGAATGCACTAACAGGAAGTCAGAATCCAAACGTGCACTTTGACAAGACTTTCCTTGGAATCGCAGTGCAGTTGAACTACGCCAGGAAACATCAATAGGGCTCTTGGAGCTTTGGCATTTGCCTAAGTCAACGGGCTTTGCGATGTCACCAACCCAAAGAGAAATGCACCACCACGGAAGAAGACAAAAATGAAAATACTGCTTCTCAGTGGCAGTGGCCATATCCACAGTCACCCCTGAAGAAAAGGCCGAGGAGGCCTCGGAACATCAAGTTCCTTATAAAGCCCGGTTGGCCGTCTCCCCTTTTTAATTAGTCTTTTCCCAACCAAACAAAGTTCTCTGAAATGTTCACGTTCGAGACTTCGATAGGAACCAGACACTAAGAACATACATGAAAGTCTTGAATTCGAGTGAAGCTGAACTGTCTTGAATTCGAGTGAAGCTGAACATAGTAATAGAAGGACAGACTATAACTCAACTCTCCGATGTCGCACGACTGCGGTGGCGCTGCTGTCGGCACTGCACATACCTAATATCATCTGCTTTCTTTTTGGCATACCTCCCAATGTTACAATGTCAAATATGATTGAGTATTTATCCACTCTGTAAAGATTGTTATATAGATTTAAAAAAAAACATCTCGCAACAGCTCAGGTGCATGGCGACAATTCAGAAATAAGCTATATTTAAACTCCACTTTGCAATAGGGCATATGTCGAAATGGCCTGCCATCCATCCTATAGATCAAGGGTCTCAAACACACGGTCCGCGGTCCGCATGTGGCCTGCGACTTGCTTGGATGCGGTCCGCAGACATAAAAATGACTGCGAGCACCCATTTTCATGTCTCGAGTGCTAAAAATGGCATGCACTATAAATATCTCATGTCACCGAATCATTTCCACTGGATGCGTAGCTCTGCTTTTACAACGCATCAGATTGTTGAAACTATTTTGTTTTCCTTTGCCTTTTGTTTCGTTTTAATCCTTGCTTTTGCTCAAGGACGGACCTCGGCTCCACAAACTCTCTCACTCAGTGGGAGAAAAATTGTTAAATCTATGAGTTCGAGATTCTCACCTTCAAATATTATCACCATTAAAATACAAGTTTTTTTTCCCTCCAAACTGCTGCTATACAAACCATTAGTGAAGGAGAAACTAAAATCCCGAGTGAATTGAGCAACGGGAACCATAGCGTGCTTGCGCTCTTGTTCTATTAAAAATGGCTACATGTTGGCAGGGTGGTGACATTTTAATTTGTGTTATATATCAGGTAAGGGCCCAAATTAGTTCAATAAAGAAATCAAAGCTAAAGATATCACTGCCAAACTGCGAGTTTACAAAAGGCAGAGAGCATGAGGTCCCATAATAAAATCTCTCACCCCCGCCCCCCAAAAGGTCGAGGGCCTTACGTTGGCCCTCGACCTTTCTGTCTGGAGTGGGCTATCGGGCCCCCACACTCGAATGAGTTTGAGACCACTGCTATAGATCTTCCCAGTTCCTTTTCACACTACCCATTTCTCGTCCGTGAGTCTGTGACAATCTTCAACTCTCATCAAAGATAACTCGTCAATATTATCTATGTTGTTTTCGCACCATCTAGCAAGGACACATGCATTCAATCCATGCCTCACCTATTTGCACAAAAAAAAAAATTTCCACGGAGATGAATACCACCCTATCGAGAAAGTGTATTCACCTCCATTTCTGCTTGGCAGCTACACTACAAAACACACTTCCCAAAAGTCAGCCTCATCATCTCAGCAAAGCAGCAGCATTTCACCACACCGAGCAAAGCTAGTGAACAAGATTGGTCAGGATACCTAGTCATTAGCAATGAGAGCATCACAATGATCACTCTTCCGAAGATGTCATAGATGAGGGCTGGACTGATGTCAAACTTAACAAGGTCATAAAAAAGATTTCCGACAGAGTTGGGATAGGAAAGGCAAGTGCAGTTCATTGGGAAGAAAAGCAAATAATTTATCAGCCCAACCAATGTCCGTTAAACTATATTTAGCCCTTGCTACTTCTTGTTGGTGGTGTGTGAACAGCTTGTGTAAAGATAAGAAGTAAGAGGTGCCCAAAAATGAGGTGTAAGAATTTTAGTGTCAATAAACTTCACAGTAGATTAATGCTCCCGGTCATTAACTTCAACAAACCGTAAACAACTTCTTCACCGCATTAAAGGGACCTTTTCTATATTGAAACATATTTGGATGTTCCAGAATCTAAAAAGAAATTCAACGAGAAAAGAAAGAAACCAAGATTTGTTCAATGATTGTGGTACAAGTGATATACTATGCGGGCAGCATGCTGTTCAGCTAAACCTGAATTAAAGGAATATTTACAGTCAACTATTTCTTTGATCTTTCTAAATATACCTGAAAACTCAGAATACAGTAAGAAAAACTTTGGATAGGTGATGTAGGGTATGATCTTGCAGCATAGACTTACCGTGTGACCCAAGAGCAATTCCGTCAGTGTTGAGCCAGGGAAATTGCTGCTTCAACTCTGGTGGCCTCAGGAGTTCCACCTTGGCACCACATTCCCTGCAAGTAGCGAAATGGAAAACTAAAAAAGCTGTCGCACACACAAGCCAAAACAAAATGAGAAACACCAGAGACATACTCTTGAACGGCTAAATTCTTAGTCATTTGCTCCACTCCTCCTTCAGAAGCGAGGAACAGGTACCCGTGCGGCTGGAACTGAATGTCGGGAGGATCGAAATCTGGAAGCCAGAAAAATTCTGTACTGCCCATTTCGACCAACTTACTGGACAACGGCTCTCTGGTGACAAACACTCACCTAAAACACTGAGGTTCCTCTTGACGTTGCGAAGGAACTGGGCGCTAAACAGCGACAGCTGAATGTTCTCGGGCAGCGAGAACTGTTGTCGTATTCCACCGACAGATAGGACTGTTGATGACCTTGAGTACTGGGGAGGATATAAAAAAATGAAAGCCGTCTACAACTCCCTGTAATGCCAAATTAGAGCGCAGCTCTTGAGGAGGAGGGTGGAAGCGTACTGAGGGGAGGGTATGCCCCTCCTCCTCACCTCGTCATCCTGCCTGCTACTCCTCCTCCCCTCCTCCCGCCTCCTTCCCTCCTCCTCCTTCACCCCCCGTGAGGTCACATGACCTAACGGTTACGCTGACGGCACCAGCGACGCCGCTCAAGCCGGAAACGGGCACCTAAGAGCTGCGCTCTAAAAATCATTGTGCTCGAGGCCACGGCAAAGAAAAACGTTTATGCAGCCGGTCACCCTGTTGCCACTTTAAAAAAAGCATGCAAAAATCATTTTCTTTCGTCTGGTGTGTTGGATCGTTTGAACTGACCTTTTACATTATCCAGATTAAAGATAAGCATGACTGCGTACATGAGCTTGCCCTTAAGCTTCTTTGCAAGTTTTAACACCTACCGTAATGAAGACATTGTTTAGCAATGTCAGCAATCACTCCATGGCTTCCGAAAGGTTTCTCTTCGAGCTAACAAAATGCTGCAGGTATGCGGAAATATAGAAACGAGTTGGTGCTGTTTTTGCCCTTGATCTACAACCCCACTTCCAAGAACATGCTTTCGTTCAGTGTGTCCAATCTGATCCATGAAACCAGCTTTTAAAGTCAGTGGTTAGGTACGTATGTGCGTTGTTCCTCTCCTGTCAGATCGGTGACTTGATTATACACCTGCAAATGAACAGCAGTCGTGGCTGAACACAGCGCCAGCAAGCAAAGTAAAAAGACGTTGTTGGGCTAGTTGGTCCATGAGCTCCGAGCAAGCAGAGTGCGTACTCCCAACTGCTAACGTCGTTTTGCTCCGAGTGGAGTGTTCGGATGCCAAGTGTCCCTACCGTTAGGTCTCGTTCCACCACGGCCAGGCTGAAGCTTTCCGGAGCGCGCTGCTTGAGCCAGTAGGCCACGGACGAGCCCATGATCCCGCCGCCGATAACGAGGATATCCACCTCCTTCGGAAACGGTGGCTCCGGCACGCCCGGACCGGCCGATTTCATGTAACCCTTGAATTCGTCGCGGAAAATGTTGAAAACTTTGAGCTCGGGGGAGATGGACCCGTCAGACAACCGATTTCGTTCATCGTCGCCAACACTGCGTGCAGGGATAGTCCGTGGAATTACTGGGTGACGGTTGAAACAGAATCGACACGAGCGTATCATGCTCGCCGATCTAAATAACACCGACATTTTGTTTAAGTGCGCTTGGCGACAGTAAAATCAGTAAAAGCAACACAGAGGAAAAACACCCCACACCTTCGACATGCCGCGAATTCCACAAACTACCACAAACAAGCGACGAGCGGATACGATTGGATATGCAGTGGATTCAGTGGATTCAACGAGGTTGCCTGGATTGGGATTGGGATCAACCGGAGAAGCTGCTGGAGAGAGAAACCAACGAACGGTGTAGAGAGAAATAACGATTAGTAGAAAAATACAAAAATTCCGGTCCTCCGTAAAGGGCGGTAGCTTGCGTCACCTAGGTATAGCCAGGAGCTCATGGGTCTCTACAAGTCCTCTCCTCCCTCCCCCGAAAGTCGCCCGCTCCTAAACCCCATCCCCTACTTCACCCAGTCAGCCCCGTTATTTTATTTCTCCTTGCCTCAGGGTTTAGATTACGATGGGGACAAACTCGCACGGGGACAGGGAGTCGTTACTCCTTACCCATATTTGTTCCGCACCCTACGCAGGCGCGCTCGCGATACTGCCGGTAGTAGCCTACTCTGTAAACGGCCGGGCGACGGAAAGTTTTACGCAAGCACGTGTTGGCTGCGACAGCACACCTGCGTATCCCGTCTTCTTAACTGCATTCTACCCCAAACCACCAGATCGACAGCCCGTATTATTTGCCAACATTTCCAAACGGCTTCTTTTAACCTTTGAGCATCCATATGGTCAGCACTCTTCTCTCCTCCTCTTGCCACAGGAGCGGGGGTGAGCTCAACACCACTCAACACCTCCTGTGAGCTACTCCTTTGCTCTATGTCCCGAATGGAAAGGAGGAATTGAGGAGAGTTTCCTCCCTTCTGCTTATTGGGCGACGTTGTGAAAAAAGTGTTTTGTGGATTTACACCCCCTGGTTACGCATTTTGAGCACCATTGTTTAGAGTAATATGCGCCTTTATGATTATGGAATAGGGTGCTACTATGTGGAACACCCTTCACTTCCTGAAGGGTGTAAAAAGGGTGCAGGAAAGGGTGTCAATTGTGCTGCAGTGTTGAAAATCTACAACTTACCGGCCTCGTAAACCTTGTAGCGAGGGGTAGACGGGACAATGACAAAGAAAGCTGTCTCAGCGCGACTCTGTAATTTTACAAGAAAAAACCGACCTGTGAAATACACCTTTGACGAAAAGTTTAGGTGGCTACATGCAGGCGTTGATTTTTACTGTCGAGTACAATGAACGGTAAAGCAGTCAAAAGGGTCGTGATACCGGTCTCGCGCGTGCTGCTGATGTCTGTATTTGGTGTTTCTGGGTGTGAGACTGTGAAACCAGCATGTGATATGCTTTCCGTTGCTGCTAAACTCCGTGGATGGCACTTAAGTCGATCCTGAGATCGTCCTTCTGTGCTGACAACTCAATCTAGTCGCTCTAAGCATCCCAGCAAGCCCGAAATTACAATCGTGCGTAGCTTATTTCCTCGTTAAAAGCGTGTTCAAAGATCGCGACACGCTCTTTTTGGGAAGAATTTTCTTCCGAGTGAAGTGGACGACGAAGGGCGCTTGTCGGCGAGTTGCAAGCGATGGCTTCGCCCGCGGAGAAAAAGAGGAGTCGCATACGAATGCGTATACCTATCAGACTCTCGTCAAAACGAGTTATAATAAAATCATTCGGAATCTGCGCGTATTGTAGGGCGAGGCACGTAGCCAGGAGGGGGGGGGTCTCTTTTTTTCCCCGAAATCTTCCATTTTGCTGTGGTCTCCTCTCCCCCTCCCCCTCATACAGCATTTTGACATGGGTACCCCCCCCCCCCCCCCCCTCAATGAATATCCTGGCTACGCACCTGTGTAGGGCTTTCACTGGTCCACACAGTGTAGACCGCGAAAAAAACGAGTTCACGTTTTTCTTTCGCCCTGAGATGAATAGGCGGTTTTGTAGTATAGGACTTGACATATGCAGGAACTTACACCTTTTAAACAATATAAGATCAAAAACGACCTCTTTCAAAAATGACTTCAGTGCCCCTTTTAAGTGTACAACCCCAGAAAATCGCAAAACATCTCTACGACGCTGCTAAGATCGCTAGAATCCTTTTGGGGTGAATTCATTAGCACCGTTATGGTGTGAGCACTGCAAGAAAACGATTTAAGAGTATAAAATATGGCTAAATTCTGCTGTCTATGACACTACTGACATTTTTTTTCTCGCGTATACAAAATCGTGTATTCACTGGAAGAATCAAATTGAAGCCGGAGATCTGGTGGGGCTGTAAGAGGGAGAAGTAGGAATAGGAAAGGTTGTGGGACGTCAGGGTACAGGTCGGAGCATGGCCAAGACGGAAGCCGAGGAGAGCCACGCATCACGTGCAGCGGTCATACAAATTTGTATAAGTGAATATTGTGGCTTTAAATTATGAATACGTGCCTGAGATGGCCCAAAACCCCGAAAATAAATCAAGCGTTGTGTCGTACGCACGTAAAAAAAAAGGGAAAAAAAAAAGAAGAAAGAAACTTTTTTTTTTTTTTTTTTTTGTGCTACGTGTACACGAATCACGATCGTCATCTAACAACTCCGAACACCCGATTCTCGGCGGGTGGTTTTTGAGTAGCAAAAAAGTCAGATTTTAAAGCTCAAACATTTGAGCTTTAAAATCGTATAATTGTCCCAAAAAAAAAAAAAAAAAAAAGAAAACTGCAATCTACAGAAAAGTTTTGGCGAAAGAAGACAATTCAAATGCGCTTAGACCTAAAAAAAATGAAAGCCGTTTACAACTCCCTGTAACGCCGGATTAGAGCGCAGCTCTTGAGGAGGAGGAGGGGAATGGTACTGAGGGGAAAGTCTATCCTTCCTCCCTCCTCCTCACCTCCTCATCCTGTCTGCTACTCCTCCCTCCGAGCGGCACACACGGGCGTCTCACGAGGGTCACGTGACCTCACGGGGGTCACGTGACGTCACCGGGGTCACGCGACCCCTATGAGGTCACGTGACGATGACGGTGACGTTACCTGATGTCATCAGTGACGATGACGATGACGATGCGGATGCCGACGACGTCATCAGTGCCGATGACGATGACGATGCGGATGCCGACGACGTCATCAGTGCCGATGACGATGACGATGCGGATGCCGACGACGTCATCAGTGACGATGTCGATTACGTCATCAGTGACGTAAGTCATGACGTCATCAGGGACGATGCGGATGTCGATGACGTCACTGATGACGTCATCAGGGACGTCACGCGTCCCATAATGCACCGCGCGGTTACGCCGACGGCGACACCGACGCCGCTTAAGCCGGAACGGGCGCCTAAGAGCTGCGCTCTAAAACGAAGGAAGCATACATAAATACCGATATTGTGTAACCCTGCAGGTGGGCAGGGAGCACAAATACTTACACGAAGCTCCGGAATCTTTTCGTTTGTGCAGTCCCTCCCGCATGCACCAAATATGAGGGACCAAAGAAGGGGGGGGGGGGGGGGGGAGGGGACTTTTTATGGTGGTTTTTATGGCTCAGCTTTAGGCTTACGATGTCTCTTCTAAACTGGGTAGCCTTCATACTCTCTTCGACGCCATGGGGCACATACTTGGTCTATTTGCTTTGGAAACGTAATTTAAGTACAACTAATCTGCTTTAAAAGTAGGTAATTACAATTAGAATTATTAGCCCGCTAAAAGTAGCTAGTTTCATATGTGCCTTATACTTTTAAAAAGATTAATGCACTAATTAGTTCGCAATTACTTTGAAAATAATTACTTTGCTTTTAAAACGTGAAAAATGCTGCTTTTTTTTTTTTTTTTTTGGCAATGAAAATATATATGTTTGTCCATTTCTTGTCTGACCGTTATGCTGTTCCAACTTCGTCGCATTTTCTGCCAAATTTGTTTCCTCTGCTTCAAAATTGGTGCGATATGAGATCCGAGTTCTAAAGAAGTTTTTTTTTTTTTTTTTTTTAGTGTTATTATTATTTTACAACACTACACGTACAAAGACTGTTAGCGTTCTTTCTTGTGGGGGCAGTTAAAAGTAAAAGTGGTAAATCAGTGTTAATAGCTGTACAGCGAAGGCGTCCAAGGGAGGCTCGACAGTGGTGTAGCCAGGAATTGTTCGGGGGAGGGGAGTTGAGGTGCCGGGGATGTTCAAGACTTGGAGTGCGCAGGGGGCTCAAAACGCTCGTGTCTCAAGGAGGTAAGGCGAGGGAAAGGAAAGCCGGGGAGGAGAAAGCCGACGGCACGCTGGAGAGAGGAGGAGGTTTCCCCCTCTCCAGCGTTCCGTCTGCTTCTTCCTCCCCAGCCTTCCTTTCCCTCGCCCTACCTGGTATAAGGTTCCGTTTACGCACGAAAGAATGAACAAATAAAACGGAGCACACAACACGACGTCTCTCGATGTCGCGTTCTGTGCCTCGTCCCATTTGTTTGTTCTTTCGTTTTTTTTTTTTTTTTTTTTTTTTTTGGGGGGGGGGGGGGGTTGATGTTTGTGTAAACCTCCCCTTTGCTGCCACTAAAACTCAATGTTTTCTTTTTTTTTTTTTAATTATTATTGCAGTTTTGAGCGAAGCGATTTACAGTGCGCGTCCCTGGTTTTGAGAGTGTGCGCTGGGCTGTAGGTTTTTTCGTCTGTGGAGTGACAGCCTGCGTAGGCGCAATTACGGACACTCGTCTAAATTGCCCCGTTTTTATTCTTTATTTCTGGAAGTTTTTAAGAAAGCATTGTACTATATCTGGAAACAAAAGCTATTTTTGTTAGTCTGTGCGCGACAGAACAAATTTTTATGTTTATTATTATTATTATTTTTTGCTACACCATATACTCAGCCGTGTCAATCTGCAAAGGCCTTGGCTGTGGAAAATATTTGACCACATAGGATAGCCGAAATGCATGGGTATTCCCCGCTCACATGAAATTCAATGAGTCTCACCAATCGAATAACGTATTGTACGTACCCACGGTGCAGCGTTATCCCAACAGGATTTATTTGAGAACGATTTCAAATAACACAATATACCCCTTACAGTGACAGTGTCGACGAGTCACTTCACGACGATTGGACGGAATCCGACTTGTCTTTGGGCACGTTTTGAACCAAGCTGTTCTTTTTTTTTTTTTTTTTTTTTTTTCAGAACTCTAAAGCAAACGAACGTCACGCTACGAACGTCGAATGCACAATGCGGGTGGGGAGTCGCGCTGACCAGCGCGGTTCTTTCATTCACAAAATCCGTCACGTCTCGTCATACAATCAATGATCTTGGAAAACAAAATTCCCGTATACTCCGCACAGCCTAAAATTTTAACTTTTAAACATGTATAGTTCGCGGACTGTACCCAGGACAATAGGTATTCTGCAAATAGCCAAGTTGGCTGTGCGGTGCCGTGTCCTTGACAGTTGCTCATCCGCGCGTTTATGGTAAGCATACTGGCGCAGCGCCTTCAAAGGCGCACGGCCTGACAGAAGGGCACGACGTCACCTATGACGTCATGTGATGCTACAGTCATGTGACTTCATGACATTACTTGACTTCGCGCACACATAAAAACATGTGCCCAGATCGTTCGAACACGTTCTGTGCTGCCCGATCTTTGTCAACTTGATCAAGCTAGTGTAATTTTTTCGCCTGTCGAAGTCACAACATGAAGTCTTCCGTTTTCCCAACAAATCGTCCATAATGTGAGTTGGTCCATAATAACAAGACAAATGCTTGTATTTAGCCAGTTCAACCCCCCCCCCCCCAAAAAAAAAGAAAAAAAAAGAAAACGGTTTGTATTAACGAGACATGACTGTATCATTAAGAAGTGATTGCGGTTAATTTAAACTGTTTGTACAATTACTGAGAGGCTGTAGATAATCCAATACTGCAACTGCTTTTTAGTCAAACGTAATGAACTATAAAGACAAATTACTCAAAAGTGATTAAATTACGGTGGTTCCATCACTACAAATGAAGTGTACTCATAATGGAACAGCGCGAATGAATTCCATTATGAATCCATACCAACTCGCCCATTTATCCTGTTTACGAAGTGTACTACCCAGCTGCCCTACAAATAACTGTGCACGTCCATTTTAAAAGTATTTTTTTTCTTGTCATATAGAAAAGTCCAAAGAGCCTTACAATTTTTCTTTTCGTCGCGGATAAATTCATTACTGTTTGAGAAATTAATCCATCCATTGATTCAGCTCAGGCGACCACATGCCATTACACATCACCGAGTTCATCATTTAGAATAACCAGTATAATTATTAGTTATCACAGTTAATGTGCTGTGATCTGTCGTTTTTTGTTTCTTTTCCTGTGCTTAATTTGTTTAGTTGGTAATATTAAAGACACAAAGGCACGACAAGCGCCATGACAATGCACTCTTAACGCTGCTTGTTGCGCTCAAACTTTGCCGTTGAAGAGCGGAAAAAATAAGTTGTTTTTGTGACATCTAATAACAACTGCTATTGCATATTTGGACGATGGACGTCAAATCTTTAATTTGAAGAGGCCACATAGAGCAAATGCAAACGAAATATTACGAGAATTTTAGCTAAATAGATTTCTAATTATCACTTTCATTCGTATACCTGACGTCCGCCGCCATCGAAAACGATATCCTGAAAAAATGTCCTTGTCCATGTCCTTAAAAAAACAAACAAGAACTATAGTTTTTTTAGAGCGTAGCTCTTAGGGGCCCGTTTCCGGCTTGAGCGGCGTCGGCGTAACCGCAAGGTCACTTGACCCCCCTCCCCCCGAAGTCACGTGACCCCCTCCCCATGAGGTCAGGTGACCCCCCCCCCCCCCCCCCCCCCCCCCCCGGAGGAGATTGAAGAATGAGGGGAGGAGGAGAAGGGGTATAACCTCCCCTTAGTACCGTCCCTCCTCCTCCAGAGCTGCGCTCTATTTCGGCGTTACAGGGAGTTGTAAACGGCTTTGACTTTTTTTTATTAATTCAATACTGCAACCTATTAGCAGGGTGGACACTGTGGTACAGGAAAATAGGCTTATTGCGTTCACAAATGAAAAGAGATGAACTTGACAATTTATAAACTACAATAAAAATAAATCTCTCTCTCTCTCTCTCTCTATATATATATATATATATATATATATATATATATATATATATATATATATATATATATATATAGTGGTGTAGAGGTTAGCACACCCGACCGGACATTGGGAGGCCCAGAGTTCATATCCTGGCTCCGCCGTTTTTTGGCTTTCGGCGGGTTCCTGAAAAACTTTGATTCTTTGACTCATTGGATTAAGTCCGGTTCATTCATCTGCACATATTCGTATATATATATGTATATATATATATATATATATGGCCCTTCTAAGTCCGATAGCCGAGGCTATCCTTCATTGCCATTCTTTTGACTCCTCAGAAATTCTTAAAGTCCTTTAAACCTTTCTTTAAAATAACTTTTAAAGACATAATGAGAAACAACGCAAAAGAGGGGCAGGGACATAACGCTGTGTCCTGTCCCTTTTTGCGCTGTTTCTCATTATGTCGTTCAACCGCAACCAGCCCCAGCAAGGTATCCTGTTACAGAACTTTTAAAGAGTGGTTTGTAATCACGCACATTCATAACTCAATCCGAGCGCTGCTGTCGAAGCCCTAGAAGACAACACAACGCACCCTCTCGCAGTTGTCGCTTGGTGGTTTCGTATTTAATTGCAACCGACTCTGACAATTCGTAATTCACTTTTGTGAAACCTTACACTCGGGCCAATAACTGATAGTAGCGTCACAAAGGGGGGGGGGGGGGGGGTGTCGCGGCGAGCCTACGAGAACGCCCCCCGCCCCCCCGCCCCCCCCCCTTCCCCCCGTTCTCGTGGTCGCGGAGGGTGTTGCAACGAGCCACGCGAGAGCGGAGGGGGGGGGGGGGGGGGGGGGGGGGGGGGGGGAGGGAGGGAGTGTCGCAGCGGGCTACCGCGCCCGGGTGCCGATGACCCTCGTGACGCCACTAAACTGAGTGCTAGATTTACAACTTGAACTACAGGCATAAATCAAGGCTACTGACATGCGGGCATCATCCTAGCCCCAGAGGAAATGTGGAGGATTAACTGTGATTATACTAATGGTTACTGGTTATCCTAAATAATGAAATTGGTGATGTGTAATGGCATGTGATCGCCTGAGCTAAATAAAAAAAAAAGCAATAATTGAAAAAAAAAATTTTTTTTTCGCAGAAAATTTATTTTTTGACACCCCTGTTGCAATTAAATTGTTAAAAAAAATTTTTTTCTGCTTTTCAGTGGTCCGGTACGTCTAACCTTTCCCGCCCAAATAACCTCGAAAATATATTTTGTTTTTGCTCTTTGTCTATAATTTAATATATTACTTATTAGATCAGGCTGAAAACGAGCAAAATAATATAAGGTACAGCTGTCCTAAGCATATCAGAGTGTTGACCTTTTCTTTCTCTCTCTCTCTTCCACCTTGTTTGTCAGCCAAAGAATGTGAAGGGACAACAAGAAAAGTGTCGTGTGCGTGCACACAGACACGCGCAAGCGGTCAGAAGACTGCCCGAATGCTGGTTTGGAACTCCGAAAGCGGCTTTAGGGGTATGGTTGTACCACCAATATAGGATCCTACCATCAGCTCAAAGCAATTATTACGCCAGAGCAGAAGGTTTGCAACAGAGACACCTAGGACCCATAATCCGCAAATTAATAAAGCTAACGAAAATACTGTAAAACCCTTTATTTTCGCGGCCCCTATTTTTCGCGAATTTGGCAGCGCGTTCAGGTTCGCAACTATTAAATTTCGTGAATTTGAAGTCTGGAATTTGCCTCTGCGATGGAAATATTCGCGCCCACTAAAGTTTGCGAATTTTACAAGTCACGAAATTCACGGAAATTAGGTGCTCGCTAACATTAAGGCTTTTACCGTATTTCATTTGTTGCAAAAAAAAACTCATCAGACTTTGCGCAAGAAAACCGTATCTGAGATATCACGCGGGCTTTGTTCCCGACAGTGCAAAATCAATCGTCTTAGCTCTGAAATATCTCAAACCTGGCCGCGACTTGCACCCGTCTTTCTCGTGACCACCGTGCTCGTGACTCATATCGCCCGAGCTAGAGGCTGCATGATTCACACGTTTCACTTTTCTCAGGATAACACGTTTGATTTCAGCAATGCTGCGCGGACGCAAACGTAATGGTTATTCGAAAACGAAACCAAGAAATAATGTATATTGGCGGGAAACAAAAATAAGTTAGGAGACGCTTTTCTTTATGAAGTTTCAGTGCAATCAAAGTTTTGAAGGCATTATGACACGTCGTGGGGCTGCCAACTTTACAAACCACGAAACATAAAACAAGAACAAGAACGCAGTGAAACACTTCAACTTCAGGAGAAAGCCCCCTTGCATTCTTTTGCCGTGCAGCGATGCACCATGGGAGGCTCCGTACGTGACGTCATCATTTTCGGCTATTAAACGCTGCATCGCCCCTGTTCGCCATTTTGGATTGGAGTTGGGGGAGTCGACCTTTGCACTAATTGTCAGAAATCTGCCTCCATCCGTCCCAGCAAAATTCACAAGAACAAACCCATCTTACTAAAATACAGAACCCATAAGGACGGGCCGAGGTATGTGAATATTTTTGTCTCTCGCGCCTCCTTAACCGACAAGGGGTAAAATAGAGCTGTGGCTTTTGTATGGGCTAAGAAGCGCCGAATAACATCGCGTTTTGAACGTTTCCCGGATATTTATGTCAACCGGAGTATATCATATCATCGAGCATCTATATCGCCAGGTATACGCGGGGATTATTCGTCTCGGAACAGATTATTTGTTGCGTTTAAAGCGAGGCAACCGCTAGGCCTACTCTTACCCGGCCCCTGATTCATTGTAAAGAGCGCAACGGTCTTCATTTGCGCAAGTTGAGCCTTTGTGGGTCTTTAAACGTTCTCAATCCGACTGGCGCGCGTAAATAAATCAAGGGCTCTTCCGCCTAGCTATGCAGCCTCGTCGCTTTTGTAGCTTTATTCGAATTGGAACTAGACGTTGAACTCGGTAACGCGTAGATCGCTCTTTTGTCATTTTTGCCCTCTGCACTCGCAATTCCTGCAATTTTGCTGGCGCATAAAGTACTCAGTCCTGGAGGGCTATCTCCTATCGTTTAATATCGGCGCACAATAGCGTTGTTTAGCACAGATTTGCACAAAACGGGTAACGGGGAAATGCTTATGCGCATTAGCTCCCCCTCAAGCAAAGGCGATCGACTTCATGTTGGGTCTGTTGCTGGGTGCATTGACTCTGGAGAAGAGCTCTTGCTGACTTCCCCTTTTGGCTGTTTGGCGTTCACACCTTGTAAAGTTACGTGATCCCGAGATTGTGATTGGGATTCGTCTGTGGGCGCGAGTAGTGTGGGTATCCCTGGGGCACTCGGGGGGGATCTCGAGTTTAGGGCTGTCGTCATTGTGTTCCTTACTGCGTTTCCATCGTTTCCGTTCGGACGAAGCTTTGTCGCGCATCACTCGGTGTTGACGTTTGGAAGTGCGACGCGTTTCATTTGCCGACGATCCTGACTTGCACGATATAAGTTCGTTGAACTTGATCGCTTTTT
The DNA here is from genome assembly GCF_016920785.2 of Ixodes scapularis. NCBI lineage: Eukaryota > Metazoa > Arthropoda > Arachnida > Ixodida > Ixodidae > Ixodes > Ixodes scapularis. The sequence continues at coordinate 80,126,398 of NW_024609868.1, read as the reverse complement.
TCTTTTCTTGAACAAGATAGAAACAAGAAGTTCGCCGTTCCACTGCAATTAATTTATGAGGCTTTATTTTAAGTGTCGCGGCAGGATTGTGTTCATTCTGGTTTCCCAGGTACATTTGAGGGAACAAATACCTGGGCAACCTCGCAGCAGGAAATTGCTATTAAGTATGCATTTGTTTTTGTTCAAGTTCGGCATATTTTTTGAGTGTAAAATTGTGTGCATCTTTCATTAGGTTAGTGCATGGGAAATTGTATGTAGTTCTGCCAGTACCCTTGGAGGTTTTCTTGAGCTAAAGATCTCTCCAGTTTTACAGTTATGGAAGTTGCAGCTTCAAAAGGCGCTCAGCGATTACTCAACATCACATGTGTAACCGTTTGATGCAGGCAATCCACCATTTTTAGAATTCATAGTTCAAGAGCTTTCAGTTTAAAAGTGTGTTCACATTATACAAACTTGCATGCGATTATGACACTTTCAAGTGACATTCTTACCAACATTTGTGGTATGCATGCCTATTCACCTTTAATATCTTCAGAGTCCACATTTCTGAAAAAAGTGGATTGGTGTTGCTACATATTTCATGTGCCACATTTGCCTATCTGCCTATCTTCATGTGTAGCACTCTAGTTGTGAACAAAGATGCCCACGACTTAGAGAACTTCTCAGAGGCCAAGCTATTTAATAACAGCTAATCTGTTAGTGATTTTACTCAACCACACCCATTGGGGCAGCACATATAACCGGATATCATTTGTTGTGCTTTCTTATATGTAACCAGAGATTGCTTTTTGTAGCTTGAACATTTATACCAATCATATATGTGCCAATTTTCCCACAGCTAACTGCACCCAAATTGGTTGACGAGTCTTTTGCTATTATTGTTCCGGGCCTTGCCAAATCATGTCCAGAAGGTGCTCAGTTGTGTGATCACAACCGGGGCATTCGTGTACCTTGAGTTGGGCCTACGTGTTTGTAACATTTGGAATGTTGCACATATGAGTAGGTGCATCCAGTGTACCACTTACTTGAGCTTGGTGCCCAATGTTTCCTCTATGCTACAGGGTGCTCTGCAGCTCAGTGTACACAAAACAGTAGGTTTCTTCTGTAAGAATTCACGGTATCAAGGTCCTCTGGGCTACTCTGGAGGTGGCTACAGATAATGTATCAAACATTGCAAACCAAATATTAGCTCAGTCTTTGATGTGGGCCACATGTCCTCTAGGCTAGATGGTGCGGCGTGTCGGTAGCCTTGATTTATGCCTGTAGTTCGTTGTAAATCTAGCACTCGGTTAAGTCTTAAAAGTGCCTGAGTGTAAGATTTGACAAAAGTAAATTATGAATTGCTCATTTCTTTTTTATAGTTTATTTCTTCAAGCTAGTGTTCATTGCAAAGGTTAGTGACGTCTACAGGAAGTCAGTAAAGGTCTCTTTCTATGAGATGGTGTGGTATACCTGTGAGGAAAGAAGTACTGCAGCTCGTTATGCTGTCTAATCTATTGTGGCACCAAATCTTTCTGTGTACAGCCATGCTCTAAAACCCCTCCTAGGTGATTTGCACATGGTGTAGGACACATGCTTCTTGGTTGATAAGGTATGGCAAATCATAAAGGTCTTCTAGACACAGTTTGATTCTGCTTTAAGATGTTTCAAAGCTTTTACAAAAAAAAAAAAAAAAAAGAAAATACCAATTGCATGCAGCGAGGTTTCTTTACCTGAATGTTTTGTAAATTGCTAACTCGGCATTTAAAGTGACACCTTGGTTTATTGTGCATGTTAATTAAGAACTCGGTTTGTTGAGCATGTAAAGCGAAACCTCGGGTTGGTTGTTGGTTAGTCTCTCGAATGAGATGCATATCCAATTTTCTCTCTTGATAGCTTCCTAGCATGGGGCCATTCAACTTTCGTATCATTAGTGGTAGTCCTTAATTCCTAATGTCTTCCACACCCAATATTGAGGTGTGTGGTGCTCACCACTGCTGGTGCCATCTAACGAATGCCATCCACATTCACCGTGACTGCAATAGCACCACATTTGCAACCGTGGGAGCGTGGTTTGACCCGGAGCGTTTGTGGTTCTGCCTTTACAGGGAGCGGACCGTTCCCTGGGTGCAGTGCAGCAAAGTGCTCAATGACTTCTCCTCGTCAGCATGTCCACGGTTCCGGGGCTACCTTCAAAGGGGGAGAAAGGAAAGCAAAAGTATCTGGCATTGGACATAAATAGTATCTACAAGGGCAAAAGTTTAGAGAACCCCAAAACCTCCGGTGAGTCCCCGTCTTTGTTGCTGCTCAGTTTGGGGGGGGGGGGGGGGGGGGGCTGTGGTGCTGCTGTGCTGCTGTGCTGCTGTGCTGCTTTGGTGCTTCAATTTATATGGCATCTTGGAGCCCCCTATACATTTATTTTAGGGGCAGTTTTTACCAGCTTCCTTTAAAGCATTTTCAGATGGAAGAATAGAAATGTCAGTAATTAACATTTTGTCTTTGCTTGCTTGTGTATGTGTTACTTGGTGTTGTATCTCGCTTTTCTCCCGTAGCCCGATTGTGAGTGGCTGTGTGCACTTTCAGCGGCCCCCAAACATGGCTTGCAGTCATTGGGGAAAGTTGGTGCGGGGAGGCGCATGCCACCTCCTGTCAATCTCCCAAGTCTAAAGAGCGAGAACAGTGGTAACAACCCTAATATCAGCCTAGTGCCCACCGGAGGTCAAGGATGGGGGAGTGCTGGAAAAGAGAAGGGAAAGTCACCCGAAGAAAACAGGCAGGTGTCTCTCTCTTTTGCGGCCTCATGCCTGGCACCGGTCGTCCCGCTGACAGGCCCTTTCGTATGCCGTCTCTCTGCAGCAGTGGCCCACAGCAGCAGTCACAACACTCACAATCACCTACTTCGCACTCACAAGGACCACCGGTGACAAAGGTGAGTTTCGCGTCCTGCCAATAACACACTGTCAAAGCGAGTGTGCCAGGTTCACCCGCTCGGTAACGACTGTGCAAACAGGGAAGGCCAAAATGTGTTGCCCATTTCGGAAAACTGGGCTCACGGTACGAGAGGTCCAGCTCATTGCCACGTCCTTGCTATATTACTTATGTCCGCACATCTGAAGTGGTAGATTTGTGTATTGGTGTAAAGATAATGCATTAGTGAGTTTGACTAATGGCCAATTCATTTGGGTCCGCACCGCACCCGTCCAGTGCAGTAACCTCTTTCCACTGTAGTACACGAAGGACTGGCGGGGAGAGAAGGAAGCTCCCCTCTCCCCTCTAGCCTTCCGTGTACCACGAACCGCACTGCACTGGTGCGATGCAGGCCCAGACGAATTGGCCATAAGATGTTTAGTGCACCTTAAGCCTTGCTTCTAGCCCTTCAAGTGCTGTCAAAAGCTTTTTTTTTTTTTTTTTTGTATGTAGTATGAGCATGTAGCTTGTGAGGATTCCGGTTTTGTAAAATACCGGTGGAGTACCCACCCTACTTACACTGAAAACTATTAATCTGGACATGGGCACTTTTCGGTCAAATCGGGTGCTTAACATGCAATTCTCAGAATTCCCAAGTTTGGAACACGTTAATAGTAGGTGCTTCTGCAGTATTTTATGGTACCGTGATGTCTGGTTAATATGGACACCTCCATTCCCCTAAAACATCGTCCATAATGTGAGTTGTCCATAATAACGAAACAAAAGTGCATGTATTCTCTAAGTTTGTCCCCTAAAATGGTGTCCATATAGCGGGGTATCCATATTAATGGGGTCCATGTTAGCGAGACGTGACTGTATATGTGTGCTTGTACAACTGTGAGCCTCTTCGAGACCTGTCAATTTGTACATGCTGGTTGAAAGCCTAAGCTGGGAATGCGTTTCTTCTGAATTTCTGTGGCCATTATGTGTTAAGATTTACTCACTTCGGTGTTTGTGTAGTTGTGTTGGAAGTTAGCTGCACCAGTCTCGAAGTGTCTCATCCTAATCTTAAGTTTATTTTCTCAGTTATATTGCGGACGAACCAGAAGGTAGTACCGCAAAATGCCGAGCAAGCGCCGACTCAAAATGTGGAGATAATCTCGGAAATTGGGGAATGGGGGCTTGTTAGGTAATCAATTCTACCTATATACTTTAAACGACCTAAACTATAGTCGGCGACAGGTCAAGAACGAAGTGGAAGCTCCTCCTACCCCTTTCCACTTCAGCGGAGCAAACAGTGGAGAGGAGGTCACCTCCTCTCCATCCTTCGCTCCGCTAAAATGGAAAGAGGTAAGAGGAGCTTCCACTTCGTTCTTGACCTGTCACCGACTATAGGTGCTCGTGATATTCGCGAGTGCCCAATTTTTGTGAATTTTGCGAGTATCTAATTTTCGCGAAATTCGTGAATCGCCTACAATTCACAAAAAATAGGTCCTGCAAACAGTTCCGGTAAAATGTAAACAGATCTGAATCTATATTGAGATCCTACTGCGTCGCTAAAATTAGAACCCGCGAATTATTCCAGAACTTAAAACTTCCGCTTTGACCTAAATCGCAAAATATTGAGCCCGCGAAAAATAAGTTCTTTTACAGTATTACTGCGCATATTTCTCAGATTTTGCAAAATTTGGGGACGGGCGCAGTATGGAATGGGCGGATGCTCGGTATTTTATGGTAGGGATTTTTAGAGTCGGAAACAGTTGAAGGGAGAAGCAACCTCTTGAGCATCTTGAGACGCGCATGCGTTGGTATTTGTACTGAAAAGGGCAGATTTGTTGTAGCTACTTTGTACTAAGCACCTAGAAAATGGGAGTGATACTTCTTTTAGTCTATGCCGCGTGACTACTGCTTGCTGTAAGCATAAAAAATACCAAAGCTTTTTAAAATCCCAGATATTGCAAACTTGTTTCCAGTGGACTTTGTTGTTTCCGGTATCGATTGCAGCTAAACAGACAGGTGGGATAAGCCCGCCATGTTTGACGTGCACTCGAGGGTTCAGTGCACCGGAGCATTAGGCCCAGTTCAGGGCCGTAGGGTCGTTGGGTTATCCGGGGAGCTCACTGCTGCCCCGACTGCGTGCAGCAGCCGCCACCACAGCAACAGCAGCAGCAGCAGCTGCCGCAGCAACAGCAGCCACAGCAGCCACAAGCACAGCAGCAGCAGCAACAGCCAAGCGGTGGAGCAGGGGCAGGGCCAGGTGGCGGTGTGGGCGGCGGCGTTGGCGTCAAGACGTGGAGCAGCGTGACATCCAGCCAAGAGGATGGTGGTCCCGAACGCAACTTCTTGGGCCATCAGTCGCCATTTTTTCCTCAGGAATTCCCCAAGCTAGCTGGTGGCGATGTGCCCACCGACGGGACTCCGAGGCCGGCCACAGACGCGCAGTACGGGCCCGGCCCCAGCCTCAGGCCGCAGAGTGAGTGTACCTCCACCTACCTTGCCCTCCTACCAGTCTCAATATGCAGTTTGGCAAGGTCTATCGGGTGGGCATGTCAAAACCCGCTTTTATGTGGGGTCTTTTTGGAGCGACTACATAGATGCAGACCAAGGTACAGCCTTGTAGTTGGCTGGATTATTGTGGTAAAGCGTAAACCGCATGTAAGCAATTTGGCGAGCGACAATACAAGCGACGGCGACGAGGACCCGCTGTCGCTCAGTCGGTCGCGTGACTATGCAAACCGCATGATAGTGATGGGAGCAAGCAACCAAGGCGATGAGCAATGTTTTTTTTTAGAAATCCATAACCGAGCGATTCGACGAGCAACAGAAATCTCAGTCACTGACTTGTCCCTTGATGCCGTTGCTCGTCTTGTTGCTCGCTAAATCGCTTTTGCGGTTCAGCCTTAGCAGTCGACAAGGTTCGGGACAGTGCTCGATGCGGACAGTCAATAGCAAGCATGGTATCGATTGGACCTAGGCTTAGGGTGTGGTTTGGGACCGTACAACCGTCGGATCTCGGCCGACTAGACTCTAATGAAGAGCCTCGTGTGACCCCTGGTGTTTCAGTGGAGGGGAACTGGAGCAGAGGGACCTTGCAACAGCAGCAGCAACAGGCTGGCCAGGGGCAGATGCAGGGGGGGATGGGTCCCCAGGGGTGCGGCCCTCCCGGCGGCCTGCCTCCGAGCAGTGGCAGTGGCGTGAACGGACAGGCTTCCTTTGTGGGGCCCCAGAGGGGGGGACCCTCCCAGGGGGCTCCCTCCTCTGGGGGCCCTGCCTCACAAGCACAGCCCCCGTATAGCAGGATGGGGCCACCCTTTGTACAGGTGAGACGACCGACCCATCCTCTCTGGGCTTGTCACTCAGGCACATTTCTCTCCGAAACGGGAACAGCGCGAAAATAAGGGACGAGTAGTAGGGGTAACGACAGACACGGCGCTGACTAGCAAGTCGAAGGACTGCTCGTCCCTCGTTTATTTTTGCACTGTTCCCATTTCATAATGCCAAACCAACTCGCCCAACTTTATACGTTGTTACATTTCTCTCTCCAGGCTTATGGACGTGGATTTCCTGGAAACTACCCAGCAAATATTTCGGGCATGCCCTCGGGAGCTCGCCCGCCCTACTCCTACTCGGACGGCAGGTGAGGCATCCGCCGCAGTCTTTTGTGGACTTGTTGGGGGCAGTGTTCGCAGTGGGGAGGCTAACTCGGGGTGGGAAGCGAAGCGACGTAGACTGAAGGGGAGGGGAAACCCGATGCCTTTTCGTCTGCGGGGAATCTGAGCTGCAGCGCTCTGTGTGGGCCCGGCTTGATACGCAGGGTGCGAACCATGAGGAACCAGCCCGAGGACGACGCCTACCAGAGGCCCGCCATCATCAGCGAGAAGGACCTCGAGGGATTTGATGAGATACTCCAGAACGACTCTCAGGATGGCTGGGCTGTCGCCAAGGGAGAGATTGACTACAAGTAGGTTCTTAGTAGACACCAGTTTACATTCTGTTCGGGCTTAGTGAAGGAGCAGGTTTGGCAGGAATGAGCGCAGAATCGGCAGTTTTTACCGTCACCATGTCACAATTACCGTCTTCCTTAAGTATGACAATGTATAAGATGTTTATTAGTGGTGTTGGTATTCTTGGGCCCATTGAGCTCTGTCATTTGGGTGGTTGGGATTGCAGGTTGCAGATTGGTGAATCGTTGACACAAGGATATAATCTGTCCGTGCTTGGCTAGCTCAGTGTGTGAGCCTATCTGTCAACTTCAAATCTGTGTCCTCGTGTAGGGTGAAAACTTGAGCAAAAATTAGTGGCTAAAATTTGCCAGTCACAAACTGATTTCTCAAACCGAGTTCCTGAAGTTTCTTTCACCATATGTGTGAGTGAAGCAGAAGCTAGTCTAGAGGAGGCCATGTTTCAAACGTGCATTTCATGTATGCATGTTTGGCATTAAAACTGCCGTGTAAGACAACATCTTGGTGCTTGTAGCTTTGAGTTTGCCTGCACCGAGTAAACCTGGAGCTTTTCCGTAAAGCTAGAAGGCGTCCGGTCTCTTTAGGTTGTCCCTATCTTCAAGAAAAGCGCTTTCCCAGTTTAGGTATAGCGTAGCTGGCATCCATTGTTGCATGGCTGTTGACACTTCCCCCCGGCTTCCTAGGATCTTTAGCAAAGCCTGTAAGCTTGTAACTGCTTAATTGTATGGACGTCAAAAGGAGGTTGTTGCTCTAGTAACCCAGGTTAAATATCAAGAAGTCTAGAGACCTGTCGATACATGGCTTGCAGAGATGTCACATCGCATACTTTTGACCACCATGTAAGAGGAGAAGAGGGAAGCTGCTCTTGTTAGAGTTTTGGGTGATGGGTTACTTTTCTATAATCTGGGAGGAGAATACCGACTCTGTGCAAATCCTGGAGGCAGGAGAGGGGGATCCTGGTAAGAGGGGAGCTCCATCTATCCCCTTTGGTGGTGGTCATCGGAGCGCTCTTCGAATGACTTCACATGCAAGCCATGTATAGAGAGGTCATAATCATGTTTTTGAGTGCCCATGTATGCATGAGGTTGGGATGTTTGTAACAATGCTCTGGGTGCCGTGGATGCAGTGCCAAACTGGTGTTTCGAGACGAGGAGGAGCCTTCGGGGCGTCCGTCCCTGCCGGGACCCCCACAGGGCAAGGCGGAGGAGCGTGGCAGCCCCAAGCTGCCCCCCTCGTCCAAGGGGGATGTTCGGGGCCTTCCCCAGGGGAACAAGGCATCCCAGGCCCTGAGGGGTCGAGAGGCCGCCTGGGACTCTGCACCCACACAGCAGCAGCAGCAGCGCTCCCGTGAACCTCCGCAGTCCTACCTGGACAGGGTGAGCAGCTCTTCGTTCTCGTGCCCAAAGCTTTGGCATGCGCTCAGAGAGACACTAGATTGGTTCCACTCTATTTCTAAAAGACGAGAAAGATGGAAAAGAATGTTTCTTGGATATCTTTGTTTCTGATGCTGGGACATATGCCCGACACAACGGATCAGCAGCTCTGGAAAGATACCATCAGCAAAAATGTATTGTCAAACTCTAAATTAACTTGTTTTAATGGTCCGTTTGCCTGTAACTACAAGTAACATTTACGCTGGTCCTGTTGCAAGGGCCTGCCCATGCAGTGTCTTTCCTCCGGTTCAGAGCCGTATATGGGGAGAGTTTGGTCAGTCTATGATCTCGCCGCCATAACGCTCTCCTCCCAAGTGAGCCAATCAGCACGCGGCGTAGAGCGAGAGGCATGAGGGCATGCGCGTGAACTCCCGGCTGCTCCCAGCTGAGTGGGGAGGGCCGCCATCTTCGATCATTCTCCGGGCGGAATGCGTGGGATCGGCATCTAAATCTTGATTATTGCCTTTTATATTGCTGGGTCTAGCAAGAAAACAACATTCTGTTATTCCTCGGTGGGTTAAGAAGCTAATAAATGAAGATTTTTCGGCGTATGGCCACAAACTTTTATTCAGGCGAAAAAGAAGTCGGCCCGTAGCAGACGACGCGTAGCCTCAGCAGTGCTCGTCTCCGACAGCGTTGCTAAAAATGGCGATCGTATCCTCTCTGCTCCCTTCTTTCTCTCTCGCTCCTTCGGCGCTCTCCTCCCTTTCATTTACTTTTCTCCTCTCCGGCACCTTCGTCGCCACACCCACTGGCCAAACTCTCCCAATATACGGCTCTGCTCCTGTTTATTGCTTGCTCAACGGAGTGGCGGTGAGCAGAGGCGTGGGAGGTAAAATAGATAAATGGGCTAGTTGGTACATTATTAAATGGAAAGCGCCGAATGAACAAGGACATTCGACGCTTTCCATTCAGCGTGGGAGGTTTTCTACTCTGCAGACATTCAGTGACTAATGGTCTTCGGTGGCGTCTCCACATTTGGAGTTGTAAACCGTCACTGAGGTTTCCTTTTTCTATTGTTATTCCCAGTGGGAGCCTGTATCGTATGGATGATTATTTAAAGTCCTGCTCAGAAGACCCTCGCTTAATGGCTGGACTGTGCTTTGTACTCTCGTTAAATGGAGATAAGGATATTGGTTGTTAATGACAACAGGTTGGGGGTGAGTGAGGCCGTGTCTGTGTGTTGCTCAGTCTTCACCTACTGTTCTCTCACCCCCGGTCCAACTCTGTGCAGGAGGAGCGTCGTAAAGGCTGGAGCAACTCTGGTGGCTCTGAGCTGCAGCAGCAACAACATCCACAGCAACAGCAGCATCACCAACAGCAGCAGCAGCAGCAACAACAAGCGCATCAACAGCAGCAGCAACCACATCAACAACAGCAGCATCAGCAGCACCAACAACAGCCGCAGCAGCACCAGCAACCTCAGCAGTCGCAGCAGCACCAACACCAGCCGCAGGCGCAAAGTCAGCCGCAGCAGCAGCCACCCCAGCAGGTTCAGCAGGGAGTGCGCCAGTGGCAGGCTCAGCAGGTGCAGCAGCAGCAGCAGGCTCAGCAGCAGGCTCAGCAGCAGCAGTCCCAGCAGCAGCCTCCCCCTCCCTCTCGGGGGGGCAGTGCGCCCCTGGAGTACCTGAGCCGGGGGGGCCAGCAGGCGGCACCGCCCGCCGCGCCAGCCCTCATGGCGACGGGATTCTCCAGTCATGCTAGGGTGGGTCCCCCGCCACCCATGCAGCAGGTGGGCAGGTCTCCAGGACCCTCCTCATTCGTGAACTTGAGCATCGTGGATGGACGTAGGAATGGAAGCTGAGGAAGCTCTGGCAGGCTGCAATTCTCGTGTGCCCCTAGACTATATTTGCATCAGAACCGAAATAATGATGATGTCCAGCCACGTAAAGTGCCGACAGTGTTGCTGCTTACAGTTCGTTCAGTTCTGTTGATGTGGTCTTGAGACATTATCCAACAATTGAATTAAGTTAGGCCTGCAAAACCTGCACAAAATCGTGCCTTCATTCACTGGAAGTGTGCTGCACTCTTCCTCAGCATTTTGCCTTGTGTACGGACAACCTTGTAGCATAAAAATGGGTGGTGAGAAAGTCTACCCCTTCTTTGGCAGCCCCACCACGGGACGTTTGGGGGCCAGCCCCCTCCGGTGGGGGGGCGAGGGGGAGCGCCCCCGGGGTCTCGTCCCCTGGAGCTGGCTGGGGATGAGGAGGAGCTGTGGCGGCAGCGGCGGCAGCAGCAGAACGATGAGATGGCCGTCACAGTGGAGCGCACCAGGCAGAGGCGCGAGGAGGAGGAGAAGCGCTACGAGCAGATCAAGCAGTCGTCTGGGGCAGCAACCGCCGCCACCACACAGGTAAGCCCCTGCCCTCGTTGTCTAGCACAGGGCTTCTTGGGCTCTTGAGGAACCTTCCTCTCGTTCGAGTGACTGCCGAGCAGGGTAGAGCATTATCGTGATACAAATGTATTGCGATAGTATTTGAGAAATACTTTTAAGTCTTTATATTTTTGTGTCGCGATACAATTTTTCAATCAGTATCTGTATTTCAGTGTCAAAAAGACATTCCGGCGAAATGGGTCGCTAATACAGTGTCAAGATCCTCGTACGGTGCTGGACCAAGCGTACGGTCCAGAGTGAGCTCACTAATACGCCGTAGCAGCTCGACGTTGTAATTGAACAAACCTTCAGGTGAAATTCTACAAAATTAATGGTGAATGCGAACCCCGAAAGCGCGCTTATTGGACAACCCGAAGGAGCGACTCTGGCCAGTGTTGACGCCAACCAGACTCGAGCGCCGAGTATACTGCAGGCTGTGATGTTGAGAGACCGAAATAAGGATGCTCGAGACCACTGCGTGGGATTGTGAGTGATTTTTTTGATGCCCATCAAAAACCATACTTTTTATTGGTGTATGGGCCGCACCTGAAACATTGCCCCCAAAATATTAAAGAGTGCAGCCCATGCATGCGTTTATACGGTATGCAGTATTATGCACCATGAGTAGGTAGCTTAAAATTTAAAAAATCTTCACTGATGCGCAGGAACACTCGAGGGACTGCGGGGAACCCACAAGAGTATGCTGGATAGCCCCTGGTTTTCTAGGAACCCATTAATAACATGTTAGGAAAGGGTGCCTCTACCACTTGCAACAGAGAAAGGGGAAAACTGAAGGCCACATGACCGTTATGCCATATACACCAGAGCCGTATATTGGGAGAGTTTGGCCAGTGGGTGTGGCGAAGGAGGAGCCGGAGAGGAGAAAAGTAAATGATAGGGAGGAGAGCACCGAAGGAGCGAGAGAGAAAGAAGGGAGCAGAGAGGAGACGACCGCCATTTTTGAGCAACGCTGTCGGAGACTGGTCGGAGAAGAGCACTGCTGGGGCTACGCGTCGTCTGCTACGGGCCGACTTCTTTTTCGCCTGAATAAACGTTTGTGGCCATACGCCGAAAAATCTTCATTCATTAGCTTTTTAACCCACCGAGGAATAACAGAATGTCATTTTTTTTTGCCAGAGCCAGCGATATAAAAGGCAATAATCTAGATTTAGGTGCCGATCCCACGCATTACGCCGGGAGAATGATCGAAGATGGCGGCCCTCCCCACTCAGGTGGGAGCAGCCGGGAGTTCACGCGCATGCGCTCATGCCTCTCGCTCTACGCCGCGTGCTGATTGACTCACTCGGGAGGAGAGCGTTACGGCGGCGAGATCATAGACTGACCAAACTCTCCCCATATACGGCTCTGATATACACAAACTCGCGGCGCGGTGGCGGCGTGTAGGGCGCACTTCCGGTCTGGGGTTGTGGGCGGATGTCCCCATTTGAGACGTGTATTCGTGCCTTGTTTTGAAAGGAACCAGACAAAAACCTGCATAAAACCTGCATTTTCATCAAAACGCCACCACTGGGGCTGTACCAAAAATTGCGTTGGCTTAGCTCGGCTATGCCAGGATATACGTAGCGTAAGCTTATGCGCACAAAATGAAAGGCGCTATCAAGCGGCTCCTGTGCAGCGTCGGACTTGGCTACTGCGCAACGGAGGCGCACAGCTGGGCACGCAGCAGCACCAGTGCGTCTGCCGCGGCAATGATGTCACTCCTCTGGAATGCACAGGCCGGCGAGGTGGGCGCGGTGGCTCCGGCGCGCCAGCTGTGCACCGTGTGACGCCACTGCTCCTCGCGCATGCGCAGCATGGAGCATGGCTCATTATGCGAGCCACGCGAAACTGTTCAACCTCGGCCAGTGTAGCTCACACTACAAAAAAGTCGAGAAAGGTTTGAAGGTCAGCTTTCATGTGCTCGGTTCGTGCGAGAATGGGATATGTGCCATGAAAAGGGGAAAACCAGATGCCGTGAGACCACGATTGCTTGGGCGGGAATCACTTCGGGTTGAATTCAGGGATACTTGTGGTCATCAGATTTATTTGTTTTGTTCCAACATGAGCGCCGGAAAACCGTCAAGTTGTACGGACCACCTGCGGACTACGTTTAGCGAGTCTTCAAGTTCGAACGGCTACTTGAACGTTTGAACTGTCGTCTGCTCTTTTAGACGACACCGGCCCGTAGACCAAATGTTGGCCTGGTACTTGCGATAAGGAGTAAGTGCAGGCCTCAAAAGACTTAAGTTTTAAGGTAGGTAAGCAAGCTCGATGTAAACAGTAGGTGCAAGGAGATGTTTATCATTGTTACCAGTGGCCGACTCAACTTGTTATGCCTGATTCACTTGGTCCGTCAGATTCTGCTTGCGGTTTTTAGTATCGACGTCAACCATCTTGGCTGCGGTTCATGTTTTTGCAGCCCGAGCGACGTCGCGACTGAAATTCGCGAGCGAAATCTCATCATGCGAATCAGGCTTTAGCGTACATTCTGTGATGTCCACGCGGAATGGATCGCTGCATGTCACATTATTCACACAAAGTTTAGCGGTGTAACGAGCCTCGGTAAATTAGCTGAGGCTGCTGAAGTAGTCAGACAATGCGAGGAAGACGTAGAATCAACAATTCGAACGCGAAAGCGGGCAGGGGGACTCACACCGACGCCGACAACGTTGCATTTCAATGGTTTGTTTATCGGCGACGGTGGGCTTCTTGCCCACAATCCATCGTACATGCGTGGTGCCGGTGGCGTCCGCTAGGAGCGCTCGGGTTTGTTTGTAAATATTCGTAAACATGAGTTGGTGTATAGAAAGGTGGGCGCAGCCTAGCGAGGGGTGGTCCCCTCTGTGGCGGTGCAAACAAGGCCCTTCCTTCCTTTGCAGCAGCAGCAGCAGCAGGGTGAGAAGGGAGGGGCATCCCCCGTTGCCCCCGTGGCCATGGGCCAGCAGGAGAAGGAGGAGCTGGAGGAGCGCTCCCGGCACAGCAGCGAAAGCCGGGACGAGCCCCCCCGGGGGGGAGCCCCCCTGCCGCCCCTTCCCTCCTCCCGCCTGGATCGCATGGACTTCAGGCAGCCCCAGCAACAGCAGCAGCAACAGGCCCCACCCGCAGGCGGCGGATACCAGGTGGGTGGTAGGCCCCAGGGGCCGGTTCTCGAGACTCGTCGTTTTTCAAATGCACAGCATTTATGGGGCCAGCCCTTTGGGCTTTTGCATCTCCTCTGGAATGTAGCCTCCATGGCATCTGGTCGTACAATATTGTGACGTCGATTATAGGTACTAATAGGTACTCTGTGATGTTGTGCGACACCTGTGGCATCATGTGACACTGACTTTGTGGTGTCGCGTGTCTCGATGTGTTGTTTGGCCTCGGGTTGTGTCATGTAGTTGTGCGACGTGACGCTGTTCCAGCATTTATAGAGGCCGTGCAAACATACGAATGCCTTTAGAAAATGCCAGACGCAGCCATTCTTTTAGTACGAGCCGTTGCCTCGGCTGAATCAATTCTGTCGTGAAGTCTACAAGGTAGACTTCACTGAACTCTACAAGGTAGACTTCACTGAACTCTTGATGGGAGCGCGATGCCTATGTGGCAGAAGTTGCGCGCGGTTCTATACTAATTAAATCACAAATCTATAAAATAAATCTATAAAAAAAAATCACGTATGAACAAAACTATATTACATCAACTGGTTTACAGAAATATGCTTACCCACAGTCATTGTTAAGGTCGTTGTCGCCGTGATCTTCCACTTCCAAGTTCCTTAGTTCGACAGACACGCACAGACACTCGCCCAAGCCGTCCCCTCCCGACACGTGTTTCCCCACTTTCCCCTGTCTCTCCCTTAGCGGGTCCTCTCCGTGCGTGGGAGAAGTGAGTTACAAAGGGGTTGATACAAATGATAATAATGAAACAGGCGCCCATTACGATTTTCAACTTGCCATTGCTCTTGCATGCTATAGTGGCTCAAGCCTCGTAGCCAACGCTAGACGCTGCACCATTGTTCGTACAAACTTTGTGTTTCGCAGCATGGCGCGCATTGTTGGGTGTACGTTGGATCACATATAAGATATCTAACTCGATTGTTTGGACCAAATCGGAGACGTATAGCTGTCCCGACAGGGACGATGTGGGACTCGGGATGCTTTATGAAAAATCAGGACAGTCTCGCAAGATTCAGGATGTTTGGTAACCCTACTCCTGGGTCTGTCGCCCCTTTCCACCGAGTTGTTCCCCGTGAGCTCTTTTCCTGTCAACAAGGTTGCACAAGGCAGTTAGTTTTTGTCTTTAACTCTAGAGATGAACAGTGCGGAGGTGTCGTAATTAGTTTTTCATACTTTGACATTGAATTAGAGGTTTAAACTTTGCAGGCACATAGTTTGGGATGTATTCAACCCAGGTATGAATACTTGAAAGGATGAAACATCGAGGACGAAAACGGGACCAATTTCAACTTTTATGAAAGAAGTCCTTTTTGCATCCCATCTTGATGTTTTATCCTTTCAAGTTTTCGTATTCATTCACCAACACGCTCCTTTTCAATTGTTACTTTCAACCCATATATGTGGTTTTGAACTGTTTGCTGACCTCGCCCGTAGGCTATCGATTACCGGTAATCAATGGTTTCCAAGCGCCGTCAAGAAATTAAATTTCGTAGTGCAGAGAATTATATTCCACAATCTTGTGGATAGCTAAAGAATGCTAGTTTTGGTTTCAAGGTAGGTTTAAGCTTTATCGCGAGGTGGTGGGCTGTCAAAAATAGTGCTGGGAAAGGCGGTTGCACACGTCTGCACAGCCAACTGCTTGCATCAGTGTTCGTAACAAAGATGGCATTATTTACATAATTCAACTGTATTGTGGCATATTTTTTAGACCTCAAGAGCTCTGGCGTCAATTTGCATTATGTTATAGATGTCTCTTGACAGATGTTTGTCGGTAAGCTTCACTATAATTTCCAAGGCTGTCTTGAGCTGGTGTGCACATTTATGTTTCCAACGAAGTGCACAAAATTTCTAAATATGCGAGAACTACAGTCAAGGCTATGACAAAACCAAGGTAGAACACAAAGAAAGCATTCTGCTCGGTATGTGAGGTGTACTATCTTGGGTTCACCAATATAAGCATTTTTTCATTGAAAAGCACACGTTACGGAGTCTAACTCTGCTCAACCAAAAATATACGTTAGAGTACTCTTTCAAAAGTAATAGCTGCGGGTGTGGACAGCATTTTCTATATTCGGAATGTTTATTTGTCGTTTAATTTGACATAGCTGTACAAGTTTCGGCGTTCATACACCTCCCGCACATACATTGCATTTTCACGAAATAAAATTTAAAAAATATTTTTTTACATTATATTAATTTTTGTTTCTTTTAAAAGAACAACTCATTGGTCAAATTTGGATGTGCCATTTCGCTCCCTTCGCAAGTTAGTAGAAAATGAAAGTGTTTGCGCAGATTTTTTGAAAATGGCTACTTTCGTTGTGGTCAGGAAAAAGTTAAAATAACGAAAATATTGCGATTTCTGTGTATTTCAAAACCGTGTCTCCCCTTAAAAAAAAAAAAAAAAAAAAAAAAAAAAAAAAAATTGACCTCTTCTTTACGTGGGGAATGATGTTGATTAGGCCAAAGCTCTGGTGGTGCTTGTCTGCGTAGACGCTGAGCCGCAGCGTGCCGAGCCTCTCGTTCGTTTTCATCCATTTCAAAGAGAATGTGTGGTATGGAACGTGGTTATATACGCATTTGAGCTTTTGACCGCAGCGCCCTCTCGTCTATAAACGTTGAGCCAATGCATGCAAAGTTTAACGTAATTATATACGCATTTAACCGCAGCGCCCTTTCCTGTATAGACGTTGAGTGGCTACATGAAACGTTTCATCCACGACGTCCCCAGCTCTTGAGTTACTACCACATCTCAGAGCCCCCTACTCGTCCCGCAGTCGTGGCCGAGTGGTTAAGGCGATGGACTAGAAATCCATTGGGGTCTCCCCGCACAGGTTTAAATCCTGTCGACTGCGCAAACATTTTTTTTCCACAATTTTTAAATTTTTTTTTATTTTTTACCCTACACGAGCACGTGAGCTCACGAGCACCAGCAAGATCGATGTGAGCACGGACGCCGGACGGACAAGGCTAGACCCTAAGGAGCTTCGCCCCTAAAAAAAGAAAGAAGCAATTTCAGCCTAAAGCATTGGAATGGAAAGGGAGTTGTGTCATTGGCACCTGTTCCCAGGTGGTCACCCTCCCATGTAATGAATCCTAATACTGCTTAGCTAGAGAACGTAAACAAAGGTTGTACTAGATTTCGTTTCCTCCATGAGCAGGTACTGCAACATTCCTGAGTGCATTTTTTCGTGTTGGAACTTGACATTCACGCGTGACGTTCCCCCCCTGCAGCCCAACTACCAGCGCCCGTTTCACAAGAACGTGCCCCCGCGCTTCCTCAAGAAGGCGGAGATGCAGCGGCAGCAGCAGATCCAGCAGCAGCAGCTGCGCCAACAGCAGCAGGGCGGGGCCGGGGCCCAGGCCCCGTCGAGCCTCCCTCCCGGCGGGGGCGGCATGGTGGGGGTGAACTTCGACCCCCGTTGGGCGGCCATGGGGGGCCCTGCGGCCTACCTGAGCCAGCTGGGTATGGGCCCCCAGCTGAAGGGGGCCGCCGTTGCCGAGGTGGCCCCTTACCCCCCGGAGGCCGGGGAGCGCCCTTATGAGGCGAGGGGGGAGGGTGCCCCACGGCCCCCCTCCATGGAGTGCTGGGCGTCGTCGAGACCCCTCGGGGACCGGCCCCCTCCTCCTCCGCAGGCGGCGCCCCTCGCTCCGCCCCACGTGCCCCCCGGTGAGCAGGCGTGCGCTTGAATCTAGGAATCTGCTCGTAAATTCGGCTCTCTAAGGGTTGAAGATGATGCGGGTTATCCTTATTGAGAATTTATTTGGTTTAGAATCTCGAGTGCTGTACACGTTCCTTTGTTTTTCTTTACTTTCTCTGCATACATTTCGGGATGACTTGCTTTCTCGAATTAAGTGGGGAGTCTCATACTAGAGCACGGTAGGCAAGTATACAAAGGCAGTGTTCCAATTCTTTGTCTGGTAGATCCAGTATGCAATTTGACTAAGGCTTATTGCGGAGAAACAATATCGGTTGCGCGTCGGCAACCCAAATTAATCTTCGGTCCTGTGTGGGGGGTGCATTCCAGATGCCCTTCGTCGGTTAGGCACACAAAACCCCCCAAATTCGACTTAACCAAGTGGGTCAGAATTCTTTCCGCTGGCGACGCCCTGCGATAACGCAGGCAATGTGACGTTGGATGCGAGTAGGTTTTGGAATGCCAAGGTACAAAAACCTTTACTCCGGAGTGACAAGTTTTGGAACGTGGCTGAAATGCACCTCATGAGCTCAAATTTGTCCAGTCTCCTGACAGTGCTTTGGCTACGCTGGTTTAGAGCACTCGAAGTAGAAATTTTACAATCGCAAGTTGTTCTTTAGAGTTGTTGTAGCTTGCAACTAGTACGCCCATGCTGTTGCAAATGATAAAGGCACAAAGGTTGCTATATGACTATGTGATTTGATGCCATAGTTTGACCGTTTCTCGTTCCCGTCCGACAGGAGGACCGTACGACACATGGCGGCCTTCAGTACCCCCCGTGTACTACGAGCAAGTGCCAGAGTTCGGTAGAGGCTCCGGCGGTTACGACCAGCGGCTGGACTTTGCTGCGAAAAGACCCGAGAAGGAGGAGATCCCTTTTGACAATCGTTCCCGCGGGGATTCCTTTAGGAAGTGAGTGTAGCTGTTTGTTCGGTGTTGGGAATTACTAGCTGCTCTTGGCTAGACTTGGTCCTTTGAATTTTCTTTCGGCACTCGAGGTACACAGTGCGACGCCGTTATTGTGAACGTCAACAGGCTCCCGATTTGTACTTGTAAAGCTACCCAACGGCGCTAGTGGCCAAACTTGCTTACGAGCGTGAAAGGGTTTGAGATTACGCGATCCACTCCAAAAGAAAACAGACTGATGCATTGCAGAAGCCTTCACATGCTTCTTACTTCGTAGTGTTTGTGAACAAGTTGGAAAGCGAGCGAGAAAAAGTTGGCCATCTGCTAGTGTCTCGTCCACTGTGGTGCTGTCTCGTTTGCTTTAAAATTCTCTCTATGGATGCCACACACATTTCTTATTCCAGATGTAAAATATTTCCAGATTTTTATTAATTTGGAAAGGCTTCCTGGAGGACATGAGTGTGTTCTTTTTTTGCTTAGGGAGAGAGAATTTGAAGAGAAGCAGCAGCGCGACAAGCGCGAGAGCAGGGATGTCATGGGTGCCTGGACTAACAGCAGAGACTACGACCAGCGGGTCGGGAGGGTAAGTGTGCCCATGCTTTTCCCATATATATTTTTTTGTGCGTGACTTGAACAGAAAGTTTGCCGGAGTTACGTAGAAGTCGGAGGCCAGATTCACAATGAACTTCTTAGAGTCTGACAACTGGGCTGGGGAGTTTGTAGGAGTTTGTAAGTTACGCACATGGTATGTGGTAGAGAAATCGGTATTCACGAACGCTTTCTAAAATGAGAGGGATAGAGGAAAGCCTTGTTCTTCTACGGGAAAACAAGAAGTCCCGAAAGTCCTAGTCATAATCTATGCAAAACTTAAAACAGTTTTGCTTTGTGGATACAAATTTTTTCTTGGGTTTTGTCGTGCGCACCTTTTTCTCACAAGATAGTTTCATGCAACTGGCGTCAGACTTTTGACTTTCTGCAGAACATCTCGAGTGGTCCAAGGAATATTTTTCCTTTTAGGAAGGGATTGTGTCAGTTCACCTGATGTTTGTATCTCTTTGCAGGACAAGTGGGAACGGGAGAGTCGGCCTTCTAGGCCCGATAGCAGGGATAGCCGCACCAGCAGAGACTCCCTCAGGGACGAGAGGGCCATGTATGTTTATTCGCTCGTGTTTTGGGGGATAGCGCATTGCTAGTACTTGACGAGACGAGTCCCAATGTACTCTAGATGCTGCGGTACCAAGTAGATTGCTCAAGATTTTGTCGCCCCAAAGAAAGTTAAGCGCTTTATTATAATGGCTGGAGCTTGTTAATCCCCGCGTCTCGAGCCGTTTGGACATATGCCGATTGAGCACTGGAGAGTCCAGCCGGGCGGGCTTGTTGGGGCGATGGACCACTACACGGAAGCAATTATTTCCCCCACAGGCCTCCCACGGAGCAGCAGCGGCCAGAGGCCCCTCCTGCCGGTCCCCCCCCGGAGCCCCACCGGAACGTGGGCGGGGAGCGCCCCAAGGAGAAGCCCCAGGTGCCGGACTGGTCGGAGTCACCTTACCCCGCAGCAGAGACCGGCAAGCGGCGGGACTGGCACACGCACCACCCGCCCCCCGTGACGCAGCAGCAGCTGGATAGTGCGGGGCCTGGCAAGAAGAACTTTGTGCCCCTGCGCCGGGGGGCTCCCAAAGAGGGTCCCCGGGGAGAGGAGGGCCCCAAGGAGGAGGGGAAGGGTACCGAGGGGGCCAAGGCGGTGGGGGAGGACCACCAGAGACCCGAGGAAAGCAAAGAGGCAGCCAAGAAGGAGGAGAGCGACAAAAGGGGAGGAACTTCACGCTCTCGTGGGAGCAGGTTCGAGTCCGGCCGGGGCAGAGGTGGCCAGCGGGGAGGCGGCGGAGCCTACGGGGGAGGGAACGGCAGCGGAGGGAGTGTGGGCTACCGGGGCCGCAGCCGCGAATACCGACGCAGCCGCACGGAGCGGGGGCCCCGCTTTGACCGCAAGAAGGAGGACGGCAGTGAGGAGAGCTCGGAGGAGGAGAAGCCGCCCCGGCCCAAGGAGGACGAAGGCTCGGATGAGGTAGGCCCGGACGTGGGGCCAGACGCTGCCAGGAAGCCCGGCGGACCCCGAGGGGGCCCGGCCAAGGAGACCCGTGGCCGGGAGCCCTCCCGCAGGGATGAGGCGAAGAAGGAGGAGAAGAGTGCCTTCTCCCCCCGCGGGGAGCCCTCTCGCAGGGGCCGAGGGGGAATGTCCTTTGGCCGCAGCTCCAGGGGGCGCTACCCTGTGGGAGGGGGCTACGGACCCCCCACCATGAAGGCCCCCTTCGGCAAGCCGGAGGAGGACGGCAAGGAAGAAGAAAGCCCCAAGGACGGTCCGAGCGGGTGCAAGCCGCGCTCGACGAGCCGCCCCGTGGTGCGGCGTCCCAATCGCATGGAGCCCCTCCCGCCCCGCTTCCAGAAGCACCAGGCCCCGCGCAGGCAGGAGGGGGCCAAGGGAGGCGGCAGGGGTGCCAAGGAGGCCCTCTCGGACGTGGGCAATGAGGACTGGGAGACTGCCTCGGAGAGCAGCGATGTGGCCGACCGCAGGGGCCCCAACGAGGAGGGCACCCGCCCCCCCAAGAAGTCTGGGGGCGCTCAGCCGCCCGCCCCGAGCAAGCCCCCGGGGACGGGACAGGAGAGGCCAGCCAGGAGGCCCGGCGGGGAGCCCCGGAGAGGCGGAGGAGGTGGAGGGGAGCGCAACGGCCGGGCCCCCCCTGTCCAGCGTAGAGAGCCTGGCTTGCACCAGCAGCCGCGCCTCGGAGGGGGTGGTGGGGGCAGGGGACGTCAGGCCGGGGGAGGGGGTGGCCGGGCCAGGCAGCAGCCGCCCCGGTCGGGGGACGCCGGGGGATCCAGCCCCCGGGGGGACCCTGCTACCCTGGTCTATCGTGTGGACGAGGTGAAGCTGCAGGATCCTGGCAACGTGCAGGCAGCCCTCAGCGACCTCGGCTCCCGGTGAGTCTACAGGCCTGCGTGGCCTACTCAAAACGTCTGCATTTGCATTGAAACACTCGGATCTGCTGTCTGCCCTTACCTTGCGAGGGTGTGGAAGAGAGCAGTGCGACAAAAATGTTGCACTGTTAGTTTGTGGCACAAGCTGGTTGAAAGGAAATTGATTGGGTTGTTGCTAGACTCCGAATCTAGTTTTTCAGGTGCTTGGCATAACATAATGCGAAACTTCGTGGAAAGGTCACTTCTGTGAGCATGAACCTTTGGTTGGGAAAATGTACTGTTCAGGGGTACAAAGTGTTTAAATCTTTATAATGTGCCTGATATTTTTTTTTTTACAATTTTTTGGGGAGTATTAGCTGCAGTCCTGTTCCGTTATGAAGTAAAGAAAAAGGCTTCAACCTTCATAGAGAAGCCTTTGCCTTTTTCTGCAATTTGCAGACTAATTCTACTGTCTTTTTATGCCATTTCTGATAGCTATTTGCCAAGGGCTAACGTGTAGTCATGTGGTCTTTGCGAGCTCGATTTATCGTGAAATATTTTCACAACTTGCTTCGAAAGTCTGGTCTGCCTCTTCAGCAAGTGTAGCGGTTGCGTAAGGTATAAATTGAAAGTGACGTGCTCCTTCCTTCAACTCCGTTTTGCTCATGTTCCCCTCTATACTTTGACTTGTGGAAGGGAACTATGGTTGGATGCCGAAGTCCTCGGTGCCTAAGGGGCTCCTCTCTTTTTGCCTGTGCCTCAGCAAGCACCTGAAGAAGACCGATCCCCTCCAGCAGAATGGCAGACTAGAGAAAGAGAAGCCCAACGCCCTGGAAGGCATTGACCTGAGCAACTACGCCGGGGTGGTGGTCATCGACGACAACCCGGCCGTGACCGACCACTCGTTTGGAGATGGCGACGACGGCGACTTCCAGGAGGTTACCTCCAAAAAGCGCCACCGCCTCCTCGCAGACGGGGACACCAAGAAATTGAGGAAGGAGGTGGGTGGGCATGTCGTTGCTCCTTGGGAGCTGGGTCCATCTGTGCATGGCTGAGAATCATTGCTCCCATCTCCTACATGGCTGAAGCTGCGGAAGCAGGCCCGACAGGTGCCCTGTTTGCACTGACTTGCAAGTGTTGTCGAATTGACCTTTGTTCCACTCTTGCTAGATGACAGTGCTGTGAAAGCTGCGTGTTGGTTAGGACGTTCCGACTCTGCCTTGTGGCATATGATTAGGTCGCCTGTGCATTCAAAAAGAGGGCAGTGCAAGTTTGACTGCTCCAAGTGATGTGCAGCTTCCACTCCACTACCATCTGGGGGGAGGGCAATGGAAGTTTACCTAAGAATGAAGGAAAGAGTTAGCGTGGACCAATTGTTGATTGCAGTCTTTTCTGTGAGCCATAACAGCATGCTGACAATGGTTATACACCTGCATTACGAGCATTGTGGGGCCAGTAGGCATAATTTGAACATCCATCGCCTGTTTTGACTCTTCAAGCTGTTTTTTGTTAATGGTCATGCAAGTCAGTAATATGTATTGTCTAAACCCTTGCAGTGAGTGTGCCATACACGAGCAGATGTTGGTGCAACGGGACACCTGTTGGTCACCCTTGAGGTTGCCTATGCAGTAGGAGAGTGGGGCTGTGGACGTACTTCAGCAACAGAGAGTTTGTGGAAGCTCCCAGCTTTCTGCCAGTGGGACCCAGTTGTGTCTTTGTCAACGTGATGAAGTTCAAGTATATCTGTCAATCCAATGACCACCATGATTTCACGCTTGTACTGAAGGCTGTTGTTGCTTCCTCCTCCAATGTAAACTGTAGTTCGGTTCTCCAAAGAGGGGCACAATTCTGTTTGCTGCGCAGACCGCACGCAACAAGACAGTGGTGCACGGCCGGCAGAACAAGCTCCCGCCGCGCCTAATCAAGAAGCGAGAGTCTGATCGGCTCTTTTCGACCAAGGCGGATGTCCCGCCCCAGAAGGTGGATGGCGGAGCGGTGCTCGGGTCCGACGCTTCGGTAGAGGTGGCCAATGGTCCCAAGAGCCAGACTCATCCTGCTTTCACTGTCAAAGGTACAACACTGGAGAGGTGACTTTGTTGCACTCCATCTTGCAAGTGGCGTGCAACGTGTCGAAGGCGCAGGCATGTAAAGTTAACTCTGCCCATGTACTTGTGCAAAAGTTTCATGCAGTGTTATGTGCTACTTTCCTGCAAGTTGCATTTAACGTTGCGAGTAGGGGTGTGCGAATACTCGAATATACGAATTCGAATCGAATAGAAAGTTGCCGAATAATTCGATTCGCGAATCGAATTCCTAGTATTCGATTACTCGAATATTCGATATATTCGGCCAAAGACGCGCGGTGGGCGCGGAGCAAACAAAAAAGTTTTTTTTTCTCCCGATGTAAGCGCCGAGATGTTAGAAAGACCATGCGAGAAACACCTCTTGGTCCTGCCATTCCACAAAAATCTAGCACAGATTAGAAAACAGAAAAGTAACGAACGCCACAAACTTTATAGCACGAAGATTTACTCACGATCATGACACAATCTACCCTTGAATCACAACTGAAACATCCCGCTTGCGCCGCTTCCAGAGAGGAATTGTTGGGAAGCCGGAATTCCGCGCCAAGCCTAATTCTTTTCACGAGTAAAACTCCTCGTTTCAAATTGAAGCGCCGATGTAAAACACACTTGCCGCACTCGCAGAAATCGGCTACTGCACCACTGCACGATCACAGAAAGAAAACCAACGTTACCACGCCGGCGAAACCAACCGAGTTATCGTCGTCGTTCTTTTGGAACCGCAAATTCTGATTCGGATTCCGAATCAGAACGACAACTCGGTTGGTTTCGCCGACGTGGTAGCGTTGGTTTTCTTTCTGTGATCGTGCAGTGGTACAGTAGCCGATTTCTGCGAGTGCGGCCAAGTGTGTTTTACATCGGCGCTTCAATTTGAAACGAGGGGCTTTACTCGTGAAAAGAATTAGGCTTGGCGCGGAAGAAACGGAATGGAAAAATAGTGTGCCTAGATTTGAGAGGGTTTCCAACAGCTCGATAGCCGCGTTTGAATTACGAACTGCGAGAATGTGCCGAAAAGGCGAAAGCGTCGGTCGGGTTCGGGCAGGCAGGGCAGGCGTCGTCGCTCTTCTGTTTGTTCGCCTTCTTTCCACACGACAACGCAATACATGCGCATTCACGATCAATCTGCGATGGAGCCGTCTCTGTGGTTTCAGTTTCGGTTGCTCCCTCTTTTAAATCAAGGCTCTCTAAAACAGGATAGATAAACGGAAAAATGGATGCGTAGCGGCAGTTGGACGGTGACTTGCGCCACCTAACCGCGTTTTTTTTTTCTCACTTTAGATTATTTTGTTTAAGCCAGTTTACCTCGTTGCTGTTTACTCAGATTTAACACCTGTCTATTTATTTATGTGAAATCAAATCCCAGGTGCCATTTTTTTTCCTTAAAATGGAGACCAACTATCGCAAAATGCCCCTTTTCTGAGATATACAAATATTTAAAAAAAAAAAGTTGCGTTGTGTGTTGTGTTTGTGTTGTGTTTTTAAAGAGAAAAAAAGGCACGCGTGGCTGTAACTTTCTTATTTTTTTTGTGACGTTTAGGGTAGATAGATTAATTTTGCACCATAAAATTGGATCTTTAGTGCCCAACGTTCAACAGCAACTGCTTTTTTTTTTTTTTATTTTCACCGAAACGTTTTTACATTTTGGCTTTTGTTTTGTACAAGACGTATATTCTGCACCAGGCGCATACTCTGCACATATAATAATCGCATTCGCAGCACACTTTGAAAAATTCCTACGAATAAAATCACTATTCGATATTCGATTCGATATTCGGGTTTTTTTTCTTGATTCGATTCGGTATTCGATTCGAAAGCTACTATTCGGTATTCGCACACCCCTAGTTGCGAGCAATTTGCGAGGTGGAGTATAGTTCGGAAGAGGTAGGTGGCAGGGAGGAAAGCGTGTTTTCGTTGTATGGTTTTCTCTCGTCGCATTTGCTAGACTTCAATAGCATCCCATTTTTAAGGGGTACTGTATAGAAACTTAAAATATACCTCTCACGTTCAGAAATCAGTTAAACATGAGCAACTCCATCTGCTAGCGACAATCACACTTCTGTTTCAAACAGACTGCTCACTTTCTTGTATTTCAAACAGACTGGGATATCTGTCGTGCTCATAGGGCCAAGCGTATCATAGTTATGAACAGTGACACTTAGTGGCATCAACACTTCACTACCTTGCTTAGGGTGCCCAAGGTCTCTAACACATCACTGAGAGATTGTGGAGTTGGTGGAGTCTACCACGCAATGACAACATGTAGTGCGTTGTCTGCTCCGCTGCTCGGCTGATGTGGCGACATCGGCAACGTCTGTTTTGTTCGCGAGCTTCTTTGAGCGGGACGACATCGTTGCGAGGCGGCTAAGACACCTCTATTACCTCGCACGAAGCGAGATGCTGGTAGATTTCCTACCTTATGTTGTCTAAGGCGACTCCAAAATATGTGACATTGGTAAGACAAGGCATTTGCTGCTTACCTGATTTACCACCAACTGATCACTACGGCCAGACTCTGCGAGGGCGCTAGCTTCGCGGATAAATACTGTATTTACTCTAATATGTCGACCACGAATATAGTTCGATGCTGTTATAATAAACTGGAAGAGAATAAAAACAATATTTCGAATATAGGTATTCCTAAAGAAAAACAAAAAAAACTTTTTTTTTCTTTTTTTAAAGAACAGAAGTTTGGACAAAAGAAAGAAAAAAAACCTTTACTTACAGCGCTTTCAGCTAAATCACAGTGTGATTCCAAAAACTTGATCATTGTCAAAACCTCCAGGCATGACATCCTCAGAAATTTTCAACAAAACCTCACTGACATCATTGCAAAATGGCAACAACAAGAAACGCTGGTGAAGCTACGAAAGATCAGATACAAAGACTGCAGTAACGCTGCAATGAGTAAAGGCACCCACAGGGGGAGAGGGAAGGAGGTGAGGCGAGGGAGCAAGGCAGTGGGGCAAGGTGTCTCATGTCGCGAAACCTGAGGCTGAGGAATGCAGGGACCCAAGGCAAGAGGAGCAGCTTGCTGCTGCTGCTGTTGGGGTTGTTTTCGCCACCAAAAGGTTTCTGAAACAAGAAGCAGGGGATTTCCCTTTCCTTCAGTAACTGAGGTGACTGATAGCTTCATGCACGAAGGGTCCCGAAATTTGATCAGGGACGTAAATTTAAATTTTCTGGTCACGATTATAGGTTGACCCTTAATTTTTTACATTTGCAAAGAAAAAAAAGGCAGACTTGTATTCAAATAAATTCGGTAGATATTGCTTTGAACATGCCATACCAGTTCGCATCCTTCATTTATTAAACGGAGAAGGGAAGCAGGCAGAGTCCGGTAAGGCAGTGTGGCGTTGGCCACACTGCCACTGTTAAGAAACATGCCACTGTTAAGACAGACATACACCACAATGATTTTGCAACATTCCTCAATGAATGAAAAGAAGGCATCGACACAGAGAAAGCGTGCGCTGGTCTCGATGGGACCAAGCGAAGGCATAGAAAACAAGACTGTATAATTGTCACATCGTAGCACAAAAACTACCACGAAAAAACGCTCGCATCACCATAATTTAGCAACACGACTTATCTCAGTGGCAAACACTAAAGTGGCACATAGAAATCCTCAGTTTATCGGATAAATCTGAATTGACCAAATCTCACCGACGGGTTTTTTTCGGAGTTCCTCAAATTTATCCGAAAACTCTGAACCCTATTCATAACTAACAACCAAGTGGTTTTTGGTTATTGTTTAATTCAGCTTAAAATGTTTTCTTGCGTTTTCCATCGAAATCTTGATGTTTCTGAGGCTTACTGCAATGTACATCATATTAAAGCTAAGAAATGAGCTCTAGAATTTCATTTCGTTAACCGTTTAAGAGCGATGCCACTCAGTTCTGAAAAGTTTTGAGTTTTTGGGTTTCATTAGCACACCTCAAAGGGCCCCATAAACGTCTGCAAAAGTGCTGCTGCAGTTGCGTTCAAACTCGTGTGTAGAAGAAAAAGGGGCCAAACGGAAGCACCTTCTGTGCAGAACCTGTGGCGGCGGTGTCTCGTCCTCCACCCAATGCATGGGACAAGCCCATCACGCACGCCCTCAGGGGGATCCCCGCAAGCGCCCCCTCGGCCCCCGGAGTGCCAGTGGCGGGGGCGCCGCCCGCCCCGGCCGAGGTGCTGGTTTCCTCCAAGTCGAGCAGCTTTGACCGGGGCAGCGACCAGCACGACAGTGGCATCGACGTAAGCGACCAGCCGCCATCGGCGGCCTCGTCGCAGCGCTCCTCGCCCAGCAATGACGGCAAGGTGCTCCTGCCCAAGCCCGTGGCCCCGCAGCAGACCCAGGGGCCGCCCTCCCAGGGGGCATCGGCTACAGCCTCCGTCGGTCCGCCCATGGTGGGTGCCTCCTTTTGCTCTCGTACCTCGCCCACCAGGCAGCCCACGTGGCAGTGGTGCTTTCTGGCATTTGGCAGAGACGGGATATCGACGGGCACCATGCTTTATCGCTTGCGCTAGTGTCAACACATCCAGCACACTTCGGTTTTTACGGGAGATTCCTTAAAGGACAAGGAGAAAAACTGGGACATTTCTCCGCACTAGGTGGCATTTTAAATTTATTGTAAAAGAAAAGCGGGAAAAATTAACAGTTACTCTGCCTCAAGGACTGGCAGCCCTTTTTGAGAAACAGTGACTTATTGCGGACTGGATACTAAAGGGGTTAGGAGCAGCAATGGCTTATTCTAATATGTTTGGTTGAAGGATGCTGCTCCCAGTGGTGCTTCGACTATGTCTGGACAGTCTTTGAATGCAAGCTGAGAGCTTGCATTCAAATTGCTATTGTTGCAAGATATTTATAGTTGCCCTAAACTGGTTGGAGGCTGTAGACCAGGAGTCTGAAACACTGCTCTCAAGCGGCCCGTGGCTGCAAGCCCCCGTTCCCATGCCTAGAGTGCTACAAACGCCGTAAATTATAGTATATCGTCGATTCACTTCCGCTCGAAAAGGAGATCAACTCGTATGTCGTGCTCACACATTTTGCACTATTCTAGCTTCTTTTAGACTGAGTGTTACATCATGTAACTGTTTGCCACGTAAACCAACCGGACCGGCCATACCACTACTAAGTTGCAAGCTCTTTGCTCAAGGAGCCAGCTTGGTTGCACAAACTTGCTCTGTGGAAGCAACTGCTTAAAGATAAAGCTATGAGCTGGGGCTCCTAGCTGTCAAAAATGCCTTTAAAATGCAAGTATTTCCATTACACTGCTGTTATAAAAATTGTCAAGAAATAGAAAGCTGCCTTATGAGGATATATTTTTTCCATGCCTGTTGAGCCTAGAGAATAGGCAAGAGGGCAGGGGTGGTGTGCTTGCTCTTGTTCTATTGAAAACTCCCAGTTTGTTGGTGTTTTAGATGTTTTATAACAGGTGTGGGCCCAAATTTGTAATATATGCAAGTAAAAGCTAAAGTTGGCAAAACTGAACTTACGAAAAGTAGAGAACACAAGGTTCCTTCTCTAGAACCTCTCTGGGGTGTTGTTGCTGGGAGGGTTGGCTGCTTTGCAAGTTAAAACACCATTGTTTTGTTTTTCTCAAAAAGTAGTAAAAAAATTGCAGCCCCCCTCCCCCCCCCCCCCCCCCCCCCTTCTCCTCCTTGCCCCTTGACCTTTTGTGGTTGGGCTATCTTGTACTCGCGCTCGAATGACTTTGAGACCCCTACCATAGACCATTAACGCACTGTGGAAGATAAAGGCGGTAGTTTTTAATTTTTTTTATTCTGGGTGCATTGGAGAAGAGGTGTCTTCTTTGTGGACATAGAAGCAAGACATGTAAGGTATCGAAGCTTGCTATGTGCATCATTTGGAGTAAATTGTCTTACACAAAGCAGAAAGGGTGGGCTGCAGCAGCATACTGCTTGGCAGTTGGAAGGCTGACTTCTTTTATAGTCCCCAAGTCGAACAACTACCCCGTTTTGTGGCATATTGGCTGCGTAGTGCCACAAAATTGTAATCATACAAATGGGATTTTTTTAAATTTTTTATTTGGATTTTGTTTTATTTTTGTCTTTATACTCAATACAAAGGCTATTCTGTTGCAATCATGCAACAGATCATGTTGTATTATTGCGACATAGTTGAGAAAGAAAAGGGAAAGGCTGCGGGTCAGAGGGTATTGCAAAGCTCAGTCTGGCTGTTTTTGTTTTGCAGACGGTGGGCCTAGACTCTGGCAAGCCAATGGGCACAGTCATTTTTGAGAACAAAAACTTCAAGGCTGAGAATGCAGCTCTCGACAAGTTTGAGATTCAAACCAAGACCCAAGTGGTATGGCTCCGAGCTTGTTGCTTTGCTTTGTCCCGGTTTCTTCTTTTTTGCGCATTTGGGTTTTATAAAGTAGCCTAATTCGTGGGGCTGCCAAATGTTATATCTTGTGTTCATTTGGCTGAGCAAGCATGGTTTCACTTTAAATTGTTGAGAGCTAATAGTAGCTGTATTTGCAGAATGGCTTAAAAGTTTGCTAAGCACTTTTGTCATCAAAGTGAAACATCTCCAAAAACAGAAACATTCACTCTGTAAACACTTGGCTGGTGCGTAAGTGAGGTGTGGGATAGGCCCAGTTCCTACAGTTCCCCCTCACTGCATGCAACATATAAGGAAGCAAACATGCAGGTAGGACAAGGCAATTTGAATTTGGAGCAGTTAACTCTGATAAAAGGCACAGATGGTTGAAGGAACCATGAAATGTTTGCAGCTTACTCTGGACATTTTGCAGTATGATTAAGCACTATAGAGCAGGAAGATGACTAACAGAAACCTGCTGTCTACTTCAATATTAAAGAAATAAGGTTTGTCTCTCTTTTTTTTCTCTCCCCTTTGGAAAGCTTAATGACTTACTGTTATAGATGTGTGATCTCAAAGACACCGCTGTTCGTTCCTGAAAAACTATGGCGGAATGCGACTCATGGATTGGACACTAACATTCTTGCTCTCGAGTGTCTTCGGTGCGTCTGCTTATTTGCCTCTGAGCTGTCTACTAAGCATCTGGCTGAGAGTTGAGGTTAATGTTGCTAGATTTTCTCCTTTTTCTGTAACTACATGTGGAGCGAAATGCTTGTATTTACTTTGTGTAAATAGCGTAAGGGATTAATCCTGAAATATGTGTAGCCAAAGTGAGAAAATAATTTTTTTATTACCATTATTGCAAGAAACTGTGCGCCCTGTCCGAGACTTGCTTCAAGGATTTCCTGGTAGGAAACTTGAGGAAACAGGGTGACACTTAAAGGGAAGGTGGTGAAGTTTCTTTGTAAAAATTTTAGGGAAAATATGCTGCAATGGGTGCAAAAGCAATGTTTCGGGAGCTCAACAGAGCCAATAGGATGTAGGTTTGTTGCTCGATATAACGTTTATACACGCTCGTGCTATGCCTACACGATTTTATACCAAAGGAATTCATACTGGAGATTTTGATAATTTGTGGTTTGCTGTATCATATCACATTAGGGCGTTTTAGAATAATGTACGCAATTTTAGCACACGCTAGCGCTAAATTTAGCGCTTGTATTAGCGCACGCGACGCGAGAGAGTTTCAAATAGTTTCACCGTCGCGATTCAAAAGTTCAGGCATCTGGCGCTTTCGACGCCACCAAGATACAGTCACAATTTTTATTTCACGCACGAAATGCTGTAACTTTAGAAAACACAAGATTTTTTTGGTCCAGAGTACAATTTTAGATACATTTAAACATGAAAATGCGACGCCTCGGCAAGAGAAATCTCATGTACTGACCTTCACACATCGTACCTTCGCCGAAAAATGTTCGCGCGTCACAAGCATCAAGTTGCCGATGATCGTTGCCAAACCGAGCACAGTGTCGTCCCGGATTGAAAATCGCAGTCGCGAGGATGCTGCCGACGTCGCACTTACAACGCCGCCAAAGCAGCCGCTGACATAATCCTGGGTGCCGCCATTTTTTAACTCTGCTCATCTTGGCTTAAGCTAACTTCTCATCACAAATCCTCCTTGGAGAAGTGCAAAGACTCTTTGCGTACGCACGCTATTTCCAAGAAATAGCGCACGCTAAAATTGCGCACGCAAAGCGCAAAACCTGGTTTGCGTTCGGAGCATCCGCAGTGGCGATGACGCTATTCTTTGCGTACGCAAAACTTTAGCGTGCGCTATTCTGAAACTCCCTATTGACACTTCAGACTGTGGACATCTGTCATAGTTGTCGGTTCCTTCATCCAGTGTTGCTACATATGCCATATGAACAGACTTCGCCAAGCATGGCCTCTCGATATCTGATTGCTAGTCATGTGTGAATAGGGGATTTTGAGTTCAAAGCGAATTTAAAGCGAATAGTGGCTTTGGCCGCAAATTTTTTCGAATATTGAATAGTTTTTTCACCCCTTTTACTACGATTGCATCATGGTTATACGAAAACCCAGCTAAAGTCGTGAAGGTTTTTCCATTTGTTCATTTATAAACTACGTTTAATCTATCTATATTTATGTACTGTAACCTCAGAAGGTGTGATGTCTTTGGATGGCAAGTAAACGATGGATTTGACACAAAATGAATCCTATAGAGATGGCCAACTATACCCAATTGAGTGCATATACAAATATTGCTATATAAAATATTTTCTTAATCTTGAGTTAAAAAAGAAAAAATTGTACATGATGAATGCAGGTTGTAAGGGCATCTCTGCGTAAAATATACTCTCGCATAACAGACAGTTTAATTTTGAAACTTGCCACAATGTAGATATACAGATTCACAAAGTTTCCATTTATTTTCAAATACAGCCGGAACGCATGCACTATCCCGTTTTGAATGTATACTTTTCTTCCAAGCACGCAATTGCGATATTCAGTTTTTCAAGTGTTTAATGCGGCGGGTTAACCCGTTCAGTGCACTTCTTACCGAGGACTGGTGTAGTGCAGAGAAGTAACACCCGTGGAGCTCGCTTCCGCGGGTATTGGTTCTCCGCAGTGCTCCGGTACTCGGTAAGAAGCACGCTTACGGGACAAACCCGCCACAATCAACACTTAAAAAAAATGCGAATAGTGCAGTTCTTTTTGAAGCGAATATCGAATAGCGCATTATTTGAGACTGCCATTCGAAATTTTGAATATTTGCACAACCCTACTGATTACGATATCCTTCCACCGTATAGACCACGGTTCCACAGTGTGTTGGTCGTTATGTGCAGGAACCAATTGCCGCCAATGGACCTGTGCTGACACCGGTGGGATCCAAGGATTGCAAAGAGCCCTTAGAATCTGGAAAGCCCAAGCTGCAGATGGCTGTGAGTGCCTCAATTTCTCTGCCACCTTTGTCATGGCTGGAAGCACTTGTATGTACTCAGTCTTTTGGCATGGTGTCAACCCGTGTATGAGGAAACCTGGAAGGGGTCGTTTTTGCGGCTTCCAAGCACAATCTGAGGGAAACGTTGCGATCTGTCTGTATCTATTAATTCTTTGGAAAAAATTTCATGGGCTCACAAAGGACTAGTATTGCGATACTTTCTTGAAGTTGCGATTCACTACTGTGATGCGAATGTGGGCGTACCAACCGCGGGAGCAAGGGGGTACTTCCCCCTCAGTTCTCAGAGTGGGGGGTGCAAGGTATGTGCTTTGCCGCCCTGAAACTTGCCCCCCCTCCTCCTCCTCCCCTCAAAAACAAGCTGGTACGCCACTTGATGCGTTGCCCATGGAATGCTGGAGCTTGCTTTTGAGGTTTGAAGAGGAATGGGTGCTGTGTGTTGACCGTGCAGCCGTGATGAACTCTACAGCATCTGCGTTCCCATGATGACTGTATCCATCTACCGAATTTGTTCTGAGCGCTGCGGGGTTGTCATTGTAAGGGGTAGCTCAATGCTAGGCCGTGCCCTCGAGGTGCTTAACTGGGCGTGTCTGCACGCAGGGTGAAGACACGGCCGACATGAAGCTGGACTTCACCTTTGGCCCCGAGCTGGCCCAGTTTGGCGAGGACAAGTCTGCGAAGCACATGGCCGTCCCGCGGTCCCTGTCGAGCGAGATTGGCGCGGTCGGCTCTCCCATGTCGCCCTCCACGGACGAGCTGAACCTCAAGATCGCCTCCGTGAAGAAGGTGCGCCGTAGTGCGATTGTCTTTTTGGGATGTTGGGGCTAGAGCTTGCTTTTGCACAGATTCGTTCGGGGGAATCTGTACGGGCTTTGTTAGTAGACCCTCACTTGCCCACCCCTTTAGTTGGATTCTCTGTTGCCTGCATTGCTGTTAGAAATCGCTGCTGTCACTGAAATGATCAGTGACAAGACTCACTTCCACCTATAGTGAGGGGACTTTTTTTATGAAAATGTGTATCCTAGTAGTGTTATTAAAGCTTTTTTATATTTTATGCATAAGAAAGTTGCCTAAAGTAGAGGTCATGCTGTGCTCTAAAGTGGTTCCAAGCTCACTAGTTATAAGCATGTGCATGTGAAAGCCTGCTGCTGCAGAACTTGGTGCCTCGAGGTGCGTGTGTGTCTCATCTCGGGTGTGGGAGATGCTCACTAGCATATGCATGTGAAAGCTTGCTGCTGTAGAACTCGACGTGTGTCTTGCCCCAGGTGTGGGAGACTGTGGGTCCCCTGAGCACGGTTGTGGAGCACGGTGCAGCCTCGGCAGAAGAGGTGGGGCCTGCTCCTGGCACGGGTACCGGCGCCGCTTTCGGCACATTCGGGAGCGGCCCCCAGTCTTCGGAGGGCTCCTTTGCCGCCTCTGGCGGGCTCCAAGACGGGGCCACCCAGCAGGGGCAGCAGGAGGGGGCTGCGCAGGGAGTGGGGCCCCCCGGAGAGCCTGCCTACACGTGAGGCTCCATCTTTCTTTGCCCCCTCTTTTCTCTCTGCAGGGTTGCCAGACATGCGCATGTTCTTTACTTTGACTCGCTCTATGGCATTGCTGCTGCGTGATGAGCTGACTTCACCAACGATGATCCTTCGGGACCTGATTACAATATCCATTCACCGAAATGCCTGATGGCAGCAGTGCCTGAGGAGTTGCATTCCTTGGCTTCTTCAGCGTCTCGAAAATGCTGTAGATTAGACGGAGATTAGAAATCGGGTTATTAGAACCAATGGATTGTTTATTTCTGCTTTCGAGGAAGTAGAATTCACTGTGCCACGAAGTGTGCGTGCGAGTAAAATGAGAAGGCTAAACTTCACATTGAGTTGGATCAAGGAAGTTTGTTGTTTTCGGTGTATTTTTCTAACATGACATTTTTTTACTTGTAGCCCTGCGTCCCAGCTGAAGCAGGTGGCCTCCTCCTCTGCCCTGTCTCACCACCACAGCGTGCCAGTGGTGTCGGCTGCACCCCTGCAGTCACATCTCCAGCATCAGCAACATCAGCAGCATCATCATCACCATCACCACCAGCAGCAGCAACAGTTGCATCAACAGCATCAACATCATCAACAGCATCAACATCAGCAGCAACAGCTTCAACAGCAGCAGCAGCAGCAGCAACAACACCATCAGCAGCAGCAGCACCAGCAACACCATCAGCAGCAGGTGAGGCTTCTTTATTTCTTCCACAATTTGTGTATCTAAGGCCGATCTCTAGGCTGCATGGTGCAGTGGCACAAGGTAGATGGAATGTAAAGCGGGGAAGGTGGTTAATCATAATCGCAAAAGCAGGATTGTTGAGTCAACTGACATTTAACCGCCTTGCAGTCTTCCAGGTGTCGGGGTCACGGAAGGCTCGAGTACAGTCTAAGCTCATTATAACAGACCTTGATTTTGACCAAGATTTCGGCCTGTTGTAAAAAGAGCATGTTGTATGCAGATATGAAGTTGAGTCAATGGTGCATAGAGAAAAACCAAACTTCAAAAATTGGTGTGTCATATCCAAATGTCTCTTGTAACCAGGTCTGTTATGAGCTTAGACTTTTATAACCCCTCTGGAGTATATTGTGTGGTGCTGTAGTTTTCTTGTCTGACGGCGGGGGGGTTGGCAGCAGGTGCTGATGCGCCAGGCCCACCAGAGCCACTCTATGCTGGACCAGTCGGGGGGCCTGCACAAGGTGAAGTCGGGCATGCAGCACACCCTGAGCCCACCTCCCGCGGGAGCGCCCTCCTCGTCTTCGCTGGCGGGGGTGGACGTGCGCGCCATGAACCTGCAGGTGGCAGGGATGCCCCAGGCGGTGCCCAGCCCTCCCACCGCTGCCCTCCTGTTCAGCGGGGCACAGCAGGTGAGGGGCTCTTTCCCCTTCCGGGCGTTGTGCGCCGGTTGGACCCAGGAGTGCTGCTGACACTTTTGACAATCCAATTTATCGTTCTCGCCACTGCCTCACTATGTGTATGTGAATTCTTACGCATGCAAAAGCCAGGTGAACCAGGTGGACCTTGCAACGCCACTGCCGACTGCAGCTGCTAGGTCTGTCTCAGTCTGTCAGCCCAAGTAGAAGTCCATGCTAGAGCAATGTCACTAGTGGACTAGCTAGGCTGCCTGAGCTTCCTAGCAAAAACTGAATGTAGAAATTTATGTGCATTCTCTAGGGACGTCTCAAACCTGCTAAGGTTTGAGTTCGAAAGGTTTAGAAGAGTTTGAAAATGTCAAGGTTTCTGGAAGTTTGGGTCCGAGGATTTTGAACTTCTTTACAGATCAAGTTCGAGTAATTTGAAGATATAAAATTTTTTCGAGGGAAAGCTAGGAAAGTTAGATTTTGAATTTAGGTTTGAAGTCTTGGATCTCGCAGACAGAGATATATTTCTGCAGAATTTCAAATAAAGTTTTCACGGATTTGTCTCAAAGCTGTGAAGTCTGCGGCAAAGTTCACTAGAAACGTAGCACATTGCTTTTCTGTCGTGAAAACTCCTTCCTTCTCAGTACCGTGTCTCGTACCTACAGTACTACCCATCATTCATCTTAAATCTGGAAACAGTCATGGAAATGGGGGAACAGTTCAGCAGAAAGCCTGGAGGGAGGTCTGCTGAACATACATCTGTAATCTGGTAGCAATCTCTCCAAAACACAACCTAAATACCCGGCACAGTTCGAGGTTAAGGAGCGTGCAACTAGGTTGAACTCTGGGGTCCCAGAGTTCTTCGTCACTACAGCAATAAATGAAAAATAAAAAGTGAAAGACCAGGTTGGCACCTTAAGGTTGGCTAAACGAAGCTTCGTTGCAATTTGCACTCCACTTCACAGTACACACCTTTGAGGGTCAAGTGGCTCAAACTTTCTCCAACTTTTGTTCGGAAGTTAAAATTACTTCCAAATAATCAGTTCGTTGCGTAAAAAATTCTGAAGTTGTAAATTGTGAAAATATGTTATTTGTAATGTTTGGAAGCTTGAAACGCTTGGAATCTTTCAAACCTTTGGTTCGACCTTCGGGTTGGAAAAAAGTTTGCGGAACCTCCAGCGGGTATTGGCAGAATGAGAATGGCAGGGCGTGTCCTCGGAATGCCCTGGAGGATGGACAACTGAAGCTCCTCTCTGCTGTTCTCGGCTTGTTGACAATAGTGAGGCACTGGACACATTAAGATTGGACAGAGTGTCTGCAGCCCTCTTGCCTTTGCCGCCGCCCGCACTCGCTTCTTACGTGGCTAGTAGGAGCTAGAGTCACTGTATCTTGCCAGAGTATCGCATTTGATAGCGTCTGCAGTTGCTGTTCAATTTTAGCTTTGGTTGGCCATTTTGGTGTTGAAGCACATAGTGGAAGAGGTTCAGGGCTACCAACCAGTCTCCCAGGGGGTTGCTCCGTGAATTACCACCAAAGTTAGGACATGCCCATGTTGGGACGTGCTATCTGAAATCACTGGTGAGACGTGGTTGTGTAAAAGCAATATTGTGTGGCAAAACATTTTAAACTAAAATTTTATGAAAACATCACATTCGTGTCATTCTGTTCTAATCTCCAGTAAAAGTTCCTACAAAAAGACTTTTCTCATTTTTTTTGTAAGCAAAAACATGCTTTCTAAACGCTCGCAGTGACCTCAGTAAAGAAAAGATAGCCGCCATCTTGATGCCTCGAGCCTGAGAGTTCCGGTACTCTGGAAACATTCAGTGACTTTAGTATGAGCAAGCCCGTGCACGTGATGATAATGCCAGAGCCAATCCCCTGAAGTACCAGTGACTGATTCTTCCCATCTGAATGCGGGCTGTTGAAGATTGTGCAGCTGTCGTATTTCGGGCACGTTTACTTACCGTTCTGGCCGGCTTGGCCCGTGCAGATGCCCCAGCCCACGGCGGGGCTGTACCAGACGCTGTTGCCGGACCCGGTGTCCAGGCCAGTGGCCCAGTTCTCTCAGGGGGCCCACGGTTATCCACCCATGGCCTCTTATCAGAGCTTCGGCCAAGGAGGCGTGTTTGTGCCGCCGCCGGCCCACCCGGCCCACCCGGCCCACTCGGCTCAGGACCTGTTCGCGGCCGGAGCCGCCCTTCGGCTTCAGCCCACCTACCAGACGCAACACGTTCCCACCAGCCAGGTGGGTCTCTTCCCCCTTCTTGGGCTTCACGCTTTTTGTCAACAGACACGAATCATTGCGTCTTCACTGCTGCCACGTGATGAAGATACTTGAACAACGCTAATTGTTTGATATTCGATTATAATATCCATTCACCAAAATGCCTGATGCCTGATCGCAGCGCAGCTAGAATAGTTATGGAAATAAAGTCATTCCACGGAAGGGACCGTCGGACGCACTGCTTGACACTGTTAACTCTAGCGAGTGATCTCCAATTTTTCCAGTTTTCTTTGCATTGAACCGCTGCCATGAAAAGAAGTGTGGCGTCAAGTCCTCATTCGGGGCAGTAACTTTAGGGAGGACGTAGGGGTAAAAATCTGACCTCTTTATTTATTAAGCTATATATGAAACTTTCAAAGTATGTTTATGACAAAAATAGGCTCATGACAATAATAGGTCATTAGTTCTCAAGTTATAAGGGTCTAGCAGACCAGTTTGTATGCTTCTTTTGTCCCAGGGCTTGGAGAACTTGCACAAAGTTAGGGGAGGACGTGGGTTCTCAAAAAAATATTTTTTGTTTATTGGTCTATCTCGATGATTTTTTGCGCAGGCATGCAGTTTATTGTGCTGATTTCATAACTGCAATCAGATTTCAGATATCTCTTCTTTGTCAAAAGTTATCAACAAAATAAAATATTAATTAGCTAATTTCAGGAAAAGTTTTAAAAAACCTTCTGATTAAAATTTTAATCAAAAAAGGGTATCAATTGCTTTCTAAAGAAGTGCCATACTAGCTAAAGCTATTTTTATTTCTTTAGCACCATATAATCATATAAAAAAATTAAAGTGAACAGAAGACATACAACAGCGGCTATAACAATGTCTAATAATGAAATGCCAGTTTTATACACCATAAAATATCATAATTAAAATAGCTTTAGCTTGCAGTCTAGTTCATTCCCAAGAAAATAGTACCAAGTTAATGTAAATCGGTTGAGCACAAGTGAATCAAAAAGCCTTCCTGGCCGGAGAGGAGGCTGAAAAAACCAAATGTGAGAAAATCAACCTTGAAATTTGGGTATGCATAACTAACAACATTGAAGCTTTAGATGGGTGGAATGACTTTGGTTTGAATTTCATACTAAGGGAGAGACACTGGTAGGGAAAGCGGCCCATATGCAACAATTGGTTAGCCCTCAGAAGGGCCTTTTTAGGGGACGTGGGGACGTTTTCGAAGCACCAGCTTGTGAATGGGCACGGCCATTCCGCACTGCTCACATTTGGTGGTCGCGAAGAACATGTTCAGCACATTCAAATTCACAATCGCAAACTGCGTGCCGAAATTTGTCTCTTTATCCTCGACAGTGACATGAGTAGATCAAACTTCCGTTGTGTGGCAGACTTCGCGGTCAAATCCTGCTTCATCTCGTCAGCTCGCGCCGCACGTTGAGTGGTTTCGCTTGCCGTGTAGAAATGAGTCTAGTCGTGACGCATCAGGGCCGAAGCCGTCGCCTTCCGCTCGTTGCTCACATCAGGGGCGGGCACCTCGGAAGACGATGCAGCTGCTGGCAGCTGAACTTGCCTTATGTCCGCCGCAAGCAACGCGGCTGGCGATGCGAGCGAAGTCCTCTTGTTCTACGCCCACGGCATTCTGCTTGCCGTACGCACGCTGCGTTGAAAGCTTCACGCTAGGCATCGCGATCACTACCGATGTCTCCTAAAGATGTCAAGCTAAACAAAGCAGGCGGACGCTGAAAAATAACGTGCTTGAAGCCAAAACGCAACCGCTAGCAGACGACAAACAAAGATATCAGCTGCTCCCGACTCCTTCCGCGCCACGAGGAAGGAGAGGAGGGGGAGGAGAATGACATATTTCAGGAGAGGAGGCATGCGCTTCGGCCAATAGCGACAGCGCTCGCTGCGGCCTGTGCTTCTTAGCCAATCGGTAGCTCGGTTTCTTTCTCTGGGAAAACGCGGTATTTTGTGCTTTCTCCGGGCGCATGCCATTTTTAATGGCACCAAAAATGTAGACAAAGAGGCAAGCTTTCGAACGAGACAAAAATTGCCGCGAACGGGCGCGCACCGGCGGAGCGCGGAGTCTGTTTCCTCTTTCAGGGAGATTTTGGGCGTGTTCCGCGCGACGTAATTATCTTTTTTTTTTATACTTTGAGTTTGAATTACACTATAATATTTTGATGAGAGGTGCTTGGATATGTAAAGCACCCAAATACAGGATTTTTGAAAAATGAACTTTTTCGCAATTTTTTGCATTTTTAGGACCCGCGTCCCCCCTTAAATGACACGGAGCCAATGGGCATTCCTGGATAGATACTCTCGGGCCAGACAAAGCCCTTCTAATTTTTTACAGTAAAGCTGTTTATGGCTAGGGCTCTGTAGATTTTTCATGTGCAGCAACAAAAACTCTCACTGCCGCACGTGCACACCTTCCCCGTATAAAAGATTTGAATAACCATAATAAAGCATTGACGAACGCGCGTGCAAGATGCCATTTACAGTATAGACCACTTACAACGTAACCGCTTATAGTACAGGACCGGGTATAACGCGGTTTTTTTAAACCACTGGTTGGCCTCCCATAGACCTCCATGTAATTGCATACCGCTTAAAATGCAGGCGCGCGATGGGAAATACCGGTTATAGTGCGGTTTCTGGCACAGCCCGCCGACCGCGCCGACGACCAGAGCAGCGAGCACGCTTCCCTGTGTGACACTAGATAACGGCGCTGACGGCGCGAGACGAGCCGCAAGGCCGCAAGCGGCACACGCGGAGCAAGGGGGTTGCTGGAAGAAGTGGGGGAAGCGGAGAGAAACTTCAGTTGCCATAACGACGGAGGGACGCACGCACGTATCGTTCACGTGCGTGTGTCCACCGTGCGTCCCTCCGCTGCGTTGGAAACAAACAACCGCAAGGGCAGACCAATCGCAGGTCGAGGGGAATTGTTCGCGCGCGTTGCATGCCGGTCGCGCAGCTGCTT
Organism: Ixodes scapularis; assembly: GCF_016920785.2. Lineage (NCBI taxonomy): Eukaryota > Metazoa > Arthropoda > Arachnida > Ixodida > Ixodidae > Ixodes > Ixodes scapularis. The sequence goes on along the minus strand of NW_024609868.1, from coordinate 80,085,539 downwards.
CTATCCGCGAACATGGCGTCGGTTGTGATCGTCGATGTTGGCGGCGTTAATCTCATCGCGTAAAAGCGCTATCCTTGACTGTGAATTTTCGTTGTGTGTCGCTATGATAACCCAGCACGTACTAGACGGGAAGATCCTCCTACTCGTGCGACGATGTCGTGGCAGCGCTCTCAAGACGGCAAAAACGCCCGTGTCGTCGTGTTTGTTTACTTCGACTACAGTGGTGATTTCTAAGCATTTGTGTCCTCGAACATCGCCCGGATTTCTTATTTGGCGCATTTCATACGTGTGCTCAAGTTCAAGGTATTACTGGCACGTACCGTATAAAGGATGCGAATTTTCACGCGTTTTTATCTCCGGAGAAAAGTGATTAGGGTTAGCAGTCCTGAACGCTCGCTACGTCCGTCCGTAACCCGCGACGCCGTTAAAAGGCTGCGCCAGGCAAAAACCGCTCATTTCTTTCAAAATGTGTGACACACTTGAGACAGAACTGTACTAGTCTGGTGAAATAAAGACTCTCCTCAAAGTAAGCTTTATTTTTCATCTAGCATAAAATAAATTCTTTTACAAAGGAAAGTTGTCTCATGGCATGTATTTTGGCCTGAAAAATTGATGTTTTGGTTATAGCGCGGTACCGCTTATAGTGCGGATTTTCGCGACTCCCGCGACATACGTTATATGCGGTCTACACTGTATTTCCTTTAGAAGAGTAACTGCTGCAGACTAGAGCACTGCACGAGCCTACTTTTTGAGGCCTGGCCCGGGCTTGCTGACTCTTAGTCTTACCCAACCCGACCCGACAGGATGCCTACCTAATCTGGCCCGGCCTGTACCCAGCTTAAGGGGAGACACCCCCTGGGAGGGTCAACTTTTGAACCCTTGGCTTAAAATTAATGAAATTTACAGGGTAGGCTGGCGGTCATGCTAGAGGGTGCATAGCAAAATTTTAGGTATTTTGGTTGAGTGGGAAGGAAATTAGGGCAGCTTCTATCAGCAACACCCCTACACTGTTTAGTTAATCTATCGTCAGAAAACTGTCACAATATTAAAGATTTTTATTCGCTAGATATGTAGCAAAATGCCTATGGAAAGGCTTTTGTAAAAAGTAATTGATTTCTATCAATTTTCTCTTCTGCGAAATTGGTCAACTTTTTGGTCTTCTGTGTCTCCGACAAAATGTCAACATTTTTTATGAAAGACATCCGTAAAATGACAAACAAACTCCATAGGCGCATTCCTTACTAAATTTCAGTCAGGAAAAGTGAAGAACGAGCCTTGCCTGTATTTCCATTCTCAAACGATAGATTGACTAAAATGGAATTCATACAAAAAAGTGGAACGGAGAAAAATGTGTTCAAAGTGCTCCAAACTCTACCTCTCCTTTAGCTTTGGGAGACAGAAAATAATTTAAAAAATTAACTATGCAGTGTAAACTAGTGAAAATTTCTGGGAATACTCTCTGGATGTAGATGGATGTAAATATGTAATTTTTCAAAATCAATGTTTTTTGAAGAATCTTTTTTTCTCCGGGTAGTGTCCCCCCTTAATGGAATGCCTACCTGATCAGGCCTGGCCCGGCAAGAGGCCAAGGTGTGCCTTATCTCTTGAATTCAAAGCTGCCATTGGGAAGTGTTGGTGCATTTGATTTGTTTAGCCTAATTGGCATGAGACGCTGTCAAGACGTCGCATGTCTGCATAAAAATGTGAATGTCAACATGGAGATCTTAGTAGCACTCGCTCAAAAGATAAAGAAAAGTTTCGAGACAGTATAGAACACATACAAGTCACATATTCTACGCAGCGCAGTATGAACTAAAGTCACGATGGATTAAAAAAATTATGTATTTAAGTGTTTCCGAACTTGAGCCAAGCCCGGGCCCGGAAACAAACCGTGCTACTTAGCCCAGGCCCAGAACAACCTGTGCCACACCACCTGGGCCAAGCCCGGGCTTTTGGGTCGGCCCAGCCCCATGCAGAGCTCTATGCGGACGCAGGCTCGTGCAGCATGTGGAACACCATTCCCTGCATTCTCCTTGATGCTTGGGTAATTTAGCAGTAGGTCTATTCAGTATATTAGTTATCAATAGGCACCATTTTCAAGGTCAGTAGACTCTGGTAGATGATAAAGGTTTCTCAGAGATTTGCCGCTGTGCGACCCGCATCGGCTGTGTCTACGCTCAGACCGCCCTCTCTTTGTCATCGTTCCAAGCGCTTGCGTGCCTAGTTTCCTTTCCTTCTACTCTCCCGGGTGGCAGTCCTGTCGCGCGTGTCTAGTTTCCTCCTGCTTCTCGGGGCGGCGATAGTCGTTCACGTGAAATAATGACCACCAGTCAAGACAACAATAAATATGTGTGCGTACCTTTCGTCACGATGACCACCGATCAAGACAGTAAATGTGTTTGTACCTTTGTTCGAAATTCAGTGTCGCGTCTGTGTCGTGTGCTAAACAGCTTTGCTGGTCATCCCTCTTCACAAAGTGGAAAGACTCGCGATTTTTTCCAGGAAAATTTTAGCGAAACATAATTTAATGTTGTTGGTCACATCCACCTTCATAAAATTTATTGTATTTACGAAAAATTTACGACACAAAAAAAAAGTAAAGAAGCTTGTCACGATATGACAGTTATTTAGAAACAAAATAAAACAAATATCGAGGAAATCGTTTCAGCAGTTTTAGAGATATCGCTGGTGCAAGCACCACTGCCGGAGCAAAATTTCATTTTGAGAAAACAGTTGAATGTTGAACATTGATTTACAGTATTAGAAAGACCTCCGGAGTAGCTGGAGGCGTCCTTGTGCGCTTTCTACTTGTTTTGCGTTTCTGTCTTCGCTTGGAGTCGCTTGTTGGCCTTCTTTAAGCGTAAGGCATCTTTTTCCACAGCTCGCTGCAGGGCTAGGTGGGCTGGCTGGAGCACCAGTGAGACTGAGATCTCCTTGGTTGCCCTGTAGCAGCCAGCATTGAATCTCAGAACTGCTTTATGCAGTGCTGTTTTGACAGCTATCAGCGATGCATGCTGTTTCTTCGGCATCAGTGACCAGAGAATCGAATGAAAAGACTGGGATGTGTTGTGCCTCTTCGTCCCCAATCACCGCTGCAGTAGAGAGGCCTCGGAGAGACGTTGGTAGATAGGCAGCACAGCTGCAACCACAGTCGCCGACTGATTTTTCAGATGCCGATAATTCGGACTAGTTTGATATTTCGGGCCTAAAAGAGGAACTATGGCCTACCCGATAAAAATAGTGCTTATTCTTGACTGACGTTTTGAACAGCTTAAACTCCGAAAGTTAGATTTTCCGGACAAAATTGTCGCGAGCGATCGGCAAGAAACACCACGGAGAAGCGGCCATTTCGGATTCTATGTTGGCTGCCCATGGATTGGCTTGGTTTGGCAGCGCTACTTGAGTACTGCTAAGACTAACCAGTGGTGTCGTGCCGGTCCAGGCTGGCTGTCGAAAATTGATAGCGGGCTGCTAGCAGGCCTGGGCCCTAGAGATGGCGGTCCGGGACGGGCCGGTCACCTAAATATAGGCTCGTGTAGACAAGTTGAAAGGTGGGAAGGAGGGTGCGACATAAAGTAGAAAGTGCAAAATGTATGACGGGAAGTTTGGTTCCAACCAGTACTCTGCTCGAGCGTTTGTGCCAGTGGTGTCGGTGAACCTTGAAGAGCTCCTGGAAAGCCACGGCTTACAACCTGTTGTTTGGTTCGGCGGAAATCAACAGTTCGGTCAACTCGCAAGGGCACTCAAGTTGCTGAGGCAATCGGGGGCCCGGGCAACATGTGTCCATTAGGGCGGGAGGGTTGGGGCATTAAGGTGCCAAGAGGTACTTGGAGTGCTTTTGTTGGAATTCTCAGGTTTCCCGAAGCTTAGTTTGGGGACCCTTAAAGTTACAATGTGCGAAAGGTTCTGCGGAATGTTTGCCAGCCCGGTGAGCCCCGTCCTGACGAGTCCCCCGGTGCAGGTGATGAGCCAGCAGGGACTGCAGACGCAGCAGCTGCTGAGCTCCCAAGTGGGGAGGGGCGGGGGCCACCTGGGCACCTCGTACTACGGCGGCCCCACCCAGGGGGGCTACTACCAGGCCTCTCAGCAGCAACCCCTGGCCTCGGTCTTCGGCTCCCAGTCGCTGACCGCCTTCCGCAACTTCCACCCAACTTTCAAGTCGCTTGACCTGACGGCTGCCGCCGGGGCCGGAGGGGCCCAGCCCTCAGGGCAGGAGTTCTGCCCATCACCCGTCCCCCCACAGGCAAGGGCCGCTCTGCCTCTTCTGCCGAATTTTGTCGGTAGCCACCAGGGGGATAGCTTTTTACATGGCAGCCATTCTAAAGTCTTTCGAGGAGGTTCTTCTGTAGACCGCGGGTTCTCAAAAAACCTAGACGAACCTGTATTTGCTTCGACTGATCTTCAAAGGACCCCTGCATGTCATGTCATTGATGCGGCAAAGCATTTCAGGAGTTGCCTCATATATAGGAGAGCAGATGTCAAAAAGTTTCACCTCAGTTATGCATCAATGGGTGGCTTAGGTCTTCTAAGATATGCTTAGGGGGAAGCTGGCATCTGGCCTAAACTTTTTTTTAGGGGCGAAGCTCCTTAGGATGTAGCCTTGTCCATCCGTGCTCACATCGATTGCCATCCCATCTGTCTTCTTAAAAAAGAGAAAAATGTTTGCGAAGTCGACAGGATTCGAACCTGTGCGGGGAGACCCCAATGGATTTCTAGTCCATCGCCTTAACCACTCGGCCACGACTGCGGGACAAGTAGGGGGGCTCTGAGATGTGGTAGTAACTCAAGGGCTGGGGTTTCTGTCATGGATGAAACGTTGCATGTAGCCGCTCAACGTCTGGAGAGGGCGCTGCGGTCCAATGCGTATATAATCGCGTTAAACTTTGCATGCATTGGCTCAACGTTTATAGACGAGAGGGCGCTGCGGTTAAATGCTCAAATGCGTATATAACCACGTTCCATGCCACACATTCTCTTTCTAACATGGGCCGTTGACTTAAGCGGTGGAGATGCGTTCCCACGGCTTCTAGCGGATCCAAGCTGATGTTCTAGAAGAACCACTGGCTCTGCATTTCACTGACCATAAAGCAGTAATAATGAAGTCGAAACGCAACCCGGAATTCAGCACTACTTATGAGCAATAAAAAAAAAATCGGCACCATCAGCACTACCTATGAACAATAAAATCAGTATCATCAGCACCACCAGAGCTTCGCCCTAATTAACATCATTCACCACGTGGAGATGCGGTCATTTTTTTTATGAGGTTTATTCGGTAGCCCAGCTGACAGAGCGTGCCCCCTCTCGTGCAAAACGAGTTGTAGATGGACATGTCAAAAAGACGCTAAAAGATCTTCTTGTAGTGGACCTTCTGGCCATCTCTTACCGCAGGTTCTGGTCACTTTTGTCTACAACTCCCATCATATTGTAGTCGTGTACCACAGCTGGTTTCACCACTTTTGTTGCGAGCATTTGCACCTTCCACGAGAGTCGCATCGTGAACTGTGCTGAGCAGGGCGACGAATTTCTTGTCACGCCATTGCAGAGCCATGCACTTCTCTCGCTGAAAGGCCCCAATTTCTCTCTTGTTCAGCTTTAGATCTTTGAAGGGTGGCATTTCTTTCCTTGTTGGCCGAACCATGCCATAGACATAGAACCATGCCATGCCAGAGGTCTTGTGCTGGAGGAGTTTGTCCACAAGCTCCGGAGAGGTGTAATAGTTGTCAACTGTCACGCGGCACCCTTTGGAAAGGAAGGGTTCCATCAAAGTCATATCAATCGTACCCATGGCAGTGTCTTCCTCCGGAGTTACTGTCCCTTTGCCAGTGTACACGATGAGGCTGGAGATGTAACTGCTCTCAAACTCGCAGAACAGAAAAAAACTTCAAATCAAAGCGAGAGCGCTTCTGAGGTAGGTACTGTTTCCACGAAAGCCTACCTTTGTACAACATCAGGCTTGCATCAATTGCCACAGTGCGCTCAGAAACATGGAGAGCGAGAAATTGCCCTTTAAGAAGACACGGCAGAGGCCACAACTTCCGGAGCTTCGGCTGGGGTTGCTGTGATTCGTAGACTTCTTCATTGTTTGCGAAATGAAGAAACTTCATTATAGGATGAGATCGATTCTTACTCATGAGCTCTCCAAAGATGGGGGTCTGCAGAATTCTTCTGGTGGACCGGTACATTGCCAGTTCAGGTTTGTCAATAATTCCCTGCAACAATATTGTTGCGAGAAACACCTTGAGCTCCTTTGCAGTAAGCAACCTCCAAGCAGCTGCGCGGGAGCTATTCGTTTTCTGATGCGCCAACAGGAACTGCTCACCGCACCTGTTCGTCTCCAGCACAGTCAAGGCGATCACGTCATCATCAAAAAACATTTCGAAAAACTGAAGAGGTTTTGATCATCTTCTACTGTGGCGGTCATTCCTGGCGATGCCGGCAACGGAAATCGAGGAGATGGAGGCGGCAGCTTCTCATTGTCAAGCTTCGTCCATTTCTGAGATGTTACGAAATAATCGTTGTCACTTGCGGCGCCGTCGTCTGAGCTCAATTCGAGGTCCAATGACCAGTCACTGCAGCTGTTCAAAAGCAATTCTTCATCATAATCTCTCGAACTATCAGAAATGTCCGCAAAAACGTGTTTTCGCCGAGGCACGGACGCGTCTCCGTCGCCACGAGAACTCGAGGACGCCATTTTTAAAACCCAGGCAGCCAGATGAATTACGAATTCTGCCAAAACTGGCAGAGCAAAAAACGTTTTTAGGCGACTATTGATTAAAGATACCAACTGCGATAGTCGGACGAGCGCCGCTCGTCCCTGGTAAGGAGACATTGTAGCATCACAAGACGAGTCAGACTCGTCATTGTAAAATATAGCACGACAAGCATAGACGAGTGAAACTCGTCCTTGGCAGTTAAAAGGTTAAGGGGGGTGCAAATTTTCAAAACTGAAAAATCGCAAAAAAAAAATGATTTTTAGAAAACCCTGTTTTTTAGGTTGTATATCTCATAAACTACCTTTTTGTAATTATCAGCACCTAATACAAGGAGAAAATACCTAAAAACAAATATTTACGAGGCCTGGGTTGTGTCTGAACGATGGTCAAACGTTAAAATCAGTCCCAACTTCGCACGCTCTCCATTCCGAAGCATTTGGCCGACGGCCGCGATCTTAGTCTTGTTTTGAAGGTGAATTCTTTCTTTTATTTGCCGGCTCCCAAAATGGTGTCGGCCTAATGGTTACGGCAAGGTAGCCGTTCTTCCGTGCCGCAATTGCAAGAGCATGATTTGACAGGGTGCATGCTCGAGGAGCGTGCGGGGGAGCGCGTGACTTCTGTTGACTGGGACGCGATTTCTCCGCTCGTGGAGCGCTCTCCTCCTCCGTTCCTCCTGCTGTTGCCGCTCGTGTCGTCTGCTCTGGGCAGTGGTCTGCTTGCTCGCGGTCTCGCTTTGTCAGCTCTGCTTCATTTTTCGCCATCTTTACGATGGTTTTCTGAGTTTGCTTTGACGAGTTTCGTGTAGCATGCCTGTCGGTTCTATGGTCGCTCATGATGCAAGGTTCGAAGTACGAGACAGTGAGCGCATTGGGCACGTGGAAGCGGCCCATGAAGTTACTGCAGATGGCGAAGCTGGAAGTTTCTGTGCAGTGTGCTGTCAATGGTGACCGTGTCACCGCTTCCAGTAATGAATTTCCTATGTTGTCGGCTGTCACTGAGCAAGAATGCATCGCCTCGCTCACGCAAGGAGTTCCGGGCACGTCGACCGCTGTGTTTCCTCCCGAGATCGCAGGTCCACTAGTCTTCTGCCTGACGCGACGAGTGGGAACGTGTTGTCCAGCACTCATATGTGAATGCATTTCCTGTCGCACGAGGAAATCGAAGCAGAATCTAGGCATTATGATACCATTCAAGCCGAACTTGGAGCTATGTCAGCAGCCCAAAGGAAGTTAGAAGCCATGCTGCCCGATCCCACACCTGCCTCTGCTACAAGCGAAGGTGGGAAGTTCTGCCTTGTTCAGATCAATCATTTTGGGAAACCTGCTCTGCTGCACAGTGTGCAAGCATTGCTCGGGAACTGGATTGACTGTCCAAGAAGGCACCAAACTTGGACTAGCAGCAAAACTGCACGAAGCAGTGTTGAGGTTCTATGCTGGCTGCTACAGGGCAACGGCAGAAATCTCTGTTACAGAGGGACTCTAGCCTTCCAGCGAGCTGCTGAAAAAGATGCCCTACATCTGCACAAGGCCAGCAAATGGCATCGAGAGAGGTCGGATAGATGGAACAAGAAGAAAGTGTTCAAGAACACTTCGGACTGCTCTGCAGGGTCGTTCTACATCCGAAAATCTGTGTGAGACTCAAGTGCTGTTTTCTCGGAATGGATTTTTTCACTGCCGTGGCTGCTCGTTCCAGCGGCCTATGGGGAACTGCTTAATGGACTTTGTGCTCTTTCTTATTCTATTCCTGTATAACCGTGTAAGAATGTAACAAAGATCCATTTTTTTTAAAAATAAATTTAGAATAAAAAAAAAATTGATGAATACAAGTTTTATTGCCTACATAAAATTCAAAGTTGTGCTAAAATTTTTTAACAAATGAATTTAAAAAAGGGCTCTGTTATGCCCTGGGGAACCTATCCTGGGGTCGTAATTAAAAATTTGATACTGCTACTACCTTTATCAAATTCTCCAGGCCTGGAATAAGGAATGAATATGGACAATATTGACTAATATTTGTACCTTGAACAGCTTCATGAAACTTGGCAGTCACTCTTATGTTTGTGTTATGAACAAAGCGAATTTCAATCGGATATCAATAGAAACACGAAAGTTTCTATTCATTCACCACTCCCTTAAAAAAAACATAAAAAAAAAAGGTTTTTTTTTATTTTTGTTGGGCTTGTCAAGTAGATTTTACGCGAAAAAAAAAAAAAAAACATTTTAAGGGGGATATTGACGGCGAGAGATTTATTTGAAATTCTGCGTGGCAAAGTCCATGACCCCACGGAATGGTCATTCGCTCAACGAGGTGGTCATTCAGTCATTCGCTCTTTCCACCTCAACGTGAAGGTGAAGCCGGTCCACCTTTCTTCCACGACTTGATGTTGTTCTTGAGGTCATACTAGAAATCGTCCTCGATGTGTGTACGGCATATTACAACCATTTCAACACCGTACCATTTCCTTTCATAATTGTTTTCACTAACGATGTTCCTGTAAAGCTACCGAATTTATAGTGTTTGGTCAAATGAATGTGCGTGTAATTTTTTTCTTCTGGGTGCGAAGCGAGATAATTTTTTCATGCCTAAATATGAACAAGAAGTTATTTGAGTTTTTGCCATATGTGGTTATTTTGGTTGGCACGTTTAGGGGTGCAATGCGTGCAGAAGGGTCCTGACAGGGATGCACGTGCCCGCAGGCAGGCAAGATGCCCTCGGTGACGTCGGGGTCGGCGCAGCAGAAGGCGATGCAGGCCCACTTTGCGGTGGCCTTTGGCCAGCAGCAGGGGGCGTCTGCGGGGGTGAGGCCCATGCACGTGGTGCAGCTGCCCTCCGGGGTGGTGCGGGGGCCCCACCCGAGCGCCCCGGCTCCCAAGTACCCGGCGCCCATCCAGAGGCCCCAGCAGCAGCAGGCGGCACCTGCCATGGCACCCCTCATGCAGCAGGTGCCCCAGCAGAGGGGGCTGCCGCCGACCTCCCTCCGCAGCCAGGTGGGCACCCGTCTGCTCTTGCCGGGAGGGGTCGGGAGGGACTCGGCGGGCCTGGGTGAGGGTCGTCTTTGTCCGGCTGGCATGTGCGGTGCCTGGTAGACTGAGGAAACATGACTAGAAGAGTGGATGGCACTAACGCAAATCTGGAGGCTGGGATGTGCATTTGAGTCATCCTTTTCATCACTTGGTACAGTTTACATCAGCGTGTGGAAGGGGTCGCTGTCTCTGTAGGGTTGGCATGGGTCCTTTAAAACCTTGAAAACTGCATTTCCGGACCTTGAAAGCCCTAGAATTGGTAGCGGTGCTTGGAAACCCTGGAATTTCCCAATGATAGTCAGTTTTTTGTTTTTCTTTTTTGCAAGAAAGGAATTGTTTTACAATAATCAAATATAAATTTTTTTTTTTTCACGTATGTGTTAAGGGGGAACACTACCCAAAAATGTTAACTTTTGAACGGCTCCTTTAAACAAACCTAAAATTGCAGGGCGAGATTCTATCACTACTGAGACCATCTGTAGCGAATTTCATCATTCTAGTTTAATTGTGAAAGAAATTATGCATTTCACAATATGAAAGTAGGTGTGTCTGTTGAGGAAAACTATCGTTTCGTAATAAAAGGAAAATTTTGAATTTTCTTGTGTTATATAACCTTAGGAATGGCCACAGCACATAACTGTGGAGTAATTTTTCAATGTTTTAACCTTTTTCATAGATAAAACATAAAATCAAAAATAAAAATATTTTTCATTTTTCTTATTTTCTAAAAATCTTGATTTTTTAGCATGAAGGAAGGCAAACTTTAAAAAAAGAAAAGCACAGTGTTTTTCCTCACAAAATTTCAGTCCAGAAAGACTTTCAATAAGAAATATTCCTAGCATATTCTGAAAACGATAGTTTTCCTAAGAGCGCGGTTTGCTAAAAAAGCATGAAATGAGAAAAATGCAGTCAAAGTGTCAACTACGTCCCCTTTTATTTTAAGAGCGTGTATGCTCTCAGAAAGCACCAGGGGCATAGGTGGAGCCTTCCTGTTCAACTCGATGCTGCTCAGTGACGATTGCTTCGAGCTTCCGCCTCTTCGTCGCCAGTTTTGAGCTCTGAAGCGCCTTTACTCGTGCTCGTGACACGCACAGTTTTGTGGCCTGCTCCACGTGCTTGATTGCGTGCGCACCACTAGCTATGTTCAGCTTCTGCAGGACTCGCTCGATACCCTTTGGGCCAGCGTTAAAGTCTAGAACAGCAAAGGCTGCTGCCGTCTCGACTGTCTTCAGGGACGCAAATTCAGTCTTCGGGCACCTTTTCCACACCAAAGCATTGTATGATTCGTTAGCATTCTGCGTTTGCATCCTGGAACAGCGTGCCAAAAGGTCTGCCTTGGCCAGCCTGTTGTAAAGTGGCACAAGGTCCTTGGCGATGTCCTGGCTGAATGCTGGGCGGTGGGCCTGAGGAGCCGACGGCTTGCCAGCGTCGAGCAGGGCCTGGTGCCTATTGTAGTGGCACCAGGAATCCTCACCACGAGGGCAGGCGATGTGTCGAGGCTTGGCGTCTGTTGAATAGGAGTGCAGCAGGCTTGCAAAGACGGCCCGCTGCATTCCCTTGACGTCTGGAGCGTTCTCCTTGAGGGCAGCAGCATAGTAAGCTGTCAACTTCTTTACCACAGCTTTCGTGAGTTTTCCCTTGCCTCCCAGGCCCCCCTTCTTCTTCTTTATGCTCTCAATGCCAGAGAAGACTCGTTTAGCCACGTGGTTGACACAGTCTTCTTTGGTTATCTCTTTGTCGTAAAGATTAAGCTTGGAGACATGCAAGAACGCCTTACTGTCTCCATCGCTTAGTACAGTAGTGTACTGCATGTTGTGCAGATCTTTGGACCGGCTGAATATGGTCCCAGCAGCCTCAACTTCCATGGCATTTGAGGAGCCGTTGAAATTCTTTTGGCACGTCTCCTTGTGAGTCTCCATCCACTCTTCATGACCATCTTCGCTCTCCTTGGGTTCGATGCTGCAGCCATGGCAGTAATTGCTTGCCACTGAGAAGTCGAGCACAAGGCCCGAGTCAAGCTCAATCACAGCCCCAAGTCCGAAGTGTGAGGTGTGGCCCCGCTTGTGCCATGTGCCGTCGAAGCTAACACACACATCAACGACGGCACCACTGTCTTCTGCTTCTTTTTCTCTCCTTACCGCTTGCGCGGACTCCTGCATAACTTCGCGCGCAGCATCCATCGCGGCGCGATGAACTTTGTCCGAGACGGCTTGGTATGTTTTCAAGTGCATGGGAGGTGGGGCGTCCATGCCTCCGAAAAAGTTTGTCATCTTCGTAAAATTTATGCCACAATTCCTACTCGCTACACCAAGACGCACGGGCAGCTCGGGCTGGCGACTCGATTCCAAGAGCGGAGAGTGTGCCGCTTTCGCAACCTCCCCGCAGCCGCTGCAGGCGACGACAAACTGGAGACTCGCTCCGACACCGGTTTCCTTCAGTTCAAGCGCTCGCTTGTGGCACTCGGGACACAACAGCGGTTCTATCAGGGTTTGTAAAGCTGCCACGTTCATGAAACGGTAGCCAGTCAGTGGCTTTGGTTCATCACTGGCATCAGCTGCCACACCTTCAGATGCATCGTCACGTTGGAGGAGAGCAGCCTTTCGTTCGAAAGCAGTCAGGTTGCTTTCGACGTCGTCGACAGAAGCTGAGCTTTCCGACGCCGAGGTAGTCGCGTCGAGACTCGGAAGAACTTCGGTCGTCGCTTGCGTTGGGCCCGAGTCGCGCGAACATGGTGACGGCTCGAGCACGACCGGCCGCCCATTGCTACGTCGGCCCCTCGGTTTCGTAAAACGGTTTCGTTTCCCGAATTTCTTCTTAGTGAAATGCTTTGTTGCAGGCATTTTGAGTGCGCAAATATGCGCACGGAAAGCGGCGATACGATTTACAACCAGCGTCGATAGGAATCAAAAGCGAAAACGACCGTAATGGCGGCGTTGGAAAGGCTCCACAGACCGCGAAAAAGTGTTCGAAGAGTCACGTGCTGCGTTTGCACCAACCACAGTCCGAGTTTCGATTTCCTAGCCAATCCGGGCGCGTCATTTCTAGATTTTTACTTCTAGTTTGTTGGGCTCTGCACACGCCTTATTGCACTCTCGAAAACAGCGTGCGCGCTCATTAGAAAGAAAAAAAAACGATGTTTCCAACGAGGGTACACATGTCGCGTTAGGCCTACGCAGCGTCTCGTGGGCGCGAATTTAGAAACGGTGTTTTCTGTGGCTCGCCCTGTGCCCGAAGCGGCGCGCGGGCGTCTCCGGCACGTGAATAAACGTAAGTTCTGGCTGTTCTACGGCACAGATGTCAATAAAACTTTGCGTATAGATTCTTTATTAGTAAAGGATTCCGATAAAAACAAAATCCCAAAACGGGTTTTTTAGGCAAAAATCGCAGTTTCTTGCACCGTGTCCCCCCTTAACATAAATTTTAAAATGTCAACGGGAAAGTTGTTTTATATGGTACATTTTGGACACGTTTAGCGGATGCCCGTTAAGCACCTGGCCGCAATGGTAGGAGTCCTGGTGGTTTTGGATCCGGTCTTGTCTGTCTGCCATCTTGTGATGGTGCCTCTCGTTTGCCTTGTGCTATCGCACGCGTTTTCTAGTTACTCCTGATTAGATTGTTCAGTGTGATTTATGCTACAGATCGTGGGCGTAGTTAGTTCCTGGTATGTGCAACTACAAACTCCGAGAAGGCATAGGCAACAGGTGGCATCACCTACATTGTCAAGTCAAACAGCTTAAAGGACACGTGCAAAGAAAAAGAAAATTTTTTTAAACAGCCTCGATGGAAAAAGAATGTTATAAGACGAATTTACAACGAAGAAAAAACATTTAGAGCTATATTTACGGCTCAAAACAAATTTTTAGTTGGCGCCCGCGGGAGCCGTTGTGGGTCACGTGGTACACCACTGCGCCATTGTGCGTCGTCGCTGCTGCCCCAAAGTCACGCTGCCGCCGCACGCTGAGCGTGGTGCGCCGCCGTTTCAACGCGTTTCTCCACGCTGCCGCCGTGCAGGTTTGTCTGCTCCGTGGCGCCGCCGCCGTCATCTGACCGGCACACAGGTCTATCACTGCTTGCGCTTTTTCAGGGGCTTTCTTTGGGCTCTAAAAGTTACTTATTACTCTTTTCTTTTTTTTGCACTTGAAACAAAGATGTATGAGTAACCTTTGGAAACCGTAGGAAGCCTCCGAAGGAGCGCAAGTACCACGTGACAAATAGTGGCCACTTTTCCGCGGTTCGTATAGCGCCGTAAATCTAGCTCTAAAAATTATTTTTAGTTTTAAATTCGTTTTATGACTTTCTTTTCTCTACCAGGCTGTTTAAAAAGATATTTTTTCTTTGCATGTGTCTTTTAAGGAAAACGGCGAAGACAAAGAGACAAGAAGTTGTGAATATCAACCAGGAAATCAAGGAAAAGCGGCAGTAGCTCTACTGAACACTTAACTAGCTCCTCTTTGGCAAATGTGCCTTTTCCTAGCTATTGTGCAACACAGAATTTTTGCAGTGCATTTAAAAAAGTTGTTATATTATAAATTTACTTGATAGTATTTTAGAAGGCGTCCTTGAAAATATCTTTACAGACCCTTAAAAGTTCTTGAAAACCCTCGGATTGTTTTCGTTGGAAGTCTGTACAAACCCTGGTCTGTAACGTGTTGCCATGTTTTGTGCCTTGCCAGACCCGCATGCTTTTCCTCTCTGCACTCTTGAGTGTAGATTTCATCAATCTTGCCCAATGTTTTTGGGAGTGGAGGCGAGCGAGGTTTTGGAAGGAGGCTGGTCTGAATGTTGTCTCATCTGTTGTGCCACAGCCACACCCCCGACAGCTGCCCACGAGCGACCAGCAGGCAAAGCAGCGGGCTGAGGCGGTGAAGCAGGCGCAACTCTTCTTTGCCCAGTCCAAGCCCAGCCCCACGTGCGGAGGCAACCCCGCCGAGGAAGGCAAGGGGCCGTCGCCGCCCCCCGTGCACGGGAGCAACAGCGGCGCGACCGCGGCATCTGCGGTGGACTCGAAAGACGAGGACAAGAAGCCCGCCCCAGCCAAAGAGGCGCCCCTGGAGGAGTGAGCGCTCCTCAAGATCTCCCCTCTCCCCGTTGCCGTTCCGCTCTCTGAGTCGCGTATCTCTGTTACGCCACCGGCACTGTTAGGACCGTCGCCGCCTTCGGGCCCGCCGCTTTAAACCTGCTGCTGCTCCTTGCGAGGCCCGGCCCGGTGGTGACGTGCTCTTTGAGAGGGAAAGGGTTTGTGCACGCACGCCTTCTTGTCTCCCGAGAACACGGGGTGACGTGCGAGTGGACTCTCGTCTCCGTGCCTCCCCCTCTCGCAGAGCCTCCTCCTTCCTCGGCCGAATAAAGGTGGCTCTCGGTTTTACTTTTCCCGCCCTAGTTTTTCTTTTTTTTAAATACTTTTCTCTTTGGGTGTGGTGGTACTCCTGGGAACGCAATACGGAATCTGAAACGGCTTCGGAGACGTGAACAGGAAGGTTTCTTTCCTTTCGTGCTGGTGCGCATGCACATGCTGCCGTTAACTTGCGCCTCCCCCTTCCCATCATGTGCGTTGTGTTCGGAAAAGGGTAAAGGAAATACTTGGTGCGGCGAGCTTCGGAAAATCTATATATATATATATATATACATACGTCTGTATAACGAGTGTATACACCTTACCTGTACTCTAGCCAATTTAATGTTGATTGTTCTCACGGGCAGGAGGCACTCTTGCTGTGTCTGATCTTTTGTGGGGGAGGGAGGACCAGCCTGTACCACTAGTTTAATTTCATTCCCCTCTTGTTCGGGAGGTCCCTTGCATTGGCACGCCCCGGCGGAAGCATTTCACCTCCCTCGTGTGGTACGAGTGTGCGTTTCGGGCCGGACGTGTTTCTACCCAGTTGAACTTTGACCACATTTTTCGGTGGTTGTCCGACAGGTGCAGACAAACTCTTCCTCCCCTCTTTTTTTCCCTCCCGTGTGTGTGCGGCAACGAAGCTGGCGCTCGCCGGCTGCCTTGCCTTTCTTCATTAATCGTAAGTTTATACTTGCTGCTTGTGTGGCTTTGCGGCATACTCTGCTCTTAATTTATCTACAAACGGAGGAGGCATGTCCTCTATGTTTCAGTCTGGACAGAAAAGCAACTTGTAGAAGATAAGTTGTTCCCCCTTGCCCAGTCATTGCATCCTTTTTTTTTTTTTTTTGGCGAGCTGTACAAAATTTTGCAGGAGGAAAGGAGGGGGTGCAGCATTGGTAAGGCACCTTCTGCTTCGGTAGAGCAGCGAGGGCCAGCCGGCTTTGTTGATGGCGTTTGTGCACACACTTCCTGCAAATGCTTCTGTGCATTGCAATTGAGGCTTGATTCTGTCACTAGAACTGTAGGGGGGTGGGGACGTGTACATTATTGGGGTGCTGTGGCTCGTTGCTTCGGTAAAGCTGAGCTGCATTGGCAAATCTGTGAAATAAATGTTTGTACAAAAACAGTGATGGTTGCCAGTGAGCAAAACTGCTCCAAGGTGTCTTGGGGACAGAGTTGCCATATGGATGTGGAAATGTCTGTGTGAACCCGGGGAGGGAGACAACCTCTGCTTGGACTCGTTTTCTTTTGTAGTGTCAGATTTCAGCTCTTGATTCTGTCACTTAGGTATTGTGCCGCTGCATTTAAGTTTTGTCTTTGTATCACCCCGTGGAAGGCTGGGTAGTTGTGTGTAGGCGCTGGAAGCCACGATTCATTCTAGGATCTGTGTGGCTATCGTCTTCCCCTCCCCCCCGTTTCTCCCGACCGGACCGAAGTGGGTCCTTTGCCGGAGCGTAGGAGGAACTGCCGTGTCCTCCCACGCATTTTTGCTGCCTGGATTCTTTTCTAACGAAAGTGTGATGGGCACTTGTAATTGTATGAGGAGAGTTGCTGTATGTAGTTTTCTTGCAATAAAGCACTAAGGATTACTCCCCGCCTTGTGCTTTTCTGGAGTTCTTGGCATCAGCTTGGAACGTCCGTCATCTTTGGGATACATTTTATTCCTCCAGCACCACTACAATAAATGTGTAGCTGTATTACTGTGTTTGCACACTGGCAGTTGTACCTGAAGGCTGTTGTGCTCAGCTTGGTCAATAGACCTGTTGCAAAACGTACTGTGCAACGACGGCAGGGGATTTTGGCGGCCCTCAGTACAGATCACGCGCTTTCTCGTTGCACCTCCGCGACCGCGCGCGAGTAGCGCCAGCAACCGCCAGCAGCCGTCGTCGGCGGTGCAGTGGCAATGTAAAAGTATCGCGACGAGTGAAGCTATTCACTTTGAATATGTTGTTCGCCATAACTTACCTGCCTGTCTGGCAGTGCCACTTGATCCAGTTTTCACCGCAAACGTGGCAGGGTTCGGCTAGGTTCGACAAAGCGTTGGTGCAGCAGATGATGGAGCCGGTACAAAGGAGAAAGATGAGATAGGGGCAGCCTTGCAAAATAGCCAACGCGATACCCCCTCTCCTATTTCCGTGCGCTCGTGGGACTGCTCTTGGCTGCTTAAACGTTTCTGCCAGGGTAACCTGCGCCTGCTCGAGTATACCACATGGTAGCAGGAAAAAAAACGATTGGTGGGGTGTACCAAGGACTCCCATTATTCGTCGCGCGGCGCACGCGGGCTTTTGGGGTTTTTGCAAAGGGTCTATTGATTTAGTGAAAAAGGGAGCCCATGGCTTGACGGCAGGGAAGTTGGGGGTTCTAAAATTCTCAATCTCTCTCTAGGGTGGGTGAAGTCCAGCATTGATCTGTGTCTTGTCATGTGACACGATTTGTGGGACTAACTTGGATCCATTCGAGTAAGATTTGAAACACGACCTTGGTGTATATATACGAGTGTCCCAGTAGTTTGGTCAAATCTGATAGGCACTCCACTGATCCCTTAACGAGATTCAAAGCCAATACTTTTGTCTGCGATTGCCACAGGAAACGGCGTGAATCTGAGCTTATGTTGGTGTCTGACAATGCCCAAGGCCCACTGAAAGCACGGCCAAGGGGATGGGGATGGCTGTGCACAATTTGAACAGTTTTGCGTCGGTCCAAGGGGAGGGAATGGGCTTGTGCACCAAGTTTATTTTGGCTGTGTTATTGCACTTCCTACCTTGCATGAAATGGAACTGTCAAAAAAGCATGCACTGCCTCCTGTGCTGTATGTTCCATGTTGGTTTTCATAGTGTCGGTGGGCTGCTTCAAGTAAAGCATTTCTTCTTCGAACTGGTGCACATATCCACAGGGGTTAGAGTATCATTGATTCAACACTATGGTTAAAGTTCTCAAATTTATCTTGAAGGGGAAAATGCACCATGATGGTGAGATTTGACTGACCTCGTTGCAGGAGAACCAAGCTTAATCTGAACCAATCTATGCATTGTATGCTTATGTCTTGTGAATGGAACATTGCTCCAGGCCTTTCTTTGGAATTCACCAAGCATTAAATTGGGATTCAAAATTAGCAAGATGGATTTTGAAATGTATTTCAAGTATGGTGCTGTGCCTTCATTAAAAATCGCCAAAAGGTATTACCAGCATATTTTATGTTTCAAAAAGTACTTGTACACTGACAAAAACAACAGCTTCATAGACGTGCTATATGTTAGCTGTTAACCAAATGCTTGTCATAAGCTAAAATTGCTGGATACTAATAGGGGGCTGTATGATGCAGTTGTGCAGCATCCTAGTATCGAACTACAGGCAACCTTGCAAATCCGTTGCACGACTATGTGCTATGCTCCCATAAACATGTAAGGATTGAAAAATTCATGATTCTTGATGCCCGATCTCGAGTTTGCCTCTAACACATCTTGCGAATTGGAGTGTGAATTCTGGTATGTGTCAGTCAGTTTCCAAAACTCGCCTGCAGCTTTAGCCACTTTGGTATGTTTGTCATCTAGATCCTCGACAGTGTAAAGCGATTTTTTTAACGCAGTTGCTGAAGGCAGAGAAACTGTCGAAAAGTTCAGCAACTGCTTTGAAAAAATTCAACTTTTTGTCTGCCTTCAGCATGCTTAAAAAAAGACAGTACATGGAGGTGGGGCAACATAATTAAATGCAGTTTTATTGATGTTAATGAGAAGGATGGAAAACTGAAGTCTGATGAACCTGAGTGTTGGTGGTGTAACTTGGAACTGGTAATGTACAAATGAACATGTTTGTTGATGAACCCGTTAATATTTACATTAGATAGCATGGTCTTGTGCAAGTTACACTATAGTTTATACACATGCACATATACAGGGCGATGTCTTCGTCGACCGACGGTCGTCAATATTAAAACAATGTGGGTGATGGTGGCCGCCTTTTCGAACTGTGCGGCAGCATGCCTTTATGATGAGCACTTCCCACATGCACACGAGACGGCTTCACTGATGTCGCTGAAAACTGGCACGCCTGATCGTGTTGCAAGATCCGACAGGTACATCCTTCCACGGTTGTAGTCTTTCACGGCAAGGTCGGAGAGCTGGAATGTAGAATGGCTGGTTGTAGCAATCTATTGAACAAGTGCTTCCTGAATGCTATTATCAAGGGCCGGCTGGGGCAGTGTATTTCCATCTGCGGTATGCAATACTCGCTGCACACGGGAGGCTCCAGTTAATATTCATATACAAAATATTTAAGAAAGTCTCCGTGTTCGAATCAAAATCGCCATGCCATAATGTCAGTTATTTTTCATGTTCTACAATCTGCTTAGCAAGCATTGCCATGACACTGTTGTCTGTTCTGATGAGTCTACTTTAGGTGTGCTGCTCCAATGAGTGTACTAAAAGTGTAAATAATATTTTAGTGCGGTAGATTTTTACGAGCCCCTGTGGATAATATGAGCTGAAACACCCGATTCAGCCGTTTTCTGCATCTGTGGTCCCTCCATGCTCCACTACCTTTTGATTTGTGATATATTTCAAAGGATGGCACGTAAACTTTGCATTCTATTACTAGTTTGAACTAAAACTCTTTCAGTTACACGCAGGTAAACCAGCAGAAGATAGAGTGTTTCAGCTCGTACGGTCTGCTAGTACCTATCTGAAGCTTTAGGGCATACAATTTTCTGGTAGTAATTTTAATAAGCGTGATCAAAGCCACTAAAAGCTTTTGCTGCAACAGAAGTGACTGCCAAAATTAATTTCTAACATTTCCCGTGTCTTTACAACGGCTTTAATAGACCTCAAAGTAGGTTCTTGACAGGGGTGTGCAAATGTTTGAAACTTAAAATAATTCAATAATAGTTTGCTATTAGATTTGATTGAGAGCATACTTTTACTGTTCAAAGCATTCAAGCTTTTTCTAATACATATTCGAAAATAACTAATGATGTCTTCAGGATTCTCGGCTATCTCGCGTCAAGCTTCACTGCTTTGCAGTGGTGTGCACACAACAAGCTTCACCGCTATGCACTGGCATCCTAGGAGAAACTGCTGACGTGATTGAACATCTCGGGTCGATAGCCTCGGAAATTTAGTTCACTACTGTAAGTCTGCCTTCTTTGGTTATAAGTAAGATTCCACGTTTTCAGAGTTTGTTTCTCGTGAAATTCGAAAGGTGTATTTAGAGTAATTTTCGCAAAACATTTGGGGTTTTCTTGGAGTTATTTCCGTTCACTCCCAAAATCTCTGAAATTTTAAATCTAAACCTGTTGTATTTTCTATCCTTTTTTTCTTTTTTTAAAGTTCAAAAACAATGTTAATGAAGGCCGGTTGCAAACATACACCAGGTTGATCAACTCGCCAGTACCGAGTGATATTTCTGCCGCTGTATTTGGCAATTGGCATTGCCATTGGCAATACTATGCACGACAAATATTTCGAAGTGTTTCCTCAATAAGAGTTGATACTTTGAAATAACTGAACTCGAATGTAGTCGCTGGGAAGGATGGACGCTTCAGTTGCGCTCTCCCTCCATTAGAATCTATGGGTTACCACAGTTATAAAAACACTACCCCTCTTTCCTCTAAGAAGCACAAATAGCATCGCCCCAACTGGAAACCTTATCAAATTACTTTTGCCGTGACCAAAAGGTACCATGACCCGCTGTCCTGAACAAACCTTGACAAGTTAAAAGGTAAACCCATTTTTGTCAGTAGTCCAAGATTTCAAAAAGAACTGGTGAGGCCTCTCCTCAGGACCACTCACCATGTGCTCTTATATTTATTAGTAAATCAGTCTTTTTTTTTGCTCTTACTTTTCTTGTCGTGACCTCAAAATTCAGAGCTTTTCGGATAAATTCGAACTAATGGAAATTTTACCGGCGAGTGGTTTTTGGATTCTTTTTTATTTATCCGAAAACAGTGAACCCTAGTTATAAGTAATTACAGTTCTACCACCGATTTTAAAGGACAGTAGCATAAAAGTAAGTCTCAAGCTATATTCAAATAAATAAAGTAATCATTGCTTTGCTTGCCATGTGACATGTTTTACTCAAATCATCTTATCAGGGCCTTTTCTTTAATACATGTATCTGAAATGTTTCTCACGTAATAAAACTTCCTTTTTATAGGTATGCTTTCTAGACAAGATTTCCAGCCATGATTTATTAAATCATCTATACACAATTCACATTAAACCTGAAATAGCTTAGAATATATTCTAATTCGATTCACAGCCAAATATGAATTAACAATCATATTTGATTCTCCGACAAAACATAATCTCGCACCTCTAGGTCTTGGTGCTTTTACTCATAATTGTAACCAGAACAACAGAATTCTATAATTACCTTTTCTCCATCAATCACCACATCATTCTCCAGGTACTGTATGCACAGGACAACGTTGCAGCCTTGGCCAACATAATGGGCAGCCTGCAGAAATTATGCAATTGTATCAGAAACCTTAACAGACCAACATGGCAGCCTATATTTCAAAATAAATGCCAACAAATGACAAAGTCTAAGAAAGAAAATGAAACAGTGTTTTACGGCCTGTGTTAATAAAGTATGCATTCCAGAAAGCTGGAAATCCGTGTAAATGGGACACTAGCAACGGTGACAGAATGGGAAAGTTTGAGAATGTGACATTAGATGGATAAAAAGATGAGAGAAAAAGTAAATTTCTCTATGCGCCGACACCCATTTGTGCGCGATATTCCTCGATTGAAGAAAGGACATGGACTTTTGGGGTGAATCTCAGTGAGAAAGCTTGTGAGTAAGGATTATTTTGTTTCTTGCCAACAAGATTTTTTTCACTGAAATGGATGCCACAGAGGTCCACAATGTCATTTCTTTGTTGGACAAATATCGAACGTAAGTGGTCATTGCCTTATAAAAAAAGTTTAACTTTTCACTTTAATTTTTTTTTCTTTAGAGATTGTCATGCTCACAAAGTTCCACATTCTTTCACCACTGCTAGTGTCCCATTCACACAAATTTTCAGCTTCCCGTGACATACTCTATTTATAAGGGTTGGAAAGCATGGTTCAATTTTCTCTTTTAGGCCCTGTAGATTACATGCACCCATATGCTGCAAGAATGATGATCAGAAATTGCATTTTTCAAATTGGGACACCAGTACTACTGTATTTACTCGAGTAATAGCCACACTATTTATGTACAAGGCCGTTCCGTCCAGTGGCGGATTGAAAGGGGGGTGGCGACGGAGGCAGCCGCCCCTCCCAAATAGTTGACCCCTCCCCCTTCTTGTAGGGAAATTTGACATGGGTGGACCCCCCGGTGCACACGAAAGAATGGGAGAATAGTATCCCTACAAATTTTCCGCCCCCAAAACGGGGTTCTGGATCCACCCCTGCTTGCGTCTACTTTCCCACAGAACACATATACAGCCAATCCTTGTGTTGCGCATAAATAACATAGCAAATAACTAGATCGAGAACACCATTCTCCATACAAATGCAATCTTCACAGATGGTATCTTCGCACGAAGACGTTATCTCTGTCTTGTAAACAGCTGGAATCATGCTGTCGATCGCGGTGATTGGCAATCTGCGTGCTATGCGGAAAAACAAACCCTCAGGTTTTCTTCATAAACAGTGCTGCTATTACTCGAGTAAATACGGTAAGCAGAACCATGGTGCCACGGTCTGAAGAACGCTGTGTGTATTTTCTGTTTTTGGGTGAACAATACTACGCTGGAATATAATTATGTGGATATGGGTACATTTTCTCATGCAAGTTGAAATGGGAAAGCGTGCCACTATGCAAATGCTCCAAGAGCCCTTCCAGGTGACTGCTTGATTCCTAGTTTTGAAGCGTTTTTGCCATTGGACCTGTAAGATTCCTAGATACTGCATTTACATACCAATTACTTTGAGCAAACAAAGCACACTGAGAGCCACTCGCACACTTTCCAGAAGGAGACCTTCAAATTACAAGGTATCAATAATGTTTAGGGCTCAGAAATGGGACATACGCCAGGGTCCTGAACAAATGCATGTCATGTCATCAAACCAACTGCAGCAAAGGTTACAAGCACAGGAAGGCAATTCTGGCAGGTGTTCTTGCTGCAGAAACACTTGTGCAGGGACCATGTACCAGAACTACATACTAATGCTAGTAACCTTTGCTGCAGTCCACACCAGGGTGAGATGGCGTATAGACTCAATGCCCAGGTCGCTCTTTAAATCCAAATTTTATCTCGGGATTTTCACCTGTTAGGCTCTTTCTGTAAGTCCAAATGACCTGCCTCTGTGTGTGTGTGTGTGTTTGAAACCGGCAATGAAGAGCCACAGTGAAACTGCAAAAGTGTGCACAACTCACCACGAGCATTTCGGCCACGCATCGCTCTGTCTTGGTGATGACGAACAGCAGCACTCGACTGCTGTTGATGATGTGCATTTCAAGGGGGCTCAGCCGCGCGTTCCACGGGGAGCGAAATGGGACGGAATGCGTCAAGCCGTGCTTCCTGCAAGGTGAAAAGAAAACGAGTTTTGAAACTCCCTTCCTACAGCAGCCATTTCTCTCGGAAAGAATACTTTTGAGAGAGGGAGACAGAACAATAGGAAGCCAAAACACCATCATAGGCCATGAGGAGAAAGTTTATTATCGTGCCACACACAAGCTTGTCTCCCAGCTTTCTTCCTATCTGCCTGCATACCTTTCCTCTTGATTTTTAGAGCACAGCTCTTAGGCGCCCGTTTCCGTGTTGAGTGGCGTCTGCATAACTGCACTCGTTGTATTATGGGACGTCACAGTTTCCCTACTAAATTTAGCGCAAAACTGAATTGGTGTTGACGTCATGTGACCACAGTTTTACCGCTAAATTTAGTGGGGAAACTGAATGCACAGAGTTGCATTATATGACGTCACAGACCTACACACCAGTTCAGTTTCCCCGCTAAATTATGCAGGGAATTGAATTGGTGTTAAGGTTGCGTGACATCGATTTTTCCGCTAAATCTAGCAGAGAGACTGATGTTCTTCATAGGTGACGTGACACAAAGTCATGTGACGTCATTTTCGCCGCTGCATTTAGTGCGGAAATTGAATTGACGTTGAGGTCACGTGGCGTCAATTTTTGGGCTAAATTTAGCAGGGAAGCTGTGGGAGGAGGGGAGGGTATGGAAGAGGAGTAGGGTATGAAGGAGGAAGAGGACATGGAAGAGGAGGAGGGTGCGGAACCAGTATGTGAGGAAAGTGCTATATATATTTGCACATATATATATATATATATATATATATATATATATATATATATATATATATATATATATATATATATATATATATATATATATATATTTCTTTCTCAAATTGTTTTTGCCCAGTATATTGCAAACTCAAAATACCTCAAGAGCTGCACTCTAGTTTTGCATTACAGGAATTTGTAAACAGCTTTCATTTTTCACAGAAAACCGGTTTGACACGTCTAGTCACCACATTTCTCTTTTCTCCTTATGACATCCCTCCTTGTTCTCTATTTTTCATACCCGCTTCTTAGAGAAATATAAACTAAATTTGAATTTGAGCTAAGCATGAGTAGACTTCAAAAGCAACATCACAGCTGCCGGTCTCTTTCGGTGTCGGATGAATCCCAAAATATAGCTAATCACTAAAATCTATACTTCTCTCATTTGTATCTTTCTTTATGCTTCATACCCGGAGTTCAAATCCCGGCTCCGTCAAATATTTTGCCTTTCGGCAGCTTCATAGACTTCGTTTCATTTGATCAAGTACAGTTCATTCATCTACACATTTTCGATTATAAGCTCTATCCTTCTATCGCTGATCTCTATGACAATTGCTGGATCGCGTTTGCCCGCTCCGCGAATGCGGCCACTGGCGGCCATCTTTTTGGTAGAGTTATATTACCTCTAGCCAAGGTACAGCTGCTGCAGCCACTATTATCCATCCATGGCAGACAGCGTTGTGGCAGTTGTGGTGGCAGGCTGCCATCAAAAAAGCGTGGGTGATATTTCGTGCTTAATTGAAATTGTTTGACGAAACATATTTTTGAAACCCGGCGTGAACGGCAGCCCGATCTTTGAGGACACGGTGAAAGTTTCACGAAATCGCAGCACCGAGGAAAAGCACGCATTTAAAGTCGCATCAAAAGAAGCATTGAAAGCAGACGCCAGTACGGAGTTTTCTTTCGATGCGAGCTGCGCTGCTTTACCCCGGTGCTGCGATTTCGTAGAACTTTCGCCGGGTCCTCAAAGATGAAGCTACCATTCACGCTGGGTTTCAAGAATCTGTTTCGTCGAACAACTTCAATCAAGCACGAAATATCACCCATGGTACAGTGTACTAGATCTACGGCTATTCTATGGCAGCCTTCTGCCATTGTGCTGTCTGCCATATTACTATGATGGCTAGAGATGATATAACTCTACCAAAAAGATGGCCAACCGTGGCCGCATTCCCGTCCATAGGCAGAGCTGGTCAAGCGCAATCCAGCAAATAGACATAGAGAACAGTGCCTTCTATATACTTGGAAAAGAGGAGCGAGTATGTGCAGTATTACATCTCAAGCCATTTAAAATTTTGTGCAGCTACAGAAAAGATTGTATGGCATATTGCTAGGCAATTGTTTTGCATATGTGAAACGGTCAAACATCAAAAACGTTTCTATCATTGTTTAGCAGCACGTCTAGCCTGCTCAGTCAGACACCCAAGTTCACGGAGCTCTTCGTCACATAATTTTACGCCAGGCATGAGTAAACTTGAAATGATAAACTTGGTGATCTTCCGGAACCTTCTAACCCACTTCTCCTCTGCCACCTCGCCAACCTCTCCTCTCACTCCACGCCTGGTCACGTGACCTTCCCGTTAACCAATCGGCGTCGAGCGCCTCACTCCTCCTCTCCTACCCGTCAGCCAATTGGTGTCGAGCCTCACAGCCACGCTTTTATCCAGGCTTCACTTTTGGACTTCACGAAATACCGAAAACCTAGCCAAAGAAAGTTTCACGTTAAAAGAGTGGCATGCTTACTTTAGAAGAGGAATGGCTATGTTGTCCCTCCAGGCACAGTCCTTGGTGGAGCCCCCGAGGTAAATGTGGCTCCAGTAGGCTGGCAGTGGGACGTCTGCTTCTCCTTTCGACAGCGCAGTTCCCGGTAGGATCCAGTCTGAGAGTGAAAGGAAGAAAAACACACTAATATAGCAACATGCACAAGCCTGCCACACTTTGCCTTTATATTTATGCACATATCGAAACACTGTTAGCTTAAACACTAAATTGCCACTAGCTTATCGCATCCTCACAAAATTTCAGGGTAAACACCAAACTACCGCCAAGGAAAGGAAGGTCAGACAATAGTTCGGAACATTTACCGTTTGTAAACGAGCCGTACAGAATAAATTAACCCTTTCAAATGCGATGTACACAAATGAACATTTAAAACCCTCACATCTATTGATGCTAGAGTTTTATCGCATTTGTCTATTGAGTCATTTTAACAATTTTAGTGGAATTCTATACTTTATGTCTGGCACCCAAAGTCTGTGAAGAAAACCTTTGTGAAAATTTTCTTCACAAGCAAAGTTTTGAATGAAAATACTTTTCAAGATAAATGGCAAGCGGCATTTGGGAAAGTTAAGTACAGGAAATGAGTGATTATATATTCACGCTGACAGTGGCATTATTCAACATCGGAAAATGCTTGTGCAGTGAATACTGGGCTGAATGATCAGTCGGAATAATGAAAGAGTAGAGTCAATTTAGTATGCACTACTCACCATAAACACGAGTGAAGAGATGCTGGACAGAATTGAGGAACTCCGAGAATTTACTCCCATTTTTCGACTGAAAAAAAGTTGTAAAAGGAATAAGTAATGCACACTAAGGATGCAACCCGAGAACAGTATAAATCGACGAGCCTAACTGAAAAGTCCATCGAACTGATAAAAAAGTCAGCAGTGCCAGTAACTTTGGGGGTCTGGTGGCTAAGTAGATTATTAACACACAGCACAGCAGTGTGCGGAGTAAATGCCCACGCTTTACCTCCCTCCCGCGAGCCTCGATACATGCATTTGTGTAATTGCTACCATAGGATGCACGCTAAGGATACCAGCTTAGCAGTCATACTACAATGGTCGAGTTTCCTCTTTATGGACAATTTTGAAGCAGTACACTTTCCCAGTGTCGAAACGTCGATACTATCAATTTTGTGTTCGAAAGGAAAAAATGTGACTATCGGCTCACCTGGTGTTTGAACTCCGACACGATGAAGCAGAACTGATCAAATGTTATGGGAATGTCGTCAATATCCCCGTCAGCAATGTTTTGTGTCACCGGGCACTGCTGACTGCTTGTGAGGATGTCCAGGCACTCCTGGGGAAGTTCTCTTCCGGTGAGCACCTTGAATGCCATTCTGACCTGTCACGACAGAGACCATTGCCATTAGACCCTTGACAACTTCGGCAAAAGTTCTATCTACCTAAAGGAGGGGTTCCCAAATTTTGTTTTAATCTCGAGGCCCCTCTTTCCTAATTGGTAGTCGAGAAGCTCCTCCTAGCCTCGGCATTAATTAAATAAAGCAGTGCAGAGGATAGACCTTGTAAATGATTTTGCACATACTCGTTTCATACTTTGAGCCAAATATACATGGTTTGCTCAGAGTCGCACATCACCTGGGGGCTCAGATAAGCTAAAATAGTGCCTACACTCGTAGAACGTCTCATTTAGGAACAGTCAAGAAAACTTGGAAGCTCAGGGAACCCATGGGAGTACTCTTGGAGGCTCCTGGGTTCCTAGGATTCCAGTCTGAGAATTTATGACCTTTAGACAAGGATATCTAAAGGCGTCTAGCCACCACCCCCTTTTAGTACACTCGGGGTGGAGGCCGCCAACATACAAGCTGATGTGCCCATAGTTTCCCTATTGCAACCTTTCGCTAAAAGAAGGCTGGGCTACAACAGGTCACGGTTACAACAAAGCACTGAACGCACTTACATCTCTGATGCGCACTTCGCCATCGTCCGAAGAGAAACTGTTGAATGCCTCTTGAACTTTCCTGGAACGGGAAATTGTACTGCCATCAGTCGGGTGGAAATATCTATCACATCAGTCCAAAAATGACAAAAAATGCTAATAAAAAAAACAAACATATTTTTTGGTCAAGACTGAAAATTTTCAGTCAGCAAATAAAAGTTGCAATTGGAAAATACCCAGTGCCCCATTCGTGCCACATATTGTACAATGTATTAAGAGCTCTTTAAATTCACAGGGAGCTTAATCAGGATGCATTATGATTCCTTTCTTGCTCTTTGAGGACTGCCAATGTTAACTGAGGGTTTGACTCATTCAATGAAAGGAATGCCATCTCATATAAACCACCAGTAGATCAATTTCAACATTTTGTTGAAATTGATCAACAACAATACAGGAGTAGTAGTAGTAATAGCGTTTTAACACGGACGACATTCAGTCTAGTTATATTCCGTTAACAAAAGGCAGCACCTATAAGAACGTCTGGTGGGACTATAGTCAGTGACAGGTAAAGAAAAGTTTTTTGGCTGGGAGGGAGGAGGCAGACGGAGTGCTAAAGAGAAGAGGTGGTTTCCTCCTCTCCTCTCCAGCAATCCATCTGCTTCCTCCTCCCCTGCCCTCCTTTCCCTCGAAAACTTTTTTTAACGTGTAACTGACTACAGACAAACGTTAAATTATTTCAAGGAGTGGTTCTGACATCTAAAATGGCATAACGGCAGCTTTCCAGACAAACACGACAATGAAATTTAAGAGTTCTATGTGCCAAACCAAAAAAGGGCATATGGTATGCCCCAGCGGAGGACTACGGAATAATTTCAACCACTCGGGGATCTTTGACATGCAATCAAAATCTCGGTTACACAGCAGCACCTTCTCCGCAATAAACCTCAATCAAGTTGCAGGCACCTCGGCGAGGATTCGAACCTGCTGTGGGCCAGAGTTCGGAGCCACCGAGGTAGCTACCAACGTGATGACGACAATGATGACGCCCCGAGGGCACAGAAGCGTCAGAGAAACCCGTCCACCACACTGACACTCCGCATGGCTTTCGAAACATTGGAAGGCACGGGATGTCTACTCACAGGTACTTGTCGCCAAGGGTGGCATGGGGCACGGCTATGGCGCCTTCTCTCCGGGGGGGCCTCACGTCCTGGGGTCTGAGTTCCTCCTTGAGGACCTTGTTGGTGACTTCGAGGGCCTCCTGTATGCCCTGGAAGACTGGGATGCCCTGCATCTGTACAATGTCCCGCAGGTAGTCTCGCCCCTGTTTCAGGTCCACGTATTCCTTCTCGGAGATGGGCTCCCCGAGGACCAGACTGCCTGGGGGCGACTGCTCGTTCAGGATCAAGATCAGCTTGCGCTGGGTTCCTGCCAGGAGGAGGGAAAAGGTGGGGTCCGGGAATTAGTTGCACAGTGACGCTGCTGAGCATGTTACGACGCTTTCCGAATTGCCGTTAAGGTCTTCCGAAGTTGGAACAGACTGCAATGTAACCATTGCATGTTCTACAGTGGCTTTTCCGCAGAAAAAAAAACAAGAGTGTTAAGTTTCGGGCATCCTTTGATCAAATATTGCCCGTTTCGAAAGTGAGGCAGGCTGAAAACTCGTCACGGGAGCTTATTTCCTCAAACGTGCCACCACAAGTTGGTAAATTTTGTTACTTATTTTTAAGATCTGGGATGAAATCCCAGCTCCCAAGACCCTAGCTCAAAACCTGGAAATGAGGCACAGACCAAAATGAGAATATAATACCCACAAAAGATTCAGAGACTCTGCATCAACAAGTTTGGGTTTTATCCACTACCTGCCTCGGGTTTCTAGCAGTGTTTAACAGCGAGCAACTTGCTTGCGCACTTTCCCTCACGACAGAGATACTTTCAATACAACAATTAGCAGAAATCTAATTAATTTTTGCACACTGATGCAGACACATCACTGTAAAAGAGCCCACTTTAGAATATGTATAGGGCCAAGCAAACTTACAAATCTGCATAGCTAACAATGTTATGATTCTACACAATCAATATAAACAGTTGCAACAATGATTTATCCTAATATATATATGAATTATCTTCAACAAAGCTGTTACCCTCAAAATCAAGTTCCTGAAAGTAAGTACCTATACAGACCCTTTTCAAAACTCCAGCAAGGAACACTGGCAGTTGCAATATTTTAGGCACTGCTTCCAGTGTGAAGCATGGGATCGGACCTTAGTCCTCGCCGACTGCTGAAGGTGAGATCATCAATATGTTCTAAGCATGTGGATAACTGGTGCAGCAGCTACTAGATGGCCTTTGGAAAGGGCCTGTGCAGCCGTGCCTACATCTGGCTTTATAACAGGGTTTGAGGGACGGAAGAGCATTGAAGATTGAAGTGAGGCCTCTTGAGCACACACCTGCTATATGGGCAGTCTCAATCATGCAAGCCACAGATCGTGTTTGGTTGTCGATGACAAAGAACATCACTTTGGCATTCTGAAAAGCCAAGAAAATACGACACTCAAAAACTGCCCTTCAATAAAAGAATGCAAAGAATAGACTCGAGCAACAGGAAATGATTTTCACAGAGGCATAATTAATGAAGCTTACCTCTTTTGCTTGATTTTCAAGTTCGATCAGCTCTGGTATCCATTGCGTCACCTGCTGTTGATAAGAATAAAAATATAAATAAATATAGGGGAAAAAAAAAAAGCACAGTGCACGGCAGATGCCAAAGGAAGGTGTGGCGATTCACTTACAGGATTATAGTAAGAGATGCCGTAGGCCTTGAGTTTCGGAATGGCCACATCTTTCCTCCATGTGGTGGGGTTGCAGGAACCGCCCAGAAAGACTGTGGAGAGAAAAAAAAGCAGTTTGAGATTTCATCACTGCAAAGCTAAATAACAACAAGCACTCTCAACACACTCTATATCAATTCTGAAATAAAGGATGAAGTTTGAGACTTACCATCGTAAGAACTTTCCACTGAAAACAAAAAGAAACTCAGAATTAGTAATTCGCAGAGTAGAGCCACACGAGCCACCGAATGACGTCCCATACCACAAAGAGGACTTATGGCTAGCAACTGCGCAAAAGAAGCGATCTCGAGTGCTGGACGATAGCTTACAACGATTACATTGTCTGAGGCAGAGTTATCACTGATATCCCAGGCATATGTGTTTCCTACCTGTCAAGATATTTTTCATCGATGCTTTGTGGCACTAATTACCCGTCAAAAATATATGTAAAAAGACAAAAAAAATCTATAGTCACTGAGAGGACGAGAACTGCAGGATGTCTCTCTCAGATGCTCAGCATCCAGCACGCACTTACTTCCCTTCCTACACGCTTTGGCGGCGCGTGCATGTTTGAGGCTCACAAGAAGCTGAAGCGTTGTCAAAAGGCGAAAGCTAGCGGTAGAGGTGGAAACTTTTCCCTGTTGTTCTCAACCTGTTAGTGACTACAGAATAGGGAAATACTTCAGCAACTTTAACCAAACTTCTGAATTTGTTAGCACTTACGTGAACCAACAGAGGTTCAGATAATTAATCCTGGTTAAGGCCCTGAAATTCAGCGAGATTACTTTTCCGTCTTTCCGAGGGGTTTATGCGGCCTTGTACAACATGTCGCATATACTAGCCTACTCTCCAATATCTGAAAGCTAGGGAAGCCTCTCTTCGTAAATGCGACCCAAAACCTGCGAGTTGCGGCTTTAGCAACACTCGCAAATACAAAACCAAAGAAAATCAACACACACCAGATTCTGATCTCCTTTTCATGTGAAGTTTACGAGAATCCCTTGCGGGCTTGGACAGTGGTTGAGTTCTGGATAACCTACAAATAAAGAGCTAAGGTTAACACACATAAGCAGCTCTACAATCGGGGCAACAACAAGCCCAACTTTCGGATGCATGATGCAAACAGTTCTCACCGTCTCTCGTGAGCGTATTTCATCTCCGAAGCGAAGAAACAGAAACTCCCGACAGTGAAAATGTTGTTATGAGTGTGTGAGCATTGCCACATTTCATGAACTGCAAAGAAACAAAAACAACATGATCACGAATTAACAGCTGGTACTCCAAACGTAAGTGTAAAGAAAGAACAAACATTTTTCTGCTAAATGCATCAGATCCCCCCCTCCCCCCCCCCCCCCTTTTTTTTTTGTTGTTCCCTTGGTTGCAGGTTTAAGTATCTCTATCTTTAACCAGCTTGCCTGCAGTATTACTCTTTCTTCATTTTGCTGTTGTAAGTAAAACTACAGTGTATTCCACATCAGCAGTCAACATGAGACAATTTAAGAATGTGTAATGAAAATTTTTAAATCTCAACATGCACCAAAAATTAAAGTTTGAGGTCTCAACTTCCTTTTCTAACTTGAGCTGATTCATGGGGCTTGGTCTGCACTGTCCAAAAGCTTGTGCATCTGTTCATGTTCATATACAGATGAACTAACTTCTGTATGCAAATTTTAGGATATTCATGCTCGTGACTGTACACAGCACGACACTGCTAGTGTGAACAGGCGATCACCAGTTATTTCTACTTTTAACTCATAATCCAAAGTTTATGATAAAAAAAACAGGTAGTGTGGTGGGCACATGGGTAACTAACCTAAGTGACAAATTTAGTTGCCCACCACTACCCCTTAAGAATGAAATCCAAAAAAGCTTTGATCTTGTGCTTGTGCTGACAGTGTCACAGAATGTATGCTATAAAAAAAAAAAAAAAAAAAAAAAAAAAACTGTGCATGCACTTTTTACTTTAAGGACGTTATTCCACTCCATGATTGACAAAGCAGTTGTGAAGCCATGCCACCCTCATGCAACAATTGAGTGTCCTTTAGGCCAAGCAAAAAATTGAGGCAATGAAATGAAACAAAGAAGGAACACAAACACTACAAGCAGGTCATGCTTACCTTTACACAGTATTTTAAGCAAATCCTCGCTCAGTCCACTTCCATGGGAAAATAACTTACAACAAGCACACAAGCAAAGCGGAGGGGATGCTGCATTGGTACTAAAGAGAACACTGAAAAGTGGCAAAAGGAGGAGGGAAAAAAAGAAAAAGAGGAATCAGGCATTTGAAGGCAGTTTACCTTGGGATTCAGATGGGTAGATGTCCAATGTGTGAAACAATGGGAAGATATCCTGTTGCGTTAGGGTCCCAGCTTTCCCACTAAGCTTGCTCCATGCCTCTATTGCTTTGCTGAAAATTGCCAGATAGCCACAGATGCCCAAGTATAAGCTAGTACCCACATCCGACCAATCACGTACGACCTTTTGAAATTAATCTTTTACTGTACTGGCACTATAATGCACTTCACGTTACAAGTTTCACCCTAACAAAGTCTACAACGTGACCAAGAATTCTCACATGCATTATTAGCAGCATGGACCGCGGCACGCTACAGGTACATACGGTTCTCAGTGTAAATTAATTCAATTTCTTAGCCTTAAAATAACAATTCGATCGGCGAAAAAGGTAGGAAAGCTCACCTAGAAAGCAGACCAACTGGAGCCGCAGTCATGATGAAGACGCTTTCTTTGGCCGTTTTTAGAACATTCAACAGAAGCAGATGCAAAATCTGCAAAGATCAAGAGAAGAACCGAGCCTGAGAACATGAAACGCAACGCAAATCTAATGGGCACAGAGACATTTCTTTTTCGTCACTGCACCGACTAACGTTTACAACGTTCACACCAGAAACTGGGAACTGCACATCATTTTCAGGAACTTTGAGAATCGAGCTACACCGCCGCTCAACTCTCTCTGCATCGCTCACTTGCGATCGTTGAGGAACCTTAGACTTACTTTTTATGTTCCACATTTTTGCAGGGAGGTATGGGGGCAAATCGCTCGAGCTAGTTAAATGTCTCCGGCAGCGCTCCATTGGAGCCTGTACAGCGTGCAACCGCTGTGCAATCAACGGTTTCGCAACACCATTTAGCGATGGAGGGCTTATTCAAAATTTGGGACGCCTTATATGTTCGTCATGATTCCGCGTGAATAGTAGTTCAAAAACGGGTATTCAATATTGAGGACGCATCTGAGAACGCCAGGCCCTATGCCCCCAAAGTTGACATCACGTGACCTAAGAGTTAAAAAAAAAAAAAATCTAGGCGCGAAACGTCAGAGGCCTCTTGTGGAGTTTGCTGGAACAGAATTTTCTGGTAAATTTTAGGTAAGAGCTCGGCTACTTACAGCAATTTTAAAGTTTGCAAAGTACAGAATTAGTCGCTTAGATGAGGGCTTTGACAGCAACGTATGCGATATTTGACGTAATATAAAGTGTTCGCACGGTTCGCACCCCCGTCAACAAGCTATAGTAAAGTTTCGTTTGACGCGCCGAAGTACGATTTTCGCGGCGCATTTATCTTGACACCCGTAAGCTTCGCCAGTGACTGCGCAATAATGTTTTGCTGCAAACAGTTTAAGTTCATAAACAGATCAAAGCACCGAGCTCCTCACTAGTATAAATGTCAAGCGTACGTTTCAGATCTCGGACTAAAGTAAGCGAGTTTTTTTTTTTTTACAGGTGATTCTAACATCATACGAACCCCAGATGGCAAATTACCAATGATGAAGATTCGCGTGCATATAAAACGTAGCACCTCCGAATGTTGCCGAAACCAAAGAAACAAACAAACGTACCGAATACACGAAAAAAAAAAAAAAAAGAAAAAAGGTTAGCTTCACACCCTTAAAAATTATCCGGAACCACGCTGTTTCTGCTACACACGCACAATGCGGGTACGATGCTCGGTTGAAAATCTAACATACGTACCACCGATGCATCGTTATTGCATCCAGTCAGGCCGAAGAGAGATCGAACGAACGGGGTTGTGCGCACAACAAACAAAACGTGGTTCACGTAGTAGTACTCCTTTGAGAAGCTCTCGCGGCGACCTCCGCACGAAAATTGAAGGAAACTTCTCAGTCCCGCATTCGCGCCGGCACTCGGTTATATCTGTGCGGCCTGCTTCGGTGTGACATCATGATTCCGTGACGTCAAGTAAGAGAGGAAGGAACCTCTCCACCTTGTGTATATAAGGCTGTCCCCTTATCCCCGCAGCTCTGTGGCCGTATTGTGTCGCACGTTCGATAGCCCCTAGGCAACTATAGGCCGTGCAGCCCTCCCGCTCTTGGCAGCTGTGTCTGGGGGGTATTTTTTATATATATATGTATATAACAGAATTTCGATGTTAGACGGGAAAGCAGATATGTGAGCGATAGTTGTCGGCCTGAGAAAATTGCGCTGCGCGCGTGTGGGTACGGAAGCGTCTCGGTTATTTAACCTTTGTAACCTTCTTTCTGCCCTCCGCATCAAAGTTTTTCTTTGTGTGATGATAAATATGACTCAATCGTAGTTGACCTCATGGGTGTCTCAGATACTTGTGAAACATCATGCTTGCGTATTTGATTTGTGTGCTGTTGCGACGAGTGTTGCTTGTGAGGTGCGTAATGGAAACCTCACGCGCCTGATATCGTCTTAAAGATTTACGCGATATTTGTTCAGTGGATGCATAGATAAACCACGAGAAGAAATTAAAATAAAAAGTTGGGAGAAGGGAGAAGAGATCTTGATGTACACGGGTGAGGTAGATGCCTTTTCACCAACCGTGAAACTGTTGCAGTGGTTACAGAAATCACAAGCCCCGCATGTGAATTTACCACATTGACCGAACAGTCAAATACAGAATACTTCCAAACGCCTATTCTGGTAAACCGGCAACCCCTACAGAACCCTAATAAAAAAAAAAAAAAAAAAATCCGGCTTCTTGTGGAACAATTTTAATTTCCCTCTTCATGTGTGTTCAAATAAGATATATGTAGGTGCGTCTTAGATTAGCTTTATACTATTTTATCAAGACATGCACGTTTTAAATGCCAAATTCATCGTTTCTCCCTTCGACAACCAAGTCTTGTAAGAACTACTTCGCACGGCGCATGAGTAATGCGCAAAATTTCTTTTTTTTTTTTCTTGGTGTGACGAGTATAGTGCATACGTTTTGCAAATCCTATACGCGTTAGTTACCTGAGTTTACTTTCTTGGCCCTGTTAATACCATACTATACTCCATGGAGCACAGAAGAGGCTACACGAAGCTATACAAGGGACACGTGCTCGCGCTTGTGGCATCGGCTACGTCGGGCACGTATGCACAGGATTTCGTGCTTTCGGAATATATTTCTCGTGAAGTCCGGAGGATGTTTTTCGGAGTTTATTTTTCTCTGGAAATTCGGGGTTTATCGGAGTTTATTTTTCTGCGAAAATTCGGGGTTTATCGGAGTTCATTTTTGTTAGATTTACAATTCTCTGAAAATCGGAGTTTATGGTACTGTAAACCCAATTTTTAAAAATTCAAAAACAATATAAATAAAGTTCGGGCACCATGACCCGCTGTCCCGAAGGAATCTTGACGAGCTAAAAGGCAAGCCCTATTTGTCAGTACTTCAAGATTTAAAAGAAAACTTTACGGGCACCTCCTCAGAACCAGGGACTCTGCGGTCTTGTTAAGTTTATTTGTAAAACACCGTCTTTTTATTTTTATTTTGTCTTTGTTACCTCAAAATTCTGAGGTTTTCGGATGAATCCGACTTGAAGGAAAATTTATTGGCGAGTGTCCTTCGGATTTTTTTCGGATTTATCCGAAAACACGGAACCCTACTTATGGGGCATCAGCCTCTTCCCCCCCCCCCCCCCCCCCTTTTTTTTTTTTTTTTCAAAATCCAGCCGATTCTATGACACACAGATGCATTTTAACCCTCCCTCCTCCCTTCTGCACTCCAAGTCATGAACATTTCAGCCACCTCAACCCCCTCTAACCCCCTCTCCCGAAAAAAAAAACAAAAAACTATCATGTGTGAAATCCTACGGCCTCGCGAGAGCCAGAAGGGGCAGCCACCGGGAATTTGCTCCAGAGCCCCTTCCTGCACAAATCGTTCAACTCGCGTTATAAGTAATATTTCGATACCTACATGAATCGCATACCACGAAAGATATCAGGCGGGCAGCTCTTTCAGATTATGTGACCGAAACGCCTAGCAGGTTTACACAAGAAAGCTTGTTCTCATTGCGTGCATCTGTCTTAGACCTCACAAGTCTGCAAACCGGCCTTTAAGCATTACAAATGTTTTCTCGTTCGTCGCGCATGTTGTCGATGAACCGTTCTACCGATATATCTATACCAACCAAGCGTGTGCCGGGTACCAAAGAAGCATGTGCATGCTAATGACATCTCTGGAAATGAAGCACCTAATGGACGAGGTTTCGGCGTCTTTTA
This sequence comes from Ixodes scapularis, assembly GCF_016920785.2. NCBI lineage: Eukaryota > Metazoa > Arthropoda > Arachnida > Ixodida > Ixodidae > Ixodes > Ixodes scapularis. The sequence continues at coordinate 80,048,176 of NW_024609868.1, read as the reverse complement.
ACGCGTGTTTCTTAGGGTCGTAACATCAGGCGCTTCATTATCTTCGCGCTGTAAACTTGAAGAAGCGTCTGCCCATATTGAGGAGTTTCAGCGACGGTGTCACCGCCCTGGCGGCCGGTCGCTGAATGAGAACGTGGGGGATAGGTTCGCTGGGCGTTGGCTTTGTGTAAACGCGTTGGTCGCGAACGTAGGCTGATAAACTTCGACAGCAAGAATATTACGCGGCTCTAGTGTTCCGGTACGAGCAACGGAGATCACACGAACTGCTACGAACTGCTACGACTAGCTACGACCGCTACGACCACCCGCCGCAGCGATGCAGGCGTCGAAGGAGCGCAACCTGTGTACTATATACGCAGTCAGTCGCCGTCGCCCGACGCCGGTCGTTGGGCATTCAGGGCTTTTCGACCCGGGTTCTTCGCTTGTACTTGGAACCGAGTATTATTCCCTGTGCTTGTGTATGTGCTCAGTGGCTGGATATGGACCTCATAGAGCAAAGTTCTTCAGACTCGACAGCGACTCAAAGTTGACGGCGGAGGGGCTTGCAGCAACGCTTTCGGTTGGTGCATGGCAGAGCCGTATATGGTGCATGGGTGCGACGACTACACGGATAAATTTTTAAGATTGCTGCTAGCAAGGTGGGCCATAGTCGCTTTATGTTGACACGATTTTGAGTGTAAGTACTCCGTGCAAAGGCGCATCTATCGCGTTTCTAATCCACCTTTGTTTTTGTAGTTGTTTTTATCACGCACGACCGATTGAAAATGCTCCTGTACCGATCACGGGGTGAATGTCTTCGGCCTTGCATTGCGGAACGCCCAATAAAAAGTCATATTCGCTCAGCGAGAAAACTTTCCTTTCGAGTGACCTTCTTTGATTGATAATTTCGCCCGTACTTTAGTGCTTTAATCAACACGATCGATTAAGTTTGCTTCCCTAGTTAGGACATTTTAGTGCCACATGCGGCACTAATGCTTGGCACAATGTACGCTACTGGTGGTATTGTGAATTGGTTTACTTCCAAAGCTAACAGTGTGACAGGTGGGACCATTCAATTTGCTAAGAATGTGATGATATGGGAATGTCGTTGCATAACTAGCGTTTTACGTTTAAGATTGATAAGAAACATGCTCATGTGATGATGCATGTCTACAGCATAAGCTTTGCAGATTCAGAATGGATGTGCTACAGGCTATAGGCTCAAGACTTTGATGGACCAAATTGGTGATTACTCGGCAATAAATATTTTGGTGGAAAACTGCCCATTGACTCGGTGAGTTTTGATCGTGACCATTGGTGTGCTGTTGGCAAATTAGGTAATGGCACACCTTTTCCCTGACTATCTGGCTTCAAGGGACATTGCATGTAGATGTGCTTAAATATCTTTATTTCAAGGTTCAGTGGACCCCTCTGCATCATTACAGAAAGGCACTCTCAAGCCACAACAAACAGCAGTGAATATACAATGCATAATAACGGGCACCAGTGTCCAGGCAAAAAGTCCGCAGAAGCCAATTTGAGCTTAAAAATGTTTTTGTTTTGTTTAGATAGTTTGCATTTGGTGTATAATTCGATGGGCCCGATTTCCGCGCCCAGTGCATAGTCCGCCAAGCTGCTGCGTTGCGTCTTCGTGCTTTTTTTCCTGGGTGGCATTTTCTTGACACGTTCTTCGGCGAATGCTATTGAGCCTGAAGAACTGCTCTTGAGGCCCATATCCAGCCACTGAGCACACACAAGCACAGAAAATAACACTTGGTGCCAAGTACAAACGAAGCACCTGGGCGGAAAGCCGTGAATGCCAAACGAGCAGTGTCCGGTGACGGCGACTGACTGCGTTGCGCCCCTTCGATGCCTGCATCACTGCGGTGGGTGGTCGTAGCTAGTCGTAGCGAGATGATCTTCACTTCAAGCAAGAAATCTTGCCATACCATAGTCAAGATATGTGTGCAAGTGTTCGATGATGTGGGCTCTCTCACATTGGTGCAGTTGTCATCAAGAGAGGTACATAACAATGTTGAGTGTTTGAGGCTGAAACTATGACTCATACTTGTCTAAACCTAAATTTATCGGTCTGCGGCTACAAACATTTTCGTTGACGTTGCTTAGATCATGTAACCATTCGGGCCTCGAATTAAATGGTGTTGCGAACTTTTCGGTTGTGTATGAAAACCTATTTGCCCTAATAAAAGACATTTTGAAAAGGACACATGTCTTCTGCTGATGCATATCTTCCAATTTACAATGCAGAAGCAAACAGAAAATCAACTGCATACATCTACCACTTAGTATAAGCACCTTTTGCAATTCATTCTTGAGCACACCCAAATATCAGCTTAGGTTGCTCTTGTTTTAGAAGCTTTGCCCTGTTCTGTTAAAAGAAAACAGTTAAAAAGCTTTACCTTCGTTCTCCTCCTCGCATTTAATAGATTTGTATGTCAGCAGATCACACACAGCAGATACCACCGTGGCACATACAACTCGAATGACCGATGAGACTATTGCTATTACAATAAAGCTTTCCACAAGAGCCAAAACGAGGCTTGTAAGGGGTGCACAAGCACATCGAAATGAGATTGGCGCTTCCGGGGCTTGTTTACATTATGCGTAAAAACAGGACGATCGGCGACCAGCTGATCGCAATATAACACCAAGGATACCAATGTTTCGATACATAGAACACAGGATAAAGACCTCAATCGTCCCTTGTATGCTGTAGTTGTTATACTTTCCATCCAACCGCTTTTTAGCACAATTAATTAGAACAACCGAAGAGTTCCCAACACCTGTTAATACGAGGCCTGAATGGTTACATCATCTAAGCAACGTCAACGAAAATGTTTTTAGCCGCAGACCGATAAGTTTAGTTTTAGATAAAGTACGCGTCATAGTTTCAACGCGCGAACATTGTTGATAAGTACCTTTCTTTGGACCCGCGTACATTCGGTTCAACTTGATGACAGCTGCACCAGCCTGAGAGCTCACGTCGAACACTTCCACACGGGAGGCACTCACTTGATCGAATGACGTTTTAGCGAACGCCCACGTTTCATCGAACGACACTTTAGCGAATAGTCGGACGCCGCGAAGCGGCGTTTTCGGGTGGGCCAAGCGAGTTCATATTTTTGTAATGAGTTGCCGTAGACTGTCGCCGCGAAGCGGCGTAAAGCGCAGCGCGACGGATGGGTTAACGCGCGCCCCCGTTATTCGCTAAAACGACCATTCGCTCAAATGTCGCCGTTCGCTAAAATGTCATTCGCTCTTGTGATATGGATGATCGTCTTGCACGCGGCAACAAACAGAGAACGACACGCTTTGTTCTATTCATACGCTGCCGGTCTACGGGCGTCGCAAATCTATCCCCCTCTTGTCCGCCATGTTGGATCGATCGGAGCGCCCCCTATATTCGCTGAAACTCCTCAATAGAGAGCTGTTCTCTTTAGCCGATGCTTGGCCACCTTCTTGGGTCACGCTATTTATTTGTATTTCTTCCGTAATCACGTGTTGCCGGCATCGAGTACTACAACAAGTGGCACCAATCTAAGCAAAGGGACGTTGAGGGTATACTTCCTATCAGAAGGGACCAGATTGTACGTGGGATTCAAGACAGAGACATGGGGCCGTCTGGTCATGGGACGGTTAGTAATCCAGCGGTTTGGCAACGACGACGCCCCGCGACTTGCCCAACAGAACCGACCCCTCTCTTCGTGTTTGTAAACAACAAGGCGCGTTTCCTCGCGGACTGCAACAACACCGATCGACCTTGGGTGGCCCTTCCGCGCTCCGGAAGACTGGAGGGGCTTCCTAGGCTGGGCGTGTTGGCAGGGCTTGCCTGGGCCCTGGTAGTGTCCAGGCTCTCGCTCTCTTTCTCGGGCGGCGATTATCGCCGGCACTCTCGCGTGCTCTTCCGGCCGCCTGACTCGTTTGCACTCTGTAGTTTGCACAGGGTTGGGCCGAGCGAGCGCCACTTTTAGCGGCTCTTGTATGGGGGCGCCGTTGCGCCGCGGTGCATAGATGGCGCGTTTTACCGTTATCCGGATAGCGCCCGCAAATACGGGTATCGGGGCTGGCGATAAGGAGACTTTTTTGTGTTTTTGTTCCATCGTTACGGTTTCCTTGCTCAGATACGAGAGTGGATACACTTGTTCTACAATCTTAACTATATATGCCTGCACTCTCGTCCCTTCTCCGTCAGTTCTTTCGATATATGGCTTTCGGAGCCTCGAAGCTGCGCTGCTTTTCGCTGTGGATACTGCGGTCACTGAAAGAGTGAGAACGACAGGGAGGTCCCTCAGTTGTCCCGCCTCCAGCGCCAGCTTTCTACCTCCGATAACGCGTCTTGTGAGCCTGGGGCGGGCAGCCAATAATGCAGCTTGACGGGATCTCAGACCCCCTTCAAGCTGCTATTAGCAGCTTTTTGTCTGAGAGTCCCTCCAGCCACTGGAAAATTAACTAAATTGAAATTGAAATTGAAACGAGGCTGGAAGGCAACGAGCGCGTGCGAAAGAAACGCCCTGTCGTTCTCATCCTTTCAGTTGCTGCTAACGGTCAAGACCTTAAAAAATGCGTAGCTTTATCAAGGTAGCGCAACTTTCTTTTTTACATGTTTTTATTTGCCCTTCAGCGTAGGCATGGCTTTGTCGCACAGCTTCGCGGCTGTGCAGTGAAACCACCTAACAGTGTGAAGACGCGGCGTTACCGTTTGTAATGCGGCAGAACCTCCTCCCCCCCCCCCCCCCCCCCACACACACACACACACACGAATTAGGTTATTTAAAAGCAGCAAACGACCGTTACGGCAGTACTACCACTAGTGATAGAGAAACCAATAATGGGGCTGGCAACAGACACCATTTTAAGGTTGTTTAGAATTGACCGGAACACTCGTATACTACCGTCTCCAAGTATACAAATATGCACCATTCTGCCGGGTCAACACGTAGAACCACGAAGTGCTCGCGTACGTCTTAGCGGCGTATCTGAGTGTCGATATTGAAACACTCGCGTTGCAAGGAGCTCTTCCGCCGTCGAAACATCCCCGACGCCAGCCACGAAAAAGTCGCAGCGATAATCGATAAGGATAAAGATTTCCTTCGATAGCGGATATCGAATGACGCTCAACTTCCGGTAAATAAATTAGTGATATGCATCATCGGAATGTCGGCAAAAGAGCTGAATGAAAACTGCGCATGTGTGTATGCGTTTGTGTAGAAAAAGAAAAGGGGGGGGGGGGGGGGGGGGGGGGTGACGGAGAAACCTATGATGGAATGGGAGCTGTGAAACCAGCTTACTGAGCATGAACACGTAAACTTATTGTAACACTCCGGATGTAAGAAACTTTTCCGTCGGAACATTTCTGACGTCGGCCACTGAAAGTCACAGTGATAACCGATAAGGAGATTTCCTTCGATGGCGGCTATCGAATGACGTCCAACTTCCGGTAAATAAATTAGTGATATGCACCATCGGCGGAAGTTTTATGTTTGCCACATTTTTGCGCATGCGCACAGCATAAACACGCAGAGTTGCAGGAAGAAAAAAAAAGAAGAAGAAAACTGCACATATGTGTATGTATTCGTGTAAGGGGGGGGGGGGGGGGGTGAGGGCGTCTTTTTTGGGTGCTCCGCCTCCAGCATGCTCTCGCTGCCTTCCGCCGTGCTTTGGCTGCGCAAGCACGCTCGAGGTTCACCAGTCGCCGAAGCATTATCAAAGCTATAGGAAGCTCGCGCTGGAGGCGGGGCAACTGAAAGTAGTCTCTGCCGTTCTCATCTGGGCAGTCATAAAGCGGAGTGGTATACCCGTGCTCTCCATGAAAGCTCATACCAGTGGCGTCACTAGGGTCAGCGACACCCGGGGCGGTGGCAGGTGGTGACCCCCCCCTCCCCTCGTGGCCTGCCGCGACACCCCCCGGAGCGCTGCACCCGGGGCACCCCCCGTTTCTGACGCCGCTGGCTCATACCAATCATTCGCAACCTGTTCGATACTCAAGTCTGAACATATGCGCTTGGTGTTAATGACCTCGAAAGGAATTGAATGTGCGGTAACATCCATAGCGGCCCGATACGATGCTCCAACCTGTTTCTTTCGACGCAGTTAAACAAGAAAAATAAGAATATATAATTACGCTCTCAGATTACGCAGCACAATCGTCGTTCTTCGCGCGCCTAAGAACGTTGTTTTTGCCCACCACTCCCGGCTTTTTTTTTTTTTTTTTTTTTGCGTCAAAGGCTGCGTGTTGTTGTTGAGCGCTCGCTCCGCGGGCATTCGTTGTCGACGTTGCTGACGTTATCGCCGGCTCGCATACATTGTTCCCCGGCGCGCTCCGTTGACGCGCGATGCGGGGGGCGCGCTTCCGTGCACGCTTCGTGGCCGACGCCGCTGGAGCACGTAGCGTTCGACTACGGTGCCTGAGAACGCGCGTCTTCGAATGGCGTGTTCACCCCGACAGATCCCGCGCCCGTGCATCGAGAGCGGGCCCGAAGAGGCAACGAATTGCGTCATAGGAGCCCGCGTATGTCGTGCTGTTCGGAAGGTCGCGACCCTGGCGGTAGGCCGTACAAGTACTGGCGCAAAGGGTGAACGCATGCGGTGGTCGGTGCCGTCGCGACGTCCCATCTCGCGTTTGCTTCAGTTTATGTTCTGCTGCAGAGCGAGCTGCAGCAGAACGGGCGTCTGCCGTGCCATCGCCAGGGACACGGCAGGCAAAAGTGCGAAACTTTTATGAAGTCATCGGGCGGAAATCGAGGGACCATTTTTCAGAATGCGCTAAACGCGCACCAGTCGGAGGAGACGCGCTGCGGGAAGCGCAGTTCAACGTCTGTGCCGCGCGCGCGCGCAAACACACGCACACACACACTCCTGCCCGTGGATAAACTGCGCCTAACGTCCACGGTATACGCAGTGTGGCGGCCCTGGCGGAAAACAACAACAAAACAAGAGGGTGTTGCGCGGAGCCAAGAAAACATCCGACGTGGAGATAGGTAAATTAGAGAGGGCCTTGAGCGCGACCGCGCCGTGATAAGGGTTCCCACGGGGTGAAATAGGCTTACACTTGTTGACATGGCTCGCGTTCCATCGCGTGAAGATCCGTTGATTCGCTCGAGTTACAAATCAAAATCTTTTATCTAAGTTGTTTTTGTTTTTTTTTGGAGAGAAGGTAATGAAGTTGATAACAAAAAAAGGGCTTGTTCCGCCCGCAAAAGTGGTTCTCTGGCATGCGTATGCGTAGGTGCCCCACAGCAGCCCTTATACGCGCTATAATTTGTATCAACGCTGGACGGTGGGGAGTGTCTGTTCTCTGGCGTGACCTACACGCAGTCTTTCGTCGCAGAGGTTTGGAACTACAGACGAGCTTAATTTCTACCCGGGGTGGCATTCATAGTTTGGCTACATCATACACTGCAGTTTCGCGCCTAGGGCCGTGACCTTGACGCTATAACCGCATGTGTTTAACGATAGCGGTCATTCTGTTTTCTTTATTTGCGTCCGTTCAGTGAGTCGTGACGTTCAGTCAGAGTCAGATTGGGCGGGCGCATATTTCGACCTCGTTATTTTAGGCTGCCACCGAATGAGGCGTGACTTCTCCCTCTCCGTCGTAGAGAGGCACAGTCCGGTCCGGCCAGTGCAGTATGCGACTGCTAGCCCAGTGTCTTTAACGTGCATCACGCAGGAATGGTTACACGACCGCACTTCAGTGCAATGCCCGTACGTATGGGAACCGTTATGGACATGGGTGGAAAAAGTTTAGAGAGGAAAAGAGCGAGAAAGATGAAGAGAGGTAAGGCCATCAATATAAGAGGACGGACTTGCTTACCGTTTAGGCTGTGAGCATTCATCGTCCACAAACTGTGCTTATAAAAAACGACGAGCATTGAGAGCGACCGTATGAGACAAAGCACGGCTTACAGTCCGGGTGGATTCGTGATTACGACCCATTTCTTCGGGTAACTTGCGTTATGAACGTATCGCAAATAAATGCCAGACCTATAACTCAGTCACCACGTGAAGGACAAAAGTTACAAATAAACGGAACATATAAAACAAATGAAATTTACAAATAAACAAAAAATATAAAACAAATATTAAAAAAAAAAAAAAACGCAACAAAGGAAATTTTGTCAGCTGTTTGAGGCCAACTTATGACGTCCTTGATTTCAGTAGAGATGAACATGACGGTCTATGAGGAATAGTGCAGAGTGTCTTTCCGTTCCCTGACGCCTCTAGCGTAATGCGAGTTCCCGCATACGAAGATCGGAACTGCATGAGCGCGTTGTGATCGAAAGGCACGCCCTGTCGTTCCCAACTAAGCCAGCGTATCATCATGCCCCAACAAAGAACAGCGTTTTGCCTTGTTCACCTGATGCGAGGAATCCAACAAATTCGGCCACAACGAAGGCTTGGTTTCACAGGGAGAAAACATGATGCTCAAGAAATGCACGGACACGAGTTGGAGGAGAAGAAAAAAACGAGGGCCGGCAGTGACTACCTGTCCTGCATAGATATACGGTACTCAGGCCAAGATTGAGCGCCATCTTTATGTCTACGCTGGCACCGTAATTGTCTCCACACCTTTTAGATAAAAAAAAAAAAAAAAAAGGCGGCCCTCTGTCTCGTAATGATTAGTACGCTTTATTATCAAGGTTTATCAAATGTACGCGGGGAATGCGCAGCGAGATAGCACGAACGGGGCTTTGAGAAAGTAATCATGTCTTATCCTCGCGGCTTTTCGTTCCTTTGAGTCACCCATCGCATATCACGATAAAAAGGACAGTTTAATGGCGCACATTTGCTATTATGTTCTCTGGCACCGCTTTTGTCTTCTGTCCTATAAAAAAAAATGCTATCTGCGAAATCCTATTCGCGCGCTATCTGAACCCCGTATTGATATCTCTGTAAAAGAAACCTCCACATTCTTTTTTTTTTTTTTTTTTTGCGTGAAAGGTTGTCTTTTTGGTTTACATCTTTTTAACCACTGATGGTTATCTCCGTCTCTTACATACAATTAAATGTTTCAAAAAGACTCGGGGCAGTACGACAGCTAACCCGGGTTCTTTACCGTTCATCACGCCGGTTCAAAATCGCAACGTCATGATGCTCGTTATGTTTCTGTATGTTCTTCATAACATATCATGTATCCGTATAGGGAAGGCCCAGGGACTTGCGCTTTTAGTATGTAGGTTTGGGGATGTATGCGTGCGTGCCCTGTTCACGGACATATGCCGACCTGCGCGCACACTCATGACGCTGGCACGCCACCAAACCTGGCATGTTGTTGTTTCTTCTGAGCGCGCCTTACGCTTGTCAACTTAATAAGATAGTTCCTGATTTTGAGACACGAATCAGAAAGATCAACGTTATTTGTTGTGGCAAACTGTGTGGGGCTGATTTCGTCTCCGATCGCAATATTTTCTTTTATGGGGGTCATCATCCCACTGCTCCTCTTCCCACGCGCATCTTATTTGCAAGTGGTTTGGCCTTAGCGTAGATCTCTTCAAACGAGTCTTCGTTCACGCGCTTGCAGAAATCCCACGTTGCGAAGGTGATATAATCGAATGCGCCTCTGAAACTGCCTGGATAATATAGAGCTATACCTTCGAGTGACGGACGGTTCGAGAGTCTACGCCCGCCTTATTTCGGCGCGCGGTTCGAGGTTCAGCCTGGATCCCACTTGCAAAGGTGCATAAAAGCCGCCATGAAGAAATAGGCGCTAGAGACGCTTGAAACACGCGCCAGATTGAGCTGCCATTGCCGACCTTCTCTTGTCTTAACGAGATGCCGAGCCACTGAGGGGGTCGTTGACGAGTCTCCACAAGGACCTATGAGAGAAGGACAGAGTAGCTCCTGAAGTGACAATAACGTGTCCTGCTGTGGCAATGATGAAGTGAACCGAACGGAATAAGAGGAAAGCAAAAACTGAAGGTCGGTTAGCTGCCTGAGAGCGTGTATATACGAAAGATTTCGAACAGGAGGCGCTGCGTACTGGATGATTTCGCCCATATACCTATAAGGACGAGCCCCGCTATAGCAGACGAAGTGTCTGACGATTCCCGATTTTGCGTTTTTTCGAAGAGGGTACAAGATATGCCGTTCGCTCATCACCTCAAGCGGCAGCCGTCAGGGGTGCGTGGCGTAACCTTAATGATTCGCCTCGGAAAAAGAGATAGGGTAGTTAGTATACGCGCCCACAACTCCACGCGGGGCGTGCGGCTTCGCATAGAATTCCGGAGAAAAGCTCACCGGAGAAAAGCTCACCGCAAAACCGCCGGATGCGGAGAAAAGCTCACCGGCCATTGAGCGTATGCGGAGAAAAGCTCACCGATTTTTTTCTTCTTTTTATATGGAGGCTGTTGGATCATGCGTAACATATATCAATTTGTTATCATTAAACTTCGTCAGCTTTGTAAAAAAGAAAATGTCATTTTTTGTATGATTTGTTAACCTTATTGGGTATATTGCTCCCAAATTAATATTTGCGGGCGAGTGTTTTCTGTGGCTTACTCTGTAGGCAACGAAAGCCCAACCGAACTTGAAGAACAGGAAAAAGTTCTAAAACTTAATAATGTCTGCCTAAAACCTAAAAATCAAAACTGTAAATGCCAAAAATCCGAAAGTGCATGCGCAACAACGCGATGCCTGAAATTCTTTTTTAAGCTTTTGTTAACCTTTGAAAATAGGACAAATCAGTCAGTAGGATATCGACACTTTTTCATTTCACAGAGAAGCACGTTTTCTGGCCTTTCGTACTGGTGTTTCCACACGTTGCCTTTGTGTGATAGTGCCCTCCTACGGCGAGCCACCCATGACCTTCGGAGCTCCACACTGGCACCGTTGTTACTCGTGACCTATATAAGAAATAGTCTTGTGTAAGGTAGCGAATAGGGCGAGTTGGTAAACGTTATACATGATAAAAACCGCTCAAACGACGACGACGGAGTGAAGACAACAAACCCGACAGGACGAATCTGTTCTCGCAACTAAAGTTTTGTTAGTGAAATTAATGGAAAAAGAAACAGCGTAGCCGACACTGATTACATAAAAAAACACCTACTTATCTATTAGGCACTACACACTATTTAAAACTGAAACGGTTCACACACCGCTATTCGTATATTAGCTCGCAAAAAACAAACATCTTTATTTGACAGAGCTACCGACGGCACCCTGCCAGTTGTCGATGAATTGTTTTTTTACCTGTGTACGATGTTCTGATTTTATACCCTCGCGGCTTCATTAACATACAAAATGGGTGATGACTAACTTCTGATGAATTAGTAAATATGCCCAATGAACTTTAAGAATATTGCAAAAAAGTGGACATATTTTTAATGAAGTGACGAATGCGAATTATGTTAAATTACAACGTTTGACGCAGTTAAAAAAAAAAAAAAAGAACTGTGAGCTTTTTTCCGCATTCGCTCAAAGGCCCGTGAGCTTTTCTCCGCATCTGCCGGTTTTGCGGTGAGCTTTTCTCCGGTGAGCTTATCTCAGGTGAGCTTTTCTCCGGTAAGCTTTTCTCTGGTGAGCTTTTCTGCGCCGCTGTTCGCCCTTATCGCGTCGCTTTGCCACAGCGCGTGCGCGAGACCGGAGGAGGACAACGCCCCTTTTCCGGCTTCTGAGTTCTGCGTGGGCGTAGCTTGTACATTTGTTTTTTCTATCTTTGCTTCCTCACTACCTTTGACCCTGACCACGCTCGAGAGAGAGGCGGAAAACGTGGCCGCTGCAGCGCGTCGTAGCGGGCTTCTCGTTGCAGCGGCGTTGTGGAGGCTCGCCGCTACAGCACGCGCGGTCGGTGCACGGTAACGGACTCTGTTATGGCAGTCGGTGAATGCCACTTGTTTCTGGCTGAGCATTACGCCTCATGAGTTGCTTGCGCCATTAGCGTTTGAAAGTTCAGAGCTGTGCTACCCTACTTTGCAAAAGCTTCGCCGTCAGCGCGCTTGGCTCTCGTTTGCCGAAGTTGGAAGCATGATGCCTTAATTTAGAATGTTTTATCGCACGCTGAACTGTTAGTGTTTTCTTTTGTACCTAAAGAGTGGAGTCTGTATTGTATGGTTTAGTATACCCTATATCTGAGTGGAGTCTGTAGCGTATTATTTAATAGACTCTATATCGCGATGTGACAGCTTTCGCTCTAAAAAAAAACTTAGTTCTCTGAGGTTTTTGGTAAGTGTCAAATGTGACAACCGCATTACTATTTTGCTAGGTGTGTGCACTGCTAATGTTTCAAAGACGTTATCTTCCTACGCTGTCAAGAGACACTATCAGCCGAATTCAGATGGGGCTATGAGAACTTGTCGAAAGACATATGATGGACATTTTAGCTTCGAGAATTTTTCAATTAACTCTTACTCCGTCTTTATGCAAGGTAGCTGCACCGCACGAGAGCAACGTATGCATATCCGCCTGTACGCATGTCTATATACGTTGTACCGTGTAAGCAGCTAACTCCAACAACCAGGTGAAATGCACGCCTTTTGATGCGGAAATTTCGCGTATCTCCTAAATTTCGCGCACCTCCTAATTGAGAAGATTATCGTTTAAAGAGCTTCAATTCTAGTGTACATATATAGGCAGTTATTTGCGCTCTCTGGACAACGAGTGTCCTCTTTTCCGTCAGCGCATCCACGACTTTAAAAATGCACTGAGTGTACGTCATTCAGACGACTATAGTTCTGTGAGCCTGCTCGAAGACGTGGACGCTTTCTCTACAACAACAACAACGACGACGACGGTTTTATCTCCGACATCACCTCGTCGTCAGGTGAACATCACTGTAGGAAATAGTGGAGAGGCGACGTGACATACGCGACAAACCCTTCGACCCATGTGGCGCTATTATCACCAGAGACGGATATTGTTTGCCGTCTCGTATGGTGATTGTTTTGCGATAGTGAATCGGTGATTTGATACGTGCAGAGCTAGTCCTTTTCCGGTATCAACAACAACGACGACGACGGTTTTTATCTCCGAAATCACCTCGTCGTCGCGTAAACATCCGCGTCCGCCCAAACAGCTATGCAGTCTTCTCCGCGGTACCACAACTCCCCGTGATGAATGAACGCACTAGTCGCGTTCTACCACCAACCGTTACTGTCAAAACTACGTAAAAAAAGACATACAGAAAGCAACGGAACACTCACCGAACGTGAGGGAAGTTCTCATGGTCACGCACGGTCACGTGGACGCTTCCTCCACCGCGCGACAATTTCCCAGTGAACAACAATCGCAGCGTATCCAAGACGTGTGAAGCAGTGGTCAGCTCGTTGTGCAGCTCTTATTTCGAAGTAGGGAAACAAAAGTGCGTTCTCCTTCTCCAAAGACAACCGACGCGTGCTCGTGCACCACTCTGCAAGTCAGCCGGAGCTGGACGCGGGTCAAGACCGGGGCAGGTTCAGGACTCGTAGGAGTTTCGTAAGCGTGGATCGGACGATGTGCGAAGGAGCTATCTCCGGGAGCGGCTCCGACGAAACTGCGGCCTCCGACGGGAGTGCGGCGGGCTTTTTGGCCGCGCCGCAGCCGCCGCCACAGCAACAGTGACGACGCCCGCGCGGGGAGAGGCCGGCGGAGCCCGTGCGGCCGCCGACTTGTCTGGGCGGTCGGACCGCTTCCTCCGCGCGCTCCTGACGCGCCGAAAGGGAACGCGTGCAAGGAGCGGCTCGTTGCGTGTGCATTCGAGGCCCCTGAATCGCCGCCGCCGCCTTCGCCCAGTTCCAGCGCGTGCTCTTGGAGTACGCACCGCAGCGAGTGACACCTTCGACTTCCGCTTGAGCCTCCGATTGCTGGAGGCGCACAGAAATCTGCAAGAGCTTAAAACTCGATGACATTGGAGAGTCGCTTCTCTGCACGCATCCGGCGGACTTCGAGGTTCCGGGAGGGAATTTGTGCCGCCGTGTTAGCCAAATTATTTCTTTCCCGTCGAGGAACGGGCAAATCGCGAGGACGTAGACATTGTTTTCAGGTGGAAACACACTAGTTTGCAGACATCTCACGTTCGCACCAGGTTTGATGGTGGCTGCCAAAATCGGATTTGGATGCCCTACGCCAAGTTCAGGGCTTTCTTCGTCTCGGCCTTTCTCTTTCTTTCTCTCTCTCACCCACAATAAAGTTTGGTCGTACTTATGAAGTGAAGAGTAGCCTACTGCTAAAGCCGGCCGGAGATAGTTCTGTGACAAAGCCACAATTTCCCGTACACATGCACCATCTTGTACTATGACGACGGCCCGGCGTACACGTTTCCGCATGTGTTCACCGTCTAGATATTCCAAGACCTCCCGGTATGAAGCAACTCGTCGTTTTTGAAGTTCGCCATCCCCAAAGCCGTCTTTGCCCGCTACGCCGATGCGAGGCAGTGAAGTGCACTCCACGAAATCCTGCTGTCACCCGGAGCGCCCTTCGCAGTCGCTCCTCCGATCTCTTGACGCAATGGCCGTGGGAGGATTATTTCACCGCCGCACTCCTACGTGTTGTACAGGAACAGCAGCTTCAGCGCGTGTAGCTGTCGGAAGTCTGCGACGTTGTAATGCGCCCGCTACGTGTTTGTTATGGCATGCGCGTTAAGCCGGGTTCATACTGCTTAAGTCGGGGTCACACTGCTTATACACCATACAAAAAAAGACAGTCAGCGAAGAGATTCGGACGGAAGTCACTGCGAGACTTATGCTTCGAATGCCGCATGGCAATGAGTCCAAGCAGGAAACTTTGCAGTCGGCATTCGAACCACGGATATTGTGGTTACTCGTGGTCGCAAACTGTCCGTGTACTAACCATAAAGCAACTAGGTAATTTTAACTCAAAAGGCACACCGCGTAGATGTCGAGTGCAACATAAATGCTGCCCGAATGTTTATCTAGCTTGCTATTAATTCAGAACACGAAGTAATTGACCCAGCACTCTTTCCCTCTGCTTTCTTTGAAGGGCACAACGACTCGCATCATCTTATTTCATTTCTCAATAAATAAGTCCCCAAATTCAAGCTGATAGAACGTGTCTCGATATAAAATTAAGTAAATAGGCAACGAGAACCGTAATTACAAGTATAATTTAATACGTTTGTTATAGCGTGGCGTTTCAATCTCATACGGATAGACGATGGTAGTCATCAACTGACTTTTTGTAGTTTCAATCGCTGATTTACTAACCCCTTTCTACAGATTAACACCCCTCTTTTACGGGAACTTTAAAGAACTTCAGAACGAACTATTTTAATGAATCGGCGTGCGCTGGTTCGCTGATTTGTCCTGAAGGCTTTTTAAGTGCCCGTAAAACACAAATATAAAACACGCTTTTTTTTCCTTCTCTCTATAAGTATAATATCGCGCAAAACCTTTCAACGCGAATCATTGTGACCCACGGAAAGAACCATCGAGAAACGATGTAGCACAGACGTATAAGATGTTTCGTTGTGTCAAAGAGAAGAAGATTCTGCCATTAACTGTTGACAGTGGTGGAACCAGCAGGACACAAGGGAGATCTGAAACTCCAACTAACTCCTTCGAACGAGGTCTTGGGCTCAGAATGCCGATCACACCCGGAAGACAGTCGACGGGTCAACGGCGAAACGCGCGGGCCACACTCCACGAAACACGCTCTGCCGTGCCGACCGTCCCCTGCCATGCAGACCGACAAGGAGGCGAGCCACGGCTTTGGACGTGTTCCAAGAAGCTAGGGCCGTTGGACAGGAGCCACTTTGAGCGATCCCGCCTTTAGTCCCGCCGGGAGAATTTCACGCGTCTCCGGGTCCCGGGAACACCTGTCGCTGGGGTGTCTTGGACTCTGACCGACAGCAGCACTCCCGTTCTCCGGGGCTGTTGTCCTGTGCGCGGTTGGCCCCCTGCTGGTCCTCGTTGTGGGAAGGCCAATGTGTAGCAATGCGCTACTTGAGTGTGATTCTGTTCCCCCGCTTTTGTTTGTGCAGCCAAGGTGGCTAGACGCCTTTTAGTACTTCCAAAAGAATCTTCCTACGCAATGGTTTTAATCTTGATTTCTCAGAATGCTCAAATACCATGGTTCTATTGCAACATAAGTATTGCTGAATCGGTCTCGTTCCCGGATTCCTACAGAGAGAAATAGCGTCACTACGCTACTCATTACGAGCGCACCAGTTTTTTGACGTCAAAGGAAAATGAGATAAGAGCGAACGAACAATAAATATGTAGCATGAAGACAACACAACCACATCTTTCTGAAAGATGTGGTTGTGTCGTTTCGTCCTATATGTTTATTTCTTCAATCTTGACCCGCACCAACACGCTCTTCGTCTATTAATAAGAAGAAGGGAAGTAACCAAAAACGCCATCCCCCCTTCCCCATTTTTTTTTCAAGATCGGAAGCAGAGTTTTATTTAATGCCAAATGCACCTCGATGTACTGGGCATTGAGATACATTTTGTGGGTCTTATGTCGCAATAAAATATAACAGCATATCTCCAACCAACTATCTATAACAGTATGGTTAATAAAGGTACGTTTCAATTTTCACGTTTACAGAATGTCGGGGTTTCGATGACGGGAACGCACATATTTTTAAAACACGGATGATGGTTTTCTTACTCCATTTTCCAAACCACGCGTCGTTCCTCGGGGTGCCATAATTTTAACTAGTAAACCCACAATTTGATAATACGTCGCACCGTTTTGTCCTTGAATTTTCCCACACAATTTCGAAAAACGGCGAAGAACTTTTCTTTACTTATAAATTTTATTATGAATAGTAGCTTCGCCGTATGTTTCGTGGAGAATTTTATAAAATACCTTTATACACACGCGACTTCAGGGGTTTGGAAGCTGTTAGCGCTAAGCGGGCATTAACCTGCCAATGTCCATCCTTTGCTGATTTCCCCCGAACCGTACCGATATCTTCACGCCATTTCTCTAATCAATCAGCTTCAATGAGAAGCGATCGATAGCTTTCTAAATGCCGCACGGATTAAGGCAACGCGCGTACGAAACGATCGTGCTATCGACTCCTACTCATTGTATCATATAAATGGATTTTCTTTTGTCCTTCAGGTATCTAAGTACTAGTCACCGGTTAATATCTTCGGACATAGCGGAATGATTGGTTATCATCAGCATGACGTGCGGGCAAGCACGCGTGGAAGCCGTCAATTGCGTCAATTTAAAAGGTAACTCCTGTACTTTTCCTCCTCGATTTTAGGGTTACGACTGCTTTTAGTGCAGGAAGTGTCCATGAATTACGAGGTGCATTTTATTTTTCGATGCCTCGTATAGTTTTGTAGATATCTTATCTCAAAATTTTGTTTCGGGGGTCTACGGCGAAACCGGAACTAACGACCCGAGAAGATGGCAACCCTGGTGATCACCTGCATGGCCATCGTGTGACGCAAAGTTTGTAACGCGGCACCGAAAAACATACGACCGGTCTAGACCCTAGTCGCAATATGAGTTCCGATTTGTCAGGTGAGTTGCTTTGACTGTTTTACTGTTTTTCTTCGTAGTATCAGACATCTGTAGCAAATACAAATAAGTACTGCCGGCCGAAAAGTGAGTTCGCCGCGAAAAATAGGTGACATTCACTGGGCGCCATAATTGATCACGTTGCTTGCAGCGCAAGCTCAGAACGAGCCTCCACTTATCTTCAGAGAATAACTACAATCTTGGTGGTGCGAAATGCATGTTGCAGAAGCGTTGTGGAAGCTTATCGTAAGCTCGGGCTGATCAGGAACGAACGCAACACTCAACTCGGCGTCGACCCACATTTTCCTCTACTTTGCGTTTTGGGGGGAACTGGTGAAAACGAACGTCCGGGTTGCGCAGTGCGTTGTTTGCACGACCACCAGCACAGAAAGGCGTGCTCGGCATTGCAGAGCGGTGCCGGTACATTGGGCTCCTCGCACTTCGGCACCACGACACGCTTGAAACGAGCAGAGAGTCAATAATCTTCGCGCACGTTCGCCGAGGACCACTTATGAGCAACGGCCGCTACAACTTAACATGGTGTATCAAGCAGAAATCGTCTGCTGGGACGCTGGAAAACGAACCAGCAAAGCACGGCGAAAGAAGAGGTCAGTCCGAAAGAGTAGCCTCCTTGAGTATGAACATGACGTCGAGGAACAGGGTTGCTTGACAAACAGCTAATCCACTGAATGCCCGCTGAAAAGCTGGCATTTTTAACATCGGTTTAAGAACGGATCGCGGATTACCATGGAGTGTAATACTTTGGCAGTGCTCGAATCAATATATCTATGACGTCACGCCACTGCGGTGGCGCTGCTGTCGCCACGGCGCATGCGCAGACGCTTCCTCTCACGCGAATACGGTTCCTGCGCACGCGGACTGCCCAGACCTGGTGTGGGCAAACGCGGGCTTGTGTATGCGAAGCGCAAGTTCGTCTGCTTTTCGCATAGGGTTTGCGATGATGTCAGAACGCCAAACTCTTATTGGCTGATTGAAAAAAAAAAAATAGTGGGTAGATCTCAAGGCATCTAGCATTGAGGACTACCCACAATCCTTTCAATCAAATCCAATCAATGCTCGGCGACGTTCTGACGTCATCGCAACTCCTGCGCGAGAAGCAGACGACTTGCTCTCCGCATAAACATGTTGTTCTAAAAGAAAAAAAGAAAAAAGACGTGCAGTACAGGTGTTTTGACCTAGAAAGTCGGAAAACATTGCACGAAAAGCTGGACGCATTGCACGTCTGAGTGTCATTTGGTACGGCGAGGCGACGCCGGGTCTCGCCCGGACGGTGGACTCGAAGTCACGTAGAGGAATTCTTCGAGCATCGTATACGAAGTAGGGCATCTGGGTTCTCGTTGCTGTATACGAACTCCCCAGCAAGCTATTCCGGCGGATTCCGCGGCCTATCGCAAGTCGGAGGCAACCGACGCAGCTCAGGGAGTGCTCCACGCGCACAGGCACTCTCGGCTTTCGGGCTAAGTGGTATTCCCTCGTCGGAATCAGTTTGTCTTCTGCATATAGTGGAAGGGCCTTTACATCTCTCTTTATTGGGATTTCGCTTTTCTCCCGAGCTCCCCGCTGCCTTCGCGTCAAGCTGAGCGATTATATTTAGGTATCAATCGGTGAGGCAATGGTAATTGGTGTTCATTTAGGCAGAAGTTTAGCGACGGCAGTGATTCTCTTCATTTTCCAAGTATTCACACCGGGTTTCTTAATGTCCATGTTGGGTTTACCACATTTCGTCGAACGGCCTTTCGTCGAAAGAGATTCAGTTAAGCGAGTTACGGTCACTTCACCAAACGGTCATTTCATCAAATAAAATTTAAACAAAGCGCGGAAACCAGCTCGACAGGTTAGTATACTTCTCGCAGGTAACGTGCTTCTAGGCGGAGAGCAAGTGGTCGGTGACGTCAGGACGACGCCGAGCTCTGATAGGATTTTAATAAAAGGATGGTGAGTGAACTCTAATTCTAGATGCCTTGAGGTCTACCCACTATTTGTTTTCCCATCAGCGAATAAGAGGTCGGCATTCTGATATCGTCGCAACCCTTGTGCAAGAAGCAGGCGAACTTGCGCTCCGCATAGGCTGAAGACAGTCTGCAAACAGATTCGGGCGTAAGTCACCGCGATATCCGTGCTTCGAATGCCGCATGCAACGAGTTCAAAGAGAGACTTGGAACGCGGCATTCGAACCACGGACATCGCGGTGACTGATGTCTGGCAGACTGTCTTTTGTATGGTGTATTCGCTACCTTCAGCCGTGGTGGTATTACGGCGTGAGAATCGCGCTTCCTGGATGATAGGTTTCAGAATAAAAGACCGGTGCTTGCCTACACATCCCTGACGCGAGAAAATAAAGTAAGGCTCTAATACTGCTCGTATACAGCAAAACAGAATGACTTACGCGTCGCGGACACAGCCTCGTTCTGCTGTTCTACCTCGATCATCCAGACGACATGCATTTCGATATCGCCCCCTATAGATCGTGAAAGTTTCGAATAAGTAATGTGACCCCCGCTTAAGAGAAGGCCCGGCGCCATGTCTGTAAACAGTTTTCACGAAAACAGGGTTCTATGTACCGAAATGATCTGGTAGTCTAGTTCGGTAAATATTCGAAGAGGACAAAGGGCTCGTCCTTCCTGCTTCTTTTAATCTTCCTCATCGCTATTTGCGTTTTATAACTGAAGAGTTCGATAAACTGAGGTCTGTAAGGCCGCGTGCACAAAAATGACAACCGGTAAAATAGACGCATCCTCTTCATGTTCCACGAACCTAGCACTGACGTTTGCTCCACTCAGGGTCGTGTTTACACTCTGGCCTTTATTCTATAGTGTTTACGGATGAACCCTTTACATTATGCTCCCGTATACGTCTTCGATGTATTTCAATGCAGTTATTTGACGACCGATTGTGCGGTGGAGGTGAACGAACCAGGGACCAAGAGTGCCCTCCAAAATGTGTAGCTTCCGCTTTGAAGCACTTACACTCTCAGAAAACAAGGTGTATTATTACACCCCTTGTCCCATATAATACACCCCAAAACTTCAATTCGACGTACAACGCCCCATAATCGAACAGATGGCCCAAAAGTTTACGAGGGGCTTGATAGCCGCGTGGTACAACTTATTAAGATAGCTGATGTACGTATTATTGACTACAAAAAAGATTATCGGAGTTTTCTTGGCCGTACTGCAAAAGCTTCGTGTTTTCTTTCTTTGGTCTTTGATACGTACTTTAGCAATTTAATAAAAGTTATATCGCACCGTTATCAAGTGCCTGGTAAAATTTTGTGCCGTCTGTTCGATTATAGGGCGCTGTATGTTGAAATGAAGTTTTGGGTGCATTATATGGGACAAAAGGGTGTAAGGTGATACCCTTTTTTTTTTAGAGTGTACCTCGAATATAAGTTACACAACTGACGGGGCTTACAAAGGATCCCGGGTCAGCCCCTAAAACAATCGGAAAGTTTACATCTTCTCTCAGGTGCTGTCGTTATTGTTGCCAGTGCCGATGCCTAGGCGGTTCTTCTGTTGGGCGACCCAGACGATGGCAATCTTAACAAAGGGAAAGAACAATAGGTGCTCGAGAAATCTAGGGCGGATCGCGGCTTGGATCTGGAATCTCGCTCGACGAAGTCACTACGCGGTCGTGTCAAGGCGGCGAACGGAAATAGCAGTAGAGCGAGAAGCCGGCCGGCTGAGCCTCCGCCGTCCCTGGTTCGGAGGCCTTGATCCTGCAGTGTTTGGTTAGAGCGGCGATGACTCTGGCAACACGCCATTTTTGTTTTGCGGATCGTTACTCGCGGGGCGCGAACTGGGAGCGAATAAATTATCGTCGTGTAGCATTTTAAAACCCCTCACGAAAGTCGTCCCTGACCGTTATTCATTGTCCATTTTGCGGATTGAAAGGCATACAGACGCGGAAGGTGAGAGGGACTATAGGGTACACTTTTTGGCTGCGCGTTCTTTCTCGAACTCTGTAGTTTCGGAACTTTTTGAATTGTACGAGGGCTAAGAGTTGAACAGTCAGAGCTCATTGTTTTCCTGCTGAGTGCAATAGCCCTGCTTCGATGGCTCGCACCTAGTAGCAGCGCGCACAATGCCAAGTAGTTAAGCCGCCCAGGATCGCAGGATGGCATCGACTTATCGCTTCGCAGTCAATGGGAGAGCGGTATGGGCCGCCGACCATAATGCCGAAGAAACAATCACGAAGCAAGCTCCATCATGATGAGTCACGCCTTGCGTTTCTTCATTCAGCTGTCCATGAGCTTCATGAATGTAGAGAAGAGGAAGAGAAGTCGAATATGGTGCACCGCGTTGCGTGATACTTCAGATAAGGACGAGATAATACAGAGGACATGTCCAGAGCCCTCAAATATATACCCGGCTGTCTTCTTCAACGCTGCAATGCCAAATCACCTTAAAAAACGAAAAAAGCGTGTTTTTGAGGCCGAGTCTTGTAGCCCTCTGAAGCGCAATCGGAGGAGAGGCCGAAGGGGAAGATGTAGCGTGAGCGCGAATTGGAAAGGCAGGCCACGCCGCGAGGGCGCCCACAAAGTTCCTCCAGCCGACACGGTCTTGCGGCCTTCCTCGGCCGGGAAAGCAGATCGGCTTCCGGGCGTTGACAGTTTTAGGGCGACGGTGACAAGAGCGCGGCTGAGGCGTTTCGGTCGGAGTGCGGTCTGTGGCAAAAGAACGCCCGTCTTGGATCACGAGGCGCGTGAGGTGAGGAGGTGCTGAATTGGGCGTCGGAGACTGCGTTCGCTGGAAAGCATCATCACGTGTTGCGTGTTGTGTACTGTCATCACTCTCGCTGCAATATCACTCCCTTTTCAATGCGTCCTAACAGGTTGCGCCCACGTTAACTGTTGCACGGAATTAACGACGGATAGGTTTTGAGAGTGCCACATTACTTCGTGGATTTTCTTATAACGTCTTTTGCACGAGATGATTAGGCCACAGTTCTTGCATATGATCTCGAAAGAAGGTCCGTTATCAAGAATAGAAACCCGGAGTCAAGGTTCGTGGTAAAAATTCAAATTTTTCTTTTTCTTTATTTGTGCGTTACATTCGGCATGACGCTGAGTGTTGTCCAAGTTATCTTCAGCTGCGTGTTCTGCAGTGGGTGTGCTGCCACGCGCGGGGTCAATCGGCATGTGTAATCTCGCGTACTTTGTAATTAGTCTCCCGCGATTTCTATATGAGATAACAGTTCTTTTAAACAGCTCTTTTAATACAGCTCTTTTAAACAAAGTAGTTTAAACCCCCGACAAGTGCACGTACGTGCGGCAGTCATTCCTTCCAGCTCGCCCGTTTTTCGAAACTTCTTTGAGTTAGTCATTCCACGTACTCTCACATTTTTTCCCCTTTTCACTTGTCTGACTGGACGGGGAGACTATATACACTCCAAGAAATCTGGTTCGTCTTCTTTACCGCAAAGCTCTTGGGACAGCCACTTGCTGCCGTCTACGTAGAGATCTCAGTGAACGAAGAGGCAATATATATATATATATATATATATATATATATATATATATATATATATATATATATATATATATATATATATACACCAGTGTACATATTTGTTTAGACCCTCCCCCCCCCAAAAAAAAAAAAAAGAATGACTATGCGCTGTGGCACCGGGCATGACGTTTCACATGCTTAGTAGGTCGTGCTCGGTGTCTTAGCGCAGACGCCCCCTTTTCTGTTCTTGCTGTTGTTTTAAGCATATTTCCAATGTGGCCATTCGCCGATCTTTCTCCGTAGATTGGCTTTCTCGAGTGCCTTGCGGGAGAGCAAACACAATGGAGTTTTTATAGAGTGTGTATACGCTGTGGGGCCATCCCTCTCCTCAGCTGCTTATATATGTGATTGCTTGGGAAAACTATTACAGCCCGTAGGCGCTGTAATAGCGGTCCCAATCAATCGCATATATTTCGTATGATGCATTAGCAGTGTCCCAAAAGACACTGGTAATGGATCGTACAAAAAGACAGTTTTCAGACACTGTCTAAGGCGTGTTTCTTTCGTGAATGACGATTACATACTGGTCATTCTTAGGCTAGGTGGCGCAAGCTACCGCCCGTTACAAAGGATATAACCATTAACATCTATCCGTGCAAAAACTGCTTGCAGACGTGTTCGAAGCGTGTGAAGGCTTCGAAAATGCTTGAGGCTTGTACGCGTCAAAGGACACGACAGAAAGGCCTTGTTTGGGACCTCCGGCATTGTGATTAATCACCCGTTGCACTATCTGTTGACCGTTAGAAATGATCGAGGTCGAGACCTATTCGCGATAAAAGTATAATAATAATTTTAAGCAAAAATCACGGACCACAGTTTTACGATATTAAGCTTTGAGCGACACGATAACCGAAGTCGAAACAAATCTCGTCACTGCTTGTATACAGCGTTGCGAGCAAGATAGCGCATTAGTTACAGATTCTTGGAGGCTTCTGAACGCGAGTGGAAAAATACGAACCGGTGTCTATCGTGTATTTGCTCGTTCATTGCACTCGCGCCCGAAAAAAAAAAATAAAAAAAAATAAAACACTTTTTGAATTGTAAGTGCTGTTGCTGTGCCGGAATATTCAGCGAAGTAAGACGAATGAACTGTTAGGGTATATCGAGGATCATTTTGCGAGCGCAATGCAAGTTTGTTATCGTACTATTTGACGGACGCATCACCACCGCCCCCGCGTATCATACACGAAGTTAGTCCGAATCAGCGAACTTCACAGTCAGTCCTGCTGGGCCTCGTTGTACCGGACATTGCTCGATAGCTTCTCTTTCTTTCTTGTTCGGAGCAGCGCTGTCCTACCCAATCGCTGAATCTACTAGCAGCGCACAAAACCGTTATGAGCGTAACTAAATCGAAAAAATGCCTTCGTATATCTATGTTAAAAAAAAAAGAAAAGAAAAGAAAGAAACGTGTGTATGAATGCGGATTTTTTCTTTTCGAGCTTTTATAAGAGTGATTTCTGGAAACACTCTGGGCTTCGTTTAGCCTTTAAAATACCCACGACTAAAAATTTAAGACTGTAAGCATTAATATATATATATATATATATATATATATATATATATATATATATATATATATATATATATATATATATATATATATATATATCAGTTTTTTAATTTTTTTTTTTATCTGGGTGAGCCAAGGCATTTCATGAAATTCGCCTGTCGACCTCAGTGCTCAAGCTTTGAGGTCGAGGTGTTATCTGAATATTCTACTTCCATCATATTTGTAACCAACCCCTAAAATATCATGCCAACAATGACCCCCAAAACATGTTCACTTGTTCATTAAAAAAAAAATAACACAAGTAAATTATTTTATGTACTTTAGTAAGTCCTCTCTTTTCCATAAAAGAAAATGATTAAATTCAATCCTTATAGAAAAAAAAAATATTCAGGAAATAATACCGACGAGTTTCATATCAAGGCGACATCCGGGTACGCCGCGGATGCAGCTCGCAGAATTGAGTGACGACTTACGGACAGCAAGGCAGAACAACTTACGTGTAAAAGCAACGAGCACACACACACTCATCGTGAATTTGCTTTCCTAATATACACCGCAAGCCGATCCACGCTTTCGCACGCGCGTATCCAGACAACAAAGTTAAAAAAGACACCAAAGAAAATTCCCCCCTTGAGGATTCTCTTTTTTTCCAAGCATGCGCATTCAAAAACCTTAACTCCCCCCCTCCCCCCCTTTTTTTTCGCCTAAAAAAAGAAAAAAAAAAGAGGCAATAAATACAAGATGTTTGCACCGTTCTAATCGTCACCACTGTATCACCCACGAATTCAAGGAAGGGTTCGTTGTTAACGGTGTAAGTAAAGTGTGACAAAGCTGCCAACACAATGGGAAAATCCTAACTCACCCGTTTTGAGTGCCAGAGCACGCGAAGGCGCTTCGAGAGCAAACGTGTCGAGATCCAGAACCTCATGCTCCACTCCTGTGGCGGGGATCGCACCGATCGGCCCCAACTTATACTCGAACGTTTTGTTGACTCCGCTATACCAGCTACCTGGAAACCAGGCACCACTCGTACTCGAAACCGAGTTCTCTGGAACGGGGCGCTCTATATTATGAGCCGGCATGAATTGACGCCGCATGGCCACGGTCGACGTTCGTTCATCGTTTGCATGACGGGCGCTGAGGTTCGCGTCACTTCTGACGCGCGCTAATTGTGGTTGCGACAACATCGCACGCACGCGGGTTAATTGATGCCGCGCATTAACCGAGCAAAGCGAACGATTGGGAAACAGAACTGAAGGACAGTTATCACTACCCCCCCTTCCGCCCCCCCCCCCCCCCCCCACACACACACACACACACTTCCGCCTGATTTGTTTTATACTATATAAATACAGTTTAAACTCTGCAATTATAGAAAAAAGTCGGTGCTGTGACACTGACCAAAATGTTTTACGTGCTTGCATCAAGCTCAATGTCACAACGCAAACTTTCAGTCTGTGTGTGTGTGTGTGTGTGTGTGTGTGTGTGCGGGCGCGCGCGCGCGTGTTTTTAAAGTTTAAATGAAACCAATGTTTAGTGTGTCATTCATCGAATTCCCTCCGTCGATTGCAGGAGAGGCTTACCAAAATGCTTTGCGGGAAAATAGACGCATCAGTCTTTTTAGAGTGCAGAGTAAATTCCTGTACACTGAGAGGAACTGGGGGAGAGGACGAGACGAGAGAGCGCGTGGAGAGCTGAGCTCTGACTGAAAATGATTAGTCGTGGACAGACGCGAAGCTCCGTCTTTTTCTCTGCTGACTTTCCAAACGCGTTCGAACGCCGAAAGCCGGCATCCAACTTTTGAACTTTGCGTTCCAACGCGTCTCGTCTCCTCTCTCTCTTAACTTTCTTTCACCACAAGTTCGAGAGCGGTCGTCGAGCGGATGGGCCGAATGAAGCATTTCCAAAAAGCGCGACGTCGTGGCTTTCGTCGCCTTTCTGTATGTGCGCTATAAGCCTATAACCCTGCTAGACCGACCAAGCAGAGTGCGTGCTGCGCCGTGACCCTGCGCGTCCAGCCCGCTCGTCTGTTCTGATAGTGTTCTGGCCGTTGGCTGCGCTCACACTTACAACAACCCCCCCCCCCCCCCCCCCCCACCACAAAAAAAAAAAAAAAAAGAAAAAAAGAAATGCTAGTTTATTTACTTTTTTCGCGCAAATCACTGAAACCTGCGCAGGGCGTAAACACACTTGACCGACCATAAGTCGCGACTGGTTGTGGTGAGCTGACACTGCAGTCCCTAATACTATGTTATCTGGAATTGAAAGTGATAACTGTTGGCTACGGAAACGTTAAAGCACACGTGATGTTGCGGTCACGGACTTATTCGTTGGTACAATAAATGAAGGTGGCGAGCGATGGGAGTCTGCTCGTAGGGTCAGTAAAACGTTTTTAAATCATAAAATGCTTTCTAACGAAACCCCCCAATCCAGAAATTTGGCCCGCCCATCCGTCCGTCCGTACGTCTGTGCATTTCTCGCTAAATTTGGCGGGCAAACTGAATTGGTGCTTAAATCACGTGACGTCAATCTATGCACCAATTAAGTCTCCCCGCTCAATTTCGCGGGAAACTTAATGTCACATGACCTGACGTCGCTTGACACACCGATTCAGTTTCCCAGCTAAAATTAGCGGGGAAATTGATGTCACGTGACCTGGTGTAGTTTCCCCACTAAATTTAGCGGAAATATTGCCTCCCAACATGGCGTTTCAGCGTACTCAGTGCCACAGCGCAATCTGCTCCAGATTTCTTAGAGTGGTATAATAGAAGCTATTCTTCTTTTTCATTATCATCATTCATCATCATCGTCGTCGTCGTCGTCCTCATCATAATCGCCCTACTTTTTGAACCGTACGGCGTTCCACTTCTGATCTTCAGATTTTCAGTGCCGACACCTGTGTGTCCAACGATTGAAGCGCGCTCATACACTTGCAACCGAGTAGGACCGAGAGATCGAGAGACAAGACCGGTGTTTAAGCCTCTTGCGACGGCGTACGACCTGCTCCGCAGCAGCGCATCCGGTCCTCCGCCGTCGCAAGATGCTTAAAATTTGGTCTTGTCTATCTCGGTCCTACCTGGTTGCAGCTGTACGGGCAAGTGTACCCCGTAAGCTCACGTGTATGGCACGTTTTTTTCTTTTTCTCTTTTACACCTCGATTGTTTGTACAACTGCTAACTATCAAGCAGACTGTTTTTTTATCACCCGTCTAGCTAACGCAATGCCGATAGTGTCTAGTTGAGCGAACTACTCTTGGAATGAACCTTACCATTACATTATTAACGGATTCCATTGTTCTACATTCTTAGTCACTTGTTTTTCCGACCCCGCCATTTTCGTCAAAATCACGCCTTCCTGATTATCTTTCGGCACTCGACTTTATCGCTTCTCGTTTTACCTTTCTCCTCTTTAATTTCTCTTTTTCGCAGTAAGTTGCCTGATTGAAGATCTCAAACTGCCTGCGCCCCCACGTTTTCGTCGAGTGTTTTCCTTGTATCTCCCACGTATTCCTCGCTATTAACGTGCAATCACTGCATATCTGTTCCTGTGCACTTATAACCGGTATTTCTGTACTCCGTATTCTATTCAGGGTCACTGACTGAGGCGTGGTGTTTCTTCCTTGTATGGCGGTCCTGCCATGTTGGTCACATCAAATAAAATGTCTGCATACATGTTGGAAGCATACATACACTCTAAAAAAAGTCCGTGCGTCCACTTTCCCGCACAACACTCGGAAAGTCAATCACCGCGACTTATGGAGGCAGCTCAGCGAATGACGATGCCGAAACAGATGTTTAAACCAAAAAAAAACAAAAAAAAAACGCAGTCTGAGTTGTGACATTAAGCAATGCAAGCGTGATGTTTTGCATTGCCTAATGTCACAACTCAGACTGCGCGTTTTGGTCTAAACATATGTTTCGGCATCGTCATTCGCTGAGCTGCCTCCGTAAGTTTCGGTGATTGGCTCTCCGAGTGTTGTGCGGGAAAGTGAACGCACGGTTTTTTTTTAGAGTGTATATACGTATAAAGCATGCTTGAGCGTGGATAATTGTGGTATTATGGCTATAGTGATCACCGTGTCATTCGTATATGATGTACGAGCAGTAAGACCTTGATTATAGACCTACGAGAAATATACATGTTTTTGTCTTTATAATGAGTGAAACGAAAAAACAAAAAATCGATAAAAAGAACATATTGTTTGCCGCCTCGGCTAACTTACGAAGAGTCGTGCGTCCCCAATCGGACGGCGAAAATGTTGTGCGTCCTTCCGCCGCGTTAGGACAGTTCACACAGTGTAAATATAAACAAACAAACAAACAGAACCAGAAGAATGTGAATAGCCCACGAAATAACCCTAGTTTTCTGCGCACTCGCCATCATTTACCGGGAACACGACAAATGTGCGTTGTCTTTTTTAAAGATTTTATTCGTGCAGTTTAATGTCGAACGACGAATGTTACCGATTAAGCGTAGTACCACAAATAGTAGTATTTCTGAGGAGCTCGCGGTTCCTGACTTTGATGACGCTACGGAACTTACGTCGATCGCGCAGCCTAAGTCCGGCATGATTTCGGCTTGAGACTCAGTAGTTCGCCTACGGAGTTAGTTTCCCGCCATTGCGGGGCTCGCGCTACAAGCGCTTCCCGCGCGTGTGTGTGTGGGTCTGTGTTTGTGCTTGTATAAATGCGGCTGCGGCGCGTAAACAAAGGCCGCGTCCTCGCGCGATTGCACCAGCGTAGGCAAGACTCGCGGTGGATCCAGCGGCGGTGTCTATTCTGGGGACTGACCGACTCAGCGCAAGGCAAGCTCTCCTCTTTTTTGGGTCCCAGCCCAGCACTTCTTGCAGAGTGGGACTGTTGTTTCTTTCTCTTTTTTTTCCGCGGAGTGATCCAAGAGGGGAAGCTTGTCGCATTCGCAAATTAAAGCACGTGCAACTGTTTACGCAACCAAATGGACGTTTTTTTTTCAGTGTGAACAGAGTGGAAGTTTGGCACGAAGCAAAGGAAATCGTGCGTGTTTAGACCCA
The DNA here is from genome assembly GCF_016920785.2 of Ixodes scapularis. Taxonomy (NCBI): domain Eukaryota; kingdom Metazoa; phylum Arthropoda; class Arachnida; order Ixodida; family Ixodidae; genus Ixodes; species Ixodes scapularis. The sequence continues at coordinate 80,018,698 of NW_024609868.1, read as the reverse complement.
AACCTAAAACAGAAAAGTTAAGTTTATGAGAACAGTTTTGATTTGACAAGTGATTCTCTTAGAGTTTTGTGTTGTCGTAGTATCCAATGAAGTTGATTATCGGCTCAGTGATGACCATGCCGGTTGTTCCGCTGCCCGTCTCTGAGAAATTATTATTATAAAGCGGCTGTCTCGTACTGCGTCAGTTGTTCACGAATTAGCTTGAACGTGCAAAGGAGAGCCTAAGCTTATACTTGTTCAGTTCGCGATTTTACAAAGTGCATGCTACTTTTGTGGCAAATCAGTCATGCACGCTCGCGGTCCACACTCTCGTTCGGTGTCCACGAGGGAGTCGGCGAAGGCCAAACCCAACTTGTTGACACGACGGCGGACTGCGGCGATCGTTGGTTCGCCTGAAGCACCGCGCACGACAGTTTCCGAGGTGGCTTAGACATTCCCAAACGGTTCTATCGAGTTTCAAGCGCTTGTCTGAAGCATCGGCTATGTATTTCCGTTGTCGTTCTACTTTTTGTGGAGAACCTGCAAACTGGTTTTGTGGGACTCGGGCTCCTCTTTCTACCAAGGGCAATCTCTCTGTCAAGGATGTCTATTCTTCTGTTTTCTTTTCGGGGGCTATAGCTTCCAGAATTCACAAAAAAGAGCAGACCATTTCCAAAGCTATAGCTTCCAAAATTCGAAAAAAAAGAAAGAAACAGATCAAGGCACTTTTTTTTTTCTTGTCGTGTTTTGACCAGGGTTCTCTTGGTGATTTTCGTGAGTTCGTAAAATTTATCCAGTATTTGTTGCCACCATTGATCAAAGCTATGCCGTGTAATTGAACAGTGTATTGTCTTGTTTCAGTATAAAAGTGACTTAAAAAGTATCTAGAGAAAGAAATACATTGCGGATGAAACAAACCCAAATAATAATAGTTTTGTTTTTAATTTTTAAGGGGAATATGAAATTGGAGAGTGCAATGGTTTATAGTTGGGAGCAGTTGCAGCAGCCACGCATACTATATTTCTTTATTAACCGATTAACCACGTCAATTGAATGAGACAAGGCAAAGAGATAGACGAATGAGACGTTGATGGTTTAGACGAGAGGATGGTGAGCTATTCAAAGCTCACCTGCGGTTTTAAATTGCATCGCACAGTTGCCATTACAGTACCGCATTCCGATACTATGGTCAATCAGATGGGAATGGAAGGGGCGGAGATTGAACCCAGAAATGACATCCCCGGGCTTTGCAGCGGTTTGAAAGGAACATACGTAAGAGTTGCACTGTAACTTGATCGCTCACCCAAGGGAGCTCCTTTCTTTTGGTCGTGCCTCAGCTTCGGCAATGTTCGTGCAAAAGCACAAGCGAAAGCTACACGCTCCTGCTTGTGGCCTCCTTGTAGGTTGTTCGTCACTCTAGTCGGGAGTTTTTATTTTTTTATTTATTTATCGCAGGCGCGCCAACGTACGGGTTTTGTGACCTTACTGCCAGCCGCGTACCCCCCTTGTGTCCCAGCTTCTCGAGCAAATAAAGGTTAAGATAAAGATTAGGTATCAATTACGAAACCTATTTTTAAGATGATGCGACCATGCTAACACCTGTACCACTTTATACATTTTTTGCTGTTTTGTTTGACCAAACATGCAAGAAAACGAAAAGGAAAAGATGAGGTAAGAGCGGCAGGCAGAACCCATGCGCATAGCAACACTAACGGGATGCTGAAATACGCTGGAAATCGATGGAGGCGGTGAACAAGACAAATATTCTAATCAGTGACGTGCGTCGTCGTGACGTTGGGCAACGCGGCCGCAACCCCGGAGCGCAGACCTCCCGTCCGTTCGTCGGTGCCCCCGTAAACAGGCGCGCAGGCCCGCGCGCCCACACGGCTCCATTGAGAAGCTACAGAGAGGGCCGCGTAGGAGGAAACGCCTGTTTATTTACCGTACAAGCGAAATTAGAAAACAACCTCGTAACGCTGGAAAATGAAATCACCGTGAAGCGTTTCGAGGGTACTTCTCGCGCCTGAAATCCTCCCCTCTTTATATTTGGGCCTCTATACGTCTTTTTTTTGTCTAATGACCAACCGCCAAATGCTTGTTTCCTTTTTTATTCTTCTCTTAGTTGAGCGAGAGGACGTACAACTATACAAAAAGACACTGAAGGAGAGAAGGAGAGCAGAGCGTGCGGTAACGTCAGAGTGCTGGAAGGATAGTGGGTAGGCGCCAAGGCTAGCATCCTTTGTCTCCACTCTCTCCCACCGGTCAGAGCGAGCAAGACCGTTGTCTGCTCCTCGCGCAAGGTCTGCCGTTCGAACGCCAAACGTCGAACGCCGGACGCTGCGCGAGGAGCAGACGACGCGATCTTTTCGCGTCTACCCCCTCCAATCAGAGCTTGGTACTTTGACTTCACCGCACGCTCTCAGCTCCTCCTCTCCTTCGGTTTCTCTTTGTATACAAGTGAAGTGCCTGCTGTTTCGGGTGATGGTTCAGATTTGCAGAACGTTATGCCACGCACGTTTTTGTTAAAAAAAGATGGCGAATGATGACACAAAGAGTGCTGCGATTGACAGTGGAAGCTGCTTCATTGTGGGAAGGCATGTTGAACAATATCTGCTTTTATTCAGTCAATGTGCTCGCTCTCCGATGATTGTGTCCAGGCTCATCTGCTGAGTTGGGTCGTACAATCTGAGCTATACAGGACGTTCCGAATTTGGTTGCGTTATGCTATAATGACCCGTTACCCCATGCATATCGGGGCGGTGTATGCAGTATATAGGGCTTCTATTTCGTTTTCACAGCCTGTCGGACTTCCTCGAGTGAAGAGGATGATATGAAACCCCCAAAAGAGTACGCAGCAAGAGGCCAATGTTCGTCCTATACCGTCTCCATCCACCAAAACAACTCCACACGAGAGCGTGGCCCATTTCCACGATGCCATTCTGCCCTTTACCAACATTCGCAGGCGGGCACTTTGGCGAATTATTTTTCGCGGATAACGAACTCTATGGGAACCTCGCAGATGACAAGCCGTAGAGCCACACATTTTGGACACGAGTGCTCCCCAACTGAACGCTGACGAGAGCATGTGTCCAGTGTTGTGTGCCTTGCGCTGAATTTTAGCAGGTGACGTGTAAGATACAGTACTACGCCTTTGTATACCTAAAACGGCACCCCCCAAAAATGAGAGTTTTATGTTCTCATACTTCAAGCAAACGTAGCGCTAGCGGTCCAAACGAGACGCCAAAGTTTCACTGCTAACCATTATCTCTTTTTGGGAAAATAAGGCTCGTTTTCGCCTGTTTTCGGTAACTGCCGCCATTCAGCTCCATGTATTTAAAAGCTCTGTCGGCAGTCATTTTATTGTTGAGAATTTCAGAAAATCACTTAAAAGTTTTGATCGAAATGACGGTTAGTTGTGTAACTTAGGCATATTGTTCGGACCGCTAGCACTGCAGTTGGGCGGAGAGTGAGCGTTCGGCAAAGCGTTATTTATTAAAAAAAAAGTCTATTTGTTTAAAGTTTTTGTAACTTTTTTTTTGTATAGACTTTGCAACAAAGTTTGTGAGTTTGCTTTCTTGCGGAATAGGTGACAAGAAATCACTGCGAACAATGCCAGGATCTCATCGAATGACGAAGCTGAAGAAACGATTAGTCCCAACAAAATTGTGAAGTGCGGAGGGACGGTGAGAGATGACGCTTCACTCGCTCATTGCACCTGCGCACATTCCATTTTTTTTTAGGTGTGTATTCGTTTTATGAGCTTTGTCATTAGCTGGAATCGTTCCTATCTCTCATCGTAATCGGCTGCCTCCGGGAAGTGATATGACGGACGTCTTCCTAGACTGTAGGAGATATGGACGCCATGTCCACAGCAAGCGTACAACAGAAATCATCAGGTGCACGTACCACAGGCGTATTGAATCTACAGTGCGACGTCACCCCGTACCGGAATGTACGGGGATGTTTATTCCGTGCACCTCACGTCCCTCGGTCCCTGTAGTGTACGCGGGGTGCTCACGCGAAGTGCGGCTCGAAAACAGGAAGATGTGCCGGACTCGCTCTTGCGGAACCGGCTGGGACGTCGCTTTCGTCAATGGAATCGAGCTGGTTACGCGGCCACGGCTTGTCGATGTTGCCTCGGCAATACCGGCAGTGCCGTCGCTATTACCGAATTAATCGCGCGGCTTCCAAAACAATTGCAATAACCAAAAGTATTTTCTTTTTTTTTCCTGTATGCACTCGCTGTATAAGTAGCTAACTTTGAAAGCTAAGAGCCTCGGTTTTTAGCCTTCTCTGTGCAGACTTGTACTGTGGTCAGATCTACTCCGCTCGGTTGTATGGCCTCTTACGCGTTTTATAATATTCCTATGGTGTTTACATCTGCTCGGGGGAATAACCGCAGGGCTCGTGGGGAACTATAAGTAAACATAGCGCATATTTCTACACTCATGGATGTGGATAGAAGTGTGACACTCGGGGTCAAGTGAAGGCTACAGTTGAGCTCATAGGATTACTATAGTACTTCTCACGTACGAGAACACGCTACAAATATACCGGAATGTGTCTTTTGAGCCATCGAAAATGAGCTCATATCAAGCGCACTTGCACATTGCACAGTGATGAGCTCGCGGCTAGCCGGATAAAGTGTTCGGATGTTTTAAAACCTGAAACGGGAAAACAAAAGTGTGTGTGTGTGTGTCGGGGGGGGGGGGGTACCAAATAGGCTCTAGCGGTCGTCTGAATGACTGCTATGAGACGCCGACAAGAGGTCAAAGGGGTTTCACGCGTACCTAACCTTATTTTGCCCGCTACACGCAGTGGCGCGGGCAAGCCTCTTTGTCTCGTGAAGTCAATCACTCACGTAAAAGGGACCGCGATTGTAGCCCCTTGGTCCACCGTCGCTGACATTTTCCCCTAACGAACAAGTTCGCGAGACGAGAATAGATGATTCATTTCCTTTTTTTGTCACATGATTATTTAATGTTTATGTAATCGAAATTTTTTTCAAAGTAAAGTCGGTCAGTGGCAGAATTGAGGAAAACGTCAATACCGTGTTTATTTTAATTTTTCACGTCTAAACTCGTTATAACAACCACCACCATAGTCGTGATCCTCCGCTTTCTATGTGCTGAGAACAAACTTCAGCCACGTTTGTTGCCCACCATCAAGACGACGAGTCACATTCACTAAAGTCACTGGATCCTGGGAAAGTAACGCCAAGCTCCCCGTGTGGTCGCCATCTTGGTCCGTGAAATGAGCAATTTCTCCTTGACCCCTCCGTTCTTGGTGAGCCGATCTAGATCCGCTGGTGACGGGTAGCTTTATGCAGTGGTTTTTTGTATACCGAGATTATGCTAACCAAACACCGGTGAAACAAGCGTTCATCGTCGTACCACCACCAGATGCTGTCTCGGTGCTTGGAGGCACTGAAAAATAAGTTTACTGTATTTAAATACGCAAGAAGAACAATATAACTGTAAGAGATCCATGTAGAAGGGCATGAATAATAAGTTGACTGCATACAAAGTGCCAAAGACTCTTATATTGGCGAGGAACGCCTCCAGTACGATGATGCTTCATGGTAATCTTGGCGCGACTGGTTTAGAACGACCCTCTGGAAGCTTCGAAGATTTCAATGGACCAAGATGGCGATTTCCATGGCAACGTAGACCGATTAGCCAATCGCCTTGCTAGGTTTGGGTCGTGTGTATGTTAGTGCCCGTTTGTGTCCCGCTAGCAGGTAGCGAAGGCAATGGCGCTACTTTCCCAGGATCCAGTGACTTTAACATTCACTAGAGGCTCTCGAGCCGTTGACCATATTGCACGTGATGAATCAGCTACCTTGCTGACTTAACCCTTTCTGATGTTGACAGTTCTCATGGCCTGTGCATTGATAAATCACACTGCTCCTACATCATACAAAAGACGCGGTGTTGGCTGCAGAACATGATGTCCGAATTGTCTGCGGGCACGCCTCACGGATGTTCGAAACATGCTTGCTTCATACATCCTTCGAAGATGTCTGCGGACGGATGGATAGATGTTAATGGCTGTACCCTTTGTAACGGGCGATAGCGTGCGCCACCTAGCCTAAGTCTGAAAAGACAATCAAGCCTCCGACAGTCTGTGCAGACTGCCTTTTGCATGGCGTATAGTGTGGGCCGTGGCTCGAGCGTTTTTTTGCTGTACAAAGAGCAAGAGAACTTCCCGGTTCCTTGCTTTGGATTGTGGAAAGGGTGCAATATAAAATAACCCGTTTACTTGTTTTTTATGACGTCACAGTTCTTGCGGAGTGGTTTGTCCTGATAGGCGGCGAGCACACGCAGAAGAAGGGGTTTGAGTAGATCTGTTTTATGCTCAGTTTTTATAGGACACAACATGACTTCGATGATTTTGTTATAGGGGTAATTTTTTTTTAGCAGGTCGTGTTGTAAGTAGAAAAAAAAAAGCACTTGGAAGTTTTGAAAAAGTGGTAGTCCTTGTGAATTTTTTTTTCTTCTTTCTGTCAAGTACCCCTTAACGACCAAGAAGCCTGATATATCGATATGTTCGGAGGCGGAAAAGAGGCCGACAGCGATAGCACGTATACCGATGAAGTAACTCAATCAGTAGAGATTCATGGGCTGTTTGGAGCGTTACGGCAATAATGTGCCACCGTCTGTTTCCGGCCAAGATTGTGACATTGCAGAGTATGGTATGTACAAGATAACAAGTTGAACAAGTGCTTACGACGTGTCCACCAAGTGACTCTTAAGTGCGTTCATCAAGTGCCGCCAACATTGTGACATTAAAGAGTATGGTATGTACAAGATAACAAGTCGAATGAGTGCTTGTAACGTGTCCACCAACTGAATCTTAAAGGGAAGCTGAAACACTTCTTGAAAAAAACGAGTTAGAGGTGAATTCTGGCGTATATTTATCCCGTGAATCTGAATATCACTTTTGTTTTTCCTGAAGATGCAACTAAAAGCGAGAAAAAGCGAAAAAAACATTCGACCAGTCGTGACGTCATACTAGGATCTTCGGGCCGCCAAGCGCGTGTCGCTCGTGTGTTCAGCGCGTGCAACGCAAGCTTGCCAGGTATATTTCCCCGCACTGACACCAGTCGTGACGTCTCTTTCTGACCTTTCTGAAAATAGCAAGAGTGCGCGTGCATAGCTTTGAGAGGCGCTGAAGATGCGCGAGAGCAGATATTCCGGAGGCTCCTAGTGTGACGTCACGCCCCGGGAAGGAGGGGCTTCGGCGGTACTTTAAAAATTAATTTCTGAAACCTCCGTGCACCAAATTGAAAAATAATCTTGATATTCCTCATCCTGGAGGTAGAATGAAGGCCATTGAAATGTTTTTTCTCAAATAGAGAACCGCTTCAGTTTCCCTTAAGTGCGTTCATCAAGGACATTTTAAGTGCGTTCAGACACGGGGTCAGCAGCATCCCTATGTGGAGGAGCACAAGTTCGTCTGCCTTTGCGCAGGGGTTGCACTGACGTCAGAACGTCGAGCCCTGATTGGCTGTGATGGAGGGTATAGCAGGCCAAGACCTCAATGCTAGCTACCTTGCGCTAGCATTGAGGTCTAACATCTTGCTTTGTTTCGCAAAGATATTGAATGCGCAAGTTTAAATGATGCAGTGGCAGACTGATCTTAATACAGCATTTAATATCTTTTTTTTAATAGGTTTCAGACGATCTATGTGAAGAATTTCTCCTACAAGATATTTAACTCGACCGCGCAAAATTCGAAAGTCGTGGATTAGCCCGAGACTTCTATAAAAATGATTATAAAATATCAGATTTTTTATAAATGTAACAAAACTAGAAATCAAGAGGATTTAAAAAAGTTCAAATATTATAGAAACCAGCTATCAAAAGATTTGCGAAACGCTAGGGAACGCCAATAACGTAAAAGTTTTAACTTGACAATTGGAACCATTGAGGTAACGGAAAAAAAGTTAATACGATTTTATGGGGTGGTCGAAACATTGAACGCTTAGAGAAGGTGTGTATTAACGTCGAAGAAATAAAAAAAAAATACTGCTTTAGCTGATATGTTTAATGACCGTTTTGGAAATTTAGTCAATCTAAATTACTATGATGGCGCTTGTGGGCATGTTAAAAAAAGTGCAAATTAAACTTTTTTAAATCCGGTTGACGACTCTGAGGTTGTCAAGGCATTTATAAATTTAAATAATACACATAGCAGAGACATAGAGGATGTACAGATTAGACTTGTGAAATATATGTTTTAGACCTAAGTATGCGCTCTTTGACTCACATTTAATTTGTGTATATCTGAAAGTGTATTTCCTAAGCGTATGCAGATAGCAAACGTTTCTGTACTGCACAGGAAGGGTGATAAAAATTATATAAGTAATTATAGACCTGTTTTCATACTGCCTGTTTTTTGTTTTCTTTTTTTAAAGGGGTTAGAAAAAGACTTATTCACGTACGACTCAAAATTTTTCGATAATCATCAGCTAATTACAAAATCTGAGTTTGGATTTCAAACTCATCTTTCCACTGAGCTTGCCTTACTTGAAGAAAAAGAATTTAGGTATATTACGTAATCTAGAAGATAGAAAAGTAGTTTTGGGAGTTTATATTGACGTTACAAAAGCTTTCGTCTACTTGAACCCCAAGCTCCTATTCCAAAAACTTCAACGTACGCGGAAAAGTCCAGCTTTTATTGCAATAAAATCTAGAAAATCGGAAACAATATATGTGGTGCAATAATTTTTTATCCGGTATAAAACCAAGAATTTCTGGAGTACGACAACAACGAAGTATCTTAAGCCCCTTTCTTTTTGACGTATACGTAAATGACATGGTGACTATTGACCAAACGACTGAATTGATAACATATGCTGAGGATACAGCACTTCTGTATGCTGCGGACAATACTGAGGAGCTCGTGTCAAAAGTAAACTTATTGTTAGGCCAGATACCGTTCTGGACAGAGAAGAACGTTTTAAAGTGAATACAAGTAAAACTAAAGCCGTACTATTTCGATCTAAGAATAACATTCTCCCTCCAATAAGCACCATTACCTTAACTCGGTAAACAAATAAATGTGCTGCTATAGTATGTTTAGACAGCTTTGATGATGATACGCCTCGACGGGTGACCGGTCTCTTAGCTGTAGATGAAAGTTTAGCCAGTGCAGTACAACCCATAACCTGGGGGTCTTTTACGTGCACCACGCAGTAGTAATTACAAGAACGCGTGCCGGTACGAAACTCATTCAGACCGAAACGGGCCACCGATCCCCGTCTGAATGCAAAGGGGATTTGTTACATGTAGGTCAAGTGAAAGGAGGAGATGATAAAATATCTTCTAACACAAGGCCCAACAAATAACGCGAATATTTTTAACACCAATATTTATTCCGACTAAGTATGGACTGGAGCCGCCACGTATAATAAGAAAATCAATGGCTATTAAACGTATAATATTCTACTACGGATGAATCCGCTGTCGTGTATAATGAATGAGAAAATACTGAGAACTTATGCGAATAGCGAAATGGTAGCGACAGGGAATTAAATGAAACTTGCTGCGGGGGATGAGCGAATGTGTCATTGCAGGCTAAGTACCGCCGCCGATGGCACCAAGTGACGGTCCGTCGAAACTTCGGGCTGAATTCGTTCTTCCTCTTTTTGTGGGAAGCATCGATCCGGTTAGCCTCAAAGTTTTTCCTCTGAAACCGCGCGGCGTCCGGGACCATTCCGACAGGCTGGCTAACATCAAAATGATCTGGCGATGTCTACGTCGACCCGTTCCAGGCAACGGTCAAGAATGTCAGGCGCTTAACGCTCGTGTAATCATTTCCTCTCGGACGGACGTATTAAAAGAGAGTCCCTTTTCTAAATATACGGCATGACGTATTAAGGAACTAGAGGACAATCTGCTATCAGGGGTGGGAGGATGCGAGAAGTGAACGCTGCTCTGTGATAAAATGTGAAGGTTAAAAGCCAGCTTTCATTCGTGAAACGGGGACAACACGAATGAGTGCTTTCCCGTTAATTCAAAAATATATTTTTTAAATAATTTATACTTTGCGATTACTTGACTTTTCTAATTTCCGCAAATAGATATCAATTACGACTAGTAACTAACGTATTTTTCATACATTGGGTCCAATCGCCGGTTTACTTCCGATCGTAAAATTTAGATATTACTAAATATTTCAAATATGCGCAATATATCTTCATATAAAACATTTACTTTCTATTATCGAAAAGGCCGGCCGTAATGCGTACCTGCCAAACATAGGTAAACGATTTGGCTCCTCGAAAAAAGTACCACGGAAAACACGGTATCCTGCTGTGGTACCAGTGATTGCCATTAGTCATCTAGGGTAGCGCTTAGCCTTGCTACGCGCTACCTTATGTAATTATCATCCTTCGGTTTAAAACCAAAACCTCAGCCGATTTTGAGGAGCGTTAATATACTGGAGAGACCTGAAATCTTTTCGCTGCCTGAGCGTGTTATAAGCAGCAGAAAAAAAAAAAGAAAGAAAAAGAAACTCATAATAAAAAGAAGCAGGCATGCAGGGCGTAAGGCTTGTGAATGACCCAGCCCACGCTAAAAGCGGCTCTGAACCGTGGAGGGGTATATGTTTTGTAGTCACCTTACCGCGGTTTGCATGACGTCAAAACACGTAGCAAGGTCATCGCGAAATGCCTCGGTCGCTTTGGTTTTTCATTAATGTTTAAGTTTCTTTTTTTTTTTCTTTTTTTGAATACATGTTTTGTTTCCCGTGAAGCTCCGTTCCAAGAGGTCAGATTCTTCCCACTCGCCCCAAACGATTCAACGCGGCGTTTGTGACCCACCCCGGTCACCGTCCTGTGACTAATCGTGATTAGCTGTTCGGCGCACATTTAACTGGCTAGCCATCCTCTTCACATGTCACGTGTGGGCTGCGGCTTGCTTCCCTGACTGTAAAGGCCCGTTCACACTCTTGCAACCGAGTGCGACCGAGAGAGACCAAACCGGTTTTTAAGCCTCTTGCGATCTCTTAGGACCAGCTCCGCTCAGTGCATCCGGTCCCAAGAAGTCTTTCTCGGTCGTACTCGGTTGCAAGAGTGTGAACGCGCCTTAAGTCGTTACCTTTACCAGTCGATTCTATCGCACCCGAGGCTAAGCCTCTTTTGTAAACTACTTTTGCTCGCAGACATGCTTCGATGATGCCCCCTTTGCATAAAGGATATTCACTGGACACCATATTTGAGGGCGATGTTTAGAGCGCATGCCCAGAAGGAGCTCACATTCATAGGCTGCTAAGAGTTAAGACCGTCGATTTTGAGGGTGCGGAATGCACGCTGCAAAAGAACTTTGCAAGCTCACCGTCAGCACGCGCACAGCAGTCTCACACACAGCTATGGCCGCCAGTGATCATACAACCTGCGAGGCATGGCTTGTTTTCTTAATCAGTAAACGCTGAATTACCACGAATAAATAAATAAAAAAAACTGTAGCACGTTGCCTATTTAATAAAGTACTGACGTAAAACGATATATATATATGGCACTGACACCGAGCTTCTTCTGGTCGTCCCGCAGCCAATCAGATTGTGGCATTAGCCGGTAAAAAATGCCGAAGAACCAATCACGAAGCCATGAGCATGAACATAATTAGCCGTTTCTTAAGTTGTCAGTGATTTTGTTAAGTTGTCATCCGCGCTAAGTTGTCATCCGGGCTTTTTAAGTTGCCAATGACTATAAAAAAAAAATCTTTTTTGTGAAGCTGGGCGGGCGTTCGCAAAACCGATCTGCGTCTCGTATACGTGTCTGGGCAGGATGACCGTGACCACCGTGACGTCAAAGTGAAAGCCCATATGCGGAGCGCAAGTTCGTCTGCTAGTTGCGCAAGGGGCTTCGGTGACATCAGAACGCCAAGCTCTGACTGACTCTGATTGAAGGATAATGGGTAGACTTCGAGGCAGCTAGCATCGATGTCTACCCACGATCCTTCCAATCGGAGCCAATCGGAGCTCGGCGTTCTGACGTCACTGCAACCCTTGAGCAAGGAGCAGACGAACTTGCGCTCCACATAACGTTGCGACGTATAGGTAGTCCAACCGTGAATTGCGATTGACGTAGCGCCGCCATGACGCAGCATTGTTGAAGCTGGCGCATATTTTACAACCTTTAGTCTGCTTTTCGTTTCTTTGAAGACTCTCGGAATGTTTGCGAATGACCGGAAAATACCGTGGGCACTGACAACACCGCATGGAATCATCGAAGCCCGTGCACTGGCATATCGATGACGTTACACTGATATCGAGCGGAGGCGCTGATTGAACGAGAAGGCTGCGTACGTGAGCGTTCGGCTGGGCCCCGTGTCTAGTCAGTGCGTCGACGGACGCTCGGCGTAGAGCCGTTGGGGCCCAATCGCTGAGTTAGCGCCATCCAAGTGGGATGACGTTGTGCACGGTGTTGGCACTGGGCGCGCGAGATGAAGCTTGTGTGCATCAACGTTACTGGAGCAAGCTTGCTCCAGTAACGTTGGTGTGCATGTGCCGTGCAGGCCATGCGAGAAAGAAAGAGAGAGAGTGAGAAAATATAAATTACGTGAAAAGTTGTAGAAATTTATTTTCTTGGTTATCAAACTTCCGGAGCCTTATAGATATATTTGGATGCATGGTATCCTGACTATAGGGGAAAAGACTGAAGAGTCACGCCGCTTCAGCTGAGGGGGCTACAAACCGAATTTCCTTGTTTGTATCTGATGAAAGAAATTGAATATGAAGATTCGAAGGCCATTCCTCGTGTGACCAAAGCACTGGTCGGAGCAATGGCGGCCCGGGTGGTGCCACATGCATCTTGCAAGCACGTGAAACGTGAGCGTGGGCGTAGCTATGACATGGCGGGGACCAGCTTCCCAACTTGCATTCGCCTATACTTCGTTCACACTGCAGCCAATGCCACAAGGACGAGAGCTCGAGGTCGTTGCTTTGAAACGCTCTGCCGCAGAACGGGTGCTAGCACTAGAAATGCACATCTCAAAGCCAAGAGCGCGGGCTAGATCGTGCTCGTTGCTCATGGCTGTCTCAGCTCAAGAGTGAACAGAGTATAGGCGATGTTCAATTTCTCTGTTACGCTGGGTTAGTAAAGACCGGGCTGTGGGGATAAGAAGCTCGATAAAGCGCCCCCTATAGTTCGATATCCTGCCCAATAGTGCGTCTAGTCCGTGCAAGCACTCGAAGAAAGCACGCCAAAAATGACATTTGGAGAGCCTGCAATCGGACGTGCTTTCTTCACGAGGAGAAATGTGGAAGTGGCCATAACACCCCACTCGTAATCATCCCAATGGAGATTACAACTGGGAAGTGGACACGTAAACACTGAAATGGACACACGATTGCTAGTAGCGTGTCTGGCCGCTGCCATGGCTGTGTTCGTGTGAGCTAGCACGTGCTGTCCAAAGCTTACCAAAAGATATCTTCGCGCACGCACGCCCGCAAAAGGCATCAGCTATCTCCAGTTTATAAACAACCGCGCTCTCACGTGGTTGTTTTTTTTTTATTTCGCAATAAAGTGAAATAAAAAGAAGCAAAGGTGCGGGGTGGGAGAAACAACCACTCAGGAGCTGGAACATTGAAAGGGCGAAATGTAAACAGCGTGGTTACAAAACCACGCAAAAGACGTGTTTTCGAGCATGTCTCCGCTCTTCGGGACATCAAAGGCTTCAGCACCGAGCCCCTTGAATTTCGTTCATCCCTGCAATTTGATCGACCCTGGAGTGCAGGCAGCGTGCTTGTTGTGCCAACCAATCGAAAGATTTGCACCACGTGACCGTAACACGTGAATATATATATGTGAATTGGGAAGGGCGTGGTCACGACGGGCGAACGGTGGTTGATTGATGCGTCTCGCGCTCAACCTGCAACTCGACGTGAAGGCCTACTTCCACTCCACCGTTTGACTGCATTTTGAGGACTTAAAGTACGCACAGTCGTGACCGCCAGTTACCTGCACATCGGTGCTTTGTACGAATGCTGGCAACCAATTCAAGGAGTAGCTCGGTACACGCGTCATACGAACACGGATGTGCCGGAGACTCGCGGTTATAATGTTAACGCATAGTCAAACGTAGTTAAACGCTACCGTGCGGATGGGTCTTCGGACTTGGTGTTCAGCGGAAGGCTTTGGAATGTAGACCAGCGGCGTCCGTTTGTCCGTCCTTTCATTGTGAATTCACCAGCTTTTGCGTCGCTTGCACCAGTTCGTGAGTCAAAATACGTCAGCGCTTCGTTATAAAAAAATGAGGCCTTAAACGCGCTCGCGATTCTCTCTTTGAATACTAATTACCTGAAAACAACCGGACGTGCTATCCTGCCCTATGCACGTTAATATGACTAGTCGGTTTCTTGAATGGCCTTCGCTGGAACATTTCCGTTGAGAGTCAAACTGGTCAAACTACAATCATTTATACGCTCGCTCCTTTCCCGTCATTAATTTTGCTTGCCTTAATGGTTAGATTACGTTTTATGTCCTGTTAACGTTAAATAATCCCCGTCATATGTTCTCAGTGAGGTTAGAAAGGCTTAGCGAGGCATCCGGTCTTCAGGCGTCTTAATAAACCTGAAGTTCCACTACGACCCGTTGCGAGGAACTTGGTTGCCATAGCAACCATCTCGTCGTAGGCAGTCACAAGCGATCATCGGTCATATTCAAGCGCAAATGTCTTGACCAACCGGACTTAAGTACCTCTACTCGTTTCTCGCTCAAAAAAGTCGAGTTGCGGTATACCAGTTACCGTGTATAAAAAAAAAAAGAATGCTCTTTTAAATTAAATGTAAGCTGAAAAGGTTCTTAAAATCGCGATAGAGGTGAATTGTAGGTTAGTTTTATGCTATGAATCCGAATATTATTTATTTGCCTAAAAATATTACTAAATGCGTGAAAAAACAGACAGGCTTAAAAAAGTAACCTCCTGAGACGGCTGCATCCTATTGGCTGAGTCAGGTGTGACTTGAACTCCAGAGCTTTCGGTTCTTCAGAGCGTGCACTCGTGTGGACAGGCACTCGCAATTCCAAGCCGTCCAAAGCTTCATTCACACGATCTCTGCACGTAATCGAACAAATTTTTCTACGGTATTTCTAGAAGTGATTGAGCGTCTTTTGCGCTGCGTACCTTGTCTTGCACAATGGTAGCAAAACCACTTACTCGTGGATAACTTTCTGTGGCATTTCAGAGGAAGCGAAGAGTGTTCGTTCAGAGCTTTAGCGCCCGTGCGCCTAAAACTTTCACGGCATAGTCACAAAAAGTTCTAGGGAAAGCGTTAAGCTATCACACACAGAAGGAAACTATGTAAGAAAAAAAAAAAGAAGAAGCAAGCTAACCACTCTAAAAGCGGATCGCAAATATGTCGTCAAACGCCGGGGGAAGACTTCGGAAGGCGCGGTTGTGTCGAGAGCACAAAAGGTGATGTCACGATCCCTCTCAGATTTGCTCCTCGCATTCACCGGGCCGGAAAGGGGGAACTGTGTTTTTTTTTGAAAAGTGCGTTTATGGGCACTCCGCGCATCAAATTCAAAAATGATTTTTATATTCGGGATCCTGGAGGGCTCAATGAAGACGATTTTCGGTGTTTTTCTTTTCTTCTCTCAATCACAAAACCACGTTGATATCTTTTGTTAAAAGTAACGCCCAAGTTTTTTTACTAACTTTTTATTTTAAAGGAACTGCTGGCCGACGCGAAGCGATACAGAGCACACGAGAAAAAGGAAGAAAAACATTTAGTTGAAAGCTAAGCCGAGCAAATTGAATTATCCTGCTTTCTTTTTCTTTCAGACTAATGGCGGACATTTGTTAGGAAAAATATAGGATGGGCCTGGACGTGCTTAACAATGTGCGCGGTTACCGTCCAACCTTGTGCCCACATGTCTTTGTTTCTTCGGCGCTTCTGAGCTGTGACGCAAATGCACGCACCAGCTAAGGTGAACACAACGGTGGTCTTGTACACGCTCCCCAGAAAAAAAGAAAGAAAGAAAGAAACTAAATACTGTTACTCTCGGCCAAAATGTCGCGAAAATATGTACTCGTCCTGTTAAGCAAGAAAAAAAAAAAGTTTCAAAGTTAGTTATATTTTGCTACAAAAAAAAAAAAAAAAAAAAAATGTTATGAGTAACTAAAAATCTGGGTTTGAGCGCGCGATGCCATGTCTTTGTGGTTTGCTGTCTGTTCACGAGCAGTAGCGCAGCGGGTCAATTTTCCGAAATTAAACTAGCGAATTCTCGACGTTGGGTTGGTTCAGGCCGCATGGACTTTAGTACAAGAGGAAACAAAATAACCCAAAGGAGAGTGAGACTTACTCTGCCAAGTTTTAAACGCAGGTCATCCGAATACCTCGGGCTGCACACCATCGGTTACGGAGTCAGTCGAAAGCACCACCGGTTCCTTGTCAAACGTCCTCGCAGCGCGCAGAACACAACCGGGCGCGGTACTATACTTCACAGCCGAACTTCACAATGTTTGTTCGAGGTGTGAGAGGCCAGGGCTCGAAGTGTATGGCTGTCAACGTCAACGACGCTCAGCGCTGAGTGATGGGTGCCGTCTCTCTTCCGTTAAAACGGCTGCGATCGCTGGATCGCTGGGAGTTTTGTATGCAGGCACGCGGGAAGCGCGCGGTTGCGTAGTCCGTCGGCGAGCCTATGGGCATGCGTGCGATGCGGTTCGCTTTGTTGTTGGGACATATCCGGCTGTTATGGCGGGGCACCTGTCCGCATGCCTCCCCCGCAGCGCTAACAATAAAGGAGCCGGGGGATGGGCGGGCTGTTTTGACGATTTTCGTTGTCAGGCGGACCTCGTCCATGAAAGGGCGGGGACGCCGAGCACGACACTTCTAATCTTGTGTGGAGTATTTCGGTCAACCTTGGTTGTGAACGCGCTTCGACTGACCCGCAGGTTTCACCGTCTGGTCCAACTAATTTTGGCAAACCAACATACATGTGCCTTCCGTTGCTATCGGTTCGTTTTATTTATTTATTTGATTCGAACGCTAGTAGGTGTACGTTTCTGAAAACAGCTTGCCCCAAGTGACGAAAAGAAACTTAATTTGAACGCATATAAAATATGTGACCTATGTGAGACATACATTCCTTACTTTACGTGCGTTCGAATTTAGTTTTCCTTTGTCTCTTGGAGCTATGTTTATGAGGAATTCCCTACTATTCAAGCAGCGCATGTCTCTCGAGTGGTGACCTAGACTACCACATCTTAAATCACCCCGAACTTAATAACGATAATAATCTTTATTTTCCATTTCAAAGAAGTGGTGGGGTGACAAGGAAAAAGCGTCAACACGAAGCTTGACGAGCCCTGAGCCCCCTCAGCTGTGGTACAAATCAATTTGTGCAAGCAGTTCACAATGCACCAAAAAAGAAGAAAGAAACCATTATTACAGGATTAAAACGAAGTACAATAAGTAAGTAAAAAATTCACGTTACATGTTCAAGCATAAAAGAAGAGCGTAACTGTTTATAGGAAAGTAATTCAAGTACAAAGGGAACTGAGGAGCGTGTTGGTTTAACAGTAACTGACGCTGACATAATAAAACCCGAATTTGGGACGGACGACCAATCTTTCATCCCGCAACAACATAAACGATTCCAAAGGCATTCTTTGCAGTCCGGCCCGGTGGTAAAAAGAAAGAGAGAGAGAGAGAGAAAGAGAAAGAAACGGACGTAGGAAGAGGGAAAGTGAAGCAAATAAAACGCGTTTAAAAACTATAAGAAAAAAGAGCGAAAGAACAAATGATTTGCCGTAAAAACTACGTTGCCAGGCGGGGTGGAGAAGGAACATTCAACTGAGCCAGTTTTGACGTCAAGAAATCAATTCCAGTTTTAGAAAGAAGTAGTGAAAGTGCGGAAACGTTATTTCGGACTGTGTTCACGGTAAATGATTCGAGGAGTTCTCTACCGTATCTGCTCTGGCGTCCCCAACCCCACCACAGACTGTGCGCAGCCATGACACGATTCCACAGAAATTCTGTGACACTTCTAAGTGGTGCTCTCGAAGCCGGTGGTTGACGCACCTCCCCGTCTGCCCGCAATATTGCCCCCCCCCCCTCCCCCTCCCCCTCCCCCCCCATAAAAAAATTAAATAAAAATAAAAAGGAACTGAACACACCCTCTTCTCACAGAAAAAGGAAACTCGGTAACATGCTTAACGGTGTAACCCTGCGACTTCAAGCTGCAAGGTGTCGACAAAATACAAACAGCGAGGGACTTAATTGGTGCCACCGATGCTCATTACAGCCACTACCTTTGGCCAGCAATTCTCCATGTACGATGCAGTAACACCGCTATTACGGCACACAAAAGACACTCTGCCATGCCTCTTTCTTCCCTGTATTGCTGTTCTGTCACATTCGTTGTACAAAAAAAAGCTATCTGCAGGCATGTTCGAAGCGTACATGTGTACTACAAGGCAAACACGCTTTCGAGAATGCTTGACGCGTGATCGAAGATAATTTTGTCATCGTCTCTATGGCTTTCGTGTACGATGTACGGCGTGTCGGTTGCTTTTGAACATTGATAAAGAGGAGAAACGTACGGGATGACACCCGCCCATAGTTGGTTTCAGCTTACGTTCGGACGCAGCCGACGGTGTTGATGGTACCAGTCAAACAGTGCCAAAAGCGCAGGTCACTGGGCCTTCCCTGTAGATGTGATTTGCTCAGTGATGATATGGACACTTCCGGAAGCGTGACGAAGGCTATGTTGGTGCTCTCTGTTAGAGCTCGTGTTTTCGTCAATTGAGCACTAGTCTCCGCCGAACGCTGACGCCGTAATCGTTTCCGGCCCATAAAATGAACATAATAATCTACAGGGAAAGGTCCCGTGCATTGCGGCCGCCTCAGACCATACAGACGCGGACATTGGCGGTCTCACGCTTGGTGGTTCCGGTGGGCCTTTAGATGTTTCCGAATGATTAGCGACGTTTTATTATACACGAAGAGGCAGGAAAACATCATCATTCACGAGGTCTGTACACCCATATTGCATAACCTAGTTTTATCTTACTTGTGGAAAACACAGGTGTTGCGCGTTGTATAAAAACACGTAAAGTTGACGAGCGCTCGAACAACTTCAAATCGTCGCGGCAAAACGAACACACCCCACATATCGTCCGCGTCCGCCTTTATTCGCTCCTCCGTCGCTTTTTTTTTTTTCATTGATGTCAGCGCTTACGATTTGCAGCGTTGTGCTCCCGTTTTTGCCCCGGCCTGCGTTAGGTTCCGTAGAAGACCGAGCACTGTGCGTCCTTGTTTTCTAGGTAGGAGGTGTTGGCGGATCACTCCAAACTCGGAAATATTTCCGTAGAAGTGAAAAGAAAACATATATATATGGCAGTTTCAGAAACGCAGGCCGTGTCAAGCCCCGTGCATATATAATTATCGCTCTGCACTCAATGCTGCATTAGCCGATAACAAGGCCAAAGAACAAATCACAAAACAAGAAACACGCAAATAACAGGTCACGTTCTGCGTTTTTTCAGTTGTAACTGACCATAGCTCATCTAATTTAGAATTGAAAGCTTAAAAAGAAAATTCTTTCGTTTCTTGATGGTCGCACGTGGAGCAGACCACGCGAGGTAGATAAAAAGAAAGTGAATGCTCCGACAAGAATATATGTTGCAATTTGATATCTTTAGTCGGGTGACTTCTCTGATACGAAGAGAAGAATGCAAAAACGAGTCGCAAAATCGACTATACCTATAATCAAAACCAGGACAGACAAGACAGAAAAACAAGTGACTAAGAGTGTGAACAATGGAAATCGTTTAGTAAGGTTCAATCAGAGTACGATTGGCTAGTCTAGTCAGTATAGCGGTATCGTGTTGACTTATCGCGTCATAAATATGTCTAGGAGATAATGAAACTCCGCAAAGCAAGAAAAAAAAAAAAAGTCCACGGTTACAGAGGGAACGCGTTGTACGCGTGTCTTCGATTTTATGGCGTCTCAGTCTTTGAACACATATTTGATCAACGTAGGGATTCATTGCAAGTTCTGAGTATTTTATTATAACTCGGCACTGGCACGTTACTCTGTACACGTTACTTGAAGAAAGTAATCGATTACAATTTCAATTACTCTCGGTTAAAACAGTATTCAATTACATTGCTAGATTGCTTTAGAAGAACACTAATTGACCGTTATTTGAAAATACTAACCGTTACATTTCCGATTACTTCAAATTTTCAAAACGACCGATTCTGATGCCGTTTTGAAAACGGGTCTTTCCTACTGCTCATTAGAGACTTTTAGCGAACCGTTAGAGTGTTTCGCGTACCGCACCACCGGAGCCTTTGAAGCATGGTTTTAAGCGCGGGTCACGGTATCACCCGGGCGCGCTTAAAAGCATGCTTCAAATTCTCCGGGAACACGGTAACGGTTTGCTAAAGTCCCTCTTAGGGCGTTTTAGGGAACCGTCTTTTCACATCCGATACGGTATACGATGGGCGCTCCGGTACGAACTGCGCATGTGCGAGTCTTCTGTGGTGACGCATGCGCAGTTCTTACCGGAGCGCCCATTGTATACCGTATCGTATGTGCAAAAACGGTTTCCTGAATCTCTCTATAATCGAATTAGAACCACCGTACTAGAAACTACCTATCTTGTCAATCTACCACTTTTGGTGGATCATCCTCTTGTCGGAGACTTGGATCGAAGATTCCTTACTGGGGAAACTTGTGGAAACGGAGGGCGCCATTAGAAAGTGGGAGGGAAAAAAGTAACGGTTACCAGTAATTTTAGAACTTTCGACAGTAATCAGATTACTCGTGCGATGACTTCCTAATAAAGGCAATCAAATACATCCAAAGTAATTGAGTGCAACTGCTTTGATTACAGCTGTGTTGAGTATCGTGCAAGTCTGCGGAGTCGACAGCAGGTGAGATTGTGGCAATATCCGCTAAGAGCGCCGAAGGATGAATCGCGGAGCAAGGACCGTGAACATTATAAGTCACGCTCGGAGGTTCTTAAGCTGTCTGAGACCGTAATGACCTTTCCGAGTGTTCTGCGGGAAAGTAAACGCGAGGACACCTTTACCGAGTCACGTGGAAAGACGTAAATCTTATGAAATGGGATGCCGCGGTGCCTTTCGAAATGTGCGGCGAAACACCTCCGCAGCCTGGCGGCGAAAATGTGAAACAGACACACACACGCAAAAAAAAAAGAAAAAAAAAGAACGGGGATTAGACGCACATCATTGGAGTTACAGATTGCACTGTCTCGTTATTTGGAATTGTAAAAAGTTTGAGTAGAAAAGAAAAATAGATATCGAACAAGATTTTCCGTAGGACGTCATGAAATTCATGCGAACTACGGAGGGGGTCCGTGTGCAGACGATACTCCTGTTCGCTCCTGACTGGAGGGAGACAGTAGAGACGAAGGCAGCTAGCCCTTGCGTCTACCCACTACCCTTTCCAATCAGAGGCCGGCGTTCTGACGCCACCGCACGCCTTCATATCCTCCTTTCTCACAGTTTCTTGCCGTATACCTGGGAACAACCTTATCTTGCATATCCGCGGAGAGGAGGAGAACGTGGGCTCAGCTTTAAAGGGACAATGACAAGGTATTTATGGTGGCCAAGGTTTTTATTCGTACATGACATACGAGGACCTAACTACCCGGAACACAATTTGCGGCTCGAGATTCGTTTTCTTTCCAAAACCGCTGATCGAGAACTGGCCGGTTTGAGTCGCGTTCACTCTCTTCTCCGTGGTCACGTGCCGTTTTCTACGGTTTAGGCACAAACACCAAAGACAATCAAAGTCATTGGTCATCGAAGGCACACACTCAATACTAAAAAAATAAGAAACCATTTTTAAGTGGCTTCTAAAAAACTGCGAATACGTTAACTGAAAAAAAAAAAGTTGCACAGTCACGTGACTTCCGGTAACTTTACCCTCCTCTATATTCACAATCCTTCCCTGTCCAGTTCCAGTTTCGGTTTCGAGCAGTTGCGTGTTTTGTTTTTATTAAAAATATACGTGCCTCAGTAGCAAAATATTGGGTAGGTAGTCTTCGGACGCCATAATAAATCGCATGGTAAAAAAAAAAAAAAAGTGTTTGGCGGGGTGTCAGCGTCCTTTTAATCGGGACTCAAGCACACGCTCCCGTATCTTTGAACGTACTGCCACAGAAACTTGCCCCCAAGTATAGTAAATTGCGATCTGCCAATACTCTTCAGCGAATAGATTAGATCTTATCAGTGAATAGATGTACACGTGAAATCGCGGCAGGGTGTGTGCCAGAAAAATTCCTGAATAACGAACAAACGCCAGGGCGACGGAATGCAGGCGTAATCGAGATGCAACGCTGGGGACATCCGGACGAGGAGCGAAATTCCAGGCATGTTGTTATCTCCGTTCGGGAATCTGGGTTTCGCATGCGCGATCCTCGCCTCTCCTCGGATCACTGCCGACGCGCATGTCAATGTCGCAGCCTCCCATCTGCACACAATGCTGCATTGCTGACCCACATCGGGAGAAGCCGGTCATTCTTGTTTCGCACTTACATTATTACAAAATTGAAAAAAAAAAATAATTTTTTTCCTTTTCACACACTCAAAGAAATCTTCAGCGTACATACTTTCCCGCAAAACATCTGGGGGACTAGGCATTAACATGGCTGCGCAGTAGCACTGAACATGACGTTTCCGACCATGTTCAGTGCCACGAAGCTAGAAGCGTGAACATAATAATTCACGTCCTGCGTTTATTGAGTTGTCGGTGATTATAATTCTGCTCCTTGACATCGCTTCTTCTTCCACGCTCTCGCCAGGTATCTCCGTTTTTAGCCCGGTAATTAGGCAAGTTACCTCCGCTAACGGCAACGACTGGTTGTTGAAACAAAAATTATAACCGGATTTTAGAAATGACTGCAAACTAGGTTTTCATGCGATGCACCCGAAAAAAATTTGTAGTAAATCAAATGAAATAATTTCATTTTGTCACAAACTTTACGTTTGTGACTAGGCCGTTGCAAACAAAGCTGCGTGTTTGCGGCTTTGCCAGGCCCCAACGTCGCCGTCGTGGCTAGAGTGAAGAGAAGCAAAATAAATATATACAAATACTGATATACATATTCACATACCTATGAGAAAGAACAAATAAACACGCTAAATTTGTACAACAGGTAATTTGTTCTTGACGAACAAGATATATACATATACATGTACATGCGGGCAAAATTAAACACACTGAGGTTTATTAACCATTACATACTACGTGTGTTTAAAAGAGCAGGTGCTTGTGTCTTAATCTTTCAAAATTCAAAGTTTTTTTCTGAAACGGGGAATGCTTTAGGGATGCTAATGAATGACGCGATGTATATTTTGATTGGATTCTTTCTAATTTTGCAAGATCTAGAATAATTCTAACGGTTTCTTTTACAGTCCACAGGTCACTCAGTCGCAATGAGAGACGGACGAACTCTAGCGCGCGACTACATGACCATCCGTGCTCGACTGCTGTCCACCTTCCTTGCTCGTTAAGACGATTAGTAGCAGATTCGTGATTGCTGTTCACAGCCGATTACTAAGAAAACAATGAACACGCGTTTCGTATGCACATAATCCCTGCGCAGATCGCGCTTTTGGGGCTTACTTTCTCTGCACAGGAACGTGTTTTCGTGCTACGTGCTGTGCGACGTGTAGCACAGCACGTAGCACGAAGTTCTTCCGGCCACCACCGGAAGAACTTCGTCCCCGGAGCTCAGCTGCAGTCCCTCCCGGACCAACCGCCCCAACACCCGCTCCCAGCGACCACCCAAGTCCCCAAAAAAGAAGCCCAAGCGAAGCTCAAGGGGTTCGCCCGGCCGTCACCGTGGGCCTTCCCCACACCGACCGCCCAAGTGAACTTTGTGGTACCCCCCGAGTGCGTCGAGCTCATCGACCGGCTGGAAGCCCCCCAAGGCGTTCTACGTGCCCTTGACCTCGTCCTCGGCCCCGCCCGGCCTACGGCCGCGCTGGTGAATGGCGTGTCCACCTTGGTGCTCATCCAGGACGTCCTCCTTCCAGAAGATCTCCTGGCCCAAACGGTACGTGAGGCTGGCCTTCCCGGCCTCTCGTCTCCGCCCTCGCCGGTGCCCGGGCTTTCCTCGGGCGCCGACCCTCTGGAGGAACTCTCCCCTCCGTCCGATTCCCCTTGCGTGGGATCGGACGCAGGGGAACCCTCCTCCTCCTTAAGCTCGGCGTCCGGGCCTTCCTCGTACTCCGGCGTGGACTCTGACTCCGATGACGAGGAGGACAGCCTCACGGATGCCGCCCTTCGCATCTTGCGATGGCTCGCCATCCATCAGCCCTTCCCTGATCCCGGCGACGCCGAGGACGAGGCCGAGACCACCGACAGCCGCCGGCCGGCGGCCTTCCCAGCTGGCCCTCCGCACCACCCGGTCCGACCAAGTGAGCGACCCCCCCATCATGGATTGGGAACTTGCCTCCCACCTTTTTGGTCACTCCCCACCCTTTGATCCCGCTTCCTTAAATTTTTTCTCCCGAAAAACTTCCGTTTTTAACGGTAGACCCCCCCGCGCATCCCAGCTCCCTGTGCTTAGCGAAGCTGTGACATCCATGGAGGAAGCCGGAATCATAGAGCTTACCAAACGAGCACCCTTTCTCTCCCCGATCCCAGTGGTGCCGAAGTCATCTCAGCACTCCCGCTTTGTGCTGGACTGCTCCCATCTTACTCCCCACTTGCCAAGTCCACATTTTCTTTTGCCGCCTTTGCCGCGCGCAGTTCACCTTGGCCCGTTGCCTCCGCGACCTTTTTTTCCTCTAAGATTGACCTCAAAGATGCGTTTTACCACCTTGGCTTGAGTCCTAAGACACGCCCCCTTACTTGATTTCGCCTTGACGGCGTTGGTTACCAGTACACTGTACTGCCTTTCGGCATTCGGCCAGCGCCATTTTTTATGCAGAGTCTTGCCACAGCAATGGCCCGCGAAGTGCGCGCCCGCGGACTTCGGGCCTGGTTCCACTTGGACAACCTGCTCCTCGCTCATGCCGATTTTTCTTTTCTCGAGCAGCAGACTTCCCTTTTTGTTCAAGACCTTACTCGTTGTGGGTTCCGTATTAACCCGGTGGACTCACAGTTCACCCCCACACCCACCTTCATTTTTTGGGGCTTTTTTTCTCTACGGCCCCAACGAGTGTATGGTACATACCCCCAGCCGTTAGCGCGACTTGCTACGGACTTTAGACGCCCTTAAGGTACCAGAGACCATTAAGGTCTACGAACGGGTGGCGGGACTTTGGACCTTTTAGTTTTCTCTTTACGGGACCAATTACCACGTCTTGCGTCCCCTCCACATCGCCGCGGCAACGCCCCCCCCCCCCCCCCCCCCCCCTCTTTTGGAATGGGTTGAACCTTTTTTTTTGGCGCTTGCGAACCTTCCCGCGGTGATGCCTTTCGCGCTGACGCCCGTCACCCAAGAAGTGTTTGCGGACGCCAGCTCGACCGGACTCGGAATGTGTCTACCAGAGGCAAACCTCGCCATCATCACAAGAGCCCCTCGCAAGATCTTTTACCGAGAACTCTGGGCAGTCTTCATGGCCATCCTCGTGTCAACACCCCAGACTCTCATCCGCTGTGACAACCAAGCAGTCGACCACGCGGTAACCCG
Source organism: Ixodes scapularis (assembly GCF_016920785.2). Classification (NCBI taxonomy): domain Eukaryota; kingdom Metazoa; phylum Arthropoda; class Arachnida; order Ixodida; family Ixodidae; genus Ixodes; species Ixodes scapularis. The sequence goes on along the minus strand of NW_024609868.1, from coordinate 79,993,085 downwards.
CGGCCACGGCCGTACCTTTTCTACGTGTGAAATGTTTGTGTCCGCAGTACTCCTCACAAATAAAGCTTCATGGCTTAAGTGGATTCCCACCGACGACAACCCGGCCGACGACCCCTCTCGACTCCACCGCACAATTTCCCGTGGCAGCGAGTAGCGGTCGTCGCCAGAGGGCCGGTGCCTATATAAAGAACCGCCTCCTGCCGGTCGGGCAGTCGACGAGTTGGTCCCAGCCAGAAAAAGCAGCATTTAAAAAAAAAAAAAGAAAAAAAGAAAGAAAGCCGTGTACAACTTTTTGTAACGCCGGACTAGAGCGCAGCTCTTAAGGAGGGGAAGGGTACCGGGGGAAGGTATATCCTTCCTCCCTCCTCCTCACCACCTCATCCTGTCTGCTAGTCCTACCTCCGAGCGGCGTCGCCGTCGTCTCACGAGGGTCACGTGACCTCGCGGGGGTCACGTGACGTCACCGGGGCCACGTGACGATGACGATGACGTCATCAGTGACGTCACTGATGGCGTCATCAGTGACGATGCTGATGCCGATGACGTCATCAGTGACGATGACGATGCGGATGCCGATGACGTCGCTGATGACGTCATCAGTGACGATGACGATGCCAATAACGACACTGATGACGTCATCAGGGACGATGATGATGACGATGCGGATGCCGATGACGTCATCAGTGAGGTCACAGATGACGGCATCAGTGACGATGACGATACCGATGACGTCACCAGTGACGTCACTGATGACGTCATCAGGACGATGACGATGCGGATGCCGATGACGTCGCTGATGACGTCATCAGTGACGAGGACGACGCCAATAACGACACTGATGACGTCATCAGTGACGTCACGCGTCCCATAATGCACCGCGCGGTTACGCCGACGGCGACGCCGCTCACGCCGGAAACGGGCGCCTAAGAACTGCGCTCTAAAACGTAGCACTAAAACTTTGTGCTGCGCGTAGCATTTTCAGTGCGCTCTTAGGGTAACAGTGATTAGCCATCCACGTCGACGTATGAGTGAAAAATAGACGTCCAGACCATTTTTGGTGCGCATAAATCAGACCTGCGCTTGGACAATCGACATGACGTTAAAATTTAACAGTGTGCCAGAGAGGATCACAGTTCTGTGTCAACACGAATTCTTGGGAGCGTTATCCTTCAGGGAAGTTGTGCTGCTTCCATAAATCACAGCGGATATATATATATATATATATATTATACATATAATATTTTTTTCTTTTCGCGCTGGTAATTGTCATTTGAATTTCTCCCAGCTCGCCTGCGTTTCAGCCAAAATCAACTGGTGCGGTTGGTTGCACACATTGAAATAAACACCGCGCTGAAGAACAACTGTTCCAATAAACAGCAGTTGTGAGTAAGCACTTTTCTTGTATTCCTCTTCTACTAGTCCTTGTCGTACTGAGTTGTTTCTTTCAATATCCGTTTCAATCTTAAACGTTATTAAAATACAGTTTTTGAAATGCAAAAATAATAATACAAAAGCGCAAAAGAAAAATTCGATCTAATGTTTGGTGTTTATAGGCACGTTATTCTTCGCATATTGCGTATAAATCCTGCAGAGTGCATATTATTCTAAACACCGATGTCTACGTCTACGTTAATGTGTTAACGTCAACTCTGCAGAATTCATATGATAGGAGGGAGATTCACGCAACCAGACAAGGCAGAGGCTGTACGCTCTGTAATGCTGGATTTGGCAGTAATTTGTTTGTTCTTATGCGTCGCTATTAATTTGTTTATTTTATTCTTTTTTATTTTGTATAAAGAACTAAGTCACACATGCACTATTAAAAAAAAAGTGTATATTTATATATATTTTTATAATTAAAGGACGCAAATGTCAATTAAGTACGCCGAAGCCTGCAAATGATAAAGGCTAAAAACCGAGAACTCCGCGCATTGTGAGGGTACCAAATGCAATAAAAGGAGGGTGAAACAAAAAAAAAAAAGAGGAACTGTGGGTGGTTGGGGGCGGGGGGGGGGGGTAGAAAAATGGCGCGAAAAAGAAATATAGAAAGAGAGAGAAAGAGAGGGGGGCTTTTGTATTTGTTGCGTTATAGTGTACACGTGCGTTTGCATTCCTTTGGTGTTGTGCGCGTTCAATTGATGTACTATCAATCAACCTCTATATAGGCCTGCACGCGGTTGTATGGATGTGAGCTGCCGTACTTGCTTGTGTTTCCCTGTGCCAGTGTAAATACCTGCGTGGCATCGCTCGCGTGTACATACTCGTGCGCGCATGAATATGTCGGTTTGTGTTCGCGAATTGAATCGTGCGTGACTGGCTTCATGGTAACGTGTTTGCTATATACGTAGGTGTCCGTGCGCATTTACCTCCGCGAATATTTTATTGCATATAGGCTGACGATGACCAGAGATTCGATGTTGTCTTTCTGTGGTTCGTAATCGTAGCCACAAAAATAAATATAGAAAATATGCTTTTTTTTTGTTTGTTTTTTTAGCGGAGAAAATGTTGAAGGTTGCTGAGTTGAAGGGTGCATACATATTTCTGCGAAAAATGTAAGCTGGAGTTTTTGGCGCTTGATAGAGCTGTGAGAGCACCATTCAAATCTACCTTCTCGCGCTTGTAGCCCTTGTGTGCTGCTTCCTGCGGAAGTGAAGTCAGCGCTATGAACAGCTTTTATTAGCGCCAATGAAACATGTGTCTACTGTCACTCCAGTTCCGAAGTGAAATAAAGAGTTTGACCCAGCGATGAGGTTACAACTTGCGATGAGTATAGACGATCCCGACAAAGAGCTCTTAGCAGCTTTCTCATTCAGTTTGTTCGTATGGTGCGTGCTATTGTTCGCTTTCCGAAGTGATGATCACGTGAAAGATAAGGCTGAGTCTAAATACCCAGCAAATGGTAAACGGGAGAGTCACGTCTGCATTGGCTTCCTCTCTGTTCCAGATAACTCGAGTGCGGGGATTTGATTCCACCTCTGCGTGCAGCGATAGGCGTGAATCCCAAGAAAGCAGCAATCTCCTCCCTTAGCGGGAATTGGCTCAGAATGCTACGTTTGTCCCTGCTAGGAGTATTCCAAGATTTGGTCCGTGACTCAAAATAGTTTATTCACAAGCGGCTCAACGTTGAGCAGATATCAATATATCGGTAACCGTACAGAAGCTCACCTGTTTTTCACAAACCCAAACAAAAGCTCGCTTTATTTTTTGTTAATTTTTTTTTTTGGGGGGAGGGGGTATTTGGGCGAATCACGGGCTGGGCTAAAGTGCGGACGCAATGGACATCGCACCATTTTTAGGAGAACTGGTACCGCATCTGAAGAAACGGTGTCGACAGATAAGCCATAGCAGACACAGAAGCGACGATTTGGTACAAACCAAATCGTCGCTTGGCAGCTGCGACGGCAGTAGACACTTCTGCTGAAGAACACGCTCCTTCGCAGTTTTCCTGGATCACCTGCTTTGGGTTGATAATCCTAACCGTGTTCCAACGGCAGTCCCGTGAGCGGGCCGCTTACGGGACTGCCGTTTCTTGCAAGTCACCAAAGCCCTCAAGCCTGCGCTTGATCGAATACGTTTTTTTCAAGGCGTCTGACTTTGGACCGGACATCTGCGCTTCTACGATTGGCTGCTCCACGTTCTTCAGCAGTATAAGAAAATTTTTTTTTTTGCAGGCTTCCGTTACTTGGCAGCTGCGACGGCAGTCGACACTTCTTCTAAAGAACACGCTCCTTCGCAGGTTAGATTTCTTTTTTTTTTTTCATTTTCGAATACCCTGGTGTCTGACGGAGTTGCCGTTGCTGCTCTTACTAGTATGATTGTTTGTGTCAAAGTGTGATTCGCCGCAATGGCAAAATATCTGACGCGGCTTTCTTCCTAACTCCTACGTGCGGGAAATGAAGTCAAGCATGGACTTTATAAATGCCGAATTTGAAGGCATGAAGAATAAGCTTACAAGCGGAATCGCGGTAGACAACGGCTTAAAAGCCGAAAATGAAGAGCTGCGGCAAAGATGTCTTGCGCTTGAGAGGGAAGTTAAAGAAACTCGTACGAGCAAAGGAAGTTAAAGAAACTCGTACGAGCATTGTGCAATGTGAACAGTGACTCTCCAGCATACAACCTCGAAATCAAGGGAATAATGCTGAATTAAAACGAGTACCTCTACGCAACACTACGTAGGATGGGCGAGGAAATTAATCAACCGATACGCGATTCAGACGTCGAGACCTGCCATAGAGTTCGCACACGAGAACTGAGCAAACAAAACATAATAGTACAGTCGATACGTCGGGAAAAACGTGATAAGGTTCTCGCAAAGGCCCGAACAAAGCGACTTAAGAACACAAACCTGGGATTCTCCACTAACAACCCTATTTTTGTCTATGAGCACCTGTGTCCGACCCTAAAAAGACTAGGATACTGCAAAAAAGCGCATCGCCGGGTGGAAGTATGTATGGGTACGTAACCGCAAGGTCACGGCCTGTAAATCTGAAACCACAGATATTGTCTCTATCGAACATGAGGACGATCTCGTTAAGATCTGCTAAGACAAAAATCTGCTGAGTAAAACCTTGTGCACGCTTTTTTTTTTCCTGAAATGGCAGTCACTAGTCTGTTTCTGCCCCAGGATATCGGCAGTGATAGTGATAAATCAACACGCAAGCTTTTGAAACTGTTTCATTTAAATGTTAGATCAGCCAGATCAAAGCTGGACGAGCTTACGTTTCTTTTTCAATGTTTAAATGCACACTTGACGTGATAACGTTCACCGAGACTTAGTATTAAGATGACTCTGATTTTTTTGTTCTTTCCCAATATACTCATTTTTATCCAAACCGCGTTTGTGGTCGTGGTGATGGCGTTTCGATACTGACTGCTAGTGATGACTTTGAAGTTGCTCCAGAGTATACATGCGTTACAGTTGACTATGAAATATTGTCTCTTAAACAAAACCAATTCAAGTTTTCTGTTGTCTATCGTCCACCCAGCGGAAATGTTTACATTTTTCTTGCTTTTTTAGATAAACTGTTGTGTCACGCCAATGAGTGCAAGTGCATGCTCTCTTTTTGTTGGAGGTGACATATATATAAATTTGCTCCACGATATTCCAAGCACCTTGGAGTTACTGCTACTACTAACGGGAAATAACTTTTATAATGTTATAAACCACCTCACGCGCGCTACATTGTTTACATTCACATTACTTGATCTATTTATTACAAATTCTGACAAGGAAAAGGTCAGGGCTGGTGTAGTAAGCTCTGGTATTAGCGATCATTTGCCCATATTTATGCTAGTCGATACAGCACGAGGAGTTAGTAAACGCAATTCACCTACTGTGACTGTTCAAAACATTACTCAAGCTACTCTAGATACATTTAGACATAAATTAATGACCTCTGATTGGGCCGATGTATTCCGTTCTGACGACGCAGATAGCACATACAACCCATTTATTAAAAAGTTTAAACATCTTTATTCTGACTGTTTCCCAGATAAAACCATTACACTTGCCAGAAAGGGGCGAAAGCCATGGACGACCCACGCGCTTTCTAAAAAGACACGTAGAAAATATCAACTCTATCAAATACTTCTTGCAACTCATGGAAAAACGGCACTTGAACAATTCAAGATATTGCCGCCCGCAGAGCCCTTCTCGTCGCCTTAATTCGTGACAATATATAGAAATTCATTAATTACGGAAATCAGAAAATCGAAAAAAAAACACTATTACTCTAATTTATTTGATGTGGAGTGCCTAAAAAAACCGATATATTATAAAAACTTATAATCAGTGTTCTTAATATGTCCTATAAATCAAGCAAAATTGAGAGCATAAACCATAACGGCGAAATTTTGACTGGTTCGAATTTGGCAAATGCATTTAACAACTATTTTGTGAATATAGCTAATAGCTCTTACAATCCTGAAGCGTCAGACCATATTAGGTCGATCTTGGAATCACTGTTTATTTATCCTACTGATGAAACTGAGGTTTGTTCTTCTATTTTGTCTCTTAACAATATTCACAGTTGTGATGCCGATGACTTGCAAATTAAACCTATCAAGTATGTGATAGATATCATTGCTCCGTGTCTAACATACATATTCAACCTCGTAATATCATCTGGCACTTTTCCCCCAAAAATGCAAACTGCAAAAGTTTTTGCTTTGTTTAAAGCAGGTAACAAAAATGAACTACCGTCATATATATATATACTTTCGGTGTTCTCGATATTTTGTTAAAAACATAGATATTGTGCAATTGTCAAACAGCCAAATGATCAATTTGTTCATTTGATTTTCTCTTTTTTGTCCACTGTATTATATGTACTCCGGTCGTAGCTGCTGAATGGGGGGCCCGTAGCCTCGTCAAGCGGCATTTCTTCATCTTTTCCTCCGGCCTCCCGTTCACCACTTGTATTTGTGGCGAAAAATAAAGTTCTTATCGTATCGTAAAAATTAGGTCACCGAGGCTGAGTGGAGCTGATAAGATCAAGCTTGTTGACTCAAGGTTTGCCGGAACCGTCTGAAAAATATTTGTGAGATCTACCAATTGCAGTCGGGGATATCTGTTCAAGATGTTCTCAGGATTTTAGAAGTGTATCTAGGTTCTACGGTGGTGCAACACAACGGTCAAAGTTACATTCAGCAACAGGGTGTGTGTATTGGATCGGCGGTAGTCCCAACTCTTTCGGATATTTATTTAAGAGACCTAGATCTGCGTCTTCTAGAGTCTTTTAGACATAGGTCCCCTAAGGAAATTCTGGTGAGGAGGTACGTAGACGATATCTTGGTTTGTTCAACAGATGGCTCCTTAGCGGATTCTTTGGAGAAAGTAGTGTTCGAAGCAGCGCCCGAATTAAAGTTTTCGCTAGAGAGACCGAATGACGACCGTTTACAGTATCTCGATATTCAACTTAAAAATAGTTCAGGCCTTTGATGGGAGTACGGAAAGTTCGCAGCAAAACCTCTTCTTCCTTTCAATAGCTGCCATTCTAAACATGTCAAACTGGGAATCATTCGGAATCTCGTCAATTCAACAGTACAGAAATCATGCTCACATTTTATTGGCTCTTCTCTTCGTCGACTGACAGAACGTTTCGAGGTTGCTGGATATCCTCAGGAACATATTTTAAGGCAGTTGATGTATATGGTATGTGCAAAGAAGTCAATTCGGAAAAATCCTAGGCCTTCAAAGCGAGTAGTCCTTCCATATTTTCATTGATGTCGTGCGAAATATTTTCAGATTTCGCACAACATCAAAGCGTTAGCCAGCAGGTTTAATATTGGCACTGCCTTTTCTACAGATTATAGATTGAGCCGTTTGACCCCTTTTGCCTCGACTGTTTCAGCTTGCACGATAAAACACAGAAAGGGATGTAGAATGTTCGTCTGGTGTCGTTTACAAGATACCCTTTGATTGTGGCCTCTGTTATATTGGACAGACTAAACGCTGTATAAATGAGCGCTGGATGGAACACAAACGTTGTATAATGAAAAAAGACCCGTACTCCGAAGTGTCAAAACATGTTATCGAATGTAGGAACTCTGCACCGTTGTGGCATTTGACTTCGGTAGTGTTGCGGGAAAAAGATGACCATAAGCGATTGATAAAGGAGTCATTAACAATACTAGGTCACGGCAACGCAGTGAATAAGCCGTCGTTTGGGTTGGACAACGAACATCGGCGTTTTCTTAGGCTGTGAAAAGTTCTTAACTTCAAGGTTTATCTTTGTAGGTTTTCGGGTAAAAAAAACGTTAAATGTTTTTTTTTTTTTTTTTTGTTAATGGGTTAATGTAGGTTTTCGGGTAGAAAAAACGTTAAGTCGTTTGTTTTTTGTGCGTGTGTGTGTGTTAATGGGCTTAGGCTTTCTAGTGTGTTTGGCGGTCGGGTAGTGAGGGGTCAAAGATAAGAGAGGTGCATGACGCAGAGTCCGTTGTCCTTGTATTTAGTCAAAGGTTACATTGGTGGAAAGTGGCATTCTTTGGGGTTCTCACCCTCTCCCCCTTTTTTCTTTTGTATCGAAGTGCCTATATAACCAGATTTCGGAAAATAAAAATTTCAGCTGTGTTAGAGACTTTTTAGTGTTGTGTCATTTACCCGCAGTCTCGGGGCTTTTTAAACCATGTGCAATGTACGCCAGCTCGTTTGCGCCCTTACTTTTTGTTCATAGATCTACCAAGGCTCCTGGAGGCAGTAAGGGACTGCATTCGGTTCTAACCAATCCATAAATAAATTTGTTATAACTTTAATCAACAAACCATGTGCCTGTCAGATTTAATTTAGCGTTGCATTTTAGTGTCGCACGCATGCACCTAAGTTGTCCGCGCCTGTGTTAAGACCAACTTGAAATTTTCATGATGTAATACGCCAAAAACAAAGTTGAGCGTTTGTCCGGGACCCGTGTTTTTTTGTTTTTTTTTTGGCGTATTACACTGTGATGAGCAACCAACTAGCCATCCTTACGAAATTTTCTCCTGGTGAGCTTTTGTCCGGGTCTGTGAAAAAATGGGTGAGGTTTTGTCCGGTGAGCTTCTGTCTGGTGAGCTTTTTTCCGGGTTCTAATATATCGTGTCGCAGATAAAGCATAGATGCCTCAAGATTGTCTCTTTTCCCAACCTACCGTGATAGCGTGGCGTATAAAAGGGGTGCAGTAATCTAATCAGGCGACCCGACTCTTTACGCCGTCGGTGACCTCCACATTGAATTCCTTATCTAATCTTCTATTGTGTTCATCATCGGATCTCAAAATCTGTCCTCCACTTCATCCCGGACATGTGGATGGTGCTCATTGGATTTCAGCCAAGCGTCAATCCGTTTGACTATTCGCTGGATGGGCTAACGCGTCTCGATGCTATTATTCTTCGGGCATAGTAGTCTGCCTCCAATGATACCGACGTGTCACGCTGTCAGGTGTCCCCGATCCTGACGGTTGGTCATTGAAATGCTCGCGAAAAAGGCGAGCGAACGCAGGTGTCGCTGCGTCCCAACTCGTTGCTGTAGAAGCTTCTGTGGACTTTTAAAGCTGGGGTGCGAACCACGACAGAAAAGTCGTCGGCGGTATTCGCCTTCGCTGCTGCGCGCCACCGCCATGATTGTAACAGGATCGTAAATGACGTCAGAGGAAGTCGGAGACGCGCTCTCTAGGCACTGTAGTAGGGACACAAAATGTCCTGTCCGACGTTGATATATATTCTTTTTAACGCCTCGTGTCGCAGAAAAGCCGGCGCCGGTGGCGGGAAAATCCTGATTGGTCATGACGGCACAGCCACGTGACCTCGCGCGGGAATTTCAAATAACCAAAAACGCTCACGTGACGTCACGCGTGGAATGAAAGGGATTAAAAAAACATGACATGTAATGCGAATTAAAGGTCGCGGCATGTCTCAGATGATGTTACTTTATAAAGTAATTTAATTGGCTTAAAAAAAATGTGAAGAATTTTAGGCGGGATATTCGAACCCACGACCCTTCAGTAGCGAGCCAGACACGCTACAACAGCCGAGGCCATGTCCGCCGCACTTCCTGCTCGCTTGCAGCAAGAGCATGGGAAGCGAATGAGAAGGCGATGCGAACGGGGCCCGATAACGCTATGGAGTTTCCTTCAAATTTGTATGGTTATAACTTATCAGTGCATTTGGAATCATACCGCGGATGCCCGCTCGCGTCAAAGGAAGTGGAAGTCAGATGAAATAGTTTGTCTCTGCGTGAAACAGTTCCAGAAGCTCCCGCGCGGCATTGTCCAGCGATACGGTCGGAACTGCTTTCATTGATATTTTTTTTAATCAATTCGATCGATGCGAATGGCGGTTGGTATCACGTTCCAATGGCAATCCGAGTTCAGTAATATCTATGGGATGTTTTTTTATAGCCCGTAAGAACGGGTATTTTCTGGGCTTGGGCTTCTTATGCGGAGGGAATCTTTTGTCATAGGTAAATTCGTCGTTTGTGTAGCCGGGCTAAGCGCGGATGAAGGAAGGTCATTCTTTACGTCACTGGAAACATTATAAACGATTTTGAAATGAATATACCTTTTAATGACGAACATAATTTTTATCTGTTTGTAGGGTTGTCAACCCATTCAGGATTGCATATTGCAAAGTAGAAGGTAACCTGACTGATGACAAATTGCTCGGGGGCTTCATATTTCGCGTCCATGCACCCGGCTTGCACCTGTGTGTTTTCGGGCTTTGTTACGTGATTTAGATGGTGCTGACGCGTTTTAAATTGTATTTTAGTGGCAATCAAAGTGCGTTTTAGTGGCTTTTAATTGCATTTTTTTACTAATAGTAATATTTTAAAGTTTCAAAATTTTCTTAGAACTATACACTAGGGATCATACCTTTAAATAGTACTAAACGGCCGACTTGTATTATTGTTGCTACGCAAAAGTAAATATATGAATGGATAAAAATAACCACGGACGAGTGAACGTTGCTTTCGGAGTTCGCCGACGTCGAATCGTATAGGCTTTGACGTCGGCAACACGTGCGCTTCTGTTTGCATGGATCGTTTATGATCACAACCCCTTAGCCCCTACAGAACGCACAAAGTTGTCTGCTCTCTCTCACCTTCCACTTATAATGTTCTATCCGTCATCCAGACATTTGTCAATGTACTCTGCTGCCGTACTCGCTCCTTGACTTGTTTTCTTCCTCATCACCTTCACATAGAGAAAATAGCCCGAGGGAGTCGCGTGCGCCCGGTTAATGTATTTATTTTACCTTTTCTCATCAGTCAACGCCATGAAGTGTTTGAAAACGTTTGAAGTGTGTCTCTCCATGCGTTCATGTTCGTTTTCTTGAAAAAAGATACGTTGTTGTTATGTGCCACTTTTGCGCCCAAGTTTGTCGCATTAGATGAATTTGCTAGAGGCTAAAAGTGTTTTTCCGAGTTTATGTCAATCTCTCGAACATTTACAATTAATTCTCAATATTTAAAGCAAGAAACTTTCTCAATAAAACAAGGAACTTACTCGCTACACAATACTTACTCAAGAAAAAAAAAAGAAACTAAAAAAAAAAAAGAGAAAACTTTTCAATATTTAAAGCAAGAAACTTTCTTTCCTTCCTTTGACGGTTCCGAATTGCAGCGTGTGCTTTTTTAAGCTCATTCATGTCGTTGCTGAGTTAAAAGTAATGTCCGTCGACCTTCGTCCCGAGTTTGTTTTATTCGTTCTTGGTCAGTAACTGCTCAGAGCGACCGAATCATCCAAAAGTTCTCGTCGCAATCGATGCCCGCATAAACATTTTTAAAGAATCTGATTTTTCTTCTGTTTTTGTACCGATAAATCTGTAAAACAGGCTTCCAGGTTTCGTTGTTGCTCTGCACTCCATTTACGAATTTGAGTATGCTTTATGTACTTCGTTTAGATAGTAAGATGGTCACAACATGTCCCTTAACGCCCATGTTGGTGGGAATGGGTTTCTTATACTATTTTAACACTGTATAGCATTTTCCTTTTTTTTAAAGTTGTTTCACTTGTATTTTTCACTCCTGCTTCGGGCTTAACAAAGCTAAAAGTACTGTAAAAAACGTCCAATTATTTAAACGTATTTTTACTATTGGTTGTTGACTGCTTTGGGCGGTCGAGCTGCTACAGTGTCATAAGCTCATAGCGCATTATGAACAGCTAAGATGAACATTTGACAGAAGAACTCAATGGTTCAATACAGAGGACATACTGCACAAGCAGAAAAGAAGTTAATAGAATTCGTAGGACAGATCACTGTACAGAACTACCAAATAAGCCACACGCTTAGAGTATTAACACCCCATTTCCATTTTTTTTTTGTGGGCGTTTTTTTTTGTGTTTAGTGCAGAGCAGAAGCAATGAACGATTGATGACTTGAAAATGCAACTTTCCGGGTTCGAGATATATGGTGTCGAGAAGCTCAGATAACGAAAAACCTTTTCCCGGGATTTCATATTCAGCTCCAGATAGCAGACAACACAGGACTGTAAGCACCAAGATGGCGGAAGTGTCGTTACGCTGAAGCGTACATTAGTTAGTTGCTAAAGCTCGATAGATTCTCGCGACAAGGACCTGACTCGGCTGACCTTTTACCAAAACCGGCGAGGTGTACTGTACCTCATTAAAAGCCACGACCACGTCAGAAAATCAAAAATGTATACACAAATAGTAACGCGTGCAATGTTTTCATGGTTGGTTACTTGTGACTTATCTAACTGAAACGAGCTCGTAGGATCCTTGCGAACCGACTTTTCGTCCTTGTCCATTTTCTTCGACGTAACATATGTACAGTATTTGCCCTATAACCACCGATTTAATGCTTTCACTGGTGATAACGAACGCCAGTTTAATTGTTTTTACTATGCCACCAGCATGTATCACATGGATGGTTGGATGGATGGGTGCTAACGGCTGTACTATTTATAACGGGCGGTAACTTGCGCCACCTATAGCCTAGGGTTCTAAACATATTTACTTCTTGACGTCGGTACTTTTCGTATTTGACTAGAAGTGTAAAGAACGTAGCAGACATATCACTACTGCACTGCGGTGGGATCCCCAATATTTTTTATCAGATACGATTGAATGAAAAACATTCTAAGGTGATTCTTCTGCGCTAGTGCCACTAAATAGGCTACGCTTCAGAATAACGACACTTGGCCGTATTATGGCTTAAAATCATGGCTGCGAGTTATCTGAAGCTTTATCTGAAATCACAGGAAACGCTTTTCCGTCGTCCGCAAATTTTTAAGCAGTTCGCAACAGAAAAAGCAATATTACATGAGCTTCCTAAAACCGAATCTAATGCTGAGGAAGTCGCACTTTTGAATCATGACGATCGGCAGTTGCGTCTGCTTTACACAGGCACCGAAATGGCGGCGCCCACAACAATGTTAAGGGAGGGAGCGCCGATACTCTAAGCACAGCTCATTTTGTGTCTCTATTCTGCGCTATAGTGAGCATAAATGACTACGCTTGAAGACGATGACTTGAACTTCGCCGACTGTACCTGTCGACGTACTCAAACGTCCCCGGAGCCTATTTGTAAAAAGGGAGGATGTGAGCCATAATTACACACTTCTTGATTCAAACGACTTGACAATTACCACCGATAAGCATTCTGAAGCCGTCCTGTGTCGGTGTCATTCACCACGAAACTAAAAGTCGCGTTTCACGAAGAAACTCTTACAATCCGAGAACAAAGAAAGAAAGGAATCTCACGGAAAACGAACGTTGGACGCATTAACAAGCGTCGACTCGCGAACCCGTAGATACGCACAAGTCACGTGGTAAAAGATGCGGGAAGACAAACAACCTTAGAGAGACCGGGATCGCTTTCCCGGATAACACCGGCCAGTAATTATGTTAATGGGCAGGTGGTAATCGTTTAGTGTCACGTCAAGCGGCCCCCGAGTCGCGAGCAACAACTTCCTCGGGAACGTCCTCTTCTTTCGCCACAGGACTATTCTGGCACGGCCTAAAGCTAAGCGCTGCCCCAGTCCATTAGTGGCAGGCATTCCCGTCACAAGCTTAATTACGTTGCCGCCTTTCGTCCGAACAGCGTGTCTACGATCGCACATGGTACGCGTTCGCAACGGCAACGTAAATAAACGGGGGTGGAGCCGGACGGCCATCTTACGAAACAAAACAAGGTACCTATACCGTCTTTCACCTCGAAAGCCGTAGTAAAAAAAGCCCGACTCCTCGCGGAGCATGCATTACTGCTTTTCTCCTTTATGTAAAGAATTAAGATATATGCAGCTGCATTTTAGATTAGATGTGTGTTTTCTTGTCAAACGAACACGCTTCAAGCGCCAAAAGCATCGCTTCTTTATCCGACAACCAAATCTTAAATGACCTCGTTACAACACATCTGGTTAAAGCAGACATTCGATTACAGCATACCAATTTGCGAAGTTTGGTTAATCTTCCTGTCTATGCCATTGAGCCAACTTCGCTTATTACAGATCCTTTTATAAGACACATACGGATATATTGGACTACATTGGGAGTCTGTAAGTATAGTTCAATATTCCATTATAGCGGCTTTTCGACAGCCGTCATTATTTCGGACATTACGTGGCTTTGGTTCGGTAGTGGTGCCATCTATCTTTGTCATCGGGCTAGGTGCCTTGAAAGTCTCGTATGATCCAGAGCGTGCAGTGATGATGACCAACAATGAAACTCAAAGAAAAACAAAATTATCGCCTTTCAAAAAATTTAAACTTTCAAGACGTAATTTTTTTTCTAATATTCATTCACGACCCGTCCGTGTCACTGGCTAGAACAGACTCCAGTCATAATCCACCTCAAAGTCTGTACTAAGAGTATCTGCGCTCTACATATAAACCATTTAGAACAGACCAAAATCTTAATCACTATACGAAGTCTGTCAAGAACAATGTGCAAAACTTCATTTTTTTTTGACGTGAAAAGCAGTGTAAAATACAGAGTTGTCACCCATAAATAATTTAGTGTGTGTGGGTTTTTGTTTTCCACGGACAAAATAAACAACGCACCGCCAACGCTCACTCTCCACCCAAATGTAGCGCGAGCAGTCGGAACCAAATACCAAAGTTTCCGCACGAACCTTTGCCTTTCTCGAAGTTGTAAGTGATTTTCTGAAAATTTGAAGGAGAAAGTGGGGCCAATTTTCGCCCGCTTTCGGGAACTGGCGCCACAGAGCTCCATCTATTAGAGAGCTACGACGGCAGCATTTTTCCCATTTAGAATTTTAGGAAACTTTTAACCGATAATATGTGAATAAAATAACGGTTAGTGCTGAAGTTTCGGCATCCGGTTCGGGCATACGCTACCGTTGGACGGTGAATGAGCATTCGGCGATACGTAGTTTATTTTTTCAATCAAAAAGCAAGCAATAAACTGCAAATATTTTTTTAGGTCACCCCGCATACTTTGAGCACGCGGAAATATATTTTTGTAAAGAACGTATACTTTTAATATATTTTTATTGTAGTTTTTTTAGGTGTGCTGCGTACATATGGTGACTGTTGCGGCCGCTGGATTAGACACAGTCGAAATATGTTTATATAATACTGTTCGTGCTTAAAATCGTAATACATGTTAAATAGACATTCCGTGGTATACTTTGTGTTTACATAGAAGTTGGAAATGCATAATCTAATTAACGGCGTTTTGCAAATGGAAGTTTTCCACCTTCACATGAACACGGTGCTCAGTAAATTTGGATAATCCAATAGAAGCTTTTAAATGATTAATTTGACACATATATATGTCTTCAATTCGAACACATCATTCGCGAATCTCATTACCTTGTAGTATTAGGTTTGGTTAATTTCTACGCGCGTAATTTATATATTTTTATTATCATAATTAGTTTAGCGTTGTATTGGTATTCCACAAACGAGTGATTTGTTGTGAACTGTAAAACGTTTTGGATGCTCTGGTTTTTGCCTGTTAAGTTGAACACAGGGGATCCCGGTGTCTCATGCAGTACTTGTGATGGAGTGAGTGAAACATGTCTTTAATATGGAAAGCCTTGGCCGAGTAGGCCTTGTGATGGAAAATAAAGGTATTATTATGTTTCACTTTTAATTCGTTTTACTTGATTTAGCATCACTACTCTAACCGAAGGCGACCCTTTGTACAATTATTATTAAAGACACACGAATGTAAAGTGTACTAAACGTAACGAAACATTGAAGTTATGTAACTTTAATGGGCGAAGCGTTTCTTGTAAACCAAGAAGCTTTCTTCCGAAAAGTAACTTCAGAAAGCAGAAGGCACAAGCAACGGACTTTATTATAGAATGCTTTAATATTGCTCTTCTTTTCTCTCCCCCAGTACAGAGTAGCCAACCGGAGCACTTACCCAGGCTAGCGTCTCTGTCTTCCTGTTTTGTCCTTCCTCCCTTTCTCGATTCTTTCGACTCTTTTCAGCACCCGATGCCGACAGCACGCGGTCACAAAAAAGAAAACAAAAAATAAAGAAAGATGGATAAACAAATTATATGCACCTTTCGTTAGACAGTCTTAAGTAGGTAGTTCCGATACCTCCGATACCCCCGATAACGACACCCGATAACGATACGATGCAAGGCCAAAGGCGGCGGTGGAGTATCGGGTATCGTTATCGGAGTCATAGAAACAATTTACTAAAACGCATTAACAGACAAAAAAAAGATAGTAGTTTTTGCAGATTCGGACAAACGCACGGCACCAAGTATTCGAATTAAAAAGCAGGCCAGTGAGCGCAGGGCAACGCGCTCTGGTTATCTGGGACGCCGTGGTAATAAGTGTCGCGCTCATTCAACAAACAATACCGAGCGGGATGTGGAGTTTGATTCGGCAGATAGCGCCATCTTATGCGGAATTTTCGCAACTCTGAGACAGCTGGCAACAGCTTTTTCCCCCCCTTGCTTCCGCCATTCACGTACCAGGGTGGTGGAAAATGAAGTTCTCCTTCAATCGGTGCACCCGATCTCGAGCTCGAACGTCCGAGTGCCCTGCCGAAATGTAACGCAGCGCTTGTGCCCGATCGCTCGGTGATATGGCCTTCCCCCAATGTTGACCTTTCTGGTCACCAGCCGCGCTATCTAGCAGGTCTACCAGCCGACTGAGGTGTCTCCTGTTCACTGTCCTGGGGCCATACCTGCCACAATTTCGTTCTGCGTTCCTGCTAAATCAAGAAGTTCGTCTTCACCGAAGGCACGGAATCCAAACATGCGCTTGGAGATGCAAACAACGGACACCCACAAAACGCAGCTTGGCGTGAAAATAAACGTTTCGAAATCCTTTACCTGGGCGATTTCCAGGCCCGGCGGAGGGACGACCATCGTGGTGGCGTAGTGCATCCTATTCGGGGCAGAGTCACGAAGTCTCGAATCTCAGCGGCGGCGGAAGCAGTGCTTTTCAGCGTGGCTTCCACCCCACCCCTCGTCCTCCTCTCCCGCACAGCCTCCACGCCCAGTCACGTCAACAAAAGAAAGCTGCAATTTCAAATTGTGCAAGGCGCAATCTATGGCCACGCCTCCTCCGATCGCCGCATACAGCGCACCAATCAGGGGCCTGCCTTTTTTCTCCCCCGTGGCCCGCAGCGCTTCGGTCGACTGGCGGCACGAAGGGAGACGATGTTGTTACAGTTGAACGTGCAATCCACAACATCTGCCGGCGAACCTACTCGCGTAGTTTCGGAACTGGAGGAAAGCCTGCGCGACGAAGCACGTGCCGCCTGCTGGCCGGGCTTCTCCTCACTTGGTCGGTGGCAGTGTCCACCAGTCATGGCTCTCTAATATCGCTCCACTCTCTAATATTGCTCCACAGCCAATGACATTCAGGCGTTAGCCGATAGGAAGGCAGCATAATAAATTACGAACCAAGAACCGTAAACCTAATGTGACTATATGCGGAGAGCGAATTCGTCTGCTTCTCGCTCAGGGGTTGCATTGATGTCAGAACGCCGAACTCTTATCATGCTGATTGATAAACATAGTGGGTAGGCCTCATGGCATCTAGAATTGAGGACTGCACACTATCCTTTCGATCACAGCCAATCAGAGCTCGGCGTCGTTCTGACGTCACTGCAACTCCTGCGCAAGAAGCAGACGACTTGCTCTCCAAATACTCTCTTTTGACACACGCTGCGACTTGTGAATATATGTCCTTACCACTTCCAGCAGATAGATGTAAATGGAAAGATCTATTCCGCGTGCCTGCTTTGACAATCCTGGCGTCGACCTCATTGAATTGGCACTTCCCGGTCAGGGGTTCTTCCCAGTGACGCAGAGGTTGCAGTTACGCGAAATTTTACCCGTAACGTTACAGCTTATTCTGGACCCTTCATGAGGGGACGACTGCAGTGAGGCTTCGGGGATAATTGACTCGGCGGTTGGAGCGTCGGAAACCCGCTTCATGCTGATGATTGATTGAAGTTTTCGTTTTTCGGCTAATCGAAAGTTCAATAGTCATAGAAGGACAGTAGCGGTTGCGTTGCGGCCGAGTGTTACGAAATACGATGGGGTTGTTTGTCAGAGGGAGGTGGGAGAATCGAGTGCCACGTTACGTTATTTGTGTCGCCTAAGACTTTTGGAAATTATGATTACTACATTGGTTGTCACCGATAGGTTGTTCGACAGCTTGAAGAAAAGACGTGCTTTTTCGTGGACGGATATTGCCTCAGTGTGGCCGGCTCCTTCGTCAAGCCTTGTAAGTCGCGCATTGAGTACTCGGCTCTTGTAAAGACGCGTGCGAGACGGGGCAGTCACCGGACAGCGAGTTAAAGCGCCAAATGAGGCGAGGTGTTCCTACCACCCTCAGAACTTGGTTGAAATTTTAGGACTGCTTTAGTCGAACTAACGTCAATAATTATGTGAGTCTCATTGATTACTTTCATTCGGTCTTGCGTGGGAGGATTTTGATATTGTTCTTTTGTAATTGCTCTAGAAGAATTCTAGAAGTATAGTTGCTTGTTTAAATGTTGGCCAGTAATTACTACAGCCATGTCAGTTCTTGATGTGAATGGAAAAAAAAGAAGAAAAAAGAAAAAGAGAAAAGTGAAACGGTACCAAAGAGCAGAATCGATCGTAAATTCAAGAGCAGAACAAATGAAGTTATTTGTCACCATTTACTGAATTTTCGATATTAATTTTAGTAATTGAGTGCCAAATGCTGACATGCCTAGACAATAGAATAGACGAATTGGCTACTCTAAGCTGGCATTAAGAAATAAAGGACGAGAAGTCTCAGCGACGCAAGTGCACGATGGGATAATAATGACCATGTGTACAATGATTTAATGATTACGGATCATTTTCAGACTCCCAGATTAGACTTGTTAAGACAGGCCATCGGCGAAGTTCATTCACTCTTCAGTGTATATGCACCACAGAGAAAGTGATCCATGTAAGCAACCTTGCAAGGAAGATGTGCCTTTTTCTGAGTGCGTTTGTCTGTGTGTGTGTTCGGGGAGGGGGGGGGAGGGGGTGGGAAGGTGGTACAAGGGAGAGCCCATAGGTATCATTTATTGCTGTTTTGTTTCGTTTCCAGGGAACTCCTTGTCCGGGAAGCTGTCGGCGGCCCGTCCCGGAAGGTGATTAATTCGCGACGCAAGTTGCAGCGGTTCCGCGCGTGTTGCAGGAAGAGGCCTCGTCGATTTGCGTTTCTCTCGAACCTTCTCGCCTCTTCGAGAGAGAGCGAGAGCCCCGAAGCGGCAACGTGCCCGCGCGCCGATGAACGACGTGATCGGGAGAGCCGGCACTCGGAGGGAGTTTCACGTCGGGCGGCACGTAGCTCCGTATTGTCGACCTCAGGGTGCAACGGCCCCGGCGGGTTGCATCCGAATTTCAGCGCTACTAAAGGGGAGACGCGCTTGACGATAAGTATCGCATCATAAGGCTGCGGTCTTTCCGGTTTGCGTAAGTGTATGTACACCCACTCACGATCCCTGCCGTTTCTCACTTGTCCAGAGTTTGATGACACTGTCTTCTTGCTGATCATTCGTGCGCTTGGGTGTTCGATCGTTGCACGTTAAGAGTATCGAATACGAATTCACGAGCTGGGAATAAACTAGAGGAAAAAGGATCAGGCCATAACGGCATCTTTGAACTCAAAGCGATATATCGATTTTGCTGGAAAACTGCGACCGCCTGTCAGAGCATCGCATGTTAAGCCAGCTTCGCTTAAGTTAATTTGTATGTTCTTGTATTTTGTTTAGATATAGGCTTTTCGTTTCATCATAATGCGGCTGCTTTTTTATTTGCGTTTTCGAGAGTGATACAGGAAGTAAAGACAGGCAGATAACCGGTAGATGACCGAGATAATGATACCTGCACATAGGCGAAACAAATGATTGCTTAATTTAATGTTTTACAACAAAAATAAGCTAAAAACGGCTCTTATACTTTGTTATATGAGCCACACAGCTTCAGCGATTCTACTGGTTCGCCTTCTGACAGTGAAGTGACTCAAGAAGTTATTGCAGCAGCACCACAGGAAGGCTACTCGTTGGACAGGGTGTCCCGTCTCAGAAAATGAAATCCTTAAATCCCCAGCTAATGATTCCTAATTTCAGGAAACTAAGCACTCAGCGCAGTGTGGCAAGCATCGGCTGCATGTGGAGACGAAGAGACGTTTATGTCACAAGCAGTGATTCAATCCAATCCACGAGCACAGGACAGGAGATCGGCAACCGACCCACGTGTACTCGCAGCACGTCGGTACCGCTTGCAGTTCTTGATCCGCTAAATTGGATTAACTTTCAATCCGCATGTCAATATCCGCAGACCTAACCCGGTTCTCTCTTCATCTCCGCTGCATGAGATACCAACGACCCGCCCTCGGAGATCTTTCTGAAACTCGGGCGACCATCGCGCGTCCCAGATTCCCGTGCCGAATTTTTCTACTTGGGCGCTCGACGCTGGACGGAAACAAGCACTATCGATTGGAGGGTGGAGTCGGCCTAAATAGACCACACCAGAAAAAAAAGAATCTAATCATTGAAAGAACGCACCTCTAGCTGGCGAAAATGGGTCATATTTTCTTCAGCTAGCGGTGCGTTCTTCCATTGATTAGCCTTCATAATCTGAAGGATCGACCACACCATTTTTTATAACCTTGGAATTTTTTTTAATATTCGGGATGGCAATGAAAAGAATATTCTGACGTCAAATGAACGTGCTCTCGCCATTTAATCCCTCATTAAAAAAAAAATGAAGAAGAAAGATACTGGTGATACATGTAATTAAAAGAAACAGAAAAAGAAAACAGTTGGTTATTTATAAACACGAATAGGAGAACCAGCATATTTTCAAGCTCCTGTTGCCGTTGCTACTGGCTTCCTCCCGGTGAACAAACGCATCGGATCACAGTGTCTGAATGCATACCTTAAACTTGTTTATTATGAGCTTGCGAGCTAATGTGAAACGAAGCGAATACAGGTACTTACTTTAAATATAAGTTCAAAAGACTCCGTTTTCGTTGTAAGAAAGGAACGGCCTCTTATGTGTCATTATTTTAATTTATCAGCTGTACTCCCTTAAAAATCAGCTGGTGTAAATTTTTTGAATCTCCTCCGAATGCTCAGAAATCACCCTCATATTTCTCTCGGGCGGCGATTCGCAGAATACACCTAGCCCTTCTCTCTGACGGTCTTGATTGCAAGCGTCGAGGGAACCTCGCTGCCTTTAGCACTGCTTCTTTTCCGCATTGGGGAAGCCAATCACTGCAGTGATCAATACAAAGGGAGTTCGGCAGCTGGCGAGGATGAAAAAGTAATTCGACCTAAATTTAGAGCCCGCGATGTGACACTGGGCACGGCATTTCACATACGTATACTTACGTTATGCTCAGTATCAGTTGGCAGACTTTATTTCTCGTGAAAACGTTTTCCCGGCCTAGTGAATAATAACCGCTCTGCCTCTGTAAAGCCCAATGACTGGACACACCGGCCTTTTTTATAGGGTAAGTAGTAGTCCTTTGAAACATTAAAACTGGATAAGAAGCTCCACTCCAGGGATCCAAGAAAAAAAATGGCGTTCATTTGGAATTTACTATATACTTGTCTGATGTCACGGAAAGAAAACAGCATCCTTTGGTGCCATTTTTTAGAACGCAGCTCTTAGGCGCCCGTATCCGGCTTGAGCGGCGTCGGCGCAACTGCGAGCCCCCCCCCCCCCCCCCCCCCCCCCCCCTTCCTCCCCGAGAACCTCGGTGACCTCGGGGAGGGGGGGGGGTCACGTGACCCCCCGAGGTCACGTGACCCCCTTTTTGAGGCCGCGTGAGCGGGACCCCCCCCCCCCCCCCCCAAAGTCACGTGACCCCTCCCCTGTCCGAGGTCATTGCCCCCTTAGTACCCTTCCCTCCTCCTCAAGAGCTGCGCTCTAATTCGGCGCTACAGGGAGTTGTAAACGGCTTTTTTTAATTGGCTTTTACAAAACAAATTTCCATTTGCGTCTATGTGTCTTGGGCATTGAGCGGGGCGTTGTTATGAGCGGAGCCTCTTCCTGCAGTTCATATGTCGTACGTGGTACGGTTTTTGTGTCTGAGACTACTAAATGGGTACAAACAAACTTTTTTTTTTCTCCACTAACGTTAAGCGTAACCAGAGCCAAACGCTCGTTTCACGGTCAGCTGTAACCGCGTGCACGGCCGCGAGTGCGTAGGGTGGTTTCCCAACCGTCTTCCATGGGAACAACGTTCGCCTTCAGCAGCCGCCTCGAAGAAGGGGCACCTTCGACTGCTCCGGTCTTTCCTACGACGCAGGCTCCCTCCAGCCATGCAGGGGAAATTCCCTCCGAGAACACGCGATCGCCACAGACGTAGATAAAATGAGACGCCTTCCATAGGCGCTATCGACGCGACAAACAAAATAATTAGGCAAAAAAAGGAAGTATACCCGAGAGAAAGAAAAAAAGGAAAACACTTACCGCACCCCGAGCACGTAACATATTGTATGGCAACATTTAAGCGACACGTCTGCAATGCTGTACAATCCCTAGCTAATTGGTTCCGAAGTAGTCCGCACCCATTTCGCTGAACAACTCTGCGTGTATAAGGTCGAATTTATACTGTTTCTTAGCCGCGCGCGAGACTTGGACGTTAACTATACATTAGAAATATGCTATCTGTCAATCAAGCGGTGTGGCTTAATAGGCGTAAAATAAAATCAAATTGCGTGAAAAGATTTTTTTTTCTTCTAGGACATAATGGTTCAGATAGAGTCAGGTCGGCTTAAGTCACATGTCGTCCGCGTAGCACGACAGCCGATTTCTTCTCATAAAATTTAACAGCTTGTACAATAATTGTACCTGCGTCGAACGGTCACGCTTATGTTCGTTACTCGTTACAGCCGACATCTGATTTGCGCAGGGCGTGGCAAGTCCCTCGCATCTCATTATCTCTGGGCAGCCCATCATATCGCGACAATAGGCGATAAGAAAGCCGAAGAACTAACCACGAAGCAGGAAATATTCACATAATTAGTCACGCCTCACATTTCTTAAAAGGGACGATTTTTTAGCTGTCCTAATCCTAGACATATATTGGAATGCCCTGCAGCGGGGTGACGTCACAGGTTGTAATATTATTTTTTTTATTAACATTAAGTCTCCTGGTGGAGATTTTGTATAGGGGGCGAGGAAAATAATGAGTACAGACAGATAACATAAATATAATTGTGTCAGCAGGTACGACTTGCAAGTCAAGTGGCGGGCAATATAGTAAACGCAGTGTTTTGCGCGTCCTTTCGTTAGGTTTGCTTGCTGGAGTTTTCCCTAGCTTTAATTCCACACACCCTTAAACTTCGTGGAACCCGTTGGGAACAATTAAGTTGCACTGCCCACGCATTGCAACATTTAACGTCACGTATCGGAACTATCGGAACAATTTCGAAAATTCAACAAGTTGGCGAAAAAAAAAAGAAGAAATTACCGTGACTCGTTATTTGGGAAATAAGTTCAGAAAGAAAGAAAGAAAGAGAGAGAGAGAGAGAGAGAAAGAGAAAACATAAATAATGTTTGTGGAGAGATTGGCCAATTTTGAGGCAAATCACTGACTGTCAAAATTTCGCTGGAGGTTCCCTCGAAGTTGTCAGTGACTCCACTTGTTTGCTCGGATTTGTTATCGGTAGAAATGATGGTAAGGATCAGTAATAAATCTGAAGGAGAGAAGGTGGCATGCTGCCACCTCAAAGGCCGTCTGTTGAAAAAAACAACAACAACAACAACAACAATAGAAGTTAGAAAAAAAACGTGACGTCAATGACATTGTCTGTAGCTTGCCTACTGTCCTTTACTTTAGTACGTGCGTTGCGAGATCTATCTGATGCGAAATCATCTGAAAGGTACGTACGCGATAACTGGTTTGTTCCTATGAGGAGAGGGACAAAGTGAATTACCGTTCGATTTCGTATTTCTTCCCTGGAACTCTAAAAGCCTTTGTACCAGGGGGGTGCGGCATGAACGATGAAACAATGCTCCCGGACTTCGAAAGATTAATTTCAAGGTGCAATCGTTTGATAATTAAAATAAGAAAAATAAGGAGGTCATAAACCGGGGACGAACAAGGGCGTGTGAAGACGCGCTTATCACTTATTGTTCCACGCAGTACACGATCGAGCAATCTCAATATAAATCTAAATTTATTTTAGCATTGCCTATTTTTATCGGAGGTGGAGAGTTGCATGCCAGCATGGTTTTATGTCAGAGGTGCGCAGCTTCCCACCTCGCGACCCCTAAAGGTGCAAAAACTCCGTTTGTTGCCAGTTTCATCTCTCTTTTATTCACGATTCAAGTTATAATATAAGTCATGGCAGTATCCGTAACGGCAGTATCCATAGCGACCGGTGCTGGCGTCCCTACGCTACTTCCTCGCGGCGCCGCGGCGCTCGGATCTGGTCGATTCAGAAAAGACCGCGCGGTGCGCCTCTGGTGCGCCCAGCGGCGAGCGGCTAGCGCCGCGCGTAGCCCAGTTTCACCTCTCATGTGTTCCTCGCTCTACTTTTATTGCGAAAGCATTCACTGCCCCTTGGAGCGAACCGACGTCATCAGATTTGAAGCCGCGCCAAACGGCACCTAAACGCCCCTTTCCCAATGGAACGAAGTGAAGCCGCTTTCGGATGGACAGGCTCCCATTGGCTGGCGCGCGTCATCAAGGAACGAGGCTCTGATTGGCTCTCGTGCGGCGTAGCTCCCAAAACCCCACCGGAGAAGCCCTCTCCATCGCGGTGCAGCAAACGCAGCAACCCGGCCGCCGGTAAGAGGGAGCGGCTGGCGCAGAGCCCGCTCGGGCGAACTCCGGAGAAGTTGCACGGCCGATCTCAGCGCGACGCGGGCACTTCACGAGAGAGCGCGCTCGTCCGTCGGCAGCAATCTCCGCAGTAGCGAAACGTGGCTGTCCACGCCACTACGCCGCAGACGAACCAAGGGAGCGGAAGAACGGCGTTCATGCTTTCGCATTCACAACTCATAAGAAGTACTTAGGTGTCCTCGGACTTTTTAAAAATGTTTAAGAACTGAGCTGGAGTTCAGTTTGTTTTCTATACCCAGCAAACAGACCTTACCCGAATAGTTTATGTTCGCACCAAGGTGGCGCGTGCATACTCAATCCTCTTGAAGTTCTTGCCACTGCTGTTTATAAATACGGTTTCACGCAGTTATTTTCTTTTATTGTCTACATGTGTACGTAACGGATTCACCGCAGACGATAAGGGTTTGTCGGCGGCTGCGTTTGAAAATAACTCCGAAACTCTTCCTGATACTTCAACTTAAATGTTTACAATGGGAGACTTTCAAGGTCGGCAATCTTAGTGCAATCAGAAGAAAGAAAGAAAACCAAAAATTAAATAACGTGAATTTTTTTTAAATCTTATCTAAAACAAATATTTTAGTGGGCATTTCAGAAATTATTTCCCAATGGACGCGAGCTGTACGCTTGCACCTGCCAAGAGGGCCTCGTCTCCTCTCTATAAATCTCAAACAGACTGCAGGGGCGCCGACGCAGCGATTGGGTTCGATCTCAAAGCCCAGAAGTGCTGACGCAGCCCTCGTGTGCGACATTTGCCTCCATTCGGTCGCAGTGCGGACACGCCAAAATTTGGGTGTCCATCGTCTCGCCCTTCTCTTCGCACACCGGTGCCTGCGTGTACGTCGTACCTGTGTCCATGTGCGTGCAAGTGTGCACGGCGTGTATGTAAGAGTGCGCTCTTTTTGGCGTAAAGGAACATAGGTACGTTTACGGGTCTAGCCTTTTCTGTGGGCGTGAAATTTTAAGGTCGTTGCATATTGGTTTATTTGATCCAGAAAAAAGAACTAATTTTGTGTGTGTGTTTCTGTGTGTGTGCGCGTGGTTGTGTGGGGTGGGGGAGGGGTTAATGGCAGATACGATACAAGGAATGTTATCGCTGCATACTCCCTTTATGTTTGCTCAAGAAAATAAACCGTGGCATTCTTCACTGAAGCAAGGAAGAAAACGCAGGCGAGCTGGTGAATGACATCCATAGTAACCCTGAGACGTAGGAACAATTAAAACAACAACAACAACAAAGCCTGAGACTTCGTTGTCCTGACCGTTTGCTTTTAATTGTTCCTACGTCTCAGGGTTACTATGGAGGGCATTCTTCACGTTGCTGGGGATCAAGTTGGCTCGCGAACTTGCGACTGTTCGGTGATTAGACGACGTATATGAAACCGGCATGTTGTGATCTCCGGTCTCACTTCGTGGCCTTTTTTGTTTTCTTTTTCTTTCATGGGTGGCTTTTTTTTTTCCTAATTTGTTTTTCTCTCAGCCTGTTATACCGGTCTTTTTCGTTCATTATTCGGGCGGCTGCAATGCTTAGCTATTCGACGCGTGTGCGCCGCTAAAAGGGAATCGGGAATCCCCTTCCTGCGCTATTTTCAGTTGCGCAATTATTGCTATTTTTTTTACTTTTTTTATCGCCTTTTGGGATTGTTTTTCCACGCTATGAGATGTACACAAATCGATGGCCACGTTACACCACGTTTTGAAAAGCGGCGGCAACAGTTTTGCAGTCGTCGCCGGTTCACGCTCGAGCAACCGATGTTTATATAAAGCCCTTGGCACTCTTTTATTCCAGTTGTGTTTGTTCTCTTTTTAGTTTTAGGGGCACTTAGGGCTTTTTTTGTGTGTGCCTTTATTTATGGAGTGAACTATTGCGTTTGCCTGTACCCTGCAGGAATCGGATGGGTCCTCTTCGTTGCTTTTACGTAGTGGCGACCAGGTGATAATGGTGTCCTTGTCAAATGCGGAAGCCATTCATTTCCAGCTTTGAATAGATGCATATACATCTATACACACGTATGCATACACCCTAGCATAAATACGAACGTTGCTTAAGTGCTTTTATGTTATTGAATGTTCCTGTCTCTCTCGGACGTTTTAGTGCGCCTATTTCGGTGACGTTGGACTCATCCATGCAGGGCAACATATTCGCAGGTTTTGTTTCTGTTCAACATACTTCTACAGTAAATGAATACGTTTAAATGTTATATCTTTTATTACACTCTTAATGCACATGAATCTTAACCTGTGCGCGACGATGGTTGTTAAGGACTGATTTGATCGGTCAAAGTTCTGACTATTTTCTAATGCAAGTTCACTGTTTCATTTTTTTTTATTTATTTAGCAATACCAGAGTTTTCCCTCCCCCGTCCAAGCGGGAGAGGTGCATGGTCAATGAAAGAGACAACACTTTCTATGCTCTATGCTAAGGCTTGGAAACTATGGTCATTTTCATGTGATCGTTAAAAACTTCGGTGTTATGAGCATGAGTGACTATGTAGTTTGTCACCGCTCTCCAGCTGGCACTATCGCTGAAACAGGGCGCTATATTCTGCCATTCGTTTAGTCCCAGTTTGAATGACGTTGTTGGAGTCACGGTAACATTTTTCTAGTTAACGTTTTATTTTTATTGGAGTGTATACCAGTAAAATTAATGAAAATAATAGCATATTCCCACGCGAAACAGTGCTTTGTTAGGTCCGACCGATGGCTTTATAGCTCTAACGAAAGCAATGTCACTTGAGAAAAGATACTCGTTGGGCCGAATAGTTGCACCAACGGTGAGTTTCAAAATACATGTAAGCAAACAAACATACATAAATTAGGGTGAGGAGGGAAAATCATTATAAAATAATATACCTCTATTAAACAAACATACAAGCAAACATATAGACAGAGACTGAAAGCTAATTTTGTTCATCTCATAATAAAACCACCGATCACTATCCTGAAACGAATTCGACCGCCATGTTGGATAAGGACTAATAATAGTTCATGAAAAAAAAAAAAAAAAACAAAAAAAAACACGGTAACTGCGAAATCAGAATAAATCGAACAAAGACTTACCAAGATCCAATGATACATCGCTTCAGAAAGCTTGTCTGAATGTCGTCTTTACAAGAAAGTTTTGTCGGCAGAAAATCTCGAGCACTGTTCCCAGACTGCGACTGTGGTAGCAACCGAAGATGCGGAACATGTGATCCTGCAGTGTAGATGTGTTTTTTTTCTTCTAGCGAACGCCAATGGCTGGACCAGAGGCTTCAAGTGATAGGCAGCCGACCTATCATGTTTCGGAAATCTCCTGCAGATCAGAAAAGAGCGCTCAGTACGTTCTATGCGTGACTTCCTTATTGAAACCGCAATATCAAAGACTTGCGGTGTGACCACTTGGGACTTACGGTGCCAAACTCTATAAATACGTCTGTTCATCGTCGTATGCTCGTTTGTGTGTGCGTGTTTGCATGGGTGAGTGAGTATGAGCGTATTTGAATTGTCGACAGATACACAGTCAATGGTATCTATATGAACGCTAATATTCGGACATACATTTATTACTATTTGTTTTACGTAATAAGTCGTATAAAATAGCTGCCACTGTTTGATACTTAGTATAATTTTTATACAAAATCTTAACTTTCGAGGTATTAAATAAAAACCGATGGAAAAGTGGTCAGTGCCAACATCTCCGTAGGTTCTCGAATGTTAAAGAAAGAAAAGAAAAGAAAAGCAAAAAAAAGTTAGGTTAGATAAAGTCTAGGTTAGGTTAGGTTGGGTTAAATTATATAAGGTTTGGTTTAGTTTCTAATTGCAAGATTTTCTAAGGCTCTACACATTTTCTACACAAACAAAATTTTAAAAAATTGCACCTTTTATAAATTCGAACTATTAAGCAAGGTTAGGTTAAATTAGGTTTCTACGTGGAAGGTACTGGTTAGAATTGTCTCCTTTGAATGCTGAAAATTAAAAATGCATAAATTTGTATATGTTTTAATCGTTAAGCAAGGTTAAATTAGGTTTATGGTTGGAATATATCGTCAAACCGTGCTACTCTCTACCCAAATGTTTATCAATTCATAACTTTTTGTAAGCTTTACTCGCTGTGCATTTTTATACGTGAACTTCAACTAATTATGTTCATAAATCGCCAGAAACGGTTCAAGGTAAAGGGATCACTCCTTTCCCAACAGATCGGGATATCCTTCGATGTCACCGCCGCCGCTAACGGAAACGAGCGAACGCGACCGGCTCGTCCACTTTGACCGCGGTGAGCTCACTAAGTGGCGCACTGTTTGGTTTGGGTCCACCGTTTTACGAGGTCAACCTGCATTTTCCCCTTGATTCCGATTACGGTCACGCAGTTAGGCAACACCGCATTGCATTCCTCGGAAATAGTAAACCGCGCGCACTCATACACACAGATATAGAACGATAGACGACTGGTTTAATGGCTTGTTTAACCGGATCTCGGAAGCCCGCTTTACCGTTGCTACATTTTTGTTACGTTTTTTTTTATTCTTTTTGCGGTGTCGGAAAACAAAACACTGAGCCCGCTTTCAGCCACTGTAGATAACAGAGTTATTGTCGTTTTTGTTTCGTTTGTTCTCTCTTTAAAAATGACAACTAAAGTGACGCGGTCGTTTTGGTATCATGGCGTCCCGACTATAATTGTAAGCGTTATTTTTTCATACAATCCTTTTTTCTTCCTGTACGTTTGACGGAAGAAAAATTGTCAACCGGCCCCACAGCTGCAGAACTCACAGCACCCAGGTGTCGTTCCATCAAAACAAAGACTTGCGCAATAGCCCTCAACGCCACGTAGGTTCATCTTTTCGCCGACCTGATTGTAATGTTCTTCCCAGAAACGTTCAAACCACTTAAATTGTACATACCTTTTTTTTTCTTCAAATAATTGGTCAATTCTATGGAACTTTGGTTGTCTAGCCTAATTTCTGATGTATGCCATCATTGCCCATCTTATTAAGACAATTCTCTATTTCACCACTACCCTTGCTGTGAAAATATTCTAAAGAAACAGCATTACCTAAACCGGGGTGGAGAATAAAATACAGCATGATCCAAATAGTGATTTAAATCGCACCGATTTGGAAATAAGGATATAAATCAAACACTTTTTCACCAAATAATGCTGAAGATATTTTTTATTTACCATTTACCTTTCAGTGTTCGTTTCCCATGGGCATTTATTGCCTATTTGAAGCAAAGTAATCGAGTAGGAAAGATTTATATCGGTCACTAAATAAACCCACATCTAGTGATAAAAAGGTCACTCTTTTATAGCTGATGTGATTTACATAATGTAAGTTTGGTCTAAATCAAATGAATCTAATTTACTTGTTAAAGAAAAATCATGATTTTTAATTCTTTCTGTTCTGTCCTAGATCAGTTTCGGTAATTGCTCAGCTGGAATACATTTCAACGTAGCCAAAACATTGATTACAATCCGGCGATAAATACAGAATGAAGAGGCGTGTAAGGATAAAGACCATCAAAGGTGCCAAACCTATATGGAATCAGACGCACTTTTGGCCTTTTTCTTTTTTTTTTTTTAAATGATAGTTGGAGCAAACATCGAAGCCGTAAATGAACGAACAACGTGAGTAAACTTACCTCTTCGGCAGATCCAATTTAAGCGCGGTATATTCCCGTCTTGACAGCGCAACGAACTCGCTTTACACAAATCGCAGACGCAGTAAACTCGCGCAGTGACCCAAAAAACGTAGTCACCGAGGGCTCATATTCTACAAGCGTATATTCACTGCCTGAAACATTGCAGAAGTTGCGGCTAAGTTTGAAAAACACCTCTCCGACACAGCTGCTTCGATGCTCTCGTGTGGCAAGCGCGCTGGAACGGCCGCGGCTCCCCCGTTGCTGACGTACGGCTCGAGAGAGCTCCACTACCGCTGCAGCAGCGGTTTCGACCGCAGTCATGGGGGAGCGCGCGCTCGAGCCCGGGTGCCCCCCTTATAGTGCGTTCGATTGGTCGCCCTCGGAGCGAAACGCGCACACTTTCGCAGCTCGGACGTGCTCGTGCTCCTGACGCTCGACGTCGCCGTGTTACCAAGCGCCGAGGGACGCAAGCATGTCCACGCGGGAGGGCACGGGCGTGTATCCGCCCGCATCCGTCCGCGTAGGTGCGAACTAGTTTTAGATAGTGTTGCCTTGTGTACGTTTGATCCACGCGTCATAAAATTAATTGCCACTGCCCGTAAAAGTCACTGCTGGCACGTAGTGCAGATCGTAAAAACAGTTTACGGTTAGCTATGGTAGAGCTGACCTTCTGTGCGTAGCGGAAATATTTACGGTTAGTTAAGGTGGAATGCACCTTGGGTCTGTCTCTGGAGCATACCACATTTTTTCCAGTTGTGAACCAAACAGTTTTGAACCTTGAAGATTGGGAGACAATTAAAAGAACCTTACAGATATATTCGGATGTTCCGCAAGGTCTACTTCATTTTCCCTTTTCTAAAAAAGGAAGAAAAGGAGAAGGAGAGGGGGGGGTATTTATTTATTTATTTATAAATACTACCAGTTCCCATTGGAAACTTTAGTAGGGTGGTTACAATGTAATGGTCAAGAGCTAACCGTAAACTGTTTTTACGATCTTGACCATTAGATGACATCTAATGGTAAAGAGCAGCTTTGTTTTGTTCTTGATAAGTGGTAAGTCATTCCAAGTGGAGTTTGGTTTCGAGGTTCCATGTTACGCCCTTGTGAGTCTAAAGATCATCATGTTGTCAGTAGTGAAAGAAACCGATTTGCTGTTATTCACTGACGGTTGATCACTCGAAGCTGCTTTTGGTTCTGAGGGGTCCAGATCTGAGGGTCTAGTGAATCGGTATATTATAATCTTTATAACAGCAATGAGAAACAAGCGGGGGGGAGGGGGGGGTACTAGGATTCTTACTGTGGAAACCTTCGCGAAGCCCGATCACAACAACGGCGAAAACTTGGGGCGAAATTCGCCATTCGGATGCTGCAGGCGCAAACTTCGGCTTCTGTATTGATCGCTCCACTCTGCTTTCTGCCAACGGAAATGACCACGTGGGACTTCGTCTCCATATTACGCGCCTTCATCGCAAAAAAGCATAAAAATGAGGAAAAAATAGAAGAAAAAAAGGACGGGCCGAAAAGAAGGGCGTCCCGTACTCGCGTGTGCTTTTCAATCGATGGGGGCCCTTGCTCGGGGCTCGGCCGCTGCCTTTGCCGTCGTCCTGGAAACTGGGCCGGTTGGCTTGGACAGCTTTGTTTCCTTTCGCGGCGACGAGGCCACTTTGCGCGCGGGCCTCTTCCGGTCACGTCGACTAAGCTGCCGTCGGCCATGTGTGCGTGACCGATGCCTCAACGTAAGACTATTCACCTCCGTTTCACCCCAAGATGGACCACAGAGAACGCTACGAGCCAATCGGAGCAAATCCAATGTTGTGCGAGCGTGGCGTGAACTTCGAGAGGGGCCACGTGTCGCGTGTAGTCGCCCGTAGTCACATGGTGCATTCACAGCGTTGGATTGGCTGGTAGAGCTTGTAGCCTCCACTGCGGTTCATTATAAGCTGAGACGGTGTACGTATAGGTACGAGTTGAGTTTCTTAAGGGTCTTGTCAACAGCCTGACCTTGGGGTGCAACCTTGTTGGGAGACACTCCTCGAAAACAAAAGAAATAAGAAAAAAAAAAAAAAATCAAACAATGAGGTACTTCTTGTTTTGCTCCGTTTTGGTATTCTTTCAACGCTGCCTATATATTTCGTGACGCAGTAATGGAACGCGCCGTTGTTTACTCCAAGATCACTCGGCACAAAAAAGCGATCGGATCGTGTGGCCAGTACGGAGTCGTCATTTTGGCGAGATTCCAAGGACGCAGCCGAAGGCGAAATTTGGACGCCCACCATTGTCGCGTCCTGTTTTCGAGAAATAAGTCTCATTACTGCAGTGACAAATTCCGCGCATAACGCATCTGGCTATACAGCAGTAACGACTAGACTATATATGCAGCAAAGGGATTCAATGCGCATTTCTTTGTGGCACTGACGACTCTTGTTGTATGTTACATGCGAAGTAAAGTTTCCTTCAAGAGTATCCCTTATTTTGGTACACCGAACGTAAATGGCAGGCATGTTTTTTTTTGTTTTGTTTTCACCTTCTAATTGTTAAAAAATATGAGTATATTCGTTGGACAAGGTATGATGCAAAACTTCCGAAGCACTCATGGGTCACGCTTCCTTTTTGTAGCGGGAGTGTTAGCAGTGTATCCTACTGACCGTTGCCATGACAATGTCTGTAGCTACTGACATTGACATTATTGACCGTACCTACTGCCATTGACAGTGTTGAACATTGCAGACCGAAAGCTGCGTCATTGTTGAACATTGTCATGACAATGTTCTTGATTACGCGTCGTCATTGCGATATGGCATATATGTCTCGGTTTTAACGGATAATCTGTTTACGAGCTCGATTTCAAGCGAAAAGTGTAACACTCGAGTGTGACAAAAACGCGTTACACGCGGGCCAAGGCAGCATAAAGCATGCCATAGCCCCAGGCAACGCACAGGCATCCAAAGCGTATAGATGGCAAACTCAGTCATAATACACTTGTTAGTGAGCGCGTTGGTAATGATGTAGGTTTAGAAAGAGCCCCCTGTCCGTCCCCTGTCCGTCCCCTGTCCGTCTCCTGTCCGTCCCCTGTCTTTACGTATATAACTCTTTCTAAGCCTACATCAGTCATAATAATTCATTCATATTCATAAATCGAACCCCGGACCATACGATCCTCAGACTGTCGTGTTTGCTCGGCGCCACAAACTATAGAGATGAAAAGGAGCGCAAGAAGCTGGACTACGTGCGACTTGCCGCTGACGGTCGCCTGGGGTAGCACGCGAGTATCCGCGGCGAGTGATGTTATACTCCACCGCACTTACTACGCAGGCGACCATCGGCGGCGATTCACAACAGTTTGTCCAGCATACTTGTCCGCTTGGGACCGTCGCCACTGAGTCATGATCAGTCCAGTATTCATGCTCAGTACGGAGGCGACGGTCGTCTACAAGTCATACGTATTCCAGCACACTTCGTTCGTAGGCGATCGTCGGCACGCGCAGTTGGCTCCCAAATAACGAAGCGTAGCACCCCACGTGAACTCAGACCGACGAAATGGATCATAAAGCAAGAGAGAGCGCAGCGGGAGTATGACGTCGAAAGTTCAGAGAGCAGCTAGTAGATAGGTAAAGGGGTCGATAAACCTCCTTCCCACGCGATTACTTAAAGGGATTGTCCGGTCAAATTTTGTATTCGAGAAAACAATTGAATATCATTGTTATTGCCTCGAGAAGCATCGTACGTGCAATATCCGAATTTTATATGCCCCTCTGCGTGAGTAATTGAATTTATACTGCTCATATTGCATTCTAGCGTAAATGCTGCTTTCGTTGGCAACATTGAGGCTCTGACGTCACAAAACACAAAGCGAGCATTTTTGTCTCGTTGTTTGCCTGCGAGTGAACGCTTCAGCGCGCTTCGTTTTTGTTGTTGTGCTCGACTTGTTTCGTGGTTCGGTGAGATTTTTGTTGCGCGGTTGGGTGCCACAACCACCGGGCAGCACATGCGAGCCAAGACATGACGTTTTACACTTTTCCGCGAGACGTGCAGTGACGAGCAAAGTGGATCGCCGTCGTGCGTAGAGACTGGGTTCCCGTCCAAATCGAGATCCTGCTTATGCAGCAATCATCTCACAGAAGAAAGCTACGAGCTGAGCTCTCAGCGGACAGAAGGCTTGTAAGCTGAGGTGTGATGCCGTGCCAACGATAACTACGTCCACCCACTCCTCGCCCAAATCGGATCAGTCAATTTAGGTCTGTTCGATTCGCCTGAACTGGCTGAACTAGTTCGGCAGTGCAGGAACTGGTGCATTCGATTCAACCGTAAGTTGCACGACCGCTGCACTGGCGCGTTCGATTAATCCCAGTTCTGAACGAGTTCAGACGCAGTTCCTTAAAATCTTGCACTGGCTCCGGACTCTGTTCAGCGTCCGTGCAGAAGCAGACGAGAAGAGCAGACGGCGATAGCTGAACTCCTCGTCCGTCTCTGCTCGCGGTGCCATTTTTCGCAGCGCTTGCTCAAATGTCTGCGATGTTTAACAATAACGCCGATACGGAGATTGCATTTCCTCTTATTTATGATAATAACATACCCGCGCTGGACGCAGAATTGAGATCCTAACCGAGGGTGGGAATTTGCTTGATTATGATATTCTAAAAGCGTTTTAGGCACCTGCTCGCGTAGGTTTGGCTCCCTGTGGCGAGTGTTGAAATATTGGCTCACGTAAATTGTTTCTTTTTGATGCTATGTGGGGATCCACAGTGTTGATATTCTTACTTACAGACACGGCAAAGGTATTGCCCTCTTGATAGTCTCCGCCTTCAGTTGCTTTGGGACGCATATTGACAACTCCGATACATTGCAGAGGTCTGGGATTTAGTGCGTTGGCACTCGTATGTCCCCGTAGCTGAGCATAATACTGCATGCTTTGTCCGCTGGTATCTGTGGACGCCCACTAACGGGCCTGAGAAAAACACCGAGAATCGGCATTTTTTTGCCGATTCTCGCTTCAACTTGACGCCAAAGTTACGGTCGATAATTGTCTTGGTCAAGACGCTATCGTCAGGCCTTCGTCTTCGAGGTGACCGGTATACCGACCGCGCGCTGCCGCCAGTGACTCCCGACGCAAAATCATTCTGATGCCGCAAAGCTATCGTCGAAATGCAAAGATTCCCTTTGAGGGGCATTAGCCGCTACCTTCTTGACTTGTAACCGACTATAGTTCAGAACTTCCTGGCCGAATCGAACAGACATTTCGAGATGGCCAACAGCTTGGCCATCTCGAAATGATACCAGAAGTTGTATTTAGCACGCGTGCAGCCCGATATCTGCCTGACCCGCGTGTGAAAATGGAGCGTAGCTACAATTCACCAAGCTCGTCCAAGTCAAGTGACGAGTCCGACATGCATTTGAACGGTTCGCCGTTTGCCTTCGACCCGCGGACGTCGCATCTGAGGGAATGACCCGGAGCCTCATCACCGATCCAGTGGATCCGTCGAAATGTGTACCCAGATGCCGCTTCGTGTACCTAAGTGCCGCTTCAGAGGCGAAATCTGCATCCTTTGCTTTGCACGCGCCCCTAGTTCGATCGGCGTCCGTCGCAGTTGTGTTTGCGCGAAACGGCATACGTTTGCCCGAAGCTTATGGCTGTTTGCGAGCAATATCCTGCTAAAAGGCGTGACTCTTTTTGCACGTGCTTGGGAACTGCATTAAAAGAATCGTATTTCAGTAGGGTACTGCCTAAGAGACTATATAATTCGAAACAAAATACAAGACATCCATCGACCAACGCTTGTTATCCCGACCATCCGACAAACCTTTGCGTTTTGTGACGTCACGCAGCACCTCCGGATGTCAGCCATTGACACTGGCGAAATTCGGGGTGCAGTTTCGTACATAGGATCATGAAAGGTTTAATTAATAACGGGAGATCATATATCCAAAATAAAAATGACGTTTGCCTATATGAAGGCTCCCTCGACGTAACGAGCGCAAGAACTTAAGTACTTCCGGTTTCGACCGGACAATCCCTTTAAGTCACCAAAAGGGGTTCCTCGCAATCCAGGAGCACTAAGAATTCGAGGTCGTATACCACCTAGAAAAGAAGTGGAGCCGATGGGAAACTTCCGAATAGGCGTGCTCCGTGACACACGCCACTTCGGAATAAATTTAATGTTATCTCGATCATTCCAATGAACCAGAAGAACACAAGTGTGTCGTGTGCAGCGCAACCGAAACCGCCCAAAGCTACTTCCAGCAAACCATAGCCAATCATAATGCACGCATACTACGCGCACGGCACATTCTGTGCTGCTTGGTTTCATCAAAATGATCGAGGCAAGCTTAATTATTTTTACATGGTAGCTTAATTATTTTTACATGGTAGAAACCAGTTGTTTGCAGCTTGCACTGTTTGCCTTCTTTATACGGCGTGCAAGTTGGTCTCCTTCTCTCGCCCCTCGTGCGTTTAAGTTACCGCCCGAAATGCGCCCACGTGCACGCGTTTGTTTTCCCCCGACCTCAATCAATGACGACGCAAGTTTGACTGCGTCGTCATTGCACGTTATTTACGCGTTCTGTATTCCGCCCTTTGATTGGCATGTCTAGGTTTGTGTCCCGATGCGCAAAAGACGCGTTATAGAACACTTGCTCGCCGTATAGCTCCTGTTCCCTAACGCTTACGGCAATAAAAAAAAGTATATATATATATATATTCATGGAGAACTTAATAACTCCCTAGAGGTACTGATAACGGTGTTTCCATAATTTAAAAGATATGCCCAAGGATCAAAACTTATGGAGCAAAATGTCAGAGCTCGCTGCTTCTAAGGTTTCTTCGCAAGTACAATTTTGCCCATGCGGTATGCCAGCGTCTGCCCATTTAGAGAGGAGTGTTAACCCGTCACATGTACGTGCAATTTTGATCCTCAAGCACATAAAACGAACATATATTCGATGTAATTTTGATTGGCCACGCCCTTTGTAGCTTCATTTCGTGGTATTTTCTCTAGAGGAGTTTCATTTATTAACGCGACAGTGTTAAGGAGCTCGTGTCGCAGAAAAGCGACGTCGTTGGCGTTGTGAAGGGAAAATCCTGATTGGTCAATAGGGTCATAACGTCACAGCCACTTGACCTCGCGCGAGAGTTTCAAACGGCCCAGAACGCTCATGTGAAACATGACGTCACACGTGGAATCAAAGTGATTAAAACATGACATAATGAGGCGAATTAAAGGTCGCCGCATGTCTCAAATGATTCACTTTTTAGGCGGGATTCGAACCCCCGGTCTATCGGTGGCGA
Source organism: Ixodes scapularis (assembly GCF_016920785.2). Lineage (NCBI taxonomy): Eukaryota > Metazoa > Arthropoda > Arachnida > Ixodida > Ixodidae > Ixodes > Ixodes scapularis. The sequence goes on along the minus strand of NW_024609868.1, from coordinate 79,955,427 downwards.
GCCAGACACGCTACTGACTATAGCCACCCAATTGGGCACACTTGCACGGCGAATGAGAAGGATATGCGAACGGGGCCCGAAAACGCTATCGCGTTCCACTCTTAAAGGCGAAGCTTAAGAGTCCTCCAAGTTTTTGCAGTTGGTGACAGGCTTAGCTTGACACCGACTACAGCAAATTTTCCCCCTCCTGTACGCACACGTTGCCTACCGCCGGGTTTTGACTGGGCGTGCGACGAAGTCTATCAGAGGCACAAAGCTCGCACTGGAAGCGGAGTATCTATTTGGTTCTTAGTCTGCCACCGACTGTACTAGAGATACACGATACGACAAACACTCCTGGTATCAAGACGAAACTAATGACCACTCTATGCGATCACGAACTTGGCACCCTAACCGCTCATTCACACTGGAAGCGGATCCGCGTTCGCAAAGCGGTTGCGAACGCGGTTGTATAAAGATCCAGTGCAATTGCACGCGCACTCGATGACATCAAGCGCGCGTGCAATTGTACTGAATCTTTATACAACCGCGTTCGCAACCGCTTTGCGAACGCGGATCCGCTTCCAGTGTGAATGAGCGGTAAGTGTCTGAATCCGATATGAATCCGCATTTCGGGCGGTAACTTAAACGCACGAGGGGCGAGAGAAGGAGACCAACTTGCACGCCGTATAAAGAAGGCAAACAGTGCAAGCTGCTTAATACAATTAGGCATAACCTTGGGTCGATCCAGCCTGCCCACTTTTACGCGATTTATTTAATGATTTCATTGGTATGTAGTTAATGGTGGGCAGAAAATAGTTTGCATTTTCTCACATTGAATCTATTCGCTATAGTCGGTGAGAGGTTAGGAGTGCAAGGAAAGCACCTCCCACCTTATTCCCCTTTAACAGAGTGCAAGCTGGAGGGGAGGTGATCGGTTCTCCAGCGCTCTGCTAAGGTGGAAAGAGGTCAGTTATCAGTGGGCGACACGGAAGCAGTTCCCGGTCTTCGAATGAGCTGTCACGAGGGCAGGTAATTAGATAATTGCCAACTTTGGTGACATCTTGGTAAGCGCGCGAGCTTGGTTTGCGCAGGTCTTTCTTTTCCGCAAAAACTGATACAACGATTTTCTGAGATTGCAGCCACTCCTCCCTCTCAAGCCTAAGTACCAAAGCCGATCTTGTTTCTCAGGGTTCCCGGCTGAGACTTTCGGGCATGGGTGCGTGTTCTGGAAATGAAATGCTACAACTTTGTTTCATGTTGATCATCCGACATTTTCTTTAAAGGGCAACTCCGCTTCATTTTTGATATTTAGAAAACTATGTAGCCCTCTTCAGTATCATATAGGAAGACCCCATGTCAAATATTACGATCTAATTCCGTTTATATATTTTATAAACTGGCCAGCAAACCTTCAAGTGAGCCAAGTCGCCGAAATCTGCCAACTCTAGCGTGCGGCGCGAGGCGCAATCATCAGCGCAGTCAATGCCACGGAGTTGGAGCAGCCGACACTGAGCCACTACGTCAGAGGCATGACTACGTCATTATCACGTTTTGTTTGTTTTTACTTCTCAGAGCAAAATTGAAGGGTGACGTCATGAGTTTCTCCTCCCGGTGTTCGCTGACCGGGCGTTCACGTGATCACCGTAACGCGGATGCGTGCGCTGCCCTGCGAGCTTATCGGTCTGTTTCTCCGCTCCCCTTCTCTTTCGTCTTCTCCCATTCCCCCTCTCTCCCGGGCCATCACCGTCCACGCCATGCGAAGCGACCTGCCCGTGTCCAAAAAAAAAAAAGAAAGACCTGCACGCATGTTTCTTGCTCCCTCCCGAACGTCACAAGACCACGTGGTTCGACGTGACGTGGCCATGACTCTGACGACCCGAGTCCAATGTTGCCTGACGCAACCCAAGTTTCGGTTTCGGTATCAGCTGATGTTTAAGTTAGGATTACACAAATAATATTCTACATTTCGCGAATCCGAAGACGTAGAGTTGTTTAGTAGTGCCTTGTAAATTTGATTCACATGTAAGCCTAAATTTTTCGAAATCGAGCGGAGTTGCCCTTTGGGACTCCGCCGATATTTCGAGCTACTTAATACAATTAGGCATAACCTGAATGCGGATGGCTTCCTGATTCCGAAATGATATCTCGTTCTCTCAGATTCACTCTAGCTAATTAAAAAAGTGATATTTTGTTTGCTGCCAAACCGAAACATCGTTCTCCCTAGGTGTTCCCCAGTTTTCCCCGCTGTCCAAGCGTGTCGTAACCGGCGGGCAGCGAGGCGCGCGGCCGGCAATCGGGTACGCTCGCACCCGCCTTTCCCGCGTCTAACAGCGAGAAAACCTGGGGGTTCGTGCTATTTGAAGTTATATTTGCACAGAGTATAACCTTGGCCTACGTGCTAAACTAAAAAAAAAGTAAAAAAAGAGAAAAAGCGGGAGCAATGACAATTTTGATAACACTGTTTTTTGCAGCTCGGTACGCTCAATCCGGGGCTCGCTAGTTTCGTGATATCGCTAGTAAATTCGTTATCTTTCTATTAGAAGATGGCTGGCGAATAAAGGTCGAAGAGTCACGCAATATATTTTTTGGAAAATTGCCAAAGCAGGAGAGAAAATGCTCGGAATGTGGGTACAGGTGCCCCACACACTCGTATAAGCTGAAGGAACGTGCCATTTGTTTTAGATTTTCTTTAGAGAAGCTACTGTTGCAGGCGCCAGCACGTATAACTACTCTTGTGGCATGAATATTCTCCTTGGTGCTGAATTAATTTAGCAAAAAATCTATAGACATTTTCTAAAAAGCGCTTCTGGTCGATGCCATTTTCAGCGTTTGTGCGTGTGGCGCGTACATTGCTCGCCTTCCAAAGCGACGAACATGTGCGTGCTGGGCTGGGACCTTACATATAAAGACTGTGAGTCTCGTAAACAAAATGTATATATAGAATGGAATGAACTGCATTGGTGTAGTTCAGATGGTAAGTTACTGGTCATGAAGATCGCGTTAAAATTACAATTAAAACAACTCCGCGACCACCAAGCCAAACATCAAGGTGCAATTGAATGCATATAAAATACACAAATACACTGTTCATCTTCAAATAAAGAACATTTTTTTGAAGATAAAATAGTGCATAAGGTACAAAAAGACGTCATAAAACTTTTAATTAAAAATAAGTTAACAAAAGCTGCAAAAAAAATGCGTACCCGTATTTTTTTTTTTTTTGGAGAAGAATGCAACATGTTTAAACACGCATCCACGAGAGCACATGGGAAGGGTAGTTCTATATAAGATTTTTTTTTTTAATTAAGTTTTGGTTTACCAGTCTCCATCAGCTGTAAATTTGCATGCCTGCCCTCAACGACATTAATATTTTCATGGTTAAAAAACTTTTCAGCCCTATATAATCTCCGCAGTAGAATAAATTAAAGACGTTTTCGTCACTTCTTCTGCAGAGAATACTGCACGCCAACCACTTGACAAACCAGGCAAAGGCTCTATCGTGTATTAATGAAGCTCAACACCTGCTCCATAAACCTCTGTAATAGCAGACAGAAATAGAAATATGCCGAAAGTCATGTCTAAATTCAGACTTGAACTTGGTTTAGGCATTTCACTTCTCGTCTTCAACATATCGGCCGTGTGAGTGGAATTCCGAGGGTAGCCCGATCTAGATTCGACGTCCGAAACAAAAATAATGTTCATAAAAAAAAAAAAAAAAACTAATTGTGAATAACAAATGTGACTGTGCAAAATTTCGACTATAGTGCTAGATTGTGTACTATTTTTCTCGATATTATTAGCGCTCTTCTTTGGACGGATGTCGTTGTGGTCACAGCCGGCTTGAGTTTGCGCTTACCGGTCTTGAAGCTGTTCCAGATGCTGAAGGATACTCAACTCGCAGCACGTGGCTATAAAGTGTTCCGAGCAAAAGTGAAAATGTTTCACGTGACGTTAGTTCTCTCGGCACACAGCTTGCGCGAATGCACCTTGACATGGCTGGCCTCCATTGCTGCCGGGGAATGCTTTTTTTTTTTTCTCCACGAAAACAAGGGTTAAAAAAAGAAGCTCTTTTCCCGGCACTGTTTCTACAATCTACCGCGGAGCACAGATTGCTACGTATTACAAAGGAACTTTCAACCTTGAAGCTGCGAAAAAATAATCTCGATCGCTGGCGCCCCGAAAGCCACTTCAGGGCTGCCCGGGTCACTCGTCCGCCTGCCCACCCGTGACGCACGCGGGTAGGGAAAAGTAGGGATTTTTTATTGTTGCCAGTAAAGAGTCGCCTCCTGGAACCCTCGCGGCCGGCGTAATTTTAAAATTCAATAACTTGACGGAAAAATTTTATTTTTATAAAATATTTTCGTTATCAGTTGAGAAAGGGTTATTGATGCTTTCTGCAAATTTCCAGTCAAATCAAAGTCTACCAAAAAATCGGCGGAGTTCCCCTTTAACAGCTTATTTAGTATCAGCGGTATAATAAAATAGCATATGCCGTATTAAAAAAAGAAAGAACAAAAGAGAAATATATTGAAGAAAAAGTTTGAATTTGTTCCGTGAGACGCACTTTGAAAACAGGGGGTGCAAGGTGAAGACCTTAAGCTGTAACTTCTAACAAACAACGATTTCTCAGAATTTGTTTTTAATCAGCACCAGGAGGAAGGAGTCGCTAACACACGAGATGGTATACAAGTGATCATTAGCCACCGCCGGCCATTTTATCAGACAGAACCTAGCCTCGTACCTCGCCTTCCTAAAGAGGACGGGCCGACAGGCACAAACTCGGATAGAGCTCTGGGCGAGGTCAAATAACGACCAGGAAGGAAATCTGCTTGCATCCGGCTTCTGTTTTCCGGCACTTCTCCAACGTCGTACCGTGGAATGGGTCACCCTCCTCGACGTGGCACGTTGACAGTCGGCCTCAGACATCTTTGTTTGCTCGCATCGAGCTTGCTTCCTGCTGTCGTTGAGGGCCGGGAGAAGAAGGGAGTGGGGCTTCGTAATCAATTCAGTTAAGTTGTTCGTTGAGGCTAATGATGACGAAACTCGTCGCCCGCGTGATTTTAGAAATTAAGTGGGCGCTGGGTACTTATACCCCTGAAGCGTTGTCGTTCCGTTAATGGCATATCTATTGTTTTTAAACGATTGAAACAAATAACGTTACTAGAAAACATATGCTGGGCTCGGATTGCGGACAATACGACGAAACAGACAAGGATAGCTTATGTACGACAGTGCCCTCTATGCAGGCACGTAGCCAAGATTTTGTTTCGGGGGGGGGGGGGGGGGGGGGGGGGGCCGCTTATGACAAAATGCTGTATGAGGGGGAGGGGGGAGAAGAGGTCCCAGAAAAATGTAAGATTTCGGGGTAGGGGGCCGGGCCCCATGCCCCCCCCCCCCCCTTGGTTACGTGCCTGCTTCTATGCACCAGGTTTACCTCGTTTTTCTACGGGATATATTTTGAGGTTGAATAGGTTAATACCATGTCATTTTTCTGGTGATGAGCAATCCACTAGTCTTAACGGTAAAACTATTCTACCAAGTCCTGTAGTTCTGATTATTAAAACAAGTAAATAAGATATCGTCGCGATGTAAAGATTGAATAAAAAAATTTTGACATTTTCTTTAAAAATATATTTCCGAATTTGAGAGTATAAGTATCGATGTATCGATGAAAAAAAAAGTCGATACCTCCGACCACAAATAGTTGAGCTCCACTTTGATGCAGCGTCATGGACCCTTCATTATACACACGATGACTGGCGCCTGACTCAAATTTAATTCGACCAGACAGGAGCAATCCACCGACGCGGGCGCATACGAGACGGCGAGTGTTCTGACTCAAAACGTTGCATCCCCGTCGTTCAACCCCCGTGTTGCTCAAGTTATCGGGCTGATGTCGATGCCTCCAACATCAATGAATCACGCAACGCGCACCACGAATAGTTTCCCAAGCCTGCGGAGTAAACACCGATACTTCGTTTTGTCTGCTTTGCCTCGGGCATCGATGACTCGAGAAGAGGAAGTCGCGGGCACATCGATTCATTCATTCTTTGGCCGTGAGCGTTGCCCGAGCGGCGGTTTCTACGTGGACGTTTCACCGAGATCTGTATACTCATCTGTTTAGCGTCCCGCACCACCCATATACATCAAAGGTAGTCCCGAAGTGGCAACAAATGACGTCACAGAAGCCGGTGTGTCATGCTATCGGATGTTGGGATCCTAGCAATTAATGCTAGAAAGCATAACAAAAAGAAAGTACAAGCAAACGCTTTACAGTGTGTGGCTGTCGTCGTGTGGAGTCCCAGCTCATGGGACTCCACGCGACGCTTCAGCAAAGCTTCAACGGCTCATGGCTGTTGAGGCTTTGCTGGAGTGTCAAGCTGGAGGGTGACCCTGGAGCAGAACAGGCGTCCGCCACATCCAACAACGCTGCTCACATCGGCGACAACGTGCCATCTTCTATGACGCCATCAGGCGCAGGTCGAGGGACCACCTATCATGAGGACACGAGAATAGTACTAGTCGGACATGCGCACCATAATCGAAAGCCAAAATCGTGTAGACACGTTTTCTGCTCCGTCTCAACTTGCTTGCCTCTGTTCATTGTTAGCGGCGCATTAATAAACTTATCTTGATAAAAAAAAAAGGGGAAGGGGGGAATCGTTGCTTTTTTTTAATGACTTATATTCGCACTTTGCGTTGCAAGTAAGCGGATGCAACAAAACTTGGCTAACTTTGGGAGGAAATGACGTAACCCGGTGAAACTGCAGTTTCACCGGGTTTAACGGAAGCATGCTTCCGCTAAGCCGCGAACCGTGTACTTGTTTTGCCAAACGTCGCCCCACGAAACTCCCTTATGCTTTTGTTGCGCTCTAGATTTTTTTTTATGTACGTGCGCAGAAGACATAGAGAATATACGCACATGTTAAGGTCGCTCACGGCATGGTTTGTTGTGTTCACGTTTCTCGCTTCGTGGTGCGTTGCTTGGTGTTCTTATCGGCTCTACTGTCACACCAACCTCATTGGCGATGGAGCCAAAAGAAGGCAGTCTTTGTGCCCCGCGTTTCTCAAGGTGTCCTTGATTATACTCGAAGGCTGTCCATGAGGTTACAAGATCTCGGTGGTTCCCGAGTTATGCAGTCTTACGGCACGTGAAACCTTGTAGAGATAAATAATCCAGAAGCCTCGTAGGCGCTGGTCGAAAACACTTATTACGCAGTCAGTCAAGATCGTAAGTGAGCAAAGAACGACAATTTGACTCTGCGATATGTCGTCAATGAACCGAGGTGAAGCGAGGGCACCAGGTATACACTTCCGATCGGGTTTGACCGTGCGCAAGACGGATAAGGAAAAAAATAATAGCGGCCCCATCGACCTGCTTTGTGGTTATTTCCTGGCGCGAGCCGAAGGCGAACGAGTGAGTCCCTGAGAGTCTCAAGAGCAAGACAAGCGCCGATCATTCAGCCTGCGCTTGCTTGGAGCCTGCGGAAGAGATCTGCGCGTAAACCTTCACTTCCTCGCGTCCCAAAGGTAAATTGATGGGGCAACCCTGTCCTCGCTGCGCAGGCGACGGTATAAACACACACACACACACCGACCCCCCCCCCCCACACACACACACAGATAGATGTAGGCACGCACAATTGGTGACGGCAGCGGCACTCGATTTGCGGTGCCACTTCCGATTACAAATTACCATGTGCCCTCGATTAATTGCTTCATTCTTACCATTTTTCATAGCCTTTTTTTAAATGACGTAATGATACGAAGTTGTTTGTGATAGGAGATAGAACCGGCGGAGGTTTATTTGTCTACATTTGGTATATATTGCGAAATGACACCGCAAATGAAGTAAAAAAAAAAAAAAGGAATCTTTTAATGTCAACATTTGGATTGAGACCTGCAATCTCTCGTGTGATGTTCAAATTGTTAAACCGCATTTCTGACTTTTTTTTTATTAGGTTTGTGATTTGAAGGGAAAGGAGCTGCCTTTTTTAACAGCTGTATCAGGTGCTTGGAACTTATTCACACAGCGGAAAAATTGAGGAAACCAGACCCGCGAACCAGAGAAATGTGCGTATCACGTGTCCTTGACGTCATTACGGAGAAAACCGCAGGTCCGCGGTTAATCCGTGGACTTGGCTCTAAATCCAACGGTTACCGTGGTCCGAAGTGAGTACCGCAAGTTCGAGCTCGTAGCTTCGGTTACTGCTTTCGTTGCACGTGGTACCAAACAAGATCAGCAGCATTTATTAATGTTGGGTGACCTTGCGCTCATAAAGCCCCTTCATGTTTCAAGAGTAGCGCAAGGTTCGCCGATGCACGAGGCACGTGCAGCGTGCAGCCCTTGGGAAGATCATGGCTGCACAGCGCAGCACTGAGCTAGATTTCAGACGCCATGAATTTCCCAGTAGTGGCGCGGGCACGTGCCTCGAGCATTTTTGCTTGTTTAATTTATAATTGAGTTCAATCAAAAATAAACATTTTCAAAGCGCGAAATAAATAATCCTCTGACGAATCGAAATAGGAAGAGAAATCTAAGCACGTTTACCTTTTTCCCGATATAAAATGTATATTACGTTTCACTACCATACGATTTCGCGTTGTGATATTGGCACTCGTTGCTACGTCTAGCTATAAGTAGGATTCTGTGTTTTCGGAGTTTTTTTATCGCCAAATTCGGAGGGTGTTTTTCAGAGTTTATTTTTTGCCGAAGATTCAGAGTTTATCGCAGTTTATATTTGTTTGTTTCCCGATTCTCTGAAATTCGGAGTTTATTTTCGCAGTGTTTCCAATAAAAATGAATATATAGATAATAACTGGATGTAAAAGTATGCAATATAAAAACTAAAACGCGCTTGTATCCAATTAAAATTTCTTCAGTTGAATTTGGCGTTGGTGCCATTGCCAGTGGCAATACTAATTTTTCGAACGACAAAAGTCGCACACAAGTATTGCTTCGATAAGCGTCGATACCTTAAAATAAATAAGCTCCCGGAAGTAGTCGCTAGGAAGCTCGTAGTCATCCCATCCTATTCCATCTATCCAGCATGCGGCCGTTCGAGGTTGAGTGGTAAAGGATGTAATAGAGGAGTTTCAACTGCCCCTTTTCCCTATTTTATACAATCTCTATCGTACATAGCTTTTACTGTTACAAAAACATACTCTCTCCTTTTTCTAAATAAAAAAAAAAAAAAAAATGGCATGGCCCAAACTGGAAACCAAAAAGAGTGGCTTTTGTCGTGACCCCAAATGTACAATGTCCTGTTGCCCTGAATCAACCTTGACGAGAAAAGCGGTAGGACCCATTTTGACAACAGTCAGAGATTTGAGAGTTAATTATTGTGTCATTTTTCCAGGACCATTGACTCTGTACTGATCAACCGTTGAAGGTTGGGCGAGTTTTATGCATAGTTATGAAGAGGGAAACGGCGCCAAAGTACGGAGGACAAAGAACAAGGGACAAAGAGACCGAGCGCTGACCGACAACTGAGCCGCCTCGGTGGTTCCGAGGCGAGAGCGCCGGCCTTGTGATCCCCAGGTTGCGGGTTCGAATCCCGACCGAGGTGCCCGCAATATGACGGAGGCTTATTGCGGAGAAGGCGCCGTGTAACCGAGCTTTCGGTTGCACGTCAAAAGATCCCCAGGTGGTCGAAGTTAATCCTCAGTCCTCCACTGGGGCGTGCCAGATGCCCGTCGTAGGTTTGGCATGTAAAACCCCCAAATTTGACTTGACCGACAACTGGTTTATTTTTGGAAACCAACCTACCGGCGTAAAAACACAAGGCAGACACACATCGGTCAATCGCCTATGGGCATGTGTCACAGCTCTCCAAGAACGCGATTTCTTTATCGAAGAGCGCAATCGAGGGAGCACTGACGCACTCAACCTTATACTTAGAAATGCAATAAGCCTCGAATGTTACGCGTGTCACCTGCAGGCTGTGCCTAGCAACAATCGTCGTCTTATTTAAAAGAGGGGATCACCCACATCTATCGCAATGAATGGCCAAATTATCTGATGGTGAAGATCTTATCGAAAGTGAGCTTTCTCTGAGCCTGTCATTGATGCATCTCCCTGATTGGCCAAAGTACACTTTCCCACAGGACAACTCAATTTTGCACACCACGCCGACCGCGCAAGGCACAAACTACTTGTTGTGCTTCTTACCTCAGCCGAGTTTATCCAAACGACCCCTATCAACCTTAGCACAAAGATGCACCAGTTTCAAAGGCGCAGAGAACAAACACCACGGGGACTCCATGCCTCTGTGCTACACTTTTGAGTCTGTGCGTAACCTTATGTACGTAAGGAAGAACCACCGGTCTCACGTTAGGTTAGGCTAGGTTAGATTAGGGAGAAGGGAAACAAAAAAGGGGTACGACCAACAAAAATACAAAACAAAAAACATCAAGATAGGGATTAGAAAGTGCCATACAAAATGTTCGGAAGAGAGAAAAAAAGAAAGAAAGAGGGAGGATGTGATGGTAATAAAGATGAGGTCTATATCTTCCCCGAATTTTTCTGAAATAATGTCTGGGGCTGGGGCCATCGACTCTGCCCCTTACCCAATTATGCCCCTTTGCCCTTTTTCTACGCCACGGGGGGGTCAACGGTAATTGAATTGCCCCCCTCCCCGTCCTCCTGTTTCAACACCCCTGCTTGGAGGCGTTCCAACTCAGCGGCGGCGAGGAACACCGGAGCTCGCATTTTTTAGAAATATTGGTTCTAGAGGTTCCGGAATTAATATGGTTCGCATTCTATGAACTCACGAGCGGCCATGACAGACTTTCAAGCGAGAGGCTCGTGCTTGTGTTCGTAATGTGCAGGCGCGTTCAGTAATGTCCTTTTATAGCTCATATCCTTCTCATCATGCAGGGTCAGGTTTGAATGACAAATTCAAAAGGAACGGCCGGGACGCCTTTCAGTAGATTCTGCTTTATCGACGGCAATAAGAAGGATATCAGTCTGTCAACTTCGACGGTGTTGATCCTAGAATGCAATTAACTTAAACCTCCGCCGTGCTTTTTAGAGACCATCAAACATGTCGGTCGCAGCTGATAATCTTTGTCATGACGTCACACGTAAAAACCACGGTCGTCTCTGCGCGCTCTCTCATGCTGCTCTTGTTCGGCGCTTAGGGAGTGGTAGGGATTTTCCGCTCCTTAAATGAAAGACGTCACGAAGATAGACGGATCTGTGGGGTTGTGAGGAAAGAAAACTTCGCTGCAATCTTTCGGCTCCCCTCCCCACTATGTCGTCACACAAAGAATCTTTGTCTATGACGACTTTAGCGACCCTGGTGTTACACAGTACATGGCCTAATAACCCCAAACTTTCGATCCCAGTGGAAACCGAGACAAAAACAAAATTAATGTCACCTGAATCTTTTTTTTTAAGTGGTGCGAATGAAATATTTGCATACTTTGTATTCAATATAAACGTTTAACACGATATATAATGAACTACTTTTTATTTTTAGAGCAAAAAAACGATAATCAGAACGCTTAACACAAATTTAAGCAGGAGAGACATAACTAAAATATAAGGAGTATTCACTAGAAGCCATATTTGTGGGTGCTATTTAGAGCGCATGCTCAGAACAAGCTCACATCAATAGGCTGCTAAGACGGGCACTCTTGATGGTGCGGAATGCACGTTGCAAAAGAACTGTGGAAGCTCGCCATCAGCACGCGCTCAGCATTCGCGCACACAGGTATGGCCGCCAGTGAATACTCCCTATTATCGGTACCGGCATCCCGATGGCCGCGCTCTCCGAGCGTGGCCTTCGGCGACGTGCCGTGATGGTTCTAGCAGCAGCTCTGACCCCAAATTGGCCCCAAATCATACCTCTCCCAAGAACATTCACTACTACGATACTTTTTAGACACCTCCCCTAATCTTTCGCTGTAGTAAGTGCTTCGCTGGTGCTGGCCATCGGCGGAATTGCGGCGTATGCCGCCATCTTTTGCTTTATTGGGGAGGACCCCCCCCCCCCTCCCCCTCAGTTAACTGAGGTAGACCAGCTCAGTTCAATGGAATGGTCGTTAGCGGCTCAATGACAGTTAGCGCCGCCGTGAAACTCCGACCGATCGTGATTCAGTCAACTGTCCTTGGCTCAATAACAGTTGACAGCACTCGTGTAACTATAGGTAGCCATATAAACAAACGATGAAAGTAATACGTAGAAAAAAAAAAATGGTTCCTTCCGAGCTAGCCGAGTTCGCGGATCTGGCACGGACCTCGCCGGTCCAGAAAAAAGCGACAACTAAAAGTGTTTCAAATCTCGATGACCATACGACAGGTCCGTGGATCTATTTTATGACGTTTGCCTACGTGATACACAACATTCATCAGGTTGGCGGACTCCGTCCCCCGGATACTTTCCCGTAGTCCGCGGACCAGCTTTTGAGTTTTGCATACTTTTTTCGCCTGGTACATGGCGGATTCTGAACCACAAAAGAGGTGATGTCACCGATTTTGTAGGAACTTGTCCGGGGACATGTCCACCGTCGGAATACACTAATAAGAGAATAACTGCAACAATACTTGAAAAACAAGCGAGTTTTGTTCTGTTCGTCCCCTTCTGTGTTCCTGAGTCTCTGGTTTTTATTACTGCCAATAAGGGACTTCCCTGAACAAATATAATTTACAGTTTTGACAAAAAAAAATAATGAGGAATTGCTTTCAAACTCGACATGGCTTTTATTATGCTTATGTTTCAGAAAGTTAATGACTTGGCGACAAAATCCTTTCCAAAGGCTTTTGTGTTTTGGACTTGTAGGCGTTCCTGGTAATCAGATGGACCGCCATATAGCGAACATCCAATCTACAGTAACACGTTTGCTAAAAAAACTAATAGAGTTAGTCGCCTGGAAAATACTCTACGTGTCAAAAATAACAACTTAAATTAACGTCTTTGTGACCTGAAATGCAGGAAGGACTGTTGTATTCACAAAAGAACGACCCTTTCTTTGTAACCACAGTGCAATAGCAGCAGTGAGTAAGAATGTGGTGATGATTAAAATGAAGTCGTTAATTTTAATTCAGCATGGCCTCTGTTTGCAGACACGTACAATAATGCCAGTAATTAATAGTTTCATTTTTAATGTGAACTATTCCTGCGTCGGGAGAATTTTAACTTTTTTCTAATATGGGGTAGAGTAACAAACATTACCTAAGCTAACGACTGCGGCGAAGAAAAAATAAGCAACAACAACACGTAACTGAACACACGCAAGCTCTCAAATAAGAAAGAATAATTTGGCAAGGTTACAGCTAACTCTAGGCATACTCGTAAATAACTTAAAGCAATTTTCAATTCACTTTTCTTTAGTAATGCTGTCCGGCTTTGGGGGGAAACATAGAAGTGTTCTTCAGCGCTCCAGCTAGACCTTCAAAATCTGTTGGGTCTTCTTGCGCATCTGGCTTTGTAGTCGGCTTCTAGACTCTAATGCCTTGCATATTATAATCACGTTTTGCGACTAATATAGTTGGCAGAGATTTTAAGGGCCCGGTAAGGCTACTTACGCGCTTGTGAATTAGTTAGTCGAGGAATTTCTGCATTTTTTGCTTGAAGGTTTGCATCTAAGATGACGTAAATACAGAAGTTAATATTGACTAAAGAATGCTTTCCTGGCAGAGAAGTGGACATGCCAATCTCATAGTGATTTTATGAAATCGCACAGACAGCCAAAATGAAGACCCTAACGTTCATAGACCCACACACAGCCAGAGAGATAAAGAGAGAAAGGTGGACCGGAAAACGCAGTTTAGCAATAACATTACGACGAGTGGGCTGTTCTATATCGCAGAGTCATTTTGCTCTGTTAACAATAATCTGCAAACCCTTAGCGAATGTTCGCGTCGCACGTGGTTCGAAGGTTGGTCGCACGAGAGTATTCGCGAACGCTGCAGTCGGCTACAGCTGTTGCCGGGAGCGCTTGTTCGTTCTTTGCGTGGGGCAACATCCGCCGCAATCTTTCGGCACTGCCTGCAACGCGGCCCAGATTCTTCTTTTTTATTTTTCTTTTTTTCTCTCCGCGTATACCGCTTTAGCTTTGAGGGATTGTTAGCTGCATCCGTATACACACACATGGCGTGGCCGGGACCTCGTGCCTGTCGTTATTCTTGGCCGCTCAGTGGCGACGCGATGCCTTCGTACGTACGGTTGCAAGACCGGACGAAATTGGGTCATATTGGCTGTTGGAAGGAATTGATAAGCCTGGTGTCGCGCATACAACGTCACATTTGTTTGATTGTGGTGTACGCGTCTGAGAGGTCCGGGTAAATCTGTGTCGTGCGAGCGTGGAAACATTTGTAGCGGGGTTATGCGTTGCCGGAGCATAAAGTGTTTTCCTTTTTTTAGATATATTTTTTTTTATCGACTGATTATTTCGTGCACGTGCAACGCAGCAAAGCGTTTTCTGATTCGATCTTATGCGAGAAAGACCTCCACGCATCCGACTCAAGAATGATCTAGGACAGTATAGGGACTTTACGCAGATCGTGCGCAAGAACTTTGATGGCGAGAGCTCGTGACGTCACTTTGAGCACGGCCTGTTTATGGCCCGCAGGGCCTGCATATCCGCAGCCTGCATCGTACGAATAGTCCGCATTATCTTTTTCGCTGCTTGCACGGACCGCACGAGCATTGCTTTTATTGGTTATACGCCCGCAGTTTGTCCGTGGCTTATTTCGAGCCGTGGTGACACAGCGAATACACCGTGTTGAGGAACACTCTGGAGGTGCGTTTCATCCTGTAGGACGGCCATGCCACATTGGCCATACAAAGAATGTCGGCAGACAAATTCGAAGCATGTATGAAGCAGACGTGATTCGAAGGTGCTTGAGGCATGTCCGCGGACAAATCTGTCACGTTGTCTGCAGAGAAACTCCGCGTGTTTTTTGTGCGATGTACGGACAGTGTGAACCCGGATGAGGAGTTCGTACTAGCGGGACATCTTGCAGAGGTAGGCTGCCGCGCTTGAATGTCTCATAGCACTGGCCAGAATATAATGCCAGTGAGGATATAAAAAAAAAAAATGTTTTGAACATTGAAATGTTAAGACTGAAACTATCTCCGGTGTACCCGTTTTTGGCCGAGCACAAGAAAACGCCCTCTTTCAACAGCCACGATATAGCGCGTATCCACGCTTCACTGTTTAACGAATAGACAGATCTCACCAGCCAGTTTGACCACGATACCGCTGCCGCAATGCATCGAGGTAACTTTAGTCTTTTTGCACGTGTGACAACACTGGAGTGTACTAGAATGCGTTCTAGTACACTGTAGCGACACTGGTGGAGCTCTGCGCGTGCAGAGCACGAGACGGCACGAGCCCTCGCATGCACAGCCGTCTGCCTCCTGTTAACTAAAGTTATGGCGGCGTCACGCATGCGCCAAACGCTTTATGAGATCGGTCTATTGATCGGAAGAGAAACAGCCCAGCTAGTGTTTGTTATTGTATTCCAACGGAAATATGTACACTACAATTGACGTGAACTCTAAGCGACGTGGGGTGCCGTTGTCCACTTAGACGGAGGAATGCCCTGTGCATGGTGAAATATTTGCAATGAATATTCGAAGCGTTTCATGCAAGAAATAATTTAGGAAAGCTTTTCTTTTTATTAAACAAAAAATAAAAAATAAAATAAAATGAAGATGCCGGCTAATCCGTTTTTTATTTGAGGATAAATTTGCCAATTCACTTCAGTATGCAGAGTTGCCACAGACAACGAGCTCCGCATAAAGTGCCCTGCGACGGACTTCAAAGCATCACCATTACGCTATTACTCAAATTACGCACCTAAAAAAACCGACTGTTTTGTGTAGAGCACGATATAAATTAAACGTATCATAATAAAAGTTAAAATCTAAAAAAAAAACAAAAAAAACACGGCAAAGGAAAAGGCACAGAAGACCTTAGCATGGTAATAAGCAGTCAAGGTGTGCAAGATTAACATTGCACTGTTAAAAATATCTTCAAGTCTGTTTATCAATATCTAGCGCTTTTAGCTGTGTGCATTCTCCAGACTCTCAATAATTTCACTTTTTATTTTTCGATCTGCCTTCAATAATTGACTGCCGTTCAGATTTACAAAGAGCACACGAACCAACGAGCGCCTCCTTTAATAAGGCAGACGTTGGTCAAGGTCATCTTTTCTAGTGACAAGGGGCGGTCGTCAAGTGCCATGAGCCATGAATTGGGGTCTTTACGTAATTTTTTTAATCTCGAGAATTCCGGCTAGAAATAAGTAGGGTATTCGACTCGATTGTTGCTTATGCTGCACTAACCCTTCAAAACATCCAAAATTGAAGAGCGTGTCAAAGTAAAAAGTTCTGAACACTACCATATATTATATTCGAATAAGCTACTTACCGCTCCCAACATCGCTCAGACGGATTCACCTGACGTCATTCAGCAGCAGGTGTTCACTGCATTGTCAACCGATTTGGAAATTCTACTTTCTAGTCGTATTCCACAATTATATATATATTATATATTATATATGCAGGGTGTTTTTACTTATTCTTTCGGATTTGCTTAAACAAATCCGTGAAAGCTACACTTATGCGGTTTGTAAAGGTGAGTTATACGGCCAAGAGGACACAGTATTCGCGACTCCAGCGACCTATAGGGGGCGCCACCACCAAACAAACATGGCGGCTGGGTCCAGGTCGCGTCGGCTCGGCCGGGCCGCCTGAATGGGTGACGCATTCAATTTAACAAATTTTCTTTTGTTTAATGCCCAATTTTATGGGTATTTGAACTGAGACGGTTAAGTGTAGCCGGTGCGCATAAACTTGCCGAGCATAGTTTTGTTTTCTTGGTGTTTTTCGTTCTTTTCATGTCAAACTTTCGTTTCGGAGACTTCGTTCAAAACCGAAACTATGGGCTTCGGAGAAGCGGTAATAGACTCTAATTAGCTTTGATCATCTAAGGTAAGCGGCGATGGCTACAAAATTGTTCCACCGAGAGTAATTTTTAGCTAACTCGCATGCCTCGACCATGCGACTTATCTGTCCACGAAATTGAGCTTTTGTGCGTGTCCGCGTTTCAAGAAACAGCTCCAGTCGCGTGCTCGGTCAAGAACACAGGCTGCAGGAAAATTACGAAAATTAAGCAAGCGCTTCTTGAGCCAAGGAGCATTTAACCCGCTGGCGCTTCACTAAGCAGCTGATACTCGTATTTAAATTCAGGTTTTAGTAGCAATCGATAAGTCATTTTGACGAATATGCGGATTATGTATTATATTACGTACTATGGTCCCACTAAAGCGATATTAGTATATTCTTCGGGTTGAAATATGAACTCAGTTGACTAACTATTAGGTGAACTGCTGAATAAAAGTATATTTGACAGACAGAGAGATACTACTTAAACTTAGCCAAATGGTTCTAGCCGGTAGAACGGAGACGAATGCGGACAAACTGAGTAGAGTCTTCATCGGAGATTCGCTCAGACCTCTCTGCATTGAACTTGACTTCGAATCCTGAACGGATAAAATGAGTATTTTTTGTGGCCGGTCAACCTGAGCAATGTAGACGTATATTGCTGCTGGCTTCGACGGGGGTTATAATATAAATATTGGACGGGCGATAGATCCTAATGCAGTGACAGCTTCTAACTTTGCGAGACGCGTCCCCCATCTTTTGAAAGCAGATAATTTCCCTCATTAATCATATGCAGCGAGCAGGTTTTCTGAATCAAGTAATTGCGAAATCAGCCCAACTCCTTCAGTGTGGTCTTTTCTGGCGAAAAGCAGCCAAGATGAATAGCCAACGCACCGGCCGGCGTTAGTGGCTCAAACTTGAAGCTCATCGAGCACAACCAAACTCAAGAAAAGCAGCTATCGAACCTTCCCATTCACTTCACTGCAACATTGGTGTTCCCTCCAGTGAAACACCTCATCTGTTGTCCTCAGTCCACTGCTCTACATCCTTATAAAGAAACCAATTATCAGTTACCAAGTAGTTGTTACTTTGAATGTGATTAGAGACAGACAAGAAATCAAAATCTTTTTCCGTGATTCCTCCCCACCCGAGAAATCGAAAGCATGCAACCGTGTGTTGTGGAGTAAACGGGATTTCAAACACGTGATGGAAAGAAACAATCTACTGAGGCTTCACCACACTAAAGAACACTGAGGCAAACTTAAGAAATTTTCGGACCTTCGTCAAATTACATTGCTCGCCCCCGCGCCGATAGCACGTGTCCGCGAAAGCCACCAGAGACGCGGCGGGGCGCGGAGCGACCTGGACCAACTGGTTCCCGGTTTTTCCGCTTGGCGGCGTCCGCTTTGCTGGAGTCGCGAATAGGCAGATAGTCGCAACTATTAGTCGGCTAATTAAGTACAGTTTGTTTATTAACTTTCTAATTGGTGCAAATAGACATGTCGTTCCAATTAGAAACTTGTTGAGCATCATCGAAAACCCTAAATAAACTCTCTTTAGAAGGATATAATGCCGGGGCAGCATTCTACGGCGTTCTGTAAAAGCGCTTCATTTGGACGCGTTTTTCGGTTTCTTATCGGAGCGCATCCACCCGCCGCAGCCCTGCTCCCCAGTGGCTGCGACGCGCAACACACATCCGCCATACTTCTTTCCATTCTACGAGGAAGGCGAGGGGGTGGCTTCGCGCAGTGACCACCAGTGAGCAGGACCGCGGGCGCAAAGATGCGCTCCGATAAGAAACCGAAATCTAGAAACGCTTCTAACTGGAGCCTTTCTACAGAACGACGTAAAATGCTGCGCCGGTGATAAAACTTTCTAAAAATAGATTATTCAGTGGTTTTCGATGATGCTCAGCAAGTTTCTAATTAGAACTATACGTCTCCTAACAGTGTCTAAAAAGTAATTTAACAAATTTTACTTAATTAGCCGACTAATAGTTGCGACTATATCTTAATTCTCTGTTCTCTTGGCAGTATAACTCTCCTGCATAAACCGCATAATTGTAGCTTTCACGGCTTTTTTTAAACAATTTGAAAGAATAAGTACAAACACCATATATATATATATATATATATATTTAGACAGGACCTCGTCAAACTGCAAGAGCAGCTTTTTATCCTGGTTTCAATTTTTTTTCTACAAACCAAAAAAAGAAATAAAAACCTTGTATCGTTTCACCTTTCACTTGCTATATGCCTTGGTCACGGTATAGTAGGTTTTCGAAGTACAGGAATAGAACAAAGTTCGAAATTATAGCCTATTTTTGTGTACGGTATTGAGTAAGCACGTACACAGCGCTCAACGACACGAAATGCAGAGCGCCTGGCCTCGCTCGAGTAACTGCGCAGGTTCAGCTTTAGGAGCGCATACAGTTACTCTAAGCGAATATGACAATCATAAACAGTTACTCGACTCTAGAGTAATCATATGGCTAGTTACTCCAGGAATCTCTGATGTAACCATATTCGCGAGGTCACACATCCCGTTGGTCCGTTTGTTGAGCACTGTATCTACCATATGGTCACTTAGACAATGGGAACGGCAGGCGGGTCCTGCCGCCTCAGCCTCCTTCGATAACAGAACGGCGGCGTCTGGAGCGGTCCGAGCGTGCACGCGCAGCCGAAGCACAACGGAAGGCAACGAGCGCGTGTCACAAACCGTGCATCCGAAAGAGCTAGACGCCCTGTCGTTCTTACTGTGCCGGCGACCGTATTCGTTGGCAACACCCGCCGCTGTAATTACGCTTTCTGATTGGTGCATCAGCTCGTTGCGTCTGGACTTGAGGAGAAATAAAGTGGAACGAGAAAGTGAATGCTGATTTTCTTTTATATGGGGGGGGGGGGGGGGGGGGGGAGGGGCTGGGCACTTGATCGATTAACCTATCGATGAATCCAATTATGATTTAATTGCGATTAATTTTTCAACCGGTTAACTTGTGAAATTTTGACAAACAAGAATTGAGCACAAATTCAACGCTTTCAGCACCCCAGCGTGGAGGAGTACATTTATATCAATGCATACTCAGGATGAAATGTTGGCCTAAAGTGAACTCTAAGGGTGGGATTCGTAACTCCAAACAAGGTTATGCGTGTCCCAGGCACTTCAACGCCTTGCGAGTGTCGGTTTACCGCAGCAGACACTATAATGTGAACAATCAAAGAAGTTCGCTATTGCCGGTGAATATCAACGAACCACTTTTCCTCTGCGGCTAAATCAATATTTTTTTTTCCGTGTGTGTGGGTGCCTTTTGACTGTTCTCAACTACCGTATCAAGGTTTCTTAAAACCTGAAATTGTCCATTTTACCGTTTATCGTACATTCAGCAAAGGCAGAATGTAGTTTCGACTAAAAAAATATTACGCATGAAAATCAACGAAACCGATTGATCGTACTTAAAAGACTAAAACAGCGCAAAAAAAAAAACAAAAAAACAACAACAACAACAACAACAACAAAACGACGGACTGGATGAAGGAGGACACAGACTCGCAACTAAACTTTATTGGACGCAACCGTGCAACCAACTTACCAACTCGCCCAAGCTTGATCTTTAGCCGATTAATCGATTACACAATTGATTAAAGGGTGGTGATTAATCGGGTCATAATTTTTAATCGACGACCCTCCCTAGTATTTTTTTCTTTTAGAATCGAATTGCCCTCCTCAAGACTAGTGGTGTGGGAGAATGTGATCATTTGGGGTCCCGAACCTTAGCGATAAAAGTTCGTACTCCTCAAAATAATGTCTTTAGAAAAAAACAAAACAAAAAAAACGTAGATATGTTTGCGCAAACGGTGTCGAGTACTATACGTCAAAGATTTCGAGGTTACCTAAAGTTAGCCTCAATCCTTCACTGCTCCGATGTTCCTCGTTAATGTTGCACGTAAACCCCTAAAACTGTATTTATTATCCAACGCAAAATATCGGTTCAGACTTCCTCAATAATTGGCCATTATTGAAAGCACAAAATTAAACTTCCCACTGCTGTTATTTTGCGTTTGAGAGAGCGTCTTGTGGAATTAAGACACCATTTTTTTAGAAAATAATATTCTCTGCCAAAACATGTATTTTTTTTGTAGTCGTGCGAAATAGTTTGGTTGCAGAGAGTGACGACGCGTGTCGTCTTGTCCGTGACATGACATTAGCGAGCGAGATGAAAGGCCGCTGTTGAGACGAGACCAGGCACATTTATTTAGAACTCCGAGAACGCGGCTCGAACGTTCCCTAAATATAGAGGACCATAGTGCGAAATAATTCTCTCCCACAGAGATTATCTACGGAACGGAAAAAAACAAAAAAACACGAAGAAGCAGCCAAAAAAGCACGCGCGCCTCGCCGTTACATCATCCCCTCCCAGGACCGCGACGAAACGATAAAATTAGACAACTATATCGTCTGGCACCTCCTCTAATGCAATAGAGAGGAGAACAGGTAATAAAACAAATATAACGGGAGACAGGGGATAGGATTTTTCTATCGTCCACTCACCCCTCGAGTGTGTGTGGCTTCATTGTTGCCATTCGTTCCGGATTCCGCCATACTGTTACACTCTTAGAAATAAGGGGTGTCCCATATGTAGGGTTCCGCGTTTTCGGTTTCTATTTTTTCAAAATTCGGCGTACTTTTTTCGGTGTTTATTTTAAAATTAAATTTTCGGTTTTTTTCGGCGTATATTTATGCCCACCAAAATTTATCGGCTTTTTTCGGTGTATATAAAATAAACACCAACAGACACCGGATCAGATTATCCTTGTAGCTCTGATATTTTTTTATCACTTAAATAATAGCGGCACAGATATATTGAAAAAGAAATGGACACTTTATTTGGCAAATGTGTGCAACTGTAAAGAATCAATAAAAAAAAAACAGAAGTAAAAACACGTCAGATATGAAGCCTATGCCCAAAAAAACATGGAACTTCACCTTCTGTATATCAGTATTACGTGATCTTATTACAGTACACACGCATGTATTTTCCCAGATTCTCTTCGTTGATCCGCACTCTTTCTTTCCTGTTAATATGACCCTGAGCTTCGAGAATGCCCTCTCAACGCCAACACTGGACACTGGCAGGCTGAGGAGATGAAGCGCTGCCTGAGTCAAAATCGGCCAATCAAGCAATTGTGAGCACCAAAAGAGACACGGAAAGACGTTTTGAAGCACAACACAACATGCAGAGCTTGCATCAAGTCAGTCTTCCTTTCAACGAGTTTGAAAACACGCCCGTACATGGCGAAGTCATGGGGCATTTCAGACTTTACGTTCCGATCGATGGTGCGCACAATAAACCAAAACGTCGTGATGGCATCCGTGTATCCCATACAATCGGACATGTTTCGATAGACACTGTCGTTCCACTTTTTCGCCACGGCTCTGCGGTAGGACTGGAAGGTTAAAGTGACCGTTTCCGGTTAAAACTGATTTTCAGAAAATGGACTCGACGTACTTTTATCGGTTTTTATCAATTTAAATCGAAAAAGCCGAACCTAAAAACTGACCTTTTTCGATTAAAACCGAATTTCCGAAATTGAATTCGGCGTACTTTTATCGGTTTTTATCGGTTTAAACCGAAAACTCCGAACCCTACCCATATGCAACTCCCTAAAAATATATTTGGACGTTCAGTCCACTGACGTCGAGGTAGCGTTACCAACCTTTACGAGCGGCATGATAGCTGTCGGATATAATACTAAATAACTAGTATTAAATAGCTAATGTGCGTGTCGATAACTGAAAAAAAAACACAGAGGTTTTGCACCAGGACCAAAAAAACAAAACAAAAAACAAAAACTTCATTGTCTCAGTAGCCTCTAATACGTTCATTAGCTATTTTAATAAGTTGTATCGGTCGACTATCAAGCAGCTCTTGAGAGTTGCTATCGTCGGTTGGACGTCTGTGAACTGAACGTCGAATTGTTATTTTGGGGAGTGACATATGGGTACAAGGGGTGTGCCCCTATACACCCCCTATTTCTTGGAGTGTAGTTTAGCATGCCAGCAAACTACATGCAACTTTTAAAATTCCATAAACGTATCTTAACATGATTTCTCTCTTCTCTACCCCCTTTTCTTATCATTCCCTTACTTCCCAGGATGACACATGCCTCCCCGTGAGAGAGAGAGAGAGAGAGAGTGCCAACCAGCCTGGGCTTGTTTGCTTTCACAAGTATTCAAAACACCGCCCTACGACCGCCATCATTTGTCAATGTATGTACTGACGTCATAAAACTTCCCCCTTCTATAATGGACCTTTATGCGTTGGGTGTGATGCGCTAAATTATCCCGTGATTGGCGCTCAGAAAGGCAACATATAGTTTACACGGCATGGCTTTCCGCGTGTGCCCCAAATACGTGCCTCGTCCGTCTTTCGCTCCGATTGGCGCTGACGCGTGAGTGAAACAGCTAACCTTCTCGTACCAACCTCCCAAAAACTCGCTGACTCTGCATTGAGTCTAGAAGCGCTCAAAGGTCACTCGCACGAGAGATTACGGTTATTTGACGAGCACAGAAATATATTAACTTCATTCCTTAACCTCGCTCTTAGAAAGTAGTTGTTTGGCACAATCGAATGTTTATGAACCAAAAACAAGGCTTCGTCTAATGCCCAACGCGCGTTGGGCATTGAGCAAACGTTTCACCTCAGCACTACGCTGTCGCTTGCAAACTGTGTATGTCTGTTTTAGCGTATTTAACGTTTCTGACTTTCAAGGAATACATTTATTCAGGCACCGCGTTCTTAGCACCGGACATGCATCGTATTGATATGACGCATGTCTTGCTTTGTGTATCGTTCTTTGGCGTTCTTATCGAATGCCGCAATCGTTGGCCGCGGAGCACTTATAAGATGTCGCCTCTTGCTGCGTTTCTTACAGTGGCCATATGTCAGGGACGACACGGAAGGAGTATTTACACGGCGGAAAAATCCCTCTCTTTGCTCCCTGGGATGTGCATCACATGGAAACAGCGTCACGGCCTTTGTGCGGAGCCGCGCTGACCTGCAAACGCTCCTCGCGCGCCTCGGCGTGGGATCACTTCTTAATCGGCAGTATTTTGTTCGCGTGTCTGGCAACTTTACAGATTTTGTTCAGCGGGATACAGGCGGTGGCATCAGATCGCCTAACTAAAGGCCGGTTCTCACATGCAGCGAAGCGCTGATGTAGCGCTGCTCACGTGCCGTCAGCTACTTATCGTCTGTCATGAGCAACACTTTCGACGGTGCGATACAAAGCTGGTGAACGCTCCCGTCGGCACGTGCTTAGCGCAAGGTCAGCGCTATGCTTGTAGCGCTCCGCTGCATGTGTGAACAGGCCTTTATTGTGGCTTGCGCTGTTGCGCGTGTCATGCGTCTGAGGCACCTGAAGGAGTCTTCGATATTCATCGATGCCGTCCATCGAGCCACTGCCTCATACAACTGGTTTTGGATCACGTTCTATGTGTTGGATCCACCCATTCAAAGAGCATCTTTCTTTTAGCAGGAAGCAGTTCGTCGTCTTCCGCACCTTGCAGCTCCGCTGCCATAATCGCATGTCGCCGTTTCATGTATACGCCTCCATTTTCTACACTCTCGTTAGCGCGCACCGAGCCTGTTGTTGAGAATAAGACCGCTAAATTCCTCTGATAACGCTGCCATCACTCTCGGTTCTCCGCCTCGGGCAGGAAGTCCCGCTGGTTTCGCAAATCACTGACGTCACGCGCAGCCCTCATCGAAAAGCATCCCCGGTGTGAATACCCCTTTATCAGCTGCCGAAGTTGGCTCGTTTTCGATCACAGATGTGACGCAATGCCACTTAGAAGACAACGCCCACCCATCCTCCCCTAACGTCACCACCCATGCACGTAGCGCCGACAAGCTTGCGTCAGCATTGCCGCCAGCGCCGCTAGCAGACGACGCTAGCAGACGGCGACGCCAATACGGACGCTTCTGCCGCTTTGCGGCGTCTCTCGTCGAGCGTCAGCGTATTTGCCGCTTGAGGCGCGTCGGGGGGTCCACCAATAATGACGTCATGCGCAGGCCTTCTTTTTTAGGTGGAATGCGTTCGTCTGCTTCTTGAGAAGGGTATCGGTGATGTCAGAATGCCGAGCTCCGATTTGGAAGGATAGTGGATCGAGGCAGCTAGCACTGAGGTCTACCCACTATACCTCCACCAGAGCCAACCAGACCTCGGCGTTCTGGCGTCAGCGCAATGCTCGCGCAGGAAGCAGACGAACTTGCGCTCCGCGGGGCGCAAGTTCGTCTGCTTCTTGCACAGGGCTTGCGATGATGTCAGAACGCCGAGCTGTTATTAGCTAATTGAAAAAAAAAAAAAATAATGGATAGACATGAAGGCATTCAGCATTGAGGTCTACCCACTATCCTTTCAATCAAAGCCAGTCGGAGCTCGGTGTCGTTGTGACGTCACCGCAACACCAGTGCAAGAAGCAGACGACTTGCTCTCCGCACACAGACATAGTTCTGCCGGTGCGACTGCTCACCGATTCATCGGTGAAGCGATTGTTCTTCTGGGATAAAGTGATAGTGAACTTCCGGAGAACTAATCGCATTCCATCGATCTCACCTCATTCGGCAGACAATATGCCCTAAGGCCAAACGTAGCGCTACGCTAATTGATGCCACAATAAGGTCTCGTATATCTCTAGTGATATCAGGTGGCTATCTAAGATAAGTGCGTACCGCACCCCCTGGAAGCCTCCGCCGCCATTGTCTTGTCTCGTTCTCGACGTTATCGACTGTAGCAACAGGCAAACGTGACCTTCCTGTGCAGGAGCGCGTCGAGCGAGCGAGCTGTCCGTGTCCTTCTCATTGCACGACGATTTCACTCCTAAATGCCCATTGTGTCCAACCGCGGTGGCGTCCTTCTCGCGGACTGGCAGCAAAGCAAAGCTCAGATAAGATAAGGGCCACCTGTACGGCCGCATGGCCCCATGCTGAAGCTTGTTTTCGTCCGGGACACTTCGTCGATACAGCGAAGTGGTGATAAGCACCCTAAAAACTCGGACCAGAGCTAGGCACATATGATGTGCTCCTTGTACTGGGTGTTCTCAAACGATATTAAAAAAAAAAAAAAAAAAAAAATGTAGCAAATGTTAGTAAATGGTGTGCAGGGAACAAATATTATGTTTTATCATACTCAAACTTGGTAAGTGTAGATCTCTAAGAAGAAAAAAAAAAAAACACGAATAGAACAACTTAATTTTACATAAGAAAGACTAAAACAAATAGGACGCTCTGTCCTATTTGCAGACTTGTACGTAGCTCAACCACTCTATTCAAGTTACCGTAGTTTAATTACTATACTGAGTAGTTTAGTAGCTTACAATTATATTTTTATTTTGGTAATTAGTAGTTTAATTACTTTTGCCAAGTAACTTCTACATAAATTACAAATACTTTTGAATTTTAGCGGTAGGTTTGCTTATCAACAAACATCCTTGCACAAAAAGATACGATGTTGGAAGATCAGCTGTTATTTGCAAACAGGGGGAAGCATGTAGCGTGGTCAAGGGGGAGGGGGGTTTGGATGGTCCAAAACTGTCCAAAATTTTCACGAGCCTCCAACTGCAACAACCCTGTTACGAGGCGCAGAGAGCGGACAGACACGTCGCAAGTGAGGCCGAGTAACTGCAAGCTTAGCGCCGAAGAACGACATTTCTTTGTGTGCATAAGCTCAAGGAGACTTGACGCATTTGAATAAATGGCTTGTCCCTGTGTCTCCCCAACGTAGGAACTCTCGACCACTACAGCAGGTGCACACACTGCATCCACTCAAAGGAAGCAACCAAATGCGGAACCCACTCTGAAGCTCATGTGGTGCTCCCGTAACTTGTGCTGTATTAAAAAAAAAAAAAAAAAAAATCGCATGCTACAGGGCAACGCGAAGGTTAAATCTTTGCATTGTCTAATCTTTGCATTGTCTTTCATCCCAAAACTCAAAATATGCAGGTCTTCAAAGATTCAAGGGTCGTTCGAGAAACCTTAGTAATTTTCCCAACGTTTTATATGAACCAATAAGAAACAAGCAGTGTTAGGCCTTACGTACTGTACATGGTACTTACTTTAAGTAGGTTTAGGTAACTTGTAGTATATTCTCTGTGCATGTACTTATACTTTACTAAAATATTTTTTTCTGGTACTTTTCGAGGAAAGCAAAACTCCCGACTTCAAAATACATTCCCCAAATCTAAAAAAATAAAAAATAAAAAAATAATGGCGTATTGTTATATAAAACGCGCTATCGTCTTTTGAGACGTCATCAGGTCATTTCTTCTGAAGTAGTGACTATAATACCCATACAAATAAGTGCCTAATCAGTTGATCGCGTTTATTAGTTCGTCAGCAAGAGTAAAACAACTACTCTACATAGACTTGCCTCTATTCAAAATTTGCCGCCATTTCGAAAACAAAACAAACAAAAAAAAACAAAAAAAAACCTGATGCACCTTCGATTATTTCTGAAACAATGCATGCCAGTAAAAAAAAAAGAAAAAAAAAACTCTGTATAGCGATGAAAGGGCATCATAAAGATTGTGTTAAAAAGTACTTGTACCTCTACTTTGAAAGTAAATTGTACTTATAGTACATTATTTCTTCACGTACATTGCACCCGGTGTACTTACTACTTTACTTGAAACATGTAACCTCTGATTTTCTTAGTATTTTGCTTCAAGTGCTCTTTAGATGTAGTTTACGCAACACTGTAAGCAATGAAACACTGTCTGCAAAATCAAGCCCAGGCAGTGCTGAACCCCACAGTAGAAATTATACATCCGCAGTAAATCTTTTACCAAAAAACAAAAAGGTACAAAACAATTACGTACACAGAAGCAGAACCAGCTATTAAAACAATTCTGTCAACACAAGGCACTTTATATTTACCTAGCAGAATTTCGCTAATGGATCAAAACCTATGTAATTTCTTGTTACCATACGAACATATAAATGCAACTTCAAAAGTGATTCGCTACTTTTTTACTGTAGTTAGTAATTTGCTCAATTACTTTCCACTTCAGTCATTTCTAGCCTACTCGAATTAATTTTGAGGCCAGTACTCAGTAACTTAACTTAATTACTATTTTTAGTAACATTGTACATGTCTGCCTATTTGTGACATCTTTCAACATGACATCTTTCAACTAGCAACAAGAACGAATGAGAACCGCTCCCCAAAGGTGCCTACAAATCTTGGAAGGGAACGAATAAGAATGTTGAAGGAAAGGAAATGTCAGATAAAAAAAAAGATAAAACTAAAATACATTAATTTTTCTGTTTGAAAGAAGATAAAAAATCTTAAAAACACAGTATCACGTCGGTTTGTGTAGCAATCTGGAAAGTTCAACTTAAGAATTTAACTTCTGCTTTTGTCAGGGAGAGCGAAGGAGCCGGAATATTGTTGCACACCGCCTCCATAAGAAATGACAAGACAATTTCCCTCCCAAATCTACTCTTGTGCTCCCCTAGAATTCTGGCATCGCAAAAGCAAGGTGTGCAGTCGAGTCATTTGTTATGGGTGCGATGTCCAACAATTATTCTGCTCCTTCACTCTCACTGATAAAAGCTGAAGTTAAATTCTGAAACCTGAACCTTCCAGGCTGCTCCACACACCGGCGCGATACTGTGTTTTTAAGCTTTTAATCTCATGAAACACACAAAATTCATCCATTTTAGTTTTAGCTCTTTTTCGTCTGACATTCCCTTTTCCCTCAACATTCTTATACCTCTGCTTCCAAGATTTGTAGACGCTTTTGGGGGGCGGTTCTGTTTCATTCTTGTTGTTGCTATTCGAAAGATGTCATATTGTCTGCTCCGTCCTATTTGTTTACTCTTTCGTGTGTAAAATTGAACCATATCAACACGCTCGGTTTTTAATTTAAAAGAAAACTTTGTATTTCATGTTCAACGGGAGAAAAAGTAATCAAACCGTCTGCAAAGGTTGACACGACGTCTGATTGAGCCTGTGTACACACGCTGGGATCTGCTGGATTTGCTTTAGGGTGTTCATATCTAAGATTTTTAAAGTTTTTGTGCCATGTGATGACATAGGTGAGAAGCAGCGTCAACCCTACGGTTTTCGTCTGTTTTCCTCCCGCTCAATGAAAGAAAGGGTCATTCTACGAAGCTAAAGTCAACGGTAAGGCGAGCTGGTTAACGCCGGTAGTATTTCACAGATTTTTGTACTCCGTTTATTAAGTGTAGGGGATGGTGCCGATGCAGAGTGCTGAGAATTACAGTCGAATTATGGAGAGAACTCAAGAAGCACAAGCGTCTGAGAAACGGGGAGCTCTGGAGGAGGTATTTAACCCCAGGTTCTTACGCACCAACTTCCCAACATTGAACCCTATCTTTAAACAATTAAATAAAATGTTGTGCTGTTAAGAAAACACGTTTTACAGATATTTTTTTTTTGTAACGCAGCCTGCCGGAAGCGACGGCGTGGTCTTCAAGAAGAGAGCCGACACCGCTGTTAATCATCTCATTTGCTGAATGGTTGAATCATTCATTTGCTGAAACCATGAACCGTGTGTGCGTTTTTATCAGACTGAGGAATAGCAGACGACACCATGAGACATGGCATATTTTCAAGCTTCATTAAAAAGTACAGAACGAATAAAAAAGTTTAATATGTTTTATGTACCATGATGTTATGAATAACGGAGAGCATGGAAGCGACCTAGTGAACTTGCAACATCATGACCTCGGTCTAAAGTTTTCAAGGAGTTTTGCTTGCGTAAAGTGCCGAACATTTGAGCCCAATATTGTTTCACAATATTTTGAGGCAACGGTTTTGCAACTGTAGTTTCAGTAATAACACGTTTGAAATGGTTCTTTTTTATAGCTTCAAGGTCCTTTCACGCATACGGCACAGCGCTACCTCGTCAATATTAGTCAGCGCTGGAAATAGCACTGACTTTGTTATTGCAGCGCTGCATAAGTGCTAAGTTAGGTTCAAGAGAGCTTCGTCAGCGCTGTTCCTATAGTGCTGACTCAGCTTTGCGCTGTATGCGCAAACCGGCCTGATATCCGCAGCGATGCATGTAAAACGAAAGTTGGGCACACCATGAATGTGGTCTCTAAACACAATAATTTATCCTGAAATACATTTTGTTAAAGCTTGCCCAGTCGCGTGAAAGGAACATTTGCTGGACATTGATACGATTAGTTCGTTTACCAAATACTTCAATACTGAAGCAAGTTTGACGTACGGGCACTCTGGTGACATCATGTCGTTCTCTTGCCTTTTTTTTGTGAAGTTGATCACGTAGGACCTACTCTTGTCAGTTGTTTTTCTCACGTGACCGGGCGCATCGCCTCTGTAGCTGTACTTGATCGAAACAACAGTGATAAGTTAAGATAACGTGCATTGTTCCTTTCCGCCGCTTTGAAGATTACGTCTAATCTGGGTGTAAACACACAAACACTTCTAATTACGAGTGCTCCACTGCCGCGAGCTGAAAATAGACGTCAGGAAAGACACGGGACTTAGAACGAGGCTTTTCTGCCTCATTCCATTGTCTCTACTCGTTGCATTGGGGTTACGGATATTCATGGCGTTCGTTCGTGTCAGGGCGTCTTAAAATAGCTCAATACTTACCATTTAGAAACCCACGCCCTCTCAATGAAAATCTGGGGATACTTAGTATGCCGTCGGCGATTTGTTTATCACAAGTTTCTAGTGCCAAATTATTTTAATTCAAATGGTGTATTCATCTGCTCATTTGGGTCGAGTTCAACGAAAAAAAAAAAGAACAAATTGACTCTATGCCGAATTCCCGGCGTTCAAACGACTGTTACATCCACAACCTTTAGTCGGGTAATGGCAATTGTGTATCAACAAACCGTATGGCGCAGAAAATGTAAACTGGAGAAGCGGCGCCAAGTTCACGAGATTTGGGATGAAACGAACTTAGAACCTTTCACTACTGTTTTCCTTCTTGATCCTTCTTTTTCAATCTACGTGAGTTTTCAGCATGCACAGTGAAATTAATAATACGCGTAGCCAAGCCACCCTATTTTCTATTTCTAAAAATACCAAAACATACATGCAAACACGCACGCACGCGCACGCACGCACACACAAACGCACACGCAACTTTTTTTTTTTTCTTACACAAGAAAAAATGATTTTTTTTCCTTTGAAAATTTTGTTTCGTCTTTAAAATCTGACACTTTATGCATTTGTTCAGCATGAGTCATTTGCCGTACGGCCGGCGCCTGTCCAGAATATTTTTACAGTGATTGATACAAATGTTAAACAAAAAAAACAAAACAACAGGTATACCATGAAAGCTAAACACTGTCTCAAAAACCGTATCTGTGCTTGTTTTTCTTTCCTTCACTTCGCGGTCAGGGATTTTGTAATAAGAGACGACGCGTTATAGGTATTACCATTTCCCCTCACGTCGTCCACGGCGCATATGCGGATGGACTTCGTCTTTAAGATTCTGTTCAACGTACTTTTATTGAGTGATTACGTCGACGGCAGGGGTGGGTTTGATCTTGCGCAGCCTCGGAAACGGGCACGAATGTTCTTCAAGGTTCGGTCGACCGGATGCCAAAGAGGCGCGGGAACACTGAAACTCACGTTCGTTTTCAGGCTGAATCTACGAGCTAAACTGGTAACTCACCGTGCGCCAGTAGCGAATGTAAATAATGAATTATTTACTACGGAGCGATCCAGCGTGTTATTTAGGAAACGGGAGGACGCTGCAGGTATTTTTTCCCCGTTGATTCTGGGAACAAGGTTGTTTTTCTTGCATTTCTAATATTATTATTTGTCATTTCGCTAATATGGCCGTTGAGCCACGGTTGCCTGCAGCACGACTCCGTCGATTGCGTCGAACGCGTTCTGAAATGTGGTTCGTCGATTGTCGCCCGATGACGTCGTAGAAGTGTCACGTTGTTGTCTGCCGCGATCCTGGCGTTAGCGCAGCAGTGGAGGCGGAATCGACAGACGCCTGTTCTTCCGCAGCTCGTTCTCAGCTCGACAGTCCGCGGAAGCTTCTGCAACGAGAAGTTGGGACACCGCGACGGCGGCGACACTCGCGTTCGTTTGTCTTTCCCCCGACACTTCGACGACCAACCGTCAACATACTGCGACATCGGACAGCATGATGCGACGGCTCGCCTGTGATGTCATTTGTTGCCACTTCGGTACGACTTCCGATGCATGCGCGAAATAGGAAGCTAACCACAACTGCAGAAGACGCCTTCCTGGCACCGCCTTTCAATGGGCACCGAAGAGCCAGAGAGTACGTAAGTCGTTTTGAAGATGCTGGCCGTCTAGCAACCACGGCGGGAAGCCTGAGAACCGGAAAATGGTAGGTTCCTCCCCGCCATCGTGTGCTGTTTACTCGTAAGGAATCATGACCGTCTCGAGACGAGAAAACTCGTCTTATTGTGATATCGTGAGCTCGGCTTGTTTCATTGGGCCAGAGGCTCCGTCCATCGGCCAATCTTCAAGAGCGGGGATTTTCGTGCTTCAATTGTTTCAGTTTTCCAAATTCCGAGTCGTGCACTATATCATGTGACCCAAAATTTTGACACGCAATTTAAATTTAAATTAATTTAATTTTTGTTACTTTACAAGGGGATTAAAAGCACGTAAGCACGTAATAAGAAAAGGGTTATCTCTATAATCGGTGATAGGAAAGATTCCGTGTTTTCGAAGTTTATTATTTTGCCGAAAATTTGGAAATTATCAGTTTAGTTGTTCCTTTTCGATTACCAATTTTTCAAAATTCGGGATCTAATTTTGCAATGTTTTTTTTATTAAAAAAATATCCTGGTGTAAACGTGTACGAGTGTCCAAAACGAGTTCCCATCAATTAATATTTCTTCAACTAGATTTGGCTCTGGCGCCGTTGCCATTGCCAATACAAATTTGTCCCACGACAAATGTTGTAAACAAGTGTTGATTCAATAAACGTCGAAACCTTAAAATCAATAAGCTCATGGAGGTAGTCGCTAGAAAGCTCGCATTTATTCCATCGTATCCATCAACCTACCCTGCGGTTGCGCTGACTAGAGTGGTAAAGGGTATATATAGAAGCTTCAACTCCCAAGCCCATGCAACAGTGAAAGTTTGACAGCTTTCACTGTTGCAAAAACAGAACCCCTATTCCCGTCCAAACTTGTCGTGACCCGAAAGGTATGTCGTCCTGATGAACCTCAACGAGATAAGCGGTGAGATTCCTTTTGTCAATGGTCCAAGATTTGAAAGAAAAACTAGGGTGTCATTTTCTCAAAACCACCGACCCCGTGCGCTGTCCAAACTTTTAAAATACTGTGTATTTTTTTCATTGGTACGTCGAAATTCGGGGTTTATCGGATAAATCCGAATTGACAAAACTTTTTAACGGCGGGTGTTTTTCGGGTGATTTCTTCGAAAACACGGAACCTTAGCGAGAGGTTAAGAATGCAGTAAATGCTCCGTCTCTAGCGCAAGCGTTCTGTTTTTGTTTTTTTTTAATTATAAGCCTTTGGTGCAGAGGCGTACGTGTCACAAATTTATGTCTGATTGATAAAAAAGTAGTTGATTATCCGGCCCTTGACCTGCTTTTTGTTTACACTAATGCTCTAGCATGTGGCACTGAGGTTTGCCTACTTTTTCGAGAGGCACCCTGGCCAGCCAATCGCTGTAATCCAATGTAAAAAAAAAATCACGATAAAAATATACAAGATTTATTTAAATAATTATCGAATTTTTGTTTTATTTTAGAATATGACTTAAGTCTTTGTATCTAAATAATATTGATTCCTTTCCACTTGATGCAATTTGAAACATGTCAGATTGATTGATAAACTTCTCCGATCACTAATTGTGTTGTATGCACGTTTAGACATTCGGAAGCTAGTCAGCCTCAATGGGCGTCTCGCGTCTCACCTGTAGATGACTAATTTAGCCAATGCAGTATAAACTGCTAGCCTGGGAACTTTAACGTGCATCACGTAGTAGTAATACATGACCACACGACGTTACGATGCTCATTCAGATCGAAACGTGTAGGGGTGCGGATTGAACCCAAGATCCCTGGGTTCAGCAGCGGGAGCTTTCGCTCCACGTGCTCCGAGCTAAGGTGCGCACACACCCTCGGCCACCGACCCCCTTCTGTACAAAACAACAACAACAACAAATTTGACATTCATGTTTATACAACATAAGGTCGGTCTGCCTTTGAGGTACGGCGACAGTTGTTTACGCTGTAAACGCGAAATGTTTAGGGCTAGGCACTTGATCGACTAGCCTAACGATTAATCGATTAATGCTTTAATCGCGATTAATTTCCTTGACCGGCTAACCGGTTAAATTTTGACGAAAAAAAAGAAAGTAAAAACTTTCAGCCTTTCCACTCTGGTAAAGAAGGAAGATCAGCGGAGCTGCACTGTGATGGGAATGAAGTAATGGCCGGCCGCAAGTCGGCAAACCAGAGTGGAAAGGCTGGGGCCCTAAGCTGGACACTTGGCGAAAAAGTCGCCGAAAAATCTGGCGGCTGTGATTGGCCGGCGCAGAGGTCAAGCGAGGCGTTGGCCAATCACGGCCACCAGATTTCTCGCCGATTTTTTCGCCAGGCGTCCAGATTAGGGCCCCTCGAAAGGTTACCGCCGTCGCTCATAGATGGCGGTAGCTGTCCAGAGTTTTGTGTCATTCGTTTGCTGGCGGACACGATACTGGGGAAACTATACTTCGTTTCACCTTATGTTGTACCGCAGCGAAGGCTAGAAGCGCGAGCTCATAGCGTTGACAGCCGCTCTTAAGTCACGAGAGCTTGTGCCGCCGAGATGTGACCCAGAGCAAGGAGCTCGCGCTTGTAGCCTTTCCTGCGGTACGACACAAGGTGAAACAGAGTATAGCCTTTAACATCTTCGCTGTAAATTTTAACGCCTTCAGCACCCAGACGTGGACGAGTTCACCTGTGTGAGGGTTCTGCGGTTCCATGCCGTGATGAGAAGAAAGATGTGGACCGGAAAAGAAGAAAAAAAAAAAAAGCTGGAGGATAGAGGAAAAGGAAGAGAGGATGGCCAGTGAAACCTAAGGTTTGGTGGGAGGAGGAGCTCCGCAAGGAGGTCTAGGGGTATGGTTCAGGACTTTGCCCGACTCTTGCTACGCCCAAGCTGCAACGGCAACTCTTTACTTCAAAAGCCCAGGATTCGAGGTGACTACGGTGAGCTGCACCTCTTCACGGTTCGTCCACGCAACAAACTCTCAGGGGCATTCGATGTGAGGAACTGAGGGACGCTTCTTTGCCCGCCGTTGAACTATAAAGTCAAACCTATTTTTTTTTTTTGTTGTAATTATTCTCTTGACTTGCCATTTGTTTGTATTTGTACTTTGTAAATAGAATGTAAATGTCTCTGCCGCTTGGCCTTGTCTTCGTTCTTCTTGCGACCCACCTCGGGCGAACCGTGACCATGGCGAGCCTGCACGGATGCTTCTGACATCCTGATGTTATGAAATCTGAGACGCGCTAGTGCGAATAGAGAAAATTCACTTGGCCAAATTGCAAAATACCAACGTTCCACGATGGCTGCGTTTGACGTAAGCATCAGGTCTCATTCTTCGTGGTCATTGTAACTATACTCTAAATAATCATAGCTTAGAGTGGCAAAA
Source organism: Ixodes scapularis (assembly GCF_016920785.2). Classification (NCBI taxonomy): domain Eukaryota; kingdom Metazoa; phylum Arthropoda; class Arachnida; order Ixodida; family Ixodidae; genus Ixodes; species Ixodes scapularis. The sequence goes on along the minus strand of NW_024609868.1, from coordinate 79,919,885 downwards.
TTATGCTTTGTGAAGTATTAGAAATCGGAAATGCGGTTGGGCTCGAAGGCGTAGCTCAAAGGGATGGTTGAGAACACTACGTGAGTCAGCAATTGCAGACAAAAAAGAAGAGCGAAAGTGGAAGCAAGCAACCCAAGAGTGGGAGAGCCAAGACAACGAGCAGCCATTTCTGGCATCTCCATCGGCACACCAGAGGAGGGAGGAAAGTGCGATGGAATCGGCACGTCTTCAGGCAGAGTGCGGTCGGTTGTAAGATATTATAGCACTCCTGGAAGCTGAGGAGGATGCACAAAGAAGAGCTGATAAATCATTGGAGGAGATCTCAGTAGAGAGGGAAAGCTCCATGAGGGGAGATGTTTTGGAGCCGACAGGTGTCAACGGTTTCAAATTTCAATCTGTTGGTAAAGATTGGCAGCGAGGTGAGGCGCGGATGCGTTCTGTGGAGATTCGGAAGTCTACCGCAGAGCGAGTGCGGAAGCTGAAGCTTCAGTCCTGGCGAACGCAGGGGACACTGAAGTGCATCTCGTAGTCGTAGGTGGAGATATGCTAAGAGAAACATAAGTAGTGCTAAGAAGAGGAAGCATGAATCTACGGGTGAAAAAATGAAGCGCGAGCTTCAATTGAAATGCAAGTCTAACGTGCAAATAATGTTGCTAATGCAGCGTGAATGAAAGGTTAGCAGGCGACGAGACCATGCGCAGGTCAGAGACCGCCACTCTGTGGAAAGTTATTAAAAAAACAGAGCACGTGCTGTGCCAAAGACAAAATCTGGATCCCCTGGGGCGGGAAAGATCGTGCGAAGTTTATCTTTAATCCTGAGGTTCGGTTGAGAGCCACAGTAAGCTGGGAAACCAAAAGGCTCAGGCTTTGAGGTTAAGTAAGTAATCACAACGAATTCGCACATCTTATCGAAATATTAGGACTGAGTTCTCTCGTAACTGGCGGAAATATCGGGAAATATTTTTTTTTCGCTTTCGTATGTTCGTTATTTTTTGTTCTGTTATTGTAAAACTCAGTGTTGTCCTTGCTTGTCAAAGCTTCGGACTGCTAATATGTGTTATATACGAAGACAGTTGAAAAGCAAATCGAAGATTCTCAACAGCTGGGCCACGAAGGAATTTTCGATAAATTCGAATCTGTATGCACCTATGTGAAGTGTCTTCTATTTGGTGTAGAATTAGTGTATATTGATATAGCTGCCCTTAGCAAAAAGAAGCCGTACTTGAAACGAACTTGAAATATATTGAATACGAGTATTGATTTTGTATTCATTCTGTATTATTTTGTCCCCATTCGAAATACGTGCGAAAGGTATTCAAAATATATCATAAATATTAATCAGAAAAAATTTGAGATATACCAAAAATATAATTCCTTGCCCCTCAAGAAGCCATTTGTGCACTAAAAACCAGCTACACATTTTTGGGGGGGAGTTTGTTAGTAAATGTACCCGTGCGGTATTCGAAGGCACTACTAAATGCATCCCACAAATAACCATTAGAAACGAACACAAACACAAACACCATGACGCACTGAACACCCGAATGAAAGCCTCGTTGACTGCTCTAAAGCCTTATATAGCCTACATATTGAAGGTAATCATTTGGCCGGTGACCAGCTCTGCACTTATTAAGGTTCCAAGTATTCGATATTCTTCTCAGGAGTCTGTCAAAGGGGAAACAGTGTTTTGAAGTTCGTGGACGATATCTTTTACTGCAAGCATTAATACAGCTAATAATAATTCGGCGCAGTCGCGAAAACAATATCCATTAAATTGGCTCTTAGAAAAAGCTTTTTGCTTCTCTGCGTAGCACCATGCAGGATGAAGCGAGTCAAGCTAGTTTCTTCACTTTAAAATAATTATTTTGCTTTTCTTTACAAGTTGACTATTTAATATGGTCATTAACGTCACCATATTAAAGTTACTACTCACATCACGTACAATGGTGAGTATACGCATTCAGTGAACTAACATTGTGCTAACACAATTACACGCCAAACATATCTGCTCACAGCACTTGCTGAAGTTTTCCAGCATCAGCAAGCGTTGTGGTCTTAGTTCCCGAACCCCGTTTGTGATTGGTGCGCAAGAAACTCATCAGGTCTGTTCTTGATAGAAAAAAGGGAACAATAACATAAACTGCGCTGATTTATCAGTGCGATTCTGCACAACTCAATTGACAAACTAATCAAATGTTGTGTTTAGGCACTTTAGTGTACTCCATATCTGCTTGAAGTGAACTTCTGATAGGAGAGCTTTTGAATACTTTGGTAGTTTAAGTCAGACTGTAGCGCCAAAGCGCGAGACTTAGAGCGGTGGCGCCAAAGCGCGAGACTTAGAGCAGTGACTCACGCAACGTCAGCAGCTAATGACGTATCAAGCGCGCGGCACAAGCAGCACCGACGGCACCGAGCTCCGGGTTCGAAGAGAACAGCACGAGCCTGGCAGCGTCCGACGATGCAGCAGGGCGGTCTCAGCGGAGCCCTTTTTTATGTTCTTTTCAGTTTTTGTGCGGTGATAAAGATAAGTTTGTTGATTTGCATTGACGGACGTCTTTCCTAACCCCCACAAATTGGTGACCCGAGGAACGCCGCACGTCTGAAGCCCTTTCCCTGCTGCGCCAAGCTCATCAACCGCTTCCAGTCGTCATGGCGCAGTCTGGTGAACCCGCCACTGGTGGACTTTCAACTTTACACCTTCGACTGCCTCAGTTCTGGCCTGCGGACCCTCAGATCTGGTTCGTCCAGGTGGAGAGCCAGTTCGCTACGGCCCGGATAACATCACAAGTCCAGAGGTTCCACCACATCATCGCAGCACTTCCGCCGAACATCGCAGCGGAAATTCGGGATCTGGCCCTGACACCGCCGGCAGACTCCCCCTACGACACCCTCAAGGCGGAGCACATACGGAGGACCACGTCGTCGGAACAGCGCCGACTACAACAGCGCTTTACTTCAGAGGAGCTGGGCGACCGCAAGCCAACACAACTGCTGCGTCGCCTTCAACAACTGTTGGGTGAGAAGGCGCCGACATTCGATGTAGCACTGCTGCGAGAACTTTTTCTGCAACGGCTCCCGACAGGTGTCTGCATAGTTCTCGCCGCTGCCTATGGACTCAACCTTGAGGGTCTGGCAAAGCTCGCGGACTCTGTCATGGAAGTCGCAGTGCCCACCATCGCACACGTCCAAAACCAGTCCGGACTATCACTTCCCACAACTCCTTCGGCCGAAGCGGTGACACCTCCATGTGACGTCAACAACCTTCGCGAGGAGTTCCACAAGGAGATTGGACGACTCTCTGCACAGATCGCCGCTCTCACCGATCGCATTCCAGCAGGTCAACGACCAAGGTCATCTTCCCGACAGCGCAGGCCTCGACATCCCTCGCCCTCTCGAGGTACGTGCTGGTACCATCGTACTTTCGGCGCGCAAGCCAAGAAATGCGTTTCACCATGCACGGCCTCGGAAAACGCCCAGACCCACCACTAGAGGCGGCGAGTGGTGCCGGTTCCGAAACCAGGCGTCTGTTTTTTGTACTAGACAAGAATACTGGTCTTCGGTTCTTAGTCGACACCGGCGCCGCAGTAAGCGTCCTACCCGTGACGGCCATGTCAACCAAGCCGCGACGCGCTAACGTCACCTCGCAGGCCGCAAACAAGTCCGCTATCGCGACGTATGGTGAACGAGCACTCACCCTCAACATCGGGTTGAGAAGACCACTAAGATGGATTTTTATGGTTGCCGACGTGACAGACCCGATCCTTGGAGCAGATTTTCTCCACAACTACAACCTGCTAGTGGACATGCAACGGTTACGCCTTGTAGATGCCACTCACCCAGCTGTCCAAGGCATAGCATCCATCTCACCGCTCCCAGAACGTTGCATTCCAATCACTACAAAGTTTGAAGACCTTCTCCAACGTTTCAAATCGCTCACACGTCCCGCCAACTTTCTGCAACCAGTAAAGCATGACGTGACGCATCACATCGTAACGTCCGGACCTCCCACTCATGCTCGTCCACGACGCCTTCTGGACGAACGGTTGAAGATAGCGAAAGCCGAGTTCGAGCACATGCTTGAACTCGGCATCATCAGACCATCGTCCAGCCCATGGGCATCACCCCTCCATATGGTGCAAAAGAAACCCCCGGGTGATTGGCGGCCCTGCGGAGACTACCGCGCTCTGAACAACACCACCGTTCCATACCGCTATCCCCTACCCTACATCACGGATTTCTCGGCGTCCTTGGAGGGATCAACCATCTTTTCGAAAATTGACCTGGTCAAAGCGTACCATCAGATCCCCATGGAACCAAGTGACATACCGAAAACAGCCATCACAACACCTTTTGGACTTTTCGAGTATGTGAGGATGCCCTTCGGCCTTCGTAACGCGGCCCAGACATTTCAACGGTTTGTCGACAGCGTCACCCGTGGGCTTACTTTTTGTTTTGCCTATGTCGACGACATCCTGGTGTCCAGCGCTTACGCCGAACAACATCTCGAACACCTGGAGATCCTTTTCCAGCGCATGACGGAATACGGGCTCATCATCAACAAGGCCAAGTGAGAGTTCGGCGTTTCACAACTGGATTTTCTTGGCCACAGGGTCGACTCCAAGGGTGTTCGCCCTCTTCCATCCAAGGTCGACGCAGTCAAGAACTTCCCAACGCCTACATCACGCAGGAAGCTTCGCGAGTACCTTGGCCTCGTGAATTTCTATCGCCGTTTCCTGCCGCACTGTGCCACTGTCCTCCAACCCCTGACTGATCTCCTAAAGGGAACTCAGCGGGATACCACACCTTTACCATGGTCTCCAGAGGCAGCGGAGGCATTCCTAACCATCAAGTCATCGCTCGCAGAAGCCGCAATGTTGGCGCACCCGCTCGCTGGTGCACCTCTCTCGATCATGACAGATGCCTCGGACTTCGCTGTCGGAGGAGTACTGCAGCAGTTCACTGACGGAAACTGGCAGCCCATTGGGTTCTTTTCCAAGAAGTTGGCGCCAGCCGAGTCCCGGTACAGCACTTTTGGACAAGAACTACTAGGCATATACCTCACCATCAAACATTTTCGGCATTATTTAGAGGGTCGGCAATTTCACATCCTCACCGACCATAAGGCGATAACTTATGCACTTCAAACGACCAGCAACCGTCTCTCTCCTCGAGAGAGTCGGCACCTTTCATTTATTCCGGAGTTCACAAGTGACATTCGCCATACCAAAGGCACAGACAACTCGGCTGCTGATGCGTTGTCACGGATACCTTGCTGCAACGCCATTCCCGCCGCTGTGGATTTCGCCGCTCTAGCAGCAGCACAGCAAGGCGACCAAGATATCCCGAAGCTACGATCCGCATCTAGCAACTTTGACCTGCGTGACGTGTTGCTGCCAGGCTGCGACACAACAATAATTTGTGACATGTCCACGGGATCACCTCGACCGGTGGTACCTCCAACGTTTCGGCGATCCATTTTCAACTCGCTGCACAACCTTTCTCATCCCGGCATTCGGGCGACCCAACATCTCATCGCCCAGCGCTTCGTTTGGCAAGGGATGAACAAAGATGGGCGTGAATGGGCTCGCACTTGTCTGCATTGTCAGCTGTCTAAGGTTCATCGACATACCTTTGCACCTTTCGCCACAGTATAGACACCCACCGCTCGCTTCGACAACATCCACGTGGACATCGTCGGTCCTTTGCCACCATCCGACGGAGCCATCTACATGCTCACTTGCATAGACAGATTCACCCGCTGGCCAGAAGTTTTCCTTATCGCAGACATCCGCGCGGAAACCATTGCGAAGAGAATCGTCAGTGGTTGGATTTCACGATTTGGAGTTCCGTCATCTATTTCCACCGACAGAGGTGCACAATTCGAATCTCGTTTGTTTAACGAGATCATGACTCTTATCGGGTCCTCCCGAATTCGAACAACAGCGTACCATCCCGCTGCTAACGGCCTTGTGGAAAGATTTCATCGTACACTAAAGGCCGCACTAAGAGCACACAACGACCCGAACAACTGGAGCACACTTCTTCCCATCGTGCTTCTAGGCCTTGTGGTCGGTTTGCCTTGCTGCATACCCGACCCGAGGAATAACACGGAGCCAACGGTTTCAACAACAAGAAACTACATTTAATGGGACATGGACAAGACGATTAACATTGCTACCGGCGCTGCCGGAGTCCAGGCAGCGACTTTCCGTGCGCCGCCTCTGATCTGCCTTATCAAGGCGGCGCATCCGATGTGCGCGTGGCTGGCGTGACGTCGCCGCCACGCGGGAAAAGTTCGGCTTGAGCCTCGCAGTCGGGCAACTTGGCTTGGGAGCCGCCAGGGTGCCCACACTTCCCCCCCCCCTCAAGCTTCGTCCGGCATGTCGATGACGGAGACGTTGTGGGCGTCAGGGGGTGGATGGCGCTGTTGGGCGGACTGACGTTGTAAGTCCGGCCGGCGCCTGCTGGACGAGCGCGGCGGCTGCTGACGAGCGCGGCGGCTGCTGACGAGCGCGGCGGCTGCTGACGAGCGCGGCGGCTCGGTCAGCTCCAGCTTGTCGCTTGTTCGGAATCAGGGCTCCACCAGGTGGCTGCTTTGCACGTGGTCCTGCAGAGGGTGGCCGCGGTCCACGATGAGAGCGGCCGCCGTGTCGTTCAGATGGCGGGTGTGGCGACGGTTTTGTCCATGAGTCAGCTTCGTAGAAAACATGGAAGCAGACGACATGGGACTCAGTTGAGGGCTGAGCCTGACGTTATCTTCGGACCACTTCCTTGAAATAACGGATCTGAGGTGGGCACACAATCTTCTCCCCCCTCTCTTGAAAAGGGGGCAGATCCGTGGAAGTAGAAAACTACCCCCAAAATGCGAAAGAGGCCAAGGAGACAAAAAAAAAAGTTCCTCTCTCTTTGGTGTCACCGACGTCGCAGGTTATACCGCCGCCTTGGTGGAGACAAGGGGGTTTCCGGAACGGGACTGCCGTCAGTGTCGTTCCGGTCCTGCGAGGAATCTTCGTCTTAGTTAACTAGTTTGTAAGTGAGTGGTGAGCACTTTTCACGCACGCGAAACGGACCTTCCCACCTGTTGGCGAGGGAGGCTGCGAAGCCTCGAGCGGCGTCACTCAGTGGGTGAGTACGCCGGAGTACAAAATCTCCCACCTCGAACTGCAAGTCACGTCGCCCCTGGTTGTACTGTTCTGCCTGCTGTACTCGGGCGACGTCGAGATTTTCTCGGGCCTCTCTTAGGTTATCGGAGAAGCGCTTTCGCAGGTCCTCTGCGAACTTCACGTAGGGGCGAAGCCTTCCCCCAGACTGTGTAGAAAGGAGACTGTTAAAAAGCGGGAACGCAAGCTCCTTGCCGAAATTTAATTGGGCAGGAGTGAGACCCGTTGACCGATTAGTGGTTGTACGGGTTGCGAATGCCAGCTCGGGCAGTTTCGCGTCCCAGTCCTTGTGGCGCTCGGTGTAGGCCACTAGCATCATCTTAAGGTTCCGATTTACCCTTTCCGTGATGTTTGCTTGCGGGTGGTACGGGGAAGTTCTTTTGTGCTTGATTCCCAGCACCGCGCATGCGTCCACAAACATCTTACTCGTGAGATAGGGGCATTATCGCTGACAAGCTGTGCAGGAAAGCCAAACCTGGCGAATGTTTCGAGTAGACACTCCCAGAGTTTTTGCGAATCTAGCTTCCGCAATGGAAATAACTCAACCCACTTCGTGAAGTGGTCGGTTACCACGAACCAGTACTGATTGCCGCGGGTACTACGTGGGAAGGGGCCCATGACGTCACAGCAACAAATCTGCCAAGGGCTCTGACTCGCGATTGGTTGCATGAGACCGGGGGGCTGGCCACCACGTGGTTTTGCCTTCTGGCACACCGAGCAGCTACGAGCGTATCGGAGCACATCCTGCCTCATGCCTGGCCAGGTAGCAATTTGGGATAACTTTTCGCAAGTCTTGCTCCCACTGCTGTGTCCTGCCAAGGCAGAGTCATGCATGTATCCGACGTCGCAGGTTATACCGCCGCCTTGGTGGAGACAAGGGGGTTTCCGGAACGGGACTGCCGTCAGTGTCGTTCCGGTCCTGCGAGGAATCTTCGTCTTAGTTAACTAGTTTGTAAGTGAGTGGTGAGCACTTTTCACGCACGCGAAACGGACCTTCCCACCTGTTGGCGAGGGAGGCTGCGAAGCCTCGAGCGGCGTCACTCAGTGGGTGAGTACGCCGGAGTACAAAATCTCCCACCTCGAACTGCAAGTCACGTCGCCCCTGGTTGTACTGTTCTGCCTGCTGTACTCGGGCGACGTCGAGATTTTCTCGGGCCCCACGTTGGGCGCCATTGTGGTCGGTTTGCCTTGCTGCATACCCGACCTGAGGAATAACACGGAGCCAACGGTTTCAACAACAAGAAACTACATTTAATGGGACATGGACAAGACGATTAACATTGCTACCGGCGCTGCCGGAGTCCAGGCAGCGACTTTCCGTGCGCCGCCTCTGATCTGCCTTATCAAGGCGGCGCATCCGATGTGCGCGTGGCTGGCGTGACGTCGCCGCCACGCGGGAAAAGTTCGGCTTGAGCCTCGCAGTCGGGCAACTTGGCTTGGGAGCCGCCAGGGTGCCCACAGCCTCCACACAACACTCAAGCCAGACTTGGGATGCACTGCCGCAGACCTAGTCTACGGGCAGTCACTTCGCCTCCCAGGAGAAATGCTCGTGACGTCTCCTACTTCTACCGTGCCCGATCCTTTCAGCTATGCCACCCAGCTTCGAGAAGTTATGCGGAACCTACGTGCCACACCAACAAGGCAGCACGACCGTCATCCGACGTACGTATGCGACGAGTTAACCTCGGCGACACATGTCTTCCTGCGTCGAGATGCAGTCCGGAAGCCTCTGCAACAACCTTACGATGGCCCTTTCAAGGTCCTCGAAAGGCGCGACAAGTATTTCGTTCTGGATTTGAACGGGCGGCATGACACCATCTGCGTCGACCGCCTGAAGCCTGCTCACATTGAACTACCGTCCGCATCCAGCCTACACCCTCTATATTGGCCGCCTTCATGCCAGCCGACGGCACCATCCTTACAAGCCACCGAGCATCAGCATCATCGCTCCGTCTCTTGGGCACAACATCGCCCTAGCGACTCCTCTAGGGGGGGAGCCCTTCTATTGCCAAAGCGCGAGACATAGAGCGGTGGCGCCAAAGCGCGAGACTTAGAGCGGTGGCGCCAAAGCGCGAGACTTAGAGCAGTGACTCACGCAACGTCAGCAGCTAATGACGTATCAAGCGCGCGGCACGAGCAGCACCGACGGCACCGAGCTCCGGGTTCGAAGAGAACAGCACGAGCCTGGCAGCGTCCGACGATGTAGCAGGGCGGTCTCAGCGGAGCCCCTTTTTATGTTCTTTTCAATTTTTGTGGTGTGACAAAGATAAGTTTGTTGATTTGCATCGACGGACGTCTTTCCTAACCCCAACAAGACTACCAAAGTATTGCACTCAAAAGATACTTAGAGCATAACACAACAGTATTTATGATTTCCAGGTATTTTAAGAGTATCCTGCACTTATTTTTCATCGCTGCATTTTTATTAGGGTTGGAGTATATTTTGCATGAAATAAATACATATTTAAAAAAAAATCTATGTGAAAGGCATTTTGGGCCTACTATTTTAGTATTTACATATTTCAGAACGCATGAAGGGAACTTCAAATGTAGTTAAAAAAAAGGTATTTTTAAAAGATTTTCAGAAATATATTTCAGTACTAAGTAAAAACAAAGTGTATATTTTCGGTATATTTATTGTGTACTTACAACTATAAACTGTACTTCAAATACACTCAAATTAAAATGTGGTATATTTCAAACGTCTTAGTTTTCGCTAAGGGTCTTTTGCGGCTTAGCTCGATATCACTCAGATTTAAGCTTTAGGTTAACGACAGTCCAGTGACTTACATGAATTTTCAATTCCTCGCTAGGACGTTCGAGATAACCTTCGTTTGTTTACGACGTAAAGGCAGCAGTTTTTAAATTCGGTTTATACACCATTTCAGGAGTTTTGTGCAGGGAGACACGGGGGCGACTTATTTGATTGAGAAAGTTCTTTTCTTTCGTAAGTGTAAATGAAACTCCTTATACGGTAAGGTGGGGCAAAATGAGGCAATTTTTTAATTTCAATATTATTTTTTTGTTTTGCTTCAATATTAAAAAAAAAAGAAACAGCATGGGGATATTTCTAAATGTCTTGACTGTATGCTCAGTAAATATTACGTAACTGGAGCAAGCGAAACATTAAATAAACTACAATATCTAAAAGTCACAGAATGTCTCTTTTGCCCTGTGGGGCAAAGGAGACAACGTGGTGGGGTACAATGACTTAAAAAAAAACACCTAATTTTCGTTCAGTTATTGAAATAAAAACACTTGAAACGCACTGTGTGAGCTCCAACGCACCCTTCATGAGCCCACTCCCTGTATTCCATAGACTCGATCCATACTTGGCTCCAAAGTTCTTTGCATAACAGGCACTGCCCGTCTCTTGTGGTATGCAGAATACTGGAGTGAAAGCTCGCGCTGCAGAATCCAGGGATCCTGGGTTCAATCCCCACCCCTGCCCGTTTCGATCTGGATGAGCGTCGTACCGGCGTGCGGTCGTGTATCACTACTGCGTGGTGCATGTTAAAGACCCCAGGATAGCGGTTTGTACTACACTGGCTAAATTTCTCATCTACAGCTGGGAGACAAGTCGCCTGTTGAGGCAGACAAAGATAGGCTGTATAAACATACACACAACCCATTTTTTTTTTTTTTGTCTGTAGAACGCTCAGACATTTCGCGCTCCTTCGGGAGATCACTAATAAACTTTCTCTCCAGTTCCACGTTTCTTTTTTTTCTTTTGGGGGGGGGGGGGGGGGGGGTAGAAGGGTTGCTTTCTCTTGTGGGGAGATGACGTTAGAACAGCGCTGCTCTCCGACCTGCTTGTTCTCTTTTTCTATCCTATCTTAGGTACAGAAGATATGTTCTTGAAACTTGAAACGACGGAAAGAACGCGCCTTTTGTAGCCCAGCTGTCTTTTTTAAAGTCACTGCTTTTCACATACACAGAGTCGTTTCCCTATCCTTTCAAGCGCATCCTAGGGTGCGCCATGTGGCAGAAGTGCGAAGGAAGTGACGCTGTTGCTTGACACTTTCAATAGTTTTGTTCATGTCGTTTTCGGGCTATGAAGCCCTAATTGTTTTTCTTTGATACGTTTGGACTATCCTAGACATCCGGGAAAAAAAGAATATGGCTCTGGAACCTATAGGACACTCGTTCGTTTTTTACATGCGCATCATAGAATGCCAGATTGTCGCGTTTTGCCCCGCATGTCATGCAATGTAAATAATTATTTATTTAAAAACACTACCACAGGTTTCTCAAATTTAGTATGCAGTGTCTGCTTTAGCTTGCCACTAGCGAGAACATTTGATGCCTTTCAAAATCAGCAACAAAGTCAAGATTACAGTGTTTTAGATGTCAAAGAAAACGCACACGCACACACACACACAGACACAGACACACACACACACACGTACACACACACACAAAGAGACAGTTGTGCAGTGTTAGGATGCCTCACAGATAAGCCGGAAACTCGGGTTCGAATCCCGGCTTTCTAATTTCTATTCCAGTTTTATGCGTATATAAAACGGTTCATTTATCTGCACATTTTAGTTTATATACATGCATCTTAAGCTGACAACTGAGGTGCAATAGGTGTACTAGAGTGCACGACACCGTTAGCCCGAACACGACATTTAATCGATTACACCTTTTGCTTAAAAAAAAAAAAAAACATTTTTCAGGAAAGTAGTAGTTTTGATGAGTGCCCTTTTACTTGATTCCAAGAGAAACACCGGAGAAACCGGCGATCGCCTGGGCGTGCTAACAGTGTTGCACCTTTCGACAATTTGTAGAGCTCCATTAATTACTGACAAACCTAGTTTATAATCAGCTTGATATAAAGGAATGAAGTCATTGAACCGCTTTCGTAGCACGAGAGAGCGTGGAGTTGATATCTCGAAGCCCTTTTACGGTCAACCCTTTTGGCGCGCTTTCCGTTCAATGACGCCATCGCGCCAGTTCATTGACGACCTTGAAATGACTGGCGCGCCCACCGAGACCAACATACTCTCGACTCCTTGTGTTCCGAGAAGAAAGCGGCCCGATTATGCTCGGACCGTTTTCAAACGAAGCTACGCCAACATCGAACGCCAAGGTCGCTGGAACGCGGAAACAGCGACCGAGCATGTCTGTTTTTAGGCCCGCGAACAAGTCCAGACGATTGAGTGTAAACGGAGTCGCGAGGAGAGTCTCGCGGGCGCACAGTTTACCTGGAATCGTTTCATCGGGAATAACAGAAATGTCGAAACGAGGCATTCCTCCGCCATCAGTCACCTGGCCGCGGTTCCGTCAGCGTGACAGTGCAGATTAATGGTCGGGCACCGCTGCTTCGCCTACGACCCAAACCGCGCTGCGGCCTCGAAAGACGCGGGGCGGGTATTGTGAACGCTAATTATTAACTCTCGGGGTGAGTTGTGTCGCTTCGAAATAACCGGCGACTGTGCGGAGGAACGCGACGGAAGTGTATGTAGCCAATGAACGCGGGACAAATTAATATTGCCACTGACGGGTTGAGAACGATAGGGTGCGTCTTTCAGGTGCATGGACCCGTGTAGAAACACGAGACACGGACCCGCGGATAGAAACACGAGAAGTAGCGTTACCTATAGCGCTTTCCTAGAAGCTTGACTGGCTCATATAGCGTCGGTAGCGCTCGGTCTTAACGGAGTCTAGACGGTTAGAAACTGAGAGACGCGAAAGCCGGACGCTGGACGCCGGCGTTTGGCGTTAGAGCACGTTCGAAGAGTGAGTAGCCAGTCTCAGATCTTACCACCATGATGCATTAAAAAGTTTTAAAACGTGTTGCTCTTTCGTTGATCAACGTGATGTGACCTTCTATTTTTTTTTTTTGGGGGGGGGGGGGGGGTAGTTAGTTCCCATACTTCGTTTCAACTTAAGTCCAGACGCAGCCGATGATCGGGCTAATGGGGCCATTCAAGCTGTTTCAAAAGTGCTATACTTCGTATATATAAGTCCGAGCGCGGCCGATGTTATGAGCCGAAGGGCCAATCAAGCAGCGAAAGAGGCACAACGTCATGGCGTGCTGTCTGCAGTTGATAGAACCAGCCGGTATTCGCTGTCTCTCTGTGTGTGCTCCTCTGCCGGCTAGCCCTATCAAGCACAGAGAGCACGCCATGACTTTGCGCTTTTTGCGCTGTTTGATTAACCCTTCAGCTCATAACATCGTCCGCGCTTAGTGAAACGAAGTATAGACACTATGTATGTTTTCCTTATGATTGGTTCAGCGATTATAGAACACGTCCAGAAATATCACGAACACCATGATGGCGCTTTTTTGACGTTCTCTGATTGGTCCCATCAGCTCGTAAGTTTGTCTGCTTCTCTACAGGGGCTGTGGTGACGTCAGAAAGACCCCGAGCTCTGATTGATTCTGAATGAAGGATAGTGGGCAGACCTTAAGGCAGCTTGCTTTGAGGTCTACCCACTATCCTTCGATTGGAGCCAATCAGAGATCAGCGTCTCTCTGACGTCACCGCCACTCCTGCACAAGAGGCAGACGACTTGCTCTCCGCATAAGTTCTCTTTGTTTGTGGTTTCATTTTTATTTTTTAATGCGTTTCGTTTCACAAAGATTGTTTCTTTGCACGAGCAAGAGGTCAAGAAACTTGCCCTAACCCATTTTATTTTGTTGCTAAAAGCACTTGTGACGTCGAGTGTACCGTGTAAGCATGGATAGAGAGTATATTAGAAAAATATGCGTTGATTTTGTGCAGACACAAATTTTATCGCTGAATGCGACGCAATACTTTGTTAATGGTTCGAAGCCGTTCTCGGTGTCACTCTATCTCTCATTGTGCCAGCATCGAAGAGCAGCACACTTTGCTTCCTAGTGTTTTACTGAAAGTAGCTTTCGAGCTTGCTAAATTTTCTGTAAAGCCGCAGTAGCATTGGGCAGCTGCCTGCAGGAATTCGTTTGTCAGAGGTGTAAAAATAAATCTTGAAATTCCAGTATGTTTCGAATGAAAATACAGGTAATTTATTTAAATTCATGTTTATTTTGCCACTCATGTTGTTTTACGTAATGATGCTGCAGAAACTCGACTCGAGGCATGAACGCTCACAGATTCTTTTGCTATCAGAATTTAGTTTACTATAAAGGTTTGATATTTTTGTTAACATGCCTAAACTTTTGTCTTCTTATCGTTTTTCCTTTCAAAATGTCTTTAATTATGAGAATATTATGTAAATAGACCGCGCGACACAGCGTAAACAGAACATTGGCGTTTTTTGACATTTTTCTCAAACAGGCACTGCCGAGTAGCATAATTTACTTTTTAACCACAATGGTAGTTGCATTCTAATGCCAACCTTTCATTTATATATAAAAAAAGAAAAGAAAACGACGCTTGCCTATTTGTACGAACACAATCTAGTTTTGTACATTGTTGTTTCCGTATCAGTATTTGTCATGCCTGCTAATTCGGTTTTAGGTCGCAGTCTCTCTAGACAAGCTTAGAGAGAAATACAAATTTTCACACCAAAACTCATAGACGATTTTTAATTCAGTTTGTTTAAATTTCAGAAATTTTAGTTTAATTAGGTTGATCTAGATAGAAAACTAATTTAGTTTATTAAAGAATTACTAAACCGCACTCTAAGAAAAAATATCTACTGCACATTAGCCTGGGAAATTTAAAACTACCGCTGCTTTCATAAATTAATGACAAGACCTGAGGCAGTCCTAAGACCTAAGCCAATTAACTACAAAGCGATAGTACAAGTATATAATGAGCTGCTCACACAGAACAAAGTCAAGTACAAGCTATGAGCAATAAATGTGCAAAACCTATACTTCGTGTAATTCGTGTCTTGCATGGAAAACTTCCCATAACCTGAATTCTACAATTCTACGCGTTCCCAGAACTTGCCATGAACAACTGAAACCTGTACTGGAGTCACTCCGAGCAAATGCTTAAGGTTTTCTTTAGAAACGTTTCACGGCGCCACAAATCACGCATATAATTGTGCAGCCGGAGGGTATATAGTAGTCAAACAGTGCTGTGCATGACAGGTCGCGTTAGGTCATCAGAAAATGTTCGAAGAATTGTCTTCGTTCTCTGGGTGCAACCGCATGCCGACTCGAGTGCCTCTAGATTGAAGCTTGGGCTGTCCATACACTCAAACAAGCAGAGTGCCTTGAACATATTATCTCTTGCCCATGCTCTAGTCACCTCTCCCGACTTTCTGAACAAGGTAGCACATTTTCTATACTTCGTTTCATCGTAAAACCAAACGGAGCAAAAAAAAAAAAAAAAGAGTTTCTACAGAAACGCAAACGCACAGACGAAGAACTCGATGTCACGACGCATGTTTTTGGCGCTTGATTGAATTCGTTGGCGGTAACACACGCCTAGAAACACGAAAAATGCCGTGATTCAGTGCTTTCCGATTGACGCTTGATTGTCCTGATTGGCTCGTGGCGTTGGAGCGCTCAGGCTTCGAATGAAACGGACTGTAGGGGAACGGCGGGCACCGTCCCCAAAAGTTCTGTTAACGGGGAAAAATATATATTTGTCAGTTTTGTATTGATAATTAGGAATCGTGAAATTAGGAACCTAATACGTAGATATTGCGATTGTGAACTACGTAGACCAAGGAATTTGACTTTTATAACGTTCAATAAAAATTGAGAAAAAAAAAGATTTCTGCAACGAGGACGCGCTAATTGCTGTTAAACGCAGACCTTTTCTCCCCGTGTTAGATTGTAATCTTTTGTTTTATAGCTTACATTAACTGCAGTCGATCTGCTGCCTAATTGAAGATGATAGTTTACTAGTATTCTGAAGTTCCCAGTAGGTCGAACGAGGCGTCGCGTTGCGTCAGTAGTAAAGTGAAACAACTTACACATTTTACGTTGGGATCGATGTTGACTTTTATGCATGTGACACACATATATCGAGACTGCAGGCAATAAACGACACGAGCACTAAAAAGTCTCGATGTCAATGTTTTGCCTGCACTCTCGGGGTTTATGTCATGTTAAATCCAAACCAGCTCGTTTGCGCCCTTACATTCACTTCATAGATTTTTATATTGAACATAACCTTAAACGCCCAATTCAAATCCTGAAACGTAGGTTAGGTTTTACTGAGTCCTTTCATGGACCTTGAATTTGATGACATATTATTAGCCCATTGATTCACGAGAAAGAGTAAGAGTTAGCGCATGTCGTGCCTGGATATATTAGGTATATATTACACATCAGGTAATCCATGAAATCTGCGCGCTAGGTAACTAGCCGCCCCTCAGCGGAGGCCCACATTTCTCCTGGCTGTTCTTATTTCTTTTGTCTTTATAAAGAAGAACCAAAGTAGACAAAGGAGCGATACAAAATAATGTAAAAAAAAAAAGATTATCTAGTGTCAAAAGAATTGCAGTTTTTGCATGAGGTAGTCACGGGGACGCAAGGGGATCAAAAGATTTGAAGATGCTGGTATAAGCAAAGCATCACGAGCATCATCATGGCAAAACGTCACTTCAGCCGCTCTTTACAGATCACGTGCACACACTTGCAGGCTGAATGTCATACGCACTCACGCCCACGCATGCATACATCATCAGCCTGGTGGCAGAGTTCTGGGCTCACACCTTGAAATATATTGGTGTATTTGAGAAAGTCATAGAAATTATTCAGCGTTTCTTGCGTCTTAACAGGTTTAGAACAGTCCCAATCCTGCGACCTGAGAAAAAGCGAATCTTCTTAATATCTCGATCGTTCAGCCATGATCTTTCTACTTGCGATTCAACTTTCAGTTTTTGTATTATGTTTGTTTTGTGCAATTTCTTTTGTGCGGATCACATTCCGTGATCTGAATTTCTTAAAGCGAGCGCAAAACGTTTTGGCAAAGAAAGAAAATAATTTTCGCGCAACCAATGTGACTTGAATGAAAAATCGCGGAGTCCAGGCGCGTCACGATGGTAAGTGCGGCACCAAGGAAGAGCTGCGAACGATAACGCTTTGTTGCGGGGACGGAAGGACTACGTCGAACTTGACACCCAACACAAAGGAGCCCATTGTTTTCCACGCTTCCGTGCCCAGACCGAGTGACGTAAATTCCCGCTTCCCGAAGGTCATTTCTCGATCTACTTGCGCGGACGTTTATCTGCAGAAACGCTTCAGCGAAGCTGGACTGAGAGAGTACGTATTTTACAGATAATGCAGTCCGTGGACTGCATTATTTTCGCGAACACAACATTTTTTTTCATTTTTTTTATTATTATTTTTTTTTAGGCAGCTTTTAGGCGTTTTTTTCCGGCTCGAGCGGCGTCGCCGTCGCCGTCGGCGTAACCGCGCATTGCATTATGGGACTTTTCCCATAATGACGTCACACGTGACGTCACTGGGACGTCACAAGGGCAAAATTTTCCCACTAAATTTGGCGGAAAATTATTCTGCAATATATTTAGCGGGAAATTTTATCCTCGTGACGTGATACGTGACGCACTCAACCCGGGAAACTTTTTCCGTTAAATTTGGCGGAAAAAATTTCCTGCTAAATTTATCGAAAAAATTTCGCGCCAAATTTAGCGGGAAAATTTTACCCTCGCGACTTCACAAGTGACGTCACGTGTAGCGTCACGAGGGTAACGTCTCCCGCAAAGTTTGTCGGAAAAATTTTCCCGCAAAATTTAGCGAAACATTTTTCACGGGTTGAGTGCTTCACGTGTGACATCACGTGACGTCACACGTGACCTTCCCTCCGTAGCCTTCCCTGCTCCTCAAGAGCTGCGCTCTAATTCGTCATTACAGAGAATTTTAAACGTCTTTCATTTTCATTTTTGCGTGTATTCGTGAAATTCGCGAAATTTAAGTCTTTACAAAAATTAGGTCCTCTACGATATATAACTTTAAAAGCTAAAACATTTTGCGGTGCCGACTATCTACAGGGGCTGTCTGTTCAAGGAGTTTTTCTTTTTCCAAGGTCTTTCAATAATACGAGGCGTGACGGCTTTTGTGAACGACAAAGAATGTTAACGAGAATTTCTGTATAATACAATAATTAATATTTTACGTTAGGAGTATGCACCAAGTGCGGACAATGCACCGGGTGTGAACTATCTCAGGAAAAACGTTTTTATTTTCTACCTGAAATCTGTTCCTGGGGACTATACAGAGGATGCAGACTAGTCCGCAAAATACGGTGCCAGTTTTATCACACGTACTCGTACTTGGGAAATTGGCACTGCGCAAAATCCTCCGGTTTGTCCGAACTTCTCGTTGTAGACACGCAGGCGTCGACGTTTCCACTCTCTCTCTCTCTTTTCCTTCCCCTCTTTCTTCAGTGACACGTGCATCGTTCTCCGATGGGCCGATTTGAGAAACCCTGTAATTTGCACGTTGGGTCAGGTATAAGCTGGAAAATGTTTAGTTACGCGGATAGGCGTCATGGCGTGTACGTCAGCGGGCGGACTTACCCGGAAAAGCGGGGTTCAACATTCTGGCAATTCCAGTCAAACACAGAGCCGCTGTCGAAATGCGCGTCTGTGAAAACCGGAACTGTCGATTGTTCGTAGAGACCCGAGCGGATGATAATCTTGTATGATTTATTTTGAGTTTGGTGTGTGCTTTTACTGTGAACTACAAGAAAGCTCTTATGAAAGTTTTCTTCACTTGCGACAAAATACCGGTTCATATGATATCTCATTATTAATATGCATGTCCATTTGACCTGTTACTGTTGCGGGGCTTCGATTCCCAATAAAATTTCAGATGTCAGTCAGCGCTTGTCCTGAACACCCCTTTTGCTTGTCCTCATTTTTTTTTTTTTTGTGAGTTGTTTGGCTATTGTCAGTCATGAACACTCTTGCCCGCATCGACAAATAAATTTACGTTAGGATCCTTGTCGCGACACCAATACAAAAGGCGCTACGCATTTATAGACATATTTTTTATAAGATGTGCCAATGAGATTTGGCTTTATCAAAAGACACTCTCGCGCTGTTGGCCCCAGGTCGCTAAATGGTCACTGATCCCCTTTAGCAAGCGCCACGTTACTGTTCATCTTGTCTACTACAGGCAAAATAGCGTCTATACATAGGAGGCGAAATTACCAATAGGTAGAGTAGTCAGCTGCTTAGGGCGGCAGAATATGGGGGAGGCTGGTGGCGGATTACGGAGTGTAGCTAGAGCGGTGCCAAGACTTCTGAAGCTAACCTTGCGCACACAGCATTTTGGAGACAGGACCCACTATAAAAGTTCAATGGAAAGCGGAGTGCACATGAGATATGTGCAACGTAACAGCGTTTACACTGTTCAAGTGAGCTTCACACTCAATTTGGCGTGAGCTTAAAAAAAAAAAAAAAAAATCTTACTTTGGAAGGAAGTTTTAAATTAGCTGAAAAGCATATTTTTCAGGTTAATAATTCAGTCTATCAGTTTCGGGTCTATGTATTTCTGAAATACAACTGAACAACTTCACTTGTTTTGCCTACAATACTGCGGTCGCAGTCTGTAATATGTACAAAAGAAAATTTAATAATAATAAAAAAAAAATGTCTGAGAAGGGGGGGGGGGGGTGACTTAGAAACTGCCTAGGGCGGCAAAATGATAAGTTCGCCTCTGGTTTATACATACAGTGCCACTTTGCTGCTCCGCATGCCCTGCCATTATTAGTCTTAATGATAGGCAGCGGCTCGTACATTGATGTCCTGCACAGCATGTTAGCTTGGATTGTGCCGATTCTTTAGAGCCTTAATTAGCAAACGGAAGTAAAACAAGCCACAAAATGCATAAGCTGTTTGACCTAGGGATCTAAGGATCTAAAAAAATGTATCTAATGTATCTAATATAAAGTATCTATCTGTATCTAATGTATCTAATGCAGGGCTGGGCAGTATCGCGATACAAATGTATTGTGATAGTCTCTTAGAGATACTTTCGAGTATCTGTATCTCTGTATCAATATACATTTGAAAAATGTATTTATATCTCAGTTGTGAAACACATTTACAATGTATCGCTTGTACCGCGATACTTTGCCAGACTTAGGTATTTGGTTACATTTGTTGCCCTTTTTAAAATAAATTTAATGAATAAAAACATCTTTTTGCTGTAAGTTGCTTCGGGACTTATAATATAAACTCGCCCTATAACATGATCAATCTCAGTCACCAACATTTAAAAGTGTGGTTTAAACAAGGTTACTTGCAAGAATAATGAAATCAGCTCCTGTCACAAAGCCTCCACTCTTTCCAATTTAGCAGCGTGAACGCTGTTAAGGAGTTGAGTGGCGAAAAAATACGGCCCTCTTGTTTAATCTCCCCAAACTATGGGTGACTCACATGCATATGAGACGACAGTTCGAGATACACCCTCACGGCAAAACAGGGTTTATTTCGGGCAGACGCCTTCTGTCAAGCATGGTACGCAGGCTTTATTTACCGTTCTGAAACTATGTGGTTCAACGGAGGTGGCATGCTTTTTAACGGTATTAATGATAAATAAAGAGTTCGAGGTAAGGGGCAGTACATAAAATGGCTCAAAAAGTGGAGCGCACGCATAAATTACCATTCGCATTTGCAACGAACTTCACCCTCCCCACGTAGCACCGTTCGGGAACAAATGTATTTCTCTACAAGCATCAGAATCCGTATTCCGGAATACCTTTTCGCCGTTTTTGCAAAAGTATCTCAGGAATATCCCGTTGCATAAAAGACAAATGTATCTCAGTATTTGTATTTTGGGCCCTAAAACATATACATCTCAATATTTGTATTCCCGAATACTTCTTGGAGTATCTCTGCCCAGCCCTGATCTAATGTAAAGAAATGAAGTCGGAAAACATAAAACGTTCGGCACGTTTAAAGCTGGGCTGAGTGTTTTTTTTTTTAGTTTTTTTAGCATTTCTGAGCTTGGAAGTTACGCCAAATTTTGACAAATTTAGAATAATTTTCCTGCTAAATTAAGGGGGGAACGTTTTCCCGCTTTGCGGTCAAAAAAGTCAGCTAACTTTGAGAAGCGTGTGGCTGTTTTTCGTGACGGTCCTTCCTGACCATTTTTCGTGACGGTTGTCCGTGACGTCACGTCACACTTCTTTCGAGAAACCCAACCCAACGCTTTCTGTAATAAAATATTTGACGGGTGTGGAGTTAGCAGATATTATAAAAACAAAAATTATTTTCTTTTTCAAGGTGTAAACATATAAAATGGACTTCGACAACTTTTTCAGATAAACGTGGGTGCTTGGAAAGAACTTTGAAGCCGGGGTAACAGTGCTCAAACATCATACAAAAGACTCTCTGCAAACACCTGCCACCGCAATATCTGTGGTTAGGATGTCGCGTGCCAAATTTTCTCCTGGAACTAACTCATTGCCAAGCGGCATTCGAAGTACAGATCTCGCGGTGACTCGCGTTCGAATCTGTATGCAGACTGTGTTTTGTATAATGTACAAGGAGTCACAAAATATTTACAGGGTTTTGTTACAGCAAAACTAACCTAGGCGTGGCCGAACGTTCATTATCCGCCCAGAGGTAGCGCTAGAGGTCACAACCAGATCTCAAAGTTTCAGCCCGAACGGACACCTTATTCAAAAAGTTATAAGTGATTTTCTGAAAATTTCAATGGGGGAATGGAGCCCATTTTTGCCTGTTTTCGTTTTCTGGTGCCCATGGAGCCCCATGTATTCAAAAACTCCGTCGGCCTCCATTTTCCCATTGAAATTTTCAGAAAATCACTTATAACTTTTGAATAAGGAATTGGATCGGGCTGAAACTTTGGCATCTGGTTGTGACCTATAGCGCTACCTTTGGGCGGAGAATGAGCGTTCAGCGATACCTAGTTTATTTTTGCGGTAAATAACAAAAAGAAACAAAAAAAAAAAACATGTAGATGCTTTGTTGTGACAACCTGTATAAGCAGTGTGAACCCGGCTTGAGGCTTCCTGTTTCTGAATCGGTCGCAGCTTCTCTTTCATCGTTCATATGAATGCAATATCGAAAGCACAAAGAGAGACGCATGCATAACTCGCCCAGTTCACCCGCAACTCAACGGTTCACGCGCGCAAGCGCTGTGGAGCTACGCGAATCACGCACCGCTTTCTAATCGATTTCGCAGAAAGAGGAGGGAGAAAGAAGCAGCGCGTCGGCCTTTCTTCGGCTTGCTCTAATCTTCTAATTGGGCGCCATCACGCGCATTAGGGCAGTCCAGAAGCCCAAGCACGACTTCTTCGTGACGGGTCCTCATTCCCAACGTTCAACTGGAACGAAGTAAAGACGACGGGTCAGCCTAGCCAATCACCAGTGCGAAGGACCACAACGTCATTCGGTCGTAATAACCAATCCACAAATGAGCACTTGTCACGAACTGCTATCGTAAGTCGGCTGGACCAACCGGCAGTAGGGGACGTGTCATGATGTGGCGCTTTTTCCGGTTCGTGCCCTGGCTTCGGTCCACCGGAGTGCGACCGCTTCGCGGTCTGGGTTCATGATTATCGGGCATCGCGTGCGCGAACTAGTCCCCGCGTACGCTTGCACCATGCACGACGTCGGTACGATTGCAGTCGCGGCTTGCGATCTGGGGAAACAACAGTAGTTTCACGGCTCCGGTTCGTTAACGATTTCTAGGTAGGGTGCTTTGTAATGCCCATGCCGACTTTCTTTATTTTATTTTTTTTCAGCGGCCTCGTGACTTGAGTCCAGTTCGTGAGCTTCTTGACTGCTGATGACAGTACTTATAGACGATTCAGGGCAGAGGTCGTGGGAACGGAGCCGTAGAGCAGCGGTTCAGGGAGGACATGTGCGGTGGGTGAATGATCTCCGGGTTTTTACAGCCCTTGACGAGTTTTCCGTTTTACCTGAAGTTTGCCGAAGATCCGTGCTCTTCTTTGGTCGGTGAGAGAACCGCAATGAGGATGCGGGAAAGCTATAGACCTCAGGGCTAAAGCTTGGAGCATAAAGGCCCGACCCTGGTCGGCGCATTGCAGGTGCCTCGAGCGAAGTGAACGCTCAATTCACATAATACTAAATTCGCTGACAGCGTAAGAAACGTAGGGTGGGGCTTGATATGTTCAAGCTTCTTTTTTCGCGATTCGCTCTTGGCATCATTATTGGCTAATTTAGATTTCCATTAGCCGCGGAACGCTAATGATATGGCAGAAACTCGACACGCCCTGAGTTTCCTAATTAAGCTGTCCTCTGATCACGTTAGAAGCCGGTCATTGCGAACCAAGAAGAGAGCAGTCGCCGCGTGACGAAGCAATTTTCTGACCTCGCAAACGTGATTTGCACTGGAACGTCGAGTATTTGCTAAACGCCATGCTCAGTGTTCTGACGTCAAGGACCCGATAGAAGCGATTTGTTCGCCAATTTGCTATCTCTGCACAATCAGCACACTCTATTAAAGCACACACAATTAGTTAAGCAAATTTAGCCTCACTGATAGCCATTTCCGATAAGTTCTATATTCTCGCGCAGTAAATTGTTCCGCTATCTAAGTATTCATTTGTGTTACATTTCAAAGCCGTTGCGGTTGACAGTTATCAGTAGTGGCGCTTGAAAGAAGACTAATGTTCTTCGAACATAATGCAAGAAACCAAAATTGTGCATGAAATAAAAAAACGGCAAATTTTCGCTTGTTGCCTTCTGCTTACAAATAAACGCAAGAACATGCTGCTTATTTTAGCGTGGGTTTTATTGAGGGTACGCACCTTTAAAGCTTACGAAGATTGAGGAATTTTATGGCCTTCTTCAATTTAATTAAGGCAAAAGGACAGCTTATGTACTTGGCGAACATGTCGCAGCTCTAGAGACAAATTCCTCACGTGCCAATCTACCAAATTTCCTATCTAAATGAGAGCAGAGGGGCTTCCAACCTTTACCAGACCGTTACAACCATTCTCTTGTTGATTGATTTGTTTGGGGTTTCTCTAACGCATGGTTTTACTTTTGGCTGCTTGAAGACAGAGTCAGATGCTGCCAGATCACAGAGTAACTATAGGGTAATTTCACTGATTCCATCGGTGCAATCATTTCTGTAATTACTGGCCACATAAAAATACACAGGGCGTGACTCATTACTTTCCCGCCATCTAATTGGTTGCGGAACGCTAATGAGATGATCGGGGCTCGCGGCGCCGTGCCTGTCTGAAGTCGTCAGTGCCCATAGACGTAGCTGACCTCGCCTCGCGTTGCAAAGAGCCTCGTCTATGTCTCTTTAAATAAATTTATCATTTTAATCTTATGGTCAAATATCAATTGTTTTTTTATGCATCATACACTACATCTCGTACCTATCACCTGTTTAAGGTTGGGACGCCATAGTTTCATATACAGACATCTCCCTAGACCCCTTCATCCGGAAAATCTCTAACGATTGGAACTATTTCTCCGCCTCCATCGTTGCCATCTATGAAGCCATATACTTTAAGAAAGTCACCGGCAGTTTACTCTTCTCTGTAATGTCTCTGTGTCCTAAAATCACGAGTGAAAAAAAAAAAAGAAAAATAGGGTGCCCTGTAGTTTCTTACCGACTAAACTCTTGCGTGAGCTTTAGACATGATCGGCACATGTGGAGAAGGAACGAAGAATGCCTAGATGCGTTTATAGTTCTTTACTCATACGTTTCGCTGAGTTTTTATTGACACATCACTTCACGAAGGTGACGCTTTTTTTATGTTTCACAAGCACATTGCGGACATTTGGCCTGTGCAACTTGAATGTGAACGTGGTAGAAGCCACATATGTGAGCTCCGCCCTTTAAAAGGGCTTATCTTGTACGTGGTGCTGTGCTGTGCTGGAGTTAGTAGTTCAGGGCAGCATGCCTGCGATTGTCAGTTCGACTTCGCTCTCCCTTACGGAAACAAGAGAGATGTCCTTCTGCACATGAGCAGTGTCTACAGCTTTCACGTGACCACACCATTGTTTGTCAACAATGAGAGGATGCATATCGTTTATCTACTCACATAAATGTCTCCGTTAAGCCGGGAACACATTTGCGAAAAAACGAACCGAAAATCGGAGAGAAATCGGAGGCTGCGAAAATCGTAGCTTGCGATTTTCGGAAGACGAGCAACATGAGTTGGAATGCGCGGCGTGGGAATCGCAATTGACTGCGGTTTTCGTGCTCCGACTTCAGGAGGCTGTTCTGTAGTCTGGCGAACTGGCGTCCCATATTTCGCGCCTCTTAAAAACTTCTATTAAAACCTCGTTGAATGCCACGCGAGCCTTTGTACCACCACCCTTTGATAGAGAGAGAAGAGGTTTTCTACGAAGGTCGGAGATGAGAACGCAGGGATGGCATACGATGTTGCCTGCGCTGCTTCCGAAGCTGCGTGAGCCGCCGTGTTGCGAGCCGATCGTATCTTTTCGTTCCTTCCTGTTCCGGGCTTTCGCTCAGCGAGCTCCTCCGCCCCGAATTCCGAGGCGCCGTGCGAAAATATCTGGCCCTGCAGACCTTTCGAACCGCTCCCGATTTTCGAAAAGGGGAGGAGCAAGGGAAGGAGCCTAGCTGCCGTGCGATTTTCGTGTGAGGTTTTTGCACAAAATTCGGCTTTTTTTCGCAACTGTGTTTCCGGCTTTAGGGAGCTATACCATGGAATATAATTCGCAGCGCAGTGTGTGACCCTCTCGATTGATTCTTGCTGTGCGGTGCGTGAATTCCCTTTTACTGGGTTCTAGCTAGAGATGGCAGTAATGACATTACTGTAATGAAATTACAGTAGTTAAATTACCCTTTGTGGTAATGAGTAATGTTGTGAATTACTTTTCTAGGCTGGTAATTTAGTAATGTAATGATTTACTTTCAGACAATAATTTCGAAAAAATCACTCATTACTTTTGAAATTACTATTGTCCCCAATTACAAAGTTCGTTCGCGAAATTAAAAAGAAAGGAAGAATAATTTTGCATCGTAAAATGTCATGAAAGATACATCAAAGCAAATGAATGACGGCCATCTGAGTGCAAAGCTTCGTACGAAGAACCCGACAGACGCGTGAAGGCGGGCTGGAAAGGCGAAAGAGAGACCCGTAAAAACATCGCTGGAAAGCCAAGGCTCACGAACTCCAGGCAGGACAGTTACGGCGTCACGTCATTACGACGATAATATACTTCGTTGATCCGCAAGCTGACAGTGCGATGGGAGCTACGAGCTCACCAAAACCAATCAACCACCTTCCTTCATATGACCGGTCCCTTGCTCTGCGTGTCGGTATGTTCGAGAGGGTGGTTACGTGGCGAAAGACAGACGTGTGACTGTTCCAACGAGCACGTAGCTTCCACCGCACTGTCAGGTTAGGGATGAACGGCTTATAGTCTACAAGGCGAAGGGCACATCACCAGTGAGGTCAACACACATTAAAATTAAAGAGGATAGGACAAACAGATGCTCAGCCTTCTTGCTCTTTCGTTAAGCAAGGTCAAACCGTAAGCTTCGAATATTGTGAACAACAAACGACCGGAATAAATAGTTGATTTCAAGTGCCTCGTCAAGGCCCCAGAATATTTCGTGCGTATCCTTGGGTTCGTTAAGTAAAAGTGCTTTTTCGTAGTCGGAAAAGACAGGAACCGAGCAAAGCAGGTGTTTCTCGTGGTATGCCTCGCTTCCTTTCCTTGGGAAGTTTATTCGAGAATAAGCCTACAGGCACATATCGCCACCCGTTTGCTGGGAAAGTGCATATTTTAGGAAGCTCGCGCCATTCCTTTCCTTAACTGGCAACGCCTCTGCCAAGCGAAAATCCAGCCCCCTTGCGCGACAACGCGCAATATATTCGGCTCTTCGCGTGTTTGGGAACAATACTCCTTGAGAGGAATGGCCGGGAATGCGTCAACTGCTGCCCTTGGTAGAATAGGGTTAGATTGCGTTCGAGGCGGAAGAGAAACGTTTCACGCGATGACTCCATGTAAGAACGAGCTCCTATAACCCGTTTTAACGCACTGACACGGACTATAACTTTATTTAAATTAGGAAGACGGAAATATATCACTCTTTAACTCTTTAACTAAGGACCTTCACCCTTGAGTGAACAGCGAAACCGGTGTGTCGACTGTCTTTGAGTCAGATCTAAAGAAGCTATTCATCATGTTTAACACTTATGTCATGTGCACCAGCAAATCGGCTCCTCAGTATGGTTCACTTTGAGGCGCATAAGGCTGTTGCGGTGTAAACAGGAAGATCTGAGTTTTGGTACATATATTGTAAATAAAATGAGCAGGAATTATTGCTTCAAAAAAATAAAAAGTAATGTAAAATAATTTCATTACTTTTGGAAAGTAATTGTAATGTAATGTCATTACTTTTAGGCTGGGGTAATTTGTGATGCAATTTTATTATATTTTTGCAGTTTTGCAATGTAATGTAATATAATGTAGTTATATTACTTTTTGAAAGTAATTCTGACAAAGCGTCCTAGCTCTCTTTTTTTTTTTTGCTTTTTCTACGTGCATTAATTTTTGGGGGATCATGTGAGCAAAAAAATATTAAGCCTAGCATCTCGAGGCTGGCAAGAGGGCCAAAAAATTGCCCGCACGTTTTTATGATGATTTGGAGAGAGCGATGTTGTAGTACAGCTCATCGCTCCAAGCTCCCGCTAATCTATGAATCGTCCTTATCCTACTCCACCTAGAAAGACAGAAGCCTGTAAACAGCCCCCTCCAAGTCTACGTAACGACATGACACTCGGAGGGCGGCAGCGCAGCGACTGGGCCTCAGCTCGACGCCGAGCGCCTGTCGACGTATTAACGGGACACAAGGCTCATCCAAACGCTCACTCGGCACTCGTATACTCGGCGCTCGGCACTCGTGTCACTCGGCACTCGTGTCTGCGATCGACCTCACCGTGATGACGTCGAAATGCTAGCGCGCGGGCTTTGATTATTCTAGGTGTTGCTGTCTCATCCCCAAATGCTGGATAGGCATATACCGTCACTAATTGAGCTCTGATTCATCGACGATTGAATGAGGCCACATACTGTTCGCGAGATCGGCACAGTGAAAGGTTCAAGTGCGGACGCAGCGCTGACAACGTCTCCATGCAGATATCAACTGATTCATGTTGTCCGGTAGCAACACTGGCTGGATACGCGACAATCATATCAGCGGCGCTGCAGACCTTTAAGTATCCATTAGATCACCGCAACAACAGTCGGTCTCCGTGAATCGAAGTCCGGTATCGCGCCAGACGATCGGCGGCAATCTCGACCCCGCTGATTAGATGACCGTGGGAGCTGTCTTTGAAACGTGTTATTTGCGAGCCGTCGGACGTTGCGGCTGGCACGTTTGACTGGGCGGTGACGCGGTGCATCCTCCTTGTCGTTCTCCGTGAAAGTTGTCCTTTGTTTGCGGTTCTCGCGTCGGTCGCTGAAATCGCTCTGACGTCAGCGGCGTTTGAGTCTGAGTGCGGGTATCGCGTTTGACGCGCGGGTCGACGGTACGGCCTGTGTTCCCACGAGCACGCCGCAATTTAACGTCGCTTTCGAAAATAATGCCATTTTTTTTTTTATGTGTCTTCGTCTCGTTTTGTTACCGGCACGTGTGCGAATGAAAGTGGTCGTCGCGGAAATGGGTGTGCTGTTGCGTTGGATGTGGCACGTGTTAACGCTTACGGACAGTTATGGTAGCTGTCATCCTAACATAAAAAGCTGGTTAGACCGGAAGTTAAAAACATGCTTCATGGTAGATACCCGGATTTATGTTGACGCCGAAAATTGCCACAAATGCGAGTAAGCTCCCTACGTTGGAGTCACTTCTCGAACCTATAAAGCTATTTTGTGAACTGTTTTTGTTGGGCTTACTAGAGTTGTGGAAGTAATTCCAGTTAATGAAGATAATATAATTAGTTCGAAGGTCAGCGACTAAACACTTTTTTAGTGAGATAATTTTTTTTTAGTTTATACAAGTATAAATGACGCACATTTCTAGAAAGAAAGAGAAAAAGAGACAGAAAAATAGGTACACAAGGAAGAGGAAAAGCGTGCTTAAGATTTGTAACATTTCAGAAACTGTCGACTGCCCGTTCCAACCATGACAGGTATGTGCTCACGTCTGAACTGCACTCAAGCTGGCGTCCGAACCGCATTCGCAAGTGGCTGAGAAAATGGGGAAGGTGTTGCTCAAGTGTATATACACTTGTATTGGACAAAGAGGGCACACATAATTTTTTTTTTTCTCGACAAGATCGCGGAGTAATGCACCGCGATCCTTTCACGATGGTATACATAGAGTTCGTAGCAGATGACGAATTCACAAAGAGGCACCTGAAACCCGCCTTCGGGTTAGAGATACCGTCGCTGCCAAGACTTACTCTCTACTTCTGACAATAGGGAGTTTCGGTAGAACGTTCCGATACCTTCGATACCCCCGATAACGATAGGACGCATGCGCAAATGCGACGGTAGAGTATCGGATATCGTTATCGAAGTCATCGGGACGCTCTACTAACACTCCCTAATGCGCCGAGGAACTGAGAGAGAGAGGAGACGAGAGCGTGCGGGGACGGCAGAACGGTCAGCTCTGATTCGAAGGATTAGTGGGTAGACCTAAAGCTAGCTACTTTTGTCTCCACTGGACTCATTGAACGTGCTTGAATGCGAGGGCCAAACGCCGGACGCCGGCGTTCTAACGCGTTCGACGAGTGCAGTGGAGACAAAGGCCGGTTGCTTTAGGTCTGCCCGGTAATCATTCCAATTAGAGCTCACTGTTCTGTTGTCCCCGTACGCTCTCGTATCCTCCTCTCTCTTAGTTTCTTTTTTTAGAGGAAAAAGTGACGTCGCGTAACCTACGCACAAATTCAGTATGCACGCCAAATTTGGCGGGAAAAGACATCATGAGCTTACTGTCGCTGTCGAAACGCATCACGTCGTGTAATCGTTGTGCAATTGTTTTTATGTACAACTGTTGGGACAACATTTTTGTCTTCTGTAGTCTCATGTTACGAGAGCAGAGCCCGATACGCCGCTCTGTTTTTCTCGGCTTTCCACACCCCACAAGCGCGAGTTTCCCGTCACGCGATCCTCGGGAATCGGCGTCTGCTTCCGTAGTAAGACGGGAAGCAAACATCGTAGCAGACAAGCGCGACTCCGATAAGCGCGCGCCTAGGGTCAGCCCCCTCGCGGCTTCGTCAGCTTCGCTAGCTGCCGCTTTTCTCCAGCTAAACGCCAACTCGAGCCCTCGAAACTGATAACGGAAAAGCCAACAATTATTACCGCTCGTAATCGTTCCACCCGTGGCATCCGATAGCCCTCTTCGACTCGAGTCCCGAGCGCGCTGGATGCCTACTCGGGAACAAGCGGCCACGCCCGGAGGCGTATTCGGAAAAGCTTGTGGAGCATAGGTGGCGCAAGCTACCGCCCGTTACAAAGGGTAAATCCATCAGCACTCACCTATCCATCCGGATGGATTGATGAAAAAACACTACTTATTAGCTCGTCAAAATTTAACGCGTCATTGAGATTCGTTACCATCCTGCAAAGGTAACGAAATACCTTCAATCTTACTTTCGAGAAAAATATTTATAATATATAATTGACTGCTCTCTAAGTAAACGATTTTGAAATTATGCCACGAAGAAAATATTATTTTCCCTTCTCGGCGTAGTTTACAAAACACGATCGAATTTGTTTTTAAGCTCAAACAACAAGTCATATAAATCCAACGAAATAAGTAACGCACTTTTAAAGGCGATGCCGTGAAATAGTAACGAAAATACTTTATTCATTAGTAGTCATTGATAAATTTATCAAATAAATTAATACGTTAATAGCTTCGTAACTTCCAACGGTGTTCAAAATGTTGGAATTGTTCTGTTGGCTTAAACCGCAAGCTTTTTCAAATACGCCGCCGAAAATCTTTCGCCCTTGCTCGATAGCTCTCGAAACGGCTTCGTTGTCTGCCCGCGTTTACCTTTTTTCGAACTCTCTTGCATCGCGCATTTCGACTGGTTTCAGCTATCTCTCCCAGACATTTCCGGATTGTAAAGAGCCCCAGAGCACATCTGCCCTTGGAGATTTCACCCCGGTTACGCTCCTTGTTTATTCGGGTCATCCGTAGAAGTGTTGTCTGTCTGTTGTGCGATTTTTGAATCATCCGCTCCGTGTGTCATTTCCTTTCGAAGAAAGCAATTCTTTTTTGGGTCATAAACGGCTCCGCGCTCGCAGCCATTCTGGACTAGGCTTGAGTCAACGTTCTCGGAGAAGAGTGACAAGGACCAGGGACTGTATTCAGACCCGTGGTGCGACGCGAAAAAAAAAAAAAAAAGAGAACGAGCCAGCGAGGAAGCCCTTCCCATCCTTTACTGCCGCTCTAACATTTATAGTAGGTACCCGAGGGTCACAACTGATCATGCCAAATGTGCCATCACAGGTGCGCTTTCAACGTCCTATTTGAAAAAAAAAAAAAAAAAAGGCTGTCTGCTGTTGTGCTGTGGTGCTCGGCTTTCGTATATCCCGAGCGGGATACATCAAAAGAGGAGTTTCATCGCTGGAATCAAACTTTCATGCCGCTAATGGATGCAAGCCCCGCGTTGCGGGCTCCCAGTGAATTTGTTTTACGGAATATATTTCTCGTTTCGTTGCTATCGTTGAATCGAACGAGCTCAAAAAGCCGGGGGATCAGCGAATCAGAGTAGCTGAGGTGATCTGCTGAATGGCGTAAACTCATAGCGGCATATGGGACAGCTCTTGAGCATTCTTCTCTTATCGAGCGCGGATGTTACCTGCGTAGCCAGGGGTGTCGAAATTCTGTTCGGTGCGGCGCGTCAAAACGAGCTCATGCGTGCGCACGCGTTGACGCAACAGGAGTTCTTTTTTTCCTTTTTTCTAAAGCTGCGAGTTCTCACTTGTGCTCTCCACAAGGTGATTTACGAGTGTGAAACAGAAGGGGCCGGGGGCGCCTTTAATAGACACATTTCAAAAGTCACGTGCGTAATGTTAAATAGCCTGAACTCAACAACGGCGGACCAACAGCAATCAGGAGGACAAGCTCAATTGTCATTTACACGGATGCGTTTGCCAATAGGAACTTTAGCAAACAGTTACCCGGTTCCGCGTACCGCACTACCGGAGCCTTCGAAGCAGGCTTTTTGCGCGCGCCCTAGTAATATCGTGACCGCTGGGCGCGTGCTTAAAATATGTTTCAAAGGCTCCGGTAGTGTGGCACGCGAAACACGGTAACGGTTTGCTAAAAGTCCCCTATAGTTTGGCTACGTTACGTCATAATACAAATGCTAGATTCCGGGATATTTGTGTTTTATACCACGCACGGGTCTCCAGGTAAATCTCGGCGGCACCTCGACGTAAGCCTTGACGACGTAGCCGGACGTAGTCAAATGTTACCCTGTGAATGGAAAATAAAACGACATGCGATGACGGAAACACGGAGTTTGTAGCATTCCAATACCTTTTAACGTTTAGGATGATTTTTTTTTTGTGTGTGTGAAGGATTTCTAGAGCTTCCGAAAGAGGCTAGAGTTTCAAAAGAGGTTTGCTTTATACAACGATCACTTAGGTGTGCGTGGCTTTTGCTGCTGGAGTGCTTGTATATAGATAAAGCAATATACCCCGACCTGTACGCTTGTGCTTGCATTTTTTGGCTTACTCAGGCGGAAATAGGCCCGTTTCAGCCAACAGAGGAAATCGTTCGCATTGCTCACACGTAGCGGCCGAGTCCGTGGTTCGTTGTGCGTAGCTTTCGGCATAGAGTCGCACAGGTTGGTCTCAACCTCTCGATGATAATGGATCGGCAGAAAAGCATACAAGGTCAATAAAGTTATCCTATGTTTTCTGTGCAACACACTCGATTTTCCACGTGAGACGGGTCGCCTTATGGTGTACGAACACCGTAAACACGAGACGCGGCGGTTTGCGCAAACAATCGTTTCAGGGCACATGAAAGCAATAAAAAATACACGGGAAGCACGAGCTGTGGACGTATGCAACGCGTTGCCTAAAATGTCTTTTCATCAAGATGTTGCTGTGATAGAAACCGGGAATTTCGTCTATTAAAACACGAAAAAATTACGATGTACTGATTTAACGATTCAGCAAGGGTTTTGAGTATGTATGTGCGTGTGTGTGTGTGTGTGCGCGCGATGTGTTTCGTGTTAGCGTGCGTGTATGTATTTGTGTGTGTGCGTGCGTTAATGGGCTGATCAACAAGCTAGGTTTGCCATGCGCTTACTGTCTCTACTCCGACCAAGGTAAAAACTGAGCGAATTCGACAATGCACTTTAGAAAAAGGGACGGTTAATTGTAATGATGATAGGCCGCACCTCTATGCACCCCGTATTTCGGTATCTGGCGCCCGACGCGGAGTCGTTTGCATCTTATAGATCACATTAGACCTAATATTACGTTGAGAGAAAAAGAAAAAAAAACCCAAAAAACACAATATTTGCCTCGTTTATATGTGGAACGGGCCAGCTGACAATACACTTGTTCTCGCAGTTTGAAGTGATGAAGTGACGACATTTTTATTACATAGCATTTTTTTTTGTTTTAACGCGGCTCATGGTGGCGTGTTTTATTGTGTGATTGGACGCAGGTGATGCAAACGACCAGGCCATCAACGTTTTCGAATGACATCTGGAGGCAACAGTTGCCTGTTTGCTGACGGATTCTCGTACACATGCAGCAGGTCACGAGTCCGTGGTCCTTGTTCGCTTATCCGAGGGCGGGGGAGGGGCTTCGGAAATTGCAGCGTGTTATTTCTCGGATGTTTTGTAACCGCGCTCCACAGGACCTCTTACACCCACTTGCAAAACCTGCCTCTGGATGCCACGTCACGGGAAGGTTGCCTGCTGGTTTCTCCTTTGTATTCGCGGCGTTTTCGCTTAGGGGCATTGTTCGTAGGGTTTATCATGAATGTATCGTGTGATCAGCTTCACCCCGCATGTGTGGCACAACCTGACTCGCACCTCAGAGTGACTAGCAAAGAGATAAAGCAGACCAAACGCACCACCGGAGAATCGATAAGCGAGGAGCTCGTGCAACACACAGGAGCAGGCCTCCACCACATGTTACTGAAAAAAAAATACCGAAAATAAAATTGGAAACCTAAGCTACGCCTTGCATTTCCTAAGTTGTCGGTGACCATAATCTGACAACCTAGGCACGGTCGCTCGATCACTGCCGCTTCGCTGCGGCCTGCCGCTTCACCGCGGTGATGCAAAGGAAGCTGTGATCCGGGTAAGTTTACTGAGTTTGTCTCTGGAGGCGCAGCGCAGGGAACACGAGTAGGGTGCCTACATGTCCGTCTGTCTCAGAGTGAAGACTTCCTTTGTTGCGCTGAGTGGGACAGCGTGTGACGTGCTGGCACACTCAGTGCGAGTGACTTATCGGGTAAAATGGCGTCTAAGCATTAGCCAAAGCTGTGTGCTCGAGCTGAGTCACACCACCGTGATTGAGCGCAC
Organism: Ixodes scapularis; assembly: GCF_016920785.2. NCBI lineage: Eukaryota > Metazoa > Arthropoda > Arachnida > Ixodida > Ixodidae > Ixodes > Ixodes scapularis. The sequence goes on along the minus strand of NW_024609868.1, from coordinate 79,885,366 downwards.
TTCAAAAATCATAATAAAACGATTGGGTGAAAAAAGTGGCTGGGATGTCACCACTGAAGCAAAAGCGGGTGTGTACGAAGGCACCCTAGACGCGAGTAAAGTCCCTCGATGTGTCTGTGTTTGTTTTGCAAGTTGCGGCAGATGTGCAAATGCACGAGGCCAGCGTAACGTGCAGCTTTTGGAAGCAAATGGCGGTGCAGCACTGAAATTAGCGGCCTAGTGCCACTAAATGAGATATACTCAGTGTATCGGCACTTTGTTCCCCGATATTGTTGTGTGGTATCTCTTTGCTTAGTACAGAGCAGACGTAACTGCCGATCGTCATGATTTAAAAGTACGACATCCTCAAGATTAGATTCTGTGTTAGGAAGGTCATGTAATACTGCTTCCAGTGTCAATATTCGCGAGAAGCCAGTTTCAATATTTGGGAGAACGAATCGAGCGAGTAATGTAACTCCCGCGGGAAAGTTTTGCACTTAAGGCTTATACTTCGAGAGGAAAAATGAATAACTCGCACCACTGTATAAGATGCATCGATGGAAATTTTGGAGAAAGAAAGGTGCGACTTATACGCCGGTAAACACTGTACTGGCGTCAGCAACAAAGTAGAGCACGCCACACACTCACGAACGCATATCGTCGCTCATTAGCGAGTTAAAGGGGCGATGCAACACATTTTCTACTTCAAATAAACACAGTTTAGAACTATTCATTGACATTTATTAGCTATAAAGTACAGGTTACTTTTTATCTCTACGCAATAGCAATCGCAAAAAAAAAAAAAAAAAAGTCCGGGAAAAACGAGCAGTGTTTACTCCCTCAACACGCAGCCAGAAAAAGTGGTCACGTGATCTGGAGCGGATCATGTGCCGCCAACATCTTTAACATAGCCTGGCGCTGAGATTGGCAGAGCACAGGGCGCGCGCTGAGTTTCAAGCATTGTTAAGGTTCGGCTGTTCCCGTCCTCTCAGCTACTGGGCACGAGCCACCACCTGAATGCATATCGAAACTTTTGATTGTCACGAGCCAAAATCGAATGTCTACGTAGTCTTTGTTTCCACTGTATGAGCAGCATCTAAATATCGTCACAGCGGAGATGAAATAACTTGACGCACTTCTGGGGATCGCATTGTTGGCATTGTGCCCCCAGCTTCGTCATCAAGTTTTGCGGAGAGATTGCAAGAAAAAATGACCGCATCTCCACGTGGTGAATGATGTTGATTGGGGCGAAGCTCTGGTGGTGCTGATGATACTGATTTTGTTCATAGGTAGTGCTGACGGTGCTGATTTTTTTTTTATTGTTCATAAGTAGTGATGAGTTCCGGGTTGCGTTTCGACTTCATTATTACTGCTTTATGGTCGGTGAAATGCAGAGCCAGTGGTTTTTCTAGCGGATCAGCTTGGATCCGCTAGAAGCCGTGGGAACGCATCTCCACCGCCTAAGTCAACGGTCCATGTCAGAAAGAGAATGTGTGGTATGGAACGTGGTTATATACGCATTTGAGCATTTGACCGCAGCGCCCTCTCGTCTATTAACGTTGACCCAATGCATGCAAAGTTTAACGTGATTATATACGCATTTGATCGCAGCGCCCTCTCCTGTACAGACGTTGAGCGGCTACATGCAACGTTTCATCCATGACATCCCCAGCTCTTGAGTTACTAATAGATCTCAGAGCGCCTACTCGTCCCGCAGTCGTGGCCGAGTAGTTAAGGCGATGGACTAGAAATCCATTGGGGTCGCCCCGCACAGGTTTGAATCCTGTCGACTGCGCAAACATTTTTTTTTTTTTTTTTTTAAGAAGACAGATGGGATGGCAATCGATGTGAGCACGGACGCGGACAAAGGTAGACCCTAAGGAGCTTCGCCCCTAAAAGGTTCGCTTTTATCCTTTGAATTCCACCGCAACGACGACTCTTCTTGGTCAGTGGCGTTGCGTTTAAGTGCCAGTAAGATTTAAAGTGAGAAACGTTCCCATCCAATATTAATGCACAGCCCCTTTAAGTAAAGTAAATTGGTGCGTGTATGTGTATACGGCCTGAACTTACTCTGCCTCAACGGGCGACTTGTCTCTTAGCTGTAGATGAGAAATATAGCTAGACTAGTAAAATTCGCTAACCTGGGGTCTTTAGCATGCATCACGCAGTAGTGATACACGACCGCACGCCGATACGATGCTCATCCAGATCGAAACGGGCAGGGGTGGGGATCGAACCCCGGATCCCTGGGTTCTGCAGCGTGAGTTTTTCACTCCACGTGCTTCGAGCTGGTTTAGCGAGCTGGACACTGCTGTACCCAGTGTTCGACTTGCTTGGCCAGTGGTTGAAGTGGTGCGCCATTTGGGCCCCATTGTGCCATGAACAAAAGTCTGCTACATCATGCGCCAAAATGTTTTTTTTTTCATAATTGCACCATACCTTCGCCAAGACGGGCTTAAAGGAAACGAACGCATACAACCCCAAACACAGAAACTAAACGCGCAAGCCACAGGACATTCGCTGCAATTGCTTGATTTAGCCGATGTGGAACACGTACAGGGAGATGACAGATGCCACGATGTCGCGCTTTGACGCTGTTTTATTAGTCCCCATTGGCTCGTGGAGTCGGCTGTAGCGTCGACTTCAGGTGAAACGAGGTATAACGATTGCTCGTCACTCCCTCTGCCTGGTTGGTGCGCTGGCCGGTGGATCGCCGACATCGTTTAAATTTCCAGACGATGTCTGCGACGTCAGGAACAGAAAGTCGCGAGAAAACTTTGAAAAATAGGAGGATGGTGGCTACTGTGATAAGACAGAACCAGACTCTTGTACTCCCGATGAGATTATTTGATTATCGTGTCTGCCACAGGCCTTCGTGCCGTGGCGCTTGAGCTGCTCGCGTCCATCTTCACCGCATCCCACCAGCGTACACGCGTCGAGCTTCACCACTTTGCACCGGAGTGCTAGGAGCAGTGACGGACCTGGGTTAGCGCGATAGGCACGGAATTTATGCTCAGGATTATTACAGGTCGACCTTCTTGGTCCTGATTGCAAATTAATCTCCATAACGAAAACAAACAAACACGAGTCTATGTTTGAATAAATGAGGTAGTCACAGTTCCCGTGCAGCTGTCGATCGAAAGGTCAGCGAACTTTGACTGAACTCTGGTTCTAACGCAGCTAAAGAGCAGTGTCACCTTTGAAGCGCAAGTTTAGGCTTTCGTAATATATGTGAGTGATTGCTTGTGCAGTTTACGATATTAGTATCTTGAGTTTGGTAGGTTCATGAAACTTGCGGGGCATGTTTTTATCGACAGGCGTGTACCGGATATGCCAATTCTCGCTGGCATTTAAGAAAAAAAAAATGTTTACATGATAAACGAATTACTGATTGTAAAATAATGAGAGGAGAGAGGCCTTATCTCGGCTAGGGATTAGCGCTATGATTTATTTTTCGACCATATTTTAGTACTCGTGAATGGGACTTACTCTCCAGAGCCCTATTTTTAAACAGAAGGCCCAGTGTTCCTGTTGCGTCCTATCTACTTTTATCTACAAAAGTAATGAGTAATATGCTCCTGTCGCAAAGCGGAACCGTCAATCATCATCACAGATGAACTAATTTAGAGTTGCAATCATTTTTTATTCCCAAGTGATACGCTAACAAATATTGGCACCTGCTCCAAAAGCGTCAGCGGCTGCTTCGAACCAATATTTTGCTTGCTACAGAACCTGCCAAAAAAGGTCCAATGCCGCTTCCATTACTGTAGCCCTCCCCGAATATAATAACGGTGCGGTTTCGTAAGGCTGGCTCAAACACTTGCGACTACTTGCGACCGTGTGCCTTAAAACCCCCTAAATTCTCTTACGCCGAGAGAACACACTGGCACGCTGGCGCCCTCTATGCGGTCACCCTTGAACTGCATTTCACCAGAGCGAAGGTTTTGCGGTATTTGCGAGGTCAAATGAACGCATTACTTATAAGCAATTGTCGTTTATAACATTGACAAAAGAATGATGCGCGAAAAAAAAAGGAAATGAACCAATCCAGTTCTTGACGTCGCTTCACTGCGGTGGCGCTGCCGTTGGCACTGCGCATGCGCAAACGCTTTCACGTCAATCGAATATACGCGCGTAATTATTGCTCCACAGCCAATCAGATTGCGGCATTAGTCGATCACAGCGCCGAAGAACCAATCACGAAACAGAGAAGCATGAACATAATAGACTACGTCTGGCGTTTCTTAAACTGTCAGCGGCCATAGCCTATTGCGTTCGCGGGAGCGTGCATTGTGGTAGAGGTAGTACCCTCCACGCAAGGGGTTCGAACGCTGGACATGTCGCAGACTTTGGTTTTAAGTTGAAATGTTTTAGCCTCGTTATTCTACGAACGCCGCCGCATTTTGCTCTGATTGACTCTCCGAGTGCTGCCGCGGTAAAATACGTACATGAACATGTTTAGGATTAGTGCTGTACAGGCACGTGAACATTTAAGCACGCACGCGTTTAGCTTTGCCACATGTTTGGTGTCAACGCATGATGATGCGAGCACGTGCACAAATCGCGCCACAATTAGCGCTAACGAGTGGTGGCCGGTTTTTTGTTTTTTTTTGGTAACTAAAGCACTAGCGTAAACATTAAAAACATTGTTTGTTCGGGACAGAAATTAAGTAGGTAAGATTTGGTGTTCGTCGATAACATACCTAAGAAAAACGCAACCGAGGGCTGATGTCAAATGCTTGGTAACTGCGGCGCATAGTCTACAAGTCTTTATGCGAGAACGCCTAAAAACACTGACAGCTACGCCCGATGGTAACAGTGCGAGGCTACGAAAAATGGGTCGAAGAAGCCCGAAACTCCCATGTCGCACTTCGACCATTCTCGAAGGAAAAAAACAAACAAAAAACAAGTAGCCGGTGCGTCCGAAAATCTTCACCTCGACGTCACAATAGTAGGGCGTCACACTAAGACCCCGCATCCTGCATCGCGATAAACTGCCGTTGTCAGGTTCGGTCTAGTTCAGTGACGGCGTGCGGCGAGGAGACTAACGTTCCCGTTGTTGCCCGAACCCGCGCAGCGATCGGGACAAGGAAGACTGGCGTCCGTGGCCGCTCAAATCCCATGGAACAGTTCGGCCTGACACGTCGACGTCGGTGCTGTCGACCCTGGCGTCCCAAATGAGCCGTCGCGTCCTCTCCGTGCCGAGGTCCCGGCCTCGAGGCCGTATCCGCGACGCGGAGTTTGCGAGCGTTGTGTCGCGGTGAAATAGGTGCGGCGCGGCGGCGCGGCCGAATTTTCGAAAGCGGCGATGGGGATTTTACTGTATACGACTCCATGTAGCCTTCATAGGCAATCTAGATTCGAAGTGTCGGGGCTAGGGAACTTAAACCAGGTGCCTTATAGCCGCAGTTGAATCGCAGGAAGGTGCTTCAGGCATCGAATACGCAGAGTTGTGTACACATGAACACTTTTCGACGAGTAATCTAGCCTCTAGAATGTGCATAATTATAATTTTACTCGTATCTTTTTTTGTTTGTTTTTGCTTTGTACTTGTTTAGTTTTTGTTCTTATAATGTCCCACTTTTTAGGCTGAACGCTGTGTGTGAACACGTAAAACAAAACGATTACAAGGTTCTATAGGCGTTTGACTCTGCTATCTTCAGAGCTGAACAAGCTATCGTAATTAAAACTATTACTCAACTTTTCATCCGCCGAAGTCAAATTATTTGCGCAAAATATTATTAGTCCGGCCCACACTGGAATACACTCAAGTTGTTTAAAGTGATTAAGCCGGCGTCACACTGCTTATCCATCATACAAAAGACAGTCTGCTTACAGATTCGAACGCGAGTCCCTGAGAAATTTGCGCATCAAGTGCCTCATGGCAATGCGTTCAAGGAGAAACTAGGCACGCGGCATTCGAACCACGGATATTGCGGTGACTCGTGTTTGCAGACGTGTTTGACCCCAGCTTTAATCCGGGGTCACATTACTCAGACATCATACAAAAGACAGTCTGCAGATAAGAGTCACCACAACATCCGTGGTTCGAAAGAAGTGTGCCAAGTTTCTCCTTGAACGCATTGCCGCGAGGCATTCGAAGCACGGATCTCGCGGTGACTCGCGTTCGAACCTGTATGCAGACTGTCTTTTGTATGATACATAAGAAATATGACCCTGGCTTTGCGCAACTTTCAATGAGCATAAATTGAAAATGATACGAAGAAAGGCTCTTTTATATATTTTTACCAAATTGCGACGGTATGACTCGGCGCTCGCCGCCATTATTAATGAAGCATCCAGATCACAATAATCTGGCCAGTGATCTCCTGCGATGCAGTGCAAATAAAATATTTTCTTTGAGACCAAGGAGCTGTGTCATTAGCCCCGGTAGGAAACATTAACCCAACGAGACCCCGACAACAAAACAAATAGGTGATGACACCCACAAAAAAAGCATAATCAATCACAGTATTTAAAAAAAAAATGAATGTGCATTACAACGAATACATTTTTGATCCGATCTAAGATACGTTTTTTATCCAATCTGAGATAACAAAACAGACAGGGATGCACCGGAAACAATGTCAATTGGTAAGAAAATTCCTTCTTGAATTGTTCGCATAAAAAATCATTAAAAATGCATTATTTGCAGCACCAAACTCTCTTATTAACAATGTGATGTGATCTTGTTACCCGTATTATGGAAGAAAAAAATGTAGTTCTTCTTGTTAATGTCTAGATTGTCATTACCAATTAGATGTAAGCATTTTAGTCGATTCTTCCAACGTCTATAGACGTTGACATTTTGCAATGAATTGGAATAACCTATATCGCAGTATCACCAACTCCGATTTTCTTTAGAGTTTCCTACACCAGCTGGCCACCTCATGACACGCGTTCGTTTCTACAAACCTTCTTGGCATGTGTTTATTTGTACAAACGTTGGTAGCATGCGTTAGTTTCTGCCATGTTGTTGATCGCCTGTACCCCTCTTCTACTATGCACATCTGTCGGGGTTGGAGTATTATCAACTAAAACAATAAACAAACATACGAGGAAGTGAGATCGCCATGCGCCGTATGAAAGACAAGGATAAAACGTTCCACAGTCAATTATGGGGCACATTTAAGAGACAAAATCATTACTGAACGCATATGCGCGGGGCACCTTCCTAGTACGTTTTTCAGTACCAGGCGTCACATCATAAATTGGTTAGCCTATATTTCGCTAGCACACACCATAACAGTTCGTCTGTAAATGCTGGTTCACACATTTATGTCGGATACGTTCGCTGGAACCGAAACGATAGCAATGACGGTCACGGGCGCAAATGTTATCCATACGTAGTAGGCGTTGCAAGAGGTAGCTTCACGACGCATTGACGAGTTTCGCCTTCTACAATGTTCTGGACGTTTCTGTCGTTTCAGTTGGTTTGAACGTAACCTCCGCCAATGTGTGAATCAGTATAAGTCTCACAGCTGGTCGAAATTGGCATCGAACAAGAAAACTGCTGAAGTAGAGTTTCGGCCTCCCCGCAGGGTTGTCAACTCAAATCACCGTGCCAGTCGTTCTCGCGCTTCGGTGATTCTCCCCTCCGTAAACAGGGTCGCACCGCTAATTTTATGTCTGCAGGAGCAGACATATAAATAAACTTTGCGTGATAAAATTAAATCAGACAGCCACGCGCTCGCACCAAAAGACGACGAAGCGCGTGCGCTTCGCAGATAGAAAATGAGGGGGCGGTAAAATGGCCGAGATGTTCCTGTAAATAAAGTTGAACTTTAATCAATGCGTTTTGTGTCGAAGACAGCTTTGTACGCAATACTAAAAAGAGCGACTGATTTAAAATTTATAGTCAAAGTGTTTATAATCATAGTTTATTCAATTCATAATCATAAATTCTTCAATGAGAGAAGTTAATTTAATTTAATTTAATTTATTTAACGTCAAAGGCATAGCGATGCATGATGGTGAAAGCAAAAAGGTTCCAGTTGTAATATACATATAAATGTGTCTAAACGAAAAATTCCGAGACACCTAAGCACTTTTTATGAGTTGTGAATGCGAAAGCATGAATGTCGTTCTTCCGCACCCTTAGTTTGTCTGCGGGGTACTGGCGTGGTCGTCCACGTTTCGCTACTGCCGAGGTAGGGGACGAACAGCCGAGCGCGCGCTCTCGTGAAGTGGCCCCGCCGCGCTGAGCTCGGCCGTGCAGCCTCTCCGGAGTTTGCCCCGCGCGGGCCCTGCTCCCGTTTACCGGCGGCCGTCGCTGCGTGAGCTGCGCCGCCGTGGAGAAGGCTTGTTTGGTGGCGTTCCTTTGAACTATGCCGCGTGAGAGCCAGTGGGTGCCTCGTTCGTTGAAACAATGACGCGCGCCAGCCAATGGGAGCCTTTCCATCAGATTTCTGCTACAGACGACAGCCTTCGCTCCATTGGGACAGTGGTTCACTCCATGAGACAGTCCATGCTTTCGCATTAAAATTATAAAAGAGGATTACCGTGCTGAATATAGGTGTATACTATATGGCCTGACATATATCACCAGTTATAACATATGCATACTTATCTACAATAATTGGAGGAAGTGAATTGTTACTTGACACCAAAAGCAACTTAATTATCATTGCAATCGTAGGCCTTACTTCAAACGTAATTTCCCACACAAAAACAAAACAAGCAAAAAGAAAACGTAGAAGATAATAAATGTGAACTAAAAAACCTTAAATGCTCGCGAGCCTCCAATTTTCCCGAACTGGAGAACTCGTGAACAGGCCACGCTAATATTTTATTGTCTAGAGAAACAAATTTCAGCTTTTAAAATTCGCAAAACTTGCGGGTCGCGAAACTGATAATTCGCGGAACAAGTAATGCCTCGAAAGAGAAGGTGTCCGCCGTTCACCGTTAAAGGGGTTTCTTGAGAGTGCGCATTTTGCACAATCGAGCGGGTTTCCTCTCGACCCGCGATAAGGCGATTGACGTCAACCTCAACCGTTCAGCAATAATTCGGTTCGAAGGAAGGTGAGGAGGCCTCACTTGAACTGGCGCGAAGCCACCCTTGCCTCGCCGGACACGCAATACTTTCCCCCGCACCGCTTGCTGAGATTACGTTTTTGGAAAATTCTCGCGTAAACCCCTGTAGTTGAGCCCCGCAATCTCAATTCGAGAGAGACTGGTGCGTCTCTTCCCGTTAGAAGCCGCGATCTGCCTGCTACGTATCAGCTCTAATCACCTCCGCGCCTAGCTTTTTTTTTTTTTTTTCTCGTCAAACGGAAGGACGGCACACGCGCTTACCACGAACTGCCAGCGGCGCCCCACAACGCGCGGTCGTGTGCGAACACGTGGTCGCGACTTTGCTCTGGAATGCGAGGTTGCACGCTACGGCGACAAAACGTTGTTCCGTTTAGGTTGGGTAGAGCTCAGGTGCGCAGTTTTCCGCAGCCTACGGGCGCGCCGGCAATCAAATGCGTGGCATTACCTCCCTGAAAGGATTAAAGCAGCCTTCGGCTGCTCTTGAACGCGTTAATAGACATTCATTAATTCTAATATTATGTGGGTGATAATGTCGGGGCTTGCCGTCAGTTTATTCATCTTTCTGTGTTGTTTTCTAAGTTGTTATTCCTTTGGACCGGGTGTGTTCGAGGCGGCCGAGAGAGTCCCAATGGTGCGCTATCACAATCCCGCGTTTCCACCATATTCGAGCATTGATAGGAGCTGGATTTTTAGCTGACAAAATTCTTGTGCATTTTGAAAACAAGTGATTTCTATGCTTAGGGAACTATAAAGTACGTATTCCGCTAGAAGCTTTTACTCCCGAGTCCCACTAGAGCGACAAACAGAAACAACACACTTTGACTTGCCTAATCGAGCCCCACCCCTGCCCGTTTCGATCTGGATGAGCATCGTACCGGCGTGCGGTCGTGTATCACTACTGCGTGATGCACGTTAAAGACCCCAGGCTAGCGGCTGTACCGCACTGGCTAAATTTCTCATCTACAGCTGGGAGACTCGTCGCCCCTGTGAGGCAGACCAAGTTCTAGGTATAAACACACACACAACCCAATTTTTTTTTTGACTTGCCTAAAACGCGTGCTACGTGCACGCGAGGGTATACCTTTGGTAGGCTCGCATTATCTTGGTGCTCGTGAAATAAGCACGAGCGACTGCAAGCCTGCCAAAGTGCATGCTGCACGTGTTTGAGGTTCGTGGGTATCGGTTGGTTCTGTTTGTCGCTCTATATTTCGTTCAATCTAAAACTGAAACTGCAGTCAATGCCACAAGCACAAGAGCTCGATGTCGCTGCTCTGAAAAGTCATTTCACAAGGCGAATACTCGCGCTAGAAATGCACGTCTCAAAGCTAGGAGCACGAGTTAGCTCGACCTCGCAGCTTCGACTCTGTTCACCCTTAAAGGCCGACGTAGAACTTCGGTTTTCTGCATGGAAAGATAGTAATCCTCTTAGCGCTCCCCTTTCCTAAGCTGTGAGGGGAGCCAAGTTGGGGAGGGTAAAAAGTGGGGAGTATATGGGAGAGGAGGAGGGCGGGCAAAAGTGGAAAGCGCCAAGTGTACGTCGGCCTTTAAGCTGAGACTGCAGCCAAAGCTACAAGCCTGAGCTATAGCTCGCGCTCCTGGCTTTGAAACGGGCATTTTTAGCTCGACTGCTCGTTCTGTGGAAGCACGCTACAACGCAGCGACCTTGAGCTCTCGTGCTTGTGGCATTGGCTGCAGTCTCAGCTTAACACATTTGTGTCGGTTACATTCGCAGCAACCGAAACGACCACATCAACGAAGTCACCGGGAGAAGCGTTCGCCGTACACATCGTCGCAAGCGATGCAAGGCGTAGCTTCGCGAAACGATACTCTAGTGTTTTGGCCGCTTCTGTCATTTTTTTTTTTTTTGTGAACACAGCCATTGCAAACGTTTGAACGAGCCTTAAGGGGGAGTGGAATATAGTAGGAGTCAGGCAATAGACGGATAATTTTCAAGGTATGCTCGTGTACGTGCACGCTTTGCTCATTTTATCGCAGCGACGAAACGCCCGTGTTGAGTTAGGAAGACTGCACGCCCGCAGCTGTGGAGATACAACTGCAAACGCACGAAACGGTTTATAAGTTTTTTCTACTCACACCCCGGCTGCGAAAAGTCATAGCCCGTAATGCGCAAACAGTTTGCTTTGACGAGATGGTAGAGCCAGCGCCAAACATACCAACTCATGCAGTAGTAGCGGACATAACGTACTACAGTATTGTTTGGAAGTCTGCACTTAGGTTCAATTAAAATATTTTTAAGAGGGCGCGTGCCAAACAATTGTGAAATCACGTATAATGACATATGCCGTTTTTCTATCTGAAACGAATTGTTGTCCCTGATAAGAGTACCGTTAGCATCGAATAATCACTTTGTCAAAATGCTCTAAATTAAGGATGTCGCTTTTATTAAAAGAAAAAAAAAAGCAAGAACATGTTTGCTTTGTCAGAACTGTTCGAGTATTCGAAGTTGATTGTGTTGAAGGAGAAATAACAATTTTGGGCTCGGTGAACGCTCCTATTGGGACAAATCCCATCGAAACACCGTGCCGTTGTTTTTTCTGCTTACAAGATTACGACCTCCGGTTCTACGGACGGCCTTGGATTTTTTTAAATATTTGTTTATATTTTTTTTGTTTCATTCCAGTACCGGTGAGGCGGAAGAGGCAAGCGTTTCCGCGAAAGTATCTCTCGGTTGCATCTGCGTTGTCAGCAGGCTCGAAAGTGTTGTACTTGTTACTTGGAAGACACCCGAACACTATGCAACCTCTGTCGTAAATTATTAGTATGTCTGGTCTTTCACAGTTAGCTTTGTTTTTTTTTTTTTATGTGTGGTTGCTTTGCGCAGCCCAAAGGTGCTTCGTCGGTTACCCATATGAAATGAAACAAGATTTAGCTTTTCTGAAAAACATTATTCTGTTCCTGTATAGATATTTCTCTGAAACTTAAAGATGCCAAACCATCAATCATGGAAAAGCGTATTGCATCTGATTAGCTGCGTCCTTGAAGCTTCTAAAATACAAAACAAAAAACATGTCAGAGATTTCCCAATTTCTTTTTTGTTCTCTTTCAGTTGCTGTACTCTTTCCAATATTTCCCAAAATAAATGCAAGCTAGCGACGTGTAAAGAACGTCCAACGATTTCTTTTACTCCTAGGTTTGGATTGAAGAGCGTACAGTCTTCCGGCTTCCTGTATGGTTTTGTTTGCGCGTTACTTAATACACCGCACGTTAAGCAATTTGCATATTCGGGCTCAAAACAAATGTTTTATTATACCTTAGTTCCTTATATAGTAACAAGTACAGTTTTGGATAAACTAAGCTGAAACGATCGAGTGACAAGCGAAATGTAGCGGTAGTGGTGTTTTGATATGAAAAGTTGAACTTGCAAGGAGAGATACGAATACGAGAGCGTCGTGGCAGCACCACCGGTATCTTTCAGTCGTTGCTTCATCGATCGAGCTTACATTGTCCGCGACTGTACACTCTTCCTTTTCAATCCTGTTTCATTAACTAAAGAATTGAAACTGATTTAATGATAACACATAATAAAATAAGCGGGAAAAATTACCGAGTGTCGTTGGTAGACAGTCGCAAAGCTTTGCGCCACGCGTAGTCAATATCTGACGCATACAATAATCGTGACAAAACAATTACAAAAAAAAAAAAATAAAAAGGAAGAAGGTTGTCGCCAATATTTAGCCATAAACGAAACGTCCTTACTCGCACGCACCTCCACATCCTCTAGATCGGATTTCGAAAAAGATGGATGGCCAACAAACTGACAGACTCATTTTCATAGCGACTCTGGGGAACGAATTAGCAGAACTCTTGGTGTTACTCAACTTTCCTTGAAGAGTGGGTTTGGCTTTTGTTATGGAAAATAAGAAACGCCAACTGTTTGGAATTACAATTGTCCCTTTTGCTAATTGCGTCTCTACCTTTTTTCTTTCCACCTTCTATATTTCCTCCCTCTCTCTCTTTCTCTCTTGTTTTCTTCATTAGTTATTTCGAATGCTATTTTCACAACTTCGTCAAGAGTGAACGACGTCGATAAGTACCCGTAACGCAAGGACAACGACAAACTGAACGTAACCACAAGGAATCTAATCATAGGACGGGGCAAGTCGGAATGCAACGACTCACTGTTCTGATTGCTGTGATTTTCACCGGAAGCTAGCGGATCAATGGTTTACGCAAAAGAAAGCCTGTATACTCTGCGCGACACTGTTAGCTAGGACAAAACTTCACCGTTTTCTTTTTCCACTTCGAAAAGTTAATTACGGACATTGAAATTTAATGCTTAGGTTAGTACCCAAACTTAACAATTTCAACCATTATAGTAGTTTTTATAGCAGTCTTAAAATACTGTGAGAAAAGAGAACATACAACAAACGGACTATGGCTCGTTCGCGTTAACAGTGTCGCGGATCGCACATGCGCATTATATTTCCGCCCGATGATTTGGGTGGCCGCTCCTATAGTACTGGTTGCGAGTCGACGGGGTAAACACTGCTCGCTTTTATTTTTTATTTTATGAGATGCTAGGGCGTGGCCAGCAAAGAATGTTCGCTTCGTAGGTTATGAGCGCCAAATATTTATTTTCAGTAGTATTTGGCAAAAGTAGAAACATCGTTTTAAGGCCCAACTTGCACATTTTTGAACAATCGCTTTGATTAAACTTTTGTCTTTTTCCTGCTGCTATACTTATTCACGGAGTAATCATAGTCTCTTGCATGTTAAGAGTAGCAGGACAAGCCCCTTCCCCCCCCCCCCCCCCCTAAAGTCCTCCACCCTTTCCACTTTAGGAAATCGAACTTTGAATAGGCGGAAACAACCAATCATGGTGAGCCGAGAGCTCTGTGGGAGGAGTTCGCACTACTATTATAAGCTTGCAACATACTACAGTGGAATAGTGGTATTCTGACATGCTCACTATCGCGAGATTATCCATACAATATTTAATATCATCCCTGCCTCCCCTTCTTTCGCTGCTTTTTCGCTACCGGATATTGCATCATAAATACACAGAATTGCAGATGTACGACATTGCAACCGTGCATTGCAAACACACAGTTCGCCTAGGCGACTGTATAGTCAAATTTTACTAATATGTCCTCATCTGAGGACAGATTGGTCAAATATTTTCTACGATATTGCGTAAAAAGTGTGCATGTGTGCTGCTACGTAGGTATATGTTCGTTTATTTTCTTTACGTATATATGGCAACTAATTCAGGTTGTGCTGTTCTGAACTGTGGGAGGTAGAGCTCCAGTCAGGCAGAAATGCCTTTTGTCTCTACATCCCTACCGGGCTTGGCCCGTGAGAAACCAGAATAAACCTCAAATTTCAAATAACGGGAGCTGCCAGAAGCCAGACAGGTCCCGCTTCTCTCGAATGCACCTTCGGAGACAAAGGTCAATGCCGCATTTCCTTTTCATCGTACTTTGCATTATTCCATCGGGAAAATGATCGTGTTTACTTGCGCCAAACTTCCACAGCTCGTGAATTTCGTTTTTGTTTCATTACAGGGATGGTAGAAACTGAATTTGTTGAAAACTCATTCTCCAATTTTATATTTCTTTACTTTTTACCGCCAAAATTCGACTGTTAAGCAAGTTAATAAAGATCTTAACGAAAAACCTACATCTGTCTATACGTTGCAATAAAAATAAAACCAGACTACCGTGTCTACTTTGGGATAAATAGAAAGTCACGTGCTAAAGAAGCAACAATGTTTTAAACCTTGCCATAGCTAATTTATAGTGTGTCGCGATTTGATAAACAATTCATTTGATCTGTATTCCCCGATAAAAATAATATAAAGAAAAACACGATACATTCGGTGCAAGATGACATCGGATGCGATATTGGTTGTCATATCAAGTCCAGATACACAGCTGCCGCAAACCACAATCACTGCGAAAAGTGCACTAAAATACTCTTCAAATGATTCAATAACGCCATGCATTCTCGGATCCTAAAGTGACCACATTGAATCTTGCATTCATTCACATATATAAAAGAGGAATGCTTTGAGAGAAAAAAGAGCAAGGTCTTTCTTCCTGCTGGAAGCATCATCAGAGCTGGGCTCCACGTTCCCGTCGGAACATTGTCGCACTTATCAGGGACGGCGTCGCGTGTGACGATCTTTTTAGGTCTCGGCGTTCAAAATAAACAAAGATGTTCCTCCTTTCTTGACATCGACGACAGCGACCTCTCGTATGGAATGCGGCACGGAGTCGTAAAGATGCGCGACTGCTTCGTGACGTATGAACTAATGGCCGCGCACGATAATGCCGTCGTTACGTGGGCGCTCCAGATGAGGTGGTGTCGTGGCCCCTTGCTATTTTTAGACGGGCCCTCCTTTTGGGTGCCCGCCACGGGGCAACGTGTTTACGGTCTGTCGGACGACCTTGCCACTCCTGGAGAAAAAAACGGCGAGGGTTGACAGCGCCGCGGGAAAAACCTGCGTTGATCGTTATTATTATTTTTTTTACTTCGATTTTTGATAGCGTAGAGTTGACATTGTCAGTAGGATTAAACTTACGTTTTCCAAAATTGGGAAGTTTGGCTCTTGCAATGGTTTACACATCGCGTCGAACCTCATAACGACTGAGTTGATCGACATGTCCCGTTCACGGTGGTTTCTGGAACTAGGGTACACAATTTTCGAAGGCATAATTCGTTAGGTGCTTTATGAAGAAGCTGGTGGCGTGAACTGGACGGTCATCAAGAGTGCCTGCGCTGTATCCAGTGCAGTGAGTGGCCGTTGGCAGGGGACTTTATTCTTTGTTTATTTAAGTACTTTTGAGAGTTTTGACCCGATTGGTGGGTGTTCTACTTCCAGCGACCCTTATACTCAAGGATGATCCACTGCCAAAAGGTGATCCCTCTTATGTAGCAACACTGCACGCCTTGTGTAGAAACATCCTTTCCAGGGAAAGACACAAAAATTACATACAAAGAGAAATACATGCAACAAAAAAAACGTAAAAACGCAAAAAAAAAAAAAATTTGAGCTTCACCCTTTTTTTATGAGGCGCATATTTTTTGTATTTGATTAATAATGCTATTTGCTTCAGACCTTTTAAATGTAGAGTTCAATCAGAGCTAAAAATGTACAGAGGTAAGCTTAAAACGACATTAAATCATGCTCATATACAGTGCAATCCACTTAAAACGCTACTGAGAAAACCCGAAAATTCAATTGTTATAACCGATTTTTGTTGTATCTGAACTAGAAACAGCGTTTCTATAGCCTAGAAACTCTAGAAACTGATTGTTATAAGCAGTACGGCGTCCTATGTGATATCGTTATAAATGATTGCACTGTATTGTTTACCTATCAAACGTTTTATATTTCTTGTGCTGCTGAGTTTTAGTTTGGGTTGGCCAAGCGTCTGACAACGTGTGAGAAAGCCTGCATGAAAAAAAGTGAAAGTAGTTTTTTTTAATGAGCTCGTTGTATATTAATATTTTTCGTTCATTTAGTCTTTTTCATCCCCTTAAATACTTCGTTTATCTAAACTTTCCATGTTCGTTATGAATATACGCAGTCCGTTCAGTGTCTGCTTTACCTTGCCACTAGCGAGAACAACATTCGAAAGCCCTACAAAAGCAGTATTCTGCTTTACGCACAAGCAGAAAACTGGTTCTGTAGGCCAGCATTATTTATATGTATTTGTAAAGTGAATAAAAACATTATTATTATGATTATTATTATTATTATTATTTTTATATTATTATTAATATGCCTTGCAAAATTAGCCACAAAGTCCAGATTACCGTGTTTTAGATGTGAACGAAAACACACACACACACACACGCGCGCGCGCACACACACACGTGTACGCACGCACGCACGCACACACACACACAAACACACACACGTGCACGCACGCACGCACACGCAGACACACACACACACACACTTTCTCTGTCTCTGTTTAGGAGATACGCAGGAATGAACGGGAAGGGCAGTTTCCTTCGCGGAATTCTGTGAACAGGATACTTCAGCCGCCGTATCCTCACGCCTGAATGGGCCTCGTGGCTTCACCGACCCGAGCAACTCCATTCAGCTTCGGTTCCACACTGTCACCCACAGTGGGCGGAAACACATACCGCGCCGACGCAGGCCGCACTCTCGCCGCGACAGTGGTTCCGGTTTCAGCGGGTCTTCGACGCCGCTAACCCGTAAGAGGTCGTAATAATCCAGAACTATCCCGATTCACGAAGTAATTAGACAGTTAAGCTCAGTACAGTTTAGTCCAGTTTAATAATCTTCAAATATACTTCAATAAAGTGCATTAGATGAGAAGAGGGGGGTGGGGGCTGAGAAATCTAGTAAAAAATAACATAGAAGGTTGCCAAATAACATTTCGGTTAATTATTAACGAGATACATATTTAAGGTAATATAAGATACATGAGTAATAAATGTAAAGGATATTGAAGCCACATGTATGACTAACGAAACAGATGCGAGGTGTGCCTTGCAAAGATCAATGAATCTACCCTGATTAGTTTCGAGTACGATTACTTCACTAAGAAAATCCCACTCAATTATAGCTAAAGATAGTGGAAGTATTGAAATTTATGAGTTCTCGCGAATAGAGTATTTACTTTCATATTGTCACGACGCAAACTGATGTGAGAAGTGGGAAGGCGGTTGACAGTAATTGTTGCGAAAGGAAAAACTGCAGTTTTGTGTTTCGACTGCCGGAGGTCAGTCGAAACCACACGCCCACAAGCCAGTGGGCGTGTGGTGTCTAAGCTGTATAGACGAGAAACGTCGCCAGTGCTGTACCACTGCTACCCTGCGGTCTTTAACGTGCATCAAGCACTCAGTAGTGATACACGACCGCAAGACGGTGCTCATCCAGATCGAAACGGACAGGGGTGGGGATTCAACCCAGGGGACCTCAGTTTCACTCCAAGTGCGCCGAGCTGCGGTGCGTTAACACCGTCTGGCCACCGACACCCCTTTTCTCGTTCTAGGAAAATACGCAGTTTTTACGTAACACACGTTGGCGCATTCATTCATCAAACCTTATAGTAATCGCCTCTTCTCCCAAACCAGGCATCGATGTGACGCAATTGATGTTGACAGCGACGGTTCCGTCCAGTTCTCTCCGGCTCCAAAGGAAGTTACAGTATTATGACGCGTCTTCTGATATAACGCAAACACTGCTCGTCGAGGAAAAAAAAAAAAAAAAAAACACTTCAGCGGCTTTGGTGCAGATGCGGCTTATTAACCGGTTGGCGTTCGACAGTACGGCGGTGGGACTTGGCACGTCGCCAACATCGGAGTCGTGAACAACATGACGTCAAGCATATACTTCTTTCGCTCTGGGAACGTGGTTTTGCGAGTTGAGTAACCTTGTTTTACTGGGTGTCTTTTTAATTTTTTTTTTATAATGGTTTGCCGGGTAATAAATCCTTTCCGGAATCCAGTCTGGCCACTTTGATCACTATCATCATCTGAAAAATGGCATATGTGCTATACTAATGGCGGCCTTCTGTTTACTAATGAAGGAAGAAGTTGAAGATGCTCCTAAGCAGATGATTCGAGACCTATGCACTCTAGACGTTAGCGCACGTGAAGCGGGAATCGGATGCAAGAGCCTGCGTAAGCGTTCATTTCTAACTCGGGCCCAGTCCATCTGTAAATAGCATATACTCGGCTTCAAAGCCCCTTGACGTATAGAACTTCAAGGCGTCTATGTGGGTTGGCGCTATGTTCTGACTGGTTGCATCTTTTTCGCCGTTGACGCTGAAAAAGATTAAAAAAGAACCGTACAGTGAAGAGCCTATCCTCGTTTACCGTTGACTTGCGAAAGTGACGGCGCCCCATAGTATTCTGCAGACAACTGGTTCATTGCCGCCATTAGTACGGTAAAAGTTAAACTGCCATTTGAGTCACCAGATGGCACTGAATTCCGGAAAGGGTCTATTGCGAGTTTGATAATAGGGAGTTTTCGTAGACCGCGTTGCCCCCTCCGCTAAGCGTTCCGCAACGAAGAAGTTGCTACTGCGCCTGCGCGTCGATAGCCTTGACTGTGGAGTTCCTGCTATCGTAGCGGGTTGCGGAGGGCCCTTGCGGAACGGCGAAAACGATCTACGAAAACTCCCTATTAGCGTACCTAAAAACTTGGCATACGCGAACAAACAGTGTATGCGTACACTAAGCTTTTGGGTACATAATTACAAAATTTGGTAATATGTGAGCTGCGTCAGCTTCTAATACAACCGGACGCCCTAAAAAGCCTTCCCTAACAAAAAAAAAAAAAAAGAAACAAGCCTACAAGTAATGTATTTTTGAGACCCGGAAAAATTGGGTTTGAAATAGTACTCTAGGTTTGTTTAAAAAACTAAAACTCGTCAATTATTATTTTTTAATTGTTCGGAGAAGTCGTTTTTAGAGAACAGAAGTTAGAGATCGCATGTCAAATTGAGTCAACGGTGTGAGGTTAACCTAGTGTTCGGGCCCCTGACTACCATTGCAGGTGAAATGAAGGTATGAATTGTGGCTTCTATTAACAAGTGACGCGAACACGTGATTCAAATTAGCGGTGTTTTCTAAGTGCCTTGTCTTACTAGAGCGAGAAACAAGGAACATGGCTGGTATACTATGTCAAATACAATTTGAGAACATGTTTTACGCTTCAACGTAATTAGCAAACCTTGAACTAACGTGTCTGTAAGCAAGATATAGTGCTGAAGGCGGCTAGGGTATCTTAAAAGCTGATTTTGTTTCGTGAGCGGACAGACAGTGTGTTCTGTAGCAATAGCAGGATTATAGCAGCAGAAAACACATTTGGGTCATAAAGTTTCTCATGAAGGCTTCCACGGTGTCGTTTTTGTTTGTAAGCAGTGACAAAATAGTATGCATCGTTGCAAAGATTCGGGAGGATGTGGCGGTTGCCAGTCAAGGAATTGAATATCCGATTATCTCAGGCGAATGACTAGAAGACGTCAATAAAAACAAAGCAAAACAGAGGGCTACTTGAACGCAAAGTTCCGCGTCAATATCAAGGTGCTGTTCAGATTGGATATGAGAAATTTACTTTCCTATTTGGCAGGGAGGACCAAACCCCGGCTCGCCAGCCTCACACGGCTCTTTGGGTTTCAAGTACGGCTCGCAATACCCTAGGCAAAGATGAAAAGTTAAGACATATAAAAAAAAAGACAGTTTGCATTTTGTCGGTTTTATGCTACCATACACATATCGGACAGTTCTACAAATGGGGACTCACAATACAGAAACATACTGAGCAATGGCGTTATGAGTGGCATTCGTTGCGGCGACAAATTGACAGGTAAAAACTGATGATAATGCATTTAATGCAGTGGTGTAAGCGAGCTGGACAAGAATAAAAATAATAAGCTCCTGAGAAGGGGAACAAGGAGGACAAAGGATAGGAGGATTTTTTCAGTCGCGCACCAGTCACCTATATTTGTGTTTGGAGATTTGTGTTTGTCCTTTGTCCCCTTTGTTTCCCTTCTGCGGGGATTATTATCGTTAGTGGTAAGAAAATTTTAAAAAAGTGTCACGGCTTTTTTTTTTTCTCTTTTTTTGCGGGTCTTTACCCGAAATTGTTCCCGTTTATGGCTCTGAATTTGTCCATCTGTCCACCCGTGCTATATATGGTCTCCTGGAACTTTTTTTAAAATCTTATCGAGAAAGCTAGAGTGGGTTACTCAACATTCTTAAGGGGAAATAATTCGCTGAAGCAATCTTGGTCATCGGAGAGCAACAGCAGCCAAAACACACACACACACACACACACACAAAATAATAAAGTCTGGTTGTAAAAGAACTTTTAGGGGCTCTTCGGCTTGTCCCTACTTTGCACCCTGAAAGGTTATTTTAAGCACCCCTTAAAAGGTTACTTCGTGAAAAACCCATAAATGTTCTTTTAAGCTCCTTTTTTTGATGCGAAAGACTTCTTCATTGCCCAGTTACCTTTCTTTTGCGCCAGGGGACGATAGTGGTTGAGGCGAAACCGTTTTTCAAGAGCTGAAAGAGTTCTTGGAGCGTCGAAGAACCTTTCAAGAACAGATTTTTCTTTTCTTTTATCTTTTTTTTTAGAGTGCGGACAAATATTTCCTCCATAGAAATGAAGTACAGCAGTTACCATATGCGATCCTTTCTTCGGGTATATCGGCGTATGGACGAGTGCTGATAAAGATTTTGTGGAGTTGCTTTTATTGTGTAGTTCATCCAATAATTCTTGTAAGCATCTCTGAAAGGTACGCCCTTGGCAATTCATAAAAAAAAAAAAAAAACAGGGATGCCTCGTTAAAAAGCCCCTGACACGCCCAAAAAAAAAAAAAATTTTATGCTAGGCGTTGAAATGGCATATCAGGACATTACAAAAAAGTTGTTTCACTTTAGAGTTGCGTAGTTTTTTTTTATAAAAAATAGAAATACTAGGCCCAATTCAAAGTTCCCGCCAGTGCACTGTGACGTAACAGTGTACCGCATGGGGTCGGGGCGGTCAGAAAGGAGGCATCAAACTACGTCACTAAAAGTGGGTTCATCGGAAGTCACGTGAGTTTCACTCCTCGTGCTATCCGCGACCGTGCCTTAGACTTTAAAAAAAAAAAAAAAAAAAATTTAAATTTGTTTTTTGTACGAGCGATCGTAGAAAACGAAGTTTCAGTTCCACTATACTGTTTCATACTTAGCGTGCAACGCTGTCGAAGCTACTGGTGCAAGCGTGGAGCTTGATCTCGTTGATTATTTGCACGCGTTCTCGCGCAAACAAAACCAGAAATGAAGCCACGCGCTCGCGCCAGTAGCTTTGACAGCGTTGCACGCTAAGTATGAAACAATATAGCCCTTTGTCGCTGCACCGTTGGTTAGTTTGCGTGCTGTAAAAGTTGAGGACGAAGAGTCAGTGGATCGACGTGATGGAGGTCAATGATGAAAGCGTTGCGAGTACGAGCCAGTGTACGAGTGCATGCCGTCAGTTCGATGATACAGAGCTATACTGGGCACAAAAAAAAGCTATTAGGTTTTGAAAAAAAAAAAATTTAGAACACTCTCAGAAATTAGGATTGCTAGCATACTACACGCCCGATCGCATTGGTGAAGGTTCAGACACCGAGGTCGTTGAATCATCGTACTATAGACCAGGGGTGGCCAAACCGCGGCTCGCGAGCCGCATGCGGCTCTTTGCTGGTCCAAGGTCGGCTCGCGGATACCTCGTAAGGGGACCCCCCCCCCCCCCCCCCCCCCTTCCCGCATTTCCCCAGGAAAACAAAGAAGGGATTTCAGGCAGAATGAAGTACGGCTCGCGGTTTGGCAGCCTTATACCTCCATACGGACTGTCGTACAGCTTTGTGCACTCATACGTATAGTCAGACTCTGAACAAAATTTAAACTTGCCCTCCCCCCCTCCCCCCGATGGCTCTTAGAAGTTTCGTGGTTTCGTTTGCGGCTCTTAGGCCTGGTCGGCCTGGCCACCCCTGGTATAGACCTTTTCTGTGTTCTCTCGTCTCCAGCCACCTAATAGGCGTACCCGGTATGGGCGACGAAAAAATAATCCACTGTCTCAACCTGCAAATAGTAAAAAAAATAAAGGGGAGGCAAACCGAGAAAGTGTGACGGTTACGCTTATATCCTGAATGCCTTCTATTGGCGTGGCAAAGGCAAAGCAATGTTTTCGCCCATACTGGAAGTGACGTCAATTCAAGATGGCGGCGCACTTGCAGAAAAGGTCTATACTCTCCAGGCTGAAGATGCTTGCCGTCTAAAGAATATGAACTGGTGAGTGTACCAAGTACAAGTAAACGTCAAGCATAAAGTACGTGTTTTATCTAGAACATGAGTAGAACTTGTTTACTTGGTGCACATGCAGCCGATGCGTCGTGATGCCCGAATTCAAGCCTCTTGAGTGCCCCTGCTGCAGGGAGATGGGCAGGAAACTTACAGACCTGCAGTTGAGGTCTCACATCGAGACCTGTGAACTTTAGTAAACTGCGCCTAGGGTTGTAATCTTCATCACTAAAGTGCATCGAGCATATCCATTGCCTACCCCCGGATTCTAATAGCTGACTGGAAGGGAGCGCCGAAAGACAGGGACAAAAGAAGTAGGTAACGACGACACGTGGCGCCACGTGTCGTCGTTACCTACTTCTTTTGTCCCTGTCTTTCGGCGCTCCCTTCCAGTCATGAACAACCAACTAGCCCAACTTAACATTCTCTAATAGCTGTCCTGCGGGAACCGCAGTCAGCCGCCGGCCCATCTCTTGTATGTCTCTTGGAAATTCATGTACTGTGATCTCTTCTTCAGTGTCTGAAATACCGGGACAGTCCCTCACACAGCACCTTCTAGGCATTGGAGTTGATCACGTCAATTCACGGACTCCTCTTCTTCTGCCTTTACAGCAACATTAAGCGATGAAAATAAAATAAAAGAGAAACCTTGTCTACTTGGATCGCTCGTGGAGGTGCGGAGAATAACAAAAATATAAAAAAAAAGTATTACACGCGCTCGCGGTAAGCACGAGGAGGGATACAACTCACGTGACTTCGGCAATGCATCCCTTCTGACCGCCCTGACACCTTGTGGTAGAATGTTACGTCACAGTGCACTGGCGGCAACTTTGAATTGGGCCTCGTATTTCTATTTTTTTATAAGAAAAACTACGCAACTCTATAGTGACACAATTTTTTTGTAATGTCCTGATATGCCATTTCGATGCCTAGCATGAAAAAAAAAATTTTTTTTTTGGCGTATCAGAAGCTTCTTAATATGGACACCTCCGTTCCCCCCAGAAATCGTGCACAATGTGAGTTGTCCATAATAACGAGACAATAATGCGTGTATTTTCCCATTGTGCCCCCGATAATGATGTGCATATAGCGGGGTAGCCCATATGAACGGGCTTCATATAAACGAAACGTGACTGTAGCCAGCCGGAGGTCAACTCCCAAAATTTAACAGTATCAGTGCCAGTGCGATTTTGTGGGCAGTAGTTTTAGAACGAAGCAAAAGATATTCCACGCCGGCCATCCTTGTAGAACTATAGAGTAACGGGGGCACCATGCCCAAATGTCTTCATGAGAGCTCCAGGACTGTTAAGAGAGCTTTCGCCTCGACGATGTGATCGTTTCCAGGACGCGGTCAGGTGGATGAGTAAAGACTTTTTTGTACTCCGACCTTGAGCGTAGAAAACGTGGTGTAGAGCAGCACACACAGATACCAATTGGTCGCAGATATCGAGTTCCTGCTCGCCTGTCAATGAAAGGCCCCCGTTCTGCGCTACGCCACGTTCGCTGCGCTACACATTATACCAGAGTCTTAAGGAAGTCGGTTAAGTAAAGCAACTTGTGCCGCGTCTGTATATTTTTTTTTACTTAAATTTAATTTTTAGACACACAAACCTCGATCCGACAGAGAAGGTCAGGTTACAGTCATCGCGCCTTTTGCGTCCCACCACAAGGAAGCCGAGCTGACGGCAGATAAAAAGAGCAAACTGCGCGAGACGCTCGGTCTGGCTAAACTCTCGCAACCCTCAGAGGAAGATGACTCCTCGAAGCACATGGCCGGTGACGACAGAGCGTGGGTTGATCATGTAGCGGCGACCGCGCCTTTTTAAACTCGGAAGAAATTAAGAGACAAAACGAAGCCAGCGTGGGAGCAGCATACGTAGCGTAATACGCGTGCGCGTTCCGTTGGAAGGTGGCGAGACGTAAGACGTCATCATCGTGGAAACCTCCGCTACCCGATGGTTTACAACCTGTCGCCCGTGACTCCTGGCATGCTCCCACGAGTCCTTGGACTCCCCAAGGCCGGAGTATTCGATCGACTATACGTTTGGAAGAGTCGTAGTGGTGCGTGTGTGTGTACTATACGGAGGTACGGATTGGGCCATTGAGTGCCGCCGCGAGCGATGATGAGTTCTGTTGCACGCCCTTTTGACATCTTGATTCGAAGCTGTCATGGGAGCGTCTGTGACCTCAGTTCAGGTGGAGGAACTCCGACCGAGTTTATACGGACGGGAGTTTCTAAGCTCAGAGCGTTTCCGATAGTACAGGAGTCTCAAGGTGTGGGTGTTTAACATTTTATTCAGGCTATCTTTAGCCTCTTTGAATGTTATCTTAAGAGGTGCGGAGGTTTTTGTCATTTTGTCGTATAAGCGGCCGCTGATTGCGTTATATCTGATGAGTCACTTAGAAGTTCCCAGGGAGGGTGGTCTCGGAGGAGTTGCGCAAGTTGCGGATTGTCGAAATGGCGTGGAGGTGTGGCAGTGATGAAATATTTGTATCGCCCGATGAAGACGGTAATAAATAAATCACTATATAAAGAAAGATACCGACCTTCTCTTTAATTCTGAGAAATCCCAAATTAAATCCGTATCCGCTTTAGGCAAATCCGATGATAAATTTCAAGTAATGTACAGAAGGGGGGAAGAAATGCACGGAATAAAAGTGAGTGTAAAATCTCTTTGTATTTTTCTAAATATTTAATTGATTCTAATTATAGTCGTTGACATCTAGTAGCTAAAATCCGTGGAACGTCCAGGTGGTCCTGTTGTCTCTGGGTGCTTCTCGGTTTTTTAGTGGCTCCCAATGCTCAAAGTAGAATAATACGATTTTTGTCAGTCTCCGCCTCATTCAAAAAGGTATCGAGTGCAGGTCGGTCCAGAGCTCGTAAATAGCTTAGACAGCTTGCAAAACTTTACGCGAAACTAAGATTTTAACTGCACGACGTGAACATTCGTCTTAAGTTTTAATCCGTTGGCTGGAGAATAGCAGACCATCTCTTCTCTTCGAAGCCACCTTGGCAGAAAAAGCTGTGTGTGTGAATGTATGGGTGCGTGTGGTAAGAAACAGAGGGATAGAGAGAAAGAGAGAGAGAGAGAGATGGACGTGAAAAAGTTAACGAAGGTAATTTTATTAAAAGGAAAATATAAATCTTGTTCCACATAACGGGAAGTTAAAAAAAAAAAGAAAAAGGATGAAAGGATAAACGCCAAAGCATCCAGGAGACGCAGTGTGAACATAGTCCCAACCTTGCTTTCTCATGCTTAGGATCTGTTGTAATACTCGTTTTATCCCCAGATACTAGATTAAAGATCAAAACAGAAATATTCCATATGTAAGAATCCTTGCGTAATCATCTCCTCAATGCTCTTTCAGCGCACTGACGTTGACGCGAGGTCCGGTCTGTGAACGGCTTTCGAATTACAATGATTTCGCGATCATTAACGTTAAGAAAACGTGGCCAACTTTACAAGAAGTAAGCTTTACAGCGTGTGCGGCGTATCGATAAGTTCGAGCACACGTGAACGTCGGAGGCGCTTACTTTAGCGGCAAAGCCAACCCCAGGCAACTGAATGGGTTCGACGAGACAGCCAACACATCACAGGTATAAGCCAGGCTCTCTCCGCGTGCAGGCGTTGTAGGTGTACGGCTCCGCTACATATCGCGGTCACGGCCAACTGGATGCTTGCGGAGCCCGGCGAGCCGCCTTTGTCCGCGTTGCTCCGGGAGTTTGTTTTGCTCGGGCTGTACGCTTTCAGTCGACCTTCCGTGGGTTGGCGGCGAAGACGGCGAGCCGCAGCTATATCTGGGAGAATCTGCTTCCGCGAGACGCGATGATGTTTCTCAGCGCGTGTCCGCAATGAGAAAAAAAGCGGCAGGGGTGACTGACACGCCTCTCTCGGTTCGTGCGGCGAGATAAACAGACATGCGGTTAGATATATGTTGAATATATGTTGTACTCGAGCCTCTGGGCTTGAAGGAGGTTGTTTTTAACACTGTCACAAAACGTGTCTGTAGCGTGACTGTTTTTTTTTTTTTTTAAATCTAGTTAATGCTTAAATATGAGACTTTGCTTGAAGTGCGGTACACTTGGGAGTTGGTGCTTTTTAGCTCATTGTAGATAACGGGACAAGACATTAAAACATTCACATGGACTCCTATGTTATTCCTAAGACGACTTGAAGGCGAAAGCCCATGCGCCGATGTAAACGTGATAGTGAACCTCCGAAGACACCGCGCTCTCTGACGACGCAGTTTTTGCGCCGTTTCATCGGTACATTTCGTTTTGGTACCTTTTGTGTAGCCGACGTGTTTTCTGAAGGTCGACTAAACGATGAGACATACAAGGCTTTCGCCTTAATAACGGTGTGCCAGTTGCATCCCATAAATCAAGAATGACAAGGCAAAAACGTTGTAGGGGTGATGAACACGCCTTCCTCAGTTCGTGTATCGAGATAAACCGACACGCGTATATAGCCATATCGCGTATCTATGTCGCACTCGAGCATCTGGGCTCCAAAAGAGGGTTGTTGCTCTACAGTGTCACGAAAGGGGGTGTATGGTTGGATTTAAAGCAAGAGCCCGATAGCTTTATATGCGAAGCCTTGACAGACCTTTCTTTATTGTGTCGGTCTGACCACATGACGTCAAAATGTCACGTGCCGTCATGGAATCACGTGATTTTACGACGTCACGGGACGTGAATTTCCCCGCTGAGCTTAGCGTAGAAATCGAAACCACGTGATTTGAGATCGCATGACGTGGCCACATGACGAGACGTCATGTTTTCACATGACATGGGATGGCGTGACGTGACGTCAACGGACATCAATTTTCCCTGTACAATTTAGCGGGGAAATTGACGTCACAGCTTCAGGTCGCGGTGTAACACTCGATTTCACAATACCACGTGGCGTCATATTTCTTTATTAAATATATATATATATATATATATAGGTATATATATTTATCACATGAGGATTTGTACTTTAAGTATATTTGGGAGTTAGTTCTTCTCAGCTTATCATAGATGGTGGATACATCGAGCACGTCAATTCGATGAATTGTGCTTCTTTCTCCGTTTGCTAGCGTCGCAAGAGTCAATCTGAAGCTGAGTCTTGTCGAGGAGGTCGGTCGGTGATTAAGGTTACCAACCCTCTCGAACTTTGAGAGGGAAGCTCTGATTCTTCTCTGTGTTAACTAAAGCTGTAACTTTTCATGTGCTCTAAAGTTTTGTCTATGCATTCTATGTCACACACATACCGTTCGCTACGATATTGGTAGTGCTAAGGTTTTGTAATTGTTTTCGTTCCTCGGAACACCTCTACGTTCACTTTCAGGAAACTATTATGAAGAATAAACACTGCTAACTGGAGATGGAGAGACGTTTTGTGTTTATTTGGAAAACCTGAATGTTCAAGGGGAAAGCAATAGCCACAGCAATATTTCAGTGACTTGTTGTGTGTGACAAGCAAATAATCCAAAATATTGCCCAGTAATGAAGCTACCTATACAGGGTGTCCCTTTACCGAATAAAGATTTAAAAAAAATCTGCTGAAACTACACAAATGCAGTCTGGATAAGAAAGTTATACTTCCAGGCGGATATTGTGTCCAAGAGGGAATGCAACTTAAAGGCGACTAATTTACAAAATTGCACCAATTACGAATGAAGTTTTCTGTCTAACAAAATGGTAACCCTTCCGTCACTTGATATTTTTGTTGAAGCAGTCACTTCCGCCACGAGAGACTGCTCATAAGCATATCACACCAAAGCAATACGTACCACCCCTGCTATGGCTCACAAATGTGAGTTCCAGTACTCTTTAAATGAATAAATAAAAAGATATTACACATTTTAGGGCTCATGTTTATATTGAAGAAATGAAGGCAATCAATGCTGGAAGGGTAGCCCAGCTTTCACAAATCGTGGATCGAAAACGCAATTTGAGTTATTCGTTGTCAAATTTTGTTCTGGAAATCTGTCGACACCGAAACCAAATGAACGATGCGCGCCGCAAGGGCAACCCTCGTTTGACGCCTTAGGGTCACGTGTTAATGACGAAATTCGCGTCACTATTTTGCGTCACAGCGCGCGGGTTTGATTCCAGTCGGTGTTCCGTGGCTGGCGAACTAAAGCGATAAGCCACCATATCTGCTGCGACAAGTTGCTTGGCATTGCCGCTCATCATCGCTGAAAAACGTTATAATCATGGGAGCGACTCAGGTTAAAAAAAAGAAAAAGAAAATCTGGGCACTTACGCTACCCGTAAGGTGAAGCACTGCGGCAGCTGAGGTGTGACGTCGGAGCCGCTAAGGTGTCGTTTCGGAGCAGATGGACCGAATGAATGATAAAGGTGCGAGCACGCACCATAGAGTCCGGATGGGCGTTTCGTATACTAAACCGAGTAACACACCGGACGAAAATTCCTTAGCGTTTTGGAACCAGAGAGGGTGTATTAAGTAGAGAGGGTTTAGTGAATCTGTTAAACAATTTTATTTGACACAAACTAGGACTGCCTTGTGGTCACTGAAGAACACTTCCAAAATCGTGCTCTCAAGTTTCAAGCATGTAGCTCCACCCAGACTTGTACGTAACGCGTTTCAAGTAATGGATTACTTGTAATCGATTACATTTCACTGTCATTTTGGAACGCTTCAATTAATTCTTTTAAGGAGTAACGATCCTTGTTATTGAATTACCTTTTCGCTGTAATCGATTACAAAATTACCCATTACAATTTTTCTCAATTTCCTTTTTTTCTTCTTTCTTTTTTTTTTTTAAGGGGGGGGGGGGGCGGAGGTGGGTGAGGTATGGGGGAGGGGTTAGATATGCTGGAGTCACTCAGCTCTGCGCAACGGTCAATTTCTTAAAAATCTTTTTCAAAACCACTGAGCACGGGACCTCAAATATTAATAGGCCACTTCACTATGCTTCGTTTCCTGAATACATTTTATTTTTGGTACACCGGAGACTACGTCCGGGTATTAAAAAATACCTTATCCAGCCTCTTGTCAGTAATGTATTTAAAACAGAGCTCTTCTTATTATTTTTCTCTTTTCACAGGAAGGATTGGGTTTGTTGGCGTCACTTACTCAGCTCTAAGGAAAAACGATCATGGCTTTCTTTTCGTTCTTTCTTTTGGAACTGTTTCGTTTTACGTTCTTTTAACGAAGGGCACACATGGACAACCTTTCGTGCCGGAGTCAGACTGAAGACTGACGTCTCGTTTATTAAATCTAAAACGAAATAAAAGAAAGGCGCCTCTGGTACGGGGCGCTCAGGTTACGCGCGAAGCGGACGAGCGGATGTTTAGATCTCGGGCTGCGCGCGAACGGTTCTTCTCGGTCGCCTTGGACTTTGGAGCTCGCTAGCGTCGGAGCGTCGGCGACCTCCATAACATCCCTCTTTCTAAGGGAGCTTCGAAGAAGTGCCGAAACGGTCTGGCTCTTTTACACACCGGCCGTGCCGAGAATGTTTGTGGGAGGTGTCGGCACACATTTCTTCGGGCCTCGTGGTTGTTTCGGGGAACTCTTCGATGCCTTGTTTATCTTGTTGATCGGGGAAAGGAATTAAATGCGTGCGATTTCTTCGGATCTCTTGACCCTCGGACGTTATCCAGTAAGATCGTGGTGTATGGGCCTTGTTCTGAACAACTCCGGTTCGCTTTAGGTCAATGACCCAAACTCGCTGTCCAGAGCCGAGTGGATCGAGTTGACGCACTCCGTGTCGCCGGTCGAAGTATTGCTTTTGTCGGTTCCTGTTTTCTTGCTCATAGCGACGCAGTTCTTTTTGGTCGGGTAGCTTTGGTTCCAGGAGCTGAGTGGCGATCGGTACGGTTGTACGCATCCTTCTCCCCATGAGAAGTTCTGTCGGACTGTATCCGTTGGGCAGAGGCGTTGAACGGTAGATCATGAGTGTCTCGTACGGATCTTCTGTTTTGCTGAGTGATCTCTTTATGATCTTCACCGCAGCCTCCGCCATCCCATTGCTCTGCGCGTAGCGAGGGCTTGATGTGATGTGCTTAAATCCGTGGGTTTGTGAGAACTTGGTGAATGCTGAACCTGTGGTTCCCGCAAACTGAGGACCATTATCAGACACCACTACTTCTGGGATGCCATGCCTCGCAAATATCGATTTGCAGTGCATTATTACGCACGCTGCTGTGAGGCTTTCCAGTCGAGCGATTTCGGGGTAGCGAGAGTAGTAGTCGACGACGACCAGCCACCATTTCCCATGAATGAAGAAGAGGTCCATCGCCACTCTCTCCCACGGTCGACTAGGAAACTCTGACGGGATGAGGGGAAGCCTTCGGTTCTGGCCAGTTTTAATGCATTTTTCGCAGTTCTTGACCAGGCGCTCGATATGATCGTTTATCCTCGGCCACCACACCGATACATTTGCCCGTGCTTTGCATTTGCCTATGCCCATGTGTCCTTCATGAAGTTGTTGCAGGATATGTGGACGGCAGGATTCTGGTACCACTATTCTAGAACCATTCATGAGAAGGCTGTTTTGCACGGCAATGTGATGACGGTACTCGTAGTACTCTTTGAGGTCTGTTCTGAGATCTCGACGATTTGGCCAACCTTTATGGCTGTAGCTGGCGAGCCTTTGGCAAACAGGGTCTTTGTTCTGTTCTGCCGTTATCCATTGGAGACTCGTTTGCGTTGCTGGTAGGGACGTCTCTATGTGTCGAATGAAGCAATCGATTTCTTCTTGCATCTCTCTGTCTTGCCGCTGTGGCAGAGGGCTTCTTGACAACGAGTCAGCTGCTTGGAGTTCCTTGCCCGGAACGTGGACAACTTCGAATGAGTAGCGCATTAAACGCATGCGCAGTCTCTGAAGCCGTGGGGTTAGGTCGTCCAATGACTTTGATCCAAACAGAGAAATGAGTGGTTTGTGGTCGGTTTCCAGTACAAAGTGCGTTCCCACGATGTAATCTCGGAATTTTTCGCATGCCCACGTGAGTGCCAAACCTTCTTTTTCGATTTGGGCGTACCTCTTCTCTGTTTCGGTGAGTGTTCTGGACGCATAGGCGATGACGCGATATGATCCATCCTCCTGCTCTTGACGCAGCACTGCTCCCAGGCCGTAGGATGACGCATCTCAACCATCATCACACCAAGTCGACGCTCTCATTTACATCATGGGACCACAAGCTGAAGACGTCTTACAGACCTTCAAGCTGTCCGACACCGAGGCTCAAGACTTCGACAAGGTGATGGAGAACTTCGAACGTTACTTCATTCCTCGTCGAAACGTGGTGTATGAGAGAGCCATGTTCAACACAAGATCGCAACTGGAGACGGAAACCGTCGAGGAGTACGTCACTGCTCTCCATGGATTAGCCACTACGTGCAACTATGGACCACTGAAGGAAGAATTGATCCGCGACAGGCTGATTGTTGGTCTTCGGGACAGCAGGACTTCAGAAAAACTTCAACTGGATCCCACTTCTGACACCATGTTTCGTTTTACGTTCTTTTAACGAAGGGCACACATGGACAACCTTTCGTGCCGGAGTCAGACTGAAGACTGACGTCTCGTTTATTAAATCTAAAACGAAATAAAAGAAAGGCGCCTCTGGTACGGGGCGCTCAGGTTACGCGCGAAGCGGACGAGCGGATGTTTAGATCTCGGGCTGCGCGCGAACGGTTCTTCTCGGTCGCCTTGGACTTTGGAGCTCGCTAGCGTCGGAGCGTCGGCGACCTCCATAACAGGAACAACTGAGCGAGAGACCCCAAGTATTTTGCTACCGTAATAATAATAATAAAAAAAGTTGAATGTAAAGTAATGTGGGAAGTAATCGGTTACTTTAGGGTAATTTTCGATTACTTTTTTGCGGGCTGCAATTTTAATTGGTTTCTTTTTACAGTGAAGTAATTGTAATTGTAATCGGTTACTTTTTTTCAGTAACGCGTACAAGTCTGGCTCCACCTAATATCACGCCCTGATTTCGACGGCTTAACGCCTACCTATACTCCGCGACAACTTTTCTTGGCAATGCAGTGGAAGGTACAGGCCCGCGTCCCCTCTCCCATTTTGAGTGTGCGCTGGCTCTCCCCCTCCCCCATTTCCCGGGAGAAGAGGAGAGCCCGCGCACACTCAAAATGGGAGAGGGGACGCGGGCCTGTACCTTCCACTGCATTGCCAAGAAAAGTTGTCGCGGAGTATAGCTTTATCGGTTTTATCACCCGATAACTTTTCTGGTATAATTAGCGAAAGCGCCTTGATTTTATTGTTTCTGTTATCGGGAGTCTCATGTTTATGTTTATACGTGTCGGCACGGTGCCACTTAGACGTATGTCACGTGAAGTCTGAATGCCACGTGACGTCATGGCATCATTTGACTCACGGTGTCACCTTACATTATTAAGTAGCGTGGCGTCACTGTGCAACGTGACTTGACTTGAAAATGTCACGTCATGGTGTCAGCTGATGCCCGGTAACAGGTAACGTGATGCGCGACGTGAAGTCAAAGTCGTGTAGAGCGGCGTGACGTCAGCAGCGTGACGTCAATGTGTAATCTTTTGGCGGAGTGCCGAAAATGCTCCTCGTCCATTTGGAGCGCGGTCGACGGCGCGAAACTCGCGAAGTGTCCCATTAACTGCTATTGCAGAACATGAACATAATCTACTCAACAAAAAGTGAAGGTTTCGACGGGACTTGCAGCACGAAAAAGCAACCAGCATTATCCGTCAAACAAAAAATGCGCGTAGAGAGATGAACGGCCATTCGGCGCGCTCATTCACCTATACTGCTACGGAGTGGACGGTTCTCCACAACCAAGAAAACGAAACATGGCAGAAAAAAATGCCGTAAAAAGAATCAGAAAGGAAAAAAAAGATAAAACAATGGCGAGCAGGACTCTCCCATTACGCGGCACCCAAACATTCAGATTCAACGGCTGAAACAGCAAGTCTATTTTTTTTGTAGCCCACTGCAGGTTGCAAGGTGGTGTTACATCTGTACCCTTAGTAACGTCTTAGCTGAACATGTTTCTAATCGCGTTCCGGTGTCAGTCGCCGCAAACAGTTATCGTATAAATATAAAAAATGCTATTATGCGCCCTGTGTTTTATTAATATTCTATTATTGCTGAAGATAACGTATACGCGTTTGAAACACGTTAAGCCGGGGTCGCACTGCTTATACATTGTACAAAAGAATCTGCATACATATTGAAACGCTAGTCACAGCGAGATCCGTGCTTCGAATGCCGCATGGCAATGAGTTCAAGGAGAGAAATTTGGCACGCGGCATTCAGACCACAGATATTGCGGTGACTCTGGTTTGCAGACTGTCTTTCGTATGATATATCAGCAACGTGACCCCGGATTTAGGCTCTGTCGTCCTATTTGCCTTTTGTACTTTGGTACAACCGTGTGATTCTAGTAGACTGCCTTCATACACACGCGCGCTTTGGCTTGAGTAATGACATCTGAGCCATTTTTCCGCCCAATCTTATTTTCTGCATTTTGAAGTGCGCGCAATCCGGTGACACTCAGCTCGAGCGCGTAGCTTTGGCTAATGCATAGACGCCATTTTACTGCCTAAGTCACGTACCGAGTGCGCGAGAGCGTCACGCGTTGGCACATTCAGGGCAACAATGGATGTCTTCACCCTGAGATTCTAGGCATTTATGGCGACGCCTGATGGCTGTTCATTACGATCCAAAAGCCTCTAAAATAAAGCGTGCCACGGGCAAGTCTGGTTTATTTTTTTTTTTCAGTCGAAAAACTTTAGCCTTTAGCAACAATAAATATATAACGCCTGTCCTGAAAGGCAAAATAAAAAACAAAACAAAAACAATATATGCTGGAAGTTCCTGCCTTTTGCTGGCAATGCAAACCATTCAGAGCGTTTCCATTGAAGTCAGAGCTCGCTGCATCATTTCGAGACTGATGCTTGCACGAGCATCGACGATTCTTTGCTTCAAGTTCATAATGTCCCGAGGTCCGGTCACGCAGACTTCAGATTTTATGTGATCCCAAAAGAAGAAAGTCAAGTCATCATCATCACCATTTATTATTCCTTGAAGGCCCAGGGGGCATTATACAAGGGAGTGAAGACTTCAGAAGAAATGACACAACTATTTATTTACAAAAACGCGCTGTAATCTAGTTATGGGTTAGAAAAAAATAAGCTAATGGCTGCTGAAATTTTCTTAGTGTCAGATAAGGAAACAATTACGTCAGGCAGTGAGTTTTAGTCGTCAATGGCCAATGGTAAAGTAGACATTTGTTGAGTGGCGGTTGACGATGAAATCGGAGGGAGTTCACAAGAATGGTCGAGACGAGGGAAAATGCGGTGAGGTGATAACAAACTTTGTCTGAGATGACTGTTGTAATAAACGATCCGATGAAGAAGAGAAAAACAAGACACCCTGTGGTGGTGAGAAAGAGTGTCAAGGTTAGCTGATTGGCGAAGTCCTGATATGCTTGCGTAAGGGGAATAGTCGGAATAAATAAAACGGAAGGCTCTGCTTTGAACGGATTCCAGGTTGTTAGTTGGGTATGCCTGCCACGGTGACCATATGGAAGAAGCGAATTCTAGTTTAGTTCTGACCAAGGTAGTATAAGCTAGTTTTTTTTGCGGGGGATGTAGCTTGTCTGAGGTTACGGCGAAGAAATCCGAGAGTGCGGTTAGCATCGGCGATGACAGATTTTATGTGAGTGGTCCAAGACAGGTCAGATGTCAGATGAATTCCTAAATATTTATACGATGAACAAGCAGTTACCGGGATGTCAGAAAGGTGGTAAGAGGAGGATAAAACATGTGAACTGCGGGAAAAAAGATAGCGATTTACATTTATTACATTTTAAAGCCATTTGCCATTTATAACACCACTGAATTATAAGTTGGAGATCGTTCTGCAAGATTAGTTGATCGTGGCGTGAATGAATCGGTCTATAGATGACACAGTCATCGGCGAACAAACGTACTTCAGAAGTGATGCCATGGCGGAGATCATTAATGTAAATTCGGACGATCTAGGTGACCAAATCATTGGTCCTGCTCGTCCGATCCACCGATCTTGAAAGTTGTCGAGCCAATATCTGGTGCCAGACGAAAAATGCGGTAGTGCTCCATCGGGCTGAAAAAACGTCTGCCGCAGATCTTGCAGTGGCAGGTCGCAGCCAAAGTCATCGACGAATCCATTAAGGACACCCACTGTGTACTTTCTGCGGGTGAGATTGCCTTCCAGGAAGTAAGGCCCAATAATCTTGTAACCGAGGATGCGCACCAGACGTTGACAGACCAGCGTACCTGATGGCCGTGTTCTCTTTACCAAGCAGCGTTCTGGTCTAACCAGTTATCTGCACTGTGAAGGTTCACAGCTCCGTCGCGGCAAAATTTTGCTTTATAGTTCGAAATTACTTTGTCAAAAAAGACCTTGTCCTCATTTGATTAATTGAAACCAGATTGCAGAACTCAAGCCGTTTTAGAGCGCAGCTCTTAGGGGCCCGTTTCCAGCCTGAGCGGCGTCGGCGTCGCCGTCGCCGTCGGCGTCGGCGTCGGCGTCGGCGTCGGCGTAACCGCGCCCCTCCCTCTCCTCCTCCTGCCCTCCTCCTCCTCTTCCTCCCCCTCCTTCTCCTCCTCCCCTCATTGTGTAGTATGGTCCGGGCGGGTCACGTGACCTCGGGGGGAGGGGGTCACATGACCCGTTTCCAGCCTGTGCGGCGTCGGCGTTGGCGTCGGCGTCGCCTCTCCCCCTCCTCCTCCTCCCCCGCCCAGGTCACGTGACCCCGGGGGGTGACTCCCCTCCCCCCGCCGAAGTCACGTGACGGCCCGCCCAAGGTCATGTGAACCCGTCCCCTCGAGGTCACGTGACCCCCCGGACCTCTGCCCTCCTCCTCCTCCTCCTCCCCTCATTGTCTGGTTCGGGGGGGTCACGTAACCTCGGGGGGAGGGGGTCACATGACTTCAGCGGCGAGGAGGAAAGCAGTACGAAGGTGGAGGAGGGGGGAGGAGAGACGAGGAGGCGGAGGCGAGGGGAGGGGAGGAGCTTGAAGGACGAGGAGGTGGTAAAGGAGAGGGAGGGGGAGCAGGAGGGGAGGAGGACTAGCAGGCATGATCACGAGGGAGGAGGAGGAATATACCCTCCACTCCTCCTCCTCAAGAGCTGCGCTCCAATTCGGCGTTACAGGAAGTTGTAAACAGCTTTTTAAAGTAATTTTTAGTTAGGCCCTCATGCAGGAACACAAATGGCACGGATGAAGGTTATGCTTCCATAGCAAGTTAAAAAAATAAATGGGCTGTGTGTATGTTTATACAGCCTGAAATTAGCCTGCCTCAACGGTCAACTTGTCTCCCAGCTGCAGATGAGAAATTTAGCCAGTGCAGTACAGCCGCTAGCCTGGGCTCTTTAACGTGCATCACGCAGTAGTGATAGACGACTGCACGCTGGTA
Source organism: Ixodes scapularis (assembly GCF_016920785.2). Classification (NCBI taxonomy): domain Eukaryota; kingdom Metazoa; phylum Arthropoda; class Arachnida; order Ixodida; family Ixodidae; genus Ixodes; species Ixodes scapularis. The sequence continues at coordinate 79,848,167 of NW_024609868.1, read as the reverse complement.
CGATGCTCATCCAGATCGAAACGGGCACGAGTGGGGATCGAACACAAAGATCACATTCGAAACGAAAATGATTCTGCTGCTGCAATCACGCGCAATCTCTCGGGTGTTGGCGTCTGGGTGGACTTTGACGTAGGCACGGATGTCAATATCATAATGTTCACTTACAACAACGGCCTCGCTGCACCCTCTGTGATGTACATAACCTCTATTCCGAAACTTGGTAAAGGCGCTCGCAAACTAAACATGTTCCGGAACCCGACGATCTAGGAAACGAGCAGCGTACAGCCGTGTGGCCAGTCGGGAATTTACCTTTATCTCAGAGTATGTCAGGACCATGTCCAATTTTTCTTGGAAGTAAAGCCCTACCGGGGAAGTCATTACAAAACCGTTCTGTGGTACACTGAAGACAGGCAATAGCGCCCGTGCGTCGAGAACCTCAAAGCAGGAGGTAGCTCGAAGTCAAGAAGCCGCCGTTGTCCTCAGCAGTACAATTTATGACTCTGCCATGATCATGAAAGGTCCGAATCACATCCGGAATTATATACTTTCCACGCGAATAAACCAGCTATTCATACCAACAATACCGATGCGCCTCTAGCGGCACTTTTGTGGGCTAATAAATGGGCCACTTAAAAAGGATCCGCTTCCGTCATGAATGCATTCTTGTCGACGTTTTCAAATTTGTCAAAGGAAAAAAGAAAACTTTTTGAGTGATATTGAGCAGTAGGCAAAGCAACTTCTAGCAGCCTCTAAGGTGGCTTATCGCTTTGGTTGGCCGGCCACAAAGCACCGAGTGCAGTCAGCTCCGGCGTCAAACGAGGGTTGTCGTTCCGGCGGGCATCGCACGTTCGGTTTCGGTATAGACAGTTTTTTGTTTTGTTTTGTTTTTTGACCGGGTCGTGCATTCCCGAATTCTTTTTTTATTTCTGCCAAAAGTTTGTATCTTGTCAGCATGGTTTTCTGAAAGGACGGTCGGAGCAGACTTGTACGTAACGTGATTACTTGTAATCGAATACATCTTACTGTAATTTTGTGACGCTTCAATTACTTCCTTTAAGGAGTAACGATGCTTGTAATTGAATTACTTTTTTGCTGTAGTCGATTACAAACGTACCCATTACAAGTTTTCTAAATTGTTTGTTACTTTTTGGAAAAGGGGGGGGGGGGGGGGTACATATGCCGTAGTCACTCAGCTCTGGGCAATGGTCATTTTTTTTCATTTTCGAAACCATTAAAAACGGGACCACGAGAATTAGTAGGCCACATCACTATGCTTCGTTTCCTGAGTACATTTTTCTTTCGTACACCGGAAAGTACGCCCGGGTATGAAAAATGACCTTATCCAGCCTCTTGGGAGTAATATATTTAAACAGCGCTTTTTCTATTTATTTATTTTTTTACGAGAGGGATTGGGTACGTTGATGTCACTCACTCAGCTCTAAACAAAAACGGTCAAGGTTTTTTTTTTTCTCGGAACCACTGAGCGCTAAACTTCAAGGAATATGCTACCTTAATATAAAAAAGGTTTAATGAAAAGTAACATGGGAAGTAATTGATTACTTAAGAGTGATATTTTATTACTTATGAGGCTGTAATTGTAATTGTAATTGGTTACTTCTTACGGTAAAGTAATTGTAATTATAATCGGTTACTTTTTTCAGTAGCGTGTAGAAGTCTGGCTTGAAACCAATCTTTGCTCTTTTCTAAACTCCTTTACCCCCATTGTTTTAAACAAAGGCAATGTTAAATGTATATATTCTGACACGTCGAAAGCTTCCGATAGACTAAATCATGAGCTTTTGTTACACAAATTATTGTCAAGCGGTTGCTGTTCAGAGGTATGTAAGTGGTTCGAAAGTTACTTATCCTCTCGTCCAAACAGTGTTCGTATTCATAACAGTTATTCCGACCTTTTCTTCTCAACATCTGGGGTTCCTCAAGGATCTATTCTTGGCCCCATTTTGCACTTAATCTTCGTCAACGATCTAGCGGCCTGTGTAGATAGTGCTGAGTTACTGATGTTTGTTGATGACATCAAGCTTTTTATGAGTGTAAAGTCTCTTGTTGACTGTCATGTTCTGCAACGTGATGTCTTACGTGTTGTTAGTGGTGTTCAGCAAATAGCTTATCACTGAATCCCCTGAAAACAAACGCATTGTCTTTCTGCAGGCTTCGCTGTATAGTACACTATGATTACATTACAAACAAATGACAATCAAGCGTGCATCTGTTGTAAAAGACCTTGGCGTGTATCTCGATAATGCATTCAAGTTTACTCCTCACGTGTCATTTATTGTTGGTAGGGCGACAAGAGTGTTGGGTATTATATGCCGCATTAGTCAGCCATTCAAGAACCCGGCCTCCATTATTCGTTGATTTTGTGCCCTAGTTAGCTCTAGGCTTGAGTTCGGTTCTGTGGCCTGGAATTCGTTAACAAGAACACAAGCAGTGACCATCGAAAATGTGCAACACAAACTAATACGTATCGTTCCTGATCGCTACTTCCAACGCCGTTTCTATTTTGACTACACTCTTCTGCATAATAAAATTTAGTTGACACCACTGCCCAATGGAAGAGCAGAGCGCGACTTAGTTTTTTTATACAAAATTGTAAATAGCGTATTTTACAGTGCTTCGCTTTTTCGTGATGTAAACATTCATATCCCCCCTCGTTCCATTAGGTCCCGCAGTACTTTCAGCATTCACACCATCTGGAAACCACCCCCTCTGTCACGGATACAATCTCTGTTCATCAATATTGGAAATGCCGAACTTGATATATACAGTGCCATTAGGGTGTGCTTGTTGCCGAACTTTAAATATTGTCTGTTTTTAGCTTTGTGTTTAAAACCTGCTATTGGGCTTTTATTTTTTTTTTTGTTCATATTTATATATTTGTGCACTGAAGAGGAGACCTGCATAGTTGGTTTTGGGCACGTAAAATAAAATAAAATAAATAAATAACTAAAATTTGACAATGAATATAACTCAAATGACATGCTAGATCCAGGATAAAAAAAAAACAAAAAAACTGGACTGACTTTTAAGGTTGATTACCTCCATTTCTTCAATATAAACATGTGCCCTAAAACGTCTAATTAAAAGAAATAATCACAGAATTTTTGGTTAATTAGTAATCTTTTAGTTACATCCTCCTTGGAACATAATGTCCGTTTGCCCATATATCTCACCTCACTTGCACAGGCCACATTTGTGTATCTTTATATATATATATATATATATATATATATATATATATATATATATATATATATATCATAAAACGCACTTGAGAAAAAACTTTACGAATAATAAGTTTTAAAAAACTCCAACAACCGTCTCAAGTGTGTTTTCTGCCGTATATAGTTTTCGTCATCCTGCGCTACGTTTTCTCTCTTTCTATATCTATATATAAGTTTCTATAGTGAACTTTTCCTCGCTGGCGGCCATTTGAAACCCTGCCGCGCAGAGAGGATCCCAGCTCACATATGATTAAATGTTGATGGGAAGTAGGAGGCGCCGGCATAAAAAAAAGTCTTTCGTAATATAATCCTCCCAAAGGGGAAAAAAATGTTCGGGCATGACGAAAATATGAAAAAAAAAAAGCCTTCTGCTATATGAGCATATTAAGAGCGTTTGATATCTGGGGAAATTGGTGAGGCAGTTCACGTCCCGGCCGGCCCTTCGTGGTTTCGCGCTGCATGCGCTGACTTGCCGATCACTCGTATGGGAATTATCTCTTCTTATAGTAATATTCACAGTTTATTTTAAAGTATGTTTGCCCCCATCGTGGTCTCTCTTACCTAAAACAAAGAATTGGTTTTACGTTTTATTTTTTTAAATTTAAGTTTTAGAAGAATTTCTGAATTGTCTAAGACCTGACCAGTCAAAGTCAGCGCGCTCAGTAAACGACTTTAACTTATCGTGTCGGCGGGTGTGTTCGAAGCGTGATCATTTGAAACCCGTTTGTGCCGTGTAGCGACGACCGGTGCACGGGAAGCCGAATCACGTGGCTATTATCCTGATAAGCGGAAACAGGCAAAAGCGAGCAAGCGTTCATCCTTTTGCTATGTCTGGTCTGTGTCGGACAACAATGACAACATGACCGGTGTGATCGGGAATTTGTTTGAAGTGGGTCAGCGAGCGGTGATTCAGTTCCTAAAAGCGGAAAGGAGTTGACCAGTCGACATCCATTGCATGATGCAGGCGGTGTATGATGACGAATATGTATCGAGGAACAGTAACTTACTGGGCGCGAACGTTTCGGGAAGCACGTGAGAAAAAGAAATATCTTCCGCGGCCGAACCAGGCGCCCGGCCGTCAAAGCAGTGGGATGCGTGTCTGGATGTGCACGTTAACTTCTACTGAACGCTCGTGAATTCTTGCCTGCTCGTGTACTGTAGTGCTTCGCTTAATTCTGCCCCACATTCTGGTGTACCTTTTTATTCGTTCTAATAGAGCTACGTAAACGGGTTTCATAACTTTTATTTGATCACACCTTATATGTACGAGGATGATCATAAAATTTTCCGCAATCTGGCTGTAGAATTGATTCTAATCAAAACCTTTCCGAACCCGAGTTTCACGGAATATTGCATAAACAATAGCTGTTTGCAAATAATTTGTCACATTATCCACTGCTACTCGTCTATCCGACGGAATCAGTTCACGCGGTGCACGCTCAATGTTGAAATCAGTCGGTTGGATACAGACGGGCGTCTGGCTCCATCTTTATGGCTAACACATTTCTTCACAAATAAAACACACACAAAAAAAAAACACTTACTTCATACTGCGCACAAACTTCGATAAATATTGACCCCAGACACACCCTCGCACCACAAAACAATGACTTCCCCATTTGTGCAAATCACAAGTGTTGCAGCCATTGTTTCTCGCACATCAGTCACAACTGAACTGGCATAACACGTTCGAACCTGCTCAGAACTTACTGGAGAGACCTCGTACGAAAAGCGATTATATGACAATACTGCCAATATAAGTTTAAGCGGAGGGCGAAAAATTTTTAAACCACCTTCGTATGTTATGTACAAAAAATTACCACCGAAATCAACAAAAACAAACCGCTCACGGAAAACCCGTTTCATTTCCACTAAATAGAAATTTGTGAACCTGCAAAGGATGTAAAATAGCGGAAACACTCAAGCCTCAGTATTTTTTTTTTTTTTTTGCGATGTCACGATTGCTTTTTAACTTTTCAACTTACCGCTTGATGCAGCTCCCCCGGAAGGGTATCCTGAGCTCATCCTCAATCACGGTTTGACATCTGTCTGGTCAGAAGTGACGATCTGCGTCGAACTCCCTGAGCCTTTGGTATCACAGCATCGAGTTCATTCACAAACACACTCCCAAATAATGATCTTTCACGAGAGCTGCACCCAACTTCTGATCTGAAACTCGGGTCCTCTCCGTCAAAAGAGTTTAAACACGGAACGGGCAACTTCTTTTTTCTTTATCACTTTTTGCTTCGCTTCCAAGTAGCCACCTGTCCAACGAGTGAGCTCTCGCACATACACACACAGGCACTCCACGATTCAAATTCCAGGAACCAGATGCGCTTCTTTGGGACCTTACTCCTCAAAACACGATCCCCGTCTTCGGTCGTTTCAGCATCTAACGATTCGTTCAGTTACGGGAAATATTTGTCGCCGGTGTCGATTCAAACTCGCCTACACGCCGCGGGACGACCGCCGTCACGATCATCTCAGGTGGTCGCCGAGACACTTGAGCACCAGCAAGAGCGGAACCATGGCTGATCTAACACGCAGCTGGGCTGCTTCTGTTGGTCCTGGAACCCAGGACCCGGGCCCGTCAGGGCGCTGGGAAAGGGAGAAAAGAGACCCTTGTAAAAGAAAAGAGGGAAGCTTTCCACTCTATTTTTAAGGCCCTCCCGCTTCCTCGGTTTCAACAAACGGTTATTTCGAGTTTCACGACGGCGCTCTACGTCCCAGCACATCGAAAGCGGCTCTCTCTTTCTCCGCCTTCTCTTATTCTGTACTTTTGATCTCGTTGTCTTATTGCTTCGCCGCCATGAAGCTTGGGAGTTTTTTTCTTTTTTTTTTCTTTGTATTGTTTTCGACGGGTGTCGCTCCTGAGTGGCACTAAAGCGGTCACCGCCCACGGGGGTGGCGGAAGTTCAAAGGGTCGCGGTGATGTTCTCGAGCCCGAGGGTGACTCGCCTCCCGTCGGGCTTGGTTTTGACGCATTTAATAGTTGGTCGCTGTTACGCGCTTCTAATGTGTTGTTCCGAGTTTAGGGTGGAGAGGAAGTTCAAAGGGTCCGATAACGTGAGCCGAAAGTCGAACGAATGTCTGAAGGTGCGAAAATAGTTTCACATCATTTTGTGAAAACAGTTTTCGCAAGTTTCAATTTCCCGTTCGTTTCATTTTTACGCGTGTATTTTTGATGTATAGATTTTGATGGGTGTCACTTATAAATTTGCATGCAGCCAAAGATTCTTATTCTTAAATTGAACGCTGTTTACGTTGTTTTATTTATGTAGAAGATACCGCCAGCTCATATGCCAAGGCGGGGGGTTGAATGGCACGCTCGGACCAACTTCCGTAACACAACGTAGCGCATAAATAGACGAGGGAATAAATCCTGGAGTTAATGAAAAAATAAAAATATCTGTTGATAATTCCTCGCTACTTCGAATATCTTTCTTTGAGCAGTTCCGCGCACTTCGCCCCTCACCTTCTTGACCATTTTTTGACCGCAGGGCTCAGCAGTCAATACACGGGTGCTCTTCGTTAGTTTTAGAATAAACATGTAAATAATCCGGACCCCGTGTGAACCAACGTATGAAGATTATCAAACGAGGTAGATTGAGTTTTACAAGTGTCCCTTGTCTACTGTCGTGGTGTTTTTCTTCCGTAACTTTTATGTCGAGGTGCACCATAAAAAATATTATCGTTGTTGTTCTCAATTCTTAATGTAATTGTTTATTAATTCACTAAATGTATGATTTTGCAATTAAAAGAAGAAAAAAAACTGGGTTCCAATACAGACCGGTACCATCTTGTTAAAAATCACCAATAAAAGCCAACATGAAAACAATACATTCAGTGTGGAAGTGTACAAAAAAAAATCTGAAAGAAAATTATAGTTCTCATTTCTTTTCTAATTTTGCTAATGATTCAGGTCAACTAGCTCTCCAGGACTTGTGGAAACTGTTTGCACAGTCACGGGCCAATTGCTCGAATGTTTTTACCTGCCGGGCAGAGCAGGAACATCTTACGTTGGGGAAGCTCCCATGCATGTCTTTAACCAGATATTCTGACGATAATGTGTCACCACTTCATGGATTTACCGTATTTGTCTTTTCAAGTTTTACAGTCTCTTTTCGTGCCACAACAGACCTTTTTCAGAAGTTCATCAAGCAACTTTGGCAGTCGCCATTGCTCGGGCATGAGGCGCGTGCTTGGATCCGAGTCTTCGCCGAACGCTGACGTCGGCGCTCAAGTCCAATACGAGCTGAGCCGAGTTCACGCCCAACGCTGACGCAGGTCCGCGTGTCCAATACATTCTCAGAGCACGTGATGAACCAATGCGGACAGGCGTTGGCGCGAACTTTTGCAAAGGGTCTATTCTCGGACTTTCCACGCCTTCCAAATAGAGGGCAGATATTCGAGTTGCTTTGGATTCGTCTTTTTAATTGATATTTCTGTCACAAACTACGTAAGCACAAAACAGAGCAGACATACCGCTTTATAAAAGAAACACACGCATCATTATGCAGATTGTTTTGAGGTCCCAACGTCTGCACAAAACCATCTTTGAAGTTGCACCTGTCGTCCAGACACGCCTGGGGATTTTCAGGCGCCGCGACGGATGCGAGGATTTTAGAGCCCCGTCCGATTGCCAGCAGCGCTGAAATCCTCGTCCACTGGCCCCTGACCTTTCATCGTCAGCGCAGGCGCAGTGAACGCGCGCGAAGATGTCGACGCATACGGACCACGCCTCAGTCGCATCCCGTGCTCCTGGCTTGCGAAACGGCTCGGTGGTCTCGTCGCTTTTCGTCTTGCTTTCTTTTCTGTTCGCGCTGATGCGTGGCAGATGTGTCGACCCTGCCCTATAGGGTGTGACTGCATCACATGGGGTCGCATGCCCGAAAATGAACAGTCTGCGTCCTTTAAATAAGCGTGCACCTAAGAGTCGTCTGCAAAGAATAGCTGGTCGGCTGGACACGTATACTATACTGAGCCAGAACTTATCTCCATGCAGTCCTACACACGCTGACTTATTGTCTGAAAAGAGCACTCTTTGGTCGCGTCTTTGGTGCGCAAGTACGTGTCAGTGGATACGTGCGTGTGATTGTTTTTGCATATGTTTCTGAACGTCCGTTTCGGTGTGCACGCCTACAACATACTGTTTTTGTGGTGTGTCCTTCCATACACCCCCGAAGTTGATTTAAATTAATTCGTACCATTTAATTTTGTTGATACCTACATTTCTAAGATTTATGCGCTCATACATACATTCATGCATACACGCATTGATACAACTCATAAAATGGTCCGAAACAGAAGGAAAATAAAGTTAGAGCATGAACTTATAGCGAAAGAACTATCTAGCAAGTGCCTCCTGGAAGGCACCGACGGCGTCAATGTGGAGTTCCATCCAATTGCTTTCGTGGGATACCACTTCGTAGGCGAGCTACAGGGCATGCTTCGAAGCGGCAGTGCGAGCTCAAAATACTAATGACACTGCAAAAACACGAACTGTTGAAACTACGGCCAATGTTAGAGAGCTGCTTGTCAGGGGCATTGAGTAATGTGCCTTTGTTGGCTCCTCTTGTAGTGCTGCTGAAACTCCACAATGTTAGAGAGCTGCTTGCCAGGGGCATCTAGTAATGTGTCTTCGTTGGCTCGTCTTGTGGTTAAGAAAAAAGAGGATAACCGGGAGTGATGTTGACCCAGAGAAACTCGCTGCCCTTCTAGGGGACGGGAAAACGAAGGATGTTTTAGTCAAAAAATTAAGTCAGAATTTAGTAGAGGTCTGGCTGCTCGGTATGATAGAAAATTTGGTTTGACAGGCTTCAAGATCCTACACTTAATTTTAGTTTCTTATTCGGCAATTTTATCACAGACGGTTCGCCGGTCAGACTCGACCCTCGTAGGGAGGTTAGGGTAGCCCACAGAGTTCTATCGGCAGTTCCACGTGATGAAGTAGAAAAAATTGCGGTGACTTAGCTCGGCTATGCCAGGATATACGTAGCGTGAGCTTATGCGCACAAAATGAGAGGCGCTATCAAACAGCTCCGGTGCAGCGTCAGATTTGGCAACTGCGCAACGGAGGCGCACAGCTGGGCACGCGGCGGCCCCAGTGCGTCTGCCGCGGCTATGACGTCACTCCTCTGGAATACGCAGACCGGCGAAGCGCGCTCGGCGGCGGCGGCTCCGGCGCGCCAGCTGTTCGCCGTGTGACGTCACTGCTTGTCGCGCATGCGCAGCACGGAGCACGGCTCATTATGCGAGCCACGCGAAACTGCTCAACCTCGGCCAGTGTAGCTCACGCTACAAAAACAAAAATTACGATCGAGTAAGTCAGGCCAATGAAAACGTACCGCGGGTAGGGCTCCTTCCGCTCCTTTTCATCACCCGAACAGCAAAGGAGCAAGTGTTGGAGCAACGTTCACCGCTGCGAAGCACTGAAAGTTGCGGTCATTGACCCTTTGGAGTTTACAGAGAGAAAATTGAGTGTTTGCATAGATGTGGGAATTTCCCCTTTGAGGGTGTACCACTTATCAACACAAAGGTTCCATGGGTCCGGATAAAGACGTGTTTATTGACTGCAATGTCAGCACGCTTCGCTCTTAGACAATGAAAAGTCTGGGCGCTGGCTCAATTGCCAGTATCACCCGGTCGGTTTCCCGCGCTGCCGCATTAGACAGATTCACGGGAAGTCGGAGGCCCACAAAGAAAAACCGAGCTCCGTAGAGCCATGGGCCTCCGCCGACGAGAGCCCCTGGCCCACCTTCCTGGCCAGCTTATGTAGCCTCGGAGAATGGACGCGCCCGGGGAGGCCACTAGCAGTCGCGTCCATTATAACTCTCAAGGGTGTGCCGAAGGCGCGTTCACCCAAAATGGGCAAGGGAGAGCCGGCCCCTTCGGGGAATTCGGCCTCGTGGTTCCTTGTATCCGGGATGCCGACGCCATTGGTGACGACGGCTCCCACGGCCTGCTCGAAGCTAGGCCTGGATAGGGATAGAGGGAACCCCATGGTTCCCACAATAGTTAGAACTCAAGCGAGGCAGCAAGGATGCTTCATCTATCAGAAGGATGTTGAGAATCCGAGGGGGGGGGGGGGGGGGGGCGGCCATCTGCAAACTACTGAGCGAGGGCGACGCTTTATGCATTGCGCGGATGAAACGACGAGCCCGAAGGAGATGGTGAGCGTATCAAGTCTGTGCGCCGCGTTCGCAAAGACACCATCCTAGCTCTTTATCGCCCAAAACTTCCAGTGTGTGCCGGCAGCCGCTAAACAGTAATTTGTCATCCTGATCTCTGGGCTAACCTGGCGGCGGTCGACGCTGCCAGGCACATTTTACGTACACCAAGCAGCCTTGGTGTATGTCAAAATTGCGGCCTTTGAGAATTGTAGTTTCTCCTAGCGATGCAGCGAGACAGCCCCTGCGAATCACCGTGCAGTGACTTAAAGCTTCCTTAACTCAGGCAGTGCATTGTGAGGAAGAAACACGTGCGTTGAGAGCTGATTTGAATAGCACGATTACGTATCTCACAATAACTTGACTTCGGCATCTAAGTCATAGCAAGTTTTCTGATGCTCAGACATATTTGTATAATTTGGGAAGTTTAAGTTTCCTTGAACTTTGATCTGTTTTTGCAAAACGCACGCACACACACGCACGCACGCACGCGCACATACACACACACAAAATAAAAACACTTTAGTTTCTTGCGTCAGATTGAAATTGAACAAACTAACAAACATAGGCCTGCATAAAACATGGCACAGAACAGAGACGTGGCCTTTGCCTTGCCCTTCCGATCCGAAACTCTTGATCAGAAAGATATGGCCTTCCTCCTGGAAATTCCTCTTCCCCAGGCTGCTCATGCAAACGTGGTTCACCCATGTGTCCCCACAAACTTTCAAAGCTTTAATATTTTCCAGAAGAGGGCTATAAATGACAGTCACTCCGCGTATAAGAGAAGTACATTCAGGGAAATTCCTTGTATAGCCCAATACATTGTGAAAACGCAAATTAATTCCAAATTGTACCTTTACTCTAACACGCCGTTCGTTTTGTTCGTTTTCCCCCGATAGCACTTGCGTCGGCTATTTCTAATTTTCGCCGAAGCACTTTTCTAATTCCCGGATAATCTCGCCCCAAAACAGCCACATCGCCCGCAGGTCAAATGGAGGGACGCTGTACTGTGACGAAACTCGACAAATATCTCCGGGAACGTCTTCAAGTGCGGGAGCTGTGCGGCTTGATCGCCTCTTTACGATCCTTTAATGCAGCCAGGGAGATCCGGTTGCGGTCTTGGCAATAGCTCCGGATGTCGAAACACCCTTGCCGCATTGTTTCACGTCAGTAAGTCAATTGTCCACGACCGCTATAATCCGTTAACACGTTACGATGAATCGCAGCGGACGGTACGAGCCACCCCAGCCGGTCCAGCTTCGTGAACGTATGACGTGACTACGCGCCTCGCGCGTCGATGCGCCTTTCTGAAGGGTCACTGGACGCTTATACGGCTTCAGATTGGCTCCCACGGCTCGTAGCGTACGATGCGGTTCATCGTAAGGTGGAACATAGATTGGAACGATGGTTGCTTCGTTCGAGACACTCGTCAGGTTTATGATGCTAGCCAAATTGCCCGTCGGTATTTCACCGAACATATGGGAGACCAAGAAGACATCTGTTGATGCATTAAGAACAAAATACGAAGACCTAAAGGTTGGTTAGAGGACGTAATTATACCTATAAGGACGCTGCACCGCGACGAAACTCTACGAGTAGCTCTCGGAACGTCTCACTCGCTACCGGCACACTCTACGAGTAGCTCTCGGAACGTCTCAGTCGCTACCGGCACACTCGTTTTGTGTTTTATTTTGAGTTCATGAATCATGGAGAGCTCTCATCTCAACTGCGTTAATTTGGGCCGTAAAACTACTCGATAAAAGTATGCGGAGCGCAAGTTCGTCTGCTTCTTTCGTAGGGGTTATGGTGACGCTCGAACGCCGAGCTCCGATTGGATCTGAATAAAGGATAGTGAGTAGGACCTCAAGGCAGCTTGCGTTGATGTCTACCCACTATCCTTCAATCATAGCCAATCAGAGCTCGGGGTTCTGACGTCGCCACAACCCATGCAAAAAAGCAAACGTACGAACTTGCTCTCCATGTAGATCAATCGGTCAGAGGTGTTAATGTGGTTACGGGCTTCGGCTTTGTATACGTCACTGTCAAGTTCAACGTCTGGAATTTAGTCAATGGCAATGCCATTGAATACGTAGGGCTATTTATCGCCAGATATACTAACCAAAACAGAAGGTAACTAACGGATCTAATATTTTTGAATTACTCAGGGAGAGCTTAGTAGCTGGCAACCTGACGATAGTCAAGAATGTGTATGTATCTGTTTCTACGACGTATGCATACTATGTTGAAGGTGCGAATGTTCTCTCGAGCATACGCTTATTACCTAAGGGTAAGGGCGTGGCGCGCAAAATGGAGCTACTTTTGAAATGGTCTTTTAATGCACCGCCCAGCAAGAAAGCCGCGTAGTGAGCTCTAATTTGAAAGTTGTATATATACGAATCTAATTGAAGGATGTGTTTGATTGGCCCAGTGTAAGAACCAGTCTGTCGATCTTCGTTATGGAGGCCAAGTGCAGTTTCAGTTTCTCCGGCTGGTTAAAACGTTTGTGTTTAAGTCAAATAGACTGCGCTACGACCGCTTGTGACGTCTGACGATGAGATAACATACTGGCGCCATCTGTCGAGTAGCCCTGGAGCACGAGCGGTCGTATAACGTGTCGGTGACACTCAAACGCAACCGTCTGAACCGGCGAGTTGCCAGCAAGTACCCAATAATAAAATGCTGAATTGTCGCTTTGCAAAATGAAAGTTAAATTTATTGAAAAAAAGTAATATAACAATAACCATCTACTACTTCTTTTTCTTTGCGAGCTGCAAGGACAGTTTTTTTTTTTTTTTAAACTGTGTTTTGAGCATCATTAACGCGTTGGCAGGTGGGAATAACATTGGCAGAAGGAGATAAATATAACGTATATAATGTGATGCCTCTCGAATTTATTTGTTACTAGCGTCTGTGTGCGCGCCCGTGTATCGATGGTTCTGTCACGTATCAGATATTTTGCTCGTGAGAAAGGGAATTCTTCGCGATTAAAAAAAGCCAGAAACAAGCAAAACTTTGCCGCATTCTTATCGTAAAGAAGAGCGCGCGAGGACTATACTTCGTTTTGGCATAACATGGAAAACAGGGAAAGCTCGGTCCTCCCCGACCCAATCAAAGCGAAGGAGCGAACTATACGTGACAGCTCTCCGCGGAAGGACCGTCAACCACACGACGCGTTGTCACGTGCTTCTCTCCTATACTATGACTGGCCCCTTGGGTTTGCTGCTTTCGCCATTTGCTAACTTATGCTGAAGCGAAACGTAGTAATCACAAGAAGAAGAAAAAAAATCCGAGGACGATGCGAACGAAGCGGACCATTTAGTGTAAAAGGCACGCTTCCAAGTCCTACGGACGGGGCATTGAAAAGACGCAAAAAGACAGCGAAGGAGCGGAAAGTAAGACAATAATAAAACCGTGGCGAAAGAAAAGAAGAAAAGACGAAAAGACGAAGACAGAAAGAAACACGGTTCGCCGAGCCAAGGATGTGCGTGCGTGCGTGTTCGCGCCCGTTGCGACAGGTGGTGCAACCGGGCTTAGAGGTCATAAAGCAGGCTGTAGCCTCTCTCTTTGCATGGTTGAGCCGTCGTCATCTGAAACCTTCGGTATCTCGAGTCAGGTTACGATAAAGACGTTCACGAGATAAACCAGCCCCAGAAGCAAGGCAGCAGCAGAAGCAGCAGCAGCAGCCCGGATGATTCCGTGTTGTTTTTGTTCTCGCACGGCTTTTCTGCACAAAACATACAGTCTGCGGGACGACGCATTTTAACTTTCTGGAATAATGGTTGGTTATGCATGAAGGGCGTTCCTAGTCCCGCTTGTGGATGCATATGATCAGTGCACATGCATGACTCCACTTCAAAAGACGGACGTTGAGTTGATCACTATGGACGAGAGCGTTGCTTGTGACGGACTCCGCGACTTTCCAGACCTGTTGGCGTCATGTCGAAGCTACAAAGAACATTCCTGCTTACTCTGCTTAATATTACAATGTCTCGCGTTTCTTTAGTTAGCAACAGGATTAAAACAAAATTGCAAACACAAAAACGTCGTCGTGGTATAAGAGAGAGAGAATATGCACTTCAAGAAGTGGAAATCGTGTCTCATACAAAACTACAACAAAAAAAACCTTTGGTTAATAAAGCTTACGACAGAACATCCTAGTCAAGGGAAATACTCCCGTATGACGATGCAGAGAGCATCGTTGAAAATAAGGTGCAAGTTAAGCCCCGCTAATGATTTTATGTTTGTTTTCGAAGTAGCATCAAAAGCGGCGGTGCATTATGGCCCATGCCTCGTGCGGCCCTTGGAAGCAAAATGCGTCCTTGTGGTGGTTTGCTCGTTTCCACGACACCGCACGCAAGTCGGACTCGTGATCCGAGGAATTCGACTTGTGTGCGGCGTCGTGGAAATGAACTAGCCACCACACGGCCCTTGGAAGCAAATGGCGGCGGAGCACTCGTTTTCGGCACGTGTCTCGCGCGTTCGGAATAATGGTTGGCGGTACTTAGAAAAAATGCGAAGCGTGCATTTTATCAAGGGGCTTTAGCGAACACTACTTCCTCTCACCTCGATACAACCTCTGGATCGCCACCGTCTGTCGAAAAGAAATAAAGTAAAAAGAAACATACTCGAGACAGAAACAATCCTTATTACAGTTACGGTTTGGTTGCGCAAACACCTATGTTCGTCCGTGCATCATTTAATGGGGCGTAGCGGAAGACTTAGGCCCCATCCTTCGAGTGTGCCCAGAACACGTCGATCCGAGGGATCATCTTCAAAAGGAAACTGCCAGGGTGGGCAATAACGTCGCTGGTGAAAATACTCGTCTCCCGTTTCCCCAAGAGGGCCAAGCGCGACGAGGGTTAAGGTGTTACGGGTCATCCTCGATTTCCTCCAATCTATATAGGGGCCTCTAATCGCGGCTCTAATTGCTCCACCGGGAGGTGGCAGCCAACATCTACGAGATTTAGCGAGGTCGTATTGCCGAACCAACTTCCAAGGAAAGCGCTGAAACACCTTGGTCGCACCTGCCGAGTCAGGGTTCAGCTGGGGGACTCGTGTTCGACCACCGAGAACACGCAATACCAGCCAAAAAGGTTTAAGGTTCACCCAAGCACTTTTTATGAGTTGTGAATGCGAAAGCATCAATGTCGTTCTTCCTCGCCGTGGCCGCTTCTGATCGTCTCGGCGCTGCGTGCCCGCGCCAGAGCAGAAACGGCCGAGGCGTCGAGAGGATCAGTGGGCGCCTCGGCCGTTTTTGCTCCTGCGCGGGCACGCAGCGCCATCGGGTGGCGCTCATCGAAACTGACGTGCGGTGGCTTCATATCACTGCCGTTTTGCGTGGCTTTCTGCGTGGTTTCAAGGCTGGGATGCCTCAGATTGCGGCTTCAGGAAATTATCTCCCGTTTGACGCGGCTGATGACGTCGGCTCGCTCCATGGCATGGGCGTACCAACTCGGGGGGGGGGGGGGGGGGGGGGGGAAGAGGGACGCTTGCTCTCCCCCCTATTCTCAGAGTGGAGGGGCAAGCCATGTGTTTTGCCCCCCCCCCGGAACAGCCGCCACTGGGCAGGGCGAATACTGGCCGGCGGCGTCCAAGGGATACCAGGACACCGTCCCCCGGCCCTAGGGGCGGGGGGGGGGGGGGTCTGGTTTACCCCCCCCCTCTCAAAAACAAGTTGGTACACCACTGCTCCATGGGACCAGTTAATGCTTTCGCGTTAAAACTGAGGGGGCACTCGCGTCTAATTGGTGTCTCGCGTCAGACCGTCCGTTGGCGCTGGACCCAGTCGTGCCGTTCATACGTCGTACAAAAGACGCGAGGTTCACTGCAGACACGATGAATGTATTATACGCGGACACGCCTGAAGCCTCAGAGAGTTTCTGTAAACTGTCTTTTTTTTTTTTGCACGATGAATTAGCGGTGTGACGCCGGAAATTCTGTACTACGGCCTCGCCAGCCCTTCTCCTGCTTTTCTCAACCACTCTTGGTTTCCATTTTACCAACCTGAGCGAGAAAGATAAACTCGATATTTGAAGACTACCTCTCGTTCCCGATTTTTCTTTTCTTTTGTTTCTTTCAATACGCTTGGTTACCCACACACGTTGAAATGCCCATTGTTATGTGTTTGTTTTTTCTATAGTATGGCGAGTATTCGAAACTTTGACTAATTCGCGTAGTGTTTGCTATTCGCATTTGATTCGCAAAACTTTTTTTTCTGTACAGTTAAAACTGTTGGTTCAAGATTTTTCCTTCCACTTTGAAAATGACTAGATACTTTTAATAGTCGTTGTAATTACTAGAGGTGTAAATGTCAAATGACGTCAGAATTCCTCAATTTCTCGGGTTGCGCTTCACCGCTTTGCAGCGGCGCGCACGCTTCAAGCTTCACTGCTTCGCACCGGCGTGCTTGGAGAAACGGCCAATCCGTCCGAGCATATCGGTTGGCTCGGAAATTTTGCTCGCAATAAAACCTTTTCAAAAGTTCATCGAGCAACGCTGGCGGTCGCCATATTGCTTGGACACGAAGCGCGTGATTAAATCCGAGTCCTCCCCGAACGCTGACGTAGCGCTCGTTTTCAATCGAGCTGATCACCCTAGCTCACGCCGAACGCCAGCGCGGATCTCGTGTCCAATACGCGCTCAGAGTATGTGATCAATCAATGGCGGACTTGCGTTGGCGCGGACTTTTGAAAAGGGCCTATTGTAGGTCAACTTTCCTTGTTTGCAATTACATTTCGACCCATCATTTTAAAAGACACCCTAAGCAACAGGTACTACGTCTGAAATATGCCCAAAGGTATTTCTAGCGCATTTTCATTATACTTCATATTCGTAAATGCACTTAAAATATGCTATAAAATTGACCAAAGTTTTTCTTTACATACATTTCTTTTTGTAAAGATATCGAAAAGATTGTTAATAAATGTACACTTCCAATTATACTTTATATACGCCAAATTACTCAAATGGAAACATAATATATCCCAAATATATTCCAAAATGTATTAAATAAAAACGAATACTTGGAAGTGCACGATTCATATAACAAATACATTCTTCAAGTCGACTTTTAGTGAATTTCTAATGTATTATTGCAAATATGTATACAAAATTACAATTATTTTTTTAAATTCCAGAAAAGAATAACTAAGGAGAAATACTGCTTGTTTCTGTCCCATACTCCCGTCTTTCAGTCTTGATTTTGGCAGCACTGAGAACCTTTTGGCAGAACCCTATATACTGGAAGAATTTTCCTCTTTTTTGAACATGCCGACACTTTAGCTGGAAGTGAAGCTACCATCAATCGGAGTCTGACCTTAACTCCTTCGAGACATCGAATTTCGGACCCACTCTCAATTAGGCACACCAGGCATGCGGTGACCCGTCATCGTAATTAAAGTGTTTCTCGTTATTGTAAGCGCCTTTGGTGCTGTACAAACAATCGACCGCTCAAACTTCCTGATCTGCTAGAACCTCTTAAATGAAGTCATTCCTCTTTTGACAAAAATGAACTTTCATTATATTCCACAACCGACCACCGCCAAATTGAAGTGACGGGCGCCATCTAGGAGAAGCGCTGCGAACCCATGTACTTGATTTTCCAGATTTCTTTTTGTTTGAGAAAGCATCACTTGGTTTAAAACCAAGAGAAAAAAGCCCATATAAAAAGTATACTGTTGGATTTAAACAAAATATGATCGGTGTTTGAAAACCATTAAACAAAATTCAGTCGTAAAAAAATGTCAAAATACAAAAGTTATGTTTATAAGAGAACCCCTCACCGCGAATCAAAGCTAGCGCATGACAGGTGGCCAACAGTAAAAACCACCACAATGTGGCAACGCAAAGGTCGCTTTTAGTGAGCCTCTTGAGTTGGATGGTCACAAATTTTACTTTTATTACAAGCACTATTTTAAGATTTTAATCATATCCCTATTGTAATAGCTCTCGTGTATATTTCGTACTTTTTAATACATTTTAGATACCGTGAGTAATGATGTAAGTACATTATAAATATATCATAAATGCTTTCGTATATAATCTACAAACACTTCTAAAATATAAAAAAAAAATGTTTCTCCTACACTTTTGGCGTATAATTGATATGTAGATTATGTTCTTATATTTCTGGCATATCTCAAAACATATTCGAAATATGTTACCAGATTTCTGGCATATTTGTAAATACAACAAAGAATATGTCCTCATATTTCGGGCAAAATTTGGATGTTCTAGAAGTATGTATTGAATTTATGTCTAGAGCAATCGGAATATATATTGAGAGCACAAAAATATAAAATTATACAAACTAATATTTGTATGAAATTTATTAAAAAAGTATTTAAAGTGTGCCCTTTGCTAAGAATAGTTTATATAAAAAAGTTGTTCTATATTCATGTAGAGATAGCGATTGCTTTGCTTGCCATTCTGCATTAGGATTTGCCCAACTCGTTTCAACAGGGCTGCTTTCTTTAACCTCAGAATGCGTGACTTCGTGATTTCACATGAAATTATTTTGGAGTGTTTGTTTCTTAAAAAAATTATTCTACAAATTATTTTAAAAATCTTTACTAAATTCATAAACTAAAAACGAGAATTTTTTTGAAAATGTATCTTATTTGGTGCAGGATACATTGGTGTCTCATGGGTTTCGGATACGGCAATCACAGTTTTTGACTTTGTTCAAGTACAGATGCAACAGTTATTTCTCCAAGTTTTTAAACACGAGATTCACAGCCTGCAAGATGTGAAGTGTTTTTCCGTGGAGGGATAGTTTCTTTTTTTCTTTCGCAGGTATATGTTTGCTGAAAAAAATTCAAACCTTTGGCTTAATTAACTATTCATGCTTAATTCTTTCACATTAGGATATATTTGAGTTCGATTCGAAGGCAGTTGCTAATATTCGTATTCGATTCGCAGTCAAACATTTGGTAGTCGTGCACCTTTTTTTATGCCAGACGTTTTTTATTAAGACATCTTGACTTTCTTGGCATGTATGCACACAAGGTCTGCAAGATATAAATATCATCGATTAAAGAAATTTACCTACCCAAAGATCTGTTAATCAACTATAAGGTCCGTCAAGTCTAAAGCGGAAAACCTGCCAAAATGTAATAATTACCTGAATTGGTCTGACGGCTAATACATCAAAATAATCGACAGAATTACACCACAAGCGATGGACACGACAGAAGGAAATAAAATTGTTCATGCACCAAAGTTTTAATGCAGCCAGACGTGCTCCATTTACTCTATCTTAGCTTAGAATTCACTGATGAATTCCGACGGTTTTAAGAACACTTTTTTTAATTCCGCGCTTGCCTCTTCTGGGATAATTGCTAATTTATTGACTGAACCTCATGTAATATTTGAACACGTGAAATGGTATCGAACCGAGTGGCCGATGTTACATAATTACACGGTGTGTTTCTGAAGATCGAAGCTAGAGTCCGGTTACTCTGCCAGAATATTTCTAACATGCCTCGCTTCTCAGTGGTCTTACTTATAAGCTCTATACCAGAAGATAGTTTGCCAGAAGTTCAAATTCAAATTTAAATTCAAATTCTTTATTCATCCCTGAATCAAAGAAAGAATTCACAGAATTCACAGAATTGCTTTTATTTTTTAGTTACATGAACTGCCATCGGAATCGGAGTACACTTTTCATTTTTAGTTGACATGCATTTTCTGGTTATTGTAAGACGCTAAGTTATCTCTACTTCGACACACCGAACAGCGCTGTCGCTAAAAATTATTGTGGTATTCCGTATTCATTGTAACCAACCACACAACCCGTGTACACACTGCCAACCTCTGACGCATTCACCTTCGTTAATACCTTATTAGGACAACATTCAGTACGACAAAACAGAGTAGAAAACAACATCCCCCAACGCTCTGCTGCGACCATGGACGCAGGCTTCCCACAAGACTTGACCTCTAACTAAACCTACAAATGACCAAGGCTCGTATGAGCCCGCAGAACGTTTCGAAGAGGTACGTCAAGGTTTATGTCGTATACAAACAACACACCACCGATAACATGCATAATCTGTAACGCGACCGTGACGCCACGGTCGTCTCCATGGGCGAAGGAAGATGCCGCGCTGTGGTGCCCTTGGAACACTCCGGGGTCGGGCGTAGGTTCGGTCAAAACATACCGACCGCGCGGGGCTGAAGGTAGCCGAGTCTGTCTTACTTGAGGACAAGTCGCGCAACAACGTGGGTTCACTGCCACGGCGTGGGAGCGTCGTATTTGTTAACAAGCTTGCTGTGACTGTTTTCTCTTTCTCCTTAGATGTGGGTGTATATAGGTGTGGACAGCTTTCTCAAACTTCAAAGTCGATTGAATTTGCTGTATATGGCGTGCAACAATTTTGTCGTTAGTTTGTCCTCGTCCTGACGGTCAACTAGTGCTCCTATTTTATGTCATTCCGTCACTGATCTTGGTTAATCTTACTGGTAATGAGTCATTGCCACCAAAAAGAATAAATTCAATGGCCACATTGGCTTATATGAAAGAGCCATTTTGGCAAGGCATGCACAGAGAGGTCTGATCGTTGTTTAGGTACCATGGAGCACCGCTCTGTTATATACATCAAGTGTCACGGCGCACTACGGTGCTGGTGTTGGTGGGATGGCGGCATCCAAAATTTATCGGGATAATAAATATTGTTTGCCGGCAATTTGGAAGAGCTCGTGTAAATTAAAAACCGTGTTAGCACACGCAATTGCCGGCGCACACGCCGGCAATTTGGAAGAGCCCGTGCACGCTTGCACCTGACATTTCCCACGGCCCTTTCTGGGTATTCATGTTAACAGTGAGCCGGACAACAAAAAAGAACAAGAAAATCCAAGGCCACTCTCACACTCCTGCATAACAAAGTCTATAAGTCCATTGTGCTAAAGAATGAGACTTACCCATCATATCGTACAATCGAAACAAACACGGCGAAACATGCACAGGAGCAAGGAGATAAACCGGACGTGACGGCGTCACAGCACGTCAGACGTGCCTGGATGGAACGGATGCCAGCCTAAAAGCCAGATGACTATGCGTACCAGAAGGTGACCCAAATGTCCGTAACCCATCTTTTTGTTTTGTCCCGTTATTTCCCTCGTGATTGTTCCGTCGCTTAATATGTCACTTTCGTTTATTGTTTTGTTGTCCGCGGACTGCCATTCTATAAAGGTTTGTTTCACAATGGAACGGTATACAGCGGGCGCGGACCATTGACAGACCACGGCCAGAAGCGACGTATTGTGGCGGAAAGCGTATAAGCGTGCGGTCCGGTCGCGACGAGCGAGTTACCGCGATGACCAGTTCCGAATCGGAAGCCATCTTGAAAGTGTCCCGTCGACTCCGACACCGCCTGCTCACACCTCTGCTGATGGCGATGGTGCTGGGGCCCGTGGCCTCAGCGAGCAGTCCGTGGGTAAGAAGACACGCGTAAATACTCCTGGTTCTCCCGCTGATAGTTGTGTCGAGAGGGTGGTGTGGTGGCCAGTGCCATTGAAGCTCGCACTATAAGATGGAAATGGGCCATATAGTCACTGAAAAGGCTAGAACGCGAGGGAGGACCTTCAACCGCCCCACCTCCATGCGCAAGTTTGCTACTTTCGTTGACGCTTCGGAGTCTCGCGAGCCTTGGGCGTGCGCGCGCAGCCAAAGCACGACGGAAGCCAATGAGCTCGTACTCAATGCGGGACATTCGAAAGAGACGCTGTGCCTTCATTCTCATCCTGTCAGTGACCACAGTTAGTACGACAAGTTGTTGTTTTAAGCGTTGAATATTGAAAGGGCGCTACGAGTCTCCTTAGTTTATCCAATGACTTGTGAATATATCGCGTGACCTTCGGGGGAAAACAAGGGGGGGGGGGGATCTCTCAGGTACTGATGAATCAGACTTGGGAGATAATCCTTATCTTTTCAATACATTTTGTAACTGCCCCGTTAGTTTTTTGCGGCAGTAATTTGAAATGTAATTCCGTTGCAAAATATTGGTAACGGATTACTTTAAGGGGTATTCACACGAGGGAGAAATCCCGGGGATTTGTCCCCGGCACGCGCGCATCGCGAGATGAAAACGCGAGGCTTTTGCACATCGCAAAGCCTGACGTTTTCGTCGTGGGATGCGCGTGCCGGGGAGAAATCCCCGGGATTTCTCCCTCGTGTGAATACCCCTTTACGGACAGAACGAGCGGGTTGGTAGGGATAATTAAACTTGAGGAAGAAAACGAGAAGGGACGCCCCTTTTCGTTTTCTTCCTCAAGTTTAATTGCATTACTATAATTACTCGTCCCTTTAAAAAATATTAACATAATACAGAAACTGGAGCAATATGAGTGCGCGACCACCCGCGCCCTCGCAATTCTCAGTATATATACTGCATGCAACTGAACTCCGTTCATGCAGAAGCTGACAGCGCGTCCAAGCTACCGGCGCGAGACCGCAGCTTTGAGATGTTGCGCTTACGCTTGAAAGGCCCGTTTCAAAAGGGAACTTTCGTAGATCGGGTTCCTTACCTCCGAATCTCTCAGCGGAGGCAAACGCTGCTACTGAGCACGCGCACCGCTAGCGTTTTAGAACTCCAGGGATCGTTTCGGTCGCCGTAAGCTATGGCGGAATGGCAGGTGCGGTTGCAGCTTTCGCTGCCTTGTCGGCGTACAAGTGAACGCAATGCGCCTACACTCTTTCTCTTAACTACAATATTTTATTTTTACAATGACTATCTTGATCCGGGCGTATAAGAAATGTAAAATATAGTGTTGCTTAACATTTTTGAAAATATCAGGATTGTTTCTATTGTTTTTTTGATAAGTGTGCGGGAATGGTAACGTTAAAGTAATTCGTAATATAACGAGTAAAGTGATTCATTATTTTTCAGGTGAAGTAAATTGTAACGATAACCCATTACTTTTGAGGCTCGGCAATTTGTTAGTGTAATCCATTACATTTTCCAAGTAACGGGCCCAAGTCTGCTCGTGATGCTCGTAGTCAAGTGATGCATTCACAGCGCCAGTTGGCTGGGATGTCTTGTATCGTCGGTTGTGGTTTATCATGAGGTAAACGTAATATAGAAAGTGTTCTCTCTGTTTATATTTTTTCAAGTCCATGTTCCGTAGTGTATTCCTTACTTTTGCATTCAGGCTCTGTTGCCGACATAACGACGGTTGAGAGAAAGCTATATGATATCTATATCTATAGAAGGATGCTTTAGAAAAATTGAACCAACACTTCCTTTGTTGTAAACCACGTAGTAAAGCCCTGGTTTGTTAGACCCAACCAAACCAAGTTACCTTAAAAGCCGACATACAAAATCATTTTCAGTAGTGTAGGAAACTCCTCCTCGCTACCCTTCCCGTTTCCTTTTCTCCCACTGGCATCTTGACGGCGGGGGAACTCCTTTTATTGCTGCATCTTAGGGCTGGATAAGCGGGGAGGTTATCCCGGCTTATCCAGCCCCAAAGATGCAAGAACAAAAGGAGTCTGCCTCCTTTTGTTCTTGCATGGGAAGGGTGGCGAGGAGAATTTTCCTATCTTGCGGAAAACATTTTCGTAGGTCGGGCTTTAGCTCGGCTTGGGTCAGCCCAGATCATGGATAGAAACGTCCCGAAGGGAACAGCTTAACGCAAAATAAAGAGTCCGGTTAGCGATCGCAATATATTCGACTTTGAGAAGAACTTTGAGTATGGTGAGAGAAACGGTACTCTCCGCGATCATCGACCGCTCTAGGGTACGTAAGGCAGATCAAACGAATCACGTTGTGCATTGCTTGTCTTGCGACAGATGATCGAGTGAAGCGAGAACATGGCGCTCATATCATACTGAACGCCAATGTTTTATGCAATGTCGCAACACCAAATCTTTCGTCACCTCTGAAAGCCATTATTGAAGAGGTAGCTTCACGTGATTTATCGTGGAGAATGTATTTGTGGAAATAATATTCGAATATGATAACGTCTGCGAAAACCCGGATTTCCATCCACGATAATCGAATATCCGTCGCCTCTTCGGGCGGTTTTTTCGCTGAACTGTTTGTGGCATCGAACGACGAGCGAACAGCCTCACCAAAAATTTGCTGAAGTGTGCAGGCTCCGCACGCTTAATACCTGCGGCTGTTACCGCTTGTATCAGTAGAGAAAAGGATTCCAAGTAGCACAATGTGGGCTCCAAAAAGGGGGCCGACGAGGTCCTACGTGGGTAGCCCACGTGGGTCCCACGTCAAGTTTCCAACCTGGGCCCAAGTCGGCCCAACTTTGTCTGCCCACCGGGCTTCCCTCGTGCGACCTACAAGGGGCCTGCGCACATGGGTTGCCCTCGCGGTACCCAGGGGGTGCGGGTACTTGGGCAGCCCACTAGGACCTCCCCTGGTGGGACCTGCAGGGGGCCTACTTGGGCAGCCCGACTAGGTTTCTAGCGAGTGACCTCCAGCACAAAGTCGATTCTAAAAGGGGGGCCGACGTGGTTCCACTTGGGCGGCCCACGTGAGTCCCACGTCAGTTTTGCAACTTTGGGCCAAGTGAGGCCAGCTTAAGCGGCCCGCCTGGGGTTCCTCGAGAGACCCAGAAGGGGTCTACTTGGGCAGCCCACATGGGCTCCCCTCGTGGGACCCAAAGTTGGCCTACTTGAGCAGCCCACAAGGGCCCCCCTTCATGGGGCCCACAGTGGGCCTACGTGAGAAGCCCACATGAGGTCCCCTCGTGAATTTCGTTTCGTTCGGGGTCATTTCTAGGGCTGGGCGATTAATCGACTAACCTCCTGATTAATCGATTTATACTTAAATCGCAATAAAAATCTTCGACTGGTTAATCGGTTCAGTTTGAAACCAAATAAACCGTGACAAGAACAAACAAAATAACTTTAATTTTACCTTTTTGTTTTCTACAAACGTCGCTTTAATTTTTTAGGACGTGAAGGCTATCCTATTCGTCACCAGGAAATTCACAAATAAAAACAAAATTAGTCATGGTAATGGCAGGGCTGGTTTTAACAAGAAGGCCTTGTCCAATTTACGAAAGTCTATTAGGTTTTCTCGGCGTTCGCGACACACAGAGGCGCTGCGTCCAGCTAGTCCGACCCAGAGAAAGCGGTCCTCGAGGATAGCAGGTTGCCGGCTGGAGGAGATTCCCCGAGAGGGACAAAGTCGCAGCTTCATATTCACGAATCTGCCTGCACATCTAGGCAGTGGCATACCTGCCGCGGGGTTTAGTGCTTTTTTCCTCGCTTCCCTGGTCTCGACGGCCGCCACTCGAAGGTGCTCAATGCGGCGATCGGAAACAGATTTTTCATAATCCCGGTCTAACGACGTTGTCAACCCTCTCAAAGCAGCCGACATTCGCAATGCGCCAGCCGCGGGTCATGCCGCTTAATGGCGACGGGCCACGGTGTTGAGTGGCTAGCGGAAAGGTCTCGGTGAAATCGCACACTTCCTCAGTTCTCAAGCGGTGTCGGTCGTTACAAAATTAGGCACCTGTATAGCAGCAAGGATGACTGTGAAGAAGCAAGAAACTTCATCGCTCATAGTCATTGTTTCGTTTTACGTTCTTTTACGAAGGGCACACATGGACAACCTTTCGTGCCGGAGTCAGGCTGAAGACTGACGTCTCGTTTATTAAATCTAAAACGAAATAAAAGAAAGGCGCCTCTGGTACGGGGCGCTCAGGTTACGCGCGAAGCGGACGAACGGATGTTTAGATCTCGGGCTCCACGCGCGAACGGTTGCTCTCGCTCGGTCGCTTTGGACTTTGGAGCTCGCTGGCGTCGGCGCGTCGGCGAACTCCATAACATCCCTCTTTCTAAGGGAGCTTCGAAGAAGTGCCGAAACGGTCTGGCTCTTTTACACACCGGCCGTGCCGAGAATGTTTGTGGGAGGTGTCGGCACACATTTCTTCGGGCCTCGTGGTTGTTTCGGGGAACTCTTCGATGCCTTGTTTATCTTGTTGATCGGGGAAAGGAATTAAATGCGTGCGATTTCTTCGGATCTCTTGACCCTCGGACGTTATCCAGTAAGATCGTGGTGTATGGGCCTTGTTCTGAACAACTCCGGTTCGCTTTAGGTCAATGACCCAAACTCGCTGTCCAGAGCCGAGGGGATCGAGTTGACGCACTCCGTGTCGCCGGTCGAAGTATTGCTTTTGTCGGTTCCTGTTTTCTTGCTCATAGCGACGCAGTTCTTTTTGGTCGGGTAGCTTTGGTTCCAGGAGCTGAGTGGCGATCGGTACGGTTGTACGCATCCTTCTCCCCATGAGAAGTTCTGTTGGACTGTATCCGTTGGGCAGAGGCGTTGAACGGTAGATCATGAGTGTCTCGTACGGATCTTCCGTTTTGCTGAGTAATCTCTTTATGATCTTCACCGCAGCCTCCGCCATCCCATTGCTCTGCGCGTAGCGAGGGCTTGATGTGATGTGCTTAAATCCGTAGGTCTGTGAGAACTTGGTGAATGCTGAACCTGTGGTTCCCGCAAACTGAGGACCATTATCAGACACCACTACTTCTGGGATGCCATGCCTCGCAAATATCGATTTGCAGTGCATTATTACGCAAGCTGCTGTGAGGCTTTCCAGTCGGGCGATTTCGGGGTAGCGAGAGTAGTAGTCGACGACGACCAGCCACCATTTCCCGTGAATGAAGAAGAGGTCCATCGCCACTCTCTCCCACGGTCGACTAGGAAACTCTGACGGGATGAGGGGGAGCTTTCGGTTCTGGCCAGTTTTAATGCACTTTTCGCAGTTCTTGACCAGGCGCTCGATATGATCGTTTATCCTCGGCCACCACACCGATACATTTGCCCGTGCTTTGCATTTTCCTATGCCCATGTGTCCTTCATGAAGTTGTTGCAGGATATGTGGACGGCAGGATTCTGGTACCACTATTCTAGAACCATTCATGAGAAGGCTGTTTTGCACGGCAATGTGATGACGGTACTCGTAGTACTCTTTGAGGTCTGTTCCGAGATCTCGACGATTTGGCCAACCTTTATGGCTGTAGCTGGCGAGTCTTTGGCAAACAGGGTCTTTGTTTTGTTCTGCCGTTATCCATTGGAGACTCGTTTGCGTTGCTGGTAGGGACGTCTCTATGTGTCGAATGAAGCAATCGATTTCATCTTGCATCTCTCTGTCTTGCCGCTGTGGCAGAGGGCTTCTTGACAACGAGTCAGCTGCTTGGAGTTCCTTGCCCGGAACGTGCACAACTTCGAATGAGTAGCGCATTAAACGCATGCGCAGTCTCTGAAGCCGGGGAGTTAGGTCGTCCAATGACTTTGATCCAAACAGAGAAATGAGTGGTTTGTGGTCGGTTTCCAGTACAAAGTGCGTTCCCACGATGTAATCTCGGAATTTTTCGCATGCCCACGTGAGTGCCAAACCTTCTTTTTCGATTTGGGCGTACCTCTTCTCTGTTTCGGTGAGTGTTCTGGACCCATAGGCGATGACGCGATATGATCCATCCTCCTGCTCTTGACGCAGCACTGCTCCCAGGCCGTAGGATGACGCATCTGCCGATACAATCGATCGTTTGTTGGCGTCGTAAATTCCGAGAACGGGGCAGGTTGAGAGGATTTCCTTCCACTTTGCGAAGGCTTTCTGCTGAGGATGATCCCACACGAAGTCCACTTTGGAACTGAGCAGTGACGATAGTGGATGCAGAAGGTCAGACAGGTGTGGCACGAATCGTCCTAGGTATGTCGCCATACCCATGATGCGCTTGACTTCTTGCTTTGAAGTCGGTATGGGCATCTGTTTCACTGCGTTGACGATTGTCTCGTCTGGACGGACACCATCGCTGTCTACTTGATGACCTAGGAACTTGATACTTGTCACTCGAAAGACGCATTTATCCTCGTTGAGCGTGAGTCCTGCTGATGAGAGTCGCCTGAGGACTTCTCGCAGACGTTGCTCGTGCTGCTCGGACGATGACGCCCATATCAAGATATCGTCCATATGGCAAAGTACTCCTTCCATTCCTTGGAGAAGTTGTGTGATACGTCTCTGGAAGTGTTCCGGTGCTGACGTGATTCCGAATGGTAGGCGATTAAAACAATATCTTCCAAACGGAGTGATGAATGTCGTCAGGAGTCGTGACTTCTCGTCTAAAGGGATCTGCCAGAACCCAGAATTCGCGTCCAGCTTTGAGAAGATCTTGGCTCCCGCTAGCCTTCCCAGCGTGTGCTCCACTGATGGGATAGGGTGATATTCGCGCTGAATGTGTTTGTTCAGTTGTGTGAGATCAACACAAATGCGGATTTTGCCAGACGGTTTGGGGACGATGACCATCGGCGCGCACCATTCAGTAGGTTCTTCTACTGGAGAGATGACACCTTGCGACTGCATGCTTTCTAGCTCTTTCTGCGTTTCTCGATACAGCGAAAGCGGTACTCTTCTCGGTGATGCGATAGCAAACGGCGTCGCGTTAGGTTTCAGCTTCAGAACGTGAGCACCTTCGAGAGATCCCAGTCCTTGAAACAGGTGAGAGAACTCTTTCTTCGGTTCGCAAGCTTTGTTCGCAGTCATGCAGATTTGAGGGCAAAGCCGAAATTTTTCGATAGCTGGCTTACCCAAGAGAGGTTTGCGAAGTCCTTTCACGATGTAAACTTCTTCGAGTGCTTGTTGCCCGCGGCGGTTGAGCTTCATCCAAGCTGATCCCATGACTTTAAGGGGTCGTCCGTCTGGACCATGAAGTCGGCGTTGGGGCTCGGAGAGCTTGTGGCACTTTGAGAAGACCTTTTGAAAGATGGCAGCTGGTAACACCGTTTCATCTGCTCCAGTGTCTATTCGGAAAACAACAGGAGTTTCGTCGACGAATATCTCGATGTCCCATTTTGCTGTTTGAGGAGAAGCTGCAACTCCTACGAATCCTTGTTCGTGTACGAGGGAGTTCACGGTAGTTGAAGATTTGCAGACTGTTGCAAAATGTCCCTTTTTCTTACACCTGTTGCAGCCTGCGTTCTTCGCCGGACACACACTCCTCGGGTGAGCTTCTCGACCACACCAACGGCACGGTTTGCCTTTTGGTTTGGGTGTCGCGGTCTTCTTAGGAGTTCGAACATTTGAACGTTCAATTCCTCGCTGAGCAGGTCCTGCTGCTGTCCCAGTTTTGGCTCCTATACGGTCAACGTTGGCATCCTTTTCTTTTGTCGGTCGGAGTTCCACTTGTTGCTTCTTAATCACTTCCGATTGTCGCGCAGCAGCGATGGCCTTCTGCAGGTCCAGATCAGGATCCAGTTGAAGTTTTTCTGAAGTCCTGCTGTCCCGAAGACCAACAATCAGCCTGTCGCGGATCAATTCTTCCTTCAGTGGTCCATAGTTGCACGTAGTGGCTAATCCATGGAGAGCAGTGACGTACTCCTCGACGGTTTCCGTCTCCAGTTGCGATCTTGTGTTGAACATGGCTCTCTCATACACCACGTTTCGACGAGGAATGAAGTAATGTTCGAAGTTCTCCATCACCTTGTCGAAGTCTTGAGCCTCGGTGTCGGACAGCTTGAAGGTCTGTAAGACGTCTTCAGCTTGTGGTCCCATGATGTAAATGAGAGCGTCGACTTGGTGTGATGATGGCTGAGATGCCAGTCCTGATGCACTGTGGAAGCGCTTGAATCTCTTCTTCCACGCCGGCCATTCGTTAGGTGTTGTAAAACTGAAGGCTTCGGGTGGCGAGATGCGAAAAGTTGCCGTTACCGTTTGTTCGGTAGCACCGTTGTCGGCAGAAGTTGAGGGATTGTCCATTGTTCCTTCGTTTGTAGTCGATCCTGCGCTATACTAATTATTAGTAGACTCGCGGAGCGATCCCGCTTCTGACACCATGTTTCGTTTTATGTTCTTTTGCGAAGGGCACACATGGACAACCTTTCGTGCCGGAGTCAGACTGAAGACTGACGTCTCGTTTATTAAATCTAAAACGAAATAAAAGAAAGGCGCCTCTGGTACGGGGCGCTCAGGTTACGCGCGAAGCGGACGAACGGATGTTTAGATCTCGGGCTCCACGCGCGAACGGTTGCTCTCGCTCGGTCGCTTTGGACTTTGGAGCTCGCTGGCGTCGGCGCGTCGGCGAACTCCATAACAGTCATGTCGAAGAATACCAGAGAGCTCCCTTTGCTATGACTTACGTCGAGGAATAATAATATCTGAGTATCTTTCTACTGTGCACAGTTGCACGTGTTTATCTCCAGCCGAAAATGCACATTGCAACGTCTACTACGAAAAATAAAGAACACACGAAAGAAAATAAATGTGCTTTTGCACTTCTGACGCACTTATGCTTGGTATTAACGCGAGCGATTAATAGATTGATTAATTGGTTAAAGGGTGCCGGTTAATCTGGTTTATATTTTTAATCGATGTCTACCCCTAGTCATTTCATAATTTCCTTACGGTGTGGGGCGCCTGACTTTTCACGTGTGCCTACTGAAAGTATTACCATTTTGATCGATCTTAAAAACTTCTTGAGCAAGCCGAAAAAATTGGGAATTTCAAGTGTACAAAATCGAACAACAAAAAACTGAGGGCAATTTTTTTATATAAAGTTCTGTTGGACAGAAAATCGGAATACATAGCCCAGCTTGAGCCGTCTACAGACACCGAATTTCAGAACAGATACGAAATTCTGATGAAGGTGTTTCGAATTCACCTTGAAAATCACGACTGCGTAAAATATTTCTCTCCACGTGAAACGGCCTTCGCAACATACACGCTGTGTAGTGAGCTATTAATAAAGTTTAGCAAGCCTAAAATTTCTCGCAGGCGCTTAAAATTACAAGCATCAGTAATTTGGAATCAAATTAAGCCGATCTCCATCTCCTATGTTGAATTTCCAGAACGTGCAGTAAATATTCTCAATATTAGCGGAAAATGCCGTTTGAAAGTTGTACAGGCAGTCTACGTTGGGCATGTCCGCACTTTACCCCCTTGGAGCCCATATCTATGCTAACCTTGACCCCGTATAGCGGGGGGCATCGCATGAGCAAGGGGGTATTGCATGGGCAGCCAAAGTTAGGCATGTCCAGGCAATGCCCCCGTGGAGCCTAACTTTGCGCTAACTCTGCCCCCGCATAACCGAGGTGGGACCCACGGGGGCATTGCACAGGCGGCCAAAGTTGGGCACAATAACGCTTTGCCACCGTGGAGCCTGCACCATTTATATGTTTTACATGTGTGGCCGTCAAAAGACCCAACAGATGCCAGTAAAGAAGAAGCATCGCCGACAAGTTCCAGTGCGCCTTTCGCACGTGCAAAAGACCACTGGGGCATGAACACGCGCGTCCCGAGGCTGAAGCTCTGACAAAACCGCCATTCTCATTCCAACTGGTCCCGGCGCTCGGTCAGTTAGCTAGCTCCGAATTTATAATGATAATTAAAAATATTTTCTATTTTAAGTAGCATGGAAGTCCACGTGTTTTCAGCGCTACATTGGTGACCCGGGCTCGGACCTCTAGCTTCTCATCAACCGTGCCACATCCCTTCGACAGCAATGACGGAGTCTGGACTGCCAACTGGTTCTCCCGCCGCTGATCCTATCCTGCCGGCTGCAC
The DNA here is from genome assembly GCF_016920785.2 of Ixodes scapularis. Classification (NCBI taxonomy): domain Eukaryota; kingdom Metazoa; phylum Arthropoda; class Arachnida; order Ixodida; family Ixodidae; genus Ixodes; species Ixodes scapularis. The sequence goes on along the minus strand of NW_024609868.1, from coordinate 79,816,232 downwards.
ACATCGCCACCGCAAGTTTCAAGCTGCCCGCCTTTTGGGATGGCGACGCGGAACTCTGGTTCTTGCACATCGATGCCCTGTTCCGTTCTCATCGGATTGCCTCCCAAAGGTCCCGTTTTGACTTTGTAGTAGCCGCGCTACCCCAGACTACAGCCGCGATTGTCCGTGACATCCTTCGTTCACCACCAGACAATCCATTCGATCACCTTAAAGATGAACTTATTCGCCGCACCACGGCGTCAAAACAACGCCGACTTCAGCAGCTCTTGACATATGAAGAATTGGGTGATCGAAAACCAACGGACCTTCTGCGACGTATGCATCAGCTACTCGGCGACAGACCAGACAGAGTCGAGGAACCAATTTTTCGAGAACTATTCCTCCAGAGGCTCCCAAGCAACGTCCGCATGATCCTGTCCGCTTCGGAAATAGCATCTACCGAGGCCTTAGCTCGCATGGCTGATAGGATCATGGAGGTGAATACACCTGCCATTGCAACTCTCTCTTCAACGACACCTTCATCGAACCAAGCGGTTGACCGTCTAGAGAGACTCAAGGACGTCGTCCTTCAGCTCTCAAGAAAGATGGACCAGCTCTCTTCTGAGGTGTCATCTCTCCGTGTCACGGAGTCATCTTTCTCAAGCAACCGTCGGGGATCATCGAGGCTCCGACCCAGAGCAAGCAGATCTCCTTCCGCCGAAGCAAGCGGATTGTGCTGGTACCACAAACGATTTGGCGATATGGCCCGCTGCATTTCTCCCTGTTCTTACCAGGGAAACTCCCCAACCACGCATTAAAGACGGCAAATGCCGTGGTACCTGACGTCAGCCGTCTTTTCTTTATCACGGAGAAGAATACGAAAATGTATTTTCTGGTCGACACAGGGGCGGAGATCAGCGTAATACCTCCAACTTCAGACGATCGCCGACACCGCCAAAACTGCTTGACACTTCAAGCTGCAAATGGTTCTCCCATCTCAACGTTTGGGGAAAGATCGCTCACGCTAGATATCTTTCGCTGGGTGTTTTTAATAGCCGAGGTCACTCGACCCATTCTTGGAGCCGACTTTCTACGCTTCTTCAACCTTATTGTGGACGTACGACGTAAAGAACTGACTGACGCGGGAACGCGACTCAGCATACAGGGATTATGCTCAGACAAACCGCCCCTCAGTCCCATCATTTCAAAGGTCATGACCGATTCTCGATGGCACAACATCCTCGAAAAATTCCCCGCCCTCACACGGCCATCTATAACAGAACGACCTGTCAAACACACCACTCATTGCATTGAAACAACCGGTCCTCCCGTGTTCTCCCGACCACGCCGTCTTGCTCCAGACCGTTACCAGGTCGCCAAGAACGAGTTCAACCATATGCTTGAACTTGGCCTGGTACTCCCTTCTTCCAGCAACTGGTCTACTCCACTTCATATGGTACCCAAAAAGTCAGGTGATTGGAGACCTTGCAACGATTATAGAACCCCTAACAAGGTCACGATTCCTGACCGGTATCCTATACCCCATATTCATGACTTCACCGGTGCCATCGCAGGATCAACAATATTCTCCAAGATTGACCTTGTTAAGGCCTATCACCAAATCCCGGTGGAACCGTCCGACATTAATAAGACAGCGATTATTACAACTTTCGGATTATTTGAATTTTTGCGCATGCCTTTCGGCCTCCGTAATGCTGCACAAGCATTTCAACGTTTTGTGGACCATATCTTGAGAGGGCTCTCGTTCTGCTTTGCATACTTAGACGACATCCTCGTCTTCAGCCACACTGCAACAGAACACGAGGAGCATCTTCATACTATATTTTCAAGATTAGACGACTGCAGCGTAACCATACAACTTGAAAAATGTGAGTTTGGCGTGCCGGCACTTGACTTCCCTGGCCACCACCTTGACCGAAATGGAATACGTCCACTACAGTCCCGAGTCCAAGCAATCAATGACTTCCCCGTGCCATCAACGGTGAAGCAGTTGCGAGAATTTCTTGGCCTACTCAACTTTTACCGTCGATTTCTTCCAAATGCAGCAGCAACACTCAAACCGCTCAACACCTTACTAGCGGGAATTAAGAGCAAAATCGCACCACTTCTGTGGAATAACACAGCAACTGCCGCGTTTACTACTGTAAAAAAGCAGCTTGCTGATGCAGTACTTTTGACTCATCCACACTGTGATGCCCCTTCATTAATGGTGGACGCTTCTGACGCTGCAGTTGGAGCAGTTTTCAACAGTATCTCAGGGGCAAGTGGTGCCCGATTGGATTTTTCTCCAAAGCTTTCTCTCCAGCTGAAACCCGCTATAGCACGTTCGGCCGAAAATTGCTCGCCATCTTCCTCTCTGTGAAATACTTCCGGTACCTACACGAAGGACGTCAGTTTTCTATCTACACCGACCACAAGCCGCTCATATATGCAATGACCTCTAGCGCCACGCACTCACCTCGAGAAATCAGGCACCTTGCCTTGGTCTCTGAGTTTACCACAGACATTCGACACATCTCCGGCCACAAGAACGTCGTTGCAGATGCCCTATCAAGAATGACTGTGAATGCAACAGGCGCCACACGTCCTTCCATCGACTATCCTGCACTGGCCACGTCACAAACTTTGGACAATGAGCTTCAACAACTTCGAACATCAACAACTGCCCTCGTCCTAGAAGACGTCCAGCTGGATTCACCTTCAGTGAAATTGGTTTGCGACATGTCAACTGGCACCGACCTTATCTACCCCCCGAATTCAGACGAAAGATCTTCGACATGTACCATTCTCTGTCACACCCTGGCATTCGTGCCACTCAACGCTAAATTGGAAAGCGATATGTGTGGCCTCGAATGAACACAGACGTTCGTCACTGGGCTCGGACATGTCTAAAGTGTCAACAAGCCAAGATTCGTCGTCATACCACTACCCCAATCTCAACATTTCTTTCTCCGGATGCAAGATTTTCCCATGTATACATTGACCTCGTCGGTCCCCTCCCGCCGTCAAGAGGATACCGCTACATGTTGACCTGCATCGACCGATTCACACGTTGGCCCGAAGTGTGTCCCATTGTCGACGTGTCTGCAGAGACGGTCGCGAAATCCTTTTTGTAAACTTGGATAAGTCGATTTGGCGTACCGGCGATTATAACAACGGATAGAGGACGACAATTCCAAAGCCGGTTATTCGAAGAAATTTCACACCTACTCGGCATTAGGCATATTTCAACGACAGCCTACCATCCCGCGTCTAACGGACTAGTCGAAGGATTTCATAGGCAACTAAAAGCAGCACTGAAGGCTTCAGACACCACATCCTGGACAGAAGCCCTCCCCATGATTCTTCTAGGAATCCGAACTACGCTCAAAGAGGACACCGACTGCACCGTAGCTGAACTAGTCTACGGATGATCGCTTCGTCTGCCAGGGGACCTTTTAGTTGCACCACCAGACGTGGAGTTGCCAGACCCTCTCAACTACGTAGCACGACTTAAAACAATGATGCAGGCCCCTCAGCCCGTTCCCTTTCGCAAACCACGTCAACCACAAGTGTTCGTGAGCCCCCATCTGGAAACGGCAACCCACGTATTTGTCCGAAATGATGCAGTAAGGTGGCCACTACAACCTCCGTATACCGGTCCTTTAAAAGTAATTTCGCGATCATCAAAATATTCTAGGCTTGACATTACTGGCAAAGAAGGCACAGTATCACTAGACAGGTTGAAACCCGCTCACATGGCCACCACACTCGAAACAAATGCAAGTGACCTTATGTCTTCCAACGCCTCCACAAAAGCTGAGACAAACGACTCAAGTAAAGGGCATTCTACGACAACCACAAAAAAGGCACCGACAGAAAATACGACTCCCGAAAGGGTGCACTTTGTTACTGAACCTCTTCCACACAATCGTAGCACACGACGTGTCCCCCGTCCTGTGACTAGGGGGGAGCTCCTGTGGCCGTCAAAAGACCCAACAGATGCCAGTAAAGAAGAAGCATCGCCGACAAGCTCCAGTGCACCTTATGCACATGCGAAAGACCACTGGGGCATGAACACGCGCGTCCTGAGGCTGAAGCTCTGACAAATCCGCCATTATCATTCCAACTAATCCCGGCGCTGGGTCAGTTAGCTAGCTCCGAATTTATAATGATAATTAAAAATAGTTTCTATTTTAAGTAGCATGGAAGTCCACGTGTTTTCAGCGCTACAGGCCCAAGTCGGGCATGCCAATGATTTGTTACCATGGAGCCCACACAGTTGCTAATTTTTTGCTCCCGCGGATCCGAGGTGGGACCCACGGTATTTTAAAGGGACAGCTCAGGTCGCGCATGCCAACACTTCGCCACAGTGGAGCCTGAACCATTGACACGGCCCCGTCATCTCCGAGGTGGGACCCACGGGATTCAAAATTGGGCAGACCAAGTCGTGTATGCCCACACGTTGCCACAGTAAAGCCTGCACCATTGCTAACATGGCCCCCTCAGATCCGAAGTGGGACCCACGGGATTCAAAACGGGCAGAACAAGTCGTGTATGCCCACACTTTGCCACAGTGGAGCCTGCACCATTGCTAACATGGTCCCCGCCGACCCGAGGTGGGACCCACGGGATTCAAAATGGGCAGACCGAGTCGTGTATGCCCACACTTTGCCACAGTGGAGCCTGCACCATTGCTAACATGGCTCCCTCAGATACGGAGGTGGGACCCAGAGGATTCAAATTGGGCAGACCAAGTCGTGCATGCTCACACTTTGCCACAGTGGAGCCTGAATCATATCTGACATGGCCCCCGCAGATCAGGTGGGACCCACGGGAGTTCAAATCGGCAGTCTAAGTCGGGCATGCCCACACGTTGCCACGGTGGAGCCTGCACCATTGCCAACATGGCCCCCGCAGATTCGAGGTCGAACCCACTGGATTTTAAATGGGCACCCTAAGTCGGGCATGCCCGCACTTTGCCACAGTGGAGCCTGCACCATTCCTAACAAGGCCCCCGCAGATCCGATGTTGGACCCACGGGATTTTAAATGGGCGGACTTAGTTGGCATGCCCACACTTTGCCAAAGTGGAGCCTGTACCATTGCTAACATGGCCCCCTCATATCCGATGTGGGACCCATGGGATTCAAAATGGGCAGACCAAGTCGGGCATGCCCACACTTTGCCGCAGTGGAGCCTTTACCATTGCTAACATGGCCCCCACAAATCAGAGGTAGGACCCAAAGTATTTTAATTGGGTAGCCCAAGTCGAGTAGGCCCACGCTTTGCCACAATGGAGCCTGTCCCATTGCTAACATGGTCCCCGCAGATCCGACGTGGGAACCACGGGATTTTAAATGGGCAGAACAAGTCGGGCATGCACACACTTTGCCACAGTGGAGACTGCACCATTGCTAACATGGCCCCCGGAAATCCGAGGTGGGACCCACGGGACTTTAAATGGGCAGCCCAAGTCGGGCATGCCCACGCTTTGCCAGAGTGTACACGGCACCATTGCCAACATAGCCCCAACAGATCCGAGGTTGGACGCACGAGATTTTAAATGGGCACCGCAAGTCGGGCATGCCCGCACTTTGCCAGGGAGGACTCTGCACTATTGCTAACATGGCCCCAACAGATCCGAGGTTGGACCCACAGGATTTTAAAAGGGCAGCCCAAGTCGGGCATGCCCACACTTTGCCACAGTGGGCTCTGCACCATTGCTAACATGGCCCCAACAGATCCGTGATTGGACCCGCGGGATTTTAAATGGGCAGCCCAAGTCGGGCATGCCCACACTTTGCCACAGTGGACTCTGCGCCATTGCTAACATGCCCCAACAGATCCGCGGTTGGACAAAGAGAATTTAGATGGGCATTCCAAGTCGGGCATGCCCACACTTTACCACAGTAGACTCTGCACCATTGCTAACATGGCCCCAACAGATCCGTGGTTGGACCCACGGGATTTTAAATAAGCAGCCCACGTCGGGCATGCCCACACCTTGCCACAGTGGGCTCTGCACCATTGCTTACATGGCCCCCACAGATCCGAGGTTGGACCCACGGGATTTTAAATGGGCAGCTCAAATCTGGCATGCCCATACTTTGCCACAGTGGGGTCTGCACCATTGTTAGCATGGCCCGCGCACAGCCGAGGTTGGACCCGTGGTTTTTTTAGTTAGGCAGCCCTAGTCGCGCATGCTCACGCTTTGCCACCGTGGAGCCCACATCGTTGCTAACTTGTTCCCTCTACAGCCAAGGTAGGCCCTATGGCCCCAGGGGTTTTACTTAGGCAGTCCAAGTTGGGCAAGATCACGCTTTGCCACCGTGGAGCCCACACCGTTGCTAACTTGGTCACCGTGAAGCCGAGGTGGGAGCCACAGGGGTTTTAGTTAGGCAGCCCAAGTCGGGCATGCCCACGCTTTGCCACCATAGAGCCCATACCATTGCTAACATGTCCCCTGCACGGCCAAGGTGCGCCCCACGGCCACGGGGGTTTACTTAGGCTGTCCAAGTTGGGCATGATCACGCTTAGCCACCGTGGAGCCCACACCTGCGCTAACTTGGTCATCGTGGAGCCGAGGTGGGACCCACGGGGTTTTTAGTTATGCAGCCTAAGTCGGGCATGCCCACGCTTTGCCACCGTGGATCCTGCACCATGACTTGCATGGCGCCCGCAAATCCGAGGGTGGATTCACGAGATTTTATATGGGCAGCCCAAGTTGGTCATGCCCACACTTTGCCACAGTGGAGCCTGCACCATTGCTAACATGGCCTCCGCAGATCTAAGTTGGGACCCACGTGATATTTAATGGGCAGCGGAAGTCGGGCATTTCCACGCTGTGCCCAACTTTGCCCTCGCATATCCGAGGTTTGCCCTCGCATATTTGCGTGGACAGCCCATATTGGGCATGCCCACGATTCGCCCACGTGGGACCAACGTGGTTGTGGTTGGAACTGCCCGAGGCCCCGTTGCCCTCGTGGTCCCCACAGAGGCCCCACCTCTTGTGTTATCTGGGACAGTCGCCGCACTGACAAAGAATAGGTTCCCTGACGCGCACGGCGTTGAGGGGAAATTGTCGACCTTTTGATTGTTACGCCGGCATTTCACTTAAACTATACTCCGTTTTACTTTTAGATGAAACCCAGTGAAGGTTGCAAGAGCGAGGTCAGGGATTCACCTTCAAGCTATAATAATTCTGACGTAGCAGAAACAACTGACAGAGCTATAAACTCGCGCTTCTAGCCCTCGCTGTGGTACATCTTGAGGCGAGACGGAGTCTAATCGCGCATATCGCAAAGGAAAGTGTGTGGGGGGGGGGGGGGGGGTTTGAGACAAGGATGGAACCGCAATCTTATCACTGCGTTGGCATGACATACATGTTCCATCATGTTGGCAGTTACCTTCTTTAGCCATCTCAATGGCTGTACATAAAAACCGCTCACTAAAACGAGTACCACCATTCGCTGATACGTTCCTGGGCATTCATCAGGGAGGAAACTTCACTCGTCGAAACTTCAATATTTCATGCGAGTGTAGTACTCGTGCCTCGAGTCAATGCTTATATAATTTGCGTGAAATTAGATTATGGGATTGGCGAATCAGCTCACGATCCTGACTATACGAACGTGGTGCGTGAACCGCGCGGCGCCAGGAGTGACGCGCGCCGATTGGCTCATGAAAATATGTCATTAGATGGAAATTACCTTAACTTTTCGTGTAGCAGGGGTATCATATTGTTATGACAGCTTAAGTTCATGATTCTTGCTTCGTGATTCGTTATTTGGCGTTCTTATCGACCCGCGCTGCAATCTGATTTGCTGCGGAACGATAACAAGGTTTCAGGACTCTGGCGCCCTTTCATAATTTCCGCTCGTGACGTCAAGATCAGCATTTGCCTCACCGTGATTGGCAGGATTTACCTCACCGGCCGTGTTCCAAAATTCACTCGATCTTACTCTGGTGCAAGGGTTTTGTACTTTGACGTTCCAAAACATGCCCGCATCCAGCGTTTGCAATCTGTGTTGTCACGTGACACGACCCGACGGAGTAACTTGGATCTATTTGGCTAAGGTTTGGAACACAGCCACCGTGTACCGGCGATGGGGCAGCAGGCATTTTTAGTATGCCAGAAGCTATATGTTTTGGAAAAACGTGAATGTCGGCGACAGCGACGTTTTTGATTCACGCCCTTCTCGAATTTCGGTAGCGATACTCGATATTCCGCCGCCGCCTTTGAGCCGCTTGCATGGTGTCGTTGTCGAAGTTCAAAAAAAAAATGATCACCTATCATGCTATTTAATAGGAGCGCCGAACCGCTCCCGACGGGCTCATGAGGTGTCGCCCCTCTCTGACCAGGCGGTGGAACTCGGTGACGTTTGGTGGAAGACTTCCTGCCACACGGGCCCGTCGGGGCTGCCGAGTCCCTGCTGGCGGCCCGACGGCCTGTTCCCGGACGAGGCGGACTGCTGCTCCTTCTACAGCTGCGCCTCGTGCAGGGCGTACAGAGTGCGCTGTGCGCTGGGTACTGTGTTTGACAGGCGGCTCGGGCTCTGCAACCACCCGCACGCGGCTCCCACGTGCCTGGCGCCCAACCCCGGTGAAGAAGCTCGTCGCTTTCATTGGCGCGGAAAACGCCATTGACGAACGCTTTGGGCCTAGTCGACAACATTGATTAATAATATCGAAATTACTCTGGCGATTGGTTAGGAACCATAGAAATCTAAACTCTGAGGGACGATTTGCCCAATATTCGTTCTAGTCCCAGGGTTTGGATTACGTTGTTTTTATCGGTGCCAATGCTTATCAGGGTTAAAGTGATTTTATAATGTGGGCGATAATTTGGTCAGCCTGATTTTAAACCAGACAATTTTGGTCGGATTTTTAGGATACTTTGGAAAGACTGCTCTGAAACATCCATCACCATTCTGTTAAAAAGTGAACTGTCATATGAATGTCTTCTGAATCACCAATTACGCAAAGCAGGTTTCGTTTTTTGACGTTCCAACGGGTTTGACTCGGTAATGTTTTGCCTGTCTTATTTGTTACAATGTTCGATTTGCTTAAACTGCAAAACTTTAGCTGCTAATGGTTCTTTAGGACTTCTTACAATAGCATGTATATACTTTTGATGTCATATTAATCAGCAAGATAACATGTAACCATAAATACATGCACCTGATTAATACGTACCTTTTTTGCAATTAAACATTTCGGAATTTTGAGCTAAGTATTATTACAAATAAGGATGCAAAAGTATATTGTGTAATCTGACCCTGAAAGGCAGAACTCATCCCTGTCTTATTCAGCACATCGACGCTGAATCAAGAGAAAAAAAGTATTTTGAATTTACGTCTCAAAGCAACTTAGGCTCTGATCATAAGACACGTTCCAGAGCTTTATTAAAAAAAGATACCGAGGACGGTTTTACTTTGCGCTTCGGAGGTCGAAACTAAATTTCAATGACATGGGGCTGCTCTGAGTGATACAACGTCTCAAAAGTAGCGATTTATGAATAAATTGGAATCATACTTCGGTGCTCATAAAATTTCTAGTTGATCTTTCAAATGATTTTTACTGCTGTGTTCATCGATCAAGGTATCAAGGAGCTTTGTGGTACCTTGGTCGTACAAGTGTGATAAGAGTATTTTCGAATCAATATTGCTTGGCCCAGAAGGTCTCTGTGAAAAACTATATGTGCAAAAAAAAACAAAAAAAAGAAGTTGCTAGAATGCGTGTTTGGGTTATTTACTGTTGCATAAGGTGTCTTAACGGATTTCTACGTTGTCTGTTAATCTCCAGGATGCTACCTGCACTACTGAAGAATGAGGTGACTTCCTGCTAACAACAAGTCCAGAGAGGAGCAACCCATAAATGTACACAAATAAATAAAAATAAAACATCTCGTGACTGTTTTTACCGGTCAGAGACGAGCACGCGTGGGCGGCGCCAAGTTTTCATTTATTGAATAGAACTTTATTGAGTGCAACTTTATCTATTAAATGCAAGACTTTTTTAAATACAACTTTCGTATCGCTCCGGAGACGTTAAAAAGCAAAACCATAGGCATGTTTGTGGCACTTTCGTTGAGATGACGCTTCGCCGCAGCTGGCCTTCGTCGCTCCGGTGTCGGCCTTCGGTCGACCGAATGCTCAGTCCACGTCCGTCTCTCGGGCTACCCGAACCTCGAGCGTCAGGGGCCTTTTCAAATCCTCCCACTGAATTTTTTTTTTCTTATTAGGCACAAAGGGAGAAAAACAAAGAGATAAGCCAAGGCGTGTCCTTGACTGGCTACTTTATTGGGGTGTGGGGACAGCAGGGCAAAGCCACGTGTATCTGTGTACCTGCCACCCCAAAGTTTACAGTAAGCGTTAAAATCGCCACATAATACATGAGACGAGGGTGTAGTTTCTACTAGAGCCTCTAGACGTCCAAATTCAAATATCACTTGTTGCTGAATGTATGCTGATATTAACGTGAATGTTTTTTATTTGTTTCGTACCGTCGCGCATGCGTATTCATGTGTTTCATGTGGGGGGACTTGATGTTCATTGGAAACGAAATCATTTAGCATAGTTATTAAAGCTCGACTAACTCCGTTTGTCGGCGCTGATCTGCTGTATGAATACCCCGAAAGTCTCAGTCTGGTAACATCTTCTATTCCTGCCTCCGATATTACTGGCAGTGGAAACAAGTGGGTCCCTACAAGTTGTTTGAAGTCTGACATTTTAGAGCGAAGACCATTTGCATTTCACTGAAAGACAGTTGTTTGATCTAAGATATCACGAAGTGGTAAATTTATTTGAATCAAGCCAGGAGGCAAGGCTCAATGTAATTAATTAGGCTGAGTATTACAGGAGCCCAAATGTATTTGCCTTGTCTTAAAAAGCTCCGCACAAAATCGAAAGTTATCGTTACGGCTGATTCACGAAGGGATTTGCTGTTTTGTATGGGAGTTTCATGGCGGGGCACAATTTTGAAGGGAGACACACAAGCATGACTACCACCATCAGTGTCAGTGTGCTTACTGGTGGCTGATCTTGGCTCTGTTTGGGCGATGTTAACATCTATCGATATGGATTCTGCCCCGCCCGGCGCGATATTTTTACGCAAGCTCTTTGGAGACTCGGCTGTTAAGATATCCTTATAGGATGTTTTTGATGTGGCATGTACAAAATGAGGTGTTTCCACGATTTCTTCATTCGCGCACATTTTGAGGGCAGACCTCTGTAGGGGGATGGTCTTTCCTCTTTGTGACAATGGTTTCCTTTGGAGCAACTGTGACTGTAGCGAAAACTCTCTTACGCAGCTAAGTTTTACTTTGTTGTTCAATCCGTATGGGACAAGTAGGGTCGAGTGTGTCATGTTGCTTTCCACAATTGATGCATTTTGCGTTTGTGGCCTCACATTTTCAACTGCTATGCCCTCCTCCACATCGGGAACAAGTCTCGCCTTTTCCACTGGTCACGCCCTTGTGGCCATAACGACCGCAGTTTTTTTTTTTTTTTTTTTTTATTGCAAAGGACGTTTTTTGAATTGCAAGATCCGATATCGTACTCGAAGGAGGAGCACATATCGGGGCAGGAAAACCAAATCGAATGTTATTTTGACTACTGTTGTCTCCCTCAGTCTCCTTGCATGAACGACTGGTAGATCATAAGATAGATGTATTTGAATGTCTGAGTCAGTGACGTCCTTCTCTACGCCTCGTATGACCCCAACGGCTGCAGATTGACGACCTGGCTCGTATGCCTTGACGCCCTGCCCGCGAAGCGCAGTGAGCTTTAGCAGTGTCTTAGTGACAAGGGAGTTTCGTATATCCACAGAAATAAGGTTGAGACGCTTGTTAGGACGCACCATTAGAATGCATTCTGGGCAGTGCAGTTCGAGGAGATTGGACACCTTCCTCATGTTCAACTTTACCAGGGATTCCTGTTGGTTGATTGGGGTGAATATCCCCCATTGATGCCCAGGGGGTGATCTGGTGGCTGAAAGTCCGTTTTCAAAACGACACTGTCACTGGAGTGGCGCCGCTTCTTGTATGTGACTGTAGGATGTTCTGTGCTTTCTTCGTGGGTCTCGAGCTCCATGCCAGGGTTTGAAGAAGGAGGTTCGCTTTGTACTGGGTCAGGCTGTGTGAGTTACCAAAAGCTCCGGGTTCGGTTGGAACAAGTAAAGGTGGTCATCACATGAATTCGGAAGAATGTTTTCGGCTTCGTGAACGGTACCATTCATACCGCCTATTATCCCGGCGCCCTTTTTTGACGGCGGAGCAAGTTGAAAGGCTTCAATAGACCCTTGATCTTCGAGATGAAATGTAATACAAAATATCTCAAGAGGCACAAACATATGTGACCTGTTCTGGAGCACTTCGTCTTCTTCGTGAGCTTCCGAGCTTCTTTTCTCTTTTTCCTTCCCTTTATCTCGTCGTGTGCCGTTTCCCTTTTCTTCTTCCTCTACAGTTTTGATAGCTAGGGAAGCAGAGTACAGTAACGCGTCCCCGTCCAACACGCTGATTGGCTCCCCGGGACCGTAGCCTTTGCCGTTTCACAACTTACGGTGAGACGAAGTATAGACGCTTTGCAGCAGCTGTGCATGGACGCCGCCATAACTGACCTTCAGTTTTTGTTTCCTCGTATTTCGTTTATTTCACTTCATCATTACCATATCAGGCCAGGTTATTGCCATATTAGAATCAACTGTGTCCTTTTCTAAAGCATCGGCCTTTGTGGAGGATCGTCAACTACCGTTTCAGTTGCTCGGCATCTCGGTAAGACAAGAGAAGGTCAGCCATGGCGGCTGTAATTTGGCGCGTGTGTAAAGCGTCTATAATCATAACAGGGTACTTTGCTGGGCTGGTTGGTTGCACGACATAATGAGAAACAGCGCAAAAGGGACAGGTCACAAAGTAGAAGAAGGACACAGGACATACGCTGACTAACAACCAAAGGTTTACTTCAACTTCCCCGCGCGCACAGTGGCCCGCACAAGCACAAGCTCTTCTTTCTCTTTCAAAAGAGATAAATGTTAATAAAGAGAAAACAGCAGCACTAGAAGGACATTGCAAAACACGTGACCAGAATAAATATTAAAAAAAATATTAATTTTTTGATAGTATAATCGGGCATGCCGAATGTTGCACAAAGCTCAAGCTTCAGAGGGGAAAACACAGGAAAAAAAGAAAACAACCATCTCAGCCAATGGGCGCCCTGCTACCCCGAGACGTCACGGGAGATTCGTCCGGACAGGATTATCTGACGCAGGATCGTAAGGGTAATTTGGTTCTCGACCGCCGAACTCTATTTCACAGTACCGCTAGCACAAAACAAAATTTGCTTTACATCATGAATTGTTGCATTATAGAAAAGCACAAACACAAACAACCTTGAATGCGCGTGAGCACCGGATTGTGCTGCGCTGTGGGGTCACGTTTGGTGTTGCTAGACAACATAAAGGGACGCACATAGCAATGCCATAGACTAATATAGTAAACTTAAAGAGGAGACACAAGCGCGGTTTCGCGTCTTAGATACGTGCGTCTGATACACTCCGCCAGGTGGCAGGGTGTATTAGACGATCTTTTGTCCGGTTTCTATACACGAACTCAAATCTGTGACGTCACGGCACGGTGGTGGCGCGTCAGTCGCACTTCCGGTCTGGGGCTGTGGGCAGAAGTCCCCATGCCAGACGTGTACTCCTGCGTTGTTTTGAAAGGAACCAGACAAAAACCTGCATTCTCGTCAAAACGCCGCGACTGGAGCCCTACCAAAAGTATCGAGAAAGGTTTGAAGGTCAGTTGAAGCAGCTCGTCTACTGTGTTGTGTAGTCCTAGAGCCATGAGGCGGACAGTTGGAAAAAATAATGTAAGGCTCTAATGCTGCTCGTATAAAGCAAAACTAGAATTAATTACGCGTTGCAGACCGCGGCTTTTACCACTTCTCCACGACTATCATATAGACGACAGCCATTTTGATAGGCACCAGCGCCCCTTATAGGTCGTGAAAGTTCGAAATCACTAAAACGACGTCTTTTTTTTTCTTAGAATATTTTGTAACGTGTATCAGTGATATCATGCTCCTTATAGTTGGACTGCATAAAATAGCCCTACGATGTTTGTTTTTCCGTTTTGTTTGTTGCGTTCTAATAAGCCATTCTGGTAAACCAGATTGGCGAAACTGTATAATTGTGGTTGCCACTGACGTCGATACAAATTACGCAATGCGGAAGTACCTTCAAAAGCATTTGAATTACATTTCTAAGTATTTGTACTCTACTCAAGATACTTTACAGAGGAAGTAGCTTGAGTAGTATTTTAAATACTTTATAATGGAGCAGGTATTTAGTAAATGAACTTAAATACTTTTACCGAGTATTTTGTTCAACACCGGTAGCGAGAGATATGACTATAATTACTCACGGTAGTTTTGTTTCAGCAGAGCTGTCACATTGGAGCAACCTGGCGAAAGAGGAGCTCCATCGGCGACTTACTCTAGTACCCAACACTGGTCTGGCCAAGAACGTCGTCATCTTCTTGGGCGACGGCATGGGCATCTCGACCGTCACCGCAGCCCATATATGCAAAAGCCAGAAAGTAGATTATGTCAGCGGAGCGGAATCGGTCTTGGTTTGGAGAAATTTCCGTCCGCCTCGTTGTCTAAAACATACGGCCTGGACGCGCAGACTTCGGACTCTGCGAACACGGCAACGGCTTACTGTGTGGCGTCAAGGCCCACATCAAGACTCTCGGCGTGGACTCTTCCATTATGGCAGGCATACACACTGCCCGATAGAGTAAGCACGACTTAAGCCATGGTCACACTGCCAGTACATCGTACAAAAGGCAGTCTGCAGACACAAGGGAGTTTTAGGGAACCGTTTTTGCACATCCGATACGGTACGATGGGCCGTGCGGTACGAACTGCGCATGCGTGGGTTTTCTGCAGTAGCACATGAATGCGCAGTTCGTACTGGCATGCCCATCGTCGTATCGGAAGTGCAAAAACGATTCCCTAAACATCTCTACTATCTGAGGCGTGTGTCTTCCTAGAAGAACTGTGCTGCCACAAATGGTCATACAAAAACTGTTCGCAGACATGTTCTAGCTGCTCGTAAAAGTTGGTATCGCCAGCTAGACGTCAGTGGACAGAACGACGAAATGTAGTTTTGGGGTGTTACATATGGGACAATGGTGTACCCTTGTACACCTCCTATTCTTGAGAGTGTAGGCATGTATATATGTATGAAGCAAACCCGCTTATTTCGAACATACTCGAGGCGTTTGCGCAGATAATTATTTCATGCATGTCTGGAGCGAACACTGTGTCTCTTGCATGATGTATGATGCGGTGTGAGTGCGGCTTTAGAGTTGTCCCGCGTCTTTTCAGAAGTGGTTATCCTCAATAACTGCGCAAGCAGTTGATAATCGGCTGCATAGAGCGGGAAGCAAGACGGCGGATCCACTAGCGGGCGACAGTGTTATCCATATTCTAAGAAGGCTTCCAGTCCAGCAACTTCGAGGAACTCGCGATCAGAACAACCGCGTTTTATTTTTATTCTTTTCTCTTTTATGCTTGAACGGGATTTTGCGACGGACGGGTATTTTGCTCCTTCGCGAAATTTGATGACGGAGCTGTGGGGACAATGGCAACAGTACGATCCCCGGGAATGCGTCATCGAGCTTTGCGATCCCAGCTGTGACGATATCCAAATGCTGCTCACACAGTGGACGCGAAGACTGCGTACGCATTCGATCTGGGCTCGTGACAATCGATGCCTCGACATGCATTCGGTAGTGGCCCGTGTCCAATCGCTGCAACGACGACAATAACCGAGCCATAACAATGTCTGGAACTCAGCGCGTGTCCTATGCTTTGCGAACCCCAGCGCGTGGCTATGATCAACATTGGCTGCATTTACATGGATGCGACCGTAGCGCATCGAGTCGAGATTTCACGATTTTGATTCGTAGCAGTTGGGTAGAAGAGGAAGAAGTAAGAAGAGAGGCTGCGTGTCATTGGTTCCTGCTCGATTCGATGCGCTACGATCGCATTCATGGAAACGTAGCCATTGCCAGCATATAATCGGCTCCACATCACGTCGCCGCTTGTTCAGGCTGCGAGTTGAGGGGGTGAACGGTGCTCGTTTTTCTTTTTCTTTTTTTCCTTTCTGGGACTTCTATTGCGTGGACTGAAAAACGAACGCGTGTTTCATAGGTCATTAACGTCAGGGATCCGTACTAAGCGGTATTTGCGCAAGGTAGAAAAAATATTGCATCGCCCCTTTAAAAGGTTAGAAGGCGCGAACGAAAAAGACTTCAGAGAGTCTGTTATTGTTCAGATTTCAGAAGAAAAATTGCGTTTCTTCGTAAACACGCATTGTTTTCGTGACGTCCGAGAACGTGACATTTTGAAACATGCGCTTCGATAACCGAAAACCTTTTCTAGAGGATCGACGTCACCTAACCTACGAAAATGTCAGTTTTTTTGTGTGTGTGTTTAGCACCTGTGACTGAGAGGTTGTTTATTAGAAGAGGGCCACTGGTAACTGGCACACCAGGCCGATACCACCTAAAAGACAAGGCCTGCATCAAGAGCTTTAGCACTAGATGACGGAAGTCTTACACAGAAGTAATGACACAAGATGACAGCTGGAGAATAAGAGATATTTGGGATGCATTCTACATTGAATGGGGAACCGAGGAGGGCTCGTGCTTCAGTTCTGCATCAATTGCACTGCATGAAAGACGCATAACATATCTGAGCGGTCTGAAGCTATTCGTCCATTACATAGCGAGCTTCCACAGTTCTTTTGCGACGTGTATTCCACACCATCAAGATTGCCGGTCTTAGTAACCTATTAATGTGAGCTCGTTCTGAGCATGCGCGCTAAACAGCACCCACAAATATGGTGTCCCGTGAATAGACCTTTCGCTAAATTACCCAAGCATCAAAGAAAATCTTGGGAACTTTTGTACACGCGCTGTACGTGCTCGCCTTCCCTGAAGAAAAGATTCGAAGTGAACAACCAAAATAAAGCGTCCGTGGAACGTGCGTGCGAAATGCCATCTGTTTTAGATTTGTGCTTTCTTAGAGTAAGATCTGAAGGCACCAGCACGCGCAGTGCGTGTACATACGTTCTCGGCATTCTTTGTGAGGCCCTTTCCAAGAAACACTCTACCCCAGGGGCGACAAACCGTTT
Organism: Ixodes scapularis; assembly: GCF_016920785.2. Classification (NCBI taxonomy): domain Eukaryota; kingdom Metazoa; phylum Arthropoda; class Arachnida; order Ixodida; family Ixodidae; genus Ixodes; species Ixodes scapularis. Next base: position 79,799,052 of record NW_024609868.1, on the reverse strand, counting down.
TCGAGCCCAGTCACTGAGTCTGAGGCTAGTCATTGGACCTTTTCCGAGAAGCGTTCTGCGCACGCGCGAGCGCCCGATGCCAAGCGGTGGAAGTCGGCACGAAAAAATCGAGGAAATTCGGAATGAGGCTGTAAATCGACGAGTAGAACACGTAATTGCAGCATATATATAATTGTGTTACACAAAAAAAGAAAGTGGACGGAAAGAAAAACACGACGTTTGGGTGGACGCTACGGATTTCCTTCTTTAAAGTCGCGCTAGGCCTACCTCGTTGCATTGGGCACGCGACGCTGCTCAGAGAGCGAAGCAACTGGTAACGTAGCTCCCATTATTGATTGGTAGCGCAGGTCACTTCCTCGATTTTTTAGTTCGCGCAGCCACCGCCTGGTGCCGTCGGTATATGGAAAAGGTCCATTCACCGGCGTCCCTCCTAACCCTAACCGAGTGGACTGTGTTTTCGGTAGGCGCAGCCTGCGTAGGCGCAGTTTGAAATACTGCTGGTGGCAAAAGGCTCGTGTTTTCCCGCTGTGTTTTGTCTTTTATTGTGTATGTACCGGGTGTCAAAAAAAATTGCAAGGTTGTTTTTTTTTTCCGCAAAAATAAATTAGGCATCGCCGAACGCTCCGTCTCCGCCCAAAGGTAGCGCCACAGGTCACGACCAGATGTCAAAGTTTCAGCCCGATCCAATACCTTAATCACAAAGTTTTAAGTGATTTTCTGAAAATTTCAATGGGAAAATGGCGGCCGACGGAGTTTTCGAATACATGAGGCTCTACGGGCACCAGAAACTGAAAACGGGCAAAAAATGGGTTCCATTTTCCCATTGAAATTTTCAGAAAATCATTTATAACTGTTGAATAAGGTATCGGATCGGGGTCAAGCTTTGGCATCTGGTTGTGACCTCTAGCGCTACCTTTGGGCGGAGAATGAGCGTTCGGCGATGCCTATTTTATTTTTTGCGGTGAAAAAAACACAATTTTTTTTTGCCACCCTGTATTTTGCAGAGGACATTGTAAAAGCATTGTACCACATTCAAAAAAAAAAAAAAAATAAAACCATCAAAAAAGCTGTAAACTATTTTTGTTGGGTACGCGCAGCAGAACGAATGCGACTGGAATGTTAGTTGTGGTTTTTCATGTTTACGATAAGTGTTGACGGCGCCGCCGGATTAGCCGCGTGTCAAACGACAAAGCGCTTAGCTGTCGAAAATAATTTACAACAGAAGATAGCTGAAAGGCATGCATTCTTCACGCTCACAACTAACGTGTTTACCGATGGAAAGGGCACGGACATACAATTTAGGAAGTGTTAACATTCGAACAATATATTGTACGTACCACACAATGCAGCGTTATCTAAAAAGATTTCGTTTGAGAAAGATCTCAAATAATACAGTCATAGTCGACGACAGTCACATCTTGGCGATCGGACGGAATCCAGCATAACTTCGTTTTGGGGCACGTTTTGGGGAGAGCTTCCTTTTTTCACACCAGTACTGAGGCTAAGGAACGGGCGCGACTGACTCCAACCGGAACAACTCTTTCTGGCTATGACTGAGAAGAACTCTAACCGGATCAGGCACGTAGCCAAGCGCTTCTGGTCTAGAGATCCCACGAGTCAAAAGATCCAATGAGTCAAAAGGTCCAATAATAAATTTTTTGACTCGTTGGATCTTTTGACTCGCCAGAAACGAGTCAAAAGATCCAATGTGGGTCAAGAGGTCCAACGAGCCAAGAGATCCAACGAGTCAAAAGATCCACAACGAGTCAAGAGGTCCAACGAGTCAAAAGGTCCAACGAGTCAGAAGGTTCAACAATGGATCTTTTTACGCGTTGGATCTCTTAACTCGTGTCTGCCGAGTCAAGAGATCCAACGCGTACAGTCAAGATATCCATTGTGTGTCAAGAGCTCCAATTACCCGAGAACTGCCGCTTCATATTGCAAAGGGTCACGGAAAATCCTTCACCACTCGTCCCCTAGTCGCGGGGAGGCGTTGTACACCCGTGAGCGATATGAAAGTGAACAGCCCTCTTCTTGTTTTTGACGCTCCTGCAAGTTTTGGAACAACCTCTGTTTCAGAAGAGGGCTAGAACGCAATGTTTAGAACCCCAAACCACGTACCATTTGAGACGTTGGTAGTTAATATAGCTTTAGGGAGCCGCAAAACAGGCAAGAAACCAGGTAAGGTGTTCACCTTCATATTGCCGGCGGGTATAAAATTAAGATCAGCAAACGATTTTTAACTAAATGCCTTAGTTTTTGTTTAAAAAAAAAAGTGAAACATATTTAAGTTTTATGCGACGCTCAACTACGTACTGTTTTCCGGTTTGCGGCCGGAAAACCGGCCCGAGGGGGGCACCCGGAGACATCCAGTTTCGTGTCGCTGGCTATGGGAAGTGGAGAGGGAGCGCCTTTCTTCGCTTCGGGTAGATGGCGCCACTAAAAGTTTGCGTAATAAAAGTCAAAACTAGGCTTTTGACGCGTCTGTTCCCGTTTTCACGACACTTACTGAGCTTGCTAACTCAATACACTTTCAACCAGCTCACGTCACGCGCGTAGTTTTCTTGGCCGGCACAAGCGGCTGCAGGATGGTAAATAGTCCCCTTTCCTCTTCGCGATTTCTTTGTACACTCACGAAATTTGAAAAGCTAAAAGCGTGCTTTTATTTTTCTTGTTTCTTTTTTTTTTTACCAAAAGTCAAGCGAAAGTGACTCGCACCAGATTCTTTGAACGTTCAAATAATTTCACGGCCTCTTTGAAGGGCTCATAAAACGCTATCCGGTTGGAACGTCCATGACTTTGGTGGTTCGTACTGGTCCCAGCCTGGCACAAGTATGTTCGCACACACTCTAAAAAAAGCCCGTGCGTCTGCTTTCCCGCACAACACGCGGAGAGCCAATCACCGCAACTTACGGAGGCAGCTCAGCGAATGACAATGCCGAAACATATATTTAGACCAAAAAACGCCGTCTGAGTTGTGACATTAAGCAATGCAAACGTGACGTTTTGCATTGCTTAATGTCACAACTCAGACTGCGTCTTTTGGTCTAAACATATGTTTCGGCATTGTCATTTGCTGAGCTGCCTCCGTAAGTTTCGGTGATTGGCTCTGCGAGGGTTGTGCGTGAAAGTAGACGCACAAACTTTTTTGAGAGTGCAGACCGTCACTGACTCAGAAACTTCTTTGTCGCGGTGAAAATGTAAAATTGCGAAGATAAAAGGGGACTACTTCTTTCAGTCTTGCCTTTGCAAAGCTGGATGACGTGACAGTGTGGAATCGAAACCACCCGACTGACGACAGTCCAGCGCGACTCACTGATTGGACAAGAGAACTGCGTGAGCACTCGACTTCAGCTCGTAACAATAGGTCTGTTCGATTCGGCCAGAAAGTTCTGAACTAGTTCTGTCCGAGTTCAAAGGAGTGCAGGAGTCGTGCAGCGGCGGCGCAGAACCAGTGCAGCCGCCGCGCTAGGACTGGCGCTGTGATCGGCTTTCCGAGCGGAAGCGCTGCATGGGTGTCGTCTGCATCTGTTGGCTCTTGTTTCTCCTCGCCACGTTGGATGCGACCTTTATTGAGTCGCGGTTTGATGAGACCGTTCGTGTTTCCTTAGTTTTAAAGTATAGTAACGGAATCTTCCCTGCGAATATTTTTTTATTCGCGGCTACTAAAAACGTTTTTTGCACGAAATGTGTTTCTGTCTGCATTTTTAACGGCTGTTCAGTTCATCTCGTTTCCATAAGCGCTCGTGTCCTTCACATTCATTTAGCAACAGTAGATTCATTCCAAGTCTCCCAAGTTCCGCATTTCGACGATAGGTTCGCGGCATCAGGATGATTTTGCGTCGGGAGTCACTGGCAACAGCGCGCGGTCGATAGCGGTCACCTCGAAGACGAAGGCCTGACGATAGCGTTTTGGCCAATACAGTTATCAACCGTAACTTTGGCGTCAAGCTGAAGCGTTTATGCTGATTCTCAAGAAAGACCTGCATGGAACTACCAAGCCAATGCCGATTCTCGGCGCCGTTTTTCCCATGTCCGTTAGTGGGCGTCCAGATATCAGCGGACAAAGCATGCGGTATCATGCTCGTGCTGCGAGGCATGCGAGGGTCAATATACTAAATTCCAGACTTCTGCAATGTATCGGAGTCGTCAGAATGCATCCAAGAGCAACTGAAGGCGGGGCCTATCAAGAGTGCACTACCTTTCTCGTGTTGCTAAGGAAGAATATCAACACTGTGGATCCCCACATAGCATCAAAAAGAAACAATTTACGTGAGCCAGTATTTCAACACTTACCACAGGGAGCCAAACCTAGACGAGCAGGTGCCTAAAACGCTTTCAGAATATCATAATCAATCAAATTCCTACCCCCAGTTATGATATCAATTCCGCGTTCACCGAGGGTACGTTATTATCATAAATGAGATGAAATGCAACGTCCGTATCGGCGTTATTGTTAAACATCGCAGATATTTGAGCAAGAGCTGCGAAAAACGGCACCGCGAGCAGAGACGGACGAGGAGTGTCGTCTGCTATCGCCCTCTGCTCTTTTCGTCTGCTTCTGCACGGACGCTGAACTGACTCTGGAGCCGGTGCAAGATTTTGAGGAACTGGGTCTGAACTCGTTCAGAACTGGGATGAATCGAACGCGCCAGTGCAACGGTCGTGCAACTTCCGGTTGAATCGAATGCACCAGTTCCTGCACTGCTGAACTAGTCCAGCCAGTTCAGGCGAATCGAACAGACCTAATGAATGCTTTGGCAGACACCCGGGTAGTAGCTCGTGTCCAACCACCGCAGTGATGAGGATAGCCCAACTTAGTGCCACTAAATAAGCTACGCTTCAGAGTAACGACACTTGGCCATATTGTGTCGTAAAATCAAGGTTGCCAGTTATCTGAAGCTTTATCTGAAATCACAGGAAATGCTTTTCCGCCCTCCACAAATGTTTAAACCGTTCGCGACAGAGCAAAGCAATATTACATGACCTTCCTAACACCGAATCTAATGCTGAGGAAGTCGCACTTTTGAATCATGACGATCGGCCGTTGCGTCTGTTCTGCATACGAGCCAAAATGGCAGCGCCCACAACAATGTCGGGGAACGGAGTGCCGATACTCTAAGCGCAGCTTATTTAGTGGCTCTAGCCCAACTCTAACAATGTCTGAGCTCAGCACGCGTTCTCTACTTTGTCAGCCCAAGCACGTGGGTATGATTGACGAGGAAGGCACCAGACCACCTGGTCGCTTGTTCTGGCTCCGAGATGAGGGGTTGAACGATGCTCATATTTCTCAAATTTTATTGGCGACTGCTATTGCCTAGAAACAACAACTAAGGCAAGTTTATTCAATTATTAACGTTAGGGAGTGGCTCTAAGTAGTATTTAGCAAAAGTAGAAACATCGTTTCAAGGCTACTTTAGTATGCGCCTTAGATGGCCATTTCGAAGAGAGGAACTCCCGATAATTCACCGGCTCTTTTCGTGGATCTTTTGACTCGTTGGACCTCTTGACTCGGAATTCCCCGCTTCTCGTCAAAAGATCCAACGAGTCAAAAAACACAATGATGGGTATTTTGACTCGTTGGATCGTTTGACTCGCTCGACACGAGTCAAAAGATCCAATGTTGGTCAAGAGGTCCAACGAGCCAAGTGATCCAACCAGTCAAAAGTTCCAGGGCGAGTCAGGAAGTTCAACGAGTCAAAAGGTTTAACCAGTCAGAAGGTCCAATAGTGGACCTCTTTATACACTAGATCTCTTGACTCGGCAGACACGAGTCAAGAGGTCCATTGTGGGTCAAGAGGTCCAATTACTTGAGAACTGCCGCTTCATATTGCAAAGGGATCACGGAAAGCCCCTCACCACTCCTCCCCTAGACGCGGGGAGGCGTTGTACAATAAGGGTCTGTAAACGATTTTTGACTAGGTGACTTAGTTTTTGTGTAAAAAAAAGTGAAACAGATTTAAGTTCGATGCGCCGCTCAACTACGCACCATTTTCCGGTTTGCAACTGGAAAACCGGCTCGAGGGGGACACCCGAAGACATCCAGTTTCGTATTGCTGGCTATGGGAAGTTGGGAGGGAGCGCTTTTCTTCGCTTCCGGTAGATGGCGCCACCTAAACTTAGCGTAATAAAAGTCAAGAATATCTCTTTTGACGCGTCTTCTCACTTCTTCACGACAACATTGAAAAACAAAAATTAGCCTCAAATCGAGCAGACGCTGACTGGGCTTGCTAACTCAATACACATTGAACCAGTTCACGTCACGCGCGTAGTTTTCTTGGCCGGCACAAGTGGCTGCAGGATGAAAAATAGTGCTCGTTCCTCTTCGCAATTTCTTCGGACACTGGCGACATTTCAAAAACTCAAAACTTTTCTTTTTTTTTTTTAGGGGCGAAGCTTTTTAGGGGTTAGCCATGTCCGTATGTCCGTCCGCCGTCGGGTCACAAGCACGTGAGCACGTGCTCCCGTGCTCGTGAAGGGCAAAAAAAAAAAAAAAAAACGCATCTTCACGTTGTGAATGATGTTGATTGGGACGAAGCTCTGGTGGTGCTTGTCTGCGTAGACGGTGAGCCGCAGCATGCCGAGCCTTTCGTTCGTTTTCATCCATGTCAAAAAGAAAATGTACGGTATGGAACGTGGTTATATACGCATTTGAGCAATTGACCGCAGCGTGACATGGATGAAAACGAACGAAAGGCTCGGCATGCTGCGGCTCAGCGTCTACGCAGACAAGCACCACCAGAGCTTCACCCCAATTAACATCATTCACCACGTGGAAATGCGGTTGTTTTTAAATTCCTACCCCCCCCCCCCCCCCCCCCCCCCCGGCCCGGGTCAGCGTGTCCCGCATTTCGCTAGCAGGAGTCCTCCTGGTGACGCAGCATGGCAGTGTGTATAAAAAGCAACGCGCTCCGCCGTTCGCGTTTGATTAGTTCCTGAAACAACTGCATCGACGATGGCCATCTTGGAACATAAAAACACCTAAGACGTCTAACGATATTGAATTTCTCTGTCTGGGAGTCCCCACGTCGGTCTGACTGAAAAATGCAGACGACTTGTTTGTTGTGACGAAAAATTATACTCCGTGTCACTAGCTGCGTGCAGTAGAGGCGAAGGCAACACCAGGCGATGGGAGAAAGGGCAAGCAGCAGGCAGGCTGGGAAGGAGGACAGAAATCGTCTCAAATCTCTAAAGCTCTCCCTTTCTCTCCTTGCCCTCAATCGCCCTCCTCTCCCGTCCCGCCTTCCCAGCGCTCGCCCTTCCTCTCTTTGCCTGGCGTTGCCTTCCTCTGCACTGCGCAGAAATAGTGGCACGGAGGATAATTCCACAAGCCCTTGCAGTGGTTTCAGTGGTTTTCTTGAAATCGACCAGGTGATCGATGCGCAAATAGGCCATTATAAATATTACAGGGTATTAATTTGGTCGCTTGATGCGTCGTAGACGTACCGAGCAGGCCATCAACATGCCGAGCAAGCAGCCAAGTCCATACACTAAAGGTGAAACGAAACATTGATCAAGCACGCATTCACAATATATAACAAAAGCGACAGTGACTTCAGACAGGTGGTCATTTGAGGTCCGGCGTGGACGCTCCCAGGTAGGACTGGAGGTCCTTGACGGTCGAGTGGAACAACTTCGCCCTAGCCGTGGCCAGTCCCAGACGCTTGTAGGCCTCGTAGCGGTGGCAGCCTCCAAACGAGTAGTAGTAGTCGCCGCCCTCACGTCCCTTCACCCACAGCACGTCGATGGGGGGCACGGAGTCTCGCTTGGCGGGGTCCTGCACCCAGGGATGGGGAACAAGAAACAACGTCACACTAATGGCGGCCCAATCAAATTAAATTTGGGTGGGGGGGAGGGGCTTTACGTGCCTAACCAACGAAAAACGTCTGGCACGCCCCAGCTATGGACGAAGGGTACATTTCGACCACCTGTGGATCTTTTGACGTGTTACTCAAACGGTGTCTTCTCCTCGATGAGCATCTGTAAAATGTGAGGCACCTCGACCGCGATTCGAACTCGCCAACTGGGGATCTGTATAAGCCAACGCTCTGCCTCGGAGCCACAGAGACAGTTTGTAGACCTTTTTTTTTTTCTTTTTTTTTTAATTTTTCATGGTAAGTTTAGCGGAAGTGACACGTACGAGATTCTTTGAACATTGAAATCATTTCACGGTCCTTTTAAAGGGTCATGAAACGTTATTGGCTTAGAACGTTCAAGACCTTGCCGGTTCGTACTGGTCCCAGCCTTGTACAAGTATACTCGCACAGACCGCCATTGATTCAGAAACTTCCTTGTCGTGGTGAAATTGGGAAATTGCGAAGATAAAATGGAACTATTTATTTCAGTTTGGCCTTTGCAAAGCTGGATGGCGCGATTCTGGAATCGAAATCACCCGACTGACGACAGTCGAGCGCATGTATGGATTGGACACGAGAACTGCGTGAACACTCGACTTCAGCTCGTAACAATCGATGCCTCGGCGGACACTCGGGTCCGCCGAGCCATCGAGGTAAGACAGACGCAGACGACGTTGCAAAGGAGCAGACGACGTTGCAAAGGAGCAGACGACGCTCAGATAGGGGGTCGCGATCAGCCAATCAGGGCTCGACGTTCTGACGTCACCGCTACCCCCTGCGCAAGAAGCAGACGAACTTGCCCTCCGCATAGGATATGCACCAGGCCACCTGGCCGCTTGTTCTGGCTCAAAATTGAGGGGATGAACGATGTCCATATTTCTCAAATTTTAGTGGCGACTGCCATTGCCTAGAAAGAACTAAAGCAAGTTTATTCGGTTATTAACGTTAAGGAGTGATTGTAAGTAGTATTTATCAAAAATAGAAAAATCGTTTTAAGGCTCCTTTACGATGCGCCTTAGATGGCCACTTTTTAAAGGCAGGATGAAATTATGGTAAACTTTTTCTTTCTAATAAACTTTCAGGTTCCATATAAGATATATTGAAATCTAAATTAGCATTTTGATAAGTGGTTGCTGCAATGGATCTTAGGATGCAAGGTTCAAAATATGTCACGAAAATGTGGAAGGTACAATGTTTTAGTTTCCTGAGCTTTATTACGTGCGAATAAAATAATTATGTTTGCACGTACAAAATCGACTAGGTGCCGTACATTAAAAGGAGAAGAAATATACGATTTCCGTGTTTATGCAAACCAATATATATATATATATATATATGTAGGGCAACGCCTCAATGATGGCCTTTCGTCCGTGAAATCTCGGATTCGACTGCCTGTGCACCACGGACTGCCACTCAAGCTGCCGACGTTCGATGGGCAGTCGTCTTGGCAAGCCTTCATCATCCAATTCAAAACGGTTGCAGACTTTTACGTGTTCGACTCAACGTCCAGAGCTCGTGCAATGGTGGCCCAGTTGAAGGGGAACGCTGCTGAATATGTGTAGAGCATGTCTGCCACAAGTCGTTCCTCGTATCAGTTACTCATAGAAGCACTAAAGTCCCGCTTTGGGGATGAACATCTCCAACAATTTCGCCTAACTGCTTTGAAACACAACCGCCAAGGCACGGACACACTCCAGGAGCTAGCTGACGTAATCCAGCGGATGGCGAGAAGAGCTCTCGTCGGATGTACAGAAGTCGACGTTGAGCAGATAGCAACCACTGCTTTCATCGACGCAATCGAAGACACCGACATCCAGCTTCTTGTGCGACTCGCCCACCCAACCACGACTCGTGCAGCACTGGCTCGCGAACTCGAAGTTCAAGCAGCCAACAAAGCAATGGACATGGTGTCGACATCTGGAATCCAGCTTCCGGGGCTGGCTCACCCATCTTCTCCGGTACGTTCGAGTAAACGTCGTTGCTTCACGTGTGGTGACATTGGGCACTTAGCTCGATCCTGCCCAAATCACTTGGCCCCGTGCAAAACGCAGCCTATACCAACGCCAAACGTTTCAAGTGTCAGTGAGCCTGGCAAGGTTGAGTCTCATGTAGTGCATCATGTTCCTCTGGTGACAACGTCACTGCGCATCTCACCAACGCCATGTCTTTCAGTTCATCTTCCTGAGTTGGGACAACATTTAAATGCTATTGTGGACACCGGAGCTGCTGTAAGTCTAATTGATTATGCATTACTGCAATCAGCAAAATGTACCACGCCCAAAACACTTCCTGGTACCCTCTGTCTTATATCAGCCGACGGTTCTACAATCGAACAAGAAGGATAGATCTCGTTGACTGTAGAAACCTTAGGAACAACAGTGAACTTCCCCTTTGTAATTGTGCGCAAGTTACAAAGGTCAATAATACTCGGCCGTGACTGGTGTTCAGACGTCCAGCTCTCCCTATCGTTTCGAGTAAGTGAACATTGTTTGTCAGCCCTACCAACTTTCAGTATTGGCGATCAGTCCAGTTGTTCTGCGACAGATCGAGTTGCTCCAAGGAGATAGCGGGGGAAGCAAAGAAGCAACTTCCTGGATTTTTGAGAGCTTATTCGATGGATTTGTCCTAGCGTGGTCCAGCTTGAAAAATCTGACGAAGACCGCTGCAGCCCAAGTATGTTCTACCGTCGCAACTGCTACGACATTTGTGTCTACACTAATGGCACCGATGGTCAATCGAGAACCACAGAAGGTCTTCCGTATGGTCGCAGCATCGGACATTGTTGTACCTAAGTTACCTGCAGTTTGGGCTACAGCAATAATTCCAGGTTCAAGTACATCAAGAGATATCCCAGTTGAATCACTGCTACAATCTCGTCCTGGGATGGAGTTTGCTATACCTCGCTGCCTTGTTTCCTGCGAGAAAGGGGGTTTGATGCTTCCAGTTTTAAACCTGACGAATGGTGATCTGCTCCTGAAATCCGGTGAAGAGTTCGGACCTGTGAAATTTGCCCTCTCACATGCCACTGTCGCGACAATTAGTGCGGCACCAACGATGTCTGTCCCGCAAGATTGCCTTGAAAAAGCTAGTGACCTTCCGTGGCCGGAATTTAATTTCGGCCACAACTTAAAGGAGCTGTGCAACGATATTCAATTGGAATGTTTTTCTCTCTACACGAGCTTACTGGCACACCTGGGATTCAAGGATACTCACACGCAACGCCATTGGCCAAGAAACTCCTTTGTTGCGGTGTAATTTCAAGGACAAAAGCGATCATTTTCATTCAATCTCTCCTTTGCAAAATTTGATGACGTAACTCGGGGATCGCAGTACACCCAAGTGACGATATTTGAATGCGGTTCATAGATTGGACCCGAGCATTGCGTGCGCACTCGACTTGGGCTCGTGATAATTGCTAGCTCGAGAAGCATTCGGGTAGTGACCCGTGTCCAATCGCTGCAACGAAGACAACAGCCGAGCCATAACAATGTCTGGAACTCAGCGCGTGTTCTGCGCTTTGCCAACCCCAGCGCGTGGCTATGATGAACACTGGCGGCATATAATCGGCTCCAGATCACGTGGTCGCTTGTTCTTGCTGCGAGTTGAGGGGGTGAACGCTGCTCGTTTTTCTTTAATTTTTTTCTGGGACTTCTATTGCGTGGGGTGAAAAACGAACGCGTGTTTCATAGGTCATTAGCGTTAGGGATCCGTTTTAAGCGGTATTTGCGCAAAATACAAAAATTGTTGCATCGCTCCTTTAAAGGTGTCATGGAACGATTTTCCTACTTCTTCCTCCTTAGACTCAAATGCGAGTTGTGAAATCACGTGCTCGTGACATTTCTTCAGCACCGCTGCGATGACTCCTAGCTTCCACCGTGCTTTTTATGCACACCATAGATCTTGTCATCCCCCAGTGACAATACGTTCCGTCAGGGCACTCATTGGCTACGAACGCGAATCCAAATATTCGTCGACGGATTGATTGTTGACGAGCGCATACGTCCGAGCGACGCAGTTCTCGTGTCCAATGCGTGAGCTGGGCTCTGCTGACGTCAGTTTGGCGCCGGTGACGCGCTTTTGGAACCGCGGATGTATCATAGTGAAAAGGCGGAGAGCTTTCGAAGGCAAGAACGTACAAAATAAACCGCTATATTTTCAAATGTTCGTACCGAAAAGCTGACTTTTGACTTTCTAGCCTCTTTCTTTTGGCCAACTAAACGGTATGCGATTAGTAAAGTCCCAATTTAAAATCATTCATCCCAACCTCAAATTCGTTTCATGGCCCCTTTAACAGAACAACAAAAGGCACAGATACAAGAACTGCTCTTGGACTTTCGGCAGTGCATTGCTATTACACCAGAAGAGCTAGGGTGCACACAACTTGTGCGCCACGCCATTAATACTGGCGATCACGCTCCAGTACATCACAATCCAAGACGTGTTTCGATGAGAGAACGGGAGGCGATAAACCACCAGGTAGACGACATGCACATTATAACTAGCTCCAACAGTCCTTGGTCGTCACCAGTTGTCCTGGTTAGGAAAAAAGACGGCTCTACAAGATTCTGCGTGGACTACCGGAAACTTAACAGCATAACAAAACCAGACGTGCATCCTTTGCCACGACTTGACGATGCCCTCGATCGCCTTCGTGGTGCCAGCTACTTTACTACTCTGGATCTCATGTCCGGATATTGTAAAGTGGAGCTGGAGCCGAAAGATTTCGAAAAAACTGCCTTTGTGACTCCTGACGGATTGTTCCAGTTTAACCGTCTTCCATTTGGACTTTGCAATGTACCTGCGACCTTCCAACTCCTCATGGATAGGGTGCTTGGACGGCTGAAGTGGACGATGGCATTAGTTTATCTTGATGATGTCATTGTATACGCTGACACCTTTGAAGAACACCAGCACCCTCTGCGCCTAGTGCTGAATGCCCTCACCAATGCGCATCTCCGTCTGAAACCATCGACATGCTTCTTCGGATGCGACACAATCATTTACATAGGGCATGTTGTCAACAAAGAGGGTATTCGCCCGGATCCAACCAAGCTGGCAGCGCTAGCCAATATTCCTGAGCCCACTACCGCAAAGCAGTTGAAAAGCTTTTTAGGCATTGCGTCCTGTTCTCGTCGATTTGTAAGAAACTTCTCTCTCAGAGCTGCTCCACTGAGTGAGCTTCTTAAAAAAGACACCAAGTGGCGGTGGTGCGCAAAAGAACAAGCTTATTTTGCTGATATCAAAAGAGCACTTCTTGAACCACCAAACCTGGCTAATTTTTCAGAGGAAGCACCGACGTTCATTCACACTGATGCCAGTGGCGAAGGGCTTGGCGCTGTTCTCCAGAGGGACAGTGCAGGAGTAGGACATCACGTCATATACGCAAGCCCTAAACTCAGCGAACCAGAAAGTCGATGTTATTCTTCAGAACTCGAGTGCCTCGCTGTTGTTTGGGCAGTGGAAAAGTTCCGTCCATACATCTACGGAAAGCATTTTACAGTCGTGACAGATAACTCTGCTCTCCGTTGGCTTCAGTCAAAAAACGATCTAACTCCGAAATTGACTCGGTGGGCAATGAAACTGCAAGAGTTGGACTCCTCGATCGTTCATAGAAGTGGGAAACAGCACCAAGACGCCGACTTCCTCTCACGGCACCACATCGAAGACGCCAGAGTTGCTCCTGTACTCGCACTCTTAGATTTGCAGTCGGCACAAGCAGAGGAATTTGACACATTCAACATAATCCAGTTGCTTTCTAACAAAGTGAACGGGAGACCGCGACTTTCAGAACGTCGATTACGGCGTTTGCGAGCGTACTACCAGCTTCGGGATGGTCTGCTGTGTCATCGAGCACATCCCTCAGGAGTGTGGCTCCCCGTAGTTCCCCCCAAAATGCGTCGGAACATTCTTGAGATGTGCCATGATGCTCCAACTGCGGGTCATCTCGGACAACACCGGACGCTCGACAAGGTCGCCAAGAGATTTTGGTGGCCGCACCTCTGGACGGATGTCCGACAGTGCGTCGCGTCTTGGGCAACATGCCAACTGCGGAAAACCCCACCGCACCCGGCGAAGACCGAGCTACAGCAAATTACACCTCCAGGCAGCCCGTTTGAGTTAGTTGTAATTGATCACCTGGGGCCGTTTCCAAAATCTGATGATGGAAACAAGTACGTCATTGTCACAACGGACTACCTGACAAAGTGGATCGAAGTGGAGGCGGTCCCCGATACTTCAGCTTTGCATCTCGTCGCCTTCGGCAACAAACACCTTGTATTGAGGCATGGTACACCCCGCCGGATAATGTCTGACAGGGGAACGCCATTTATGTCCCGTGCTTTCGGTTGTGCTTTGCGAGATTACGTACTTGAACATGCGGCCGCTTCACCTATACCATCCTCAAACGAATGGCCTAGTAGAGCGTACCAAACGTACCAACCAGAGCATTGGAGATATATTATCTCCGTTCGTCAATAAATCTCGCAAGAACTGGGACACGTTCATTGGTAGAGCGGCGTTCGCTTTGAACACTTCACAACCGGAAGTGACCGCCAAATCTCCATTTGAGCTTGTTTACGGAAGACTCCCGACGCTTCTGTAGGAATCATCGATGGGCGCTGCATGTACCCGTCGGGCGCGAGAGTATGAAGAGAACTTCGTTGAACCACTAAGTGAAGCCAGAAAACTGGCTCGGCTGGCAATTCTAAATCAGCAATCAAAGTTGGCCGAACGTCACAACAGGGACACCTCATTGCCGTCAGTTTCACCAGGTGATGTGGTGCTTCTTCGAAGGCACCTAAGACGTCCACAGCACTCGGAAAAGCAACCAGGTACTGCGGACCTTTCAAGATCAGCAGGCAACCTGGACCCGTAACGTACCGTCTCGAAAACCTTGACACCATGCCTCAGCGTGGGCGACGCCGCACTTTAACAGCCCATTCAAGCCATCTGAAACTTTGTCACACGTGACTACCTTAGCATTGTCCGGGACGGACTTCCAAACAGGGAGAAGCGAGTGTAACGGACAAGGAAAAGAAAGAAAAGGAAGGGAAGAAGAAGAGGTCGGGTGGAGAACGGGGAACTGAATTCTGGGTTGCCCGTTTAGCCCATGAGCTGAGACTCCCGCAACAATATATATATATATATATATATATATATATATATATATATAAACTAAAAGGTGTGCATGGCATTTGATCAATGCTGCTCAAACTGAACACGAGCCAGTGAAGCGTGTGCATGCACAGCAAGACAAAGTGTACTAGGCTCTTTCCCCAACTCTAAAATGCCTTGAACACAAGTGCTCAAGGCGTCGCGCGGAGTAAGATGGCCCTTGACGCTATCGGCTTCTGGGATAGGCTTTGGCTTAGATGAAACAGAGTATAACCCGGGGTCGTTAGGTGCACCACACAGTAGTGGATACACGAACGCACGCCGATGCTGGTTCTCTGTACAGCGTGGTGCCAGTCAGCAGTCATGCTGCACTGGCCGGCAATACTGCGACATGTTGACCCTCTGGATGGCTGCCAAACATTGCGCTGTCCATATGATCCACACAACCCTTCCTCCCAGTTGAGCTCATGCTGCGGACAGACCAACGCGATGTTTCCATACAAGCTCTCACGGGGTGTGGCAAACGGCGCAGTTTCCCGTATACGAGGTGTGGGCACTGCACATGCGCAGGAAGCGCGTCAAGTGGACCGTCTGCGGCGTGCACAATGCCAGTAGCAGCACTACCATAGGGGCGGGACGTCAGCGCCCAGTCACCGAATAACTGTTCGTTGATTTCTAAATTCGAGAAACAAACTGCGTCCCCGCGGCCGTGCAGCGTGCACAACTCTCGGAAAATTCCTGCGGTATAGTTAAGCTTACCGCACGAAGAGATGGCGTTGGTCACCAGCCGATTGAAATGGAAAACCCACAACGCCATGACACAGCCAGCCATTCAGGATCCAAAAACCTTTCATCCCCAGGGCCATTGTATCCTCTTCTCTCGGCTTTACTTCTCTCATCTCCCTCTTTCTTGTTGCTTTGTTAATAGTCGCGGGATCCCACCCCGCTGCAGTGCAGTGGCCGTCACCCCCCTCCTTGCCACCCGAAAGCCGTCATTCATCCTAGTATTGCATTTCTTTCTTTCCTGCTCTTCTTCAAAGCTCTTCCTCCCCTTTCCCGGTCATCGGGCAGGGAGTCAAGACGTCCAACAAGTCAAAAGGTCCAATAATGGATCTTTTGAATCGCCAAACACGATTCAAGAGATCCAATGTGGGTCAAGAGGGTCAACGAGTCAAGAGATCCAACGAATCAAAAGATCCATGGCAAGTAAAGAGGTCCAATGAGTCAAAAGGTTCAACGAGCCAGAAGGTCCAATAATGGGTCTTTTGACTCAGTAAACCTCTTGACTCGGAATAGCCCCCCCCCCCCCCCCCCCTTAGCTACGATTCCGAGTCAAGAGGTCCAACGAGGCAAAAGATCCAACGCGTCGAAAGATCCATTATTGGATCTTCTGACTCGTTGGATTTTTTGACTCGTTGGACCTCTTGACTCGCCGTGGACCTTTTGACTCGTTGGACCTCTTGACTCGTTGGACCTCTTGACCCACATTGGCTCTTTTGACTCGTGTCGGGCGAGTCAAAAGATCCAACGAGTCAAAAGATCCATTATTGGACCTTTTAACTTGTTGGACCTCTTGACTTCCTGTCCGATAACGGGGAAAAGAGGGGGGGGGGGGGAGGGTGAAGGGCTTCGAAGAAAGTTGGAACAAAAACAGCAGGAAAAGAAAGAAAAGCCAAACAACGATGAATGACAGCTTTTGGGTGGCTAGGAGGGGTGACGGTCACTGCACTGCAACGAGTTGGGATCCCGCGAATAATAACAAAGCAAAAAAAAATGATGATGGGAGAAGATGATGCAGTGGCCTCGGGAACGACAGGTTTTGGCATCCTAAAGCGGTGGCCACGTCACGGCGTTGTGCGTTTTCCATTTCAATCGGCTGGTGATCAACGTAATCTCTTCGTGCTGTATGCTTGACTACCGCAGGAATTTCCCAAAAATTTTGCACGCTGTACTAGCTTGAAAGTCACTACACAAATGCACACGCGCACACTAAAAGTGCAAAGCCGTGAGGCACTCTGCGATTGATTGGACTAGACGGTAATAGCATGCACAAAAAAGTCGACGCACGCCAGCTCGTAGCGTCGGCTGCACTGTAGCTTTAGTAGAACGTAGTCTAAACGTGGTTGATGATATTTTTTTTATAATTTCGAATTGCGGTGCAAGAAATGCGGTGCAATGGTGGTGCAAGAAAAAATATCCACTTGATGAATCAGACATTATCATAAATATACTACATATTTTTAGTGGCGTGCGTGCAGTCATGTATGGCTACTGCGTGATGCACGTTAGACCACAGGCTTGTAGTGGTACTGCATTGTCAAAATTTTTCGTCTACAACGTAAACCAGTGTCGCGGCTCCTCAAAAGCAAACCGACCTGACACTGAATAAACACAAACCTCAAATATATTTTTCGTGATTGCGTGTTATGCAACAGCGTCTTTGTGTGTCACCAAATTTAATTCTGACGTAGCCAGGATAGAGGAAATACGACTTTTTTTTTTTTTTTTCAATTAGCGTTCTATTAACATTTCTTCTGTTATTTTTTTTAATTAGCCTTCTATTGGAATTATTTATTTTATTTTCGTCGGGCAACGTCTAACGTGTTACACGATGTTAAAATATTTAAAAAATTTATTCTGCTAGTGAAGGGCAGAATGACCGCATAAGCCATCACAGCATACTTCAGTTTAGTGAGCGTATTTCACTTGAGTCAACGCTCGATTCTTAGATTCGCAGGTGAGCTTTTCTCAGCAACGGACAGTTTGGCGGTGAGCTTTTCTCCGATGAGCTTTTCTCCAGTGAGCTTATCTTCGGTGAGCTTTTCTCCGGTGAGGTTTGCTCCGCCGCCCCGCAGGTGGCACAGCGGCACATCTTTGATGAACCGTTATTATCTACCCGAGAGTCTACTGATCTTGAAAATGGTGCCTATTGACAACATCTACTGAATAGACTTATTGCTCAATTACCCAAGCATCAAGGGGAATGCACGGAATGGTGTTCCAGGCGCCGCACGTGCTGTCGTCTGCAGCAGTAACTGTTCTAAAGCAAAAACCTAAAACAAATGGTATCTTGCACGCGCGTTCGTCAACGCCTTATTTTGGTTATTTACTTCGAATCTTTTATACGGGAAAGGCGTGCGCGTGCGGCGTTGCGAGCGTAGAGTTTTTGGTTACGCACACGAAAAATCCACAAAACCCTGGCCATAAAAAGCTTCGCTTAAAAAGCTCGCCGTTTACTATCTCTCCGGACATAATAAGGTAACCGATTTTTAGGTCCTGGATAACTTTGTTTACACACATCGCCACTCAGATCGTTTTTTCGCCTGCCTTTTTTGTTTAGATGTTGGCAATTTGTCTATCGTCTGCTTGCTAGCCCCCTAATTATTCGTGACTCCAGGAAAATCGAAGTCACCCCAAGACAAAGGTGACGCGTCTTGAAAGCAGCTATCGCGGTTGTATGCTCGTTCTGCTTCGTCTTCGATGACGATATTGCTGTAGCAGCCGGGCTAGTGGTGCTTCCGCGACGATGGAAAAAAAGCATCTCGGCGCGAACACACAGAACGAGACACCACGAGCAGGGAGATTCGGCGACCGAGCGGCCCGGCGGCTACATCGAGCGATGCCCAGGACAGTGTCATTTCTTTTGTAAATATTGTACTGTAGCAGCCGAGCTAGTGGTGCTTCCTTGCTTTAGGGAAAAAAATTCACGGTTCAGCGAAATTACAACAAAATGAGGAGAATCCCCTCCGGCCCTGCCCTAGCCGCGGAGAAATCGCGAAACCGGCGTTCTGGGCGTTCCTCCTAACCCTAACCGAGTGGTCTGTGATTTCTATAGGCGCAGCCTGCGTAGGCCCAGTTTGAAGCACTGCTGGCGGCGAAAGGTTCGTCTTTTCCCGCTGTGTTTTGTGTTTTATGGTGTAAGTACAGGGTGTCTCAAAATAAAAATTTACAAGGTTTTTTTGGTTTTTTTTTTTTTTACCGCAAAAATAAATTAGGCATCGCCGAACGCTCGGTCTCCGCCCAAAGGTAGCGCTACAGGTCACAACCAAATGTCAAAGTTTCAGCCCGATCCGATTCCTCATTCAAAAGTTATAAGTGATCTTCTGAATATTTCAATGGCAAAAGGGTGGCCGACGGAGTTTTCGAATACATGGGGCTCTATTGCGTTAAAAACTGAAAACGGGCAAAAATGTGTTTCATTTTCCCAATGAAGTTTTCAGAAAATCACTTATAACTCTTGTATAAGGTATCGGATCGGGCTGAAACTTTGGCATCTGGTTGTGACCTCTAGCGCTACCTTTAGGCGGAAAATGAGCGTTCAGCGATGCCTAGTTTATTTCTATGGTGTAAAAACCCCATTTTTCTTTTGTGCCACCCTGTATTTTCTGGAGGACATTGAAAAAGTATTGTACCCCATCAATAAAAATAAAAAAAAAACTGTAAAGTATTTTTGTTGGGTACGCGGCAACAGAACGAATGCGACTGGAATGTTAGTTGTGGTTTTTCAGTTTTACCAGTGTGTCGAACCGAAAAAAATACGGGTTCGGTTACGGTTCAGGTTCAGGTAAACGTATTTTGTTCCGGTTCAGTTCCGGTTCGATTATTTCGATCCGCGAACCGGCTCGCGAACCGGTTCGGGACGCTGAACCGGTTCGCGAACCGGTTCGGAAATTATAAATGACAAATTGCAACATCAAAATAAATTACAAATAAGACAGCTGAAATCAGCACATACGAAACGGGATACATCGTAGTGTAAGGCTCAGGGATTTCTACCAGGAATGGTTTCTTTATGTGCACTCAAAGGTTACTTCACCGACGTTTACGCATTCGGACTTCATCTAATTGGGTCCGACGCAGTAGCTGTAAAATCCGCGACCTCCTTACAAACCCACTTACAAGTAGAACTCGCTAACTATCCAGCCACCTCGGCGTGTAAGCAATTGAAGGAACAGTGGGGAAAAAATACAGCTTTCTTTATTTGAACTAGCCTTCGGTAACTCAAATTAGACCCTTAAAGAAGTTTTCATTAAACAAGATACGGAATATGAAAAACACTTCACTGAACGCAACGCCAGAAGGACGTAATAGGATAAATATTAAAATAGAAGAGTTCGCTGTCTCACAAATATGTTAGCTTCTAAGTGCCTATACGAAACCGGATGCATTATTATCAAACTCCACAGCCTTTTCTTTTCTCATTCCGATGGAAGCAAGCTTCAAGAACTCGCGCGTTCTAGAAACGTGTTATGAAATGAGCACACAGCAGCATTTAGGATTTACGAGATTGTAGGAAAATAAAATCCCGTGACGCGATTTTTTTTTTCTTTTTGCACAGCTTTCCAATTCTCTTTCTTCCATGCAAGTCGCGACCAGCGCAATACTGGTTCCTATGTCGAGATTCATGGATGCAGCGTTTGTCAACATTCATAGATGCAGCGTTTATATTTCTAAGACTGAGTGGAGAAGAAAAATATGTAAGCTAGGTGTGTGTCAGTTGACGGCACTTAAAAAACAAATGGCATTGATAGCACATTCATTGTCAACAGCGCGTGGCCGAACCATTTTGACATGAGCAGGTAACCGTTATTTTTTTCCGGTTCAGTTCCGGTTCGGGTTCATCACGATAACAATATAACGGTTCGGGTTCGGGTTCAGTTCCGGAAAAAATACCGGTTCGGTTCCGGTTTTCGGTTCGGTTCCGGTTCGACACCCTGATTTTTACGGTAAGTGTTGACGGCGCCGCCTGATTAGCCGCGTGTCAAACGACAAAGCGCTTAGCTGTCGAAAATAATTTACAACAGAAGATAGGTGAAAGGCATGCATTCTTCACGCTCACAACTAACGTGTTTACCGATGGAAAGGGCACGGACATACAATGTAGCAAGCGTTAACATTCGAACAATATATTGTACGTACCATGCAATGCAGCGTTATCTGAAAAGATTTTATTTGAGAAACATCTCAAATAATACAGTCACAGTCGACGATAGTCACATCTTGGCGATCGGACGGAATCCAGCACGACTTCGTTTTGGGGAACGTTTTGGGGAGAGCTTTCTTTTTTCACATCGGCACTGAGGCAAAGGAACGGGCGCGACTGACTCCAACCGGAACAACTATTTCTGGTTATGACTGAGAAGGACTCTAACCTGATCAGACACGTAGCTAAGCGCTTCTGGTCAAGAGATCCAACGAGTCAAAAGATCCAACGAGTCAAAAGGTCCAATAATGGATCTTTTGACTCGTTGGATCTTTTGACTCGCCAGACACGCGCTTATGGCCTGAATGTCCAACGAGACTGAATGTCCAACGAGCCTGAATGTCCAATCGGTCACGTGACAGGCGAGACGGAATGTACAACGAGACGAAAGATCCAATCGAGACGCAATGTCCATCGAGTCTGAATGTCCAACGAGACGAAAGATCCAACCGAGACGGAATGTCCAACGAGCCTGAATGTCCAACGAGTCTGAATATCCAACGGATATAGAATGAACCTAGCAAGGAATTTAGAAGACATTTCTTTGTTGAATTGTAGGATTACTGATAGTTACGGCGGTGAAAAATGCGTTCGATGAAATGGGGAACCGGACATTTCGGTGCGGAGATATCGGTACGCGATCATTTCGGTATGTGGTCGCTTCGGCACCGGGCTTGTCAGTACCGGGATTTTTGATGCACGGCTATTTTGGTATGCCGCTGAGCTTGTCCCACTGACGTTGCCTCTGTGAAGTCCCCAAAATAAAATTAAAATTATGCTCGCATATTTTGTAGACTTTATAAAATCCCCAAAACAATTCATTTATTGTTCGTTTGATATATCTAGATATAAAGATGATTTCTATAATTAAAAAAAAAGACGTTTAAAAGGTCACACATGCTACAAGATCAAAGACCGAACTCGTTGGTTGACCATTGACAACCTGTCACGCGTTTGATTTTAGAAGGTCGTACCTCTGGAGCGGAAACATTTGTGGGTGCTGTCTAGAGCGCATGCTCAGAACGAGCCCCCAATAATAGGCTGCTAAGACCGGCCATTTTGACGGTGTGGAATGCACGTTGCAAAAGAATCCTGGAAGCTAGCCATCAGCACGCGCTCAGCCGTCGCGCACACAGCTATGGCCGCCAGCTTCAGACCGCTCAGTTATGTTATGTGTCTTTCATGCAGTGCAATTGATGCAGAACTGAAGCACGAGCGCTCCTCGGCGCCCCGTTCAATGGAGAATGCATCCCAAATATCTCTTATTCTCCAGCTGTCATCTTGTGTCATTACTTCTGCGTAAGACTTTCGTCATCTAGTGCTAATGATCTTTATGCAGGCCTTGTCTTTTAGGTGGTATCGGTCTGGTGTGCCAGTGCCCAGTGGCCCTCTTCTAATAAACAACCTCTCAATCACAGGTGCTAAACACAAAAAAAAAAAAAAAATTATATTTTCATAGGTTAGGTGACGTTGATTCTCTAGAAACGGTTTTCGGTCATCGAAGCGCATGTTTCAAAATGTCACGTTCTCTGACGTCAGGGAAACAATGCATTCTTACGAAGAAACGCAATGTTCCTTCTGAAATCTGGACCAAAATAGACTCTCTGGAGTCTCTTTTACTCGCGCCTTCTAACCTTTTAAAGGGGCGATACAACAATTTTTGTACTTTACTCAAATACCGCTTAAAACGGATCCCTGACGTTAATGACCTATGAAACACGTGTTCGTTTTTCAGCCCACGCAATAGAAGTTCCAGAAAAAAATTGAAGAAAAACGAGCAGCGTTCACCCCCTCAACTCGCAGCCTGAACAAGCGGCCACGTGATCTGGAGCCGATTATATACCGCCAATGTTGATCATAGCCACGCGCTGGGGTTGGCAAAGCAATGGACACGTGCTGAGTTCCAGACATTGTTATGGCTCGGCTATTGTCGTCGTTGCAGCTATTGGACACGGGCCTCTATCCGAATGCATGTCGAGGCATCGATTGTCACGAGCCCAGATCGAATGCGTACGTAGTCTTCGCGTCCACTGTGTGAGCAGCATTTGAATATCGTCACCGCAAAGCTCAATGACGCATTCCCGGGGATCGTACTGTTGCCATTGTCCCCACAGCTCCGTCATTAAATTTCTCGAAGGAGCAAAAGGCGGCTTTGGAAGGAGAGACAGAAAGAAAAGCTCTGCTTTTATCCTTTGAATTCCGCTGCGACGAAGACGCTTCTTGGTCAGTGGTGTTGCGTTCGAGTATTCTTGGGTCCCAATGCCAGGAAGCGGGTGTAAAGTTAGAAATATTCCTACCCAATGTCGTTGCGCAGCCCCTTTAATCTCTGGAGTGAGTTGTATTCATTGTAAACAATAACTTCATACCCGTCCATCGCAAAATTCCGTTCAAGCATAAAAGAGAAAATAATAAAAATAAAACGCGGTTGTTGTGTTCGCGAGTTTCTCGAAGTTGCTGGACTGGAAGCCTTCTTAGAATATGGATACTCCTGCCGTCCGCTAGTGGATCCGCCATCTTGCTTCCCGCTCTATGCAGCCGTTTATCAACTGCTTGCGCTGTTATTGAGGATAAGCACTTCTGAAAAGACGCGGGATAACTCTAAAGCCGCACTCACACCGCATCGCATATCATGCAAGAGACATGGTGTTGGCTCCAGACATGCGTGAAATAATTATCTGCGTACACGCCTCGAGCATGTTCGAAATAAGCGGGTTTGCTTCATACATATATACATGCCTACACTCTCAAGAATAGGAACTAGGTGTACATTTTCATAGGTTAGGTGACGTTGATTCTCTAGAAAAGGTTTTCGGTCATCGAAGCGCATGTTTCAAAATGTCACGTTCTCGGACGTCACGAAAACAATGCGTGTTTACGAAGAAACGCAATGTTCCTTCTGAAATCTGAACAATAACCAACTCTCTGAAGTCTTTTTTGTTCGCGCCTTCTAACCTTTTAAAGGGGCGATGCAATATTTTTGTACCTTGCGCAAATACCGCTTAGTACGGATCCCTGACGTTAATGACCTATGAAACACGCGTTCGTTTTTCAGCCCACGCAATAGAAGTTCCAGAAAAAAAATTAAAGAAAAAAAAACGAGCACCGTTCACCCCCTCAACTCGCAGCCAGAACAAGCGGCCACGTGATCTGGAGCCGATTATATGCCGCCAATGTTGATCATAGCCACTCGCTGGGGTTGGCAAAGCGCAGGACACGCGCTGAGTTCCAGACATTATGGCTCGGCTATTGTCGTCGTTGCAGCGATTGGACACGGGCCACTATCCGAATGCATGTCGAGGCATCGACTGTCACGAGCCCAGATCGAATGCGTACGCAGTCTTGGCGTCCACTGTGTGAGCAGCATTTGGATATCGTCACAGCTGGGATCGCAAAGCTCGATGACGCATTCCCGGGGATCGTACTGTTGCCATTGTCCCCACAGCTCCGTCATCAAATTTCGCGAAGGAGCAAAATACCCGTCCGTCGCAAAATCCCGTTCAAGCATAAAAGAGAAAAGAATAAAAATAAAACGCGGTTGTTCTGATCGCGAGTTCCTCGAAGTTGCTAAACTGGAAGCCTTCTTAGAATATGGATAACACTGTCGTCTGCCAGTGGATCCGCCATCTTGCTTCGCGCTCTATGCAGCCGTTTATCAACTGCTTGCGCAGTTATTGAGGATAACCACTTCTGAAAAGACGCGGGACAACTCTAAAGCCGCACTCACCGCACTCACACCGCATCGTACATCATGCAAGAGACACAGTGTTCGCTCCAGACATGCATGAAATAATTATCTGTGCAAACGCCTCGAGTATGTTCGAAATAAGCGGATTTGCTTCATACATATATACATGCCTACACTCTCAAGAATAGGAGGTGTACAAGGGTACACCATTGTCCCATATCCCAGACAACACCCGACATCCTCAGGACGTCCTCGAAAGGTACAAACGTCCTCAAGGTTTTCAAGACGTCCTTAGGACATCCTGAGAACGTCAGTCGCTGGATCATCCTAGAAACGTCCTTCCGAGGACTTATTGAGGACGAAGGATACAATGTTAGAGGTGATATATACGTCCTCAATTTGATTGCGTTTTTAAACAAATGAATGAATGAAATGGCGGTACTATACACAGTTCACGTTCACTGCTCAGCTAAATTTCGCATAAAAATTATTACATGTAGTTGCGTAAGTTTAGGACATCTTTTAACTATAGTTTTGATCAAACAATTCTTTAATAAAACCAGGACGCACTACAATCATTATTAGTTTTGTATTTGCGCAGCATTTCGAAATTCAGTTCCATTGGCAACATTCAATCTAGGTGGCGCAAGCTACCGCCTACTACTAGGTGTTCCGTTATGGCAATTATTCACCCATCCGAGGGACTCAAGCAAGCTAAGCCAAGCCAGGACAGAAACAGAAATAGCGCCGAGGTTGATGATGGCTTGATAATATGGATGCTTGGGCTAGATGGTAATTCATGTTTCGATGAAGCAGCGCGGATACAGTCACACTTACAGGCACACAAGAAGGAAACAAACTCGCAGCTCTGATTAACAACTCAGTCATATATTTCTTCTTCCTCATATCGTCATCTTCTCCTCCTTCGCCGTTAATGAGAACATTAAAATTTTTTAACACCAGAAACCAAATAGCCAATAAACATTAATAAATTAATAATAAATAAATAAATAAATAAATTACAATTAGAAAGAAATGAAACTTAAAAAATTAAAATAAATAATTTTTTTTAAGTTTCATTTTTTAATAGTAATTTATTTTCTAAAAAAAATTTTAAACTTTATTTTTATTTTTATTTTAATTTTCTTAGTTTTATTTACTTTTAGCTGTCATTTATTTATTTATTATTTACTTATTAATGTTTATCGGCTATTTGGTTTCTTATGTTTAAAAGTTTAAAATGTTGTCATTAACGGCGAAGGAGAAGATGATGACGATTTGAGGAAGAAGAAATTATATACCACTGAGTTGTTAGTCAGCGCTGCGAGTCTGTATATCCGCGCTGTTCCATCCAAATTGATGATGGCAGCAATGCAAGGCAGGAGACAAAGGTTAGTGTGTTTTTAAATGAACTCTTCTAAATGGCGGGAAGGAATGAACGGCAATTTCGACGGGAAAGATGCCGGCGCGTAAACGAATGCTTCGAGCTTTTCAACTGTGCGAAAGTAGACTCGGTAGCAAGAATATCTTCCTCGCACGAACATTAATTGTGATTTTTTTCTAGACCATCTTAGCTTTCTGCTGTGACTGTCATCACAAATCAATGTTTTAGAAGCAATGAAATCAAATGTTGAGTGCGCAAACAAAGCTGATGTGGAGACCATCGTCAAAATATGACTGCGCCACGCTGGAGAGAAACTGAAAAAGCTGCAGTCAAAGGCCACAGATGTTCGACATGATGGTAAGTTTCTCATATTACCTGTTTTTATAATAATGCTTATGAAATTGATTTTTTTCTGCAGATCCCGCTGACTATTTGGACTAGTGCTGGCCAAGATGCGAAGCCAGATTGCACGTCTGGTGCAGACATTGAAAAAAGTCATGTATAAAATTTGCTCTGCAATAATGTATTTCTTGAACAGTTACCTTTGTTTGGAATAATGAATGGCACGATCATGCTCATAGTTACAGGCTAAGAGCATAGCGCAAAGAAATACGCAGAGGAGAAAGCCGACAGGATGCTAGAGGCGGGAGGTTTTCTTCTGTCCTCTTCAGCATTCCGCCAGCTTTCTTCCTCCTTTCCCTTGCCCTATGTTCTTAGCCTCTCACTGACTAGTGATCTACAATTAGTGTGTGAAGTTCACTTTAAAATAGTGCACAACAAAGCGTTTTTTTTTTTTTTTTTTCCTGCAGGGAGCTCTTGCAGGCATCTTCCGGTTCAAAATCCAGTTGGAGGAAACCTAGAAACAATAAAAATGAAAGCATCCTAACAGCTCAGTGAACAGCTGCACCTGCAGTGCATTGTCCTAAAAATGTACTAGGAAAATCCTTGGCTGCCCTTATGAAGACGTTCTGAGGATGTCCTGAGGCCGGACAATAGGACGTTTTTAGGATGTTTCCAGGATCATTTGAGGACATCCTCAGGACATCATAATGTCCTCAAACGGCTGTCCTGAGGACATCCTGGGGATGTCCAAGTGTTGTCTGGGATGTAACACGCCAAAACTACATTTCGTCGTTCTGTCCACTGACGTCTAGCTGGGGATACCAACTTTTACGAGCGGCTAGAACATGTCTGCGAACAGTTTTTGTGTGACCATTTGTGGCAGCACTGTTCTTCTAGGAAGACACACGCCTCAGATAGTAGAGATGTATAGGGGATCGTTTTTGCACTTCCGATACGACGATGGGCATGCCAATACGAACTGCGCATGCATGTGCTACCGCAGAAAACCCACGCATGCGCAGTTCGTACCGGACGGCCAATCGTACCGTATCGGATGTGCAAAAACGGTTCCCTAAAACTCCCTTGTGTCTGCAGACTGCCCTTTGTACGATGTACTGGCAGTGTGACCATGGCTTAAGTCGTGCTTACTCTATTGCGCAGTGTGTATGCCTGTCTTAATGGAAGAGTCCACGCCGAGAGTCTTGATGTGGGCCTTGACGCCGCACACGTAAGCCGTTGCCGTGTTCGCAGAGTCCGAAGTCTGCGCGTCCAGGCCGTATGTTTTAGACAACGAGGCGGACGGAAATTTCTCCAAGCGAGGACCGATTCCGCTCCGCTGACGTAATCTACTTACTGGCTTTGGCATATTTGGGCTGCGGTGACGGTCGAGATGCCCATGCCGTCGCACAAGAAGATGACGACGTTCTTCTTCTGCGACGACATGGGCATGCAGTGCATTGTCCTAAAAATGTACTAGAAAAATTCTTGGCTGCCCTTCTGAGGACGTTCTGAGGATGTCCTGAGGCCGGACAATAGGGCGCTTTTAGGATGTTTCCAGAATCATATGAGGACATCCTCAGGACATCATAATGTCCTCAAAAGGTTGCCCTGAGGACATCCTAGGGATGTCCAAGTGTTGTCTGGGATATATTCTTGGGGAGCCGATCTAAATTCTCTGTTGACGGGTGGCTTCATGGGCGTACCAACAGGGAGGGCGAGGGGGGCGCATGCCCCCCCCCCTCCAGTTCTGAAAGTGTGTGGGGGGGGGGGGCAAGGTGCAATTAGTGTTTTGCCCCCTTCCCCCCTCCCGCTCCTGAAACAGCCGCCACTGGCAAACACTGGCTGACGGCGCACAAGAAATACCAAGGGCATCGCCCCCCCCCCCCCCCCCCCCCTCAAGAACAAGTTGGTACGCCACGGGGTAGCTTTATACACACGTTTTTTGTATACCGAGATTTTCCTATCCACAAACCGGCGAAACAAGCGTACATCTCGTAGCACGACCACACGCGGTGTAGGTGCTTGGAAGCATGTAGCAATAATTTTCCTGTATTGAAATACGCAAGAAGAACAATATAATTGTAAGAGATCCGTGGAAATGGGCACCATAGATAAGCTGATGGCATTCACAGTGCCAGAGACGCTTATACTGGGGAGGAACGCTTTCAGTTCAACGATGCTCCATGGTGATCTTGGTGCTACTGGATTAGAACGACCCTCTGGAAGCTTCGAAAATTTGAAGGGGACGAAATGGCGATTGTCATGGCAACAGAGATCGAATAGCCAATCGCCTTGCGAGGTTTTTGTCGTCTGTTTATTAGTATTGGTTTGTGTTCGGTTAGCAGGCAGGGAAGGCAATGTCGCTACTTTCCCAGGTTCCAGTAACTTTAGTTAAACTCAGCTGTAAGTCAGCGCCTGGCGGGCATGGTTCTTCAGCTACAGCCTTGCCGCTTTTTGCGCTGTTCTCATTTTACAATGTTGTCAAACGTTTATTGGATTTGACGGAATGTCTAATCCAGTCTATATTTTTAACATTATTAAGCGAGAGCATTATTAAGTCAGAGCAGCAACCCATAAATGTACACATATAAATTTTATGAGATTCTCGTGGCTGTTTTTATCGGTCACATGCGAGCACGCATGGGCGTCACCAAGTTCTTATTTACTGAATAGAAATGTATTGAGTGCAACTTTATTTATTGAATGGAAGTCTTTATTGAACGCAACTTTCGTACTGCTTCGGAGACGTTAAACAAAAAAATCGCATGCAGGGTTTTTTTTAATTATTATTTTACGTGACACTTTTGTTGAGATGACACTTCGCCGCAGCTCGCCTTCGTCGCTTCGGTGTCCGTCTTCGGTCGACCAAATGCTGAGTCCACGTCTGTCTCTCAGGCCACCCGAATATCGAGTGGCAGGGGCCTTTTTAAATCCGCCGCTCGTGAGCTTCCGAGCCTCTTCTCTCTTTTTCCTTTTCTTTATCTCGTCGTGTGCCGTTTCTTTTTTCTTTTTCCCCTGCAGCTTTGACAGCTAAGGTAACAGTAGTGCCACTAAATAAGCTACGCTTCAGAGTAACGACACTTCGCCATATTGTGTCTTAAAATCATGGTTGCCAGTTATCTGAAGCTTTATCTGAAATCACAGGAAACGCTTCTCCGCCCCCTACAAATGTTTAAACAGTTCGCGACAGAGCAAAGCAATCTTAGATGACCTTCCTAACACCAGCTCTGATGCTGAGGAAGCCTCCCTTATGAATCAGGACGATCGGCAGTTGTGTCTGCTCTGCATACGAGCCAAAATGGCGGCGCCCACAACAATGTCGGGGAACGGAGTGCCGATACTCTAAGCGCAGCTCATTTAGTGGCTCTAGGTAACAGAGTAGAGTCACGTGTCTTCCTCCAACACGCTGATTGGCACACCGGGACCGTAGCCTTCGCCGTTTGACAAGTTACGGTGAGACTAGGGTGCCTTCATGTGCGCTTTGCTTAGGGTGGTGGCATCTCGCCATTTTGTCTCACACGTTTATTTTTATTTTTTGTTCAGAAGCGCGTGAAAGAGCGTGGCCCTGCACGCGTTTGCGGCGTTGACTGTATTATGGCGACATTTTGTTTTCGTTGATTTCTTTGTATTTTCCCCGTGAGCGCGTGCTGTCGGCATCGGGTACTACAAAGGGTGGCATCACCCTAAACAGAAGGACATTGAGGCACCCTAGGTGAGACGGAGTTCTAACGGAGTATAATCGGGCATGCCAAATGTTACACAAAGCTCGAGCCTCGGAGGGGAAAAAACAGAAAAAGAAAAACACCCACTTCAGCCAATATATATAGCCACCCTGGGACCCCGAGACGTCACCGGAGAATCGTCCGGACAGGGTTATCTGACACCGAATCGTAAGGGTAATTTGGTTCTCGACCGCCGAACTCTAGCTATTTCATGGTACTACTAGCACAAAACAAATTCGCTTTACATCATGGATCGTTGTATTATAGAGAAGCACAAACAAAAGCAACCTTCAATGCGCGTGAGCACCGCATTGTGTTGCGCTGGGGGGTCACGTTCGATGTTGCTAGACAACATAAAGGGACGCACATGGCAATGCCATAGAGTAATATAGTAAACTTAAAGAGGGGACACAAACGCCGTTTCGCGGCTCAAATACGTGCGTCTAATACACTCCGCCAGGTGGCGCTTTTGAACAATGTGATTACATTATTTTCTTTAAAAGTATTTCTCTTTAAAATTGTCACACCCTAGCTATATTTAAGATATTAAGAAAATATATCAAATAGTTTTCATATACCACGTCGCAAGCACGTGATGTATGGCGCTTGGTATGGTCTATGATGGCGTCTCCCTATGGTTGGCATGGTCTGCCGACTGCCCGTCTCCCCACCGTGCTTCCTTAACGCTCTTCGGTCGCAAGCCAGGCAACGAGGGAAAGCATAAACACCCGCGTTTTCAAAACACTCAGCTTGAGTTTGTGCTTCATGTAGCCGAGCAGCTTCAGCTCTTTGTTTTGGCGCAGTAATTGGCAAATGGTTGAGGGTATGTTTATACAGCCGGAAGTTAGTCTGCCTCAGTGAGCGTCTGGTGTCTCATCTATAGATGAACTATTTAACCAGTGCGGTACAACTGCTAGCCTGGGGTCTTTAACGTGCACCACACAGAAGTGATACACGACCTCATGCCGGTACGATGCTTATCCAGATCGAAACGGGACGGGGTTTGGATTGAACCCAGAATCCCTGGGTTCTGCGGCGCAAGCTTTCGCTCCGCGTGCTCCGAGCTGGTGTACGTGGAGCGAAAGCTGGCGCTGCAGAA
The DNA here is from genome assembly GCF_016920785.2 of Ixodes scapularis. Classification (NCBI taxonomy): domain Eukaryota; kingdom Metazoa; phylum Arthropoda; class Arachnida; order Ixodida; family Ixodidae; genus Ixodes; species Ixodes scapularis. The sequence continues at coordinate 79,767,868 of NW_024609868.1, read as the reverse complement.
CCCACGGATTCTGGGTTCAATCCCCCCCCCCCCCCCCCACCCCTCTGCCCGTTTCAATCTGGATGAGCATCGTACCGGCGTGTGGCCGTGTATCACTACTGCGTGGTGCACGTTAAAGATTCCAGATTAGCGGTCGTACCGCAGTAATTTGCGTCAGGTCTGTAGTGGCGCGGGGATTACCGCGGAGCTGGAAGACAACAAAGTGTGAGCAGGAGCACGCGCCAGAGGGTAGCACAAGCATGGACTCCGAGAGCATAGACCCGTTGCTGTGGGGCAGGGGGCGCGAGCGCGTCCGGAAGAGCAAACGCGCGCGTGTGTATGAAGGCACTCTACGGAAGACCAGAGCCGTGTATTGGGAGAGTTTGGCCAATGGGCGGAGCAAAGGCCTCTGCCAGCGCCGAATATTCCCCCCACGGTTAGAGCGTAAACTAAATTTGTGACACAGCGTCGACCAATAGAGAGACCGCGACGTCACAATATTGCGAACGACATTCAAAGCGTGAAATAGAAGCGTTCAATCTCGGCCTCTCTACTCCATCTCCCATATGTCTGCAGTGAAGACAAAGGCACAGGCGCGTGAACCTAGCTCAGCAAAACGCTTTTGTTTGTACGAGAACTCGTGCATAGGAGGCACTTTCCAAAGCCACGCGCTCGTTCCCATGCCTTTGTCTGCACTGCTGATGTTTGTTCGCTCTGGGCCGGCTTGCTAGAACAGCGTCCTGAAACTGGCTGAAAGCAAACAGTGCAAAGAGGGGGGGGGGGGGGGGGGGGGGGGGGTGCGCGCGAGCGTCTTGAGACGCGGAGTTCCGCTGGGCTCGTGCGCTGGCTTTGGCAATGCTTTGTTTCCCCGTCTCAGCTGAGACGCTGTTTCTAGCAAGTCGGCCCTGGTTTGGAGCGCACATTTGTTTATTCTACACTTGAATATTGGCGTGACTAAAACCTCACATGCACAAAGTTTTCAGTCACCGAGAGCCAAACCTTTTCCCTCTAGCGACGCTAAAACGGCTCAAATTAGTCGTGTCACAAATTTAGAGCACACGACCACCCCTAGGGGCTATTTCGTGGCCAGGGGTTGGCCCCAAGATGCTCGCCTATTCAAGCCAATATATGGGCAAACTCTCTCAATAAACGGCTCTGCGGAAGACTTACGCAAGACGCGACCATGTTATGCTGGCTGCACCATCCTTGTGGCGCTGTAACGTTTGATTTTGCACATGCCACGCCCGAATACAAGCATCTGTCAGCATCTGTAGAAGCGCGATAACGAAACGTCTAAAGAAAAAAATTATGCAGCCGCGGCGTCCCATTAAACGTTCCTTTCGTCTTTCTTTCTTTCATAGCTTCCGCGAGCACGTATGTTTCACTTTAATTGATAGCGAAGCCGAAGCTACTCGCAAAAGCACGTCCTCCTGAACGATGCTCGCACTGTACGAGCGCGCGTGCTTGGCAGGGACGCTGAAAGCTCGCAGCTCGCTTTTGTGGCCCCTGCTACGCTGGCACTTAGAATGTAACGGAGTATAAAAGTTGTAGTGGGGAAGCGTATTGACGCATGTTCGAAACGCGAGCCAAATATTCTAGTTTTCTCGTCTGAAGCGCTGCTGGAAACTTGAGAGCTACCGGCCTATACGGCCGTTCGAGCCATTCTGTCTTTTATCACTTATGAAATGTGTGAGTTTCCTATGATGTAGAGTTGGTCTCCATACATAGCAAGGTCGTCAGGTCCTATCTTCCTTGAACAGAAGGTAAGTTGTCTGCAACTTTATGTTTCGCGTTGGTTAGCACAAAGATGGCGTAAACGGCACGAAATTTTTTTCGCTCACTTGTGCTGATCCGTCACGCGTGCGATACGTTTTTGCTGTATTGTGACGCCGATCGAGCTAGACCATCTTGTGACATGTCGGATTCATTTTTGGTTTATTTTTCCGTCAGTCGATAGTTTTTTGTTTTCGATATAAACTGCAGGAACGTGTCGTTGAGCTTGGATCGAATAGATGATGGATATTAAGCTCTTTGTCGCTTTTTTTCCCGCTGAAACAGGTAATGTTCTACGGAGGTGACTGCTGCGTGCTCTGGTGCGCCAACAATTGAACGACAAATAAGAAGCCAGGTGTTAAGTTTTTCCGGATTCCACGTAATTCAAGGCACGTATATAATTCGATTATGTCTTTACGTAGAACATTTTCTGGAAGCAAACACTCAGTATAGCTCAAAAAAGATATTTGCAGAGACAACGTTCATGGCAGTTTAAAATATCATTCTTTACAGTACGTATGGCAAGTCAAGAAAACTTCCAAATATTTCGGTACTAGATAGACGGTGTTGTCTGACTTACACACCACGTTTAACAAAAACAAAAGGGTAAAAATGAATATTCTTAGCAAGGGCAATCTTTTACAAATAGTTTGCAAATGACACTAATAAAGTGATAAAATGACAAGCAGCCAAACATTTATTCGGTCTAACTTCAGCATCAAATCAAAGACACCAATCTTTTTCATGTTGCGTGAAAGGGTGGATTTCGAATACATGTCCAGTTTGTTGGCCCATATAGTACATGGACTGTAAAGGAAAAGGAACACTATCAGAGGGGATATACAACTGCAAACTTTGCGAAACGCGAAGGTTTCACTTAGCAGTGGCATTAAAATCTTCCGATATGCAAAAGAACAGGGTTCACAGATTAGCAGTTTATTTCTCTCGTTTACTGAATGTAACATAGGTATAGTACGTACAATGATTTTTTCAGGTCAAAGACATGGGTACGGTATCCTAAACGCCCTGAGCTCATACGAAAGACCGCCACACAGCTCAATGTGGGCTACCGCATCTGTAGTGAACACTTCACTACAAATGACTTTATGGATCCTGGACAGACGAGACTCACCAAAACAGCTGTCCCGACAGTTAGGCCGCAAATAAGTAGGCTCTCTGCAATGACGCAAGGTAATAACTTTTCTTTGCTGGCAGATTGTAACAGCTAGGTTCCAGTTTTATCTTTTCTTATAGCCAATGGCAGCTCTACTTTTTTTGCTGTCACCTACCAGCATGATGTTAATGCTGCTCCCTGGCACACTCTCTATTGTAGAATCGGCTTTATTTTTGTTTTATTATTTGCCACACAACTGCTGCATTTCCAGTTATTTGATTGTTTTGTACATAATATTTGTAACATCTTAGCCCTATGCATAGCATTACTTTTCAGTGTCAGTGACAGCCCGAATTAGTTGACATAATGTTACTGCAGCAGGACGTCACTCTGCATTAAAACATTTGAAGGTAAACGTTCGGCAGCCCTCTACCTGGTTAGGAATAGACATGAAGTGAAAAATAGGGACTGTAACCAAAAATTTAATAAACATTTACCCGACATTTCGGGACCAGTTCGGTCCCTTGTTCACGGGTCAGTGACCTTAGGTCACTCACCCGTGAACAAAGAACTGAACTGGTCCCGAAACATCGGGTAAATGTTTATTACATTTTTTGGTCAGAGTCCCTATTTTTCGCTTTATGCATTAAAACATGGCAATTTGTGTCGTCCAATCGAGTGTTCTGCCAGTGCCGTATGACTTCTGACATGGTATTTTTGGTGTGTATCTCTCCACAAGGATATCAAAACTCTACGCAAACAGGGCCCGCGTTTGGAATTCTTGTCAATAAAGGCCAAAATTTGTTGATGAATATCTCCAAGTCGGTTGCACCTTTCTAAATCCTGTAAATTTGTTTCTCTCTTTCCGGTGGGTGTCTTCAAAGTTGCTAGTGCAACATGGGTAAAAAACTAGTAATTAAAAAGTTGATTAAATAGGTAATTAGTATGATTTCCGCAATGCCAGATGTCCGCCGAGGCTGGGAGTTTGTTCCCGCAAAGAGCTTTTTCTTTATCCCGAACAGTAAATCTTGATAATATTTGTCTGTCGTCGCTGAAACTATAAGAACAAGATCTTTTCAAGCAGCCTTTTACATTTGCATGTGTGAAATTTGTGTCAAATATTTATTGATAGGTATCAATAAATATTCACATGCTACATAATATGTAAATATTATTCACATGCTACTACTTTTTGTCTGGGGCGTTCTGCACAGCTCCAGTCAGATACTTAGGTGTGTCCCTTATATAATGAAACATGGCACATGCAGCATATGTCTTTCTGTGATTTCGTGTCTGTTCTGATTTTCATGATCAAGGATATCGTGTTGAGCAACTTTATCATGACTTCCGGTCTTTGTTGTGCCTGCTCGTAAATGTTGCACTTGTAAAGACAACATTTTTTTCTAGATCCTGAAATCCATTTTGCAGCCATGTCAGTTTTCAATCTCCTCACATACCGGAAGACGCACTCATTGTTCGGCCATGTCTGGCCCGAAACAAGTTTCAGGCTATGTGAATTGGTGTTTCGAATTGCGTACAAATTTGTTTCTTGCTGTATGTGGTGTGTGCGGCGTCCTCTTCTGATTGGAAATAATAGATACATTCTATTTATTGATACACTTGCTTTTGATGTGTAAGCCGTCGTGATAGCAAAAGTATTTGCTCGCAAACCTCAAAAAACAGCGCTAAAAATTGAACAAAGGACAAGTGAAAGAAGTGCACGGACATTGCTCACTCTGTTCACTTCCGAAACTGTTTGGTACGGTTCGTTTACAAATCATTATGCAATTTCTTTTTCAGTGCAAGTAAACATTATATTTTTTTAAATATTTTATTGCAGTATTGAGAGTATTAGTTTATTGCAGAATATAAAGTGCTTCTAATCTGATTTACATGCTCATATGTGTTCATGAATGTGGTCAAAATAAAGAGATTTTGAACCAAATGCTCTTGTTGCTTCCAGATAGAGCAGACGTACTAAAGTGGCGAAACGGCAGAGGTGGTTCATGGCTTATAAAATTTAAACCGCTCACAAAAACGAGTACCTCCGACTTATGCAAGTCGGAGGTATTTGTTTTTTTTAATCATGAATCCCCGCTTTTGGAACATTTTTGCACAAAAACGAGGACAAAAAAGGAAGGAGAACAGAACGAGCGCTTCCCTATGCGCTCGTCCTGTTCGCCTTCCTTTTTTTTTTTTTTTTTTTTGTCCTCGTCTTTGTTAGCGCTTTTAAATTTTATAGAGCAGACGCCATGGACACCGTGGACACCTTAAAAAGTTTTACAGTAGAAAACAAATATATTATTGTAAAGACAGTTCATAAAAATATAGAGTGTAGGCGAGCAGCTGGAGATAATTAACCCGAGACTGGTCATATAGAGCGCACAGGAATAGGGGGGGTGGAGACGACGATGACTAAGCGCGCCCAATTCGAAACCGAAACTAGCTATACCGAGATCCCTAAGCACGTTCGATCCGAAAGCGAAACTATTTATACCGGAAACCGACGCGGACGTCTCCTAACATCCGCTAGGAGCGGTGGCTGTAAGGCGGGCTCCCTCTATCCTGAAAAAAGTAAAGCCCCTCTATCCTGGGAAAAGTGGCGCCATTCATTGTTACGGGAATGCTCGAGACACGTGGCGCACGCCACTTCTGGGAAGAGCAAGGCGTCTGAAATCTAGCTCAGTGCTGCGCAGTGCCGCCATAATCTTCCCAAGGTCTCACCTTGCACGTGTCTCGTGCATCCACGCACCTTGCGCTACTTTTGAAACACGAAGGGGCTTTAGGGAACAGTGGCGGCATTTATTGTTGTAGACATGCTCGAGACACGTGCCGCGCGCCACTTCTGGGAAATTCATGGCGTCCGAAATCTAGCTTAGTGCTGCGATGTGCAGCCATGATCATCCCAAGGGCTGCGCGTTGCCCGTGCCTCGTGCATCGACAAACATTGTGCTACTTTTGGCGGGCTAAGTGGGCCGCTGGGCCCTATAGTCGTGTCCACTCTTTAAATTCACTATATTACTCTATGGCAGTGCGCCGAGAATCTGAGAGAGAAGGGGAGAAGAGCGCGCTGAGACGTCAGAACTCCGCGTTCTGGTTGGAATGTTAGGGGGTAGACCTAAACCTAGCTGCCTTGGCCTCCACGGCACTCGTCGAACGCATTCGAACGTGGAACGCCGGTGTCCGGAGTTCGGCTCTCGCATTCGATCACATTCGTCGATTGCAACGGAGACAAAGACAGCTGGCTCTAGGTATACACCCACTAACCTTCCAAGCAGAGCTCGGCGTTCTGACGTCCCTGCGCGCTCTTCTCCCCCTCTCCCTCAGATTCTCGGCTCATAAAGAAACAATAGAAATCGACGGATTCAAAAGATGTTTGATGGTATTGTATTCTTTCCACTATAGGCATGTATAGCGACGCCTTGCGACCGTACCTTTCACACGAAGTATAGCATTTCCGGCTTTTGCGCCGAAATAAAAGGTGACAAGGTTTGGCCCGTTGCATCAGTTAGAACAGAGTCCGGCGTCTAGTCCAGCAGCCTAAGCGCGTGCTTTTGAGTTGTTTTTTTTTTCACGCACCTTGCAGCTATGCACTGCAGTCATTCCGGGATGTTGCAAAGCTACGCTTTTGCCATCCTCTTTGCGCTTTTACGAGTTGGGCAGTCGGTGTTTCCGGTTCCAGACAAAGCCCGAGAAGGTGAGTTGCAGACAATCTTCCGCGCGTAAAGTTCGCATGTCGACATTTTGAAATACGCGAAAGGTCTTTTTGATGGCGCTGGTAATGGAAGTAGCGCGTCGTGTTCGTCATCCTTATAAACTTTTGCATGTCTATCTGTAGGGTGTCTCCAGTGGATCTTATGTTGTAAAAGAAGCCGGAAATATTGACGCCTGCACATACAAAGTTCAAACTTTAACCGAGTGCATTAACGGGGGGGGTTTTACCTTGTGAAATTTCAAGGTGTAGTTCTTTCTCTGTAGAAAACGAGACTAACAAACTTGCTAAAGCGATGGATTTGCAGACGACTGAGTTAGCGATGAATGTAACTTGCGCCAGATCTCCCGAAAAGAGGAGCTAGCAGACGACGCACTCTGTTGTCTGCTTGCAGCGCCTATCGGAAGTGGGCGCCTCAAGCAGCTAACTCGGTCGTTGCCTTTGACTTCGGCAAGGTTGTTGGTGTCGGTTTTTGCTTTTTTTTAAGAAAGAAGACATGCGTGTTGAAATTTTACAAGGTAAAATTGGTCACCTGAAAGCATATTCGGAGGAAGTTTGTACATTTTGTGTGCAGTCACCGATTTTTCTGAATCGTTTTACAGCGCAAGATCCCCTGTAGCCACTTTATATAGGCTTTTCCAAAGTGCATGGAAGTTTTCACCTCGTGTGCCGATTCTCAAAAATGGGTCAGCAGTATCTGTCAGCAATTATCGTCCAATTTCAGTGATCTGTTCATTTGCCAAGGTGTTCGAGAAGGCCATGCGTTGTCATATTATGCGCTTTTTTTCCAGACGTATAAATATGCGACATGGTTTTATGCCAAATCGTTCTTTGGAAAGAAATTTGATTGCGTTTACGGAATGTGTGGGTGCCAAAATAGAGTCAAAGCAGCAGGCTGACGCAATTTATTTTGATTAAAAAAAAACTTTTGACATAGTGAACCATTCCTTGCTAGTTAAAAAAAACTTGGGTACTATTGGCTGTCCTTACCGCTTTGCAAATGGATTCAGGGCTATCTACATGACGGATAGAATTCTGTTTCATATGGTGGCCTACGGCCAACCGCGTACCTCTCCAGATCGGGCCTCCCGCAGGGCTCTAACGTATCGCCCTTGCGTTTCAACATATTCGTAAACATTTGTTCAAGCATAAATCACTCGGAAATATTACAAGTTCGCTGATGATGTTAAGCTTTTTCGAGCTATTGTTGACACTTCTAAAAGCGATAAATTACAGCAAAATGTTATAGCACCGGCAGATTGGTGCACAGTTACCAGCTTGCTTCTCAACCCGGCTGAAACAAAAGTTATATCTTTTTCTAAAAACCATTCTTGCAACATCTTTGACTAGATTTGGAACAAGCGCTTGATTGAGCGCGGCTCAGTTGTACGGGATCTAGGAGTCTTCCTGGCCAGTGAATTGAAATTCTCTGATCATGTGGAATTTTTGAGCAACACGTGTTACCGTACTCTGGGTGCAATTACCAGAATGACGCGTGATTACTGGGGATATTCTTGATTTTGTATCTGTATCGATCCCTCATCTTGTCTAAACTGGATTTCTCTAGCGTTCTTTGGAATTGTTTAAACCAGATAAACTCGAATGAACTTGACAATATACAAAAGAAATTTGTTCGACTGCTTTATGATTGATATTTTAACAGGCGAATTTATTACAGCCATGACTGATTGTTAAAGGGATACTGAACCAAGGAATTTAGTGTCCATAATAAGTGGCGCACGTTCTTTCTACGAGCCAGCAGCCGCCGGTTGTGCGCGAGCACACGCAACAAAAACGGCGTCAAATACCTCCATTCGCAGTTAAGATGGCAGTGAAATGTATGGGCTTGGGGCAAAAGGAAAATAAAAAGTTTTTCATCTACAGTGTGGTGTCTGGTGTAAAAGGTAAGCGATTAATTGGTCTAACAAACACGTAGCTTTCGCTTGTAGAGATGAAAACTCGCTGTTTTCGAATGCGCTGTTTTCACGTTTGACGATGTTAAACCAACTAGCCCAACTTACTGCCTTGTTGTAGAGATGAAAAGCCTGTCTTTATTCTCCTTTGGCCCGAAGCCCATGCATTTCACTGTCCTCGGTATTCACACGAAGGAGAAATCCCGGGGATTTCTCCCCGGCACGCGCATCCGACGACGAAAACGTCAGGCTTTGCGATGTGCGAAAGTTTCGCGTTTTCATCTCGTGATGCGCGCGTGCCGGGGAGAAACTCGTGTGAATACCCGAATGGAGGTTATTGACGTCATTTTCGTTGCGTGTGCTCGCGCACACCGGCGGCTGCTGGCTCGTGGAAAGAACGTGCTCCACTTATTATGGACACTAAACTCTTTGGTTCAGTATCCCTTTAAGGATTTTAAACTTGCATTTCCTCTCCAAAAGGAGGCAGGCACGGGACTTCATTTTTGCACGAATGTCTCCAAGGTTTAATCGAGTGTCCGAAACTAACCTCATCCGTGTTTATTGTTATACCTGGCAGGACTCTTCGCTCCCCTCGTGCTTTCGGTTCTTATGAGAAAAAAAAGCTTTAAAGGGATACTGAACCAAGGAATTTAGTGTCCATAATAAGTGGCGCACGTTCTTTCTACGAGCCAGCAGCCGCCGGTGTGTGCGAGCACACGCAACAAAAATGACGTCACAGACCTCCATTCGTGGTTGAGATGACAGTGAAATGTATGGGCTTCGGGCCAAAGGAGAATAAAGACAAGTTTTTCATCTACACAGTGTTGCCTGGTGTAAAAAGTAAGCGATGAATTGGTCTAACAAGCACGTAGCTTTCACTTGTAGAGATGAAAAGTTCATCTTTATTCTCCTTTAGTCCGACGCCCACGCATTTCACTGTCATCTCAACCGCGAATGGAGGTCTGTGACGTCATTTTTGTTGAGTGTGCTCGCGCACACCGGCGGCTGCTGGCTGGTGGAAAGAACGTGCGCCACTTATTATGGGCACTAAATTCTTTGGTTCAGTATCCCTTTAAGACCCATCGAACGTATACAGTATAATTTTTAACTTATCAACGGTGATGGACATGCCCGATGTAGATATTTTTTTGCGGGAGAGTTTTAGTGTGCAGTCTCTGCTAATGCTTCTTTAAGGTGTGTTTTCTCGTATGTCTTTTAGCAAAAAGTGTTATGTATAAGTTTATGTACTTTTCCTCTTTTACATTTATATATCACATTTTCATTTGCTTCATAATATGCATATGCGTTTTTGTGTGCCTGCCCTTTATGCAACTCTGCATGTATGTGTAGACAGTGCACCCTTACGTAGGCTTCGGGGCTGTTTAGGGGCACCCGGAAAAGTACAAATAAATAAATAAATAAATATACTACTCATATAAGAAAAAAACAACTACATCTCACTTCTTGGTTTTAGTTTAATCAGCTTAGACAATGAAAAGAGCGACCGATATAGCGCACATCGATTGATATTTGTTCTTTTTAGTCTCTGACCGTTTAAGAAACGCGAGTCATGGCGAATCCTAAGCATTTTATTCTCGCTCTTCATCCAATGAGGTCGAGGGATTACCCCGTAAAAGACGTCTAGCAAGCAGGGGTGGGGATTGAACCGAGAGAGATTGGGCTCAATCCCCACGTCTGAACGTTCCGCTATGGATGAGCATCGCACCTGCGTGCGGTCGTGTACTGCCACTCTGTGATGTGCGTTCATGACCCTGCAGGCTAGCACTGATACCGCACCGGCTAAATTTACTATCTACGGCGTAAACCAAAGCCACCAAACCTCGAAGGCTGGCCTACCTTACGCTGTCTAAAGATGAACGTCACATTTTGATTTTTGTTTTGTTTGGTTAAATCCCTCGAAGACAGTAGGTACCCGATAGGGCTGAATAACTTCACTCCGTCTAAACAAACACACAACAAAATTACTTACACCGAAATGCAAGCAATACGAAAGGAAGAAGTGTTCTCGTAAACGTCTACAGTCATGTCTCGTTAATATAAACACCCCGTTCCTCCGAAAGTTGTGCATTATGTGAGTTGTTTATAATACCGAGACGTGGATACAGGTATTTGTTAAGTTCGTACCCTAAAATGTTGTCCATATATAGTTGGGTATTCATGTTTTTGGGGGTTCGTATAGTAGCGACACATATGACCGTAATTACTCATGGTAGTTTCTTTCAGCGGACCGGTCATATTGGAGCGACCTGGCGAAAGAGGAGCTCCATCGGCGACTTGCTCAAGTACCCAACACTCAAAAGGCCAAGAACGTTGTCATCTTCTTGGGCGACGGCATGGGCATCTCGACCGTCACCGCAGCCCGAATATACAAAGGCCAGAAAGTAAACTGCGCCAGCGGAGAGGAATCGGTCCTCGCTTGGGAGAACTTTCCGTACGCCTCGCTGTCGAAAACGTACGGCCTGGACGCGCAGACTTCGGACTCTGCGAACACGGCAACGGCTTACCTGTGCGGCGTCAAGGCCAACATCAATACTCTCGGCGTGGACTCTTCCATTAAGGCAGGTATACACACTGCGCAATAGAGTAAGCGCGAGTTAGGCCACGGCCACACTGCTAGTACATCGTACAAGAGGCAGCCTGCAGACAGAAGGGAGTTTTAGGGAACCGTTTTTGCACATCCGATACGGTACGACTGCGCATGCGTGCGTCTTCTGCGGTAGCATATGTGCAGTTCGTACTGGAGGGCCCGTTGTATCCTATCGGATGTGCAAAAATGGTTCCCTAAAACTCTATACTGTCTGAGGCGTGTTTCGTCCTATAGAAGAACAGTGCTGCCACACGTGGTCATACAAAAACTGTTCGCAGACGTGTTCTAGGCATATGTATATATGTGTGAAGGAAACCCGCTTATTTGGAACATGCTCGAGGCGTGTACGCAGATAATTATTTCACGAATGTCTGGAGCCAACACCGTGTCTTTCGCATGATGTGCGATGAGGTGTGAGTGCGACTTTAGAATTATCCCGCGTCTTTTCAGAAGTGGTTATAGACCTTTCCAGAAAAGGGCTGCTGGCCGGTTTCATTTTCAGTGTTCGTTCGTATCGCGCGTGATTTGCTCGCTTTCCGAAGCGACGCACACGCGCGTGCTGAGCTGTGGAGATCGCACGCTGAGCTGTGGATTTGTAAACATTGGAAAGGTCTATACTTAATAACAGCGCAAGCAGTTGATAAACGGCTGCATAGAGCGGGAAGCAAGATGGCGGATCCACTAGCGGACGACAAGGTTATCCATACTCTAGGAAGGCTTCCGGTCCAGCAACTTCTAGGAACTCGCGAACACAACAACCGCACTTCATTTTTTATTGTTTTCTCTTTTATGCTTGAACGGAATTTTCCGACGGACCAGTATGACATTTAATTTATTGTTTACAATGAATACAACTCACTCCAGAGAGTAAAAGGTTAAAGGCGCGGACAATACAGACTCTAGAGAATCTGTTTTGTTTCAGATTTCAGGAGCAAAGTTGCGTTTCTTCGTAAAAATGCATTGTTTCCCTGACGTCACAGAACGTGACATTTTGAAATATGCCCTTCAATGCCAAAATCGTTTCTTGAGAATCAACGTCACCTAACCTATGAAAATGTCAGATTGTTTGTGTTTAGCACCTGTGACTGAGAGATTGTGTGGACAGCTTCCACAGTTCTTTTGCGACGTGTATTCCGCACCATCAAGAAGGCCGGTCTTAGTAACTTATTAATGTGAGCTCGTTCTGAGCATGCGCTCTAAACAGCACCCGCAAATATGGCGTCTTGTGAATAGACCTTTCGCTAATTTACACCAGCATCAAAGAGAATCTTGGGAACGTTTATACACGCGCTGCACGTGCTCTCCTTCCCTATAGAAAAGATTCGAAGTAAACAACCAAAATAAAGCGTCCGTGGAACGCGCGTGCGAAGTGCCATTTGTTCTAGATTTTTGTTTTGGAAAAGTTAGAGCTGGGGGGGGGGGGGGGGGGGGGGGGGGGAAGGCGGCCGCACGGCCAGTGCGTGTAGATACGTTCCCGGCATTCTTTGTGACGATTGGGTAATTTGGCAAAACGCCTACACTCCCTGTGGGCGACGTGCGCAATCAAAAGCGTCGTTGTTATCGGCTTTCCCCCAGAGCCTTCCCCGATTGGCCAAAGGAGAGTAAGGTAATAACTTCCATTTTTACGATGTTGGCAGTGTTGGTTTTAGAGCGCAATGATTTCAAGCTTCCACCATGCTCATACAAATACCATCGAGCTTGTTGTTCGCAATGTAATGACATCACGAGAGGGAACTATTGGAGGGCGCCAACAAAAAATATCGTCACTAATAGTAGTAAGTTCTTGTTTTCGCGGACTTACTACTTGGGGAACGCTTAAGCTTCGGCTTTAAGAGTGGAACGCGATAGCGTTATCGTGCCCCGTTCGCAAAGCCTTGTCATATAAACCCTCGCTCGTTCCCAAGGTGTGCAAGCGTATGTGCGTGGTCTAGGCGTTAGCGTCACGTCTCACATCAGTCACACGTGAGTGTTGTGGGCAGTTTGGAATTCCCACGCGAAGTCATGTAGCGTGACGTCACATGCGTGACGTCACGTGTAACTTCACACGTGATTGTGACGTAATGGTTAAAAAGTGCAACAGGATAACGGACAGAAAGCAAAAATGACGAAAGTAATCCCTGGAGAAGGGGAACAAGCGGGACAAAGGACAAACATAAATCTCCAGACACAGCTGGGAGACTGGTGAGCGACCGAAAAAATCCGCCTGGTCCGGGTATCGAAGCCGGGACCTCTCCATTACAAGTGGAGCGCTCTACCAACTGAGCTAACCAGGGGTTAGACGTCAGTAGAGCAAACGGGTTTTATCAGCTGCCACCAGTCGAACACCAACAAGAGTGAAGCTTGCAATTTAAGGTTATAATTATAATGCAATTAAATGCAAAGGTGCAAGCGAGCTGGACAAGAATGACGAAAGTAATCCCTGGAGAAGGGGAACAAGAGGGACAAAGGACAAACATAAATCTCCAAGAACACAGCTAGGTGACTGGTGAGCGACCGAAAAAATCCGCCTCCAGGGATTACTTTCGTCATTCTTGTCCAGCTCGGTTGCACCTTTGCATTGAATTGCATTAAAAAAAATAGAAAGCAAAACACAGACAGCGCTACTAACAACTGAACTTTATTTTCGTTGTCACTCAAAATATATACCGGCGCCAACAAAAACAAGTTAAGAAACGTATTCAATTACACATTGTTAAAAGGCTAAAATTGTGACATCACTCATTACACCATCTCAGACTAGTCATCCCTGGTTGGGGAACAGTAATTCTCTGCCAAACAAGGATACAGACCGTGTGCTGACCACACATAAGCCCCAATCTACCAGTTTCTTGGGCCTCAAGTATTTCTTGTGTGATTTTGTTTTGTTTATGCTTAGTACATCACAGTCAGCAAAGAGTGGAATGCAGCAATAATCGCGGCAGTGGCCACGGAGATGCCCTGGTACGACGCTATCTACATTGTATCGGTACTCCCTCAAACGTTCATTCAGGCAAAGGTCCGTCTGACCCTTGTAGTGACGCCCACACGATAAAGGGACGGAATCAACGACCTCTTCTACACACTCAACGAAGCAGGTTTCGCGCTTCTTTAGGCAGCTGCGTCCGCATGTCGTGTTCTAAATGGAGATTACCTTGTTACACAAGCTAGCTAACTTCACAGGGGGCGAAAAAACGACGTTAACCCCCGCGTGCATGCCCACTCTTTGGATAATTTATGCAAGTATGGTAGTACCACCACTTTTTCTTTTTTCTTCTTTTGTACTGTCGTTCCGTCACTATTTTTATTCTTCAACTGCTTGAGTTTGTTCTCGGCTACCGGTGATGGAAGGGTGACCGGAAACTCCGCAGACTTGAGACTTAGCGCCTGATTTTTAAAGCTTACGTCGATCTTGTGAGCGCGTGACTTTGGTAAAGCGTTACCGAAACAGAGATTAACGATACCTCTCTTCACGAGTTTTGAGTGTGCCGACGCGAATGGCAGTATTGGCTTGTTCCTCATTGGTTCGTGAGTTCAGCGTACATGCTCCGGTTGAAAGTCAAGCCTCAAGTCCAAAAATTGAATGACTCCCAACCCCCCCCCCCCCCTTCTCCTCCCCAAACCGGAACTTCATGTGTTAGCACCAGGGGTTTTAGACAGCCACTGAAAATGGACAGGGTCAGAGACACCACTCCATCGAACAGATTCGGGTTGCAGTTCAAGAGAACCACAAATTCGTCTACAAAACCAAAAATATTTAAAACCCATAATTTTTCAAGCTTGCTGACCAAGTTTCTATCAAGAGCCGCCAGAAAAATGTCGCTAAGAACCGTCGACATACAAGATCGAATACACTTACTCCCGTCTTCTGCACAAAAATACCTTCCTCCCAATTAGCGAACGTTGATTTTTAAATAGAATGCTAGATGTTCCAGAGAAAAGTCAACTCTGAGTTATAATTATACCCGCTTTATTCTGAAATGCCACAACACCATGCTTGTCGGTCGTGTCCTCTACTCAAGACAAAAACTGATCCTGAAGGATTGAAGAATAAAGATCCTTAATGTCAAAAGAATAACCCAAGATGTTCTAGCTGGGAAGACCTACCAAGGCAACTTTGTTTTTTTTTTAGCCCCTGTGAAGTTAGCAAGCCTGTATAACCATTGGTAAACTCCATTTCGAACACGACAGGCGGTCACAGCTTCCTGAAGAAGCACAAAACCTGCTTCGTTGAGTGTGTAGAAGAGGTCGTACATTCCGTCCCATAATCGAGTGGACGTCACTATGTGGGTTAGAGGGGCCTCTGCCTGAATGAACGCTTGTTGGAGCACCGATACAACGTAGATAGCGTCGTACCAGGATATCTCGGTTTGCACTTCCGAGATTGTGGCTGCATTCCACTCTTTTCTGGCTGTGCCGTACTAAACAAAAACAAAAAAAATCATGCAAGAAATACTTGAGGCCCAAGAAACTGGTAGATTGGGGCTGCAGTCTGTCAGCACACCATATCGATCTTTTTCGTACAAAGAATTACTGTTCTTCAACCAGGGATGACTAGTCTGAGATGGTGTGATGAGTGATGTCACAATTATAGCATTTTAACAATGTGTATTTGTATATATTTCTTAACTTTTTTTTTGTTGGCGCCGGTATATATATTGAGTGAACACGAAAATAAAGTTCCATTGTAAGTAGCGATGTGTCTGTGTCTTCCTTTCTGTCCGTTGTCTTGTTGCGCACACCTGGTGTCGGCAAAGCGGGCTTGCTTGTAAGCACTATGTTGGTGTATACTTGGTTTTACAGTTGGTCCGATGCCGTCAGCGCTACAATCCGATGGAACCACTCATGCAACCAAAAAAGCATCGTCACGGCGCTCGTCGTTTTTGTGCGTTCGATATGTCACCGAATAAAGCAATCACGTAGAGAAAAAAAAAACACAGGAGCACGCTGAATTACCAGTGCGTGAATGGTTTAGACGATGATACCAAACTCACAAAGAGCGACGCGACGAAGCACTTTCGGCGCTGTTTGATTGGCTCCATTGAAGTGTGTGGCTGCGTTCGGACTTAATGTGAAACGGATTCACACTGTCTCTTTCCAGGCGGGGATGTGCCACAGTAACAAAACTACCCACCTGCCGAGTATCATGAAGTGGGCGCAGGACTCGGGAAAGTGGACCGGTGTGGTGACAACCACGCGCGTGACGGAGGCGACACCTGCTGCCGCCTACGCGCATTCGGGTCACCGTTACTGGACGTCTAAGGTTCCCAAGGGCTGCGAGGCGGAGGACATCGCTTACCAGCTGGTACATCAGGAGCCTGGATCCAAGCTCAGGGTGAGCGATTCCTTGAGAGTGCTTGTCGTTCTTTTCGACGCTTCTCGATTCTCGAAAATTTAATAGTCGTAAATAATTTTACATAAAAAAGAACACGAATAACAAACATTGCGTCGTTTGCGTCGCAAATATATATATATATATATATATATATATATATATATATATATATATATATATATATATATTGAAAACTTTTTGTTTTAAACTTGAGTGGAAACAGAAACCGAAACTTTCGATCCGTCGATCAACATTGTCCTCGGGCCGCCGAAAACATGGCTACCAGGTGGTACGAGCGGTCAAGTGATGCTTTACGCGACGACGGCCGGGATCAGTGCGGTCCACCGTTGGGACGGGTGTGTACAAGGCGCAACTGTTATCTGCACCGCAGTCTTCACCGCGTTTTGGCGTCTACGATGTCCGACGATGTCTGCACAACTGTGGCATAAGTCCGCGCACGTTCACTGTGAACAAATCTCCGAGAGACACTAATAATCACAAACGGCGAGCGCCACCGCCAATGACGTTGACACCGCTGAGCGCCGAGAGGCGACCCTGCTGACGTCACCCGTTACGCTTCCCTGGAAAAGTAGAAACAAAAATGTGGCGATGCTGATGACGCTTAGCTCAATGTTGGCTACGCTAACGCCGTAGTCTTTACTACGCTCTTGATTGCGCCCTAATTCGTCCGCTAGAGTCAGCCGATTTCGTCAGCTTTGGCGCGTTCTAAAGTTTGCCGGACAGTTTAAGAAACATTTAGACAGAACTAGTCGTAATATTTGACGTGCGGTCTGTTTAGGTGATAATAAAAACGATTACATTTTTTTTCTTTGCAAAAAATAGAATGAAGTGGAGTTGCCCTTTAAGAATAACAGGACACGCTCCTTCCAAAAAGCCCTCCACTTTTTTAGTTAGTTTAGTTAGACCCTACTGAAGTGGAAAGTGAGTAAATACAAAGTCAGCTAGCTTTACGTCTATACACTAATCATTCCAGTCACAGCTTGGTGCTTTGACGTCCCCACACACTTACATCTTCTCTCTCTCAATTTCTCTCCGTAGAGTATCACAACAAGTAAAACTTCCAGTTATCTGCCTATGGGGCCGCGTCAAGGTTCAAGAAACGTTCGCACCTGCTGCTCGATAACTTGCATACCGCAAGGAAAGACCTTTCTTCGTTGAACCCGTCAACCTTACGTAATACCCGTTCATTGTCCATTGTGATTTCCGCTGCGTCGTGTCGTGAACAGCGAAAGAGTTATTGCCGTGCGCAGTGTTGAACAAGCAACGCTCAGTCACGGAATTCTAGAAGACTCACGTTTATTTTTACTCGGGGCGTAACTTTTATCATTTTGTCCTAGTTTCTTGTTCTCTAGGGTGCCTGTTGATTCTCGCTCGAGCGTGTGACGCTCGAAACCTTAGCCGAATTTTCAAGATAGTCACGCACACTAAATAAGGAGCTGCGCAGGATCTTGTCGAGTCAGTCTCGCTCTCGCTTGCTTTTACGCCGCCAAATCGCCGGTCGCTTTTTTTCTGCTGCCTCGACGCTCGTGTTTTTATTTTGTTTGGCACAAGTTCGTCGATTAAACCCTTTATTTTCAGTTCACTGTTCATCCTTTCGTCTCCTTTATTCGGGACATTTCTGGTGGAGGTGCGGGATAACGCAACCCATGAAGCGTACCCCTCCGAGGCCTCGCATCGCAAGCCTAGTCCCCGGCGCAAGAAGACCGTCCGTGAAAACGACCGAGGCCCGAGGGAGCAATCATGCTCAAAGTGTGCCGCCGGAATTTGATTTACTGCCGTAGAAGAGTCACCAGTTAACGAAGCCGACGGTGAACAACCAACCGTCGCAGACCCCCACCGCCGCTCCTAATGTATACCTTCCCGTCGCTCTTCGTACGTCGACGCTCTTTCACGGCGAGATCCATGAGGACGTCGAGGACTGGATTCAACACTACGAGCATGTGGCACGCCACAACAGATGGACTTCCGAGCAGTACCTGCAGTACCCTTACTTTTCGCTCGACGGTACTGCGAGGCACTGGTTCGAGAATCACGAGGCTTCGCTCACATCGTGGGACGCCTGCGTCACCAAACTGAAGCGGGCGTTCATGAATCAGCATCATAGACAGCGGGTCGAAGACCTTCTTAGACTTTCTCCAGGCGAGGACTCAAGCACCCAACGAAACGGTCCCTTGCTTTGTCGAAGATGTCCTGCGGCTGAGTACTTGAGCAGACCCTCAAGCCACCGAGGAGAAAATACTGCGCGACCTCATGAGAGGCGTGAAGAGCGACATTTGCGGCGGCCTCGTCTGCAACCTTCCAATGACACATGACGGGTTTGTTGCCGAAGCAGCAAACATCGAGTGGATGCTAGCGGCCCGAGCCCGCCACTATCATCGGCTCAACGACGTCGTCTGCACTCTGGCATCGGTCTGCTCCGATCTCAGCACCAACGCCGACGAGCTTCACGAGATCATCCGCGACGTTGTTTGCGAAGAACTGAAGAAGCTGCTGCCTGCTGCCGACCGAACCACGGGCTCCTGTCAACCCTCCGCCGCTCGAGCAACCGACCCTGAGCTACACCGCCATGGTCCGATGACCGCCGCTAGTAACCCGCCAGTACCAGCATCCGGCGCCTCCTCGACGGGAAGCCCCTACGCTGCATTACGCTTGGCGCACTGAGGAACAAGCTCCGTACGTCCGAGCCGAACTTACGGCGCCAAGGAAGACGGACGTGTAGCGCACTTTTGACCGACGCCCTCTGTGCTACCACTGCGGGGAAGCGGACCATGTCTACCGTCGTTGGCCGTACCGGCAGCTGGGGCTACGCGGCTTCCACCCGGACGACCCGCGCCCCCACTACAATAAGCGACCTCGGTACACCGATGAATACCCCCGCCGGTCGCCATCCCTGGGACCGTCTCCCCGCCACGGGTTTCGGATCGCCCTCACCCCACCGCCCAGCATGGCTTGTACGCAGATCCCGCCGTAAGAGCCCGTCTCGCATGTCCCGTAGGGAAAATTTAGCGTGGAAACCCCTGGAGGTGGCGTTGCCGCAGACTGACGACGTAAACCGCCTCCAAGAACGCAGGGGACCTCCCTCTTTAACGACGACAACGATTCTGCGACGGTGCCCAACAACCTAAACGTTGTCATCGACGGCCACGACGCGTCGGCACTCGTGAACACCGCTGCAGATTACTTCGTTTTGAGTGGAAGCTCTCTCGCCGCCTTCGGAAAGTCACGATGCCCTGGGGCGGCCTACAAACACGCACCGCCCGAGGACACCTCATCACGCCTGTTGGTAAATGCACTGCTCGCGTCGAAATTCACGGGGAGACCTCTCCAGACATTTTCGTCGTTCTTCAGGTTTGTGCGAGAGACGTCCTCCTTGGCATGGCCTTCCTGTGTGAGTACGGTGCCATGATCGATTTTTGGAGGAAACAGGTTGACGCTGCGAAAGCCCGTTTTACCTACGGAAGGATTGAAAAAGACGCCAGCAGCCGTCCGAGTCATTGAGGACAACATGAACCTGCCGCTGCGGTCGAGTGTTCTTGTGCCCGTCATGACCGATGTAGTCGTCTGCGGGGAAGTCCTTCTGGAAGGCAACGTCCAACTGCTTCTTGGAAGAGCAATACCCTACCGAAAAAAACCGGTTTAAACTGGATTATGGAACAGGAAATTTAACTGGATTTCTTGCTGGAAACCTGAAATCCAGCTTGCAGACAATGGTCTGCAAACTGGATTTCAGGTTTTCAGCAAGAAATCCAGTTAGATTTTCTGTTTTATAATTCTGTTCATACTGTTCTTTTCGGTAGGATAGGCGTCGCAAGGGGCGTAACGGAACCGCAGGATGGACCTACTGTGGTTCTCATGACGAACGTTCGACAGAAGGCGCAACACCTCACGAAAGATGCCGCTGTAGGCCACGTCGAAGAACTCCGGAACGCCGCCGAAATCGCCTCAATCTCCGACGAGCCCTCGCCATCTCAAGCTCAGTGCTACGGAACGACGACAGCTCAGGGTCCTCCTTTCTGAATACAGCAATTGCTTTGCGACCACGTTGAAAGTGCGACAAAAAAACAACTGCGAAACATCGCGTTGTTGCCAACGATGATGCGTTCACTGCTCCTCGACCGCCATACCGTGTCTCCTCAAAAAAAAAAAAAAAAAAAAGAGGCGATCCGTGAGCGAGTACAAGAGATGCTCAACCACGACATCATTCAGCCTTCAAGCAGCCCATCGGCCTCTCCAGTCGTACTGGTGAAAAAGGACAGAACGCTTCAATTATGTGTCGATTACTGGCGGCTCAACGCTTTGACGAAGAAAGACGTGTAACAGCTCCCCCGCATCGACGACACACTGGACAGGCTGCGCCACTCCAGATACCATACTTCTCGTCGACGTACGTGAAGAGTGGCTACTAGCAGATCGAAGTCGACGAACGGGACCGAGGGAAGACTGCCTTTGTCACGCCCGATGGACTCTACGAGTTCAAGGTGATTCCCTTCGGACTGTGTACGGCGCCAGAAACTTTCAAGCGTGTCATGAACACCGTACTGGCAGGTTACAAGTGGCAGAGCTGTCTCGTTAACCACGACGACGTCATGGTATACTCGGCCAACTTCGACGAACACTTCAGACGCCTTCGGGCTGTTCTTGAGGCAATCAGGACCGCCGGAGTTACCTTTAAGCCGACGAAGTTTCGGTTCGCCTATGGCTAACTGAAGTTTCTAGACCACGCTGGGATCATCGAAGGTGTTCGTCCTGACCCTGAGAAGACTCGCGCCGTATCGGCACTTCCACCGCCCACCGACAAAAAGGCCATCCGAAGATTCCTAGGACTTTCCGTGCACTACCGGAGATTCGTTCGGGATTTTGCCAAGCTTTCTGCGCCGCACTCGCACCTCACGAAAGACGCCGTGCACTTCGAATGGGGTGGAGAAGAACAACAGGCATTCGACGAGCTAAAGCGAGGACTCCAGTCGCCACCGATTCTCGGACACTTCGACCAATCAGCCGAAACGCAAGTTCACACGGACGCTAGCAATACAGGACTCGGAGTGGTACTGGTCCAACGACAAGAGGGTGCAGAGAGCGTGATCGCATACGCTAGTTGGACGTTTTCGAACGCGGAACGCAATTACTCGACGACTGAGAAGGAATGTCTGGCCGTCATCTGGGCCATCACGAAATTCCGACCGTACTTGTACGGGAGTCCTTTTCGAGTGGTCACCGACAACCACTCGCTGTGCTGGTTAGCGAGTCTGAAGGACCCATCGGGACGCCTCGCTCGATGGAGCCTACGACTGCAAGAGTACGACGTGACCGTGGTCTATACAAGTCAGGCCCAAAAACACAGTGACGCCAACCGCTTGCCCAGAGGCCTTGTCGAGTCAGTCAACGGCTTTGACAAAGACAGAGACGACGACGACGTTCGCTTCCTTGGCGCAGTGAACCTTAACTCCGTGGCAGCGCTCCAACGGGACAATCTTAAACTTCGCGCACTGATCGATCATTTGGATAGACGAGGGGGAACGATTCCCCGAGCCTTTTCACGTGTATTACGAACATTCCCCGTCCGGAAAGGTATTCTCTACAAAGAGAACTTCTAGGACAGCAACTGAACGTGGCTCCTGGTAATCCCTACAATTCTTCGTGAAGAGATCTTCCAAGCCTGCCACGACGACCCGACATCTTGCCACCTTGACTACAGCAGGACTCTCGCAAGACTATAAGATAAGTACTACTGGCCGATGCTCCCGAAGGCTGTTCACCTGTACACACGATCGTGCCACGAGTGCCAGCGACAGATGAAATTGCAGACGAATTCGGCAGGCCTCCTGCAGCCGATCACGCCTCCGACTGCACCGTTCCAGCAGATTGGAATAGATCTACTTCGACCTTTCCAGCTTCGCCAGCACCTTTGTGCACGCCTCGGTTCGTTATCGGGTATCGTTACCGGAGCGCCAAAACGATATGCTGAAACTTTCCAATGGTACAGTCCACTGCAATATGAAAGACCCACTGGGAACGCGTGGCCGAGGCGGTGGCTTGTGGGGACGCTGCGAGCGCTCCGGGTGATTCCATTCTGCTTCGAATGGAGGACGCTCACTCGGGGCTCAGCTAAAGCGCGCAACGCGCTCATCAGTTTGTGCTGATCCCCGAGTGAGCGTCCTCCCCTCGAAGCAGAATGGAATTGCCCGGAGCGGTCGCAACGCCCCCGCAAGCCACCGCCTCGGCCACGCGCTCCCAGTGGGTCTTTCATATTGCAGCGCACTGTACGTTTCATAGATAGTAGGCTACACCTTTAAAAATGCTGGGCGAATGATGCTCACACTTCTTACCTAAAGCGCTGTAGAAGGGGTATAGACCACGGCGACCCCATCATGCTACAGCGACAAGCGGAACCCCTCCCCCCTCCCAATGCGGAAAACGTTAAGAAAGCGCGCTTCTTCAGTCTAGCCCAGTCTTGTATACGTTACTCGAAAAAAGTGATCGACTACCGTTACAATTACTCTCGCTTAAGAAATATTTATTAGGATTACTCGATTACTCGAGGCCAAAATTAATTGGCCGTTACTTGAAAAAGTAACCGTTACTTCTCCGATTACTTCGAATTTTCAAAACGACAGTTTTCTGCCGGTTTGAAAACGGGTCTTTCGTACTGTTCATAAGGGAGTTTTAGGCAACCTTTTTTGCACATCCGATACTGTACGATGGACCTTCTGCTACGAACTGCATGCTCATATGATAGTCATTCTGTTGTAGCGCATGCGCAGTGTGTAGTATTGGATGGCCCATCGTACCGTATGGGATGTGCACCAAACGGTTCTTTAAACCCTCCATTAATGGATCAAAATCACCGAACTATAAACTCCTTCTTATTCCAAGATTTTTGGTAAACTATCCTTCTGTCGGCGATATGGCTCGAGGATTCCTTGGTAGGAAACTTGCATGTGCGAACAAAGGGCGCCATTAGAAACGGGAAGGGGAAAAAAAAGTTACGTTTACGATTCCTTCTAACAGTTCAAAAAGTAGTGAGATTACTACTGTGACTACTACGTAATAAATGTTATCAAAATGTTCAAAAAAATAGTATTCTATGTAATTTGATTACTTGTAACGAGTACCTTACAAGTCTGCTCTATAGACATTTTCCACAAGGGCGCCGCCATCTTGAACTGTCGTCACTTCCAGTATGGGCGACGACAAAATAGTAAAACGTTTCAACCTGTAACCAGTAAAAAAATAGAGGGAAGCCAAAACGAAAACCTGTGACGGTTAGGCTTATATCCTAAATATGTTCTATTGGCGCGGCGACGGCAAAGTAATGTTTTCGCCCATACTGGAAGTGACGATAATTCAAGATGGCGGCGCCCTTGTGGAAAAGGTCTATAGCCAGGCAGCGTATTCGGAATAGATTGTGTGTGTTACTTCGACGACTCTGATTGACGCGCTCCTGTGGACGCAACATCATCCGGTTTACGGTGGAGGAAAGGGGAGGAGCTTTGGGGAAAGAGAGGGGAAGAGGCAGACGAGGTTTAGATGAACAGGCCTAAACCTCGTCCCCCCCCCCCCCCCCCCCCCTTTTTAGGGTAGCCGGCTAAAGGCTAGCACGTGAATCATTGAGACGTGTTTACCTTCCTCGGTAAACACGTCTTCCTCAGTAAACACGTAAAAAACGAACTACAATGTGCTGCCGACCGATGGCCCAACGCGATCAATGCGTGAACGCGGCGCCCCGACCGACCATCTTCGTGCAACTAGTACAACCAGGTATAACGATAGGCTATTATATACGGCACGTACAAATCCAATGTGCACGGTGATCTGGGAAAGAAAACTTTAATATCAAGGCAAGCAAGTCAAAACACTAGAATAAATTGTGCAATAGAAGGACTCGCGTCGCTTTAAAGGAAGCGTGATAAGAACTTTCGGAAGATTATTAAAACCAAGAACCGGCTCGGCGACCCCGGCGGGGAAGCTCGGCGCGTATCTTCGGCACCTAAGGAAGGTAGGGGTCCATTACGGATGCCTTTCCGTTCACGAAGTAGTTGAACGCGTTTAGGGATTTGAAGGTTTTAAGTTGTTCTCGTGTATATGGCCCAGTCTAGTCCAATAGATAATCCCGATATGCGCCCAGTATACCCTCAGCAGATTTGTAATTGTTTTGAGGAACAAGCACTCTTTCTTTTCACCCAAGGAAACAGGAAGGGAGGTCGATCCGGTATAAGTAAATGTCGGAAGGTACCGTACTTACTCCTCGGCGGTGAGACTTTTAAAGTATGCGCTATTAACTGAAGGTCCTCAAAAACAAGCAAACAAAGTAGCCAATCGAAAGTGATTTGCTCCCCCTGGAAGTTCCGCCATTATCTTGTCGAAATTGGAGCTTGGGCCATTATTGTTTTCGCAATTATTTTGCCATTTGTTGTTTTTTGTTCACCTCCGCACACCCTGTACTGGTTTATGGCGATTTTTTACAGAATAAAGTTAACGAATAAATACCACTTCCCTTTTGCGAATATGCAATCACCGGCAGCTCATAAAACTCAGGGCGTGGCTTATGTTCACGCTTCGTGATCGGTTCTCAGACTCGTGCCGCAATCTGATTGGCTGCGGAGCCATGATGAGATGCACGAGACTTGCCATGCTCTGTGCTTCTTAAGCTGTCAGCAACCATACGAGGAGCGATCAAAAAGTTCCGAGACCCTATACTTGCTTCACCTTAAGTCCAGAAGCGGCCGACGCTATCGAGCTGATGGGACCAATCAGACAGCGTCAAAAGTGCCCATCATGGTGTTCGTCATGTTCCCGTACGTGTTCTATCACCGCTAAACTAGTCGTAAACGGAAAGTGCCCAGTGACTCGCGCTTTTGACGCTGTTTGATTGGTCCCTTTAGCTCGTAGCGTCGGCTGCGTCTCGACTTACGCTGAACAGAAGCATAGATGTGTAACACAAAGAGAGAGGGCAGAACGGCGATGCGCGCGCAGCTGTCGGAGGCAGGGCCTTCATGTGACATTATGCCACGGGGCATAATGTCACATTACTTGTAATCGACTAATTTTGTAAGTAATTTTGGAATAATTTGATTACTTTTGTTAGCAAGTAATCACAAGAGTAATGTGATTACTTGTGAAGGTACTAATATAATTTCTTACCGTTACTATGCTTCCCTCCACTTTTTAATTGCGCCCATTGTTTTTACGAGTTTAATTCTAAGGAATCCTGGAACCAAGTCACAGACAGGACGAAGGTTTACAAAAAATAGTGAATTGAGAAGATAAGTAGTTTGTAATTCTGTCATTTTAATTCGTGTACGAGACTGCCTGGGGCTGCTTTACACGAGTTTTTCCGACCACGTGTACGAGAACATCGGCGACTTCACCATAGAGTGCAACCAGAGCGAAGAGCGAAGATTCACTCTGCGTCAAACTCGGCAAAATCGGAATTGAGACCTTAAAATGAATCGGCAGACTTATGGCGAAAAAGCACTTACATGTGCGAGGTGTTTTCAGTGGTGCTCGCTTTTCAAGAATGATGGAACATCAGTGGAACATGAGGAGAGGTGAGGCGGCCTTCCACGACCTATTTTTGTCTTCCAGTGATGTTCTGCCATTATTGAAGAGCGAGCACCACTCCAAACACCTGGAACAAGTGAGTTCTTTTTCGTCATAAGTCCGTCGATTCATTGTAAGGTCTCTGTTGAAAATTTGCCGAGTTTGGCGCAGAATCAATTTTCGGTCTTTGCTCTGGTTGCAGTGTATGGTGATATCGCCGATGTTCTAGTACACGTGGTCTAAAAACCTCGGGTACAGCAGCACCGAATGGTCACAGAACGATATCCTGTGGCATCATGTCACACGAAGGTCCCTGCCTTCGACAGCTGGGCCCGTATCACCGTACTGCCCCCTCCTTTTGACGGTAAAAATGTAGTACCGGACCTTTTCGATCGTACCTCGTACATTCTTCTACAACAAAAAATTATTATTGGCTGTGCTTATTAGCTACTTTTGTGCATTCCAGGTGGTTATGGGAGGAGGGAGAGACTCCTTTCTGAATAGGACGTCGAAGGGCGAACGTGGATATAGAGTGGACGGGCGAAACTTAACCGATGATTGGGTGACAAAGAAAAAATCAACAGGCAGATACGTCAAAACTAGGGAGGAGCTGCTGCGAATCGACACTAACGAAACAGATTATATCTTGGGTAAGTGAAAATCCAATGTAAATACATCACACTTTATGTTACTGCAAAAGGTGTTTTAGAAACTAATTTCAGGTTTACCATCACGTAAGATAATACAAAACTGAGGCAAAAACAAATCCAAAGCGAAAACAACAAAGAAAAAGTACAGACAACGTCTCAAACTTAACCTCATACCCTTATAGAAACACCATGTACAACCAAGTTAAAGAAAACATCACCCTATCAAGGAACCAAATGGACAGCCCCAAACCCTAAATAGTGACCAGCCTTATATAATCTTGTTCGTAGTTTTTAAAATAGTCAGGACAAAAGGATATAACATTACGTTAAGGGATGTCCTGTTGAATTAATTACCGTTTATGTTCTTCAAGTCGAATGTTCAAATGGGTTGAACGTGAATATTGTTTGTTGGCGACATTAAGACGGAGGATAAATAAAGCGCGTATCTAAGCAGACTAGTTAAAATTGAGGCGTCGTCTGTCGCTCTCTTTCGTTGGCTTACTATTTTGAATATTTTGATTTCCTTACACCAGTAAGGTTGTCTTACAAAATTTATAATTCCATCCATGTCGCCTTCTTTCTAACTGTTTTTTTAGTTATAATTACTGGTACCCAACATTTCTCTGGACAGGTACCAACACCTGGTACGTTATATATTATATTTCAAAATCCCCTTCGCTGTTTTTCTTATTTTTTAGCACTGCGTAAGTTGCTTAGCTTCATTCATTTCTTTTTGTCGTAAATTAAAAGCGCAAACTGCGGTACAGTATTTGTACTTATTGATTTAGAGTTCCTCGTTTCCTGTATCGTTTAGATTTCGCAGTGCACACGAAACATATAAGTTAAAGTGTTTATTAAATTTACACAATACACCAGACAATTTCACACTTCATTAGTTTATTCAATTTCGCAAGTTTTTTTATTGACCTTTATGCTGCGTTGATTATTCTCAATTTTTAGTTTTTACTAAATCTATCGTAATCACAAGGGGCTTTAAAGTGCTTTCTTTGAAAACCTTGGGATCCCCCACATGTTTATATTTTGTATTGTTGACATCATTGTATGCAAAAAAAATTGTCTGTGCTCAACATTACCACCCATCAGTAGAAACTTAAGCGATAACAGCACGGTGTTATATTATGACGTAGATAGTGCCATTTGTTTTTCGGCACCTTCTCAATGAGAAAAACCGCAACAAAAAAAAAGTGACATTAAATGAACTTTCACGAACGCATTTACATAAGGACCAGGTTTTAGAATTTAGATAGAATCATGCACACGTGACAAGCAGTTATTTACATAGAAAAAATATAGAGGGTACTTTTTTCCCCATAGAATATAGATCAAAAACAAAACAAAAAAAGCCGTGAAAGCTGCACAAATGCAATCTGCGCAACTAAATAATACGGCCAGCGGACATTATGTTCCAAAGCGAATGCAACTAATAGATGACTAATTAATGAAAATTCACCAGTTACTTTCTTAGACGTTTTAGTGTACATGTTTACATTGAAGGAATCAAGGCAATCAAGGTGAAGGCCAGCCCGGTTTGTAAAAATACTAGATCGGGAACGCAGTTCGAATTATTCATTGCCAAATTATTGTTTGTGGAAATCTGTCGATACCAAAATCAAATGCACGATGCCCACCGGAGGGGTACTGCCCTCGTTTCACGCCGCAGAGTCATGTGTTAATGACGAAATTTGCGTCACTTTAACGTAACAGCGCACCGAAGCATTAACGTTTTAAAAAATAATTTAGGCTGAGAGTTTTTTTTACCTGACTCGCGTTTGTGATTAATAACTTTTTCAGTGATATTGCGCAGCAAAGCAAAGCAACTTGTCCTTGCCGACAAGGTGACTTATCTCTTCATACCCCGTTTCAGCTTAAGTCGAGACGCAGCCGACGCCACGAGCTAATCAAGAAGCGTCAAAAGTGCAAGTCAATTGGACTTTTCCGTTTATGATGGGTTCTGCGATGATAGAACACGTACAGAAACATAGCAAACACCATGACGTTGCGCTTTCGACATTGTCTGATTGGTTCCATCAGCTCGTAGCATCGACTGCGTCTGAACTGCAGGTGAAGCGAAGTAGTTCACCAACCACGGAGCACCGACCACTGTCAGCTCGCGCTGTGACGCAAATTTCGTCATTAACTCGTGACCCTCCGGCGTCAACCGACGGTTGTCCTTCCGGCGGGCATCGCCCTTCTGGTTTCGGTATCGACAGATTTCCTGAGCAAAATCTGGCAACGAATAACTCAAATTGCGTGTTCGATCCAGGATTTGTAAGAACTGGGCTAGCCTTCAGCATTGATTGCCCTCATTTCTTTGATATAAACATGTGCCCTAAAATGTATAATTAGAAAGTGAAAAACGTCTACAATTCTCCGTAATGCCGAATTAGAGCGCAACTCTTGAGGAGGAGGAGGGGAGGCTATGCCCCTCCTCCTCCTCCCCTCCTCCTTTCCTCCTCCCCTCCTATTTAGCGGAAAATTTTCGCTAAATGTCCCGCTAAATTTAGCGGAAAATATTCCCCGCTAAATTCAGCGAAAAAATTTCCCTTCAAGATTTAGCGGGAAATGTTTTCTGCTAAATTGACCGGGGAATATTTTTCGCTAAATTTAGCGGGGAATCATTTGCCGCTAATTTTAGCGGGGAATATTTCCGCTAAATTTACCAAGGAAATTTTTCTGCTTAATTTAGAGGAGAAAATCTTTCCACTAAATTTAGCGAGGAAATTTTTCCGCTAAATTTAGCAGGGAAATATTTCAGCTAAATTTAGCGGGGAAATTTACCCATACTGCATCGTGCGGTTACGCCGACGCCGCTCAAGCTGGAAACAGGCGCCTAAGAGCTCCGCTCTAAAAGTAATTCGTGAATTTCGTTAATTAGTCGTCAATTGCACTCTCTCTTGAACGTAATGTCCGCCTGGCCGTATTACTCACTTGCGTAGACCGCATTCAGGTAGCTTTCACGACTGCTTTCACAAAATTAACATTTTGTGTATTTGCAATGTAATTTGCAATTTCCACAGCATAGGTATGTAACTTGGACACATTCTTGGGGTAAATTACAGCATCGCATCTCTAAAGGCCAATTTTTGTGATTTACTTAAAATGCAGCTCAATCTTTTGCCCCATACCTTTCACAAATTGCGAGGTTACCCTCTCACTCCTCATCACCGATCGGCGTGTTTCAGGCCTCTTCAGTCAAGACAGCATGGCGTATGTTGTAAATCGAACCCTCCCCAGCGCACAGCAACCTAGCCTGGAGGAAATGACCAGCAAAGCGTTGGACCTCCTCACAAGGTCACCGTCTGGTTTTGTTCTCCTTGTTGAAGGTGAGGTCTTCGTTACGCTCCGTGAATAAGGTCAGGGCCGGATTCATAGGTCAGACTTGTTTACTGCACAGAGATTTGACGTCACGCGTGAAGCATTTTCAATACAGTATATTTTGGTGGCCGAATAATTTCTATTTCATCTAAAACTAAACATTTCTTCCTAAAAAAATTAAAGACGTTCACAAATCCTGACGCGAAATTAGAGCGCAGCTCTTGAGGCGGAGGAGTGGAGAGTACGGAGGAGAGAATATGGCCCCGCCTCCTCCTCCGTACCCTTTCCTACTCCCCTCCTCCTTTCCTCATCCTCTGCCCATCTACTCTTCTTTTCCCCTCCTCCCCCTTTCTCCGCTCCTCCTCCTCCGCCTCCTCCTTCTCCCCCCTCGTTTTCACCTTCTTCGTACCTTCCCCTCCTCCTCCTCGGCTCGTGACGTCAATTTTGCCGCTAAATCTAGCGGAGAAACTGAATTTGTTTATAAGTGACGTGACACCAAGTCATGTGACGACATTTTTCCCGCTAAATTTAGCGGGGAAATTGAATTTGTGCTGAGGTCACGGGAAGTCAATTTTCCAGCTAAACGTAGCGGGGAAACTGAATTGCTGTTAAGGTCACGTGACGTCAATTTTCCCGCTAAATCCAGCGGAGAAACTGAATTTGTTCATAGGTGACGTGTCACCAAGTCATGTGACGTTATTTTCTCCGCTCAATTTAGCAGGGAATTGAATTGGAGTTGAGGTCACGTGACTTCAATTTTCCCGCTTATTTAGCGTGGTTACGCCGATGCCGCGAAACCCGGAAACGGGCGCCTAAGAGCTGTGCTCAAAAATGCTGGTGCATGTCAATTTTTTTATAAAACAATGTAATAAGTCGCCCTTGGGAGGCTTAGGGGTGGTGTGAACCCCCTCCCCCCCCCCCCCCCCCCTTTTCTCTTAAATCTGCCCCTTAACGAGGTCACATAAATAACTACTTTTTTACATTCTCAAGTGCGCGGAACCTTGCCGATTGGTTTGGTGCTGGTTGTTTTGACTCAGAGTGCTCCCGACAGCTTCTCTTCGAAACGTCATGTTCATTTAAAATTCTTTGTCTTTATGCCACCGCATTCCAGCAATATGTCTCTTCTTTTCTTTCTTTTTTATTATTTACAAGTCTCAAATCTTTTTCGGTACCTCTCGTGCAAGCTGTCGACGGAATGGCGTTCATAAAACTCCCATTAATTGTGACTTCAGTCTTGGGCATCGGCCTGTGGTGGAATTTGTTCCGGCTTGTCTTATTTCCAGATAAATGTCGTCCTATTGCTTACTCTGCTCAAATCCCTTCCGTACACATTTCAGCTCATCAACGAAATTCGCATTATTCAGCTGAACTGGCTGAAAACCTTTCGGCATACACTTAGTCAACTTCTCATTATCTTGCTAAATTTGCTGGAAACCCCTTTCCGCTTGCCAGCCAATGTCTTATTATGCTCCCAAATTCGCTGAAAACCATTCAAAATGTATCTCTCGGCTTGTCAGACAACTTCTCAATCTCTTGCTTGGTCTACTGGATACCCTATTGCTTTTCAGCTTGTCAACCAATGTCTCGTATTCTTGTTCTGTCATTTAAAGTTCGTTTTTGCGAAGGTCTTTATTCGCGACAGCTGCATCTTCTCCCCGACGTTCCTGTGTTTAGCGAAAAATTGGCATTGATGAACTTATATGTCCATTATATTCAGAGAGTACGAACTCCCCGTTAAACTTAGTGAATGGTAAGCGCGCCCCTTCAACGCTGCCAAACAGGCGGGTAAGCAACTTCTGCCGAGCCAAGTTCTCCGTTTTGATCTTGCGGACTTCGTCTTAAAAGCTCGCATCTTTCTTTTTAAATTCCGGGCTTCTCTTATGAAGACAATTTACTTACACCTCTCCCAGTGTCTTTTCCAGGTTCATATTGAGACGTAGGGTAGGTAACAACTAACAACTCATGTATGAGAATCTGGTTCCGAAACATGAACTCATCCCTCTGGATGTGAAGGTTGCGCTGGGGAGATTCGTTGTCTCTGCAGAAAGTCCCTTTACATCCCTGACCTCCTTACTGCGACCCAAGGTCGAATTTGCCTCAGTGGGCTCCTTCTTGTGGTCATCTAGCTGCAGACTGCACCTAAGTGGTGCCACTTTTTGATTTGGCCCTTGGGTTGTCCGTCCATGGGCTGCGTTGTAAGGCGTCCGAAAAAACGTTAATGTGACAGTGCGGCAGTACCTATGCAAACCCGTCAACGGTTCCCAACGAATCGAATTTCGTTAGCTGCTGCTTTTCATGTGGAGCACTGGCTTTTCTGATGTAGACCATTGTGGTATTTTGTGCAGACTTTTGCAAGAGCAGGTGCACCTGATTTTGACCACGTCTTCGTTTTCTTCTTTCTTTTTTTTATTTGTTGCCTTTCCTCTGTTGCAACCTTGACAGTGTTTTCTGCCGCAAATGCGTGTAAAGAAAATTGATTTATTAAAGCATAAAATGCTTTTATCGAAACCCCCCAATTCCAAACTTTTGCCTGTTCGTCGGTCCGTTCGTCCGTGCACTTCTCGCTCAACTAAGCGGCAAAACTGAATTGGTGTTTTGGTCACGTGACGTCAGTTGATGTCACGTGACCTCACGTTACGTTACCTATAAGCCAATTCACTTGCCCCTTAAATTTAGCTGGAAATTGGTGTCACGTGACCCGACGTCTCGAGAGCTACACATCAATACAATTTCCTCACTAAATCTAATAGGAAAATTGACGTCACGTTACCGCGATACACCGATATAGTTTCCCCGCTAACTTTAGCGGGGAAATTGATGCCACGTAACCTATGCACCCAGTTTCCCCGCTCAATGTAGCGAGAAAATAAATAGAGACGAAGGTTCTTCTTCTTTTCCTGAAATGGTGGTTTTATGTCTTCTAAATAATTTTAAACGATTGCACTTTCAAATATTACATTTCACTCGTTATAGAACTTTTCGGGATAAAGGTCGCTGCCAATATTAATTCATTTATTTCTTTCAAAAATACTACATTTTCTAGTCGGAGACATGGTAGGATTAATAAACGCGGATGAATTAAGTGAATTAACTATATCTTGGAAAATATGCATGCTTAATACCATTCATGCTCAGTGTGTTCGGCAACTTTTGACCGTCAAGCCAGGTTCGTAGTTTCTTCCTTGCGTGTATCTGTGCCCACGTCTTCCTTACACGCTTTGTGTTTATGTAGAAGCTGAGCTCATTCCTAAGATGATGCAACGATTATACCTTTTCTGCTCAGGAGGACGCATTGACCACGCTCACCACGACACCAGGGCCTATCTTGCCCTTGAAGAGACACTGGAGTTTGAAAGAACCGTGAATGAAACGGTCAGGCGCCTGGGCACCAAGGACACGCTCATCGTTGTAACTGCCGATCATTCGCACACTATGACTATCTCAGGATACGCCGAGAGAGGAAACAACATCTTAGGTGCTGTACTTTCTATATTTGACGTGGGCAGCTGTGGGCAATGTGGATCTCAAGTTCGTCTGCTTCGTTTGCAGGGGTTCTGGTGACGTCAGAATGCCCGGAGCTCTGATTTGCTCGGACTGAAAAATAGTGGGTAGACGTCAAAGCAAGCCGCCTTGAGGTCTACCCACTATTCTTCAATCAGAGCCAATCAGAGCTCCGGGCATTCTGACGTCACCAGAACCCCTGCAAATGAAGCAGACGAACTTGAGATTCGCATTATTGTAAACTCAGTGACAGCTTAAGTAACGCAGGGGCTGGCATATTATGTTCACGCGTCTTGTTCTGTGATTTGTTCTTTGGCGCTCTTATTGTGATGCCTACATCTGATTGGCTGCGGAGAGGTAATGAGACGCTCGGGAGTCGCCATTTCCAGTGACTGCATGGTGCCATGCTTTCGGGTTGGGTTTCTTTTGAAATTCAGGGTTCTTTTTTTTTTGTAGTTTTTTTATCAAATTCGGTGTTTTTCGGTGTCTATTTTTGGTGTCGGGCAAGAAAATCGACGTT
Organism: Ixodes scapularis; assembly: GCF_016920785.2. Classification (NCBI taxonomy): domain Eukaryota; kingdom Metazoa; phylum Arthropoda; class Arachnida; order Ixodida; family Ixodidae; genus Ixodes; species Ixodes scapularis. The sequence continues at coordinate 79,733,890 of NW_024609868.1, read as the reverse complement.
TATCGAGGCTCGTGTTGACGAAAACGGGGCATGGCTGTGTAATAGTGCAACATCCAGGAAGCACGCGTGTAACCCGGATACGTGGAAAACGTTCCAACCCCTATAAGAAAAAAAAAAAAAAAAAAAAAAAACGAGATGAAAGGTGCGGTTTTTGAAAAATGAGGCAGGCTTGCGGACATCTCATTGTAGATTGCGTTCTGGGTTCACATACACACGCAATAAAAGCTGCAGATAAAGGCTTACTTTAGTGAAGCTTGGGTTTACCTAACAGTAACCCAACTTTTTATGCTGCAACGTTTTCCCGTATTGTACTGTGCATGCAGGAATTGCCGGGTATTCAGGAAAGGGACCAAATCTGGCTTACACCACTCTCTCGTACGCCAACGGACCAAAGGGTGCACAAGAGCTGAAAAATTTAACGGAAGAGGAAACAAGTAAGTGATGTAACTTTTGTAAAACTTGGCAAACTCATGTTAGATCTGTACGTAAGTTCGTTGTATCTAGGTGCTCGTGTCAGTGTTGACATATACGCTGCTCTGCCAGAGCAAGTGGCAGCGTGAGCTGCAAGGCCGTAGATGATACTGCCGTTAGACCACACCTCTTATAGGCGACGAGGACGTTCAGAGGCTCCCAATTATGCTTCCTAATTGTGACGTCGCGAGCTGAATTTCTTTATTGCCAGCGAAAATTTCGATTTTGTGGGGTCAAGAACACGGTGGAGGCTTGTTTTCACCGCGTCCTCAAACCAACACCGTCGAGGTTGACAATCTGACATTCCTGTTATTTCCATAAATAAAAAGTAGAATTCGTCATACTCCAGACGTTATGTGAGCGTTCGGACAATCGTGGAAGGTCAACCACAGCGACGCTTTTGATCGCGCACGTCGCCAAGGAGGAGTGCAAGTTCGTCTGCTTCTTGCACAGGAGTTGCGGTGACGTCAGAAAGAGGCCGACCTCTGATTGGCTCTGATTTGAAGGATAGTGAGTGGACCTCAAAGCTAGCCCTTGAGGTCTATCCACGATCCTTAAAATCGAAGCGAACCAAAGCTCGGCGTTCTGACGTCACCATGACCCCCGGCGCAAGAAGCAGACGAACTTGCGATCCGTATAGTCACTGGCGAAATGAGAGTAGTAGGGCTTCTCCTTTGGATTCTCGGCCTCCTGCACGTGCCCGCTGCCTTCCGTCGTGCTTTGGCTGCTCGTGCACGCTCGAGGCACACAAGAGCGGCCGGCGACCCATGCGGAGCACTCTGCAATGTTCATGGTCGTCCCCCAAAGTCCGCCGATCCAGATCCAAAACCTGTAATGGCTTATAGACTCCTGAATAACGCTCCGTTCCGGATCCTGCAGTGGAACTGTCGTGGGCTAGCAACAAGAAAGGCCCAACTCCTTACGCGCCTATCAGATCCACAATATACCTGTGACGTTCTTTCACTGCAGGAATCTCGCGCCAAGAACATTACATTGTCAGTTTTTGAAGGGCACCACAACCCTACGAGAGAATATCCGGGGCGTTCACGCCAAACCCCCTTTACTAGTGGTCAGGCCAGTATATATGACCGTCGTGGTGTTTCGCATATCAAGATAGACACGATGAACTGGTGTACCACCACGCAGGAGGTAGTCGCGGTCCGCGTCGCTCTCAACGGAATTACTATAGTCGGTTGCAAGCTAAGAAAAAACCGGAAATGCCTCTCAGAGGAAAATGTAATCCTACGCCGAGAAACGACAGCCAATCGTTTTCATGACGTCACGATTCCATGGACCAATCGCGATCCTTTTGATAAAAAAAAAAAAGCTCAACATGGTTGCTGGCCTTAGCAACGCGACGCTAGTTTCTCGTGACAATTATTTTGCTTTTTGCACCGTGTTTTACGTGCCCGAGGTTACGCCACGAAATCTTAATGGTATCGGCTTGCGTTTGCAGCAGTTTTTGCGCGACAACGTGAGAATCCAGCGACGCTATCGCCAACGAAAATTTCGAAGCGGGCACGAGGCTTAGCACTGGAAGCCGCTGGAAGACGGTATGTTAGACAGTATTTTGGACAGAAAATGAATTGGGAAGACGGTACATTGGACATGACTTTCTTTCTTTACTAAACAGCAATTTCGTTGACAAAAACGTATTCTAACTTATTTAAATGTCCTGAATGAATTAAATAAATATTGTAGTAGTTTAAGACACGTTTCCTGGAGGAAGAAAAAGCAACGTTGCTAGCGAACTACTTTCTCGAAGGCGGAGGCACTTCAGATGGGCGCAATGCGCTTGTGGGTGGAGCTAAAAGATTGTTCTCAGGTTGCATCCGACTATAAATGCCTCTTGATTGTCTCCACATACGTTCGGCCCCTCCACGCAGCTTACGACTTTTCGTGGATCAAAGCGCTCCGCGATAAGTACTCCTCTGATTATGTAATATTTGGAGGAGACTTAAACGCTCCCTTCAAATCGTGGAGTTCTGCGCCGCATACCCCGTGCGCACGGGACTTCTGCACTGTCCTCGAACTAATGTACCTAACGATCGTCAGTAATTTAGATTGCGCGACGCGTTATGGGTATGGCACATCGCCACGCCGATCGGACAGTGTGATAGATCCCACTCTCGCACCCGCGTCGACAGCCCGCCTTCTCGCGTGGACTGTGCTTCCCGACGTGTGGGGAAGCGACCATTTCTTCATAGGGCTCAAGCTATATGCAGGCAAACGTAAAATGATCAAGCGACCCACGGAGACAATAAAATGGGATCGATTTCGTGCCTTTATATAGGAAGACATCGAAGATATCAACCCTGCTAACATTTCGTCCTTTCTTACGACGGCTTCAAAGTCTACGACTGACTCCCGCCAGGTGGATATGAATACACCCACTCCGGACACACATCTGCTATCGCGTTGGGATCGTCGCACGGCTGCACTTACCAAGTTCCGGAAACACAAGCGGCGCTGCTACCTAAAACGTGTGAGCCTTCTCACCAATGAAGCTAGCACATACGCCCAGACCGTCAGCCTCACACGCTGGATTGCCCATTGCGAGTCCTTTGACAGGACTACGAAGCTCGGCGAGGTGTGGCGAACTTTTAACGCTATGTATGGCAGACGCAAGTCGTGTAGCCCTGTCCCTCTTCTGACCCTGCTTTCGACAGACCCCGAGGAAGATATGCTGAATCAGCTTGGCTCATCATTCTTTCCGCAACCTGACGATCTCCCATCCCCCGTTGTATATAGACCCGTGTATGCCGACATTGTGGGCACGGAAAACCCTGGGAACCAGCCATTCACTGAGTGAGAACTTGATGCGGCGATCGCCCAGTGCAAACCTAAGGGTGCCCCCGGGCCCGATGGAGTTACAACCCCGATGCTTCGTAATGCACCTCGTGCCGCTAGGTAAGGTATCCTTCACTAATTCAACTACATCTGGCACACGGGTCACCTCCCTGAGGGTTGGAAGATGTCATAGGTTACCCCCCTCCCCAAACCCGGCAAACCACCGACCGACCCGAAAAACCTGCGTCCCATCTCCCTTACATCCATATTGGAAAAGTTGATGAAACGAATGGTACTTGCACGCATTCAGTGGTAATCAGAAAACCTCAGGATCTTTCATCCCACATAAACAGGGTTCCGCAAGAATTTGAGTACCCACAATAGTCTGGCCATGATTTACCATGATATCGCTGCATGGCAGCCCAACAGCCAGCAGCTCCGGGCCGTGGTCATGGTGAACATCAAGAAGGCCTTTGACACGGTCCCACACGAAGCCGTTTTCTCCTCGATGTACGAGCAGGGCGTAGATGGGAAACAACTAGATTTTGTCCGGTCATTTCTGGCCGGCCGCCGACACCTCGTCAAGTCGGGCTATGGCCCTGACGCGCGTAGCAGTACTACCAAGGAGAACAACATTGGAGTCCCTCAAGGAGCAGTATTGTCACCCGCATTATTTAACATTGTCATGGCACCGCTACTCTGGGACCTCCATCGTATTCCGAACCTACGAGATACTGCCTCCGCCGACGACATTACCATCTGGACATGCCAAGGCTCGGTTTTGACGCAAAAGACAGCGCTGCAAGCGGGTCTGAATGACATCCACTCTCACCTTCGCCGCGTCGGCATGTTTCCGTCTCAAAAAAAAAAAACAAAAAAAAAAAAAACGAAGTACACGTTGTACGGCCGTGGGCATTCTACCCTGGACTTGGGCCTCACTTTTGACAGTAGTCACATAAGCAAAGAGCCCTTCTTAAAGACCCTTGGCGTGAATTTCGGGTACAGCTCTCAAGTAGCAGTTGAATGGGTTAAATCTATTTTGCGGCAATGGATACACGGCCTACACCTCGTCCGTCGCATCTTCCATCGTCTGAAAGGGGCGGGAGAACGTATCGCCAAGATTCTGGTCACGTCCGTCCTTGCTTCGAAGGTGGCCTATGCAGCGCGTTTCTACTACCTCAAACGAGTTCATTTCGACAAGACTGCAACGCTGTATAACGAGGCCCGCCGAACCATCCTCGGGCACCCTCTACACACGCGAACGTCAGAGCTTCGCAAGTGCCTGCACCTCGCCGACCTTCGAGAGACACTATAGAACAGCAACTCGACATCCTCATGGCCTGACTTGAGCATACGCTCCAGGGGACGGCAGTGGCGCGTTTCATTGGAGTAGCTGTAACAAACATAAACGACCTGCCGCCTACCAAGCCTCTATGGGATCTCATTAACCTCACGCAACGTGCCCGGCCTGTCCCGCGAAATATGAATGCCAAGCGCCACGCCAAGCGTCGGAACATTATGCCCGCCAACACCAAGCCGAGGTCACCGCATTATCTTAGGACCCTGCTCAGGTCATCGCGTATATCGATGCTGCCCTGCACACATCCGGTTAGTCTGCGACAGCTGCGCTGTTCCCGTCCCATGACCCGGAAGAGTGTGATCCTATCGTTGTTGCAAACACCAACATGACCCTTTCATCGCCCGAACAAGCCGAAGCCCGCGCTGTCTCCCTCGCCCTCCAGACGTATGAGGTCAGGAATCCAGAGCCCGGCACGCTTACGGTGTTCACGGACTCTCAGAACACGATTCGCGCGCTTAAGGCGCATCTACTCACATCGAGTCCGACAATCGCCGCTATTTACGACACTGCACTTCGCCTGTACCGCCATCAGTATACGCTGGGTCCCAGGACATGCGGTCATTTCCGGCAACGAGAAGGCCCGAAGGCTGCATTGGAAGAACTGTATAGAGACTTCCCCTCCTCACGGCGAACCTTACAGGTGCCTCCCACGTCGGCTAACGATGTTTCCCGAAGACGAGGCCTACGTGTACGACCCAGTCGATGCAGTTTGCCTCGTCCGTCAGGACTGGAAAAGCCGGCTCGACGACTCTTGGACCCCAGAACAGTTCCTAATATCCGAAAACACGTTCCGTCGGCACCAGATGGTCCTGCTTCGACGCATTAGGACAGGTGGAGCGGTCACGCCTCATCACGTCTATCGCTTCGAGCTGACCCGGCAACGTAAACTTGACCCTTACTATGTTTCGCGAGACTCTCGCTGCCAGCGATGCAAAGACCCAGATTCCCTCCCGAAACTTCATCATCTCATTTGGGCGTGCGCAGCTCTGGTTGCCCAGTGTCAAGCAGCATGGGCTATCCTTCTTCCAGAAGACCTTCCGACGACCTTGCAAGAATGGGCGCATCCTGCCGGCGACTCCGAGCGCCGGACGAGGGTCCTGACTTCTCTCCTCGACTTTGTGTGGCGGAGCGGACTTGGGCCCTCGTTATAATGATACATATCATCAGTTCACGCCTCCAAGGACGTAGACAATACGCTTGAGAGCGACCACGCCGCGTCGGTCCCTTGGGCCGGGGTCGCGCTGCTCATGCATCGTGCAGGGGGCGGCCTGCGGACGCGAGCCGCCGCGGTGTTCCTGGTTTGGGTGGTGCGTGCCGAGTTTCTTTTTGAACTCATCTTGGTTTTAAAATCGCACAAAAGACGAGGACAGAGGGAGAAACAGAAACGACGGACGAGCGCTCACTCGCAACTGATAGGTTTTATTGGAACCTCAGGAAACACAAAGAGCATCCCGCCCCCCCTTTTGAACTTGTTGCCCCGCGCCATTCGGGGCACGGATTTCGCGGTGGCTTGCGCTCAAATATGTCTGAGGACAGTCTTTTGTGTGCTGTCTGACGTGTGCGGCCCCCACTTTGGGGATTGGCGTTTGTCCTAAGTTTAAATAAACGTTGTCCTCACCTCACCTCGTGCCGTCACACGTGACGTCACGTGTGACGTCATTATGGGAAATGTCCCATAATGCAACGTGCGGTTACGCCAACGCCGACGCCGACGGTGACTGCTTATGCCGGAAACGGGCGCCTAAGAGCTGCGCTCTAAGAAAATAAACCAACAGGCAGCAGTGGTGTGTCGCGCTGCAAAGCAGCCGACTGTCCCAACGACACCTATAGGTAGTCATTTTCTAGAGGAGCCTTGTGCTTTCTGCTTTTTGTAAGCTCACTATTTTTTTCATGTTTAGCTTTAATTTGCTATACGACTACTTTGGATCCACCCTGATGTTATAAGATTTAAAACACCAACGTACCGGCAGTTTTCAGTAGAACAAGTCAAAGACACCTTCAGTGTTCTGTCGCACAATGGCTCAACAAACATGAAAAATATCTTTTCGTACGGTAGTTTTTGTTTTCCTGACTATTTTTACAGCAGCCTTATAAGAAAACTCCCATATTTCAAAGGTCTTTTCTGGCGGCCAGAGGCCCGAGCTCATAGCTTTATCTTTGGCAGTTGCTAGCTGAGTGAGAGTTTGCGCAGCCGAGGTGCCTTTTTGAGCAAAAAGCTCGCACTCGTAGCCTAGTGTTGGTATTTCCGTTATGGTTGATTTACGTATGAAAGGGCTGAGAAGCAAAAGCGCCTGTCCTGTCGTCTGCGTGTCTTCTTTGTACCCGTTTTGTTCGCGCTTTTAACCTTTTATTCATCAAATATTTAGACGGAGCAATTCTCTCCTCCCCCCCCCCCCCCCTCTCCTATAAAAAAATAGTGCAAAATGTATGAACACGTTATATGAGCAGAGCTTCTTTCGAGCTGAAATTAATCGACGATATAAAACTATTATTTATGGCGCATGTAGCGCTCGACGCATGGCAACGGGGGCTCGCAGCCGCCGGATGTTTGTGTGCCGCGTCCCAAAGAATCGCGGGCCGCGTGCTTGAGACCCCTCGGCTATGCTTCGACTGGAGCAGAGCACGAACTCTGCCACAACCACCAATGCTTCGTTTAAGTACAGACGCAGCCGACGCTACGAGCTCATAGAAATCAGACAGCGTCAAAAGCTCTCCATAATGCTGTTCGTCGTGTTTCTGTACGTCTTCTATATCATCGCTTAACCCATCATACACTGAAAGGGCTCGTGACTTGTGCTTTGGACTCTGCTTGATTGCTCCCCATTAGCTCGTAGCGTCGGCTGCGTGAAACACGGTGCAGTCTGGACTTCAATTGAAACGAAGTAGACACTTGGCATTTGCACTGTTCCATTTCCACAGCACTTAACGTAACGCTGACTGTCCGGACACCGCTTGCTATTGGCAGTGCCAGCAAAGTCACGTGAATATGATGACAAGAGAGCAAACCTTAACAGCCGGCGTCGCCACCCGTTATCGGACCACCAGTGTGACCTGCTTACCATTAAGGCTTGTTCACGCTGTTGCGATCGCTTACGACCGTGTGATATAAAACCTCTTGAAATTTCTTACGACGAGAGAACACACTGGCGCCGTGTATCGGATGACAGTGGAACGCTTGCAGCTTTCGCATATTCCCTATTTGTTCGCGCATCATTTTTTATTTCTTGGCTTGGAAAACGTTTGACTATGTTATAAACGACCATTTCTCATAAAGAGAACGTACATTTGGCGTCGTAAATACAGCGAAACCTATGCGCTCAAGTGAAATACAGTTGCAGGATCACCTCATAGATGGCGCCAGCGTGCCAGTGCATTCTCTCGTCGTAAGAGATCACAAGAGCTCGGTCGTAAGCAAGTGTGTGAACGGGCCCTTAGAGTAAGCAAGCTATACTATACTTGACGACACATTTCTGTGGCTAGGAGGCCGCTATCAGGCTATGGATGTACGTGAGCTCGCGCGTCTTCAGCACTGATCAAACACACTTCACTTCTTTTTTTTCTGAAATGCCCCAGAAAGTTGTTCACGAGTATGATGGTGTGACCTGCCGGCCTGCTTACCATTATAGTAAGCCGGCCTTGTCAGTATCTAGGTGATGCTGACTCAGGTTCCCCGTTACAAAAATAACAGTGAACGAACTCCACAGTTCCTTCCATCCACGATGCGGTCTCGGTCGCAAGAGGGATGGTGCCTGGAACGTGTCTCCGACTTGTCTGTTTACTGCTTCAAAAAAGAAAGTGGTCTCTCAATTCCCGACTGATGACATCACAAAAATGTCATGCTGTCGCCGGCCGCGATCCCGGCGGCGTCACAATAGAAGTGGTGGATGTGAGGACGCCTGTTCTGCTGCAGATCGCTCTTCAGCTTGACGGTACACGAAGGCTTCGGACCACAACCACAGCGACACTCGCGTTCGCTCGTGCTTTTCATTAGCCTTTCTACGACCAACCGCAAGGATCGCGACATCTGACAGCATGGCACTCCGGCTTTCGTGACTTCAGTTGCTGCCACTTCGGGACCACTTTCGATGCATGGTCGGAATGCGGAGCGAAAGTTCGTCTGCTTCTTTTTGGATTGTGGTGACGTCAGAAGGCCGAGCTGTGATTGGTCCTGAATGAAGGATAGTGGGTAGACCTCAAGGCAGCTTGCTTTGAGGTCTACCCCCTATCCTTCAAATCAGAGCCAATCAGAGCTCGGCGTCTTTCTGACGTCACCGCAACTCCTGCGCGAGAAGCAGACGACTTGCTCTCCGCATAGGACGTCAAACACACAAGTCGGAGACGCGTTTCAGGCAGCGTAGTTAAGGTAAGCAGGCCATGGCAGTGTGTAGGTGATGTTAATTCTGGTTCCCCGAAACAAAAATGACAGTCAACAGACTCCACTGTTCCATCCATCCACGATGCAGTATTCTTTTCTGGCACCGAGTATGCACACTCTAGTGGCTCTGTTATACTCCGACGTTGAGTGCAGCGAACGCAGCGTAGCGCAGAACGCGCGGCTTTCATTGGCCGGCGAGCAGGAACTTGATATCCACGACCGATGAGCATCTGTGTGTGCTGCGCTACGGCGCGTTTGCTACGCTCGACGTCGGAGTACAGCAGAGCCTTAAGAAAACTGAAGTATGTAGAATAAGTGACACAACGTAAACTGCTTACAAGTTTTTTGGGGGGTCTAAACTGTGTGTCAGCCACGCCATTCGCCGAGCTTCCTCCCTACATTTGCGGCGATTTGCTCTCCCAAACGCTTCGCGGGAAAGAAAACGCTTCAGATTCCCTCGAGTATATTCTTGTTGGGGTGAGGTACCGCTCGTGCTTTTCGCTGGCTAAACCGGTTAAAGTAAACACAGTCATTGGTGTTCCCAGTGTATTACGCTGAAATATAAACTCAATAGTAAAAACAAATAGCGCAAAGAACAAGAATAAGACGAGGATACGAACAGGGCAAGCGCTTCGTCTTCGTATCTTCGTCTTGTTCTTATCTCTTGCGCTAATTTTTTTCACGATGTTTATCCAACTAGCCCAACAGTTAATTTTGATATAAACTCAGGTGCGTCTAAGAGTGTGACGGAGAGCCTTTCTTTCGCAGCGTCCGTCGACTTCGTTCAGCCAGCTACCTTTTTTAGACGTAGCGAGACCCACGGGGGCGAAGACGTTGCAGTGTACGCGGAGGGCCCTTGGGCGCACCTATTCTCTGGAGTGCACGACCAGACCTTCATCCCTTACGTGCTCTCCTTTGCCAGCTGCATTGGAGAGTTTTCTGGAAACAATTGCAATGTAACGAAGAAGTAAGCTAGCGCTTTGTAATGGGTTCTTTAGGTGCAATAAAGTGTAAATGCAATGACTGGCCATAATCCTTCCTGTTGGGGTTACCATACGTGTAGAGCAGCAACGCGGAATATGCTGCAGACGGACGCAGTAGGTGTGTGGTCCTGGAGCACCAATATTGGATCGTATCGTTGCAGTAGGGTGTAGCAGATGCTGGAGAGCCACTTCTTGTGTATGTGCATCAACAGACGAGAAGGTGCAGTAAATCTTACAGGAAACAATAGAAGGATGGGTTACTGTATTTTACAATTGAAAACGAGCGTATTGTTTGAACCTGCAAAACTTTAATTCGTCCAATCGTCGCTTATGGCTTTTTAATATGGTTTATTTACAAACAATCTGACAAATAAATTCAAATTAGTTTAGAAGAAATCGGTACGTTTTATTTGTCGTCGGTATGACCGAAACTTTTCTCCTTCCTCTAACCTCCCCGATTTAGGCCTAAGTCCTCTTTCTGAGCTCCGTGATATTGAGACATTTTATTTTATTATAAACTGATCGCGTTTCGCCTCTTTAGATACGTACATCAATTTTATCGACCCAACTTCAACGAGGAGCCACCACAATTTAAATAGTTTACCGGCCTTTCATCAACGTTCCGACACATTTAGATACAGTTTCTTTCCTCACACCATTGAACGTTCTAATTTGTTAGCAGGAAACGTCTGGACACTACAACCGGAAGAATGTCTGTGTACCGTTGACAGTGGGTTATTGTGATGTCCTTGACTGTGTGTAAATAATCTCTTATCCTGCCATATCCCCATTAGGGGCTGCACTTTGTAAAAATAAATAAGCAAATAAATAATATTTTAGGAATGGAAGAGAAAATAGTAGCGGGTACAACTCAGTTTAGTACTGCCAGAAGTAATCGTATTAAGCGCGAGACACATGGACGACAGAATCGTCCGATCCGACGTCCGATCCGACAGTCCGAACGCCGCTCCGAATTGCCGCACGCGACAGTTTGAGACACACGCTTCCGACCTTGCATGCGACACGACGATCCGTTCGGCTCCGCCCAGGAGATCCCAGCACCCCAGCGGAGGTCCGCGTTCGCAGATCTCTGGTCCCAGATTGACGGTTTAGCTCACACGAGCAAACTTAGAAGCTCGTTCTCGTTAGCGCGTGCATTCTTTGCCGGGGCCATCTTCCTCGAATGGGTCGGCGGGATCCACGCGTCCGGCTTCCCGTCGCCCGTCCCGTATTCTGATTCGTCCCGACAGACCCAGTACGTCATCATGACGTTCGCGCTAGCTGTGCTGTCATTGGCTGGACGCATCCGACAATCCGTCCGCCGTGCGAAACTATCTGGCGCGTTGGACGCACGTCGGATCGCCGATCCGACGCCTGACGCGACCAAATTTTTCGGATCAGGCAGTCGTATTGCCGGATCGGACGTCGGATCGGACGGATTTTTCGCGCATGTGTCTCGCGCTTTACTCTTGCGATTACTTTCTGATTAATAAAATTTAATTATTACAAATTATTCCCAAAACTATTCGATTGCAAGTAATTTGATTACTTTTATTGAGTATCGTACAAGCCTGATGCAAACCAGTGTTGTACTCAAGGGCATTCCAATGAACGGCGTTCCTAAAACGAGTTCCTTTTCAGGAGGAACGGAGGGACGCCGCCGTTCCATTTTGTGTCGGTGAAACTGGAGAGGGAATTCGTTACGTTTTCAAAAAAACTGCAAAATCTTTTTTTTTTTTAAATTTTACATCCTTACTGAACTACTACTCAAGATTTTCAGCAATATGGGTATTTCTTGGCCTCCTGATGCGCAGTAGGTATGCGCAGTAGACGATTTCAGCTCACTGTCTTTGCAGCCCATTTCGCCGCGCGTATCCGGAGCGGCAGTACGCACTCCTTCACATTCGCACGCTCTTCGAAGGACCTGACGACTTTGACGACGTCCTCGCCGTCGTCCTAAAAGTAATGCTAGAGGTCGTCCTAGACGTCGTCTTCGACGTCGTCCCCTGGGACGTCGTCCTCGACGTCGTCTAGACGTCGTACTCGAGGTTGTTGCCCTGTAATCTGCTGCACTGTATTTTTTTTTTTTATTTTACCCGACTTTAGTGGGCATTTTGTGCTTTTTATAAGCGACCACTTCAGCCTCCGTCTTCAAGGATGGAAAAGTGTCCCAGAAATAGTAAAAAAAAAAATAATAAATAAAATGGAAACAATGTGATTGTGGCGACTGGACGCGTAGTTCGATCTGGATATTTTACCTTGCTCGCTTTGTTTTATTTGCAGATTATCAGTGGCGTACCAACTTGTTTTTGAGTGGGGGGGGGGGCCAAATTGCCTCCTCCCCCCCCCCCTCCCCCCCCCCCCCGGGCCGGGGGCGGTGCCCTTGGTATCCCTTGGGCGCCGCCAGCCAGTGTTTGCCCTGCCTAGTGGCGGCTGTTTCAGGGGGGGGGGGGGGGGGGGGGGGGGGCAAAACACATGCCCTTCCCGCCCACCTTGTCCCCCCCCCATCTCGGTTGGTACGCCCATGCAGATTATCCAGCACAATATTTCATTTAAATGCGCACAGGTAGGGTTAAAGTAACGACCCTTTCCAATCCTATAAATGTAACGACAGCGCGTTCCTTTCGAACCACAGGGGAAGTTGTTCCAAGATTGAGAGGGAACGAGGAAACGAGCTTCCGTTCCTGTTTTGGAGGAACGTGTAGAACACTGGTGGTACAAAGTGTGAAATCGCTGCGAGTGATGGTCACTTTTTTCGTCACTTTAACCTTTGTAAAACTATAGATCTGCACTCTACTAAAAAAAACAATTAAACAAGATTTATTGGGGGTTCCTTAAGCCCGAGTCCCACTGCTTATACATCATACAAGAGACAGACTGAATGCAGATTCAAACGAGAGTCACCGTGATATCCGTGCTTTGAATACCTCATGGTAATGTGTTCAAGGAGGAAACTTGACTCGCGGCACTCGAACCACGAATATTGCGGTAACTCGTGTTTGCAGAATGTCTTTTGGATGCTGTATTAGCGGCGAGATGTTCTGGTGGCGCCCTCCTATGGTTCCCCCTTGTGACGTCATTACCTTGCGAACAACAAGTTCGATGGTGTTTGTAAATAACATGGTGGAAGCCTGAAATCATCGCGCTCTCAAAGCAACACTGCCAACACCGTCGAAACTAAAGTTCTTTCATTCCTCTTATTTCTGTCGATGGTATACCCTTTCCGACGTCATAAGGGCCGCCCACACTAGCGAGAAAACGCGCCCGGCGCGCCGATAAATCGGTTAAGCGGGAAGATAAAGGGCGTGTCTCTGCACGCGCTCGTGGCGCTGACTGTGCTTCGGCGACATTTTGTTACTTGCCGCGATCGGCGTGCCACGCGCGTTTTCTCGCTAGTGTGGGCGGCCCTTTAGTCAGCTTTTGAGCCAATCGTGGAAGGCCGACCACAGCGACGCTTTTGGTCGCGCACGTCGCCAATACGAGCAGCGTGACTCCGGTATTGGGCAATGCTTTAGCATGACCCTTTGGAAAAACCATACACGTCCCGTTTTGGGCAACTGCTGACCCCTTCACTTTTCTGCCTTGGCTTTCTATTTTGGTGTCCTCTTTTGGTTCCTATATTTCTTGCTGCCTCTTTTTGGCTTTGTTACAGGGTCAGTGTTAGCGTTTCCCAAAGGGGGACGTGTGTGGCGTTTGTTAAGGGTCATACTAACGCCTTACCTAAAGATACATCAATGTATCTTTCCTTGATTTTTTTGCCACCTACTTGGACCAGCGATAGTACTTAGTTTTTACACTCCATTTCGTAGCACGAACCAAGGCATACGCGCTACGCACACCTGCAAGTTCGAACTCGAACCAGCATCCGCACGCGCATTGGCTTCCACCCCGTGACGTCACCTCTTTCTCGCCTTTGTCCTTTACTACTCTCCTCTCTAAGCGGCGCGCTTCCCTTTCCACTGTTTTGTCCACGGACGGACGCCGTCAGCTTTTGCCTGTCATGTGCGTATTAATGTTAACGCACAAACAAAAACGCAGACATGTTGCAAGCTCATTGAAAGCGGTGATCACTGATCAGGGGTTGTGCACCAAGCACGATCATCCGCTGAGTGCTTGGATGAGCTGTGCGCAAGTGTGACAGGCCACGCGTGACACCAGATACCAATAAAGCTTTTTGACAAACGCGTTATTTACAAGTACAGCCGACCATTGTCATGGAAAAATGCAAGACACGCGCAACGAGCGGGTGCTCTGCCGCCATTCGCTCTTCCAAGGGCCGCTCGGGACACGGGCCTTGCCCGCTGGCATATTTGACGCTCATTGCAAGACAAACGCAAACACATCGAAGGACTTTAGATAGCACTGCTTCTCCTGGCAGATAGCGCCTGCAGGGACGCGTAGGGCATGCCGCTGCGCCGCTATTCGCCGAGATCCGATCACGTGAGGATCCGAATCAAATGCCGTGCAGGAAAGTAGACGTTGCACACGCCCCGACAGTAAGTTCTCCTGCTTTTGAGCGCGCCGCGCGCCTCGAACGCGCGGCGCCGCTATTCGCCGAATTCAGTCACGTGAGGAGCAAGATCAACATGCCGTGCAGGAAAGACGGCGCTACGGGGATGAACGCGCAACTCTGGTTCTTTACGCGTGAACAGAGCTGCGCGTGAATACGCGTGAAGCCACGCGCTCGGCTGCTCCATATCGTTTCGCTGGCTACCGCACGTATTCGCCTATGCTTTCTTGAATGATCATCGATCTAATGAAAATAAATCATCATCTCTGCCAGGGCGACGCTGTGAGGTTGGTGAAAATGTGACGTCGTTTGCAGTGCTAAGGGTGGAACTAATTCCGATTAATAAATAACAGTTCATACTTATATCATGATGCACAGGATCTGGCTCATGCATATTTCTAGGTGTATAAGAAGTACTCATCACTTCGTGCGGAGTTGATATCATCAAGAATTAAGAAAATAAAACTTGTAAGCTTATATTCCTTTTGCACTCGTGTTGCTTTCCTTAGTACTTCAGTTGCGAGTCATCCTCAGTCATAGGCACGGAGCAAATTATATTATACCCTTTTCAGAAGTCCATGAACCAACGCTATACGTGCCCATTTTTCGGGCACGTACAGCGTGTGATTGGATCCGAGTCCCCGTTGAACGCTGACGCAGCAATCGTTTTCAGTACGAGCTTAGCCGAGTTCACACCGAACGCTGACGCAATCCTCGTGTCCGATGAACGTTCTTAGTTCTTGCCCGAACAATGGAGGCCTCGGATAATTGGCGCCGCAGCTACCAGATGGCGCTGCCATTTTTTGAAAAGGGTCTATACCGAAGTTTAAGAAGCGCCGGGTGGTGGTGCGTCCTGTTAATCTCATTATTGCCACGCAGCCAATGAGATTGCGGCGTTAACTGAGAAGAATGCCGAAGAGCCAGTCACGAAGCCGGTACATAAGAAAGCACGCCCTGCGCTGTCGAAGTACAGCAATGGAAACCCTGGCACACTAAGCAAACAATATACACAATGTGAAGCTACTACAACGCTTTGTATACTATCAGAGCCGTCTGGTCGCATCTTGCTGCAAACTGCGATGCACACTGAGACCGAGACAACTTTCCTCTGGAGATCGTTGCGCCACATCTGCACTTGTTTGTCGTCCGCTACTGAGACGGTGATTCTCACCTGTGGCAGAAACGTCCGAATGGGCTGAACGCCTGGATCGCCACAGCTTTTCCGAGCTCCCGCGCCAACTGGAAAGGGTTCGCCAATACAGCTGCGGCGAACTAGAGCCTATACTCTGTTTGCGCTGAAGGTGAGACTGTGGTGGAAGCTACAAATGCGTTAAGCCGGTCATACGTCGGTCCTTCGCCACGTGATGAGGCTCTCGTCCACATCGTCACGCGGAGAGCTAGCTGAATCAGGTAAAAGGGACGCCGCTGGTTGGTCTTGCAAGAGCAAAGCTCCCACCGCAGTCTTAGCTTAGGGGTGGAAGAAGTATACGCTCCGTGTGGGAACTATAGGCGGCGCTTTGAAAAACGCGCGCAGCTCCGCTAGCGGAGGAGCTGGCGTTCGACAGTGAGGCGCGTTCAGCAGCCTGCGGCGCCTTTTCGCATGCCAAGCTGTAGCGGCAGAAGCGCGCACGGACGAAACTTTTGCTTTTTGAGCCGATACCATGAAGGTGACGTTGCACGAGTGCTGGGGCAGAAGAGCATTTAGCTGTTCTCCAGCTCTTATATATTGACTTTGAGTCGTTATTAGAGGTAATTTCTCTAGTTGCGGCCGAAAAAGGAGTTGGAGCAATTTTCGGAACAGCAAGACGGCCGCCTCCATAATTGCTCTCAGTGGGAAATATATTTCGCTCGTCGCTGCAAAAGTAGGACTGCTGGAACGATGATATTTGGAGGCAAGTGAGATGTTCGCTAAATTAGTGCACGAAGTGTGCCAAGTTTCATTAAGACAGCAGGTGCGCAAGTTATGTTTCTAACGAATAAAGAAATGAAGCTGCACGGGATATCCAATATTGAACCCAAAATGTTCTGTTATAGCGGGCTGTGCAAAGTGCAGATTTGGGCACACGGGTGCTTGGACTTCACAGTAACATGACACAGCACTTATTATACCAAAAAGAGGTGGCATAGGGAAACCAGGTGGAAATTTGGTTTGGGCGGCGTAACTCAATGGGAACCGGTTTTGACCATGAAAGGGTTCTCAAGAGAATACCACTCGTCGTGGGAGGTGGAGACTTTACAGGTAGGAAGGGACTAGTGGACTGTACTTCCAATTGAAACAACTTTAAGAAAGGTGGTTCCAAAGCCGAGAAAACAAAGTTGTCGGCCAACACACGGTTTGGCCGTCAAGGGCTTTTGCGGTCAGCTGTTGTGTAATAACATGCTGTGCGAGGTGCTGATTTTCGGCGCACAGGTACTTTTACATGACCGTAACTTGACACAACACTTATTATACCGAAAAGAATTGGCATAGCGAAACCAGGTGGAAATTTTGTTTGGGCGGCGTGACTAAATGGGAACTGGTTTTGACCGTCAAAGGCTGTCAAAAACAATACCACTCATCTTGGGAGGTGCACACTTTACAGGTAGGAAGGGACCAGTGGACGGTACTTCCAGTTCGAACCACTTTGCGATAGGTGGCTCTAAAGCCGAGAAAACAAATTGCTGTCTACAAACCTCGGGGTGTGAGTGTTTCCACATCCAAAAGGAGGCTGATCAAGAAAGAAAGCACATCACATAAACTTCCATACTCAAACGTCGATTCTCAGTGATTACGAGTTTCATTGCAGTTTTCCTTAGATTCATATTTGTCACTTTTTTTTTACCGTTCGAATCTTTCTTCATGAAGTACAGATTGCGTGCCATACTTGTCCGGAAATATCATAGACACATACGATGGGGACGAAACTTCTTTGGAGGGCATTCCTCCAACGAAATTGGCACCTGCGAAGTGTGGAATGGCATTTCAGTTCGTCCCATCGGCGCTAACACATGATCGGGAGACCAAATTTCTCGCGTCGTAGGGCACGGGTCCATCGTTGTCGCTGTCCCACAAAGCATCGGCGAGGTGAAAAACTGTGAAACTTTGTCCCCATGAGATGCGACGCCTAACTATTGAAGCACTTAATGACGCAGCACAGGCAGCACTTCATGGTGTGAACCCAGCGCAACCGCACCGTTCCGACATCAATGCGTACCAACGTACGCGGCTTAGTTTCGGTTTCGTTTTCTCTGGGGTTCTCACTGCCTACCTTCGGTACCGGCCGCGCGGCGGCACGACAGTCGCGTCGCACGGAGTGTATAGACCTTTCCAGCGGCACTCTCGAACGAAACGACCGGGCAAGAAATGCTGAGTCACTGAGCTGTGGACGCATGCGCAGCGTCCGATATACCGCACATCAGATCAACAGCGCATGCTTGGAAGGCGTTCCACAGCCCAGCAGAGAAAGATGGCAGCGCGCAGGAGGCGATTTCTGCAAAGGTCTATAGTGGTTCTCGTCTCTCGTAGCTCGAGAACGCCTTTCGTACGGTTCATCCCCGGATCGCCTCTCATCCCTATAGGCGTGAATTATGCGATCCAGTCGCTATCGAGCTTTTTAGAGCGCAGCTCTTAGGCGCCCGTTTCCGGCTTGAGCGGCGTCGGCGTCGCCGTCGGTGTACCGCGCGGTGCATTATGGGACGCGTGACGTCACTGATGACGTCATCAGTGACATCATCGGCATTGTCACTGATGGTGTCATCGGCATCCGCATCGTCATCGTCCCTGGTGACGTCATCAGTGACGTCATTGATGACGTCATCGGCATCGGCATCGTCACTGATGACGTCATCAATGACGTGACTGATGACGCCTTCGGCATCCGCATCGTCATCGTCATCGTCCCTGATTACGTCATCAGTGACGTCACTGATGACTTCACCGGCATCCGCATCGTCATCTTCACAGATGACGTCATCGGCATCGGCACCGTTACTGATGACGTCATCGTCACGTGACCTCATAGGGATCACGTGACCCCCGTGAGGTGACGTGACCTCGGTGACGTCACGTGACCCCTGTGAGGTCATGTGACCCTCGTGAGACGACGGCGACGCCGCTCGGAGGGAGGAGGAGGGAGGAAGGATATACCTTGCCCTCAGTACCCTTACCCTCCTCCTCCTCAAGAGCTGCACTCTAATCCGGCGTTACAGGGAGTTGTAAACGGGTTTCATTTTTTCAAAGCGGCTAAAAAAACTTATTCATACACTGCTGTCAAAATGTTTTATGCTGTTGCCCTTTGCCAATACTTTTTAATGCTCAGATGCCTGATCCACTTCTATCGGCACCCTCGAATATTTGGATATGCCTTTCAAACCCTCTTCCTATTCGCGGCGAGAAGTCTGGGTATCGCCGCCTGGTGGACTCTTTTCACAAACTAGAGTGAGAATACTTCAATTTCCTCTGATGATGCAAGCACATGCAACGCCATGGTTCTATGCACTACGAAAATTAAAGCATAACCGCGCGGATAGCATGTGCACTACCCAAAGTAAGCAAAAACAGCAGCGCCCCTCGTGAGCTTTTCTCACCGCGAATACCGTTTTATTTTGCGCACCAGCTCAGTCAATACTCTAACCGTATGAGGGCCCAAAATACGTTGATCGCTATGCACACGCTACAAAAGACCGACGTTTCTAAATTTGGTGAATAAGCAAAACAGAAAAACGCTTTTTGTTTCGGAGTGCTTAATCCCTTTCTGCTCTTGTCTGAGAGGTCGTTGTCTTTACGGCACTAATATCACGGAGAGAATGTGAAGATACGATGGCCAAGTTTAACTGCCCAAAGTTACGTCCATTTATCTACTTTTTTTACGCGCTTCTTCTTTAGGGTGCTGACATTCGGTTATCGTGTTTTCTAATTTCGTGTCCTCTTCTCGCAAATAGTGTTTCTGCATGGGCAGTTCTTGTCGCGATTTGATTTTCCAGATTCTAAATCTTACTTGCTTTTTTTTTTTTTTTTCACCGGCGAACTTTTGTGGCGGAACCTCGGTCAGCTGAGTGGTAGAAATATTAGCTAGATGTTATTTCGACAATTCCCAGAACACCACTATCAAAATAAACTTACTCGCCAACTTTCTTACAGTGTCAGATTTGAATTTCTTTATGTGCGATTATCGAAATTAAATGCCGATGACAACGAAACGCGATGATTTACAATACCAGAGGTGCTATGTTATAATGTGAAACAAGTATGCTAGTTGGCGCTAGGATAAAAAGTTGGACGATTATAGTTTTGTGCGAGCAGTGAAAAGAAATCAGTTGCAGTACTTAAATAGTTTCTTGTAATGAAAAAAAAATATATAGCATACTAATATTCTAGATAGCCATTATACAAGCTTTCAGTTCATGAACCGCTCAAAGGTGGTAACGTTTCAGCTCTTATACAATACACTCTTTAGGCCCATTCGACTTTACAAATCTTAGATGACACACTTACGACAAGATCAAAACTTGTGTTTGTTTTGCTGTGGTTTAGTCAGGCATCCACGTAGAGTGCGATGGAACAGCTTTTACCTCCCTCTTTCTCCCTTGCTTTCTAGCTTGCTTTTATTTCTTCATTTAAAATTTAAAAGTAGAGTTTAGACAATGCAATGAGGCAGTTTACGGAATTGTACGTCTGTGTTTTGGCACAAAGAGCTTGTTATGAAGTCTAAGCACAAGCACTGGTGCAAGCGAGCCTTTTTACGTGCTTTTAATCCTCGTCTGCGCGCTTCTATTGCGGTGAATGACCAAATCCACCAAACAATCTAAGGTAGCTGACGAACAATGACACCAGGGTATCCGCTCAAGGACGAAACTTATATACGATAAGCTAAATTATAAAATTCCGGGGGCACCTTTGAGATTAAATTGTCGTCGCTTTCGTTGGGGGTTTGAGCGGCACCTGACTGAAATAAAGTGGCGAAGCGGGCGAGTTGGTTCATGACTTATAAAATTTAAGAGCGCTAACAAAGACGAGGACAAAAAAGGAAGGCCTTCCTTTTTTGGCCTCGTCTTTGTAAGCGCTTTTAAATTTTGTAAGCCTGACTGAAATTCTGAAAATTTTCTCAGTGAGGCGAGACCGAAATTTGCGTTTTTAGTTAATCGAGCATTCCTTTAACATGCGTTGTGCTGAAATTTTCCTAAACTCGTTTTATTAAAAAAAAAAATAATAATAATACCCGCATATCCGAAGTATCCACCGTCATGCCGCAGCATTACCAGATGGGACATTTTGATTTTGTATGCTGCAAAACGTTTATTCCTTTTTCGGTTTTTTTTTAGTTGTAAACCAGAAACTGCATTGGAGTTTAAACAAGCAAAAAAGGAAAGGGTACAAAGAAACCGGACGGACTTCTTCTTTCAGACTAACCCACATAACTTTACAGTTAAAATCAAGCATTGCGAAGAGCATGTGAGAGTGTTTTATTAAATGTCATAACACCACTTTATGAGCACAATCTTACAGCCCCGTTCTGTTTTGCAGTAAAGAGTTGCGTCTCCTTCTTGTGGGAAGCCTATAATGTATAAAGAACATAGCCTTTAGTGACAATGAAAGTACTGTTCTTATTGTAATCCTTACTCTAGAAGGGAAGTCACAAGGGAGAAAAGAAAAGTAGACGAGAAAATACAGATCATGCTTTTAATTTAAGCCGACATGTAGCATCTTAGAGTGTGTGGCACACTCTAAGATGGCTCCCGCGCTGGTCAGTGACTTTCTTCATAATTGTTATACGTTTTTGTTGTTGTTAATGTTTTTGCGTTTCTTTTTTGTTTTATTGCACGGAGAAGGGGGAGTGAGAGCTACTCTCATTCCTCAGTTCCTTCGCGATATTCCCAATGCCTGACTGTGACCTTGCCGCGATTTTTCTTTATGCTCTGTGGTTGTACGTGTACTGCCATCTACCGGACTCTATCAAAATCTTGAACAATTTGAACTTCGCTTTAAGGCCGACAGATGGCAATCGCATTCTTGATTTTTGAGGATTGTCATGTGTACGATTGAGAATTGGTTTAACAATAAGAGTCATGACACACAAAAACTTTAAAAATTGTAGTTTAGTGTTGTGTACGTTTGTGAACATAACAAGAGATGGAAGTACTGACTCCAAGCTAACCCCTTTCGCGCCATTCCGTTCTAATGGTTTTCCAAACTTCTACTACCAACAGCGACATCTCGTAGAAACGCTAGCAAATCATCAGTTCATAATTAACGCAATCGCCGAGAGAGGACGCTAGTCTTTCTTGTCTAATACTGTTGATATTTATAATCTATTACAGCAAAAGCATCGGTAAAGAAAGACTTTTGTCCAACCGAAGATTGCAGCTAAGTCACCTAGGCAAGAGTGGGCTATCTCTAGATCATTACCTCGCTAAATTATCATTACAAACTTAAGTTCGCGTGAATAAATAATGCGTACTTTATAGATAATATCGTGCCCACCATTTTTTTTTTTTTAGTATTTAAGAAGTACGCAAACCAAGTACCTTCATTTTCAAGTGAAACAAAACCCTTGACGCATCCAGTCCAGACACCTCTACATCTATTTCCCTGTTGATCTCTTTAGGGGTAAGGCTGGCTTCACTGCTCTTCAGCTGGGCATAGCAACTAGAGCAGACGTAGAAAACCGCCTTGCGGAGTAGCAATGTTCTATGTAGATATATCTATAAGATATTTTTCGATAAACTAACCTTTATTCAGACACAATTCTCACATACGCATGCAATTTCATAGGTAAGTATGTAAGGTTGCGGCAGAGACATGCCATATTTATGCGTTTTGAATAATACACCCAAATATTCCACCATAAACATTCCTAACTCCGGCCATATAAATAAAATGTTTTATGCAAGAACCACACACACACACAAAGAATGTCCCTCTGCTACTTTCTCCAGATTAATAAACCTTCAATAGTTCACTGATATATAGTATTACAAGCTTTTATAAAGTAAAACTAAAGCAATGTTTACGCAATAGCCACACAAAAATAATGTCCCTATGTTCCCTTCTCGAGCAACAATGCACAAATATAGAGTGTCCCGAACTTTCATATAGTCAAAATAAAAATTATTTTTACGCTAGAACCACAGAGAGATAGTTTCTCATCAGTTCGAAAAAGAATAGAGTCATAGTTTTGGTTACTGCTCTTGTTATTGTTATCGCTAGTGCACACATTAGAAGGTTTTGAGACACCAAGGAAGCCAAAGAAAAAGAAAATCATGCCTAGACCGGCTTGCTAGAAATATTGTCTAAGCTAATGCACGAGTGGAGTGGCACTTGAAGTCGAGTCTCAAGCACTCGACCACCCTAGGCTTGACAGGCTTTCTTTTACATAGTCTTGTCTACCGACTGGTGTGTTTACGGCTAACAAAAAAAAGAGACCCCTCAATTTCAGTCTGATGGCGTCATAGAAGTGTCATGCTGTCGCCGGCCTCGATCCTGGCGGTGTCTCAGCAGCGGTGGTGAATGTGGCAGACGCCTGTTCAGCTGCAGGTCGCTCTCGTGCTTGACAGTCCACAGAAGCTTCGGCAATCAAGAGTTGCGAGTTTTGAACGCAGTGGACGACAGCGACACTCACGTTTGCTCCTGCTTTTCGCCGGCACCTCTACGACCAACCGCCAGGATCGCAACGTCCGACAGCGTGACACCCCGGCTTTTGTGACGTCATGTGATGCCACTTCGGGACGACTTTCGATGCATGGGCGGAATAGGACGCTAGACACACAAGTTGAAGACGCGTTCCGGGCACCGTACTAAGACGTCTAGCAAGACGACCGACCTGGTGTAGCTGTCGTTGTACGTGCGCACATTCTGACAATTACCACACTTTGATGAACCCTAAAAGTCGATGATTTTTTGCATCCCTGGTTTTTAGCCTTATCGCTGCTCCAAAAGTGGCGGCCTACAGTGGAACCACGAGTTGTCGTACTCGCTGCACTGCCACACATATGTGGACCGCATTGACTTTCTGACTTTTGACGTTTTGTACGCACGAATCCCAACCACCATGAAACGAGTGCAGATTTACGGCCGTCGCAAGGAAGGCTAAGCAAGTGTCACTCAATGAAGTAAACTTCATTTAGCCCTAATTTTTAGATACATATAACACACTATATAAGCCCTTACAGCTAGTGTGTAGGGTCGTGGGAGAAAGCCCAATCCTATTTACATTGCCCCACATTCTTTCCTTAAGTCAAAATAAAACAATGATGTTTAGTGTAAAGGCATGCTCAGTTTTCTGCTCTCTTTTACTTTCTCTTCACCAATTTATTGATTTTATTTTCTGTAGCCACTGGTGTGAGAGACTAATCGAAATCATATTGCCGCTAAAACAAGATTATTTGATTTGTTTGCTCAAAACGCAACGCATAATTTCGCTTCATGCTTAATCCACAGATTATGTAATAGCTCTACTCAAACATGCATCTCACGTCTACGTATTTTCGCATCAACATTAGCATCCAATAATGTTTACTGGCCAGGTGCCATCAAACCTTGAAACTATATTCCTGAGGCAGTTGTTCTTTATTCAGATCCTAAAAACGTAAATTAAAAAGCACGTGATTTTTTTAAATTAACTGAGTGTATTGCGTTCTGTACTTGAATATTTCAAAAATCAATGCATTTTTTATGTCTAGGTGGTTGCATGATATTTTTTTTTGTTTAAAGTCTGAATTTCTATTAATATGTGTGATTTTGTTTCTACCTGTGCTGTGCAGTGTGTGTCCTTCCATTTTTTTTTTTCGGGTTTCTTGCTTTCGTACGTCTCTGCGTATGTTAAAGTTTCTTTAATGTAACGTCGAATAGGACTGTGTGGTACGTTGAATAAATTTATAAATAACTCCCCTTGTCTCGAGGACATATAAAAACGCCTTTGAAATCAGTACTTGTGTAGTAATTTCATTATTGAAATTTAGTCAGATTTCAATGGGCCTATAATTGTAATTCACTTTTTGGATAAAAGTAATTGCAGCGTGAATTCAGTTACTTTTAGCCTCACCGTGATATCAAGATTTTAATTACAATTGTAAAACTACTTTTTTTAAACTTTGTCTCTCTGGAGCTTCATTCTATGAGTCACTAACAGGAGAAAGTACTCTGGTAGTCCCTTCAGTATTCTTCCCTCCTCCTCCTCCTCCTAAGGAACTGCGCTCTAATCCGGCGTTACAGGAAGTTGTAAACGGCTTTCATTTTTTCTTTATTTATTGTACCCTCAGGACCCGAGGGAATTACAGAGGGGAGTGGGTTACAAAGGGAAAATCACACTTAAAAAACAAAATGAAAAAACCTAAGAAAATAGAGGTACGAACATAGCAACCATTAACTTAGAAAATTTGTTCAACAACGCTTAAACATAATGGCATCTGTTAAGGCTCGTTCACACTCTTACAACCGAGTACGACCGAGAAAGA
Organism: Ixodes scapularis; assembly: GCF_016920785.2. Classification (NCBI taxonomy): domain Eukaryota; kingdom Metazoa; phylum Arthropoda; class Arachnida; order Ixodida; family Ixodidae; genus Ixodes; species Ixodes scapularis. The sequence goes on along the minus strand of NW_024609868.1, from coordinate 79,708,970 downwards.
CAAGACCGGTTTTTAATCCTCTTGCGACATCGTAGGACCGGATGCGATACTGCGGAGCTGGTCCTAAGACGTCGCAAGAGGCTTAAAAACCGGTCTTGTCTCTCTCGGTCGTACTCGGTGGCAAGAGTGTGAACGGCGCTTTACACACACAACTGACGATGGAAGGTGGTTCCACGCGATTGTTGTTTTCGGGATGGAAAAATTATAAAAAGTAGTAGTTTTACAGACAGGTCGACCAATTTTGTGTTGGTGATCGACGCGTGGAGAGACATATTAGGGAGAAGTTAGTAATTTATGACGCAAGAAAGGATTGTGATAATAAATTTTATGAAACCGACAAAGACGGGATATATAGCTCACGACGTGAGGAAGGGTTAGGTAGCTTTAAAAGATATTTCATAGATGTTACGCTTGCAGTACGGTGACTATTAGTAAGAATATAGCAAACAGATCTATTTTTAATACTTTCGACTGCTGTTGTAAGTCAGTCAGTGCCGGGATCCCATGTAGAAAAGGCGTATTCCAATTCAGAATGGACTAGGGTTTTATAGAGAATAGCTTGAGAGACGCAAGAACAGATGGAAAATTACGTTTAAGGAAGCCAAGCATGCGGTTTGCATTGCTAGTTACGTAGCGAATATGAGGCTCCTAAGATGTGGAAAAGAAAGCAAAAGAAACAATGAGGAGAGTGTGAGAGAAAGGAATGCAAGAGAAATCATCCTTAGAAGTGTACTATCGCGAACAGTATGAGCTGGAACGCCGGAGCACGTAACCTTCTGTACTTGCTGCGCGGTTGATAAAACAGCGTAATATAGTGAGAAAGGCTGCGAGGGTGTGCATATCGCAGTTAGTGCATGATCTTTCAGCCCCCTCGATCCACTCCGCAGCGTTCCCGCTCATACTGTTCGCGATAGCAGACGTCACGCCGCAGTCCCACTAGAGCGACAAACAGAAACAAACGACAGTGACTAGACCTCAAACTATAAAGTGAAGGCAGCGACGCAATAATAGAAATTTGCAGGTCGGTATCATGACATCCTAAAGTCAAACAGCCGAATTGCGATGGTGAAAACTTTTACGTCTGAACTTCTCATGTGGAAAGCGAAATGGCTGCGATAAACTGGTGACATTCTGGTTCCGCGTACAGTCATGGAGTCCCTCGACGATCGCGATGGAGATGTGTATCCGAATGTGTGAACGGTACTGCAGATTCTTGCCTCACTGCCAGTTATACCCGTGTCCCACTAGAGCAACATACAGAAACAAAAGACAAAGACAAGCCTAAACCAGATTCTTCCGGGCTTTGAAAGACTTTGTAGAATAGAGGAGGCTATGCTAAAACACGAGCATCATGGACGCGAGGGTATCTTTGGCAGGCTTGCAATCACTCGTGCTTACTTCAGGAGCACCAAACGACTAAGCACCTGCCAAAGGTACCATCGCGAGCACGCTGCATGGGTGGGAGGCTTGTCGCTGTCATTTACAATAAAATACAATATACTTTATTTTTCCAGAAGTACTGGACTGGTCCCCAGACAAAAAGCTGATAAAAGCAGCTTGACTGGGTTCCCCTTATACATGGCAGCAGCTCGGACAAAAAACATATAAAACACTTTATCAGGAAGATAAGAAAAATAAAACAGTCACATAACACTAGAGCAGCAGAAAAACAAAATCAGTTATCGATAGTTAAAACAGTGGGGACGTAGGTCTTCTTTGCCAAGGGTGTAGATGTTTATGTTGTTCGTGAAGCATTTATTTAACAGGTACGGTACTTTGTAATGCAATGATTGTAGGTTGTAATTTGTACGGCACCGAGGAAGGAGCCAAGTGTCTCACGGTGTGTGCTTATGTTACTTTCATGTTTCTGAAGTTCAGAAATAAAATATATAAAAAAAAATCTATAAATGTTGGTGATGAGAAACGAAAAGTACAGCGTAAACTATAATTGTATACGCTTTCTACGGGAAGTATTTGATACCTAGAAAATAATGGTTCTGTATGGTCTGTATATGAGACACCCGCAATATAACGTAAAACTTTTTTTAGCAATATTAGTAGATTCTTAAGGTTTGTCTTAGTTGTCGTAGCCCATAAAAGATGACAGTAATATAAATAAAACTTAAATAATGCGTAGTAAAGTTTTAACTTAATACTGATTGGTAAAACATTACGACAGCGGGCAATAATGCCAACTTCACTGAGAAGTTTAGCAATTAGATAGTTAACATGGTAATCCTACATCATATACTCAGAAAAAAGTACTCCTAAAATTTTATGTTGGCTAACTAACTCAATTTGTTAATCACCAAGTTTGATTTCATTTTTAACCAGAACTGGTTTATCAATAGATCTAGATAAAATGGCTTTGGATTTTTGTGCGTTTACCTTAGGACCATTAACTTTGGACCACATGGCAAATTTACTTAGGATATTGTTCGCTATACATATCAGTACATTAGCATCAGTACCACAAATAAAGAGGCTCGTATAATCAGCATAAATGACAAACTGAACTTGGTGATCGATGTTAACAATATCATTTATTTATGTATACACTAAATGGAAGAGGCCCAAGTATGCTTCCTTGTGGTACATCAGCAATAACATTATGAAAGGAAGAATAATTACCGTCAATTACTACGCACTGTTTCCTACATTTGTTTCAGTTTGTCGCTCTAGTGGTACTCGGGCATCACAAATACCGGACGAAAGAAAGGAACTTGTGTCTGATAATTGACGGAGAATCTCCTTGCTGTTTGAGGCGAGAAGGTGAGTGTTAACGACAAAGACGTGCGTGCCGTATGCCATAGTGATAACGAGACACAAAGGCAAGTTCTTTTAAAGTGCATGGGGCTTCTTCCTGCCCTCCCCAAAGGGGTAACGGATTGTGTGAGAGCCCTCCCCAAAGGGGTATCAGATTTTGCGAAAGACCAGGGCTTTGTTGGCAAGAATGAAAGAACGAAGCAACAAAGGCTTATAATTGCAAAAAAGTAGGTTAGAAGACTGGCGTAGAAGGTCTAGAGAAGAGTGAAAATAAGCAAAATTGATGGGCTATAGGTGATATCATGAGAGACGTAATTTATATAAAAATTTAGACAGGAGGGGTGTAAATCTTTCTATGCTCGATGGCGCAAGCTACCGCCCAATACCAAGGGTACAGACAATACAATACATCCATTTATACATCGGGTAAAATACGAACGCTTACCGGAAGTGTTCTGACCGTCTTCACAATGCCTCGCCAGAAAAAAAGTCGTATTCACAACGTCTCGCAAGAGAACAGTGTTTGTCTAGTGAGAGAGAAGCAATGTGGGCTCTTTCTGAACAATGGCAGAATGGGGGAACGAGTTTCGTCTAGATTAAATCATCGGAATATGATTCATAGAAGAAACATCGAAATGGAAGCACCCCAGGAACATCCCCGTTTTTACCTGGTAATCATTTATTTATTCAAAAATATTTATTAAGACGTAATGTGACGGCTCCTCCATTTTGAAGTTGTAGTTTATATCTGCAGGTAATACCTGCAACCATCAATACAATCTGCCAAAAATAGTACCGAAAAAAAAAAGATGGCAACTTATCACGGCAAAAGAAGCCTAACTGCTTCTGTCAACAGCTAATTCCCGATTTAGAAGAATTCTATATGAATGGTAATCATCAGAAAAACGAAAGTATGATCAGGGATAAAATAGTAAGGGTGCAGGCGAGCTGGTGGATGTTAAACAACTTCGACTTTTATGTTCTTTTCTACCCCAGTCTCAGGTATATTCAACGTGGGAAAGTATGATCCCCGGCAGAGAGCCCATTTTCACCTGTCTATCAGTGGTCAAAGCTATAAAAGGTTATGCGTAACAATAGAATATTAAAAGAAACACAAACGTAACACAAACTTGCAAAAAACCTTATGCTAAGTGTTTTCAGCGCGTGTTTTCCCTAGCTTCAAAAACAAAAAATACAGTATATATATATAGACAATTGCAAGCATGGCGCCACAAGTGGTGCCCCATGCGTGCAAGCGCGTGCAACGCGCGGGTGAACGTAGCTTTCGCAAGCTCGTAATCGCACGGGCGTGCCTGCTCGAGCAGAGACATGGCGGCGGCCAGTCGCCCAGCTTGCAATTGTCTATACGACGGTCCGATAAGTACTTAGCCTCACCGCCCGATGGCGCCACTATCGCAAGCGAAATTTACTATCGTGTAGTACATTCTCGTGGACGGCTACTATCAAAAATTTCAACGCCATCGGACTGGTAGTTTTGTTCTGACCGCATGTAAAAGCGGGCGTGTCCGCGAATTTTTGGAAAATAGAAAAAAAAGAGCACTATCGGTTGGTGATTCGATTCTTGTTTTTGAAAGGGAAATCGCGCAGTGAAATCAAAGAGCGATTGGATGCTGTGCACGGTGACTCTTCTCCTTCGATGGCGATCGTCAAAAATTTTGTTTAACGAGTTTCAACGTGGTCGCACGTCGGTTTTTGATGAGTCACGCCCAGGTGCCCCGAAAACGGCTACTACGGAGGATAGTGTGACAAAAATCCACCGGTCTCGTATTGGCAGACCGCCGATTGAAGGTGCGCGAGATAGCTGAGACAGTAGGCATCTCAAAAGACCGCGTGGGTCATATCCTGCATGAAATTCTGGGCATTAGAAAGCTGTCGGCGCGATGGGCGCCGCGTTTGCTCACTCCAAACAACAAGCGCAATCGTAAGACCACTTCAGAGCAGTGTTTTACGCTGTTTAAGCGCAATTCGAAGGAGTCTCTGCGTCGTTTCGTGACCGTCGACGAAACATGGATCCACTGGTACACACCAGAGACCAAGGAACAGTCGAAACAGTGGACTTCACCCGGCGAACGTGTTCCGAAGAAGGCGAAGACTGTCCTATCAGCCGGAAAGGTGATGGCCACCGTTTTCTGGGATTCAGAATTTGTGATCTACATCGACCACCTGGAGAAGGGCAAAACGCTCACAGGGCTGTACTATGCCGAATTATTGGGCCGATTCGACACCGGATTGCCGAAAAAACTGCCCCACTTGGCATTTTAAAATTTGAACGCTGCTATCTGAACCCCTGGTATATACCAATAGTGTGCACCGGAAAAGTAGCAAAACTCCATCTCTGTTTTATCTCTAAATTCATTGTATGAGAACGCGACTTTTTGTTTAATTTACTTTCGGTTTCATGTTTTTCTCAGAACCCCGTAGCCATTAGAGCACTGCACGGGCCCGGGCCAGCCCGAAAGCCCGAGCCTGGCCCGGCCCGCGGGCCGGGCTCGGGCCGGGTAGCACGTATTTTCTCGGGCCCGGGCCGGGCTCGGGCTTGAACAAAAAAGTTCTCGGGCCGCGCCGGCCCGGGTCGGCCCGGGCCGTGCCGGGGCAATTTTGTGCCGTAAATCATAAATTGTTGTTGATAGCAAGAAGTTTGCTCATTAATATTTTAGGTTCATTGAATACAAAAAAAAGCGAAGTGCAAATTCACTACAGCGTCGTTAAAAATAATAACTAAAAGACATTTTGAAGCCAGAAAGCCTTCAAGCTTTTTCCGTGTGAGCGAGGGTTTTGTTATAAATTGTGAACAAAATAAAGTCCCAGCCATATGCTTGTCAACCTGTCTGATTCATCGCTCTCAAAAATATCTAGTTCACTATTAGGAAGATTTAGAAAAACGTACGCAAGCGCTTTGGGTACCGTAAAAATAGCGTTGCGATGTAAAACTTATGGCGATGCTAATTTTAGCTTGTCCAAAGTGCTTGAGTACGTTATTCTAAGACTCCCTTATTGCGCAGAGCGCTACACAATATTAGGGAGTTTTCGTAGATCGTTTCCGCTGTCCCGCAACGCTCTCCGCAACCAGCTACGCTAGCCGGAACTCTACAGCCAAGGCCATCGCCGCGCCGGCGCAGTAGCGGCTGCTTCGTTGCGGAGGGCTTAGCGGAGGGGGAAACACGGTCTACGAAAACTCCCTATTAGCGCGAACAAGCGATCGTCGTGTTTTTATGCTTATCTCATAGAATCAAAACGCTTTTTTCAAAAATATTAGTGTCTCTAGAAGTGCTCATCTGGGCCACAGACCTAAGCGGTATACTTTCGTGCCTACTAAAACCATTTCGAAGTAAAATTCGAAAAAAGAGCCAACGTCGTGTTCGCGGTATCGGTGTCGCGCAGTGTACATAGTCCGTTCCGCGCTTGCACGTTTTGGGAACCATCTTGAAAAAAACGTTTTAAGGGGTTAACTATGAATATATTAAACTTAAGCTTGCCGGAAAGGGTTGTATATTTTAAGAACGCGTTGGCATGTAAAGCTACTTCAGAACATATTCTTAGACAGAAAAGGTGCGCAGACCAGGCTTAGAACGATGGAGACTTTTTGCGAAGAGGTTGCGATGTGCAGGGCCTTATAAAAGTAGGTTGAAACGGGACGCGTTCAAACGCAAAGGGTGTTTCGGAAACTGGTTCAAATAAGAAGGGCGTTTAGGGAATGGGTCGAAACAGGACAAATTCAAACGAGAAGGGCGTTTAGGGAACTGGTCGAAACGGGACGGGTCCATATGGAAAGGGTGTTTAAAGAATGGGTCGAAACAGGACGGGTTCAAATGGGGAGCTCGTTTCGGGAGCGGGTCGAAACAGGACGGGTTCAAACGGAAATGGGTTGTTTCGGGCTACAGCCATCGGGCCGGGTCGGGCGGGGCCTTGAAATTAAACATTCTGTCGGGCTCGGGCCGGGCCCGGGCCGTGTCTCTTTCGGGCCGGGTCGGGCCGGGCCTAGAAATTTAAAAGTCTGTCGGGCTCGGCTCGGGCCGGGCCCGGGCCGTGTCTCTACCGGGCCGGGTCGGGCCGGGCCTAGAAATTCCGGCCCGTGCAGTGCTCTAGTAGTCATTGCCTTTTGGGGTTGCGCTTCCATTTTCGTGGCATCCCATAGTTTCCCGAAAGTTGACTTTTGAAAGTATCGATAGCCAACCGAGAGCCAACAACAGATAGTACTATCGATAGTACTGTTTATAGTACTTTTATCAATAGTTTTGGAAAAACTATCAATAGTATTGATAGTTACTTTTTCTATAGTTTTGCATCACTAACAGCTGAGCAACTCTTGAAGCCACAGCCCTGAGATAGGGGCACAAGATCCCCCGATAAAACAACAGTTTATTCCGCATTAAGGATAAAGAGAAATAACCCAAAAGGATGTGATTGGGGGGGGGGGGGGGGCGTATTGGCCAGCTTATCACGACTACTGTCAGCTGGTTGCAGATCAATTAAGATTCGAGCCATCATTCAATTATTTTAGTTCCTACTAACACATCACGTTTAGTTAGAACAGAGGTAACAATAACAAACACTAAAAATCTTGGTGGTTTGCAAAGCAGTAAAACATCTGATTCACATCGTACTCAGAACTCAGCTCCTTACCCACACCATAACGAAGTAGCGGAAACAATGGCCCAAAATGTGACTTATATAAAATATCGTGAAACAGACTGTGGAATCAGGCAAAACTTCGTCTGACTCAACTGTCGGACAAGTAATGAACAAGCACACATAGTAGTGCGGGAAGCTGTCAACACAATAGCAATATTGACGTCGTGCAGCTCTCCAAAACATAATTGAGAAGTAATTGCACTACTTTTTGGAGGCAATGCATAATATAATTCGTTACTTCATATACCTATCAAAGCAAACATACGTGTGATTAAAACTTTTTTTAGTAAAGTAGTTAAAATTTGAATTTCATTGCATTTCCGAAGTAATTTATTTAGTACGTAGGTTCAAATCTAATTTCGCATCGTGCCACATGACAGCTGAAAATGCGATTCACGCCAAACAATTTTTGGTTCCAACAGAGTTTGAAAAATCCCTTTGTAGTAAATCGCGGTTTATTTACATATTTATACAGGCTAGGCTGTGCTAGACGATGCTTGCCCGATGGTGGCCGGTTCCTGATTGCTCGAGCTCGCCCGTCCGCTCGTGCACGTTCTCTTCCTCCATTGCCCGAGTTACCACATCCTTCAGCTCTTTTCAATGCATTTTGTTTTTTGTTTACGTGCCTCAAGTATGGAAGAAAGAAAAAGTATACTCCTACCTAAAGAAAATATATTTTTTCCCGGCCGTATACAGTTAAGACATATTCGAGGCAATGATTTGCGACATGAATCACAGAAAGACGATTGAGTCAGATCAGCAGAGGACGGGGAATTTTTGAAGAAATGTCGAAATTTAGAGTGTAATTAAGCAAAGGCGCGCCTCAACTCAGACAAATTATATAGTAGAAACCTGGGCGTTTCCTGTTTGTTCTGTGGACAGATGAAAGCTGCCATATCACAGTCGGCGCGTCGCAGCCGGTATACAAGGTAGTATAAGCCACTCGTCTTTCTGCGATGCCCGCGGTTCTTCTGAATTGTAGTAAATAATATCATTATCATTAACTTATGGTTGCCACGTTTCTTTCACTGAAGCATATTTTTTCTACAATTATTTTTATCGCCGCTATAAAGAAATTGCAATCGGTATCATATAAATGCCAGTTGAAAATGCCATTTGACAAGTAACACTTCAAGGACATTTACGAATCTCGGTGGCCTTTGTTCTGAAGGTATTTTAAATGCCAGGGAAACAGTGCTATGAAGAACTACGTCATGCTGACTTGGTTTTGTTTATGTCACTTGCAGTATGGGTAAGCATTGGACGACGGAACCAGCGTTGGCATGGCCGTCAGCGTTCATGTTAGCCGCACTAGACACTGACCCAGCTCTTCTGCCATTGCCGCGTCACATGGTACCAATGCATTTTTAATGCGAAAGCATTAACTGTTTCATCGAGCGAACCGGCGTTATCAGCTCTTGAAGCAGCGCCAAATGGCACTTAAAAGCCCCCTGTCCCATGGAGCAAAGCCTGTTGTAGTTTGTTGCAGCAAAACAAAGAATAAACTCCCCTTGCCTGGTGCGCGTCATAGTTTCAAGGAACGCCACTCCATGGCGCTGCGGGCCCCCACGCCGGTGGAAGGAACACGATGTCGCGCGCTCGGCCGAACATGGCACCGCCTCAAGCATCTGCATCGTCGGCGGCCGCAACACTCCGCGGAACACTCCGCGGTGTTAAATTGGACATTCATGCTTTCGCATTCCTAACTCATAAGAAGTGCTTAGGTATCCTCTAATTTTACTTCGGTTCTTGAAGTGAAAACCAGTATAAAAAGGGGTGTATTTTTTAAAGATCGACCAGCGAAATTTATTTCAGCTGGCCAAATATGTTTCTGTTCCTATTTATTTATTTACAAAAAGAAAATTTATCGCCGTCAGGCTTTATTGCTGGGGTGTGTATAAAAAATGTTGATCAAACATAACTGAAGTACGACAAAGACATCGTGTATAAGCATAAGTAGAGTGAAAAGGCATTACCTATAAAACAACTAGAATACAAAACATTTTTATACACGACAAGAGGGCTACCACTGTTCAGACGCATATTGTAAAACTATATCAAACACAATTTTGAAATCGATTTTTTGGGAAGGGAGGCCAATTTGTAAAATCGAAGGAAGCAGCTACAATATAACTCCCCGGCCTCAACTGACGAAAAAGGACAAAAAAAGAAAAACAGTAGATGAAGAGCTGAAGTTTGCCTTTTTGGGATACCAAACTTATATATATCGTATACTGGTTGCGAGGGGAAATTGTTCTCCATCGCTTGCCAGTCGCAATTAGCAGTCACGCGTATCGGAAGTCACCTGTGCAAAGCGGAAGGCGCGCGATAAACCGAAAGCGGAAGTGACGGTCCTGCTTCCGTCCCGAGGGCAGGGCTGACCCTGAAGCCGCTGTTCCTTCTTCGGCAAGCGTCATCATCGTCCGGTTGCATCACAGCAGGAGCAGCTCAGTCTGTACCACCGGGAAGGGTGCGATTCGACGTAGGCTTGTTGTAATCATATCAACGTTTTGACTTACGTAAGCGTGAAAAGGAGACACTTTCGTGTTTCTATGTCTCGAAATGGAGGTGCGGAAAATATCTATGAAGCTACGAGGCAAAGCCTCCTGGAATGTTGAGAATTACTATTGTCTCATTGCATAGATATCGTGCGAAACTACATTGACAGGATGGTAATAATTATATAGACATTTTTTTTTTATGTCGACAGAAATTTTATTTATTTTCAAATTTAGATAAGGTTTTGCTGAAATTCAGTTTTATGGTTTCCATGCCCTTCGAAAATAAGACATTCATTATCAGCCACTTCACTGCACGTTAGCTTGAAAACCAACGCAAAGGAAAAGTATGTGCTTTGTTTGAATATACCGTAATGTACTGCATCTCATTTCAATACTCCCGATGGAAAAAAATTGCCTTACGACTTTTCTTTTTAAATCTAGGACAACCTTGTTTGTACTTTAAATGTTGACTTTCATTGGCTTAATGTATTAACAAATTATTATATGAGTCACGCGAGACAGATGCTTAAGTTACACGTACGGCTTGTGTCGTATTCAAGTCTAAGGACAGACCATAGTCACCCAAACGTTGTTACGCAGCAGTGCACTTTCATCCTGAAATGCTGCCAGTGAGTGGAGTCACAAGAATGGCAATGTCCGATGCCGGTCACTGCCTAAATCGTGTGCACGCCGCACTCTAGAAAGCACCGGAGTGATGAAGTAATGACGCCACAGTGGTAGCTTGCCGATGCATTCTGCCTACCGATAGGGTTTGAAAAAATAATTTAAGAGAAAAATAAAAAAAAAGAAAGTCATTCCTTCTTTACTTGGATTATTTAATTGATAGCTCTTAACAACATCACCTATGGAGGACACTGTGAGAAAGAAAATTAAACCTACCAGTTTATTTTAACCTCAGAGGAGGCCAAACACGTTTGATTCTCCACCTTGCAAGAAAAAAAAAAGGTTTTTTTACTGGGTGATGAATTATTTTTTTTTTATTTAGGTTAGAAGCCGCGATAATGTCTCAGTTACAAATTACAAGGAAAACACTGAACGTCGTTATTTCATTGCTTGCAGTTACACGAGTTAACTATAGTTCGAAAAACCAAGTACATGACTTCGCTTGTACACGAAGGGTTTCAGATAACCACAGATGCTACCATCCACCGGCGCTACCGACCATGAGCGCCGTAGATTGTTTTGTACTTATAACAGAGAGTACGCAACGAAGGTATATTACAGACAAACGCGATTTCAGGAAAACCAAGGTGACCACAGAGAGAGGTAAACTTTTTTTGCGCCTGTCTGGATTTTCACGGCTCTTGCATAATTATAAACAAGAGCTGCCTGAGTCAGTCTATACCTTAGAATGTGAAGTTTCTGACTCACTTGCGGTATTAATTTTAACGCGGCCGAGGCCCTTTGCACGCGGCAAAACGCGGAGCAAGGAAAAGCCCCTGAGAATTGGGCGCGCAAAGTTCATCCGGTCCACGGGACTTCCCCCGACTCCGTGAAGGGTTCGCTACGACACGTGCGTCAAGTTCAATAGCATTCACCGCGTCTAGACTGCTCCGACCCGTCCTCCCGACTTGTAAGCGGGGGAAAGATTCTTTCCAGTGTGAGTCGATTATCAAACGACGACGGGTACACACGTTTCTGTAATGGTCTGCCGAAAATTGCTACTTCATGGTTTCGATTCTGGTAAATGTCGCTCTCACTTGTTTCCACAAAATGACGCGCGCGCACTTGCGAAGTGCGCTTTTTGATTGGCAGCAACCGTTGAAATTCCGTCGAAACTTTTTTTTTTCGCAGCGTTGAGTCAATCGGTCAACCTGGTGAGGCTGCTGCTCGTCTGGACTAAAAGCTGGACGTTGACCGGTCTGTTCACTGGAAGTCGTTGCAAGCCTTCTCGATGCGGCCGCAATGCCGGAACAATGGGGTCAAACAGAACAGTCATGCTTCCCCCCCCCCCCTCCCCCCCCCCCCTTAAAAAAAAAAGAAGAAAATCATTAGGGAAGAAGAACACGAGAAAAAACATACAACTAAGTCAGTGTTATCACACATGAAACATCAACCTGCGTGTATGTAAGTATAGAGATGGCAGTAATGCTGCAACTTATGCGTTACCTTCTCATGATCGGTACCTTTCGGACTGGTCATAAGTTATGTGATAGCATAATTAGTTTCTTTTCGAATTTTTGCATGTAGCATAACGGTTGCCGGTTGGCGGACTAAAACCGTTGTGTACTCTTGCTGACGGGCTGCTTTTCTGTAAACTGCTCTTCTTGTTCTGGCCTCCTCAATTACTGGCTTTACAGTTCTACTTCAACCAAGAGACGAATTAGGCCACCAAGCGCTGGCTATACTTTAATGCGGCACCGGCAGCGCTTTCAGTACCTTGGGAGCACGACACATTTTTGCCCAGATTTCCCCAGGCTTTGTCTGCTGCAGTAGTTGACTAACCAGAAAACCATGTTTCAAGAAGTTAACCAAATGATCAAAATATGGTGGCGAAATTCACCATATAGAAAAACTGATACAGGATCCTTTCCAAGCAGTCACTTGCTCGCGCCCGCGCTTTTACCTGCACTGGACTTGTTTGGGAAATTTAGCATCATTTTCTGAGTTTAAAAAATTCCCACCTGCCAGAAATAAAACTGGCATCCATCTTGTCGTGCAAACCTTCCAACCGACATTCGAGGCCAACTTCTTCTAAACTGCTCCTTATGATTCCTCTGGAGTGGGCCACAGAAGACGGAACATTCGGTCGAAATTGAAGCCTGCTTACGTCGGTTGGTGGAATCAAAATTTGAAACTTACTAAAATATTTAGAAAATAAATCCGGTCGGAATATTGTCATTTGAAAATAGTTTCAAACTTGTTGCTTTTGAGCAGTTACTATTTTCCTCGGATTTTAGAGAAGTACCCAAGAGGCTAAGATTTCTTCGATACACAAAAACGTGTGCTATTCCAAAAATATATACCATAGAAAAAAGACAACGCCAGTATTATGCTCTCACTATATTGTCACGATTGACAGACGATGAGGCAGGCGAAAACGGAAAGAACTAAATATTTAATGGGGGGAGGCAAACTTGTGTCAGAAACAAAAAAGAACAACACACGTCAAGAAAGCAGCAGCGAGCGTCGGCGGCGGTAGCAGCAGGCGACGCTACGTCGGCGTAAGAGCTGGCTATCGCGAGGGAGAATCAGCGAATGAATCGGCAATAAGGCCGCTCGGCTCTTTATTTACTATGATCGCCATCTCGAATATTCGGCCTAGAATGTTCGAGAAAGAGCTAGGGCGAGACTGGGCGAGACTGACTAGACAAGGTAATTCTGGCTTCCTTTTCGTTTACGCTCGGGGTGAGAGTGTACGCGAATCTTTTGGATGAAGGGAGGAGCGTATCTTCTCGATCGTGCACGCGGCATTATTTAATAGTATACATGGATATCTTCTTAACCTGTCGTCTAAAAAGTGTAGAAAAAAAAAGATAAACGAGTGGAGCTTTTTCCAACACATCTAACCAGAGGATCGTTTAGTTGAACGATGAAACTTTGTGTGCACATACTGTTTTCTTATTTATTGTCGTTTTTTATTGCACTTTATTGCACACGAGCTAAGTCCGTACTTTTGCTTTTAATGGTATTTTCTTTTTATTGTGAAGTGCCAAAACTGTTTAACGGCACCTTTAATTTGTTTGTTTTTTTATTAAATGTCTACAAGTTGGGGCGAGTAAATTCACTGCCCTGCCCAAAATACAAGCGTTCTACGCTTAAGCGGCTGGAGGTGTTTTTGATTGTTTTCTTCTGTAAACAAACTTTCTACTTATCCTTATCCACGTTTCCTCAAAGCACTTGGGAGGGAGGGCGCTGACATCGGTGATCTCGAAAGAAAGGACGAGAAAGAAGGCGACAGAAGAGCATAAGGAAGACAGCAGACGAAATGTTAGACGTGTTCCTTTTAAAACGACAAATGCTTGCCAACTTTTTTTTTTTAATGCAAAGAGCAATTTTGGTGTTTTCTTTTTTTTATTTTTTATTTTATTTTGCGAAGTGATTTATAAGAGAACAAGATGCAGACCTTGAGTCGATGTTTTGCTGCTTCTTTGCGCACATTAAGGCAACGCCAGCGATATGGATCCATCGAGACCACCAACTAGGGTCACCGATGTCCGCGTCTATGCCCTGCCGTTCCGAAGCGGCCCTGATGCACGGGAACATTCCGTCTAGGTTAATATATATATCTATTAACTCCATGTTTGGGAGAGGCAGTCGCTGCACTCTACGGAGGCAGCTCGCTGAATGACAAACAGAAAATATGTTTACACCTAGAAAACAAAATTAAAAAAAACAGCCTACGCTGGGACATCAAGCGCGGTGAAACGCCGTGCTTACTGTCACAGCGCAAATTGTTATTTTTTACGTCTAACCGCATTTTCAGCTACGCCGTTCGGCGAGCTCACTCTGCCCATTGTAGCGATTGCCTCTTCCAAATTCCTTGAGGGTAAGTGGACTAAGTGGATTTTTTTATTATTTTTGTATAGAGTGCAGGGTGGTTTTCATTATTTTGTCGTTGTTGTCATTTTACGGACAAAACCGCAGGCGTTTACGATTTGCGGAAGGAGGCGAAGGTGACTAGTGAATGGCAGCAAATCCGATCAGGTTTTGCTTCAAGAATGCGATCTTCTTTCGAATTTCGAGCACGCGTGAACACCATGCTGATGGATGCGGTGCGGGTTCGGTCGAGATCGTATCCGAGCCGACTGATATGCTGCTTTCCTTGCGTCGTAACTGTAGACCCTCATCTCGCAGCGCGGCGAAGTAGAGGCGCTGATTTTATTCAGAAAAAAGAATGCTTTAGTTTTCGCGGTCAAGCGGCACTGTTTGAAATTGTGGAGTGTTTTTTCTTTTTCTCCCTTAACTTAACATGTTACTATTATACCCTTGAGAGGGATCGTTCACTTTACTGTGAAATTACAATAGAACACAAACAGTTTTAGATGCGTACTTGCGTTCTCCTCTCCGAAGAATAACTATGTGCAACGAACAACCCTCGTACACTACTAGCCTTAACTTGTTTTTGAAGAGCCAAAAAAATGGTGGATATTCCATGTTTCTGATAGTAATTTAGTGCTCGTTTCCTTTCGCTCCCTGGATCTTTCAGTTTTGTAAGTCATATGAATGAAGACTCGTGCAAATATTTATGCGTTCAATAAACAACTGCGAGTAATCAACGCATGTGTACGATGCCTTGATTTTTAACAGTATTCGTGACAGCAAACTCGAGTCGAAACAGGTGTCTCGGGGAATACATTATCGCATTTTAATATGTACCGAGGCAATTTTGTAGAACGTTTTTTTTCTTTATCGTCATGATTATCTAGACCATCCGATATATATAAATGTACAAAAAAAAATTCCCTGGTCTAAGACTTAATACAGATGTGTATTATATCTCCCTTTTTTTTTCTCTCTCTCTCTCCTCTCGATGCGATTTCTGCTTGATTCATAACTTCAAAGGTTCGCATTAAATTTGTTTTAATGAAGATGTTACTAATAGTCCCGCGAGTGCAGCCAACAGTGTGCGCTTTAGTAGCATCTGTTATTTTACCAATATGCGTACTAGTGTTTATTGTTAAAGAAAGTTTGAGATATAGTAGCAAACCACGGTAATTGTCATGTCTTTTCACTGAACTGGCTCGATTATTGTTAACATACTCCACTGTACAACTAGACAATAGATTATCTATGCATCACCCACATGTTAGCTAACTTCGACTAAAAATTATTTTCTTCAGAATAGCTGTAATTTGCCTTCGTGCTTGTTTTGGCATAATTCCTTTGTCTACTTCCAAGTAAAAAAAAAGTACTGAAATATGAATTAAGCATTGAAATCCGAAAAGTTTTAAAACAACCTTGTCTCATTGGAAATACAAATATATAAAGCAGTATTTTTGGGATAACTACGTTAGCTTCATTTCAGCTAGATCAGTGGTTCTCAAATGGGGTTCCGCGGACCCTTTGGGGTCCGCGAAGGGATTTTAAAGGTCCGCAAAGCCCTGCCTCATCAATCAAACCCGGCAAGAAAAGTTTTTTTTTTTTTTTTTTTGTTTTCAGACTGAGAAGAAACGTTCTAGTTTTCGGGCAAGGTCTCTCTTGTGTATGTCAATGAGAGAAGTCTACTTCACGCTAGTCCTTAGTTCTATCCAAGTATTAAATCATTATCATAATTAACCTATACCTTTTCCTTCCCCCCGTCACGAACAGGGTCCTCCATCATATGCGCCGATACACAAAAGGTCCGCGAAACATCAATGGTTGAGAACCACTGAGCTAGATCATACTATATTCGTGTATGTAATAGCAGTGTGCACACGTTACTTTTGCCCAGGGTTATAAAAGTTACTGAAAGTACTGAAGAAACAGTTACTGATAATGAGTCATAAATGAGCCTAAGGTTCCTATCTAGACGCGTCCTTCAGATAGTACCCCGTGTGGCTATTGTCCTAGCGATAATTTATCTAGGAAGGATTATACAAAACACTCACATACCTCTTCAGTCTTTTGTTCTTATATAGTTGAGGACTCTAATATTGAGCTTAACCTGTACCATGATGGCCTCTTAATTTTATGGCAAAACTTTAAGCTTTTGAAAGCAATGCCCGGCAGCTCAGCTGTCGATTCAGGGAAGACACAGTAAAAGAAACACTCACAAAATCTTTTCTTGGTGGACAGAGGCGTAATTAGCCAGTCGCCCCGACGGGTGAACTTTCCTCGTACTACAATGCTTCATACAAAGATTCATAATTCCAGACATTTCAGACCAACGGCACTATGGCTGTTACCTTTCACCACTCTTGGGATGGAATGCTCGGGCGATGAAATGTGTCGACTGCCGTATCTGCTATGCGTCCTTCATGTAGAGTCATGGTCTCTTTCATGTCACCATAATCTCTATTTCAACTTCCCGAAAACACTTGAAACTTTCATCCGGAAATGTAACTTGCTCCAAAGTTACTAGGAATTGTATTTACGATACCGCTAGTTACTGATAAATAAAGGTGCTTAGCTTTGTACTGTCAGAGAAGGAGTTCTCGTTCAAGTTCTCGACTCATTTTCCAAGTTAAGCTGCTGTTAGGTTGTCAATCTCCACTCAATGATTCATTCATATGCCTCTCGTACGGAACAGTTGTTCGGGTTTTGCAACATTCACAGGTTATGATAGAGACCCTGAAACAAGATGAGCTAACACTCGACGTGCAGTTATTAACCCTTCGCATGGGCATATATTGGGCACACAATAAACACCTATTTGCTGATTTTCAGGTATTTGTAGAGTCTACCCACAGGGGGGGAAAAAAACAGAAAATTTAGGTACTCTTTGTTGGTTAGAACTTAGGAGTAACATATGGGCATCGATTTAACGCGGCTTGAGTTCCTAAAACCAAGTTCACCAAGCCTTATGGATTAAAACCACTTTATCACACTTCATTGACCAGTGTTACATAGGAGTGAAACGAAAACAATGAAATGACTCGTCTGCTTCGTTGAAACGTCCCAGCATTTCTTCCCGCAACGTCGCAGGCGCATAACTGAACATCGCACGATTCTGCCATGCGGCACACCAACGCCTTCAAGATGTCTCGCTGAGCAGTGCACTTTCTTCAATTGATTGTTTTTTTAACGAAAGGACAGCCTCCTAAAAGTGCACGTTGTCTCAGAAGGCGGATCTGTATGCACTCACTCACACGTTCACATTCATGTTCACACACTCTCACGTAATGTTCGCAGGGGACACACTCCGCTGGCTGCAGTTCTCTGCTGAGTCCTTCATGCCGGGTGTCTTGAACTTGAGATGTTGTGTTTCATCATTAGGATCGTGCAGATTGTTACAACCATAAGTCAAGCGCAGTACAAGGACATACTTATTGATGATGAGTACCAACACATAGTGCTGTCTTTTTTCTTCTTTTTTTTTGTAGAAGCTTGTCCACCTGTTCAGACTTGTTCAACTATGGCACTTCTAAATTAAGAACAGTGACAGTGCTTGTATGAACAGTCTTCGAGTTCCTGCTCAGAGAATAGTACTTTTTTCTCTTGTTGTTGCTCTCTTGAGTATTTTTAAAATCTTAAAATCGTTGCTGCCAGGTTTGTCAATGCTGTTTCTTATCTGTATCTATTTCGTCTTGTAAATGTCGTGCGGAATCATGCTGCAGTCCCTACAATGATTTCTGAAATCATGAATTCACACGATCAATCTCAGGCGTCTATTGCAACTTTTGGCCACATCTTCCCACCAGTTGGTACCATGTTCCTTCATGTTCGAAAGATTTCATGCGCCTGCGCTAGAAATCTTGCCATGGACGTAACCGTTCCTGGTAAATAAACACGCAAGGTGTCTTCATGCACTCTTTCTGAAAGATGGAAACACTCGCACTCAGACGCACAGACGAGTTCCAGGCGAGAGATGGTCCCGGGTGCAGCAAAATAGCCGCCGAAGCACTTCACACGATGGTGTTGTAGCCCACCGAGTCCATGTACAGGTTGTTGTCTATCCACTGCAAGTGTTTGGAGACCCTGGTATAGACGCCAGGGTAGCCTGCCACTCCGCAGCGGTACCCGAAGGACACGATGCCAACCGCCGTCCAGCGCCCTTCATTGTCCAGCATCAAAGGCCCTCCAGAGTCGCCCTGGGAAAAACGAAGTCGGGTAAATTTTAACGATAAAACATAAACGTGAGATTTACATCTGCGTAACTTTTTTTTGTGTGAGGGTTGACCAAGTTTGATGTTTTGTTGTCTCTCTGCATGACAGCTGGCATCTATACACCTTTCCATAAAAGCAGATGAGGGCGCGGTCATTGCTCTGTGTGTGTTATGCACGCGCACATTCTGGCTGGCCGAAATAGCGAGCGAGCGCTGGCTGGACTGTGCTTTAGCACGTGTGGACTGTGATTCTTGTAAACAGTGGAAACGTTGGTTCTTCATTTGCCTCTGACGGCGCGGAAGAAGCAACGTGCTCGTTGGATCAGTCGTACGTCTATTTTTCACCACCTCATCACGCTCCCACATACACACAGCATAGCCTCCTCTACACTGACAAAGCCTGGCAGATCACCATGAGACGCGCCTGCCGAAAGTGAAACGGTTGAGCGGCAGACGACGTATGAGAAGAGAGTCATGAAACGGGCGCCCCGCTGCGGCGAGCCGCCGAAACACACTTCTCCCGAGCGATGGAATATCCGATCGTGCTCCTCGCGTTCCTCGCGCGTCCTCGCCGTTACAAAAGCTGTGCGCTCACTACGAGCTTCCCAGAGAAATGCTCTGCGCTACCCGATCCTCGCGCTCCAAATCTGCGACCGGGCACTCTATGGCTCCGTCGTCGAGCCGCCAGGCTTTGTGACCACAGAGGAGGCTATGCACCCACGCGCAGATAGCGGGGTCACATGATGAAGGCAATGAAGATTGATTGGTCTGGTGAGCGCGTGGCCCCTTCTGCACTATCAGCTAAGGGATGAACGAAGTATAGAGATCATATCTGCTCCTGGCCGGACGCGGCGAATAGACATCCCAATCATGTACACCGTATGAAATCCCAGTATCACCATATCTAAAAAAAAACAATCAAGAACAAATTACGAACCAAGGGGTAATGCCACATGGATATTAGATCAGCCATAATTCATGGTGACCGCGTGGGCGTGCATATGTGTACACATCCAGGGCCTATAAAATGTGACACACAACACCGGCGAGCTAATTATTTAATCTTCTTTCAGGATCACCCTTTCGAATGTACTAAAGTCATAAGCAATAAGGTGAGGTTGAAAATGTGATGCTATCATAAATAATGTACGTCCGAAATGTCACGCTCAGTATCTGAGCGAAAACATGAATATTCAAATAATTAACTTTTACGACTTTCTTGGTGAAGACTTGTTCATTAATACAGCTAATGTAGGACAGGGTAGAAGTTTGCGCAAACTCAATCGGATCATTTTTGAAGTAGCTAGATGCACTCCAGCAAACGCACTTCTATCATTAAGCTATTGACCTACGGAAATCCATTTTACATAAAGGTTTTCGTTGCAAGAGAAGACATGAAATGCCGTGTTGAGATCCGTGAGTGACTAAAGTCACTTCAAAGTTATGTGGAAACAAATGCTTCCTGAATACCGGGAAGTAATATTCAAAAAGACAATTATCGAATCTAACTTTTATTATATCTTTTGTGGGAAACAACGACAGTCAGCACTCGCAGAAGGTCGTAGGTTTCGGAATTAATGTATTGCACAAGTTACGTGGACGTCTCGCGCTTGATTGCAACCCTGGCCTTAACTGTTAATTATTTGAGTATTGCATAGTGCAAGTTGTTTTCACGGGACACGTATCGTTCTTTATCTGTAAGTGACCAGAGAAAAAAATGTCAATGACTTCACCCGCTCTCAGCCGGATAAAAAATAATCGAACTATTGACTTTTGTTTAGGCAAGCCTGTAAGCAATCTGGCCTTTAATACAGAGTCAAAAATCAAGTGGTAATGTCGGTATATTGCTTAACATGCAGTTATAGGACTGTATATAAACGCTTCAAAACTCGACCATCCCAGCTGAACGCAATCATGATCTAGTTCCTTCGTTAACACCCGCGTCACTCACGAACAGTCAGTCCTTCGACCTCGTCTTCTTTGGCGCCTTGAGTTTATCGCCAAAAACAAACAGCGATCATTTTAGCAGCTCCACGTTGTCTACATGCACTGTGCAAATAGGAGGAGGCGACAGCAGTAAAGATGGGAGGGGAAAAGGGGGGGGGGGGGAAGGGGGGGAGCGCTGCCTAAGAACATTCAAAGAAAATACAACTGCACCCACTAAGCGACTTTTCGTGAGTCTCGTATTACACAGCCGGCGGCTCCAAATTAGCGGCTAGTTCTTCTCGAACCGGATTCCCCATGCGTGTTGCATCGCGCCACCGGAGCTTTGACCTGGCTGCTCCCACTCGCGCCGTAAGCACATCTTGCCGATGCACAAACATTCTGATGGGGGACGCTCTTCGTCTAAAACAGCAGACAGGTCTTTTTGTGGCCCATCTCACTGTCTCGGGGAGCTTCGAAAATTACGGGTTTCTCATTTCGTAGCGTACTCGAGACCTCTCTCTGCGCCTGCATTAGTGGCGTAGCGAATTCCTCCAACGACAGTTCCTGGAGACTAGCGGTTACACCGCGCCTGTCTAGCTTTTAGGTCTTCGTCTACATGATAGATGATACCAATATCATAGCGGGTGGCGCGGCCTCGGACTAATGAATTACCTCGGTCTCGAACCTCGTGGTGTGTGTGCCGGCGCGTCTGGAGGCGCTTGAGTGCGCATCTTGTGATCCCTTGTTTGTGCGCAGTTGTTGAGGTTTTGACGATCAGATTATATCGGTGAAACGATGACGGTGGCTCCAGGTATGTGTGGCCCTTGACGCTCAACAGGGGCGTGACGGTGCGGTATGGCTCGTTGGAAAATGACTCGTTGCACGGACCACACTGTTTGCATTTGCAGATCACCGCCCTTGAACTGTGCCACTGCCGACAAGTGGCATGATACTTAGTTTAGGTAGGCTTTGCCGCGGAGTGTAGAAAAGAACGTCATGGAGCTGGACTGACGTTCATAAGTCATACAAATCGTGACGTGCGCGTATTGGGTTTCATATTAGGCAGCACAGAAAAACGCGTGACCTTCCATTGGCCTTCGAGCATTCAAAATAGCCATCATCTGAGCAGAGATATATATTAGCTTCAAGTACCGATGATAAATAGTGCGGAAAGATGATTTGTTTGTCGACTGCTTCCCAATGACCATGAAGGGTGCTTTCGTGCTCATACGAAGAAATGCGCAGAGCAGATATGCTCAGTTTCGTGTACACAAGAGACTGTGGAAACTTGAGTTCCTAACTCCAGACGTCGCTTTCAGGGCAAGAGCTACAGCGCAAATTTTTGACTTTATCGTGCACCTTATATCCCCTTATATTCCTCGTAGCACTCCAATAGTCACTGAGAGTGTAGGATATACAGATAAGTCCCAAAACATGTCATACCCGCTCCTCAGCAAATGAGATTGCTGCATTAACCGATAAGAACGACGAAGAACGAATCAAGAAGCAAAGAGACGAGAAAATGATAAACCGCGCCCTGCGCTTCGTGAACTTTCAGGCACTACAGGATATATTCTCGCGACCACTGAATTTACTGCTAGATGAGGCCGCCACAACTGGAGCTTTCACGGACACTTTCTTTAAGCTCATCTTGACTATCATTTTACTCGCACTACCTTCGTTGTACCGTACACACGATTCAGAGAGCGTTGTTTTACTTTGGCCATCAGACTTTGAGTAAAAGAAGTCTGGCGATGCCGACAAAACACTTCTTTCGACTTCTTTCGCGGCAGCGTCGTTGCCCTCGAGCACGCGGTGTTGCAGTCGTTCGGCCGCGACCGTTTGGGTTGAACGCCTGGTCACTGCCACCAACCGAACGTAATTGTCGCTCCACGAGCGACTAGCCAGCCCACAATGACCAGTGCGGCTCCGCCCACGGAGCCCCAGCGCCGATTTCCAGTTCGCGTGCAACCTGACTCGTCGGCGTGCTCTTTTCTCCCGAACCAGGCTGTTGTTCGGAGTTGGTCGCTGGCGATTTCCCGTCGCTGGCACGTTTTATTCGCGCCCGTGAACGCCTTCTGAAAGAGGCGATGCATCATCGCCCCGGACGACCCTCGTCGTGCATGCGCTTTCGGACGTTTTTTTCCAGCAAAAATTTCCCCGACGAAAACAAAGCCGCTGTGACGAGCGAGAGTATTCGAAGCGTGCGCACGAACGTCTAATGTGCCATGGTTTACTCCCGTTGCGTGCCGACGGACTTCGTGACAGAAGCGCGAAATCCGAGCACGTTACGCGCGAACCTCGATTGCCGTGTCACGCTTCGGGGGTTACGCGAAACGAGGGAAAAATACGGGGGTCGCAACAACCGGCTGGAAGGTTTGTTTGGAATGATCGAGGTTTCATGTGAGGACCGACGTGGATGTCCAAGTAATCGCAAAGACACTGCTGTCCATAGTCCTCTATATCCTCTCTACCACATTGTAGCTTTCTGAATACAATGAACAAGTGGTATTCACATGGTTGCCTCTGGTACAGTTGAGGACGCACTGATAGCGAGCTTTCAAGGGCGTGCATCGTGAGACAGAGAGCTAAACTATAGTGACAACTTGTGTCCGTCGCCTCTGACTTAAAGATCGCACCAGAAAAACAAATAAAGAAGAAAAACACGCATGCTTTACTATGGATTAGATAACAGTACACGTGCCGTTGTTTCGGCTTCCCGACACACCCCGTCGTCACGACGTCACAAGTTTACAATCCTCTACAGCGTCCCCGGAAAGCCAGAAACCGGGAAAGGCCAGCAAGAAACACCACCGCTTTCACGCGGAAAGCGGAGCGCCGTCGTCATATGACGTCGTAGCGATCCAAACACCTATTATAGAAATCCCGCGTTTATCCGCGCGGAACGGAAGGACGATTTTCTGCGGGTCGAGGATGTCTGGTGGACGCTCCGAGCGGCGTTCGGGTTGCCAATCGACTCGTCTGTGGGAAAGCCCTGTGACCTGGGAGCACCCTGGAGTGTTCCCAGAGGGCTGAGTCAGTTCCCGAACGACCAGAGGGCTAGCCAGAAATAGCCGGGCGAGAGGAAAGAAGTCTTCCGCAACAACTGCACGCGCTCAGAGCACAGCCGCTTTTCTTGCGCTTCGTTTGTTTCCATGCCCGGACAGTTATTGCACGAAGATGACCCCCGCGAGGGATGCTGCCAAGCTTTCCATAACAGGTTAAGACATGATTCTCTCTTCGTGCGCGTTTGAATCGGGTCGACATCGAATGGAAGTTCGCAAAGACGAGCGGAAAACTTCGTGAAGGGTCAGTCTAGCTACCGGGTGTCTACTGAGATCTTTAATAAATATTCGTACAAGGTCGGGCGGTGCAGACACGAGACGTACGGTGTATAGTATGTGTGGATTCTCCCAATTTACTGAAATTGATTATTACTAATATTAAAAAATAGTTATAACGATAATAATAGCGACAAAGAACAACTCGCAAAGTCCGGTGCGATTTCTCAAGCCTGTCGATGGGAAGGGGAATCATTACGTTGCATTAAATGCGATTATGCCATTGTGCGCGGATGGGCCTGGGGCGGGAGATCGAATCGCACTCTTTGGATGAAAATATCCTCCTGAGAAAATGTTTGATGACTATCGCATACACTGCTTACGGCTGCGCAGAAGTGTTGCTCCCAGCCCCATTTCCCTCATCTCTACGCTGAATCCGAGTAATGAGCTCCTGTAAAGACTGCGATCATTTTTCAGTTGAATAAGTAGCCGTTGAGAGCATAGTTTTGGTAGATGTCGGGTAGACAGCCTTTCTCACTGTTTATTTTTATGTAGTGGGTTCTAATCACAGCATCGTCTTTGAGATGACCGCGGGTAGACTACTTCGCTTCAATATGGGCTCTCTCTTTTTCACATGCAATTCACTGTCAACTTGGGTCAAGCAACAAATTGCGTCGCTTAAGCTCATGTAGCTAGTTTAATGTAATTTCAGCTGGGAGATAGCGAAAAAATCTGGCATTCGTGCGTTCGTGTTCAGTGTCGTGTGCGTGTACGCGCGCGTGTCGTTACAGCATAATTGAAACACCAAGAAAAGAACAAAACTAATACCAATCTCAATTAAAGTCTTTACCGTATAACTACTTTGACACTATTCTAGTAATTAACCTGACAATCTTTACATATTTCAGAATGAGTATTCCTCGGCGAATAAAGACAATGAATCCAAAATCAATGTATATTTGCTCACACTGTTACTTTTATCATCGTTATTAAAGGATTACATGCGTAACTTCACATTATTACGCATTGCGAGATTATGCAACTGAATTTCACTGGGTTGCAGAAATGGGATTATTGTCCTTTCCGCAGGATATTCCGATATTTTTTTTTTTTAACATTTACACAATTGCTTTTTTTTTTAAATATTTGGTCTGCTTTGAGAGTCGGGCCCAATGCCCGACGCAGCGACCGCATTAATAAAACAACTCAAGGCAGCATCATAACCGCTTAGATTATGATGTTTCCTAGCCAGCTCCCCTGCACAATTTCGCTCCTTGCAACTCAAGGCGTTGTTTCCCGCCTTCGGAGTTCGTACTTCTCACCGGACTCACAAAACAATAGCCGTAGGCAAACTTGGAAAGGAAAGAGAGATACCCCTTTCGTTGAGACATCGGTGTCGGGAGAGAGGTGTTACCACCGGTCGCCAAACCGGCTCGAATGAGCCACAGCGCACACAGAACGGCAATGAACGTACTCGAACTGGGAGAGGGCGGGAATGTAGGAGGGCATGACGGATGGAGAAGCCATGAGAAAACAAAGCAAAGGCTGCTTATATGCAGGAGGGGGAAAAAATAGAAGAACCGTATCGTGCTATATATAGCGTTCGAGTAGTGCGCGAAACTAAGCAAGGACGGGGAGGCCAATTGAAAAAGCCCCCGGGAACGTATTGCTATGACGGCGGGTGATCAACGGGTTCGATGAATCGGAACTTCGCAGCTATTTCGGAGCGACCGACGAAGTGTGAACTTCATAGGCGTGGCCTATGAAGTTCACACTTGCTTTCCGATTCGTTCGTTGGCTTCGCTGCCTGCTAATATCGCAATCTTATTCACTGCGGAGAGAGCTACTGCTTGAACTGATGCAGCATGATGCTTACTTATTAGCTGCGCATTCAATGTCTCGGGTAGTCCGAAGTGCCAGTGCACTCACGAACGTTAACCCGTTTTTGTTTAAATTGCATCACGGCACAAAAATCTTGAAGGACGCCTAAGCTTCGCCTTTAAGAGACGCGATAGCGTTAACGGGTCCCGTCCGCAAAGCCTCCTCATTTAAACGCGTGCTCGTTGCCAAGCCGTGCAAGCGTGAGTGCGTGGTCTAGTCCGTAGCGTCACGTGTCGTTACACATTACTGTGACGTCATGACACGATCGACCCGCTAAGGTTAATGTGAAAATTTCCCGCTAAATTTAGTGGAAAATTTTTCGCTAGTTTTGGCGGAAAAAGTTTCCGCTAAATTTGGCTGGAAAGTTTTCTGCTGACTTTGACGGGAGAAGTTTCCCGCCATATTTAGCGGGTAAACCCCATAACAAATCGCGCCTAGCCACGTGTGACGTCACGTGTGACGTCACGTGGCTACGCGCACGTTACATTATGTGATTTTTTGGTCCCACCGATGCCAACGCCGACGCCGGATTTTCTAGCACAAGCTCCTAAACGCTATCGCGTTAATATAATTTAGTACAAACTGATTGCCACATAAATTATACCCCCCCCCCCCCCCCCCTAGCAGCGCCTCCTACAACTACATAAGTGCTCCCGCAGCATTTTATATTTGCATATCTGCGTCTTGCCATAAGCAAGTAGAAAAAAAAAACTACAATTACTTTTTTTTTGAACTTGTGCTTGGGTTTGCTTGCTCTAGCATGTACTGCGGTTATGGCCGATAAAGGTTGACAGTAATATGTTGGTCAATTTGCTCGGTCTGATAAGTTTCGGGGGACCGCCGTACGCACGCAAGCTGCGCCATGTGCGCCTCTCTTTTCTTTTTTTTTTTTTTTTGCGATATTTTTTTTATTTCTTGGGTTTGCGAGAGGCTATATCTTAGTCGCCAAAAGACAAAACCACCAACATTATCGCGTTAAAGTTTGTGGTCCACTCGAAGCTTTGGTCTGCAATGTGTACGGATGCAGATATATGGGGTTCAAGTAAAACCGACGTTTCTATTCTTATCAATGCATCCACGGTGCGAGGACGTGCTTCGTGCTCTTCACGATGAATTGTCAGAGGGCGACGTGTGAAAAGAAAGAAATGAGAATGCTAGATGTCGAGGCAGAGTAGCAGACGAGAACAAACTAGAAAGAATGCGTGCAATTTTAAGACTTCGTTCATGTCCTTTCTTGTCTGTATATACTTGTCTACTACCGACGTCTGTATACACCACTAGCACGCATTGCCACCTCCCTTCCAAAGAGTACGTGTCGCGACTGACAACGTGCAAAGAGCTAATGGTGAGCCTGGGGCTCCGATTAGAACTATCGACTCCAGCCCGAGTAAAGATTTGAGGCGACAATTTCAAATGGGATGTTTGGAAACGCTAATAATCAAACAAAAGTGGTATAAAAAATCGAGCCCTGCCTATATATGATTCGCCCGCTCTTCGCCATGCCCCGACCTCTGACCAATTCCTGGAGACCGACCCCAACGTTCGCCTCCTTCGCCCCGCGTAAGTATACCGCTCCCCCACCTAATAAACACACGGGCGATGATACGCAACTCCGGCAGATACCACGCAAGAGGGAGGGGCTCGCACCGCCTGGTAGGAGCGGTGAAGGTAGAAAATAATGAATAGTCCACCCTTGGGCTCGCGTGAATAGAGGTTGGAGGTGGGCATGGTCCTCTCACCTGGCAGGCGTCCTTGCCACCCTGGGGCAAACCCGCGCAGACGAACTCCGGCGTGATGCCCCGGCGGAACGGGTTGCCCCGCAGCTTGGAGTAGGACTCGTTGCACTGCTTCACGGGAACCACGGGCAGACCGTTCACCTCTTGCAGGATGTCGCTCCGGGGACCCCCTGCGAGGAATCAGCCCGTTACCACCGACACCTTGATCAGGGAGAGGGTAACTTTGAAGATAAGTCAGAGCTGTGTTCGTCGTTAAAGGGACCAACAAATGAATATGGGGCTGGGATAAACGATTTTCGATTGGAATCTTACTAATCGCATATCGTTTAGTGGGTCAAAAGAAAGAGGGTGGAAAATCAAAAGCCTGCTTTTCGGAAAGAAAACTCGAAAATACAGCGGAATATTTCGTACCACATTTCCTTCAAACGTTTTCCGCCTCTTTACGGCGATATATCCGCAGTACCCAAAGCACGTCAGCCTACCCCAGCTCACGGATTGGGCACAAGCACTGAGTCACTCGGACGTATGCGCTCGCCAACAATCAATCCGTTGACGAACATTTGAATGTGCCGTGGCGGCACTTATCATCGCTTGCGAACGACAAGTTCCATGGTGTGCTTAAAAAGGACGGTGGAAGTTTGGAGCCATCGGATCGGTGCCCAAGCATGTCACAAACTCGTTATTTCTCATTTCGCTTTTGAGTTAAGGAGAAAAGTTAAGTTAAGGAGAAAGAAGTTGAAAAATAATTTCATGGCTCCATTAAAGCTGGTAGAGTTTCGTCATCAAATAACTCTAAACTCAAAGCACACAAAAAAAAGAAGAAAAAAGGGGAAGGGGGGGGGGGGGAGGGGTATTTTCATACAGCTTGAACTTAGTCTGCCTTAACGGGCGACTTGTCTCTCAGCTGTAAATGAGCAATTTAGCCAGTGCAGTACAACCGCTAGCCTGGGGTCTTTGACGTGCACCACGCAATTATAATACACGACCGCACGCCGGTACGATGCTCATCCAGATCGAAACGGGCAGGGTGGGGAAGATAGAACTATAGGGGGTGCTTTATCGAGCTTGTTGACCCCAATAAAGCCCCTCGATATGTTTGCCCTTGTCTTGCAAGAAGCGTCAAATGCGCCAGTGTACGAGGCCCATGTCTCGAGTGGCCGTTGGAAGCAAATGGCGGCGCATCACTGAAATGAGCCGCCCTTGGAAGCGAATGGCGATGAAGCACCTGCTCGTGGCACGTGTTTTGCGCGTTTCCACTACAATGGTTGGCGGTACTTGAAAGCGTTAATCTTATCAAGGGACTTTAGTCCCCACAGCCCGGTGTTTACTACCACAGCATAACAAAGAAATTGAACCTCGCCAAGCACGGTCTGGGCACGAGCGCTTCGCTCTGACCAGTAGTTTAGTAGCACGAGGAGCGGCCTTCGAATCGTCATCTTCGATTTATCGATTCAAAAACAAACAAGAAAGTACGGTTTGTTGTTCTGACTGCTGAAGCGTACCGCTAAGGCGTGACTGTTCGACATCCCCAATAGGATCCCTGGGTTCCGCAGCGCAAGCTATCGCTCCACGTACTTCGAGCTGACTAATCAGTCTCCGCTTCTACGACAATCGCTATTTCGGCCCCTTTTAATCTTCGAAGCGTCGAGAGGGTCGTTCTAATCCAGTCGCACCAAGGTCACCATGAAACATTATCGTACTAAAGGTGTTCCTCGCCAATATAAGCGCATTTGGCACAGTGTATGCAATCAACTTATCAACGATGCCCATCTCCACTGATATCTTGCTAATGTATCGTTCTTTTTGCACATATCAAAACAGGAAAAAAAATAACGGGGAGCTTGGCGCTACTTTCCCACGATCCAATTACTTTATTGTGCGCTAACCCACTCGGCTACCGATTCCGCATCAAAGCGAAGGCAATACATGGCTCGCGCTGACGTCACATTCTCGGCCATTGTGCTGGCCTTGCTGGTTAGCGCGTATCTTCTGGGGCATGCAATTGACACCATCGAACTTGTTTTTCTCGGCAAGGACAAGTAGAAATGACCACAAGTATCCGCGTAGCAAGCTCCTGTACCTGCGCGACCCCTCCCCTCCCCCCCCCCCTCACATTTTTTAAAGTCTAAAGACTTCAGTCGCAAGACTTTTCTTTTTTTCTTACAATAAACGTTTTCCAACTTGCGTCAACGTGGAGGATAAGATATCAATCGGCTTCATCGGACTCCGCTGTATTGCTACGCATTCTGCACACACAACTCCGTCCTTGTCATTACAATTCTCGGCACTAAGCTTGATGACTGCTCCATAATCAATGAAAGCGCCGCACCCACCCACGCATTAGCTGATAGACGCTCCCTGGACATAGTATATAGCTTAAGTACTTCGACAAATATCTCGCTATCTAAACAGTTCATTGTAAAAAATATGGAGTGTCAACTTTCCCGCAAAGCACCTTGGAAAGCCAATCGCTGCAATATACGGATGGAGCTCGGCGAAGCACGGCCAATGCTAGTATATCTAAACCAAAGCATGGCGGTTCACCATGTTCAGCGCAGGTAGGTATTTTGTTTCCTTTTTTTTTTTAGGTCTATACGTATTATCAGCCTCCTCATTCGTCGAGCTCCCTCCATTGACTGCACTATAGACTCTCCAAGTTGCTTTACGGGAAAATAGTTGCTCCAGATTTCTTAGAGCGTTCTTAGCGTGTAGGGCAGTTCCGCGTATTGAGGTAACCTACCGAACATGGTGTCCCCCCATCCTAGTACGGTGGCCTCCCTGCCGACCAGGTCGGACGACGCCAGGCTCGGTCCGGGCAGGCAGACAGGCTTGATGAGCGCCAGGGGCACCGGCTCGGCCAACCGCAGAAGCGCGATGTCGTTGTAGTACTCCCGGCGCACGTAGTCTTCGTGCACCACGTACCGCTCCACCCGGTACACGCGACCTTCGTCCACGCGAATCTGGCCGAGACGTACTCCGAACGTTTGCGAGGCCCTGCACGGACGTCGACACAACGCCACTTGAATAAGAAACGCTTACGAACACAAGAAGCCCGAGACTTCCGGCAAGAGCGGAATCTCCTTGAATATTTCACCTACTGGCCACCGTATATTTTTCCAAAGAACCCCAGCGATTATCTTTCACATACAGTGTTTCAAACGCCTAACGCAATCACAATCGTTAAAAGACTGTGGATCGCGCCAAGTTCTACTGTAAAGTTGAAGTTGTATCGTGAAAAGTTACATCACACTCGATGGCGATTTTATGTATTACCAGAAGCACCAGTGGGAGGATGAAAACGACCGTCGGAATAAATGGAAACGATTCCTCCAGGTGGTTTTCTTCTTCCCTCGTGCTGGAATAAACTTAGAGATAGCAGTACGCATTATCGTCTATCGTGAGCCGATAACTTTCCCGTTCGGGTGTAGACTGTTAAGAAATTTTCAGTACTGAGGTACAGTCGCGATCGAGATGAAGGTGAACACACAGTCGTCTGCTGCTCCATACTGGCACAGTCATAAAACGGCAGCCGTGGCAGCGTGTGCGTTTTGTGAACCAAGCGTGTCAAGGTGCGATATAAGGCGCCCGAGCAATGTTCAGTCGATCATCATCGCTTGCGCGCGTAACTGATATGGCTTATTCGTGACTGATGTAGCTATCAATGATCGCGTATTCCCCTTCGTATAGATCAAGACTGCGGGCTATACTTTTACTGAAAACAAAAACGGCCATGTGTAAAAGATTAATGCATCGGTCCTCAAAGTAACTGACCGTGGACGTTGGAAGCAGTGTGCCGCTGATATGACGTATCGGTCGTTGATGAGGAACCCACCGCAGAGGAACTTGAGCTCACTTCCTGTTAGAATGGCTGCCTGCAGAAAACGAGTGAAAGGAGTAAAACTCATGTGAGCTCTTGCTATCCACCAAACATAATATCCCATTGAGTACAGACACACCACACTTTTACCCCCGATATCGCAACCACATTAGAGAATGAACCGCGAGGAAACAAACATTGCGGTTAGCGACGCAGAACGTTGCCAGATTAAAGTGGTCAGCGAACTACTGTACATGCCAACCTTAAGGAATCCCAGTCGGCTTAGCCTCGAAGTCAACCTCCGGAAAATTGAAGAGCCGCCATTTTGGTGTTCAACGACTGTTTCGGGGACTATCAAGCTAAAGCATATTGTTACATATTGTTATTTTTATTAACCTTAGAGAAATCAATATTGTTAATAAATATCGTTAACTTCCGGTGGTACAGCAAAAGATCGACCTTGGGAGTCAAGGGGCGAGATCAGGATCACGCCGGTGTTGCGCGGGTGCGCGGGTGCTACAACCTGCTAACCTGCAGGGTTCATTAACTTGCGTCACACAGGGGTGGTCACTGATTTGACTACAGCATTCCGTCACAACTCCTTATGATACAACCACTGCCTTTCTGAGCATGTTCGCCCGAATGCTGTTGAAAGGGGAGAGTACATTGCCGAAGACCAAGGTGATGGGCAAGGTGACTGACCATCCAGGGCCAGGTGTTGTAGTCAGCCTGTCCGCCCACGGCCAGGCTGACAGCAGGCGCAAGGGCCTTGATGAGTTCCGGGTCCGGCACCCGGGCGTCCACTTTACCCGTCCGCTTGGTGCGCCTCGGATGGTGCGTCGTGAGCGTACGCCATCTTGGTTTCTTGCTGCGGTGTGTCTTTGCCGCCCAAGCCACCTATAGGAGCGAGGAAAGCACAACGCATAAAGGACAGTGAGACAAAGCAAGTACGAAGGAGGATTATATTTATAGTGTCATTTCAGTTCCCTACGAATGACTGGGAAGCCAAAGCAAAGCCTTTATAGAGGTGCAAACAACAAGATAACGGCATCACGACATAAAAATGATGAAAGAATCCTTCACCTATCGAGAGTTCCGTTATGGTGTTAGAGAAGTCATTTACGTGAAAAACAATAAATGTACGAGCTATTTCTCGATATTTATTAGTGATTGCCGTAACTGAAGCATACATACGGAATTTTATAATGTTGGCTTTATTTGACATAACACGACTAGACCCGTCCGTTCTTTGTCAATGTGAAATTCTACGGAGTATTCTTACGATGCTGGAAGAAGGATCATACAACGTGCGTATCGATTAGCTCAAAAGACGTATTCGGCAGAAAAAATAACGTATAAATGTTCTATACGAAGCTCTCTGTCTTCGGCAATGGACCTGAAGTTCCGTGCAAGTAGTTACAGAATGAGTGCGATAGAGCTCATTTGGTTAATCAGTTTGCTTTGCCGGACGGGCCTGACCATTTAGCGTTTTCTCGCGCAAAGCAGGGCAGCCGAAAAATCATGAGATGCCGTGCCTCATTCCGCAGTACTCCACCCGCAGCGGGACGTCCCCGGAGCAGCTTTGCCTTGAGCTCGGCGATGACGTCATCGGAGAGTCCACTCTGCGCAGCCTCCTCCTTGCTTGCACTGCTCCAGATGGACTTCGACCCTCCGTCGAGCTCGTCCGAGTCTTTGAAACCCTTGCCGCCTTTTCCGGTTCGACGTGGCCTCCGATCCTGGAGGTCTCGAGCTTGTCTCTTGGAGAACGTCTTGTAATTGTACCAGGAGTCCGGGTCAGGTGTCGTGGTCGGGTTCGGGTTCGGGTCTTCATCGTAATGTGATCCCTGCCGTCGCCCATAAATGTAACTTGGGCTTCCACCAGAGTTGTACTCGAAGTACTCGAACTGATGATGACTGTTCAGGACATGGTTGTTCTGGTAGGCGCTGTACTGGACGTGCTGCTGTTGTTGCTGAGATGGCTGCTGCGGTTGCTGATACCCTTGCTGAGCTGAACGCTGCTGTTGCTGGTACCCTTGCTGAGGACGTTGGTGTTGGGTTTGAGTTTGCCCTGAATGTTGATGTTGGTACTGATGAGGATATCGCCCTTTTGTAGTTTGCGTCTGCGGCGCGGGCACTGGTGATCGTGTTGTCGTCCAGTAGGACCGTGTGGTGTGCTGACCAGGATTGTATACGTAGTTGACGCTCGGCCGCAGCGTTGGGTACGTTTTTGCAGACTGAGGAAACTGCACCCCTTGACGACTGTCCTGGGTGGTGTGGGCCTGCGGGTTGATCCATGTGGTCGTGTTGAGGTCTCAGCCTCTGGTCCAATGCTAAGTAACTTCGTGATCTAGTCTTAGGCCATGCTCCTACGTTGATACTTTTCGCTAAATTGTTCGCCACATTTAGTAAAAACACGTGGTGCCCGATTGCATTGAAGGCCGTTTTTTATTGGTTACTAGTGCAACGGCTAAATGCCATAAGATTAGCGTTACTTCCAAAGAGCGGGTAAATATTTCATTGTATAAAACATTATTAAGTGTTACTTAAACCGTGACAGTCGCTACATAGGCACCAATAAATTATCTAATGTGCGCCTGATAATAGATATTATCAAGTTTACAGTGGAATTACTGAGTTCGTGCACGACAACGAGTTTATTATTAACGCCGTACTTTAACGCGCAAGAGTAAACACCTTATGATTTGCCATGCGTTGCTATTTGCATCTAGTACGATAGATTAGCGCAAATGGCTGTGGTAATTATACTTCTATTTTCTTTTCATACTTACTTGTTTCTATCCTCTTTGCAACAGAATGACGTTTTTATTTAAAAATACGTGTCTATACAGTAAGCTTCATTAGTAAGACGCTTTAGAATAGGCAGAAAAAATCCCAGATACATTCCGTTGATTCTCAAGATATTATCCAAAATGTGAGAAATCTCAAACCTGTGAATTGTAGGAAGAGCCTTGAGGAGCAGCGCTGTTAGCTACGACGCCAGGCCTCTTCGAAGAGTAGGCTGGCCTGGGAAATTGCCCGCTAGCCGCCGTCTTCAGAGGTGTGGACTGATTGGCAGTAGTCGCCCGCGCAGATGCGTTCACTTGTGGGATGACCAGAATGCCACATTCTGCAAGCGACACGGAAAGACAGCGATGTTGGGTGTCGTATAGCAACAACGCGGTAATTTGACTGTCAACTTTCAATATAAGTAGTCATTTGACTGGGAGACTGTCAGTACAAAATTGAGGAACCATATCGCTCAAGGGTAAGTGCACTTCGTAAAACATTAGCAGGGCGCGAATGCCACAACCTAGGAGCAGAACTAAAGTACACTAGAGGCGGTACATAGCGTCACATTTCAACATGGACTATTCCCATTTCTTAGAACCAAGATTTTAAACCCACTTAACCCATGTAGCAAATTGACGCTTATCAGCTTGTAAACATTCTATCTGTACACTGTGCCATAGGACAATTCTTTACCCATGAGAACTGCTGCCCGAATGGTACATAAACCATATACGAGTTGCAGACGTGAGCACATATTGGGTCTGTACCGCCAAATCAACACTGGCGATGAAGTACACTATGACCTCGCCGTCGCGGAAGGTGGTACCGAGCGTGTTTGTGCTCGCCCACTATGAGTATGTTTAGGATACTGATAGTTATTAAAACAAATTGTAAATAACAACAACAATCATACACTCGACAGCGCCATTCTCTGGCTCAGCTTTTATTTGTTTTAGTGAAAAAGTTACTGCAGGTCGCGTTCATCTGATATTCCCAAGGTGCGAGTGCTTGGGTTACCTGAGGTTGCATTGATCGAAAATTAATGCCCAAGATATTGCTTAACATTTTTCGAAAAGTTTCTAGTTCCCGTCAATGACAAAATAGTTGTTGCTTCTGTGCTTGTTTAGCGACGCCTTTTGGAGTCTCGGCGGACGAGAGATCGACGCTCCGCTCTCATCGCGACAAAGTGTCCTCCCCTGATCGGTTTTTAAACGGCATTATGGCTGAAACGACGAACGTAACGACTCTGCGTAAGCGCCCCGGAGACCGCAACAGCATCGTTTGCCTTTATAGAGGAGAACGACACCCGTTCAGACACCCGCAACTTGGCATCGTTTGGTGCCGAATGACGCGCGTCTAACATCGCAGGTTACCCACAGAAACCGTTGATGAGAGTCGGCGGTAGCTTGAGCTCCTCTGGCCCTCAGCTCTTACGCAACATCAGGAGACTAATGGCCGCGAGGTTGGCGAAGGAGTAAAGAAGAAGAAGAAAAGAACCAGAAAAGGTGCGCAACAACCTATCTTGTCGATTACCACGGGTGAAGCAGCGGAAGTCCCACAAAACGCATTTGAGTTCCGGTGTAGGCATTTTTTTTTTTAATTTTTTTTTTTATTCGCGTATTCTGTTTGTGGAAGCGGGTTTCTTCATTGCTTTTTTTTCCGCTAGGGTTTGCTAGAAAATTAACAGCAGGCGCGACCTTGTAGTCAACCTTGCCGCGTTTTCTTTTTCTTAGTCTCCATTTCACGGCTGTTGTTGTTGCCGACGCAAATATTGCTTGACTTTAAACCAAGCGCTACTTTCGCGTGATCCTTCCTCGTTTGGGGCAGGCATGAAAGGAAAACAGAAAGGCTGTGTGCATACTGAAAGCACCTTAGTTTCCATCAAAAACAACATGGCTTTCAGAGGGAAGTGCGATCAAGCGTGGCGCGACATGCTATCGCTTTTTGGTAAGTGCGGAAAGTATCACAAAATAACAGATTTCTTTTGAACTAAAGGTAGTTTGTCCACCTTTTGTGAGCTATCAACCTTTGTGTAAAAGTGAAAAGATATTTTTGTAGCACAATGCATCACCCGAAGTACTCCTTTAGTCATGCACTGGCGTAGTTCCAACCACGCGACTGCGATAACCTTTCAAGAGGTAATTGGATGAAAAAAAATGTTCTAGAGAATTAAAAAAAAAAAAGTGCTGCCTTGTTAAAAAAATAGGCATTGCGAAATGGTATTTAGAATAGCGTACTGTCGAGACTATGTCTTGCGCAAAGTAACTCGATGGCTTTCTTAACCGCTTGACTTCCTACTGAACTTTATGCTAGAAAAAGGTTGAAATTTCGCATTTTCGCAATATACAAAGCCCTTGACAGAATCAAAGCCCCGAATCCTTCATTAGTAATCGACACCGTATAGTATTACAACGTTCTTCACATCTATTTAACGACGAGAAACGAAGTTATACAAATTCAATAACCCCTGCGGAATAATTTATAAAATATATCGCAAAATGGCGTTATATCTCATCCCCTAATACCACTGGTTTACTCCAGTGCAAACGACGTCCTTAACGCCTTTTGATTCTACCTCTTCAGTAAAAATAAAAAAAACCACTAGCGTTTTTGTTTGACCCCGGCAAGGACTAACGTAACAGTGTAAAAATTGAGCCGCCTAGCCGAAGAACAAATACACAATATTTCCAACATGAAAGAAAACAGGTTCATTGCAGCAGTGGTGTCGAAGCTACACGTGTGAGGTGAGGTAAATCGTGCGGCGGGAAGGCGTGTGAGTCACCACTCCAAAGACCAGCGCGTGAATCACATCTTCGGCTTTCGTCTGGGTTGCTGGGAGCTTTGACTTGTTATCACTAAAGCGATAGACGAAACATTCTGAGTTTATGTTTGACCGAGGAACCTCAACCGCGGACTCAGGAGGTTGATACAAAAATAACAATAGTGCGGCGCTCAAATGATCTCGAGAAACATGTAAACATGGTGGGCCCCGATGTTTTGCATCATTATGATCGCAAGACCATAATTATTTATGGCACTGCCAACCACTTAAGTGTACCGTGTGTGTGTGTGTGTGTTTTTTTAGAGTACCATGGAGGAAGTGTCACGATTTTTGTTATTTTTTCATCAAAGTAGTTTTTTACTGATCTACAATTACTACCATTCAATAATAATAATATCATAATATCATATCATTTCTTTCTTTCAAAAGATGCGCCGATGCGCGGCAACAAACGATCTTGGTTTGGAGCACCGTCGAAAAAGGCTTTGCGGTCCTCCATCATTTTGGTTTCTAGCCGACAACCCTCCCCTTCAGTGTAGTACAAAAGCTACTTTACCAGCTGCAAATCAACAGGGCAAATAGCGGCCCGTTGACATGGTGGAGAACAATGCAACATTTAACTATTTTCTTTCGTTTAGTTAGATTATTTTCATTCTTTCCTCTGGACGTCAACAAATGTAGTTCATACCGTCGTTTTGTTTTCTTTAGGTCACTTTTCTGGGCAGATACACCGTCCGACCTTGAAAGGCCGACGATCTTCTTCTTTTTTTTTCTCCTTTTTTGTGTTTCGTTTACACGAAGAGAGGCCGCGGGATTTGCAACACGCCTCTGGAGGGGTCGGAGAGCACCCGACGGTCGGTCGTGTCGGCGGCGGTCGGGAAATAACCGGGTCAGGTCGAGGGAAGTCCCCGGCACGCACGCGCCCTTGATCGCATTTTCCACGTGCACTTCAACATGAAATGGGGTGTGGGAAACACGGCAGTTTATCTCAAAAAGTTCGATGCCACTTGTCGTCAAGTGACTATATGCAACCATTTTTAAACGTGCGGATTATTAGATTGGACAGCACCCAGCATTGTACTGTTCGTAGTCACTGATAGCGATAGAAACGCAGGGTGTAGCCTTCTATTGTTCACACATCTTGCTTCGCGATTGGCTCTTCGACTTTCTTATCAACTGAGGTCGCAACCTGATTGGCTAGGGAGCAATAACAAGCTGGTCGGGATTCGCCACACCCTGCGTTTTTCAGACTTCAGTGACTACGGTATTTAATGAGACAAATAGCCGATTAGATTTTTTATTATTGCATTGTCTAGATGCCCCAGATGCGCCAAGCTGTTGAAAAAGAGGTTTGAATGGACTGATAAACATTTCCTACTGTGGCTATGTGGCAATCGATTTCATAGCGTAGCGTGCGGGATGCACCCCATGCGGCATTTTGAACAGACTAGCACTAGTCTGGACCCACTCGTATCGCCGCGGACTGTACTCTTGCGATCCCATCGACGCTGTATATCTTATACGAAAATAGCGCGAACCCGCCCGAAAACGAAAACGCGCACCGGTAGCGTGAATCGCCGTTCAAACAGTGCATCGCAGGAGAGCGACTCTCACCGGCGGGCCTCCGGAAGGCGATGAACCCTGGCGGAAATGGGCCCTCCTCCCCTGGCCTCGAGTCCTTCGGACAGCAGACCTTGGCCACGTGACGATTCCAGCCGCAGATGAAAGGGCGGGAGCCGCTGCGCACTTGGGCGATGGCCGCCGGGCACAGCGTGATGTCCCGGCAGAGGAGGCCTTCCTGGCACACGGGCGCCTCCTCAGGGAACACGATGGGCAAGTACTTGCTCCGGGACGTTGGAGATGCCAACGCTGCGAGGGTCGGAGCATCGAGTTGGCAAGTCTAGTTCCGATGTACAGTGTGTTCCCGAAAACAAATTTAGAAGGTTTTTCTTTTTTCTTTTTTTTTTTGGTCACAAAAATAAATTACACATCGCCGAACGCTTATTTTCCGCCCAACCAGATGCCTTAGTTTCAGCCCGAACAAATATCGTATTCAAAAGTTAAGTGATTTTCTGAAAATTTGAACGGGAAAATGACAGCCGACGGAGCTCTCGAATACATGGAGCTCTATGGCGCCAGAAACTGAAAATGGGCAAAATGGGCCCTATTTTCCCATGGAAAAATTCATAAAATCACTTATTACTTTTGAGTGAGACATCCTTTTGGCTTCAAACTTTGGCCTCTGGTTCGGAACTCTAGCACTATCTTTGGGCGGAGAATAAGCGTTCAGAAATGTGTAGTATACTTTTGAAAAACAAAAAAATGGGGAAGGGGGGGGGGGGGGGGAGGGGCACTTTGTACATTGCTCACCAAACTTATACAGAACACGCAAACTATTTGTTTTCCCTCACAGGCGCGTTATCGTGACTATAGCCGAGCAAGTGTTTCTTGATGTAGCAAACAACGGACTATCAATAAATGCCACTTCAAGAAGCTGCTGTTCAGCTTCCTCTAGGATGCGAGTTTTCTCCTGGCGTTGCCATGAGAAAACTAACAGTTCGTGTGTTCCGTTTTGGGGAGCGCTCTACCTCTCTGGTAAACAAAGAAGGAAAAGGACATAACACCACTATCAACATGACCTAGAATAATCAAACACCGTGAACTGCCTCCTTTTCCTTTGTGTTACGTCATTTCACTAGGAAGGCTCCGATTCAGCAACTGGGTCCGAGTCCGAAGACGAGCCTCCTTCGACACACTGACTGGACACGAGAACCAGCAGAACGCTGACCTGTCCAATCTGTTTCTGGGGTGGACCTCACTGTAATGACGTCGAAATGCTAGTACACGGACTTTGATTATTTTAGGTAGTGTTGAAACTACAGACCTTTCCATCGCTTATCGCCCGGCCGAAAAATGCTGAGTCACTGAGCGGTGGACGTATGCACAGCGTCTGATATCCCGCACAGCAGAGCAACAGTGCATGCTCAGAAGGCGTTCCACAACCCAGCAGACAAAGATGGCAACGTGCAGAAGGCGATTTTTGCAGAGGTGTATACAAACCGGAGGTCAACGTCCTCTCATCTATTTAAACGTCTAGCGTTTTACCCTAGACATATCACCTCGTTCTTACGTGGAGGGAATAACTGGACATCTGATTAAGAGTATTTACCGCAGCTAAGCACGGGTACCCCAACACGAAATGTGCCACAGAGAAGTCAATTTTCTCCTAATGAACTTTCAGCCTTAACGTAGCTACCTCAATATTCATCTATGCACAACAGCCAAGCCTTCTTTTTATTCTTATAATCGACGGCAATGTCCGTAGTGCGGTACCACTTGATAGCTACATCCTCAAAATAAAGAAAATAAAACTTTGGCGTAAAAATTACTCACAATGATAACCACGAACTTTCCTATAAAATGTTTCACTAAACAGCTTGCTGCGAACATATACTAAATAATAATGTTTAAGTAGAAGAAAAGGACACGTCGCAAAAGAGTAATATCAGGATGGAGGGATGAGGTGTCAAAGCCGAAGAGGGATTCAACACATAAGATTAGATTTGCTGAAAAAAAAAAAATTATCTTTCAGATTAAGTGGCTCGAGAAGCAACGTGCATACTAATACGAAGACTAAAAATGGGCGTGATAATCACCACATGGATCATAAGAAAAAAAATTATAAACAAAGGTACTACGTCATTATACGATTGACTGTGGCACTCGAAGTTAGAAGTAGGTCCCGTTCTTTGTCCACGCTGTACCGACATCGATAACATCAAATATTCTTACTATTATTTTCCTAATACCCGCCTGAAGTGTGTGGGGATTTTTCTGAGATAAGCGTGCCAAACAGACATTCTACATCCGCAATACACATTTGAAGTAGGGTATTTAAGCACGGCGAGTCACGTTTCCTTCTCGAATCGTGGTCAAGGACAAGCTACGTTGCCGGATGTCGACAAGAAAACCGACATACAACACGAGCGTTGCAGAGCTAGCGAACTCTGGGAATCATAGTCAAATAATTAGAGTAAATTAAAACGTGAGAGAAGACGGCTACTCGAATAAATGGTAGGCTCAAAGAAGAATTACTTTAAAATCGAGATACTGGCTACTTGGTATATTATTTTTTAAACAATAGAGACTCTTAGTAGACCGTGTTCTAGGGCTACGCTTTGCTAGCGGGATCCCCGTTTTGCGGCGCATATTGTTTATAATTCTTGTATGATAATATAATAAAAGTAATAAATTTACAATAAAAACGAAAACATTACGACTTATGCTACTCTTTTTTTGTGAGTGAGAACGTGTAGAGTTGGAGGAGCCTTAGAAAGTTCTCTCACTGCGCGTGTTCTCGTGCGTAAAGCATTTTTCTCGCTGTATACAGTTTCAAGCGTGCAGATCGTAGTGGCGAAAAACTTTTAATGAACACCCTCGATACTGTTGCGCGTCGTTGATATACAAGGTGCTTTGCGCTAGCTTATCCTATTCTGGCATTCAGTAACATTGTTTGGGTGGATGTGTTGTTACTCTAAGAACTTTTATAAGTCATGTCGCTCTCTTAGAGTTCCGAAGACGAACAACCATGGCAAATAACAAAGCAGCCAGAAGACACATGTCAATGGGGGTTTACTCCGTACAATGGAGGTGTTACAGCTGCCTGGGGGTTCCACTGAAGCTCACGGACCACTATAAGGTGCCACAGCCCTACGCCATCCCAATGACTCCGCAAGATGGTAGAAGAAGTAGAACTAAATGGAATAGCAGAAATGTATCTCGTCTGTTGCATGTTCTTCCGATTATTATAAAGTACATCATCGAGCTTTTACTACCGCCCAGTCGTTGAACCCCGGCGCATGCTTGGAAAGAATTGACAATACATACAATGCCAAACAAAAAAAAAAAAAAAGTAGAAGTGGTAATGATGACTTTTGCCTTGTAACCGCTACAGGACCAAAATATTTCCGCGCAACGTTGTCAAGGCGAGCGTAGTTTCCATAGTGCTTCAGTCCCGCACTGCTGCGCGAGCACGTCTTGCGTCTCAAGCGCTATCAGGAGACGCCAAACGAAGCCACGAGATCGCGCAAGCCGCTCTGACAGCATCGGAGCATTGTGGAAAGCTGACGCAGAGTACAGACCACTCAAGCTGTCTAAAGATTATCGAACCGCATGCAAATATTGAAAACCAAGTTTACCCAGTCTGCCAACCGAGAAGCTGTAATTTCCCTTTCGTTTCGACAAGCACTGTCAGAGACCCGTCCCACGTAGCTGCAGACCCCCCCCCCCCCCCCCTTCCCCCCAAATTGCTTCCTGCGCTGATTTTAGCTTCAAGGCCGGTTCAAAGGGGGCGGGACGTCGGAGTGAAGGACGGGCACCTTAGCAGGCCGTTGTTGGGTTAGGTTCGAAGAACACTGTCGGATGGTGGGTCTGACCGGCACGCCACTGCCGGTGCTCTGACCTGGT
This sequence comes from Ixodes scapularis, assembly GCF_016920785.2. NCBI lineage: Eukaryota > Metazoa > Arthropoda > Arachnida > Ixodida > Ixodidae > Ixodes > Ixodes scapularis. The sequence goes on along the minus strand of NW_024609868.1, from coordinate 79,666,660 downwards.
CCCGACTGCCTTTCTCCGAAACCCACGTTGCTTAGTTCTCTTACACCTACGAAACTATGCCGAAGCTCTCGGTGCTGGAGCGGCGGCGCTTTTCTTCTTTGCCGAAAGCGAAGCAATTATTCTTCGGAGATCGCGTCGACGCACGGTGCCGTACCGGACGAGGGGAGCACGTGGGGAGCACGGCGATCGTAAAAATAAAGCGGGAGAGCGACAAGGTCATTATGGGCCATTGAATTGCACGCTCCTAGATGCAGAAGACAAAGGCGAGAGAATACCGTGCACCATCGTGGCAGTACGCGCGGAGAGAACGCTAGCATAAATACTCGAATGAGAAAGTGAGGAGATTATCCGTCACTGCCATGCGCGATGTCCACTCCAGGCAATCTGTCTAACCTAAAGTAACGCCTAACCGAGCGAGCTTAGTGCGCGCTGAAGGCGAGCTTCCAGATTTATTTTCCTACGTGCATTCCACATCGTCAAGATGGCCGGTTTTAGCAGCCTGTTAACGGCATGGAAGTTCTTTCAGTGGTTCCAGCTCCAGTGCAACCTTCCCGGCCTCGGTAAGACTTCGGCGTCTCGTGAGCCTCCAGCGTGCGCACGCAGCCGATGCACAGCAGAGGGTCACGAGCGCGTGCTGGAAGTCGGCCAAGAGACTCCCCGCCGTTCTAACCCTGTCAGTAGTTGAGCATCTTGTAGGGACAGTGCTCTCAGAAGCGTACCACAGAAAATATGAACCCGTGCGCTGTCTGTCGAAGGTTGGAGAAAACCGTCTTCAGAGATGACGGCATCGAAACAGGCAGCATCGATGAAAGAAATAGCTCTAGTACACGGAAGAGGTAGCTTGGGGTTACCTCCAAATGTTTCAACAGACGGTCCTATGGACGAATGAGAAGTTCGAATTGAATGTCCGGTGCTTTAATGAGGTCTGTTAAAAACTGTCGTTCGTGTACTTTTTGCACACCTTTTCTACTTTATTATTTGGAGAGCGATATGTGGTAAAATTAATTGTCGAAGTTCAGCGCGAAGGCAAAATAACGGTGTGAAGTAATGATTAGCCATCTACAATTTCTAAACGTGTAAAACTCCACACACACACACACAAACGCACAACAAATAATGCTTGTATTCACGACCCATGATATGAGACAAAGGTACGTTGAAATGACGAAGTACTCAAGTATAAACGATGTAGCATTGAAAAGAGAGAAAACAATAATGGCAGCGCTCATCAGCACATACTGTAGTTATGCACACGGCAATTATGTTCCACATGACTGACGTTCAGAGCCTTACTGCACGGGCCAAATTGCCTATCTACAACGAAGACACGCAGACCACCTTCCAGCTGTCTAAACGCCATACCACATATTCAACTTTTCGTTATTGCGTGTTTGCAGGGACATACGTGTTTACCAGGCGCAAAAAACTCTTAAGTGAACTAAAAATGCGAAAGGTCATATACCACCTTATACAGCCTTCGTGTGAGCAGCCACCAGTGCGATACTCAACTGTGCAAGACCCAACATCGAATGTCTTCAATAGAGAGCGTTTTCAAGGTTATCAAACGCCGGATCTTCGGTATGCATTGCAGGTCTGTGTTTTGACGTTTCCCTGTACCCTCCACCGTGCCATCATGCATCACGGGGCTTCGCAAACCACAGCATCCCAGTGCCTTCAAGAGTGGGTATTAGAGGCAGGGCGGAAACCATCCCCAGTCACTGGGACCTTACTTAAAGAAATAGCAGGAGTGGTTACGTCGGGAGGCCTTGAAGCGCGATCAAATGAAGGGTGGAAGCAGCCCCTCTCTTAGTGCGGGACCGCGGAATTCTTTCCGCAGATACCTCATAAGATCGAGCTGCCAAATAGGAATGAATTTCCTTGTCAAAGAAAAAGTATTTTTTTACAAGGCAAATATGGTCATAGATGCGACGTTTGATAACTGCATGTCGGTCCTTTTGAAAGATTCAGGTCGTAAACTGCGCCCCTTTAAACAAATAACAGATAATAACTAACAAAAAATTAAGTAAAAATTGTTGTAGTACCACTCTATAAATAAAACGCGCCCGAAAAGAAAAAAAAAGAAGTTTATAAATGCATTACAAGTAGTCGAGTAAAGGAGGCTTGTCTGCAGTGAATCGGTTTTAGACTTCAGGGACGATACAACGCTTCTAAGGAAAAGAAGATGAAGAGCCAGGTTTTCTTCTAGTTGCTTTTTAATGTATGAATAATACAAAACTCGATAGGACTGGAAACGGGGATGTGCTAGCTTCTTAGTTTTTTTTTTTTAGAAGTAAACCAGTAATAGTTTATTTCTCCATTAAACTAGCATTACAGGGATATAACTCACACCACGATGGTTGCTTTTTTACGATTCTCAAGCTACCAGTCGTCGTAAAGCCGTCTAGATTGTTAGGATAACGTCCAAACCAGAACTTTAAGATATAAAAAACAAACATCATTAGCCGCATTCATACAGATACTTCTGTCCAAAGTATATTGAAGAGCGTCGAACATCTGCAGTTTTACGGTCTCCACTTTCACCGTGCGCGGGACTTTAAATCCAGAAACTAAATGCAAGGAAAAAAAATCTTCCAAGTTCAAACGACCTGCATAGAATGAGAGGAAGAGAGAGAAAGAGGGAGAACGGAATGCCGGAGGTATCGGTCGCAGAAACGGTTCAAACTCTCCGCGCAGCAAAGTTGAGTGGCCGAAAAATGAAGAAAGCCACCTCCGCGCTTCTTCCCGGCTGTCAGGCGGCAGAGCCCTTCTACAGGAAGAGTGGCGGGAGTCTTGAAAACCGCCAGCATCCAGAATAAAGAGCGCGCGGTCGTTCGAACCGAAATCGTGGCGAAGACTCTGAGCCAATGCACGAAGTGGACAGAGAACGAGCGTTGGTAACTAGTTTGGGAACGTTATCGTCGGTGTACGGTTCACGGATGACCTGTGGCATTGACCTTGAGAGGGACTTTCGATGAACGCGACGCGCGCTCCCGGGAAATCCACCAGAAACGAACGCGTGTGCTCGCGCTGGTATACCCGTGCTTTTTCCAAAAGAAATTATGGCGGTTGCTCTGACGCGCCTTCCTGTGTTGTTTTCTTCACTCTGGGTAAATTTTGATGTTTCCAAATCGGTGCCGAGAAGAAACAATCCAAACTGTAACTCATAAAAAAAAAAAAAAAAACAGTTGGCGCGAAACAGATGTGTATTAAGATAAAGTAGCTCTGAGTTTTTTAATGTCCCTCGACTTACCCTAGATGCTTCTGGTCGTTACAAGTAAAGGCAACGAGTCAACCAGTAAAATTATACACCGTTTCACTTTAACTTCGAGCGAGGTCGAAGCTACAAGCGCGGGCATGTGGCCCTAAACAATGCTTGCACTGCACGAGCGTGCGTGCTTGTTAGGGACGCTGAAAGACCGGAGCTCGCTCTTGTAACTTCTGCTACGCTCGCTCTTAAAGTGAAACTGAGTATAAGTATTATCGCTGGGACTTGGAATCGCGTAAACTACTCTTGCGCGGATTGGAAAACTATGAGTCATGTTTCGTTTTTTAAGAAATCATAACAAAAGAAAATGGGATTTTTGTATGTGAGTTGAAGAACGCTTCGAAACTGGCAATTGATAAGTATAATAGGGAGCAAGATCATAAACTTATGTCACACCAAAAATATACAACGGTTGCAGGTTTAATCCTCTACAATTTAATGAAAAGGACCATATCAGTTCTAAGGTTAATAGATACCAGCTGCAGGTTTCACAAACGTTTTGCGAAAGCGCCGAAGCATTCTAAGATCGTAGTGGTGAAAGCTTTCGTCGAGCTCCAAGGTCAGCGCAACTCGCGCACGACCGACGACCTGTTTCCAAGTTCACGCTGCCTTTATGGGTCAGTATTACCTTTCGCTCTACGGTACTCTCTTTCGCATGTGATGCAATTCTCAAGGCAACAACTGCTCTGCAAGAAACTTTTCTTTCAGAAATGTAACAACTGATCCTTGCCTCGTTATCCCAAATCCAGAACCTGCAACTCGGCTGCACTGTGACGCAACCTCACGAGGAGCGCCCCCGAACCAAAATTGCCTTACAAAATGGTATTTGAGGGAATTCTTACCTTGAGACAGTCCAGCAAGAAGAAAAGTCAGCAAGCTAGCAGGTGCCATTCCGTTCCGCTTCACGCTTCGTAACCACCGACGGTGCAGTGACTCTCACTTTGACAGCCTCGGGCTGAAATCTGCTCCTACTGGATCGACGACGTTCGGGACATCACACCGACGGCGAATCCTCGGCGTCCCTCTGAGCCCCGTGCACTCGCCCTGTCCTGGACCGACCGATTGTCCAGCACTACTGACGGTCTTCCACGCTGTCTCGCTCAACTTGGCCGACCGTCAGCCCTCTCCTCCGGATCGGTTCTCCTCTCCCTTCCTGTCGAAAATTACCCGCTGCCCGCGAGAATTCGTTCGCAGCCCGAGAGAAAGTTCTCGTCGGTCAAGCGGAGAGAACGGAGAGCTGCTTGCAGAAGTTGGTCCGGTCACACCAGTAGACACGAGAGAAACTATTACGCCACTACAGAGATGAAGATCTTCGGCTCTTTGTTGTACGCTGTCTGCGACTCCGCGATGAATCTCTGCGTTCGGAGGTTAGAAGACGAGTCGCCGATCCCGGCCTTCTCCGGTCGCTTTTGTGCCTTTTTCTAGGACGGAAATGGGGGAAGCACCGGAACGCACGCGTCGAGTTCGCTTTCGAACTTTCGCGCTACGTCGCGGTTTCCGCGTGTGACGTTGGTCGCGCGCTCGTGACGTACACGATGGCGTTAAAAGCCGAGGAAGCGCTCTGGGTCGGCCTCCTTATCAAGATGAGGCCCGTCCCGCAGAGTCCCCGCCCGTGTGCCTCCGTAGGGATCGCAGTGGGCATTCAGCCGGTTCCCACGGATGTGGTGCGCGCGTGCAGGGTTCGGGTTCCGGGAGCTTGCGCGGCGGGTGGAAAAGCCAAAGAAGGAACTGGAGGATGTGGTCTTCTGGGAGCGGGGCCGCGGTCGGATGCCGGGTGCGTTGACGTCTTCTACCTGGGGGACGGCGCGCCATAGGGCCACGGCCCTCGCGGGGGAGGTGTTAAAGAGACTGTTCCTGGAAGGCCGTCGTTTGAGGAGGTCGGCTTCGAGGATGTTCTTTGCTTCGAAACCTTTTGTAAACAAGCGCCACTAGGAACGGCGATTTCCTCGGCTTCCTCGCAGTGCAAAAAAAAAGGCAGGAACATTCTTGTGTTCCTTGCGGCGAGCGGACAAGGGAGGTTGTTTACAAGAGCACGCGTCGGAGACCGAGTGGCGGAAACCGGAGCTTGCATAAAAACCGTTCCGTGCACCACGTTGATAGCGGCGTTGGGAATGTCGCAGCAATTCATCGCTGTGATGGTGCATCACCTTTAAAACAAAAGGGGTGTATGGTCTATATTTCACTGAGTTGCCGACATATCGGTGGGTTGTAACACCTCGGCATAAGCACAGCCGCCAATGGGGTCTTTAACTGTAACCCATGTAACTATCTTCACCAACAAGCTCATTTATAGTTACGTTAGTATTGTGAAGCAAAAAGATTTTTGCTTGTCAGTTTTAGCGCTGTCACTTCAACCATAAGAAAAAAAAAACGAGAAGAAGTGTTTTAACGTCAAAAGTTCTTTGGTTAGTTCGACATTTCGTGAAGCCTGATGAGCATGGCCGCGAAGCTCGATGCTGATTGGTTAACGGGGGAGCTCACGCGACCAGAGGGGTAAGCTAGGAGCAGTTCGATCACCTGTGCGCACTGAGGGAGAGCAGCTCGAAAGTATGGAAGGCTGTGGAAGATTGCCAGGTTTATCATCCCGATTAGTCGTAGTATCGTTCCATTCTAGGAACAACTATCAAGTGTACACATGGTACGCGTTAAACTATCTGACGAATAGCGCCGTGAGAGTATCGCGAAACGTTTGTGACGCTAGAACGTTTCACCTAAGCAACACAATGCCTAGCAGTTTGCCACACATGTTTTAGGTTAATTTTTTTTTCTGAACCTACCGTCTTCTGTCTGTTCGAATGAATAAAGAAGACAGAAGCGCTCAGCTCATTATTTCAATCCACGCCGTGTCACTTTTTTTTTTTTCTGTCACTTACAGTGGGTACTGTGTCCATTGACTGGACGCCAATAACACGGTTTTCTTTTGTCATATCAGCGCATAAACAATGGAGATATACAATATCTACGGTTTGCCCGTTCTCTAAACATTAGCCTTGTGAGGTTTCATAGCAGTTTCTCCTTGATAGGTATGATTGCACTTGCGGAGGCTACTCGAAAAGTGTTCGAAGCAGTTCCTCACCGACCCAAGGGTGGTGTTTTACTGGTTTTTATTTTGACGCGGGAAAGGAAGACCCACGACCGAAGCCGGATGTCGATCAGGTTCAATGAACTACGAATGACTAAGGTGACTTGTTTACTTGTGCACCACCGATCCGTGCTTGTCCGGACGCCTCCTGACCGGGACCTGTCTTTAGACATCCGGCCTTTTCTTGATACTTCTGAAGTTTTAAGTAGTACCTATATGCAGCGGGACTGTGGTTTTCCATGACGTGAATGCAGAATCATCTCATGTCTGGTGAATTTGTTACATTCTCGCAACTAGTCTTTCGGTGAGCTTGCCGCTTATATTCAGTGTGTACAAGTACAGGCTAAATGTGGCATGGAAACATACCTGACTCAACCTATTATATTTCCGCGAATACAATGACAGGCGATTGCGTTATAGCCTCAACTTTACGTTGTTTTTTCGTTTTTCTTTTTGTGTGTTTTTTTAGTAGGGTGGTGACTGATGTGACGATTAAAGTCCCTTGATACTTCTTTTACAAGTAACGACAACCAATACAAATGACAAAGCACGTTCCGCTAGAACAACATGGCGGCATTCCGTTCAAACCCCCGCTGTGTGCCGCCATTCGCTTTTTAAAACTCGCACCGTCAGGCAGTCGGCGCTTCAAAGAAAGTCGCTACTTGTAGGAAGCTCTTATCTAGGGACTTTAGTGACGATACGTAATGATGACTTCTTGTAACGAGAGAGAGAGAGAGAGAAAAGAATGTCTTTATATCATATAAGGGTTCACCCGCTTTGGGGCTGTACTCCTGACTAAAAGCAGCAGCACGATACTTTCGCAGCACGAATCCAAAGGCTTCCATGTTTTTCCGTGCATATCTTGTACTGGCATCACAGCAGCGGCCATTGTGGGGGACCTTGCTTCTGCACGCGTGCATTACCTCTTGCAGCACATATTTGGCACCACCGAATTCGGTTTTTTCGACCTTTGTCTCGTGCAATGTCTCGTGCAATCGATGTATCTTAGATCACAATATTTCGGAATTTTTCGGAGCGGTGGATGTCCCTGCAGAAACTTGATTAAAACATACCAGACTCGTCCGATTTACGTGCACTTGCTGCACCAATGCAGAAAAGTGCAGGGCAGTGTACTTGCGGTATGTGTATCGAGAGAGGGTACCGGGAAAAATGTACCCGGAAAAATTGTCCCCGGAATAAGTGTCCGCAGAAAAAAAGGCCCCGGAAGAAATGGCCCCGGAAACAATGGCTCCAAGTCGAAAGTAGGAAAAAAAAAAATGGCTCCGAAGGGTAAGGAGAAAATATATTTCCTCCGGAACCCATTTGGACATGAGAGGTGTAGTATCCCCGCAAACTCGTCCCCAACAGAGTATTTGCATTCAGGTATGAAGTGCTGTAATTATTTTATTTTTATTATTTTGTAATGAAAATAATCAGGGCCATGCATTTGGTCACACTGGCGTGAAACGTGAAATGGAAGGTTTGGAAGCATTGTCGGTCACAGCCATGAGCCATCCAACAGTGTGGAAGGCCATCGACGCCCTACGCTCAAAGGAATCGACCGTAACCATAGAGATGGCCGAGGACCCAGTCGTCGACGCTCCTCCCGTCTCAAGAACCATTGTGAGGAGTATCATATGCCACTCAGGTGAGAACAGTCGAGGACTTCCTGGGTGCAGTCGGCCATACCATTCCATCCTAACGTGTCTGGATGTACTTAGAATTCCCACGTCAGTGTGTTGAAGTGCATCTCCTAGTTTCTTTCTATTTCAAATTAAAAAAGAAAATGACAGAACTTCGAACTATAATCTGATTACAGTTTGGCGAGAAATTGTCGAAGTTTTTATTTCCCATTCCAACATGGTGTTCGTAGGAAATATTTTTTCTTTACCACCTGCAGTGATGGAAGAAGCATTTTTTGTAGCATGCAAAATATTGGTTCGGAGCATAGCCACTGACGGTTTTGGAGCAGGTGCCAACGTCTGTTAGCACGTCACTTGAAAATGTGATTGCATCGCGAAATAAGTTCATATCTGAAAATCCTTCTGGTTACAATTTGATACTGAAAAATATTACTTATCATCTTTTGTAGTAAGAATAGATGCAAAAAAAAAAATCACACAACCTTCGTTTTAGAGATATAGCTGAGGTCAGAGTAAATTTCATTTGCAATCAGTATTGAAAAAATTGTTGAAAAATGACGGATAGAGCAACACTTCACTTCAGAGTAAGCCTCTTTCTCCTCCCCACATTTATATTCAGTAGTTGATTTAGCTCGTAAATTTCTGTAAAATGTCGGCAAAACCCAGCATATCTGCTGAAAAGTTTATTCATAAAACTACGTCCCCGCAAGTTTTATGAACACCGAACTCAAGATTCTAACAGAATAAACTACAATAAAAAAAAAGACGCCCACAAATATTATGAAAATTTTCATTTGTGCTTTAAAAATGGCGCTGCGCTTTAGCGGCGTTCGTACCAGAGTTGAGTCAGAGTTCGATGCCCTTTCAATTGACTGCTGCACGGAAACTACATTGACTACCGTATTAATTCAAAATTCAAATAAAGACCAGTGTTTTGTCTTCTTCCTTAGCACATCCTTTTAAAGTTAGAGGTCGACCGATACACTCAAGGCCAAAGAAGGTCGACATGTAATAGTAGCGAGGATAATTTCCGAGCCAATCGCGCTAAACCTATGCGCTCTCCCATGTCAACCGCTGCTCCTAGCACTCCGACGCAAAGCGGTGAAGCTCGATGCGCGCGTGCTCTGGCACGGCCACTCGATTAGGACTGGGGGATCGAGTGGCCGTGGCTCTGGTGTGAGGCAGCGAAGGTTGACGCCAGCGGCGAAAGTGCCACGGTACACTTTAGCCACGCCATGGAGGCATATGGCGGACACGATAAGTAAGTGATATCATCGGGAGTAAAAGACTATGGGGTCTGTTTTATTCCAATAGCCGCCGTTCCACTATTTTGCAATTTTTCTCGCAACTTTTAGCTCCTGACATCGCCGACATCATCTGAAAATTCAGATGATGACTGGGTCAGCTCGATTGAGATCCGATCTCTACACTTCGCTTCATCTTAAGTAAAAGCGCTGGCGATGCTACGAGTCAATGGGACCAATCACGCTGCGTCAAAGGCGCGACATCGTGGCCTTTGACGCAGCGACATCGTGGCCTTTGACGTCAATTATCTGTATACCCGCGGCCAATATGAAGGTGAACACCTTACCTGGTTTTCTGTCCGTTTTACGGCTCTCTAAAGCTATATTAACTCTCAACCAGGGTGTCGAACCGGAACCGAACCGAACCGAAAACCGGAACCGAACCGGTATTTTTTCCGGAACTGAACCCGAACCGTTATATTGTTATCGCGATGAACCCGAACCGGAACTGAACCGGAAAAAAATAACGGTTACCGGCTCATGTCAAAACGGTTCGGCCACGCGCTGTTGACAATGAATGTGCTATTAATGCCATTTGTTTTTTAAGTGCCGTCAACTGACTCACACCTCGCTTACATATTTTTCTTCTCCACTCAGTCTTAGGAATATAAACGCTGCATCCATGAATCTTGACAAACGCTGCATCCATGAATCTTGACATAGGAACCAGTATTGCGCTGGTCGCGGCTTGCACGGAAGAAAAAAAATTAAAAAGCTGTTAAAAAAAAAAAATCGCGTCACGGGATTTTATTTTCCTACAATCTCGTAAATCCTAAATGCTGCTGCGTGCTCATTTCATAACACGTTTCTAGAACGTGCAAGTTCTTGAAGCTTGCTTCCATTGGAATGAGAAAAGAAAAGGCTGTGGAGTTTGATAGTAATGCATCCGGTTTCGTATAGGCACTTAGAAGCTAACATATTTGTGAGACAGCGAACTCTTCTATTTTAATATTTATCCTATTACGTCCTTCTGGCGTTGCGTTCGGTGAAGTGTTTTTCATATTCCTTATCTTGCTTAATGAAAACTTCTTTAAGGGTCTAATTTGAGTTACCGAAGGCTAGTTCAAATAAAGAAAGCTGTATTTTTTCCCCACTGTTCCTTCAATTGCTTACACGCCGAGGTGGCGGGATAGTCAGCGAGTTCTACTTGTAAGTGGGTTTGTGAGGAGGTCGCGGATTTTACAGCTACTGCGTCGGACCCAATTAGATGAAGTCCGAATGCGTAAACGTCGGTGAGGTAACCTTTGAGTGCACATAAAGAAACTATTCCTGGTAGAAATCCCTGAGCCTTACACTACGATGTACCCCGTTTCGTATGTGCTGATTTTAGATGTTTTATTTGTAATTGATTTTGATGTTGCAATTTGTCATTTATAATTTCCGAACCGGTTCGCGAACCAGTTCAGCGCCCCGAACCAGTTCGCGAACCGGTTCGCGGATCAAATTAATCGAACCGGAACTGAACCGGAACAAAATAAATTTACCTGAACCTGAACCGTAACCGAACCCGTATTTTTTTCGGTTCGACACACTGCTCTCAACGTCTCAAATGGTACGTGGCTTGGGGTCTAAACTTTGCGTTCTAGCCCTCTTCTGGAACAGAGCTTGTTCCAATACTTGTAGGAGCGTCAAAAACAAGAGGTGGACTGTTCACCTTCATATCGCTCACGGGTGTACGTGCTCTTTAATTGGCTAAACCAATTAAGCAGTGGGAATGCCCCTAGACTTGCGCTTTTAGTGTGTGTGTGCTCGGGACTCTGTGTGTTCGAGCCTTCGACTGTGTTTTGACCTAAGATGAAACACACTGCACGGTGATACAGGGTGCCGTGAAACACATAGTTGTCACATTTTCATTTCCTTCTACTTTTCGGAATATTACTATCGACCAATAATAAAATATTTGTATTTTTTTTTTTACTTTTTTTACTAACTTTTCAAGTAATCTGGTAATGGCCATGTTACTTCTTTTTGCGGCAGTAAGTTGTAATGTATTTTCGTCACAAAATATTGGTAACGAATTACTTTAATTACTCGTTACTCTTTAAAAATATGAACATAACACCGAAACTGGAGCAATATGAGTGTGCGACCACCCGCTCGACCATCTAAAGCTCAACAACGAGTGCTCGCACCCATACATTTTTCAGTACTGCATGTAACTATACTCCGTTCACGCATACGCTGACAGTGCGTCAAAGCTGCAGGCACGAACTGCAGCTTTGAGACGTTGCGCTCACGTTTGAACGGCCCGTTTCAAAAAGAAGCTTTGGTAGATCGGTTCCTTAGCTCCGAATCTCCTAGCGAAGGCAGACGGTGCTACTGAGCATGCGCACCGCTAGGTTTGTCCGCAGAATTCTATGAACCATTTCCGGACACCGTAAGCAAGAGGGATGCCGGGTGGGGTTGCAGCCTTCGCTGCATTGTCTGCTTACGAGTGAACGGAGGACACCTATATTCTTTCTCTTAAATACTATATTTTATTTTTACGAGGACTACCATAATGTGGGCGTAGGAGAAACGGTAAGTAAAGTTGGGAACATTTTTGAAAGCATAAACATTGTTTCTATTGTTTTCTCGATCAGTGTACGATAAAAGTATCGCGAAAGTACTCTGTAACGTAACGAGAAAAGTAATCCGTCACTTTCCAGCGAAAGTCATTTGTAACGGTGATCTATTATATTTGAGTCTCGGTAATTTGTAATTGTACTCCATCAGATATTTTTCAAGCAACGGGCAAGAGTCCGGTATTTACTCAAGGTCGCTGCTTCTGGCCCTTCCGACGGATCCACCTCTCAAAGAAAAATCTTCGACAGGAGAAGCGGCGCTCGCTGGAAAGGCGTTGAGAAGTAACGACACCGACCAATGGAAAATCAAACCTACGAATCCGCGGTCTGAGATCCTTCTGAAGGATCGGGCCTTTCATTTTTGAATTCTCCATCTGATTCCTGCATGGTCCCTTCTTCGAAAACTAGTAATGTCTGCCGAAAACCTAAAAATCAAAACCGTATATCTGAAAGTGAATGTGCAACAACGCGGTGCCTGAAATTCTCTTTGAAGCTTTTGTTAACCTGTGAAAACAGGATAAAACAGGCAGTATGATATCGAGGTTTCTTTCTTCCACGGATATGCACGTTTTCTAGACGTTCGTGCTGGTGTTTCCACACGTTGCCTTTGCATGATAGTGCCCTTCTACGGCCAACCACCCATGACCCTCAGAGCTGCACACTGTTACTCGTGACCTACATAAGAAGTAGTCTTCTGCAAGGTAGCGATTAGGGCGAGTTTATAAACGTTATACATGATGAAAACCGCTCAAACCACGACGACGGAGTGAATACAACACGACAGGACGAAGCTGTCCTTGCAACCAAAGGTTTGTTAGTGAAATTAACAGAAAGAAAACAGCGTAGCCGACACTGATTACATCAACAAATAGCTACTTATTTATTAGGTACTACACAATATTTTGAGCTCAAACGGTTCACCACACCGCTATTCATATTAGCTCGCAAAGAACAAACCTCTTTATCTGACAGAGCCACTGACAGCGCACTGTCAGCTGTCAATAAATTGTCGTCTTTTTTACCGGTGTACGATGTTCTGATTTTATACTTGCGGCGTCATTAATATGCAGAATGGGGGATTACTAATTTCTGAGAAATTAGTAAACACGCCCAATGAACTTCAAGAATATTACAGAAAATAGGACATATTTTTAATGACGTGACGAATCCAAATACTGTTAAATTGCCATGTTTGACGCAGAATCTGCTAAGTTAAAAGGATCGGTTATCTTTTCTCCGCGTCCGCTCAAAGGCCGGTGAGCTTTTGGCCGCATCTGCCGGTTTTGCGGTGAGCTTTTCTCCGGTGAGCTTATCTCCGGTGAGCTTTTCTCCGGTGAGCTTTCTCCGGTGAGCTTTTCTCCGCCGCCCAAACGATTCACGCACAGTGATTGCGCCGTGATTCTGCAGTAATACCGTACCGACAAAAAAATAAAAAAAAAAGCATCGTGACGATGCATTTTTAGCGCTTCTCGATTGGCCTGATCGGTTCTGCGACCGTGCTGCGTGTGAAACGGGGTAAAGGGCAACGTGCAACGTTGTTTGGTTTGGCGCCATCTAGCGACTGAAGCGAGAAACATTTGGTAGGCCCGGGAGTAGCGGCTGCATCGTTCAAACGTGAGCTCTGGTGGCGCCGTTTATCCTAGTGTCTGAAGCAAGAAATGCTGGGTAGGCCAGGAAGCCGCGACCGTGAAACGTGCCAGTACGGCGGAAGCTATACGGCCCTAGAGGGCCAATCGGAACGTGACTATTACGTCTCACCGGAGTGCGTTTTTACTTCGAACGAGTATCGGGCGTTTCGCTGCGTTATGCTCCAACATATGTGCGTTGGGCTCGTATACCCGGCGCTTATCGAAGCCGTCGGCACGCAATGTGGCGGTCATCGTTCCCCCTTTGCCAAGTTACAACGACACAGGGTATAACCGTGGGCTCTCCCTCTGCTGGCGCCGCCTGGTTGTTGCCGGCTGGCTACAGTTATAGCCATCGAACCGCTTTAATTGATAAATGATAACACGAGCGTACTGCTCTCTAGAAGCACACTCCCATGCGACCGTGGTGTGTCGGTTGCACTCTTTCTTTTGCTTTGTGACATTCTGAGCCGAAAACTTTGACCCACTTTTCGACTTCTGTTTTGTCGTCCTTCACGCGTGACTAACCTCTCGAGGGTAGAACGGACGGAGACTACGCGAGTGACGATTCCGTGCAAGAATTTGACACTTGCGTTCGTCAATCTTTCCTTTTTTTTCTTTTATTTTTATTCGGAATAGTGTGTTCGAGGATCAGAAAATTAGAATTCTATTAGCTGCTCACCTTGAGGGAACTCTGACCACTGCGGTGGAGAAATTGTACGGGCAGAAACCTAGTTCACGTTTGTTTTTCTTTTTTTGCCCATGCTCCAAGGTCTTGCCACCTATTCCTGGAGCCCTAATCTGAACACCTGGCGAAAAAGACGGCGAGAAATCTGGCGGCCGCGATTGGCCAATGGCGCACTTGACCTTGGCGATTTCTCGTCGACTTTTTCGCCAAGTGTCCAGATTAGGGCCCCTGGTCAGGACAACCGAAACGCTAATCGCCAGTCCAGACAGCACACGACGTCGGGCCAACATTGGTATTCAATTGACAAACAATGGTCCAATATTGGGCCAATGTGGCCATCTTAGAACCGATATTGGTGGTATACTGGAATATACTGGCCAACGTTGGCCTGACTTGACCAACGGCTCGCCAACGTTGGTAATCGATTGGCTTAGGCCGGCCAACATTGGCCTACCTCAGCCAATGGCTTAGCAACGTTGGCTATTGGTTGGCTTAGGTTGGCCAACATTGGCCTGTCTCAGCCAATTGGTTACGAACATTCGTAATCAATTGGCTTAGGCTGGCCAACATTGGTCTATGTTAGCCAATGAGTTGCCATCATTGGTAATCGATTGGCTAAGACAGGCCAATGTTGGCCAGCTTAAGCCAATCAATTACCGACATTGGTAATCGATTGACTTAGGCTGGGCAACATTGGCCTGTCTTAGCCAGTGGCTTACCAATGTTATATATAATTGGCTTAGTTTTTTTAATGTGCTGATCGCGCACGCTGAGAACAATCTCTAGCTATGCCTCCGGGGGAACGATTCTTCTGTTTTCACACGCAGAGCAATTGTTAGCAACTGAATTTGAACGCTGTATGCATTGCGAGCTGTAGCAAGTTTGAACGTCCACGCAGAAAAAAACCGTGTTCGGTGACAGGTTAGAAATAAACGCTGGGGATGAGGTCGACTCCTCCTGATCTTTCGATCTACAAATATGGAAAGAGATGGGAGGAGCTTCTACCACCCGTCACCGACTATAACTAACACGCGTCTTCCCAAAACTGATAGTTATGCTTAGTAAATTCCACACAAAATACAAAATGCACGCTTCCTTCCATTTGTGTATATGTTTATACGGCAAAAAGCATAAAGCCTCTTCTCTTATGCCCATTTAGCGACGCAGCCGGGAAACCTTTCCAAAAGGGGGGGGGGGGGGGGGGGGGGGAGGCAGGCAGGGTTCAACCCCGAAATTTTTACCCGCCTCCCCAACCTAGGACACGGGTGTATTGTCAGCTGTATGTGATCTTGAAAATCTCAAGGCAACCCGCTTTGCTGAGCCGCGGCGCGGCTCAGCAAAACGCGGCCTATAATTCAGACTGAACCGGACAAAATTAAAAAAATAAATAAAAAGCACTAATAATTTTAGCAAAAAAAATAAAACCTTAAACAAATATCCAGCGACTGATTAAGCAATTACATGTCTTCACGAATAAAAAATTGCGTTGAATTAACATCTCGAACACCCTATGTTTGAGGTAGGAGGTGACATAAAGCTGATGCGCATTTCAATCTGCAAAGAAAGGTTATCACGCAACATATAGACCTTTCCAGAAAAAAAATAATTTTTTTTTTTTTTTTTTTTTTTTTTTTTCTGGAAAGGTCTATATGTTGAAAAGGGCTGCTGGCCGGTTTCATTTTCAGTGTTCGTGCATATCGCGCGTGATTTGCTCGCTTTCCGAAGCGACGCACACGCGCGCGTTGAGCTGTGGAGATCGCACGCTGAGCTGTGGATTTGTAAACATTGGAAAGGTCTATAACAGAAGAAGCTGAGCATTATGCCTGCTTGCCCAAAAATGACTTCAAAGTGCGTACAAAATACGGCAACTGCAGTACTGACTACGGTAGTGACAACGCCCTCAGAAATATAAGCTGTAATAGAGCCAACGGGTTACCAAAGTTGGCAATCGATTGGTTTAAGCTGGCCACCAATTGCCTGTCTTAGCCAGTGGCCTACCAACGTTGGTAATTAGCGGCGAGATGTTTTGGTGTTTGTAAATGGTTCCCCCTTGTGACGTCATTACCTTGCGAACAACAAGTTCGATGGTGTTTGTAAATAGCATGGTGGAAGCCTGAAATCATTGCGCTCTCAAAGGAACACTGCCAACACCGTCGAAATTAAAGTTCCTTCATTCTTCTTATTTCCGTCGATGGTATACCCTTTCCGACGTCATAGTCAACTTTTGGGCCAATCGTGAAAGGCCGACCACAGCGACGCTTTCGGTCGCGCACGTCGCCAAATGATTGGCTTAAGGCCGGTTCAGACACTTGCGTTTGAGTGCGTTTGACTGCGTTGCGTCGAGTACCGAAAGCGAGTCACCGGCACATCTGTGCTTCGTATGAAGCGTGGAATCCAATTCAAGGAATCATCTTGGCACGCGATATAAGCAGCAGGGATGTCCTGGTTTCTCGCTGCCGCAACGCAGTAAAACGCAGTCAAACGCAACTGTCTGAACCAGGCTTTAGTCTGGTGTGATGAGCGATCCCGCGACCAGCCGAAGAGGACGAGAAAGAAGAAGACGAGGTGGGGGCATGCGAGGAGCGCGAGAGGGGATTCGGGCGGTTGACAAAGGACGGTGCAGACGGCGTCCGTCGGCGTGACCAGACGTCAAGAGGCCCGACCCACAACCCACTTCTCACGCAGTCCGGGCGCCAACCTTCCGGAGGTAGACAAGACTGCATGCGTGGCGCAGTTGAACACCCGCTGCCACTCCGTGCCACAGACGTTCTGAGCCTGACTCAAGCCTTCGGCCAACGCCCAACTGCCTCGTCGCTACGTCCTTCGGCCCAGACCTTGGCGGACACGTGGTCATAGGCTGCCACCGGCGTACGGGGCCTGATTCAAGCCTTCGGCCATCGGTCAACTGCCTCGTCACTACATCCGGACCTCGGCCCTGACGTCGTAGACCCCTGATCATCGGCTACCACGGGTGCTACGCCGCAAGGACTGAAAAGTCGTGAGCGAGGGACTTTTTAGGGGACACTCAAACCTTAACACTTGTTGAAGTGCTGCTTGGGAGTGTGCTTTACTAAGACCAATGTGGGTTTGAAAGCGTTGATCTTTGACCTTTGGATCTTTTCGTAGATGCCATCAGTGCGAAGCTAACAATTGAAGAATCGGCAGCTTAAAAATGGTGCTGAAGTGGCTGCCAGGGTCTTGCGACAGGGGAGGCTGCAGGAAGAGGCGTTCGGAAGCCGTAATGGCTCCCCAGCCCCAGGACTCGCCCCAGGACCTTCCCCAGGACCAGGCATAGGCTCCCCGCTGAGCTTCCTCCCTAGCCCCTTTCAATAAAAGTTCCGAAAAAAGTATTAATTGATCTTGAAATAGTCATTTGCTCGCCAGATAAAATAGTGCACAGACAAAGCATGGAGGACCTTGCCATTTGTGCCCAGAATGTTTTTCTTGCAGTGGGCTGCTAATAAGAAACAGGCCAGGGGTTCTTAAAACCCAATGTTGGAATAACCAGGATTTAAACACATTGCCATCATTGCATGGCCAGCATTAGAGAGATGGCATTAACACTGGGACATGCCAATGAATCAGCTTGCCTGCAGATAACGGCCTATTCAATGATTGAACTTGTATACCAATGATGGCATAGCCATTGAATTAGTGTGAAAGCCAAAATTGGCATAGCCAATGACATATGTCATTGGCTATGCCAATTTTGGCTTTCACACTATATAGTGTGATGCATCCACACTATATAGTGTGGATGCCAACGATGGCTGAAATATTGGTTTAACGATGGCCTAAAAAAGGTGCCAATGATGGCTGGATCATTGGTTGAACGATGACCCAACGTTGGCGCCAATGACGGCTGGAAGGTTGGTTGAACGATGGCCCAACGTTGGTGCCAATGATGGCTGGCACATTGGTTGAACGATGGCCCAACGTTGGTGCCAATGATGGCTGGCACATTGGTTGAACGATGGCCCAACGTTGGCGCCAATGGCTGGGCCAACATTGGAAGAAGTTGCGCTCGGCCAGAATACCAATGTTGGACCAACCTCCGGAGCCAGCGTTTGCCATTATTGGCCCAATGTAGGTCCAACATTGGTGTGCTGCGTGGGAGGTTTTGGCAGAACACGGGGGCTTGATATTATTGTTGTTCTTTCTCCCAGCCGCAAATATTTCTAACCTTAAATAAAGCTCCGTCAAAAAACAGTGCCCCTCTGAAATGCACTAAAAGGTCCGAATTATTAAAAAAAAAAAAAACACATATAATTCGGCCGCATACTTTCCGGTTTTAACCGAAAAACACCGATAAACATCCGCCAGTGTCGAAAATAAAACAAAATCGGTTAAATAAAAAAATACAGTTTCTTATATATGTTCTCGTACAAGTGACTTTTTTGTGTTTTTTTTCTTTTTTCACCGAAAAAGTCCTACGTAGACGTACGCAACTCTCATTCTTTCTTTTTTTCCCTTTTTACGGTCGTCGCTTTGGGTTGACTGTCAGCATAGGTCTCCCGAAATATCTTACTAATAAAGTGTTTTTTTTTTTGTTTTTGTTTTTTTTTTTGTCATGCCGCGGTTACTTTGACCTTCAATTTGTGTCCCAAAAGTTTGGCCTCATTGTGGCATTCCGTAGATTTTCGGTTGAAGTTGCCCTCCTTTTTTGGGTACCCCCTAGTTGGCAGGTTTGAAGTCTCTCGTATTCTTTCGGTCGAAGCGTGCATGCGTGTGCGTGTCTGTAAAAAAAGAAAAGATGACATCGATGTTTATGGGTTTTCTTTTTTTTTTTTTTTTTGTCCAGACGCAGCGGACGCTACAAAAAAAAATGGTACCAATCACTGGTCCCATTTCCAGTCACTGGGCCTTTTCTGTTTACTGTTGGTTCAGCGATGATATACAACGCACAGAACCATGACGACGAGCACCATGACGGTGCACTTTTGACGCTGTCCGATTGGTCTCATCAGCAGTAAAACAAAATCAGTTCGTCTATTTATTTATTATTTTTTTTTTTCAGGTCGGTTTGGAGTTTTTTGTGTGTGTTGCGTATACAAGGTCGTGGTTGTTGTTCTTATCTTCCCCGTTGTTGACCTCGGGCTGTTTAGGAAGCTGCATTCCCCAGACTGGCCAGTACTCTCCCGAGCCTCTTTGGACATTTTGGGACTTCCAGCGTCTAGCACAAATGTAGAGCGCGCGTTCTCAAAATTGTGCCTCGTAAACGGGAAGGAGCGAACGGGTACGACAGATGCGAGCCTTGGAATGTATGCGTGCATATATTACAATGATGAAGTGTGAAGAACATTGTGGCTCAGATGCAAATAAAAGTTGAACCGTTTATCGTCTTAATTGTTCGTTTCGATTCATTTTTTTCCCCCGTCGATAAAGAACGTTTGAAGAGGGTGCACGAAACAATTCACCGAAATGCACCGCTATTTTGGAAATAAATAAACACCAAAAAACATACTTCGATCTTTGCCACAAATAAACACCAAAGAGTATACGGCCTATGCATAATGTACTCTAGGTAATTTCCATGAGTAGTCCTTGGTCGATCGAGGAATTTAAAAGGCTGCGGAATTTGTTTGAAAATAGGACGTTTTAGAAGATCGTTGCGATAACGATAACTGATACTTCGGCGGCACTTTTGTGCATGCATTGTATCGTTATTGGAGGCACCGGAACTGTCTACTATAACTCCCTAATATTGAATCTTTCCGTTCTATGACACAGGAGGGGCACTTAGTTTCAAAGCTTTGGTGTAGTGCGGCAAAACCAAATTCCTCAACCTGCCGCCTCTGATAAACAAAGAAGAAAACCCAAGCCGTGAGTCTCTGTTGTTTATTTTAAATGCACTTAAAAATATTTTTATCGAGACATTAAATACGTTAAGAGAGATACGAATAACAAGAGACTTGAATACACAGACGTTTCAAAAAGCAATGGCCAGAAGTAGAAGCCGCAAGGATTGGATAGGTTCAATTACAAAGCCAGGTATTCCTTAAAATTTTGTGGCACCCATTAAAGGGGTACTCCGCCGTTTTCTTCATAGTCCCCGATTAGCCTAAAAGCTTGCTAGACACACCAACAAACATCGCTGAACTAATAACCCAAATATTTGGACAAAATAACTTTTTTTCGTGCAGTTACAGAATTTACAATTTTGGACCTCATCGTGTTTTTCAAAGTGAAAAGCTCTACGGGCAACATTGAAAAAGTGACGTCATGGTTGGGTAGGAGTTCACTCTTTGGGCTGTAGACTTTGTTCACATCTGATTACAAACAGTTTCATGGTGTCAAATGAATGCTTTGGAAGGTCGCTAAAGCTCCCGCGCAGCAGCACGATACAAATGCTCGGCATAGTTCATATTTAGACTGCCCGCTCGAACCGCAATCCAGCCCAAACGTGACGTCAGGGCAAGGAAAAGCGCGGGTATATTCGAATCTTCGTTTTGGCGTCGTTTTCATTTGCCGATTTCACAATAACTATTCTGAATTTCGCGATACTAAATAGCATACCGAAAAGAGTAACGGACGGCGATTTCGAATATATGGTTAGTTGGGGTTGCTCAAAATATCGCCGGAGTTCCCCTTTTTAAGTGTCGAAGACATGAAGTCAGCAACACTATGATTGGGTTTGAAATAGTTTTTGGAGTCTTCTGTGCGAGTTAGGCATATCTCTTAGGAAGATACTTTTAATGCAGGGATGTTCCTGGACTCTAGATAACAGGCAGGCTCTATACGTGTTGTTCTCTGAAGGGGATTAATTAAACGCGCTTTCTTCAGTGACCCAACGTCACCAGTGACAGAAACCATACTTAGCTAGGTGGTTGATTCTGCAACCCCAGTGACGTAGAAGGGAGCAACAAGGATAAGGGGCAGTAACCAGCGACGTACAAGGATGGCATTAGTGATCAAAAGAAACTGATTTGTGCTGCCATTAACTGCCACTGAATAGAAAGCCAGACTTACTTTGGAAACGGTATACGAAAAACTTAAAGTAAAACGAAAATAAGTAAGATTAATATAACAGCTCTGATGCCACTTGCCTACAAACGTCTTGGGGCAAGTTGTCGCTTAGCATCATAAAGTATGTTGCAGCTTCATGCAAACGGTGCATTTACAACTACAGAACATATGGCAATTTTCTGTAAGCTTAAAGAAAATGAGTGGGGGGATTGTTTTAGTCTGTGCAAAGATATTTAGAGTTAGTGTCGACTGACATTAGCAGATGTGGCTCTACAAACATAGGTCAAAAGCTGCCATGTTTTACAGCAAAGAGTGTGGCTTTTCTATTAACAAAGGCCATGCATCTATATTTTAGCAGAGCAGGCAGACAGAGATTACTGCCTGCAATAAGGAAGCCCACCAAATGAGAAGACATTATTGATATTATAAAGACGGCTTATTTTAGGTCACTGGGCATGATGCTCACATCCCCACGAAAAAGCATAGGCCATGTGCAGATCACATTTTTTAAAGCAGTGTTATCCGCCCATACATCATCATTTGCCCTTCTCCTTCCGTAAATGGGACTTGTTGACTTCCCAACAATTTCCACTTACAGAGGGAGAATGACTTCCCATATTTACTATACTTCTCCACACATTCTGTGGGAAGCTAGATATGTGGGGCATGTTCATATACAGCTTGATCCTACCTGCAGATGAATAGGGTAACCTGTAGCAGTGACAGTTGCTACAACAAAAGTATAAATATAGTAGCATGCATGCTGAGATTGTCTATTCATCAGAATGCACACAATGACATCATGAGATGCAATTAATGCACTCTCTATGGGAAGTGACTGCAGTGAGTCAGTGAATAAAGAGTCAGTAGAGAGCTTGTTTCTACACGAGAAGCTAGTTCGTAAACGACCATGAAATGATTTTAAAATCGAGTTTCATCCACCGCACGTCGTAAAAGGTGTGAAAAGAAACACAAAAACACAAAAATAGGGAGCCCAAAAAAATTATTTGCTCTAGAACTTTTAAAAGAAAACTGGACTCTTTTGCGCCTTCCTTCCTTCGCCTGTTCACTACGATGCATACGCAGAATCGGTGCACGTCAGCCGAATCCACATCGCCTATTGGGTAAGAGCCTACCTCACCAGCACCGCGATCGTAAACAATAAATAGCCGGCGAATGTTTCCTAAAAGTTTTGTTAAATAATATTCAGATCCACATTTTGTAGCATAATTAGAGATGTGTGGCGAAAATTGCCAAATTTGATAATGCTGAGAGCCAAGCGCCATCTATCGTGTGGTAAACGAAGCAACTACTGCGCGTGCGCAGTAGGGCAGGGCCGCCAGTTACTTGGGTGACGGCGACCGACGAACATTTATTTTCTTTGTTTTCCTTCCTCTCAAAACTCTGACTGACTGAACGTTTATTTTTCTACGTGTTCTTCCCGCGCGTGCCGACTTCAAGCAGCAAGAAAACAGTACTGAAAACAGACCACGACGAACAAGAACGCTGGATTCACCGACTCCGACGAAGCGTATAGGCCTAGCAGGCATTCCGACTCGGCGCTGCGTTGCTTCGTCGCAAGACCGTCTGCCTACGACCGGCTGGCGTGCTAAATGGAATATGCCCGCGCGACCCTTGTGGACCCTTCCCGTATTATAGTTTGATCACTGACCTCAATTCTAGATTAAGAGGTGAGGAGGTCAATCTCTTCACCTTGTTTTCCGAGGCAGTATTGACGAACACTCGTCGAAAAGGGACTCTCGTCGATTCTATCTTCTTGTTTTGTGTGATATAGAGCTGAAATAAACGCCGTATGGATTGCCTTCGTAACACGGTACGTACACTTTGTTATTGGTATGCCATTTTTATTCTGACAGACTGCACGTCACTGTCGACCCCGGTCCAACCTTTCTTTGCCGAGTGTCGCGTCAGTATCGAGTTGCAATCGTAAAAGAACGGTCCCGAAGCGCTTACCAACAGCGCGAATACAAGACTTCCATCAAGCGCGCGCGTCCGCTCCGAGTGTAAACAGGTATTTACGTGGCTCTTGCTGACACTCGTAGTTCAAACGTATCTTTTTTAACGTCGGCTCGCTCCTGCATCTCCGAGGCCGCGAAAAACGCCATCTACGTCGCTTTGCAAACGACTGACACGGGCCGGCCCTTCTGCCAACAATGACGGGGTGGTGACAAGACTCGCTGCACTTCCCAACAGGCATACCGGCGTATGGGACTAGTCCCATGCTGTCGCTGTAGCGCAACATATCTCATTGAATTTCGCTCAGCTGCGATGCGGCGATGAGAGGCGCCGATTCAGGAAATACGTCGGTGACATCAGCGCAGTAAAACCTACCGGCGCACCCCAACTCGTTGCCGCTAACACTCCCATTCTCCTACTGCCGAGAGAACTTCCGGTTCCGGAAACGGTCTACGTCACGGCTTCTTTTGCGGTCAGTTGGAGAGAATGAAAAAGTCGATATTTCAATAATTTTTTGTGTAAAAGTTAATAAACCGAGACGAAAACGGATGCCTGTTCGGCATTCAGTGAACATTGACGGTTTAATGTAAAAGTTATCTGGAAAAAGTAAAAAGGTCATTTCATGGTCCCTTTAAAGACAGCTTCCAAAATTTTAAGTACTGTCGACACAGTAAAGTGGTCTTTTGGTAGAGAAAACTTCACCCTAATAAATCACTGGTCTACGGCTCTTTTCACTCCGTCTGTTTACAGAGTGTCCGACTTCAGGACAACGGTACATAGATGGCTTACAGCGACATCATATTAGCCATTGTGGTCATTGTGGTGGTCTTGGTGCTTAGTATGTACTAATCTGCAATATTCTTTTTATACCACCAAATTATCTTTGTCAAGAGCAAGCAGAAAAGGTTACCAGCATGGTAAGATAAAATCACATGCGAGCCATGTACTGAAAAAATTGAACATGGGCAAAACAGTGTCCGTCAGTCAGCTTTAAAGAAGATGTGTAGCTAGTCTTCCATGACAACCTTGTGATAAAGTGAGCTTCACAACATAGAGGGGGGGGGGGGAATATGTTTTACATGCAGACCCAGTTCAGTGTGTGCCAATAACAAATTGTGCCTATAACCTCTCTAAAGTTTTCAAGCAGCAATGAAAGTTCAATGTACACAAAACAACACTGTTAGCATGAACACAATATCAGCCCCTTTTCACATTTTACTGTGAAGAGGTATTGATGGGCATAAAACTTTACCACCTAGGTATGTGCCCCAAATCAGCACTTCCTATCTACATCTATAAACCCCCAAATTTGCGAAGGCAAATTTGGGAGTTTACATGAAAACTGATGAAGGGCATGTGGTATGTCCCGGTATAAGACTGAGGATTGATTTTGACCCCTTAGGGTACCTTCTGATGTGTAGCCAAAACATTATTTATGCAGCACCTTCTACAGCACCTCGGCCAGGATTCAAACTCGCCAACTGGAGATCCTTGGGTCAGCGCTTTGCTTCGGAACCATGGAGGCAGTTGTTTCATAACAGCCTTTCGATTCAAAAAGAAAAATACACAAACTGGGTATTATTTGTTTGCTTTACCTGTGTCGAGCAGAGCACATCGCACGACAGAGCTAGTATGAGCAAGTGATCACCGATTTCTATTTTTATTTTCTCTTAGAATCGATCGGCTATTAAAACTGCCAAACTTCGTCTCAGCTTGCGACGGGCCTAAAGTGAAAGCAACAAGCTTCCAGGTCCAATCGTGAGCCAGTTAGAAACTATGCGGGTCATTGTTCCAACGTGCATACCCATGTGCGCCACTTGGAAAACTAATATGAACGTTGGAGCAATCTGTGGTTCCCAACTGACTCATGATTGGATCTGGCGGCTTGTAGCTTTGGCCATCAGTTCATCGTAGGATGAGACAAAGCATACAGAAAGAAACCGAGAGATAGGAGAAGATGAGGGCACGCAGGGATGTCAAAGTGCCGAGTTCCGATTTGAAGGGTCGTGAGTACACACAAAGGCTAGCTGCCTTTGTTTCTATCGACTGTTCAAATGTTCACTGTACAAAGAGCAGACGACACCCTTGTTCGCTCTGATGAGAAGGAGACAGAAAGACAAAGGCAGCTAGCCTTTACCCCTACCCACTAATCCTTACAATCAGAGCTCGGAGCTCGTGCACTCTCCTATCTTCCTCTTCCTCAGCTTCTCATTGTATAGTGTGGTGGAAAGTGATAATTCAGGTCCCTAACCTAAGCAGTAAAATGCAGAGGTCGGCATTTTAGGTCGCCCTCACTCACCCTCACCCTCACAGCCACACTCACCCAAGCCCCTCACTCACCCTCACCCTCACAGCTACACTCACGTTCAGCCCCTCACTCACCCTCGCCCTCACAGTCACACTCACCTTCAGCCCTTCACTCACCCTCACTGAACCTCGCGGCCCTCACGCACTCACCGCCCTCACGCCCCTCACCGCCCTCACGGCCCTCACTCACTCATGGCCCTCACGCCACTCGCCGCCCTCACGCCACTCACCGCCCTCACGGCCCTCACGGCCCTCACAGCCCTCACGCCACTCACCGCCCTCACGGCCCTCACGGCCCTCACGCCACTCACCGTCCTCACGCCACTCACCGCCCTCACGCTACTCACCGCCCTCACGCCACTCACGCACTCATGGCCCTCACGCCACTCAGGCCAGCTTCAGATGGGGCAATTTTGGCCAGAAACTTTACGTCGCAACACCAGCAACACGCGCCGCTCGCGATCACACGCAGCAACCAATTGCTGCAATTTGCCATCGTCATCATAAAATTTTATTTTTCTTGCACTATTTAGACACAATTACGCGTTATAAACGTGTTTTTATGCATTTAAATCCCGTTAAGAATACTAATGCACCTTTCTGAAACAGTTTATTTCCAAAAAACGATCGATTTCAAACGAGAACCAAGACTTTCGGTGTCATCATCACCGGCACGAGGTATCACGTGAAAATTTTGCGTCCCTGATTAGATGCAGCCGCTTCAAACATATTCGAATTGCTCCGAGTTGCTTGCTTATTTCGAGCCGGACCCGATCTCAGCAATTCGTGTCGATCTAGGGAAAGCTAGAGAACAACCCGCCATTAACACCAAAATTGCTGAGAAAGATGCTCGATCTGAAGGGGGCCTCACGCACTCACCGCCCTCACGGCCCTCACACCCACTCATGCACTCACCGCCCTCACCGCCCTCACGCCTCTCATGCCACTCACTGCCCTCACGCCACTCAGGGCCCTCACACCCCTCACGCACTCACCGCCCTCACACCACTCACGCACTCATGGCCCTCACGCCACTCACCGCCCTCACGCACTCATGGCCCTCATACCCCTTACCGCCCTCATGGCCCTCACGGCCCTCACCGCCCTCACGGCCCTCACGGCCCTTGCTGCCCTCACAGCCCTCACGGCCCTCACTCACCCTCACACTCATGAATTTTCCTGGTTCAGAAACTCACTCACCCTCACCTCACCTGTGAAGATGAGGGTGAGTGAGGGTGAGTGAGGGCCCTCATGGGTGAGGTTTGCCGAGGTATGGTAAAATGTATGGTCAGCCAATGCCCTTTTGGAGTAACAAGCGAAAAAGCCTCGATGTTGTATTCACGCTTATAGTGTCATGTGAGGTACCGTGCAACCAAGACTTAGTGCTGGCCACTCAGTTGCCCAAACATTGATCTATTCTCAATCACTCAAATATAATTTAGTCAGTAACCAAACCGGTTGGGATACCTTCCCCAGGCAGGGTAGTGGTAGAGGATTTTAAAATGTTGACCAGGAGTTCGGTTAGTAGCTGCAGGAATAGCATAAAAACCGCCAAAACTGTGCCACCTCATGGCAGTGTAAGGTCTGGAGAGTACACCACATCTACCAGATCTGTACGCAAAAGGCTGCAAGTCAGACAGTAGGAGGGCTGCCTGTCTGCAATAACCCTTTCAGTGATGTGATTGGCCTAAGCCATTTTGGAGCAGCCAAGACAGTGTTTTGGAGCAGCAAATGTGGCCTTTGAAGCAACCAAAACAGTGTTTTGGTTGTTTAAAAGCAAAAGCAGCAAAAGTAGCTTTTGGAGCAGCCAAGACAGTGTTTCGAAGCAGCAAAAGTGGCTTTTGGAGCAGATATTTTTAGAAAAATACAAATATTTGTCTTAAGTGCTCTGTAAACGAAGGGCACTTCATGTTGTGTTATGTTCTGATGTGACGTGTTGTGATGGAACTCGCTGCTTCTGTTTTCCCTGCTGAGACATCCCACAAGTGTACAGTGCTGTAGACGTTGCCAAGCAATTCTGAAAAACTGCTTTCCACCGTTTCACTGGTTCCCGACGTTCCAGATTTTCGTCAAAAGTAAGCAAATGTAAAACAAAACACAAAAAAAAAAAAAGAACCCGAGCGCATTGATGCAAGACATCAGGAGCCAGGGTCAAAAAGTTCTTGGAGCACCTTGTGCAACGACTGAACTCGAGACAAACAAGCGCGCTGTGCGGGTTCAGCCTGCAGACATTGCCTTCTTTGCTTTAGCTCACTTCTCTACAACAACTTTCTTTCACGGCAGATTTTTAACGTACCGGGGTCCCTTTCGAAAGAAAGCCCACTGAGAGAAACCTAGGTAATCAATACTTCGACGCAGCAGTCTTTGAGTTAAACAGGGATTTTTGTATTAACGTATGATTTAAACAAGAACAGGAATGTTGATGAGCATGCAGCGGTACTTAGTTTCATTTTAGAACAGGAACCAAATATAGTTTTCCCACAGCCATTGCTTTCAGGAGCGAATGCTTCAGCTCACAATATAACTACCGCCGTGCAGAAACGTGGTTTCGTTTCACAGTATGACGGCATGACTGGTACCTGGCATGTTAGCTTCGAAGTGTCCACACACACCCGCATCTATACTTGAAAATATTTTGTTTAAAAAAGACGTGAAACGAGACTCACAACCCACGAGCGCGAAATGCGAGACGGCGGGAACACCATGCAAGACCGGATGGATGATTGATGCAGGGTACTTTGTGTCAGGTGGCCACTTGCCCCACATAACACATGCATGCTGAATTACAATACTCGGTTTAGTGTCGGTTTTGAAAGGCGACCGAAATAGGCTTTTTGTAGCAGGCTTGGCACAGATTACCCATATTTTGGCAAAATGTAGCAGGATGTAGCAGAGTTAGCCACTTGGCACAGTTTGGCGCAGCAATCACATCACTGCCCATTGAAAACTCACAACTGCTGCGTTTTAGTTGATTCCAACCTAATTGCCAACTTGAGCCACCCGTGACATCAAAGCTGCGCCTCAAATTTAGGACGTATGTGCATCATTGCAGACAAATCTGTATAAAGTTACACAGAGATGGTAAAACCAGATTGTAATAGACAGGAATCGAAATACCTGGCGTTACTGTAGAGAGTGCATTAGTTGACTAGGAAACTTTGGGAAGAAATGTAGAGAGACAAGAGAGATGAGACGAGACGGCTGACTACCAACAAGTGTTAATAACTTCTTTCTCATGCTGCGACATCCTCCAGCAGAGGCATTTTTAATGAAATAATCAGCAATTTAAGAAAAACTTTTAGCCTTTCCACTTTGGTGAAGAAGGAAGACCAGCGAAGATGTACTATGGTGGAAATGAAGTGATGGCCGGCCGCAAGTCGGCAAGCCAGAGTGGAAAGGCTCGAAAGGTTGCGCCATCTATGAGTGACGACGGCGAGCAGACAACCGGCAAACACAACACTCTGGACAGCTACCATCATCTATGAGCGACGGCGGCAACCAGAGTTTTGTGTCGACATTTCTTTGCGGGAGACACGATCCTGGGGAAACTAGCCCTTAACAGCTCCGCTGTAAAAAATAATCTACAACTCATCACCGTAACTTAGTTGACTAGATTGAATAAGTCCAACTCTTAGCTGTTTAATCAGTCGCTAACAAGTTTGACTATGGTTCGCACATTCAAGTTCTTGTGGCATGCTTGTACAGCCCCTCCTAGGAACAAGGTGAAATGCCATGCTTGAACGCTTAAAACATGCCATGCTTGATGACATGCTTGAAACAAATGCCAGATGGCTTCTGTCTGTTAGCAAAAGCATGTTGCAGTGACACAGTTGTGACCTACTCACGTCGGATTATATGTGTGTCTAAATAAAAGGTAAATTAACTTTTTTTCCATTTCCTTACAGGCTGATGGTACTGGTCTTGTATGCAGAAACATGAAACTGGTCCTTGACTAGGATCTGCAGCTCCACCTGGCTCATGTGAGTTGAAGAGCACATCAAAGACTGGGGAAAGGCATTGGCCCAAAAACATTGCCCTCTGTCCTTTATAATTCTCAAGAGGAGATCCCGGTGCCGTGAATTGGAACCTTGTTAAGATGACTGCAAGACAAACAAAGATTATTCCTTCAACTGCACATGTCTACCCTCTGGTGGTCTATACTAACCATTGAAAAATAAACATTTTTGCAAAATCTGCCTGATTAGGTGAGTATTAAGAAAAGCTGGATGTACTCTAACCAACTGTTCAAATAGCCCGACATTTCGCGGCCTGCTTGGTCGCTTCTTCACGGGTGATTTATTTGGCTGGGTGTTCGTCTTTCTCTTCTCTTTGTCGCTGCCGTTCAAATCGTCTTCTCCTTTTTGTGACTCCTCAAAGTCCGTGATTATAGCTGCTTGGGAGGATACCAACTGACTGGTTCAGGTTGTTCTTGGTATGCTGGATATGCCAGGACTCTAAATAGAGTCGTTTTTTCCAGTTTCTTTCGGTGTCTAGGACGAAACTGCTGTTGAAGTCGATGACATGGTTGTTCTTTTCTACACGTTCTGCTAGAGCGTTTCCTTGCACGTCCTTCTTTTTGACATCATATTTGTGTCTACGTAGACGTTTGGGGAAGTTCTTGGTTTCCCCCACGTATGAAGCGTTGCAGTCGGCACAAGGAATGTAATATACAAG
Organism: Ixodes scapularis; assembly: GCF_016920785.2. Taxonomy (NCBI): domain Eukaryota; kingdom Metazoa; phylum Arthropoda; class Arachnida; order Ixodida; family Ixodidae; genus Ixodes; species Ixodes scapularis. The sequence continues at coordinate 79,636,565 of NW_024609868.1, read as the reverse complement.
GCCTTGGGCTTTTTCTTTTGGACGACAATCTTTTGGAAGAGGAAGATGATGGCCAGTGGCCGAGACGGGCTTGTGTGTCACTGCTATGCCGTATGATTCGACAGCACATGTGAGAACTATGCTCGTGTCTCTGAGGTATGGGACGCACATGCGGCTGGAGGGATGGGTTTTCTCGGCTCCAGATGGGTGACAAAGTTTCTTGTAGATATTGTTGACAAATTTTGTTTTATATGCGTTTTTGCAAAGGTCCTGTTTTATAATGTTGGCATTATGAAAGGGGACCTTCAGAAAAACGAATATTTAACAAGATTCGTCAACAATATCTACAAGAAACTTCGACAGCCATCTGGAGCCGAGAAAACCCATCCCCCAGCCGCATGTGCGTCCCATACCTCGGAGGCACGAGCAATGTTCTCACCCGTGCTCTCAAACCATTCGGCATAGCAGTGACACACAAGCCCATCTCGACCATTGGCCATCATCTTCCTCTTCCAAAAAATTGTCGTCCAAAAGAAAAAGCCCAAGGCCTTGTATATTGCATTCCTTGCGCCGACTGCAACACTTCATATTTGGGAGAAACCAAGAACTTCCTCAAATGTCTACGCAGACACAAATATGATGTAAAAAAGAAGGGCGTGCAAGGAAACACCCTAGCGGAAAAGAACAACCATGTCATCGACTTCGACAGCAGTTCCGTCCTGGACACCAAAAGGAACTGGAAAAAACTATTCTATTTGGAGTCCTGGCATATTCAGCATACCAACAACCTGAACCGGTCGATTGGTACCCGCCCAAGCAGCTATAATCACGGACTCAGAGGAGTCACAGAAAGAAGATGATGATTTGAATGGCAGCGACAAGGAGAAGAAAAAGACGAACACTCAGCCAAATAAGTCACCCGTGAACAAGCGAACGAGCAGGCCGCGAAATGTTGGGCTATTCAAACCACGGCCAACTGTATGCTTACGACCACTCCATCTGAGTGCTCCCTACGGAAAGGCCTGCTCCCGGCTGAGGGCCGAGTCTTAACGCCGCCTAGTGAGAGGTGCTCTCATTAGGCAGCACGAAAACTTAGTCCTCTTACCTAACTCCTACCTCATCGGGTTCTTCTGTTATCCGTGGGTGCGTGCCAGCTGATCGCGCTTTCTGGTTTCAAGCTCGTTCACGCAGTAAAATGTTTTTCTCTGTGTAAAGGATACTAAAGGAGTTCAATTCGTTAATTAGTTTGCTTTTTGTTAGTTTGCGCAGCCAACACCAGATAATAATGGCTGCACCGGCGCGCCACCAACGCCATAGAGACCAACAAAACCTGGTGCAGCGCGAAAAAATACGAAAAAAAAAGAAACCGATTTCCAGGCGAGGCGTCGCTGAAACTCGGCCCTCTGGAGGTGCGTGCTGGAGTGTTTCCAGATGGAGTGGTCGTAAGTATAGAGTTGGTTGTGATTCAAACAGTTGGTTTAAGTACCTCCAGCTTCTATACTAATCATAAGCACATCATTAAAGGGGCACTGACACATCAAAATCATATTTTTTTTTTATTATCCGAAACGATTGAAAACGATGCCGGGACATTACCCTCAAAATTTGAAATTTGGGGATTCAGTATTTGTGAAGTAAAAAAACAATTTCCAAATGCCGAATTCGAAGTTCCCGCGCGATCGGCGCCGGTGCCTTGACGTCAAAAATTGCGGAGACCTGAGGGTCCACTTTCTTTCACCACTCCCTGCTGTTGCCATGGCGACCCAAAGCGAGGAGGAAAGGAGCGAGCGCCGGCGTTGCGGCGGACCGGTTTTGAGCGGTGTCGCCTGTTTTCCGTTGGAGGATACAAATCCAGGAGACGGCACCACAACGAACTCCCGATTTTTGGTATTTCAAAAAGAAGGGCTGTAGTGCGTTCGCAATTGCGTTAAAAAACATGTCTTAGGACTGCCGTAATTAAATGTTATAGAGATGTCGCCTACAAAGCTTCTAAATTTCATGATTCTTGACGTCACCGATCAAAAGAAGCGAGGAGGCGAGTTGCGGGAAAATCAAACGCCAAAAATAAATAGGCGCGTGCGCGCGCAAGAAAATTTTTTTTCGCGTTGCGTTTTTTTTTTGTGTGTCTATGACTGCAACTTGCATCGTTTTAGACAATAAAAATAAATACGTCCTTTGGGGTGTCAGTGCCCCTTTAAGGTCCATGTGGAAATTATTTTTTCAAAACTAACAGAAACATCATCGCACCCTTTCACCCTTTTTAAAGAGTAAACCATCATAGGAACTAGTCTTTTCCAGTAACAGTAACCATTTCTAATTCTGATATAGTCGCGGCTCGGTGACAAAGTGTAGTTTCCACAGAACTACAATAACAGAATTTGCATAAGAGAATATGTGTAGTGGTAAGAATGCTTTGAATTCAAACACCTTCCAACTGGCAAAAAAGGCAATTTTGTCTTTTTCCCCAGCCCGACGACATCAGGATTCAATGAGGCAACAACCCAGAAAATGCGCTCAAGTTTTGTTTTGTTTTTAATTTTAATTTACGCAGGTTTATGGAAAATACCATTCATGCGAAGTTCTATAAAGATTATAGTAATGAATAGGGTGAGACTTTATTAGAGTGATGAGCAATATACAAATGAAGCGGAGAGAGCACCCACTGTTCTTTATCTGGCACAGGAAGCGAGGTGAGTGTCACCGAGATTTTGTCCTGAGACAACTCCTTGACACGGACAAACCGGCAGGCTGGATCACTTGAGGTCGGGTGTGGAGCCACCCAGGTAACTGGCGAGTGCCAACGGTGTCGCCTGGATGAGCTTGGCCCGTATCGTTGTGCAGCCCATTCTGTAGTGGGCCTCCAACCTGTGGTTGCCGCCAAAGGAGTAGTAGTAGTTCCCGCCTTGACTTCCCTTGACCCAGAGGAGGTCGATCGGTGGCACTTGGTCTTTTGTGGCAGGGTTCTGTGTAGGCCAATTGCACAATTCAAATGAAGAGAAAGGATGATTGGAACCAGAACATAAGTTACGACTAACTTTGCTGAAGCCATGTTGTTGTATAGTATTTGCGCCCGTAGTTGTCCCTGGCTTTTTGTGACATGCTTCTAATAGATTCAGGGAAAAATGCAGAAAATTTATGAGGCGTTTGTGTTTAAGGGTCAATGTACCCTTTAAGCCTCCTACTTTTGCTTGCTCCCTCCTTTTCCATATCCTCCCCATAATGCTAAGTGAATTATCTTCAAGATACTAAGTGGATTATCTTCCCTGCAGTAAACTGAGGCTGAATGTTGCTCTTTATACACAGGGTTACACCACACAAAAGGAAATAAGACTTGTATGTCAACATCAGATAAGAGGAAAAGAGTGACAAAGCTCTTAGTCTAACATCTGAATGACACTAGTCACTGACAGAGCAAGCTTCTAAAAATATTTATATTTCTTTTATTAGCATAAAATGTTGCATTGGACAACCAGCTACTAACATTAAAAGCTCATTAGGCAGATGATGCACAAATGAACCAATACCACCGTAATTTCTCGAGATGTATGCTCATGCAAATACACTAATAAATAGCCAAAATTGAGAAATTGTACTGCCCAGGTGACCTCGGCAATAACGGGGCAGCTTTTTTCCACCGCCGTCACCTTGATATATTTGCCAAGTTTGCCAGGGCCTTCGTTGGTCATTTGGAACCATATGAAGACAACATTTGGCCGACCAAGGTCGCTTTACTAGTAAGCCTATTAGCAAAAAGCACTCGCATTTTAAGAACAAGAAAAGAACAGCTGCCATGTCCTGGCTGACATCACTGTGGTCATTGTAGGGACAAACAGCAGCTGTAACAAAATTAGAAGATTCGACTATAGCCTCAAAACTGCTTCTCTATTGTGTAGGACGCGAGATGCAGAACTGATGCTATGAGACAAAGGCGAAATGGCGGTGACTTGATTCATGGCGGCAGTGCCGTGAGCAGACGGTGAAAACCAAGTCTGAAAAATCAAGCAAAGACTTGAACAGCCTTTGAAATTTCAGTCGCTGTTATACATCAACTTTATAGAGTGAGTGACAGCCCCTCAAAGACGTTTTGGTAGCACTCCGAAAGGTATCCGACCTATTCTTTTCACCCAACTCGCTCTCTATTTTAAATTAACGGGATACTGAAATGAGAATCGAAATCTCTCTCACGTCCAGAAATTAGTTAAACATGATCATATCTGTTAATGACCATCATCAAGTATATCTGTTAATGACCATCATCTGTTTGTATATTGAACGGATAGCTATATTTTTCGTTCCAAATTGCAGATTCTAGAAAGCGCTGGAAGAGCAGCCTTGGGAGAGCCTGATGCGTCAATAGAGATTCTGACGTCACGTTTCCCAGCATAGGCAAGGCTATGCGGAGGCTGGCACGGTTAGGAGCTTCGGCACTTGGTGGCATCAATGCATTACAACCTAGCCGTTTGAGATGCCCGAGTTTTGGTTGCCATTGCGAGGCGAAAGCAATAAAGTGACTCACCCGTGCTTCAAACTTCACCGACTCTAATGGCACATTCACACTGGAAGTGGATCCACTACCGCGAAGCGAATCCACACGTTCTCAACTGCAAAGCGGCTGGGATCGAGAAGTTGGGGAACATTTTTGCCAACCGCTTCGAGAACGATTTCTCCCAACCACTTTCGCAAACTGCAAAGTCGCATCTAATTGCAATGCAACAGTGGCTTTAGAAACAAATCGGCATCTGATGCTGGTGAGGTATCCAATGCGCTGTAGTCCCAGCATTGCAGCACACAAATCAATGAAGAAACACAATGTTCACGTCCATCAGTTAAATCCGTCGTGAGAAAAAATTGACTTGTAATCTTAACGGGCTTTGCTCTGGTTGTTTGGTTCAGGTAAGCTAGTTTGTTTATTTTTCAAGGTGCCAAAGCTCGTCGCTGCCCTGCCTTGTTAGTCTTTGCACAAAGAACACCGGAACTTGCCCCCGATCGACCGAAATGAGAGCTTTTGTACCTACTAAGGCAGTCGCGCGAACTACTGAAAGCTTTTAACACCGTGCATGACCACCATGAAGTTTCTACTACCAAAAGGAATAAAGGGAGCCTACACAAGAAATAAAGTGTGCGTACCAAACGATGTATAGGTAATCCGTACAGCGTTAATTTGAGCTTAATGTCAAACAAAGAACAGACTTGATCGACGTGTGAGTAACGAGAGGAGGGTCCGCCACCAACCAAGCCACGACCAGCTAGCAGCTAACCCATTCCACGCACCACGGTTCAGTGCCGTTCAAAACTCCAAAAATAATAAAATTGAACGAAGGGGGAAAATTGGCTCTCTATCCTGAAAACAAGGTCAACTATTCATGCTGAAAGGGTTCACTTCGAAGAAAGGGTCAGGGCATCCTCTCCCGAGTCAGCAAGGCAAGCCTAGCTGGGCTTTGCTTGTGTGCGAAGTCGAGGGAATCGCAGGTGGGTTTTGCGTGTCCATGTCTCTTTTCTTGCTGCCTGAACTCATGGTGCATGAATTCAACTGGATTTCAGATTGTAAAATTAAGTTGCCAAAAACAAGCTTCGAAAAACCAGCGTGATCACTGAGAAACTGCAACCGCGTCTCCGTGTGTCTGAACAAGGTCACTCGCGAACCGCATCCGCAACCGCTTCGCAAACACAGTTCGACCGCCAGTGTGAATGTGCCATAAGTCTCATCTCCTCTACCCACAGGAGTTAAATAGGTGGAGGAGAGAAGAGAAATCTGGATCGGCCAAGTTCGACAGAGAGCGCGCGCAAGTGGTTTGACGCCATACTTCCGTGGAGCGGCGCTGCTTTCATGGGAAAGGGGATGTAGCGACATTCAAAGTAGCTTTGTGAACATCCACCAGGTGCAATCTGGTAATCTTTTTATTTTTTTTATATGAAGTTCTGGCATATTTTCAATCTAAATATTGGAGTCTATGTGGTGTTGCCAGAATGTACTAGTTGACATTTCAACAATAAAAAAGGTGCTAGAATTTCGTTTCAGTACTCATTTAAAGGGGCACTGAAGTCATTTTTGAAAAAGGTTGTTTTTGATCTTATATTGTTTAAAATGTGTTAGTTCCAACATATACCAAGTCCTATACTACAAAGCTGCCTATTCATCTCAAGGCAATAGAAAAACATGTGGACTCTTTTCTTGCAAACTATATTGTCTGGACCAATAAAAGCCCTACAATACGCGCGGAACCCGAATGATTTTATTATAACTCGTTTTGAAGAGCGTCTGACAAGCACATATTCGGATAAGACTCCTCTTTTTCCCCGTGGGCGAAGCCATCGCCTGCAACTCGCCGACAAGCACCCTTCGTCGACCACTTCACTCGGAAGAAAATTCTTCCCAGAAAGGGTGTGTCGCGATCTTTGAACACGTTTTTAACGAGGAAATAAGCTACACACGATTGTGATTTCGGGTTTGTTGGGATGCTTAGAGCGTCTAGACTGAGTTGTCACCACAAAAGGACAATCTCAAAATCGACTCGAAGCAAGCTATCTTTTGGATTACAGTAGACTACTATGGGACACTTTTCAGAAAGAATAGATCCTTTTCAAAACCTCATCAAGCAACCTTGGCGGTAGCCATATTTTGGGTATGAAGCGTGGGCAACGAGCTTGAGTCTTACCTTAGAGCGGTAAACCGGAACCCACTGCCTGCAGCGTAAATGGCACCCCCCCGGTCGCCGCCATCTTGCCTGTTTGCCACATTAGTGATCACGTGACGTTACGATGGCTGCGCCCAGAGGTGGGCCAGATCAGATTGGTCAGATCACGCTCAGCAGACGGGCACTCTGGGGCTGCGTTCCAATCGTACTCGAATGGATTTGAGTTTTTCCGGCGGATCAAGTCACGTGACAAGACAGATGCAGCAATGCTGGACGCGGGTAGGTTTTCTAACGCAACGGGTACGGGACCTTCACCCAGGAGTGAGATGAAGTTGCGTTCGATTTACTTGCACCTCCTTCACCGGTGCAGAAAAGTGTAGGGCAGTCTACTTCCGGTGTATGTATTGAGATGCGACCGGAAGTACACCACCCTACACTTTTCTACACCGGTGCAGGAGGTGCAGGTAAATCGAACGCAGCTTTTATCTGACTTTTGGGTGAAGGTCTCGTACCCGTTGCGTTCGAAAACCTACCCACGTCCAACATTGCTGTATCTGTCTTGTCACGCGACTTGATCCGCCAGAACAGCGGACCCATTCGAGTAAGATTGGAACGCAGCTTCAGAGTGCCCATCTGCGGACCGTGATTAGGCCAATCTGATCTGGTCCACCTCTGGGCGCAGCCACCTTAACGTCATGTGATCACTAATGTGGAAAACAGGCAAGATGGCCGCGACCGGGGGGTGCCATTTTTGGCCGCTGGTTTACCGCTCTAAGTTAATTTTACTCAAGCTCGTTGAGCGTGGGATTGAATCCGAGCCCTGGCTGAATGCTGATGCAGTACTCACTTTCCATACGAGCTGAGCGCTGTTCACGCCGAACGCTGAAACAGCACTCGTGTCGAAATTATGCTCAGAGTATGTATCCAAGCAAATGGCAGACCCGGTTAACTGGCACAAGCAGCACTAGATTGTGCACACTTTTGATAAGGGTCTATTGCACAATTGCACAGTACTAAAAACAAAAATCCACTTTATGAAAGATTTGAATGACCAATGGTTTCTGTCATTTCAGCTAAAAAGGATGCCACGGTCATCACTGTAACATGCCTTGCTTGGTGTTTTTCTCTGGTAAAGATACTTCGCTATGAAACTTGTTTCACTTTCTTTTTCTTATTTTTGTTTTGGCGAGAATGACAACTTGGTCTGCTAGCGTGCTAATGTGCACAATTTACTCGCTCTCAGGGCAAGGCAAACAGTTTAGTTTTGTGTGCTTTAACTTTGAGATATTATGACCTCTCCAGTTAAGTAAGATGATCAGAATGGACAAAGATGTTACGCAATAAATCATTGCATGATTCACTCTTCAAACCATCACACAGGAAAATAAACCAACAGAAAAACTCTACTAAAAGCTCGCAGGTATCGGCTACTCCAGACTAATGTACGCTCTCATGTGTTATACCACTGCAAGTGGTACATAACACGTTGTATTGTGTGCATACCCTTTCTTTCCTTTTTCGCCTATTTTTTTATTTTACTTTAATGTTCTGGGTGGCGGGCGGGCCGGCGCACTTGTGTACAAGCTTCTGCCCAGCCTGGCACGCCATCCAGGGTAATATTCATTTCGTGCAAATAAATATTATTTTTATTATTATCTGGAAACTACTCATGTAAAATGTAAAAAAAAAAGAAAGCGATATTTGTTACGAACAATATTAGGAAATGTGACTGTTGTGATTAAAATTTACTGTATCGCGTATGTGGGCGGCGAGCTCGTGATATGAGCCGCCCATCCTGTGCATGGGATACCAGATAAAGAAAAGGACGAAGCAGTCTTGCTCTGAGCCCGACTGAGAGAGACGTCGTTTCCTTCACCAGCGGGTCCCAGCTTTGGACTACGCCATGACCCACGCGAGGTAGCCCAAGCACGTAAGTCCTCATCATCAGACGAGGCGGCCACGACCAGCCCAGGTCTCCTAGATACAACAGTGACCACTCAACAAGCCATGTTGTCCTCTTGACTGATCAAATCCTTGAGTGGAACCAGCGCTAAACAAAATAGAGAACAAGCCGTCATCGTCGATTGCCGAACTTATTGAGGAGTTTCAGCGAATATTCGCGACTCCAGCAAAACGGACGCCGCCAAGCGGGAAAACCGGGAACCAGTCGGTCCAGGTCACTCCGTGTACCGCCGCGTCCCTCATGGCTTTCGCGGACACGTGCTGTCGGCGCAGGGCGAGCAATGTAATTTGACGAAAGTCCGAAAATTTCTTAAGTTTGCCTGAGTGTTCATTAGTGTGCTGAAGCCTCAGTAGATTGTTTCTTCCCATCATGTGTTTGAATGCCTGTTTACTCCACAACACACGGTTGCGTGCTTTCAATTTTTTGGATGGGGAGGAATCACGGAAAAACGTTTTGATTTCTTGTCTGTCTCTAATCACATTTAAAGTGACGACTACTTGGTAGCTGATAAGTGGTTTCTTTATAAGGATGTAGAACAGTGAACTGAGGTCGACAGACGAAGTGTTTCACTGGAAGGAACACCAATGTTGCAGTCAAGTGAATGGGAAGATTCAATAGCTGCTTTTTTTGAGTTTGGTTGTGCTCGATTAGCTTCAAGATTGAGCCACTAACGCCGGCCGGTGCGTTGGCTATTCATCTTGGCTGCTTTTCGCTAAAAACGACCACACTGAAGGAGTTGGGCTGATTTCGCAATTACTTGATTCAGAAAACCTGCTCGCTGCATTTGATTAGTGAGGGAAATTATCTGCTTTCAAAAGGTGGGGGACGAGTCTCGCAAAGTTAGAAGCTGTCATGGCATTAGGATCTATCGCGCCTCCAATATTTATATTATAACCCCTGTCGAAGCCAGCAGCAATATACGTCTACATTGCTCAGGTTGACCGGCCACAAAAGACACTCATTTTATCCGTTCAGGATTCGAAGTCAAGTTCAATGCAGAGAGGTCCGAGTGAATCTCCGATGAAGACTCTCCTCAGTTTGTTCGCATTCGCCTCCGTTCTACCGGCTAGAACCATTTGGCTAAGTTTAAGTAGTATCTCTCTGTCTGTCAAATATACTTTTATTCAGCAGTTCACCTAATAAATAGTCAACTAAGTTCATATTTCAACTCGAAGAATATACTAATATCGCTTTAGTGGGACATAGTACGTAATATAATATATAATCCGCATATTCGTCAAAATGACTTCTTGATTGCTACTAAAACCTGAATTTAAATACGAGAATCAGCTGCTTAGTGAAGCTTCAGCGCTTTAATATCCTCCTTGGCTCAAGAAGCGCTTGCTTAATTTTCTTAATTTTCCTGCAGCCGGTGTTCTTGACCGAGCATACGATTGGAGCCGCTTCTCAAAACGCGGACACGCACAAAAGCTCTATTTCGCGGACAGATAAGTCGCGTGGTCGAGGCATGCGAGTTAGCTAAAAATTACTCTCGGTGGAACAATTTTGTAGCCATCGCCGCTTTCCTTAGATGATCAAAACTAATTAGAGTCTATTACCGTTTCTCCGGAGCCCATAGTTTCGGTTTTGAACGAAGTTTTCCGAAACGAAAGTTTGACATGAAAATAACAAAAAAACACCGGCAAAACAAAAACTATGCTCGGCAAGTTTATGCGCACCGGCTACACTTAACCGTCTCAGTTCAAATACCCATAAAATTGGGCATTAAACAAAAGAAAATTTGATAAATTGAATGCGCCACCCATTCAGGCGGCCCGGCCGAGCCGACGCGACCTGGACCCAGCCGCCATGTTTGTTTGGTGGTGGCGCCCCCTATAGGTCGCTGGAGTCGCGAATAGGGGGCGCTCCGATTGATCCAACATGGCGGACAAGAGGGGGATAGATTTGCGACGCCCATAGACCGGTAGCGTATAAATTAAACAAAGCGTGTCGTTCTCTGTTTGTTGCCGTGTGCGAGACGATCATCGTTTCAACCAAGACCTATCGCGATGCTACAGATGAAGTGTTCAAGCCAGTCGAAGGAAAGAAGTCTTGCCATAGTCGAGATATGTGTGCAAGTGTTCGACGTGAGCTCTCAAGCTGGTGCAGCTGTCATCAAGTTGAACCGAATATACGCGGGTCCAAAGAAAGGCACATATCAAAAATGTACGCGCGTTGAAACTATGACGCATACTTTATCTAAAACTAAACTTATCGGTCTGCGGCACCAAACATTTTCGTTGACGTTGCTTAGATGATGTAACCATTCAGGCCTCGCATTAAACGGTGTTGCGAACTCTTCGGTTGTTCTATAGTAATTGTGCTAAAAAGCGGTTGGATGGAAAGTATGACAGCTACAGCATACAAGGGACGATTGAGGTCTTTATCCTGCGTTCTATGTATCGAAACATCGGTATCCTTGGTGTTATATTGCGATCAGCTGGTCGCCGATCGTCCTGTTTTTACGCATAATGTAAACAAGCACCGGAAGCGCCAATCTTATTTCGATGTGCTTGTGCACCCCTACAAGCCTCGTTTTGGCTCTTGTGGAAAGCTTTATTGTAATAGCAATAGTCTCATCGGTCATTCGAGTTGAATGTGCCACGGTGCTATCTGCTGTGTGTGATCTGCTGACAAACAAGTCTGTATTAAATGAGAGAAGGAGAACGAAGGTAAAGTTTTTTTAACTGTTTTCTTTTTACAGAGCAGGGCAAAGCTTCTAAAACAAGAGCAACCTAAGCTGATATTTGAGTGTGCTCAAGAATGAATGGCAAAAGGTGCTTATGCTAAGTGGTAGATGTAGGCAGTTGATTTTCTTTTTGCCTCTGCATTGTAAATTGGAAGATATGTATTAGCAGAAGACACGTGTTCTTTTGAAAATGTCTTTTATTAGGGCAAAAATAGGTTTTCATACACAACCGAAGAGTTCGCAACACCATTTAATGCGAGGCCTCAATGGTTACATCATCTAAGCAACGTCAACGAAAATGTTGGTAGCCGCAGACCGATAAATTTAGGTTTAGATAAAGTATGCGTCATAGTTTCAGCCCCAAACACGCAAACATTGTTGATATGTACCTTTCTTGATGACAACTGCACCAACGTGAGAGAGCCCACGTCGTCGAATACTTGCACACATATCTTGACTATGGTATGGCAAGGTTTCTTGCTTGAAGTGAAGATCATCTCGCTACGACTAGCTACGACCACCCACCGCAGTGATGCAGGCGTCGAAGGGGTGCAACGCAGTCAGTCGCCGTCACCCGATGCTGCTCGTTTGGCATTCACGGCTTTCCGCCCAGGTGCTTCGTTTGTACCTGGTGTCGAGTGTTATTTTCTGTGCTTGTGTGTGCTCAGTGGCTGGATATGGGCCTCAAGAGCAGTTCTTCAAGCTCAATAGCGTTCGCCGAAGAACTTCTGAAGAAAATGCCACCCAGGAAAAAAAGCACGAAGACACAACGCACCAGCTTGGCGGACTATGCACTGGGCGCGGAAATCGGGCCCTGCGGATTATACACCAAATGCAAACTATCTAAACAAAACGAAAACATTTTTAGGCTCAAATTGGCTTCTGCAGACTATACGACTGGACACTGGTGCCTGTTATTATGCATTGTATATTCACTGCTGTTTGTTGTGGCTTGAGACTGCCTTCCTCCAATGATGCAGAGGGGTCCACTGAACCTTGAAATAAACATATTTAAGCACATCTAAATGCAATGTCCCTTGAAACCAGATGGTCAGGGAAAAGGTGTGCCAATACCATATTTGCCAACAGCAGACCAATGATCACGATCAAAACTCATCGAGTCAATGGGCAGTTTTCCACCACAATATTTATTGCAGTGTAATCACCAATTTGGTCCATTAAAAACCTTGAGGCTGTAGCCTGTAGCACACCCATTCTGGATCTGCAAAGCTAATGCTGTAGACATGCGTCATCACATGGGCATGTTTCTTATCAATCTTAAACGCAAAATGCTAGTTATGCAACGAAATTCCCATATCATCACATTTTTAGCAAACTGAATGGTCCCACTTGTCACACTGTTAGCTTTGGAAGTAAACCAATTCACAATACCACCAGTGGCATACATCAGGCCAAGCATTAGTGCCGCATGTGGCAGCAAAATGTCTTAACTAAGGAAGCAAACTTAATCGATTGTGTTGATTAAAGCACTTAGGTACGGGAGAAATTATCAATCAAAGAAGGTCACTCGAAAGGGAAGTTTTCTCGCTGAACGAATATGACTTTTTATTGGGCGTTCCGCAATGTAAGGCCGAAGACATTCAATCCGTGATCGGTAAAGAAGCATTTGCTTAGTAGTCGGTCGTGCGTGCTAAAAACAACAACAAAAACAAAGGTGGATTAGAAACGCGATAGATTCGCCTTTGCACGGAGTATTTACACTCAAAATCGTGTCAATGTAAAGCGACTATGGCCTACCTTGCTAGCAGCAATCTTAAAATTTAGGCAGTGTCTATTCTGCCGGCAGCCGGCAGAATAATTTTTCCGAAATTCTACCGGCAGTCACCTCCCATTGGCTGCCTGAAGTCACGTGACACCTACCGGTAAAATAATGAAATTTGTATTTTAGGTGAGACTATTGTGCCGGCAGCCGGCACAATAGCCCGGGGAAAAAAATGCCGGCGGTTTCGGACGGCGCGTGTATCAGTGGGGAGCTCGTTAACATAGCCCCCCCCCCTCCCCCTCCTTTAGCGGCGACAGTCTGCGGTTGCTCATTAGAAATATATTGACCTATTTGGCCCACCAGTACCACCGCATTACGGCGGCGTGCCGGCCGGCCCAAGCACCGCTGTCCACCATTCACCCCCAAAAAGGAAGTGTTTCGTCAACAACATTCGTGTTTTTTTTGTTTTATTTTGTGTTCTTTTTTTAGTGTTAATTCTAAAAGAAAGATGTCGTAAATATCGCCTAATACCTCAACAAAAAACAAAATTCCGAAGAAAAAAAAAAAAATCCCTCGGGGGATTGAACTAAGATCCTGAGGCGCACATCTTACCCACTGAGCTCACACAGCTAGAATGGGCGTGTTTACAATCCGTTTTATACGAGACCCAATAGGCGACTACTGCCGGCACTTTTTCCCCCCGGTTATTGTGCCGGCTGCCGGCAGAATAGACACTTCCTAAAATTTATCCGTGTAGCCGTCGCACCCGTGCACCAACCGAAAGCGTTGCTGCAAGCCCCCCTCCGCCGTCAACTTTGAGTCACTGTTGAGTCTGAAGAACTGCACCATGAGGTCCATATCCAGCCACTGAGCACATACACAAGCACAGGAAATAATACTCGGTTCCAAGTACAAACAAAGAACCCGGGGCGGAAAGCCCTGAATGCCAAACGACCTGCGTCGGGCGACGGCGACTGCGTAGTACACAGGTTGCGCTCCTTCGACGCCTGCATCGCTGCGTCGGGTGGTCGTAGCCAGTTGTAGCAGATCGTGTCACCTCTGTTGCTCGTACCGGAACACTAGAGCCGCGTAATATTCTTGCTGCCGAAGTTTAAAACCCTACGTTCGCGGCCAACGCATTTACACAAATCTAACGCCCAGCGAACCTATCCCCCTCTTTCTCTTTCGGCGACCGGCCGCCAGGGCGGTGACACCGTCGCTGAAACTCCTCAATGGACCTTTTCCGAGAAGCGTTCTGCGCACGCGCGAGTGCCCGATGCCAAGCGGCGGAAGTCGGAACGAAAAATCGAGGAAATTCGGAAGGAGGCTGTATATCAGCGAGTAGAACACATAACTGCGGCATATATATAATTGTGTTACACAAAAAAAAGAACGCCGACGGAAAGGAAAACACGACGTTTGGGTGGACGCCACGGATGCCCCTCTTTCAAGTCGCATTGGGCAGGCGCCGCTGCTCAGAGAGCGAAGAAACTGGTAGCGTAGCTCCCATTATCGATTGGTAGCGCAGGTAGGTCACTTCCTCGATTTTTAGTTCGTGCAGCCACCGCTTGGTGCCGTCGGTATGTGGAAAAGGTCCATTGCAAGTACGACCGCCACCTTCCGCACTTTCAACAGGAACCTATAGTCTCGGTGAAATCCGCTAAATGCTCACAGATGAGACTTCAGAGGTTCACACTATACTATACACTAACGAATGCCACATTTACTGACCTGAAGCACTTCAACGATGCCTCGAACTTTGTCTTCGTCGTAGTGTGCAACTGGCAGGGGCCGCGTAATGTCATCCAGTGGGACATCGTGCACTTTGGAGATGTTCGCTGTGTGCACGCTCATAGAATTCGAGCTACCTGTTCCGCTATTAACTATCACGACATTTTGCATATTCCCCGGTCCGGCTGCTGTGACGAAAGAGTTGAAGTCTAGATATAAAACTGTTTTTCCGTGCGCATCCACTCCCTCCGTCATCCCTTCGTGTTCCGCCATTTTAGACAATGCGCGCATGTGCGCCTGTTGCCAACAGCGCGGCTGCCCAGTAAAATGCCCCCACCAAAGTTGGAGAAACCAAGGTCTCGCGTAGTTTCGTTTTCGATATCCACCCTAGTAGCGCACGAAATTTCCGTCAGTTTTGACAACCTCTTGATGCTTTACTTCGCGCATTTATTTTAGTTTTGGCATATCTTTGATTTTTTTTATTTATAGGCGGTAAATTTCTAAAGGATGGAAAACATTTTGAGTATGCGTGAGTGCGGGTGTGCATGCATTTGGGTGTCGTGTGTGGAGCGGAAAAGGAAGAGAGAAGGATAGTGTGTGTGTGTGTGGGGGGGGGGTGCATGTGTGTGTGTGTCGCATATTTTTTTTATGGGGGGGGGGGGGGTCGAAATTGGGAGTATGAAAACAAATTTGCTGATGAGTAGAAAATAAATATATCGGCGTCGTGTATGTCGCGTGCATCGATAGCATAAGAAGCTGTACGCTGTACTACGTGAGTTTGCGAGGTGTTTAGTCCAAGGAAAGTTTCAGACTGTGATGTCGTACGTAGTCTTTCGGTGAAAATATTTGAGCATTCTTTAATCGCGCTTTTGGATATTCAGTAGAGGCAGCTCATCAGGGGCTCCGGAAGTATATCTGATGTGTGGGGTCGACGTCTGGGGGCTGATGTCGCATCGTGTAGTTCACCTCCCTCTCTCTCTCTCTCTCTTTATATACTATACTTTGTTTCATACTTAGCGTACAACGCTGTCAAAGCCACTGGCGCGAGCGCGGTGCTTGATCTAGTTGATCATTTGCACGCGTTCTCGCGCAAACAAAACCATAAAAGAAGCCACGCGCTCGCGCCAGTAGCTTTGACAGCGTTGCACGCTAAGTGTGAAACAGACTATATATACAGGGTATTCCACGAAAAGTGGACACATTCGATTTTGCGAAAGCTACTCGTCACAACGAAAAAAAGCTCCTGTCGTTTTAGTCCTGAGCCAGGGGCCTATTTAGGAACATTATTCAAATTTGGGATAATTAGATTGTTAATTATATTTGCGTAATTAACTTTTTTAAATATTGTTTTCAATTGCATAGTTTCAATTGGAAAATTGCTCATCATCATCGAAAAACACTAAATCGACAAATTGGAGAACGATATAAGGCACGCGGAGCATTTTACGGCTTTCGGAAAAACCGCACAATTTCGACGGGTTTCTGAGTTTCGGTTTGCAATCGGAGCGCTTCTTGGCCCCGACGGCACCGCGCCCCGTGGAGAAATAGTGCAACCAACCCCTGCTGCGCTGTCCTCGAATTTGTGCGGTTTTTCAGAAAGCCTTAAAATGCTGCGTGTGCCTTCTATCGTTCTGCAATTTGTTGATTTAGTGTTTTTCGATGATGTTGAGCAATTTTCTAATTGAAACCCATGCCCTGCAACACAATATCAAAAAAGTTAATTGCGTAAAAATAGCTAACAACTTCATTATTCCAAACTTTATTAATTTTCCTAAACGGGCCCCCGGCCCAGGACCAAAACGACACAAGCCTTTTTTGTTGCGACGCGTAGTTTTCGCAATATCGAATTTGTCCACTTTCCGTGAAGCACCCTATCTATCTATCTATCTATCTATCTATCTATCTCTATATCTATATATATATGATGATGATTGAAGCTTGTTTTTTGTGTATATAACGCGGTATAGACTGGTGTTGGCACCTTCCGCACATGGTTTGTCTTTCGCGTCGGATTAGCCTGTGGGGCCTCGTCGCCTATGGAGTGCAGCTTCAACATGCAACAGCCTCACGGGTGGTGGGAGGGGAGAAGGAGGAGGCGGAAGTAGCTGCATGGTACTCGTGTGCATAGGCACCGACGGGTTGGGGGGGGGGGGGGGAACTCGAGGCTTAAGGGCCCCCCTCTCCCCCCCCCCCCTCCCCCCCCCCCCCTCAACGGTTTTTCGGGGACCTCTGGGTGCACGTGGGGAGGGGGGTGGGGAATAATAAAACGGTTGTGTCCCCCCCTCCCCTCCCTCCCCGGGATATTGAACTGCTTACGCCTATGATCGTGTGAATAGCGATGGCACGCAACTTCCTATCCAAGCATTGCGGGAAGCGAGAGTCGTTCTTCCAGGAGATTGACGAGCATGCGCCGTTGCGCGTCTTCCCTTGGTGGCACAACGGCGCAAAAATTGCAAAAATTACAAAAATTGCAATTTCAAATTGCAATTACTACAAAAATTGCTCGCCAAAAGTTGAAAAATAAAGTATTGTAATTATTTTCAAATCTCGCTTCGTCACTGCAAAAAGATTGCCGTGGATTTTTTTTTTTTAAGCGAAGGCGGTGACACAGGCAAATGAAATACCTAAAACTTACAACGGTCGAAAATAAACATACGCTTTGAAATTTATGTAGGAGTATGTTTGTAAAAGTAAGCATCGACGGGAAATAAGCAAAAGAAAAAAGATTTGCTTTTTTTTTTTTTTTTTTTTGATGCGTTCAGGTCCGTTGCAGTCGATTTTTATGTTTTCAACTTAGACACTTTTAACAAAAGATTTGCCATTTAAAGGAAAAAGATTACTTTGATTGGAAACTATTTGAGCTTTAATTGCCGCAACAAAATTTGCTGGTGTAATTTGTAGTTATATCAGCTTGAACTTTAGAAATATCTAGAACACAAAGACAGAAAGGACAGGATATGACACACAGCTGACTACCAACGATTTTTTAGTTTAAACTTCTTCTTTGCGCTTTTGCTCCTTCTTTTTGAGTCCCAAGTGGAGCACAATAACAAGTCAGGAAAACGAAGACGCAGACAAAACTCGAAGGAAGATCGTGGTGCTACCGTACATCCATGGGATCACCCACAAATTGAAAAAGATTGCAGCAAGAAATGACGTACAAGTAGTATGCTCCGCGCCCAACAAAGCATACTATATGTGCAGAGAAGTGAACCGAAAAAGAAAGAAAAAATTCTGCAACACGGCCCACAGAACGCAATATCTCCCATGCTCAACAGGAGTGGTTTACCACATTCCCCTGTCTTGCGGGAAATGCTACATCGGCCAAACAGGCCGATGTATCAACGACAGAGCCCGTGAGCATGCAGCGTCTCTAAAGGGAACAGCGGCAGGACATCTGGCAGCTCATTGGAGGACATGCCAGTGCAGTGTAGCTTTGAACAGCACCACCATTCTTGGAAGAAACAACAATCCTCATGCACGCGAAATGCTCGAGGCGCTCGCCATCGAGGAGCACGCGGAGGAGTGTGTCAGCACGCCATCAATCACCGTCCACAAAAAAGAAAGACAGTACCTAAAGAATGTCACGCCCCAAACAACAACAGCACGAGCTTGTGGCGGGTTAGTTCAAAAACAATAATTTGCGGGGAATACTGTGCAAATGAATTGTACATATTTTTTGTATAAGTGTAAATATCGGGAGTGATCTTTATTAGTGGAATAGGGTAATTAGTATAATAGGTTATTGTGCTCCACTTGGGACTCAAAAAGAAGGAGCAAAAGCGCAAAGAAGAAGTTTAAACCAAAAAAATCGTTGGTAGTCAGCTGTGTGTCATATCCTGTCCTTTCTGTCTTTGTGTTCTAGATATTTCTAAAGTTCAAGCTGATATAACTACAAGTATGTACCAACAAGCTCAACTCTTAACCGTTACTCAGTGTAATTTGCTTTAGAACAGCACAGGCTACTTACTAACTGTGTTAGTAAAGCCACATTTCGCGGTGTGAGTGTTGACAGATTTCTACCCCCCCCCCCTCCCCCCCCCCCCCCCCCCCCCCCGGTCTCAGCGTGTCCCGCATTTCGCAAGCAGGAGTCCTCCTGGTGACGCAACATGGCAGTGTGTATAAAAAGCAACGCGCTCCGCCGTTCGCGTTTGATCAGTTCCTGATACAACTGCGCCGACGATGGCCATCTTGGAACGTAAAAACACCTAAGACGTCTAACGATATTGAATTTCTTTGTCTGGGAGTGACCAGGTCGGCCTAGCTGAAAAATGCAGACGACCCGTTTGTTGTGACGAAAAATGATACTCCGTGTCACTAGTTGCGTGCAGTAGAGGCGAAGGCAACGCGAGGCGATGGGAGAGAGGGCAAGCACCAGGCAGCTAGTGCTCTCCCTTTCTCTCCTCGCCCTCTATCGCCCTCCTCTCCCGTCCCGTCCTCCTAGTGCTCGCCTACACAGCACACAACTAGTGACACGGAGGATAATGCCACAAGCCCTTGCAGTGGTTTCAGTGGTTTTCTTGAAATTGACCAGGTGATCGACGCACAAATAGGCTATTATAAATATTACAGGGTATTAATTTGGTCGTCTTGATGTGTCGTAGACGTACCGAGAAGGCCATCAGCGTGCCGAGCAAGCAGCCAAGTTCATACACTAAAGGTCAAACGAAACATTGATCAAGCACGCATTCACAATACATAACAAAAGCGACAGTGACTCCATGTCCGTGGCCTGGTGTTATCCCATCTTTTTGAGTCTGGGCCGAGGACAGGTGGTCATTTGAGGTCCGGCGTGGACGCTCCCAGGTAGGACTGGAGGTCCTTGACGGTCGAGTGGAACAACTTGGCCCTAGCCGTGGCCAGTCCCAGACGCTTGTAGGCCTCGTAGCGGTGGCAGCCTCCAAAGGAGTAGTAGTAGTCGCCTCCCTCACGTCCCTTCACCCACAGCACGTCGATGGGGGGCACGGCGTCTCGCTTGGCGGGGTCCTGCACCCAGGGATGGGGAACAAGAAACAACGTCACACCAATGGCGGCCCAATCAAATTAAATTTGGGAGGTTTTACGTGCCTAACCAACGAAAAACGCCTGGCACGCCCCAGCTATGGACGAAGGGTACATTTCGACCACCTGTGGATCTTTCGACGTGTTACTCAAACGGTGCTCGTCTCCTCGATGAGCCTCCGTAAAATTTGGGGCACATCGATCGCGATTCGAACCCGCCACCTGGGGATCCGTATAAGCGAACGCTCTGCCTCGGAGCCACAGAGGCAGAGCGTTCGCACCTAATATTTCATGACACATGTTTTATGACCTACAACATTTCCAACTTCCAATTTCTGTGTTTTTTTTTTCGTTTTTTTTTTTTTCCGATTTATTGGTTTTATTTTAATTAATATAATAAAATTAAAATACCACCCGTTACGACAACAACAAAGTAATCTAGCTTGCATTCTACAACAGCCACACACATGCTCAAGGGCTAAACGTAATTTCTGAGTAAGTCGTCTGTTAGCTGCACAATATGAACTCTGAGGTACCCTAAAGCTAACTAGATTTCAAAAGTAATTAGAGACGTAAGTAAATCATTCTGATGTGATGTACCTAACTTTTCGCTTAAATTACATTTCGTGAGAGTAGTTATACCATCTCTGGTAAGGCTCGAAAGAAACCCTACTCTGACAAGTCTTGTGGCAAAAGAGGTGAGAGGAAAGTGGTTGTATGCATTTAATTCAAATGTAAATTAAGGATGCTTTTGCATGATAGGAGTACACAGAGACGTGCGTATATGTTCACGTCTCGGTGTGTTCATATGCATGTGAAGAAGAAAAAAAGTTCGAAACTGTTGGTGGGGTTTGAACCTTTTCCGCTCGTTTTAAAAGTCTGCAGCTGTGCCTCGTGCGGCACATATTTGTAAAAAAAAATAATAAAAAAAAAAGACTGCATTGTTATTCGTTGATATCCTGCATTTCGCACGTCTTTTTATACGCCTGGAATAACTCACTTCAACGCCCTTAACATGCAACTCTGAGGTGCTTTAGCTTGTAGCAATTTTCCGCGTGGGCTGAGGTGCCGATTAGGGTAACTTTATTTTATTGTAACAAAACTTTTTTTTTTTTGTCTAAGGGTCTTAGACTAAAAAAAAAATTTTTGTCTCAATAAAATTAAAGTCACCTCAGCCCACGCGGATAAACTGCTATAAGCTAAAACACCTCAGAGTTGCATGTTTCAACTCAGGTGCACAACCACTTGTTGCAGTTTTTGAATTTTACTATAGAGATGTTCTAACCGAGCACTGCAACACGGAATGTTTCTGTTGAAACAGCAATTAAAGTACTTACTCGTCAAGCAGCCAGCCTTTTTTCTTCTTTTCCTATTTTTGCTCTACGGCTTACTAATATGTCAGGCAGATGGATGCGTGCCGGAAGTTATTGCCTTTTGGTTACCAACCAAGTTGTGTACATGTCCTGTGTCGGCAGTTGTTCAAACAAAATAGTGTCCATGTCCTATTTTGACGCGGGCATTCTTCTTATCTCTTCGTGTTCTTTTTTAGAAAACTGCATATGCATGATTGCAGCAGCGCACTACATAAGTTGTGCTAGTTGGTACATAACTGCAAAAAACCAAGCATAGCTAAAATAGACGAAGCACGCAAGGAATCGATGCACAGCGTCTTATGTTTGTACATTTGTTCCTTGTGTGATTCGTCTATTTTAGCGCTGCTTTACATTTTTACTGCCTTAATAATTGGCTCATCACTCCAATTCTTTCCTTGGCCTTCACTTAGTTCAGTTCGGATTGGAATGTCAAGAAAATTAATTACTCTACGGGGTCCATTTTTCGCCTTTAAGCCAGTGTAATATCAAGACGAAATTACTCATAACGAGTGCACATACATGTTTTGCTCTTTTATGGATCTCCTTGGTGCACGTTACAAAACTTGCACGAATATCACTTCAGAGTATAAAGGTTTCACATCTTCGTGTTCGAAAATGCGTTCTTTAAGCGTCGATTTACTATAAGTTGCCAAGTAATATGAATTGCCGGAGTACATCTAATAAGATTTAGAGTACTGTAAACAACTTAATTCTCGCGAAAACCTAATTTTCGCGAATTTCCGGTAAAACGTAAGCACATTGGAATCTAAATTGAGATCCCACCGCGTCACGAAAATTAGAACCCGCGAATTATTCCCAAACTTTAGCTTGGATATAAATCGCGAAATATTGATGCCGCGAAAAATAAGTCGTTTACAGTATACACTACAGTTTACAGTACAGTACAGCAGGCACGTAGCCCGAGGGGGGGGGGGGGGCCGCTCCCCCCCCCCCCCCCCCCGAAATTTTCCACTTTGCTGCAGCCTCCTCTCCCACCTCCCCCTCACACAGCATTTTGTCATGGGCGGCGGCGGCGCCCCCCCCCCCCCCCCCCCCCCCCCCACCCCGAAACAAAATCAAAAAGAAAAAGCCCTTAGAAGGAGCATTTCTATCCTTGCACTCTTGATCCTGGATTTAGCTCATTCTACACGCGAAAAAGTATGGAAGCCTCGCTCTGTATAAGGCGGGGCACAAACATAGCCCGCTGGTCGATGGCTAAACGAAATGATAGAGTAATGATCCATTAAAAAACCGTACCAAGAAGTCGGCAACCGACTTCTATTCTCTGATTCACGGCTCATTTAACCCGAAAAACGGACTCTAAGTAAACAGAGGTCCATTGTTTTCCCTGCCCCGAGTTTACTTTCGTTTTTCAAGCTGTCCTACTTAGGAAATCGTTGGAAAAAACATGCTGATCTGTAGACCAACGGTATAGTGCCGTATACACGAAGAAAAATCCAGCTCTTTGCCTGGTAGTGCCAGAAAATGCATTGATATTGTTTCATTGCCACTTTTAAACATCGGAGAAAGCAAAAGTGCTCAGACTTTAAAGCGTTACATTTAGGTGGTTGGCTGTTTCTTAATAATCTCAATGAAATGTTATATCGTATACGAGGACATTTGACGTCTCGTTTTTATTTATGGGTAGTACTCGGAGCAACAAACTCGGACATCGACGAGTGTTCTGGCGCGCAGACTTTCCCCAAATTAGTAAAACGTTAATACCTTTCTAACTTAAATACGTGCTTGGTTTCTAAATAAATTTGAAGAAAAAAATCACTACGTGCTGGCGTGCGAAGGCTACAACAACGCATTTTTCAAGTTCATTGGCAGCTCAGGTTATGGCGGCGTGTGCGAAGCGGTGTGGAGTGAAAAACAACAAGATCCCCCTTACATCCTGCTCCGAAGGAAAATAACCACGCTTCTAGCTTCCTCAAGGGCCGTCTGCATTCTAGCTTTGAACGCAAAAAACGCCTTATGGCGGTGACCAAGTGTCGTCGTCATCTGTCTAAAGCCAATGTAAACAGTCCAATCGGAATCATATAAAGTGTATATTCGCATATATGATAACAAGCATCACTGAGATACAGTGCAGCGGACCTCCCTGCCCCTGGCACGGTTCAAAGTTCCGCCGTCAAAACAAGGCACTTGAACAGTCCGCATTATCGGAGCTTCTGACAAATACGAGATATCGCGCTCCTCGTGGCTTTTATTTGTGTTGCCGTTTGCGACGTACACTTTCAGTGGCGCGCTATTCTCACTGACAGCATAAGAGGGCGTGGCTTATCACGCTCCTTGCTCCGTGATTGGCTATTCGGCGATCTTAATGCTGGAATGCCATTGGTTGCGGAGAGATAATGAGATGCTATAAAGTCACGCCCTGTGGTTCTTTCAGTGACCAAGCATGCATAATCATGCTACGCCTCCTTGGGGATCTCAATTTGGAAATCATGAGCACATTCCATTATATTCTATGCCGCCAGTAAGTACGATCCATAGCATCGTCAAGATAAAAAAAGAACTAGAACAGCTCTTTTCTTAAAGTAAAAATGGCCTTTCATTTACTTAATATGCAAGATGTTTCACGTGACCGCAGTCTCTGGAGCTGAGAAATAGGTTGAGTCATAGTGCCAAAAATCAATGATGCAGCCGGGATTCCTTTTTTTTTTTCTTAGGTGGGGGGGAGGGGGGTCGATGCGCATTTATAAAGATCGGCTGGATATCGGGGGGAGGGGGGGGGGGGTCAGCGGGGAGCTAAATTTCTAAATTTCTATAAGCCATTACCCCCTGGCTGCGTCAATGCTGCGGGCGCACGGGTCCCGCAGTTCACTAGAGGACAGTGCCACCATACAGAAGGCATTTATTAGAATGCATATGGTCTAAGTATCAACAACTCAATTAATTTAAAAAGTTCCCAATCTGCAATGAGCGTTACAACAATCAGTGATTGAATTATATAAGGGACGCGTCTATTAATATCAAACATTTTGCAGCTTACACGCACTCCAGTTGACAAGCAAGGAAGGCATTTTAGAATTCTAATTATTAAATGTCTGCTTCCCTGTGTGCACAAACATCTTTTTTATGTTACCTACTAATTAAAGGGTGTGTTTTTATTGGTTAAGAAGGAGTTTATATTGACTTAGGTCAAGAGGTCCTTATTATTAAGGAGGAGAAAATCTTAGGGGCTCATCAAGTTTCATGCAAAGCCACTGAAGAACACTGCAAGTAGCACCTCAAGGTCTCCGCACGCTCAAGCTGCGACAATTTTACGTCTCGACACATTTCTTTTTTTTCAAAAAACCCCACGATGATACTGTCTGTATACCTTGAGTGCCTCGACCAAACTTGCCACCTTCTCTTCGTCCAAGACAGGAGTCAGAGGCCTGATGAGGACTTCCACGGGGATGTCGTGCACCTCTTGAATGTGCGCAGAGTGAACGCTGAAGTCGTCCGGCCTTCCGTTCGACATGTCGCCGGTCTTCGGATCTTTGCTCTCCGTCCAAGTATCACACCCTGGCGTGTCGGACGTCCGCCGGGAACTGGCGCTGACGCACCGACTCTGCGCTCCGAGGACAAGTACTCGCAGCAGGGCGCCCCACGTCACTGAACCCTGCGGCCTTGCGACAGCGGCTGCACGGCCACTCGGCGGCCACAACAACATAGGGGGGACTGGTTCTCTGGGTTTCGCTGGCTTCTGTCTTCTTTTGTTTTCTTTTACCCTATCTGGGACGGCGAATACCTACCTGCTGGGAATATCCCGCCCCGAGAAACCGGAAGGCGAACCGAAACGTGTTGCAATGTTTACGCGATGGCAGCGCCAGAAGCGTCAGCGAGCGGTGACGAGCAAAGCTTTAGTTTAAAAAGCTGTGGATAGGTGTCGCCACACTTCTTCTTGCAGTAGACCAGCGGCGTTTTGACGCGGGTGTTTTGAGTTCACGGTATTTCACGTTCGTTCCTTCGACGTCTCACATTTTTTTAAATAATATATTTTTACTTGCTAACTCCCCTAAACGTGTTTTTTTTCGATAGCATTGCAAAAGTCACTTTGCGCTAAAACAAGCCAGAAGTTGCAATACTTCAGGAAAATACAGCAGCCATTTGAAAGTAGGGAGGGAGCCGGCGAAATGAAACGCTGTAGTGTTGTCCGAATGACAGTAGAATAATAATAATAATAATTCGCATTGATAGGATAGGGTATCCCAGGCATGCTGGGGGTGCAAAAAGGCATAGCTGCCCATGCCGGGGAGGCTTGCAACCCTACCTGGGGACCCAGGAACTGCGCACACATGCGCAAGGTTATAGAGTTCAAGTTGAAGGCTAGTG
Organism: Ixodes scapularis; assembly: GCF_016920785.2. Taxonomy (NCBI): domain Eukaryota; kingdom Metazoa; phylum Arthropoda; class Arachnida; order Ixodida; family Ixodidae; genus Ixodes; species Ixodes scapularis. Next base: position 79,611,145 of record NW_024609868.1, on the reverse strand, counting down.
CAGGCGCTGGGCAGCCTTCCACCAGGGACAAGATATTGTCGTCCTTGCTTCTTAGCCTTGCTTCTTAGCTTCACCCCCGTCACGCGAAGAATGCGTGGTAGCGCACGTTAGCTGCGCATCTTGGCTACGGAGTAGGACTGCTGGCGCGGAGATGTAAGGAGCTTCGACTGAAGAGAGGGTCCATCTCAAACCATCAGGACCGCTTTTGCAGTTAAATGGCGCACGCCTTCTGGAACATATGTCGCACTCGCAACAGCGCGCGCGCTGCGCTTTCGCGTAGCGAGGAGGAAAGCAGGAGGAAAGGCGGAACGGAAACGATGAACGCTGGTTCGACAGGTTGCGCCAATATGAGATTTGTGCAACTCTGAGACGGCCCGCGTCCGCAATCATTGGACCCGATGTGAAGCTCGAACGTCCGAGTGCCCTGCCGAACTCTGACGCAAAGGTCGCGTCCAATCGTTCGTTGGTTAGGCTTTCCTAATATTGCACATTTGGCCACCAGCCGCGCTGACCGGCAGCCAATGTACGTTTCGAAACGTACGTTTCGAAGCGCTGCGTCTAGATGGCGTTCCACAGCGCGTTCATCCCCATAGCGCCGTCTTTCCTGCACGGTATGTTGATCAGTGTTGCGGAGTTGCCACTCCGGAGTTGGAATGATTCCGGAATCATTCCTCATTTTCACGACCCCGGAATGGAATGGGAATGGAATGGCGGCGACGTTCAGGGGAATGGAATGGGAATGGAATTAGATGCCTTTTGCCCGGAATGGAATGGGAATGGAATGGGCCAGGTTAGTCAGGGAGTCGGTTGTTTAGAAATAAAATGAGCGGGAAACTGCGAACCCGCGTAAGGCCCTAACAGACTTATACGAAAAAAAAAAAAAATGCAATGCAAAAAACAAGCGTCAAGGCAAAGAACAGAGGGGGGAGGGGGCGCGGCGGTGGCGCCTTTCACTAGTTTAAGTTCAACACATATCCGAATGCCTCTGTTTGAATGATGCTAGGCGAAACTTGAAGACTGCCATTCATGTGCTGGAGGAGGAGAGTCGGCAGGAAGGACCGTCACAACAGGGATGTCACAGTATCGATTTTTCAACCGTAACAGAAGATAAGGATGCATCAGGATGCTTCAGGTGGTCCACTTTTCTCGGAAATTCCAAATGCAACTGCCTCCACCGTCTTCAACGAGGTAACCTACAACGAAAGTACGTATTGTCCTTTCATACAGCAGCGGTGGGTAAAGTTTCATGTTCAAGGCAACACCTACAGATTCAAGAATACTAGTTCATCCCACCGTGACGTCATGTGATCAGTGCTGACAGGTGCGCCCTTATTGGACAGGGAAGTGTTGATGTTTTGATGGAATTTATTTAGAGGTCGAAATCTTTTCGCATCACTGGTCAGTCAGACAGGATGCCAGGGAAGGGACCGCGGTCAATCCTTGATGGAATGTTTTTTAAACCCATTGACTTGAGGACTCTTCGTCCGGAACCACTACCTTCAAGGCCTGCGGGAAAGTAATTTCGGGACCAAAAAAACAAACAAAAAAACTTCCACTTTAAACTTAAAACCTCATCTCAGTTGGCGTCTCAAAGAAATTTGAAAAATGTATTGCATTATCAGTATTTATATTTCTGCCCTCCCTAAAATGTATTCCTGTATTTGTATTTCCAAAAACTATTTGCCTCTTTTTAAAATGTATTTCCGATACGTATCGCGATACATTTTTACAGATATATTTGAGTCTTGAGTGTCAGTATCTTAGCAACTATTTTCATCCATACCAGTATTTGTATTTCCAAACACATTTTTGAATATTTCTGCCCAAACCTGCAACGTAATGCAGCTGTCAAGTGACACTTTTACCGTTTAGGAATTAGAGGAATGGAATGGAACGATTCAGCCATTTCCAGGAGTGGGAATGGACCCAGTGTCCCCATTCCCAGGAGTTGAAAGGAATGGAATTATCGAAAACTCTAATTCCCCGGAATGGAATTGGAATGGAATGGGGGTGCCCATTCCGCAACACTGATGTTGATCCTGCTCCTCACGTGAATGAATTCGGAGGCGCGCTCAAAAGCAGGGGGAACGTACTGTCGGGGGCGCGTGCAACGTCTACTTTCCTGCACGGCATTTGATCCGGATTCTCACGTGATCGGATCTCGGCAAATAGCGGCGCGGCGGCACGTGGAAACAGACGCGCAAACTTTGGCTCCCGCCTCCCTTACCCCCCGTTCACACTGGAAGCGGATCCGCGTTCGCGAAGCGGTTGCGAAAGCGGTTGTATAAAGATCCAGTGCAATTGCACGCGCATTTGATGTCATCGTGTGCGCGTGCAATTGTACTGAATCCTTATACAACCGCGTTCGCAACCGCTTTGCGAACGCGGATCCGCTTCCAGTGTGAATGAGCCCTTACCGCTCATTCACACTGGAAGCGGATCCGCGTTGGCAAAGCGGTTGCGAACGCGGTTGTTATAAAAATCCAGTGCAATTGCACGCGCACTCGATGACATCAAGTGCGCGTGCAATTGTACAACCGCGTTCGCAACCGCTTTGCGAACGCGGATCCGCTTCCAGGTGTGAATGAGCGGGTAGGGAAGGGAGCCTATTAGCCCCGAGAGCGAACACAAGCGTCGCTGCCGTCGCCACGCCCTGATTGGGTGAGGCGTACCATGACGTCAGGGGGAGGACTCCGCTCCGCGATCTCGCATCGGCTCGGTTCCCAGCACCGGTTTCCTGGTTTGGTGTTGTGTGCCGCAAGCTCTTCGAGGACCTGGACTTCGTTTACCCGGTGTACAGGACGTTGAGCTAGGCCGACATTGACGTGCTTCCGTACATTTTATAAGCCTGCTCATCCCTTTTACCTTTAAAATTGGGTTACAAATCCCGAAAGCTATCGGCGGAGGCAATTCCGCCGATGAAACCTCCCCGTCCGTCCACACGACACAAGGCAATTTTGCGAGGGATCGGTGAAGCGGTGGCGCAAGTGTTTCAGACGCTGGAATTCTGTTCCTTGCATGTTCATGATTTAGAGCGATATTACACCCCGCTTTCAAGGTATTTGAAGGGGCATTTATGTCATGGGCCTTTGGGCGGTCGGCAAATTAGCTCGCGACCCCCGACTTTGCGCTGCCACTGTGCATGCGCTCGTTCGCAGATGTTTTAAATGCCTGATTATCTTTGATAATCTGTCTGATTATCTTTGAAGTGCTCGCGGAACAGGGTTGTTTTACATAAATGTAGCTTCTTTCGTGAATTAATTATATAGTTTATACACGTATGCAGGCATATTTATTACAAGGTGCACAATTACTGAAAATTAGTTTGTAAGGTAGCAGCAAAAACGGCCGAATTGCCCTTGCCTGTATGATATGTATTGAACTGCCCAAAATATGCACAGCAATAGTGCCGCAATTTGGAATGTTTGTACTTTTTCCTGACATTCTTTATTCCAGCCTTAGGTAATAAAAAAATACACCATTTAGTCTGAATTGTCATTTCCAACTAAAAGAGACACTGCTGCAGGTCTCCAAAAGCTTCCTCAGCCTCCAAACTCCCTACAGCTGGACTCTGACAACAGAGGAAAACAGGAGTAAAAGCAAGCATTCGATTGTCTGTCCAGTGGTAGACGCAGCACTAGTAGCAGAAAATATGGAACCTGTGAAAGGCGACAGCCTGCGTGAGAAAAGTTTCTGGTATTTTAGCTTTAGGACAATTCGATTTAAGTAAAATCTCAATTTTAGGGCTTAAGGGACTAATAACG